>NC_060140.1:296690872-298066706 GCF_021461385.2 Schistocerca piceifrons | reverse complement strand
CATACAGATAATGTCAATAGATTAGTTGATAAATGACTAACCTTGCAGATGTTCAGTGATAATTTTGGGTATTGGCTCAGCGCTGTGCACTGCCACCCGCATCGAAACTGTTACAAACATTAATAATTTTCTGAATCTGGCACATTAATATTTTTCTGACTCTGATTGAAAACTCATTTCCTTAAAAAAGTACTCATTGGATTTAAACAAACGCAACATGGGAGAGGATGAGGCACTGATAAGGGGGTATGCTAAGACCGAATTCTTTAGTTCAAAAATTGTATTAAAAATAAAGTTTCTCCTTCACAAAATCTAATATGCAACATTTTACATTAACTTCCAAATCAGTGAACTTCTCAATTGTTCTACAATTCTCGCTTACTGACGTAGTTAACAATACTTGGAATGTTACATGACAAAAGGTGTGACATCTTTGGCAAAATAAATTCCAAAATTTAACTTCCTTCTATCAGGTTTACAAAATACACAAAAATTTTACAAATTGGGCATACCTAATCAGTCTATACATTAAATCTGATGAAAGATGCTTGGTTCCTACATTCAAGGGTCGGTAATGTTAGAATTAGCACAATCCACATTGCCTTGCTGCATGCTTAAAACTAGATATACAAAATTTCATACCTTACAAAACTGTATTATGCTGCGTCCATAAGCCAACAGCTACATTCTCACAGCTAGCCACTAACTTCAAGTCCTACATCCTACCTTTAACAAAGTCAACAGCAACTAACTCAGAGCTCCGCGCGCCCCTACGTACTATCGATTCTGCCCTCAGGCAACATCTTTGGTTCAGTGGTGTCAAAGAGACAATCTCTTCTACATGTGATAACCATTTCATGTCATTTTTCATTAAATATTTTACAAAATCTGGCTCCACGTACAAGTGGACCCCTTACATTTTATTAGAATCGGCGAAAGCATATTAAAGGTCTGAAATTATCTTTGATTTTAGTTTGTGATTGCTAGTTTTTTGTTTTATTTAGATTCAATTTTTACTTAGCATCAGTATGGTATAGCTTCGAAGAAATTGTAAATGAAACCTGAAAATAGTTAAAGCCGCAGCGATGGTCCAGAAGATTTCGTGGCTCAGCTGCAAAACTGTTAGATGTTGTTGGGTCGCCTGAAAACCGAAATTATTCTTCAATTTCACTTACAGAACTTTCGGAGCCTGCAAAAGTGCAGAGCAGTACACAAATGGAACGCGGATATAAAGGGTGGCGTTGAAATTCACAGTAATAATCACGGGTTTACGTTCTTCTCTATGTACTGACCGCGTCTGCAGATCGGCCAGGATCATCCCGAAGTCATTTTCCGAAAGTCCTTCAGCCGTAATCACCGTCCACAACATCATGTAAATCACTTTTGAATGAATAAGAAATATAATTTAACTTTTAACATAAATTTGTGTACTGACCTAATTATTACATTCGTTCGTGAGCAGAATATCATTAATCTGACAATTAACATCGTACAAAATGCAGATTAACATAGACTCCAATGGTTGCCTCAAGAGTAGCCTCCCAATGAGACTAAATCGGTATAGCGTCCACTATAATTTGTCTAGATAAGAGATGGTATTACAATCATTGCATTCTTTTAGTAAAGACTCCGTTCTCCAGAGAGAAACACAATAGAGCTGTCCCCTGCGAACTCGCAGGGCCAATACGTTATGTCGAAAATAGTACGACAGATTCGACGCCAAATTGAGGTTAACAGATCAGCCAGAACATTATGGCCACCAAATACCTTACTGGTCATTAAAATTGCTACACGAAGAAGAAATGCAGATGATAAACGGGTATTCATTGGACAGATATATTATACTAGAACTGACATGTGATTACATTTTCACGCAATTTGGGTGCATAGATCCTGAGAAAGCAATACCCAGAACAACCACCACAGGCCGTAATAACGGCCTCGTTACGCATGGGCATTGAGTCAAACAGAGCTTGGATGGTGTGTACAGGTATAGCTGCCCATGCAGCTTCAACACAATACCGCAGTTCCTCAAGAATAGTGACTAGCGTATTGTGACGAGCCAGTTGCTCGGCCACCATTGACCAGACGTTTTTAGTTGGTGAGAGAACTGGAGAATGTGCTGACCAGGGGAGCAGTCGAACATTTTCTGTATCCAGAAAGGCCCGTACAGGACCTGCAGCATGCGGTCGTGCATTATCTTGCTGAAATGTAGGGTTTCTCAGGGATCGAGGTAGAGCCACGGGTCGTAACACATCTGAAATGTAACGTCCACTGTTCAAAGTGCCGTCAATGCGAACAAGAGGTGACCGAGACGTGTAACCAATGGCACCCCATACCATCACGCCAGGTGATACGCCAGTATGGCGATGACGAATACACTCTTCCAATGTGCGTTTACCGTGATGTCGCCAAACACGGATGCGACGATCATGATGCTGTAAACAGAGCCTGGATTCATCCAAAAAAATGACGTTTTGCCATTCGTGCACCCAGGTTCGTCGTTGAGTACACCATCGCAGGCGCTCCTGTCTGTGATGCAGCATCAAGGGTAACCGCAGCCATGTTCCCCGAGCTGATAGTCCATGCTGCTGCAAACGTCGTCTAACTGTTCGTGCAGATGGTTGTTGTCTTGCAAACGTCCCCATCTGTTGACTCAGGGATCGAGATGTGGCTGCACGATCCGTTACAGCCATGCGGATAAGATGCCCGTCATCTCGACTGCTTGTAATACGAGGCCATTGGGATCTAGCACGGCGTTCCGTATTACCCTCCTGAACCCACCGATTCCATACTCTGCTAACAGTCACTGGATCTCGACCAACACGAGCAGCAAAGCCGGAAATGTGATGGTACGCATTTCTCCTCCTTACACGAGACATCGCAACAACGTTTCACCATGCAACGCCGGTCAACTGCTGTTTGTGCATGAGAAATCGGTTGGAAACTTTCCTCATGTCAGCACGTTGTAGGTGTCGCCACCGGCGCCAGCCTTGTGTGAATGCTCTGAAAAGCTGATCATTTGCATATCACAGCATCTTCTTCCTGTCTATTAAATTTCGCGTCTGCAGCACGTCATCTTCCTGGTGTAGCAATTTTAATGGCCAGTAGTGTGCCATCGACATGAACCCGCCTAGGCGATGACAGCGTCACCTGGCTAGAATGACTGCCACCAGACACATGCACGGTACAGGTAGTATCAGTGAGCGTGCTATCCGCGTGTAGAACGGGGAAGGCGCGCGATCTATAGGTTTGACCGAGGGCGGGTTGTCGTGGCCAGGAGGTTCGGCACGAGCATTTCGGAAACTGCGCGACTTGTCGTGTGTTCGAGGAGCATTGTGGTGAGTGCTTTCAACATGTGGCAAATCAGATCTTAATACCAGTTGGAGTAGAAGTGTTTCTCAATACACAATGCACCGAACACTCCTAATGATGGGCCTCTGCAGCCGACGACCTATGCATGTGCCAATGTTAACACCACGACACCGCAACTACTACTGAAATGGCCACGTTGCCGCAGTGGCAGAGCGTTGCATGGTCTGATGAATCACGATACGTTCTTCATCATGCCGATGGGAGGGCGCGAATACGTCGTCCTCCTGGGGAACAGCTCCTTGACACCTGTACTGCGGGATGGAGACAAGCTGGTGGCGGCTACACTACGCTCTGGGGAAAATTTATGTGTTCATCCATGGATGCGATGGTGGTCGTGCAAGGTACCATGACACCCAAGGAGTATGAGTATGTACACTGGTTGCAGACCACGTGCGTCATGTTACCGACGGCACTGGCTTTTTTCAACAAGGTAATGTGGCATGTCACAAGGCCACTAGTGTGATGGAGTTATTCGAGGAGCACAGTACGAGTTCCAATCGATGTGTTGGTGCCCCATCGCACCAGATCTGGAACCCGACCGAACGCATCTGGGATGTGATTGAACATGGTGTCAGAGCTCATCGCCCCCCTCCCTGAAATTTGCAGGAATTGGGCGACTTGCGTGTGCAGATGTGGTGCCAATTTTCTCCAGAGACCTACCAAAGCCTCATTGCCTCCACGACGCATCACTGCTGTTATCTGTGCCAAAGGTGGACATACGGGGAATTAGGTAAGTGGCTGATCAGTGTATTTGCTCCCTGATCAGGGTTGCCCTCGTCTGGCAAGACAGAAGTATCCCCAACGAGAGCTTTCCAGCCATGGTACAAAGTCACTCTAAAATCTTCATCGAACTGCTCCCATCCTGACTTACAAGCACACTGCGAGATAAGGGCCTCATTGGACTTCCGATGCCTTACTCATTTACAATGAGACAAAATAGCAACTCGTCTGACCGCACTACACGTCTCAAGTTAGGTGCTGTACAGTTTCTGTGTTGTTCTACCAACTGAAAACGTAGAGAAAACGGACTTTCATTGACAAGCCGTGACAATTATCCCCGCTCCTGCCAGTTGGATCTCTTTTCGAACACTGTTCGTACAGGTTGTTACATGACTGCGAATGGTACACCGGCTCTTGTAGACGCGTTGGACAGGGCGCGTTGATACAGCAGCAAATTGGCCAACTTCATTCACGATGTGGCCTTGGGCACGTACAAACACGATGGCTTCTTTTTTGCATTCTGTCACGTAGACTCTCCCCTCCCCCTTCTTGCGTTACTCTATACAACCGACTGCCAAATAACACTAACACTTCAGTACCAAAAATTCCTTCAGCGTGCAAGATCAAATGACCACCTGGTATTATTCTGCACCATACACAGTGCTCCAAAGTGACCCGTGGGGCTATTTCGAGGAAGCGACAAACATTTTTCGTTGACCTTATATGTTTTTCATTTAGCGACTTCAGAAGGCAAGTTACACATGTCATCAAATTCTAAGACCAATACTGAAATATTTTAAATAGAGGTTTTCTCAGTAAATCACTGCAAGGAGAAGACATGAAACCCGAAAGACTTTGCTATAACCATAACAGCACGACAGGAAAGAGAAGCCCCCAATGTCCATCAACCTTATCTAAATTTTTAAATAAAAAAATAAATGCTGATGAAATTCGTAATAATTATACCTCAGCGTATAATTTTTGGTCACCGCCTGAATTATGCTGGGGGACGGGAAACGTCAAGCTAGAGACGCGATTGATGACTTCATATTTCAATGGTAAATCACCTATCAACCAAAAAAAATCCATACGTAAAAAAAATACGCTAAAACTGAAAGAAATGATCTATCTCAGGGTGGTTCCACTTAGCGATGATGAACAAGTAGTACTGCGACTGACATAGCTGCACAGACTAGCCTACAAAGCAGGAGTCCCAGCCTTGGCATAAATTTTAACTGATTATTTCAGCTTCTACCAAGGACGTAGCCAAAAGTAGGGTCTGGACTTCCCATATCACCTAAATGACATTACACATGATCTAGTTGCTTCTTTAGAGAAACTGAAAAATATTTTGATTTTCAATCATACGACAAAAAAGGTTTATGCACTGTTGATAGTCAAGACCATCAATATATTTAAATTATCGATATGTCGATAGCACTATTGGCTATTGGCCGTCAATCCTTTAGCCAAGACCAACTACTGTACAATGTTGGCCTTACTTGAGTTCAGTTGTCGTTCTCTTAATTACTTCAGTTCTTACTTGGAACAGTATGTAATGCAAGTGTTGACGAAAAATGTTCAGATGTGTGTGAGTTCTTAAGGACCAAACTGCAGAGGTCATCGGTCCCTAGACTTTCACACTACTTAAACTAACCTATTCTAAGAACAACACACACACACACACACACACACACACACACACACACACACACACACACCATGCCCGAAGGACTCGAACCTCCGGCGGGAGACGCCGCGCAGTCACTGACATGGGGCCGCAAACCGCGCGGAAGTGTTGGCGTTTATTGCTTCTGTGCTGTGTGCTGTTGTGGTAGTGTCTAATCATCGATAAGTTTGTAACAATAAATAATTGGAAAACCCATTTTGATTCGTTCACTAGCGTAGTGGTAAGTTAAAAATATGTACGAGCAACTATAGTGGCCGAATTACGTATCTACAACAGTTTAACGTTAGCACTGGAGACTGGCACAATTTTGCCGTTGCAATATTTCAGTATTTCACAAACCAGCGGAGCGGTTAACATAATTACAAATTACATTAAATTAAGATCATTGCATAAAAGTACACTCGGATTTACCTATGTCTAAAAAAAGTCACATTAATCAACAAAAGCTACACCCAAAAAGGCGATGGTTACATTTAGATAAAAAATCTGCTCCGAATTCTATCATTGGTAAACCAAACGGAAAATTATCGCCCAAGCTGGTCACCCAAAAAATGGCTCTGAGCACTATGGGACTTAACATCTATGGTCATCAGTCCCCTAGAACATAGAACTACTTAAGCCTAACTAACCTAAGGACGCCACACAACACCCAGTCATCACGAGGCAGAGAAAATCCCTGACCCCGACGGGAATCGAACCCGGGAATCCGGGCGCGGGAAGCGAGAACGCTACCGCACGACCATGAGCTGCGGACGCTGGCCACCCAAGCGGTACTCAGTTACGAAAACGAGTTCTGATACGGAACGATGAGGAGTGGTTTGTGGCGAGCGAAAGGGGTATTTGATGACATTACATTCTATAATTCGTTCGTTTGTAAAAAATTTTGTCAGCGCGCTGCTTGTTCTGCGTTCTATCCCTCCACTATCTCTCCCCCCCCCCCCCCTCACCCATCACTTTCATAGAAATCTGTTTACGCTCTTATAGTACTTTGATAACTGACGCTTTTTCAGATGTTCTATGGTTACCCTCAAACTGTAATGTTTTTAATTTGTAGAAACAATAATATAAAAATTATTGTTTGGCTACTTTTGTGATTTGGAGGAAAGCTACCTATTTCACGGGCGCACAGTATTTAACTTTAATGTTGGTTTGTGTAAGATTTCGACAATATACCTGGTTTAGCGATATTCACACAAGAAAGCGGCTAGCGATGGTCATTTTGTACTATATATATACAACAAAACACAGCTCAGTCTTCTAATATAAGCAATAATATTATCTTGGGATACTAAAGAGCCGGCCGGAGTGGCCGTGCGGCTCTAGGCACTACAGTCTGGAGCCGAGCGACCGCTACGGTCGCAGGTTCGAATCCTGCCTCGGGCATGGATGTGTGTGATGTCCTTAGGTTAGTTAGGTTTAATTAGTTCTAAGTTCTAGGCGACTGATGACCTCAGAAGTTAAGCCGCATAGTGCTCAGAGCCATTTGAACCATTTTTTTTATAATAAAGAAATAAAGGAATATCAAGGTGTTTCTCATCTAGGCGGACTCAATTTCTGATATTACTGTGTTTCTAATATAAGGTTTACTATCACAGAACTGAAGAATCCTAACGTTGGGTTGGATAGCTTACAAAGTTACACAGGTTCAAACCTCTTTTGACAATAACTATATTTCTCCTCCTACAATCTTGCATCTAAATTTACATCTGAAACCAAGTCCAAATTCCTGTAGTGCATCAAAACACCTCTAAGCTCTTGGATTCAGTCTTAAATTTTATTAAAACATCTTTCGTTTTATTTAAACTATTCAATTTCCTGAATTGATCAAGAAGTTATTTTTGAATTATTATTTCAATAGTCAAATTGAAACTATAACGAACAAATTTATTTGCTTTACCCACGATAATATGGTTATACATCCTTCGATGCTAACCAACTTCTCTACGATGCAACATACTTTGTCTTTTATAACGTTTATACACTGTCAGAAAAAAATCGCAACACCAAAAAATAAATAACGCAGAGTAATGAAATTTCGGCAATACACTTGTCTAGGTAAGATATTTAACTGATTAACGTTGCAAGACCACAAGTTAATGTACGCGCCAGATAAGCCATTGCAAATGTGAAATGCTGGTACATTAATAACCAGTGTAACCACTAGAATGTTGAATGCAACCAGGTAAACCTCCATGCATGTGCGGAAGTCAGTTTGTGGGATGGGGTTCCACGCCCGTTGCACTTGGTCGGTCAATACAGGGACAGTTTATGTGGCTATGAATGAGTTATCGTCTGATGATGATCCATATGTGCTCGAATGGAGACAGATTTGGTGAAGGAGCAGGGCAAGGCAACATGTCGACACTCTGTAGACCTTGCTGGGTTACAACAGTGGTATGTGGGTGAGCGTTGTACTGTTAGAAAATACTGCGTGGAGTGTTGATCGTGAACGGAAACACAACTGGTCGTATCACCAGATTGAGGAATAAATTTGCAGTTAGACTGCGTGGGATTACGACGAGAATACGAGAATAATACGAAATCGTACGCCCTCAATTGACCTCCTTCTACGCAATGCACGGTCCTCAAGTAGTGCCATCTTTCATCAGAAAACACAAGAGATCTCCACCCTGCCCTCTAGTAAGTTCTCGCTTGATACCATTGAGCCGGCCGTTGTGGCCGAGCGGTTCTACGCGCTTCAGTCTGGAACCGCGCGACCGCTGCGGTCGCAGGTTCGAATCCTGCCTCGGGCATGGATGTGTGTGATGTCCTTAGGTTAGTTAGGTTTAAGTAGTTCTAAGTTCTAGGGCACTGATGACCTCAGATGTTAAGTCCCATAGTGCTCAGAGCCATTTGAACCATTTGACACCATTGAAGTCGCAGATGGCGGTGGTTTGGATTTAGTAGAATGCATGCTACAGCGCGTATTGCCCGGAGCTGCCCTTGAAGTAAAAAATAAACGCGGTTGACGTCGAGATTGATCTAAAACTTAGTGTCTCCGAAATGTGAATGGAGGATCATCTCTTTCCAAGCGAACTTCAGAGGAAGGAAAAGCGGCCATTGGAAAAGGAAAGTTCGAATTCTGAAGAAGAAGAAGAAGAAGAAGGTGGGCATCCATCATACGTACCAAGAAAGTAGAATTCTGATAAGGTAATGAATTTACTGACCAAATCTGAGAGCGAAGCAGAACATTATCACCAAGCTCTGCTACATCAGTCATCAACCAGATAGACTGCCTGAGCCTACCCCCAATCGTAACTAACGATTGACAGACGATAGAACGCAACAGGTTACAATGCAGCAAAGACCGACTGAGACTTCAACAGTTGTCAATGAAAATGAAAATAACAAGTAAGGAAGCAAAGCGGAATACGCTTTGAAAAATTCTGTCATTGTCACTGACAAACCACATGAGCGTACTGCTAGGGGCTCATAGGATATTACCGGCAATCATAAGGCGCTAAAAGCATCAAGGTGGAGCAAAATCGTCAGAAGTAAAGGTCAAACCAAACTTAACTGTGGTACGCCATAAAATGAAGAATGAAGAGGAGCAAGCACAATACAAAAATACAAGAAAGAGTTATATGGAAAGTGAACAAACAGAATCTGAATCGGAACAAAAAAACAATAAAACATACGAAGAAGTTATAAAATATTAACTAGTAGCTGTATGGAAAACAGAACAGTGCTCACATTGATAATGATAAATATTTATGGGATTACAAACGAAACAAAGATGAACATTTTGGGAAAATTTCTTAGAACAAATGATACTTTTATTGCCTTCTTGAAAGAAGTTTAGGCAGATTTCTTTCGGACATATAATGTATGTGACGATGTTGGCTATGGTGGAAGACGTCGTTGTATTTTAACCAGAAATGGATAGGAATTAAAGGATGTAGAAAAAGAGCCGGAAGAACGCATTGTCAAAAGTGTTCTGAATGGGGTCACCTCCTTAAACATCAACGCTCCCTCCGGATCAAATAACAGAACAGCAAGGGAAAAGTTTTCGAGAGATGAAGCCCCGTATTTTTTGAGGTAGGCAAAAGGTGACATCCCCATCGCAGGAGATTTTAATTGTATTTCAGGGCAAACAATCCTGTTGTAAGAACATCTGCAACTGAGCATTTTAGCAGAGGTTGAAAATACCACTTCATTTGTAAATTACTTTATTTTCACACAACCGGTTTCGGACTGTTGTAAGCCCATCCTCAGGTGTCGTAGCTGTGCTGTGGTCTCCCAGCGCCTGGTACACACGGCGCTCGGGGACCACAGCACCGCTACGACACCTGAGGATGGGCTTATAACAGTCCGAAACCAGTTGTGTAAAAATAAAGTAATTTATATCTGAAGCGGTATTTTCAACCTCTGCTGTATTTCAAGGGTGATAGGTTAAAAATGCACAAATCCTTCTGTGGTATCCTGAAAAATATGATTGGAGAAATATGAACATGAAAGGTGTAGTTGAGCGGCTTTTACACGTACTCACTTCACGTATATCTCGGCAGTAGCAGCCTCATGGCTTGACAGAATCTACACCTCAACGAAATAACTGTGCAAGATTACCACGTAATCCCTGTCAGCTTTTCCGACCATCACGTTGAAATTGTTAAAGTAAGAGGTCTACCTCGTCCGAAAATAATTGGCAGAGAATACGGGAAAATAAACAGAAACCTATTCCACATAATATGGATAAATATGTTCACTGCTCACTACATATCGTGGGTTAACCGGAATCATTAATTCCGCAACGCGATTGAGTGGTGGGAGAACCTTGTAAAAGCCGGTGTTCGGAAGTACTTTACCAGGATAAATACCATCGAGCGTTACTAATGAATCACTCTTCAACTGCAAGCAAAAGCAGACAACGGGAAGATCGAACAAGTGATTTAAAAAAAAAATTCAAATAGAAAATTTTAGAGCTGTGGAAAAGTTTACTAGAAGGGAAAATTATAACCTTTAAGGAATACAAGCAGATACCAGATGAGAAGTGGAATATTTATCACCTCACAAGAGAAAGAAAAAGGAGCAAACAGAAATACGAGTATGTCAGTAACATATTATCTACGTATGGGAAAGAATATGTTAGTCGGGAAGGGATCAAACATTTCCAGGGACTGTGTAGAGCACAGCCATCTGATGCTCTAAAAGCAGCGCAAGTACTGCAAAACTGTACGTCCCATCTAACAAACGAAAGTATCACTATGTTGTCAGAACCAACATCTGAGAAAGAAACTGAAAATGTCAAAATTGTGCCTATACGTAGGAGCCGAGGAGAAGGCAGTACTTCCTATGAATTTTGTAAAATCTGCTGGTCAGTTAATAAAAAAGAATTCAGGGAAGCGACGAGAGAAAAACAGGAATGCCGACACTTGTACGCCGAAAAAGAACCCGGAATTATCGTAATCGTTCCTAAGAAACCGGCCCTCGAGGAATAACGGATTTCAGGCTGATAACGCTGTTGTGGGCAGACTCGAAAATAATTTGTCGTGCCATATCGGCAAGATTAAAGAAAACTCTTTCAGACATCTCTGGGCCGGAATAGACGTGCAGCGTGCCTAACAAAAGTACACTCCTGGAAATTGAAATAAGAACACCGTGAATTCATTGTCCCAGGAAGGGGAAACTTTATTGACACATTCCTGGGGTCAGATACATCACATGATCACACTGACAGAACCACAGGCACATAGACACAGGCAACAGAGCATGCACAATGTCGGCACTAGTACAGTGTATATCCACCTTTTGCAGCAATGCAGGCTGCTATTCTCCCATGGAGACGATCGTAGAGATGCTGGATGTAGTCCTGTGGAACGGCTTGCCATGCCATTTCCACCTGGCGCCTCAGTTGGACCAGCGTTCGTGCTGGACGTGCAGACCGCGTGAGACGACACTTCATCCAGTCCCAAACATGCTCAATGGGGGACAGATCCGGAGATCTTGCTGGCCGGGGTAGTTGACTTACACCTTCTAGAGCACGTTGGGTGGCACGGGATACATGCGGACGTGCATTGTCATGTTGGAACAGCAAGTTCCCTTGCCGGTCCAGGAATGGTAGAACGATGGGTTTGATGACGGTTTGGATGTACCGTGCACTATTCAGTGTCCCCTCGACGATCACCAGTGGTGTACGGCCAGTGTAGGAGATCGCTCCCCACACCATGATGCCGGGTGTTGGCCCTGTGTGCCTCGGTCGTATGCAGTCCTGATTGTGGCGCTCACCTGCACGGTGCCAAACACGCATACGACCATCATTGGTACCAAGGCAGAAGCGACTCTCATCGCTGAAGACGACACGTCTCCATTCGTCCCTCCATTCACGCCTGTCGCGACACCACTGGAGGCGGGCTGCACGATGTTGGGGCGTGAGCGGAAGACGGCCTAACGGTGTGCGGGACCGTAGCCCAGCTTCATGGAGACGGTTGCGAATGGTCCTCGCCGATACCCCAGGAGCAACAGTGTCCCTAATTTGCTGGGAAGTGGCGGTGCGGTCCCCTACGGCACTGCGTAGGATCCTACGGTCTTGGCGTGCATCCGTGCGTCGCTGCGGTCCGGTCCCAGGTCGACGGGCACGTGCACCTTCCGCCGACCACTGGCGACAACATCGATGTACTGTGGAGACCTCACGCCCCACGTGTTGAGCAATTCGGCGGTACGTCCACCCGGCCTCCCGCATGCCCACTATATGCCCTCGCTCAAAGTCCGTCAACTGCACATACGGTTCACGTCCACGCTGTCGCGGCATGCTACCAGTGTTAAAGACTGCTATGGAGCTCCGTATGCCACGGCAAACTGGCTGACACTGACGGCGGCGGTGCACAAATGCTGTGTAGCTAGCGCCATTCGACGGCCAACACCGCGGTTCCTGGTGTGTCCGCTGTGCCGTGCGTGTGATCATTGCTTGTACAGCCCTCTCGCAGTGTCCGGAGCAAGTACGGTGGGTCTGACACACCGGTGTCAATGTGTTCTTTTTTCCATTTCCAGGAGTGTATTACAGATGAAACGGCGTTCTACTCATGGAAGCATCAGGCACAAACAAGATTTAAGAAAGCCTTCGATAAAGTCAGTCATCAGTACCCAAGCGGTGTACTAGAACATTTCAGATTTCCGCAAGCAACAATAGATTTACTGTTACCAAACCAGTATCAAATATTTTCTAAGGTGCAAATCAATGGATATTTTAGGGAGGCATTAACAGTCCAACGTTCTTTCCGACAGGGTTGCCCTTGTCAATGACAGTGTTTGTCATCTCTCTAGAACCGTTAATCCATACAGTCAGCACCTCAATACAAGAATACATGCTGGTGCACAACGATTCACTCTAAACCCCTACGCTGAGGATGTTAACATTATAATTACAGAACTCAAAGATACTGCAAAAGTGCCGGAAATAATGGATGATAATAAGAAGCAGCCCGCCATCGATAAACGATGCTAAAACACAGCTACGGCTAAATGAAAGTGCTCACCCTATGCCACACCCTTTTTCCGATTGGGTTGAAATGGAAGTGCTGGGACTGAAATTACGTAAAAATATAAATGAGTTAATTAACGCCAATTCCAAAGGAGTGGTAGAAAAGTAAGAGGTGCCCTGGTAGCGAACGGTAGCAGGAAAATTAAACATTATTCAAAGGATTAAATGTGTAAACATACTGGCCTTATCCAAAGCGTGGTATGCTGCAGAAATCATACCCATCGACAGAAAATGTAACGGACAACTCGAAAAGCACTTAGGCTCATTTATTTTGAGAGGTATTTTGTTTTGGATGGCCAGGGATCAACTGACGAAATCACTTACCGAAGGAAGCCTAGCCTTAAGAGATTGTGAGGCAGAATGTTCAGCCCTTATAGTGAAAAATTTCATACGTGCCCTCAAATTACCAGTCAGTCAGTCGGACTTACTAAAGGCGAGACGATAAAAGACAGAGATGACGGAAGGCTGCCAGCAAATATAATCCGAGCCTCTCAAACTGCAACATATGTTTTACAGAATATACCAAATATAAGGCTCTAGACGACAAAGAAAATAATGGAAACCATTGGGAAAAGGAACTCTATATCCCAGAGCAAATCAGATGAAAGACAAATACTTAAAAACTGGCAGAAGCTCTGGTCAAATCTTGCAGACAAATTCTTAAGTCCAAGTCTGCGCTCAGCAACTTAAGTGTTGATATATGATTTGATCCCGACAGCTACGCGACACCACAGAATAAAAGCAACTAGTCATCCTTACTGCCAGTTCTGTGGAATGGTTGACAGTGCCATATGGAAATGGATATTTTTTAAATCAGTAAGTTCTCTATCAGCCACTGTTAACGAAATAAACACCACGAAAATAATGCACGTTGACGTAAAAGCGTTTCCAGCATCAAAGAAAGAATACACATTTGGTTCATATATTGTTTGATGAACTATATCTTTAACGAGGGAGGGGGGTCTTTATACGACCTGAAACAACATTTGAAGAACAAAGAACAAGAAACATTCAACGGTAAATGGAAAAGACAAAAGTTCTCACCATTTATACATCCAATTTAAATGTTTTTAAAGTAAATATAAAAGTTTTGTGATACCTGTCGGTGGATAAACTCATTTTTAAAAAAGTAGTATGGTCGATAATGCAAATGAAGCCTTGGCACAGATTTTAATTCATGACTTCAGCTTCCATCGCTATCGAAGATTAAGTTGAGACTCAGTATGCCCCCAGAAATATCTAATCACATCAATACGTAAGGTGTCCTGTCGTTACACCACCGAATAATCCGTACACATTCTTTCCTTTATGGCCTCTGAAAAAATGCAGAAATACATAAAAATTATTTCATCACCATGGGAATCAAACAGGTCAAGTATTATGAGTAAATACGATAGACTTAGATATTACATTACATTCTAGTTAATCCGAGTATCAACGCAGCGAAACTTAAGTCTTTATGGTACAAGAACATGCCGAGAAAAGGAGCAAAAGTACAGAAAGAAAAAAACTAAGTCTAGTTCTTCCTCTGTTAAAACAAAAAGCTGCTCGGAGTTCTTTTCGCTTCGAGAAGCTTGGCCAAGTAGCAAGACGCTTTGGCCATAAAACTTTACTTTGACATTATGAATTATTTTATGGAGAAAGCGGGAATGAATTTTCATAGCGTCACAATAATTACACAGTTATAGAGGTATAGACATATTTTTTGAGTACATGTTTTTATATTTTCATGTATGATGGTAGAGTATTTTTTAGAGGTAAAATAGGGATCGTTAAATGCCGTAGGGATAACAGGTGCATCGCAGAGTGCAACTGAAACAGTTCAGAAACTGGAAACTGTCTCGAAAGTTGAAGGACATGGGACAGTACGATTCTTATGGGGAAAACGTCTAAATTATAAGCAGATTACCCGTGAAATTCTGGCGGTTTGTGGACGAAAAGCAATGCCGTGTCCAGCCACAGCGACCGGTGCCAGCACTTTGACAAACTCCGCATAGTCGCGAACGATATAGATCGTGTAGTCGACATCTTGCACAATTTTCATCTCCTTCGGGAAACTGAAAGAGCATCTGGGGGAAGAGCTTTTCCAAGGAAGATGACGTTTATACAGTGATTCTCGAATAGCTGGATGACCAAGGAGTGGATTCGTATAGTGGAGCAACTGAACGACTGGCAGAACTTTCCGACTGTTCTTTACAGAAATTTGGTGACTAGAATGAATGTAATTGATGATATTAATGTAATTTACGGAAAACAGGCTATGTTGACAAACTTCTGTTTTATTGAACTTGAGGTAACACATTCAGACAGCTAGAGAAGATATGATTGGTATCTTTTCCTTATTGCATTCGTATAATGGATATGCCGGGTTGAGATCAGTGCTTAATTTTTAAAATTTTAGGTGCCATAATGCACGTCTTCAACACCCTCCTCCCCGTCCCACCCTCTATCCAAAAAAATTCACAAGTGTAGATTTTCGAAAACTTATGTTAAAACTTACAATGTGAATTCATCTTCTACAAAACGTAGTTCTGAAATTCAGTTTTTTTTTTTACGTAACTTCTTATAATGAAAACTATAAAGCCACAAGATTTAATACGAACAACAGGTGCTGCCGTGTGTCATCGTAGCTGTGTCACTTTGCCCCTTAGTTCTGCCCGATACATATCGGCCTGCCTGACTATTATATCATGTTTTCAACTGTGGCCAGCCCCAACGTTCAGATAGTTATCGACATCTACCGATCACAACTTCGGAACGAATCTGAATTTATCTCGGACACACACACACACACACACACACACACACACACACACACACACTCTATCAGTACATCTACATCTACATCCATACTCCGCAAGCCACCTGACGGTGTGTGGCGGAGGGTACCTTGAGTACCTCTATCGGTTCTCCCTTCTATTCCAGTCTCGTATTGTTCGTGGAAAGAAGGATTGTCGGTATGTCTCTGTGTGGGCTCTAATCTCTCTGATTTTATCCTCATGGTCTCTTCGCGAGATATACGTAGGAGGGAGCAATATACTGCTTGACTCTTCGGTGAAGGTATGTTCTCGAAACTTTGACAAAAGCCCGTACCGAGCTACTGAGCGTCTCTCCTGCAGAGTCTTCCACTGGAGTTTATCTATCATCTCCGTAACGCTTTCGCGATTACTAAATGATCCTGTAACGAAGCGCGCTGCTCTCCGTTGGATCTTCTCTATATCTTCTATCAACCCTATCTGGTACGGATCCCACACTGCTGAGCAGTATTCAAGCAGTGGGCGAACAAGCGTACTGTAACCTACTTCCTTTGTTTTCGGATTGCATTTCCTTAGGATTCTTCCAATGAATCTCAGTCTGGCATCTGCTTTACCGACGATCAACATTATATGATCATTCCATTTTAAATCACGCCTAATGCGTACTCCCAGATAATTTATGGTATTAACTGCTTCCAGTTGCTGACCTGCTATTTTGTAGCTAGATGGTAAAGGATCTATCTTTCTGCGTATTCGCAGCACATTACACTTGTCTACATTGAGATTCAATTACCATTCCCTGCACCATGCGTCAATTCGCTGCAGATCCTCCTGCATTTCAGTACAATTTTCCATTGTTACAACCTCTCGATACACCACAGCATCATCCGCAAAAAGCCTCAGTGAACTTCCGATGTCATCCACAAGGTCATTTATGTATATTGTGAATAGCAACGGTCCTATGACACTCCCCTGCGGCACACCTGAAATCACTCTTACTTCGGAAGACTTCTCTCCATTGAGAATGACATGCTGCGTCCTGTTATCTAGGAACTCCTCAAGCCAATCACACAATTGGTCTGATAGTCCATATGCTCTTACTTTGTTCATTAAACGACTGTGGGGAACAGTATCGAACGCCTTGCGGAAGTCAAGAAACACGGCATCTACCTGTGAACCCGTGTCTATGGCCCTCTGAGTCTCGTGGACGAATAGCGCGAGCTGGGTTTCACATGACCGTCTTTTTCGAAACCCATGCTGATTCCTACAAAGTAGATTTCTTGTCTCCAGAAAAGTCATTATACTCGAACACAATACGTGTTCCAAAATTCTACAACTGATCGACGTTAGAGATATAGGTCTATAGTTCTGCACATCTGCTCGACGTCCCTTCTTGAAAACGGGGATGACCTGTGCCCTTTTCCAATCCTTTGGAACGCTACGGTCTTCTAGAGACCTACGGTACACCGCTGCAAGAAGGGGCGCAAGTTCCTTCGCGTACTCTGTGTAAAATTTAACTGGTATCCCATCAGGTCCAGAGGCCTTTCCTCTTTTGAGCGATTTTAATTGTTTCACTATCCCTCTGTCGTCTATTTCGATATCTACCACTTTGTCATCTGTGCGACAATCTAGAGAAGGAACTACAGTGCAATCTTCCTCTGTGAAACAACTTTGGAAAAAGACATTTAGTATTTCGGCCTTTAGTCTGTCATCCTCTGTTTCAGTACCATTTTGGTCACAGAGTGTCTGGACATTTTGTTTTGACCCACCTACCGCTTTGACATAAGACCAAAATTTCTTAGGATTTTCTGCCAAGTCAGTACATAGAACTTTACTTTCGAATTCATTGAACGCCTCGCCCCACTCTCCTGCCCATTGCCTCTTGCTTTGCGTTGCTCACCCATTGTCACGTTCACTGATGACGGGCACAGTGGAAAATTAAAATTACGTTGTGATTAACCTATTTTAAAATATCAGGTGTTTCAGTGAGTCCAAAATGAAATTCCCTCGGGCTGGTTGAGATTCATTGTAAGAATCGGAAATAATTATGAATTGAAACTTTCTGGCAGATTAAAACTGTGTGCAGGACCGAGACTCGAACTCGGTACCTTTGCCTTTCGCGGGCAAGTGCTCTACCATCTTTTTTTTTATTTTTTGTTGATCTCATTTTGTTCGTCATTGATCGTTATACTTGTTCGGGTCGGACGTCCCATGATGCTTGTTCAAGTTCATCGTTAATTCATTCACTGAGTTTTTTTTTTTTTTTTATTACAGAAGGCAGCTGACCCTCTGAGCTACAGTGCCGGCTCCATCTGAGCCATCCAAGCACGACTCACGACCCGTCCTCACAACTTTACTTCCGCCAGTATAATCTTGCATTGTCCACAGATGTCTCGCGAAACACTCGTTCGACCGATTCTTGTGTATTACCAGTTTGGGACCTTGGCGGGCTGACAGAGAAGATCTAACGAAGAGTGGCGTGTTTCTTCACGGATTCATTTAGTAAGTGGATGAGTTTTACGAACATGTTCGGCGAATGTCAATGGTAGACGCCACTGGAGATGCGCCGTTCAAGGCCGAGTGACCTAACCGGTGTAATTCCGAATAGTTCTTGCGGTGGTGGTTAGTGTTTAACATCCCGTCGACAACGAGGTCATTAGAGACGGAGCGCAAGCTCGGGTTAGGGAAGGATTGGGAAGGAAATTGGCCGTGCCCTTTCAAAGGAACCATTTCGGCATTCGCCTGAAACGATTTAGGGAAATCACGGAAAACCTAAATCAGGATGGCCGGAGACGGGATTGAACCGTCGTCCTCCCGAATGCGAGTCCAGTGTGCTAACCACTGCGCCACCTCGCTCGGTGTTCTTGCGAAGAAGGGTCAGGGAACACTTTATTCCCTGCCACACACAACTCACGAAAAGAGCAATGCTCTAAGATTTGAGCGTTTACAGTTCGCTCATAGGTTTACACAGTGATTTTCCAATGAAACGGGAAAGTTCGCAAAGTAATGGTACCCTCCGCCACACACCGAAAGGAGGCTCGCGTAGTACGGATATAGAAATCTGTTCTGTGAACGATTATGTAACTGCTCCGTTGTCGTCTGGTGTCAGTTCTCATTGTACGTTCTTTGCTGTCAAAATAGCTGGAGAGAGTAATCAGATTGCACTTAAACGATTGGAAAGTACGTGTAGTTGTCGATTACCGTCTCGAGTGAGTGATCATATCATCTCAGACAGACGTTATCATTATTATTGGTACACTGGTACCATGTGCACCAAAGCAGACTGTTGTGTCATCATGAAAAGCCGTTGTGCACACTGCTGAGCATCGTCATCCCATGAACCAAGCGCCTCCCTCCCGGTTACCAGCTTCTCTTACAGCCTGCTGAAGAGGTAGCGACAGATCATCTTGATTTAATCTATCCAGCTGCTCACTGCTCGTCCACTCCTTCTCTTGTCGTCGATCTTCTCTTCCACGATTATTTTCTCTAGATTTCCTCCACCTCCTCTCACAGTACGGACAAAGAACTGAAGAATTCTTTGGTTGACACGAGAAGAAAGGGGAGCGGAGATACTTACTCTTTCGGTTTATTTATGCGTAGCGCCCTGGGCTATCAGCAAAGCCCAAATGTTTCAATACGCTGCTTTCCTCTGGCCTTGGAGGTCCATGTTTTACAACTATAAAAGAAGGCGAAGACACGAGTGTTTCAATAAGGCGAACCTTTGAGACGGACCTTTGTGATGTTCGTTATCTGTTTGTTCTGCCACATCTTTGTGAGATTCTTCATAGCTACTCGCCCTAGCGTGATCCATCTTCTTATTTCAACTTCACGGCCTACCGTATTGCTGATGAGTGACCCAAAATAGATGAAAGAATACACTACTTACAGATTCTTTATTCGACTTGTCAATCGAATCTGTGCTGTTCCATGATTTATCATAAGTATGAACTTGCTAAGATTGATATCTAACCCATATTATAGACTTATGTCGTTTAATTTAAATAATAGCTCGGCAGAATAATCCTCGCTGTTGGCTAAAGGCAAATTTAATTAGTAGCTCGGCAAAATAATCCTCGCTATTGGTTAAAAGCACGGTGTCATCAGTAAATCGCATGATACGTAGCTTTATATAATAGTTATGTTCGACGGAATTTCAGTGCTGCCTTCTCCTCAGTTATTGTTTGGTAGTCACAACCGTATAATGTTTTCCTTTTAGTACCAGATTAAAGAATTAATTGCTTACCAACTATAATTGTAACTCTTTCCTCCAACATAATCTTAAAAGCTACATTCATCTATGTAATATTATCTTTAATGCTTTAAAACTCTCTTTTCTTTTTAATGCAACAAGGTTAAATATTATGATCATTTCAGTCACTTACTGATAAAGACGAGAAATCATGTCAGGCTTGGGCATACCTGCACTAATATTGTAGTGTTTACAGGATACAGAAATATCTAGAAGTGAGCGGAATTAAGTTCACTTCAAGGGGTTGCGAAGAGACCACACTGATTCAGAGATCGCATGTTCTTATTTTGTAGTGGCATGTGTGCTACATTTCCCTGGAACTTTACTGACACCCGACAATTGGTGGGCGATAGAATAGGAGGGTAAATGTAGCAGACACATTGGCTGCACGGCAACCTGTAAAGTTTCAGGAAACTAGAGTACTTGCTGGACGGCAGAGGACGCGCAGCACACGCAAAACAAGATAGGCGAACGAAATCCTGAAATCCCCGGATACTGCTGCTGCCCATCAAACAGCACATGTCCCAATAGCATCGTCTTTTCCACGAAAACACGGTTCTGAAAAGCTCGTCGCCGATACGCAATGTGCTATCAACTAGCAGTAACCCGTGTAGCCTGAAGCAATATTTGTACTGAAGAGGATAGATGTAACAAGGATGAAAAGTCGGTTATTTGAACGCTCTTAGTATTGTACAAGATTACCTCATAGCGCATCTAGAACCATTTTATTGAAAGATTGCAACGCTCTTTGATTCTAGGTATTTTCAGCAGAAGGGCATGTATTGAAAGACAACTATAACATATGCTCTTCCTACGACTAATTAAATACAAACTAAGTACTCGAAAATGTTAGTTGGGTCCATATTACCTCTTCTCTTGGATTGTGATAGTATAGTCGTAATAATATTCCACTTAAGCTTTGTTTGTCTAGCTTACATTTTATGTCCCATTCGCTTGACTGCAAGAAGAGTGTCCTCCATCGTGGCAGAAGGGGCTAGGCATCGGGGGGGGGGGGGTGTCCATAGAAGGGGGGGGGGGGAAAGCAGGAGCATCACCCCTGCCACGTTTTTACTCTCGACAAACAACCCCGATACTCGTTTGGTAGCAATCGGAGTCGATCTGAGGCCATCCTGGAGGGACTGGAACGAGGAAAAATCCTCGCTCCTACTTCTGGTATCATTAACTGATCCCCCCGTCCCTGTTCCATTCGGGAACGGGGCTTGGTAAGAATGATTATCGGTAAACTTATGTGTTAGCTCTAATACCTCGTGGTCGGTCATTTCACGAGAGGTATATGGGACACATACCGCAGCGTGCTCTCTCGGAATTTCTGTGATGCAGATCGCCTCTCTTGTCTGTAACTGGAGTTTACTCATCATCTCTGTAACGCTCTTATGCCGCCTAAACGATCACGTGACGAAGCGCGCTGCTCTTCGTTATGTCTTCTCTAGCTCTTCCATTAGATCTGCCTGGTAGTGGCTACAGAGTGTTGTGCAGCGTTCAGGAACCGATCGAACAAATTTTCTGTAAGCCACTTCTTTCGCGGATGAGTTACATTAAGATTCGTCCTATGAATCTCAGCGCGACATTTGCGTTTCCTACTATCTGTAGTATGTGGTCATTCATTCAGGTGGTTACTCCAAGATATTTTACGGTAGATACTGTATCCAGTAATTTGTCAAATGTTCAAATTTGTGTGAATTCCTAAGGGACCAAACTGCTGAGGTCATCGGTCCCTATACTTACAAACTACTTAAGCTAACTTATGCTAAGAACAACACACCCACCCATGCCCGAGGGAGGACTCGAACATCCGGCGAGAGCGGCCGCGCAGTCCGTGACAGGGCGCCCTAAACCGCACGGCCACTCCGCGCGGCGTAATTTGTCATGAATAGTATAATTGTACAGTAGTGGAATTCTTCCCCGAGGTATGCGCAATATGTTACATTGACGAAGGCGTGCTGTTAAGTAGTGCCATAGATTCATT
Source organism: Schistocerca piceifrons (assembly GCF_021461385.2). Classification (NCBI taxonomy): domain Eukaryota; kingdom Metazoa; phylum Arthropoda; class Insecta; order Orthoptera; family Acrididae; genus Schistocerca; species Schistocerca piceifrons. The sequence goes on along the minus strand of NC_060140.1, from coordinate 298,044,452 downwards.
TATGTGAAAATTCTTTAAGCTTTTTAAGTAAAACAAACGTTATTAACGGGCTGCATCTTTCTTCTTCACGTATACGTATTTCTTTCTCAACATAGTCATTCTGGCTACGAACACATTCCTCCCAAACAGAGGACGGGCCGTTGACACTGTCACGTAGACATTGTCGACAGAGCTACCACCTCACCTCTGCTTTCACCGTTTCATCATCATTAAATTGAAGCCATCGTAGGTGTTCTGTGAGCTTTGGCAACAGATGAAAATCAGATCGGGCCAATTCGGGAGTGCATGGAGGACGATCGATGACAAGGAACCCAAGGCGTCTGTTTGTTGCAGATGTCGTAACGCTCGTGTGTGGTCTGCCATAGTCATTCTGAAGGAGAGGGTACTCCACGTTTAAACGAACTCTTTGAATTCGAAACACTATTACAGCAAGCTGTTTCTCAGGCACCGACATAGTTACGCCACACACCGCCGTGGTACACGCTACAGTTCGGAACCCTCTAGCGGCAGAGGGCTGCAAATATGTGGACGTGATGAATAACGATGTAGATTTTTAATAACAATTGTTTTATTTAAAAATATTAGTTTTTAAATTAAGAAATGGGGGCACTACTTTCCAGTACGCTCTCATACTTACGTTAAATCTCAACTCCCAACTGAATCATCCCATCCATCAGTCCTCTGCAACTCCTTTTGCAAGTCGCTACAGTCTTCTGGCGTTGATGCTTCTTACACGGGGTGCGTTTAATATGTAAAGCAACAATTTTCGTTCTTGGCCAGTTTCGATTCAAAAATTTAAGAAATTTTTGTGGGACATCGTGTAATACTCCAGCTTCAGCCCCTATCGCTTCATGAAGTTACGAAAGATGGCGGCGCTGTACATAGCCTTCCGTGGGTAACTGAGGTTCATTCCAACCAGAGAGCTATCACTGAGCTGCTTTTGGCGGAAAACCAGAATCGCAGACATTCATACGCGTTTTCAGAATGTCTGCTGAGACCTGGCAGTGAACAAAAGCGCGGTGAGTCACTGGGTGATGCGGCTATCATCTTCGCAACAACGTCACGCAAACCTATCCGATCTCCTGGGTACCGGTCGCCCACACACAGCTGTGACTGGTGCAATATTGGAACGTGCAGACACCCTCATTCGAGGTTCAAAATGGTTCAAATGGCTCTGAGCACTATGCGACTTAACTTCTGAGGTCATCAGTCGCCTAGAACTTAGAACTAATTAAACCTAACTAACCTAAGGACATCACAAACATCCATGCCCGAGGCAGGATTCGAACCTGAGACCGTAGCGGTCGCTCGGCTCCAGACTGTAGCTCCTAGAACCGCACGGCCACTCCGGCCGGATCATTCGAGGTGACGTAGGGTCATGTGCGCGGAATTGCTTTTGCGTTACGAAGTTGATGATGACAAATTTGTCGAACATCGTCTCAGGCCATGAAACAAGGCTTCATCACTTCGAACCGGGAGCAAACAGCAATCTATGGACTAGCGCCAAACTTCCTGTCCTACGAAAGAAAAGTTCAAAACCGCACCCTCAGCCACTCTGAAGTTTATTATGTTACCCTCGAAGAAACCACCTCAGCGTGTTTGTCGTCATAAAAATGCAAACTGATAAAGCACACAAGTTTGCGCACCCTAGGGTAGCTTACATAACTCCATCGGACTGTTCTTCCTCATCCACCCAGAGCCCGGATCTCACAAACTCTGACTTCCTTTTATTTAGCCCAATGAAGGATGCACTCCGCAGCAAGCAGTACGTGGACGATGGGAAGGTTATTAACGCAGCAAGACATTAGCTACGACGTGGACCAGCGGATTAGTACCAGGCGGGCATACAGCACTGAACGGAGATTATGTTGTAGCCAAAAGACAGGAGAATAATACCGTGTATTGGAATCCTGATTAAAATCAATCTGTTGTCAGAAAAAAAGGGGTTGCATTACTTATTGAACGGTTCTCGTACACAACCACGTCATCTGCTAATGCCCTTATGGAATTTCTGACATTTTCCGCTAGGTCATCTACACATACCACAAACAGTAACCGTTCTATCACGTTTCCTTGGGGTATTTCTGAAATTACCATTAATCTGTCGATTTTGTTGCATCAAGAGCGACGTGTTGAGTTATATCTGCAAGAAAGTCTTGAATTCAGCCAAAAATCTAATCCAAGGCACGATCATCTCGTATTTTTTGTCATTAAACGACAGTGCGGGCAGTGTAAAACGCCTTCGTGACGTCAAGGAAGGCGGCATGAACCTGAGCTCCGGTGTCTACAGTATGGGGATCTCACGGAGGAACAAAACGAACTGAGTTCGGCTTGATCGATGTTTGTGGCCACCTTGTTGATATTTATAGATCTTCTTTCTCCAAAAACATCATAACACCTGGGCACAAAGCATGTTCTATAATTCTACGACAGACCGGCTTCAGCGATGTAGGCCTATAGTTACGTGCATCAGTCCTTCGACTCTTCTTGAAAACGGGAATGACGTGCATTTTTTTTCCAGCCGTCAGTTGCCCTTTGCTGCTCCACTTGTATTAGACATTGCACTTGTGAAAGTATACGACACTGCAACCAAAAACAATCCAGGAGAATGGGTAGCAAACGACCCATTTCCGAGATAATTGCGAATGTGTGGTTCGGAGTCACCGTTGCATCCAACATGAAATATTGTCCTACCTAGGACAAACGTACTTTAAATGTTATCTTTGCGAGCAAATCTCCATCTACGAGGGACGTTCAATAAGTAATGCAACATATATATATATATATATACACACTTATTCAAGATTCCAATACATCACATTATATACCACACTTTTGGCCACAAAACTCTACTTTTCAATATAAGCTCCATTCAGTGCACGGCCATACATGTTACTGGGAGGGGCTGTATGCCTGCATGGTACCACTCCACTGAACATGGGACTAGGGAAAGGCAGGATTCGGCGTGGACAGAGCCTTACTCAATTACCGTTGGTTGCTCTTTTTATTTTTTATTTTTTTAAATCACGTTCACTTTATTTGGAACGAGTTGCAATAAAGTTGACAATAAGGAACAATTATCAAATTTTACTGTTAAGACACAATGTCTAATACAATTCTTAAGCAAGTTGCACTCAAGGCTGAAGGCCTTATTGACCAGAAATTCAAATTATTTGTCGGCTGAAGGCCCGGATAGCAAATTCTTAAGAACAGTTCAATTTCTCCAAGACATACTAAAATATTTAAAAAAAAACACTATCATCAAAATTTCACCATTAAGAGACAATATCTAATCAAAAATTCCTAAGGCAAATTGCATTCACAGCTGAAGGCCTTATTGACAAGAAATTCAAATTACTTGGCGGCTGAAGGCCACACTGGCAATATCTCAAAATGAAAATATTTAAAAATAAAAAACAATCATCACAATCCGATCAAACCAAGAGAGAAGTGGGCCTCAGACACTGATGCAAGGATCGGCCTGGGAAAGTCACTCAACTTCGTAACAAATGAGACAGGCAGCCAAGAGTTGTATTCACTTAACCGGACGGCAACTCAAACTAGTGACAGTTTAAACGCAGACCAACACTCTCGCAAATTCTCCCCAACGTCTAACACAACGATGGAATAACCCAGGCAAGGCGGAACCAGCGGACAGTGCTGCGTCTTCAGAATCCGGTGTTTAGAGCATCCAGAAGCAGAAGGAACCACTACGACCAAAGCAGCCCAAAAGAAACAACATATCCGGACCACAGTCAAGGAGGCTACAGGCCTTACCGGACAGCAGCGGCAAGGGGAGGAGAGGTACAGTCTGCGAAAATACGCCAACCTCCAGGGTAGGTAACTGGAGCGCTAGCAGCCACTAGGCAGAAAAATACCGCCGGTTGAACTTCACCAATAAACACAAGGAATTCAATGATTAATAATAAGAAACGGAGGACGGCTAACTAATTTCGCCAAGTCCAAACACTCCACTCGTTGCTCTTTGTCTCAGCGACCCTGTGAACAGCAACGCGCGAACAAACGGCGTGATCACAAAATAGTGGAGGTATCACTACTGGGTTAGTGTTCACTCAACTCAAACGTCCTGGGTCCGGGGGACAACGAGGTTGTGGCCTCCGCAAATGCAGCCCCTCGATCCGGCAGTGCCCGTGTGCCGCCAGCCGTCCCGGCATGTCCTTGTGCTGCCTGACCTCACTGCTGCTCCGTCCCAACCCAACTCCACGACACACCCGACCCAGAAACACTTCCAAAGATAGTACCGTGGTATAAGATATTGACAACCGCTGCTGCAGCTATTCGTGGACAGACACCGCTAGCAAACGTAATGGTGACAGTAAACACAAGAAGAAAACGAGACGCCACTATCTCTCGCTGCATCGATAACCTCCCAAATATCTACGTACTATTTCCTGCAGAGTACTTCATTGGGCAAAACACATTGACATAGGAAGTTGCGAGATTCGTATTCTAGAGGGAATGAGGAAGAGCAGTCTAATGAAGTGTTGTGAGTGCCTCTCGGGTGCACAGATTTGTGTGACGCCTTGCGTTGTAATGGAGAAGGAGAAGTTCGTCTTCATTTTGTGGCGACGAACACGCTGAAGTCGTTTCTTCAGTTTTCTGATGGTAGCACAATACACTTCAGAGTTAATCATTGCATCAGGACGGAGAACATCAAGCAGTATAACCCTCTCAGAGTCCCAAAAGACTATCGCCCTGGCTTTACCGGCGGTGGGCGCGGCTTTGAACTTTTCCTTCGAAGGATAGGTGGTGTGATGCCACTGCACGGACTGCCGTTTTGTTTCCAGTTTTGAAATAATGAACCCATCTTCCATTGCCTGTGACGATGCTCGACAAAAAGTGGTCGCCATCAGTCTCGTAATGTGCAAGCAATTCCGCACAGACGGTCGTTCGTTGCTCTTTGTGGGCTTCTGTTAGGCAGCTAGGTAGCCAGCGGGCACACATCTTTGAGTTCCCCATCTGATGTCAGCACTACTAGCAGAGACGTCCAGTTGAGCAGCGAGGTGTTTGATTGTAATTCGTCGATTACCTCGAGTGAGAGTGACCGCTCGTTCCAACATTGCAGTAGTCACAGGTCTGTGTGGCCGGCCGGCATGCTATAGATCGGACAGGTTTGTTTGACCGTGTTGCGATCATGAAAGGCGCATCGCTCACTGACTCACCGTGCTTTTGTTCACTGCCAGGCCGCTATACACACACACTGCAAGCGCGCTTGAGTATATGCGATTCTGTGGTTTTCCCCCAACAGAAACTAAATTATCTCACTGCCAGCAATGCGCTTCCGTTAGAGTAGCCATTCTGAAGGCTAGGTATAGCGCTTCCACCTACCGCGACTTCGTGAAACTAACAGCGTCTGAAGTGGAAACATTCCACGATGTCCCATAACAAATTCCATATTTTACAACCTCAGCTGACCGATAAAATGTGTTGCTTTACTTATTAAATGCCCCTTGTAAGGGGGCTCAAATTTTTTCTATGGTCTACCTTATCAAGGAAAACGATACAACTTCAGCACGTTATAAGTTAGAATTCACTCTACGTTTACCTGTTAAAAGATGTATACCACATTTGATCCTCGCAACTGAATGCAATATAACACTCGTCTCTGCAATGAGCTACGAAATCTTTCAAATGCCACCAGCTCATCTCCTAAAACTTGAGAAGATTCCACAGTTCTCCAACCGTATCAACTGGAGCGCTATACACTACTCGTTTGAGATAGCCCCAGACAAAAAATCCCAGAGAGTTGAGATTAGGTGATATATCAGGCCAAGATGCAGGCCCTGCTACATCTGACCATCTGTAACCATATTGGCGTGTTAGATGTGTTACATCAGCTACGAAATATGCCGGTGCACCATCATAAATCAGCCACATTCCACAGTTACGAAGCACCGATTAAATTTAAGCCCAGTAGCGTGGGATGTAATTACGAAGTTCACATTCCAAATATATTTGTACTAACTAGAAAAATGCTTCGCACTGAAGTCACCGGTGGCTCGAAAGTACAGATTGGCAATTACCTCGCAAACGGTTTGTTTGCGGGCCCATGTTTACCAAAATGTGATTATTTCTATTATATACTTTCATTTGTGCAAGTTTTCGTTATTAATTATGATACAGTCTGTATATAATGGTACAACGTTATTCATTTTGAACATCTGGTTTAGAAAAGGATTGGCAGTTAAAATAAAAGGTTTCCTTTACTTCACCGTCAACACGACCTATAGTTAAAACTAGAGTGCAATCTCATAGGCCATATAATCTTGATCTTTACTGTTTTCTTAAAGCATATGCAATTCTCGAAATATCTTTATGTCCCAGTTAAAATGACCGGTGTACAGAATTCTCTTCAGCGGCGACAGAGAATGGTAACTAGTATTAGGGCCGAAGAACAACGATTTTACAAGAAAAAATCATATCCACGGGATACACACTAGAAATCTGGAGTGGCTTCCGGTATCAAAATTTAAAAAAAAATTCGCTAAAGCAAACATTTACTATCACAGAAACTATGTTCCTTGGGCAGCAAGGTTTATTTAAGAAACCAAAATGCAACATTTTTCCCCTAAAAGTTTTCTTATTAAATTGCTTTCATGAGATATCGACACTAAATCGATGTGTATCACAAATTACGTGTTTAGTAATATTGCTGTATCTGTCGTCGGTAATTTATGCGAAGGAAATTATTGTGCAAAACATAAATTTCTTTGGGGTAACGGGCATGTAATTGGTTCCAATGGCTCCGAGAACTATGGGACTTAACATCTGAGGTCACAGTCCCCTAGACTTAGAACTACTTAAACCTAACTAACCTAAGGACGTCACACACATCCATACCCGAGGCAGGATTAGAATCTGCGACCGTAGCAGCCGCGTCGTTCCGAACTGAAGCGCCTAGAACCGCTCGGCCACCGCGGACGGCTGGCATGTAATTAACGGTGTTCTCTGACAGGAGTGTTACGCAAGCATGTAACGTTTACAACATCCTTGCACAGTAGCTAACACACCACACATGCAGACCTGATAAATAAAGACTTACTGCTTGGGACAACTGACAATCATCTGCATTCCGCTTCTGGATGTTTAATTACATCGTGTGTAGTGATAGGACCCCGCCTCTCACATTTTTCTCGTCCAAAACGATCGTTAGCTGCTTGTCGTGCGCTGTCGAAATAGGTGAAGTAAACCTCTTCGCTCAAGATAATACATCACAACTTTTGAAGAGAGTAAGTAATCATGTTAAGTCTTTCCAACTTTCTGGGAAAGAACTGATAAGCTTGAAGAGCAGCAGTCTGGTCAAGAATCATGATGATAACATTGCGAATATGAAGTGGGCGCGCCTGATTACCGAAGAACTGTATAAACACCTGTATCTGCGAAAGGATGAATTTTACTCCCTTTTCAAACTACGATACTCTCTCCTACGATGAGCGGAATTTACAGCTGTATTGGAGTATACATCATGCTGCTGTGAGCTACATGTCTGAAACATAAAACCAGTTATTGGTTGACCTCATATATCCTGATATATCGGATATCCTGATTCGTATTTTGACGCGAATTGTGAACTGCTGTTTACCAATTGCACGAAGCCTTTTTCAAAACTCAACTACGAACTACATGTGAATAATTGTGTGCTAAAATAAAGCAGTTTTGTCACTAGTTGGTATGATACGTTTTAAAACAGCTATGAGTCATAAATTGATGATGTATTTCAAAAACATTTCATTATTTATTCTCATTATTAGGTTTCGGAGATATTATTCATCACATGGCTGCCTTAGTATTTAGAGAACGAATGAAATGCGGTTATCTCTTAATGAATGCTGGGGAACTGGCAGTGACAAAAAACTAAATATTTTAAAAGTGGATTAGTAGATATTTTAAACGAATCACTACACTGAATATTTTCAATAATCATAGGTTGCTTAGTGTTCACTGTAATTCACAAGATATTCGAAGAGAATGAGGTTTTACAATATTGTAAGCCAACGCACGGACATGAATCAGCAGCATTTTAGAAACTACATTTCTTTTTCATTACTGCAATTTCATTACCTAAGCTTTCACAGAAGGATGTCAACTAAAATCGATGGAGCGCTTGAATTTTAAGTCAATGGACTCTGAAAATTGAAAAGGTCGAAAGAAGACGCGCATGTACCCAATAAGAATTGTGATGAATCAAGATCTCCAGTGCGATAATGTGGAAATATTGTTAGTTCGCTGCAATTAGAGTTTATAGTGAACACAAGATGATTTTCCTCTCCAGTTTGTTAATTGACCGTACATTCCATCTAAAACTGTCATCATTACATCGGTGAATTTGTTCAAAAAATGGCTCTGAGCACTATGGGACTTAACTTCTAAGCTCATCAGTCCCCTAGAACTTAGAACTACTCAAACCTAACTAACCTAAGGACATCACACACATCCATGTTCGAGGCAGGATTCGAACCCGCGACCGTAGCGGTCGCGCGGTTCCAGACTATAGCGCCTAGAACCGCTTGGCCAACCAGGCCGGTGGTGAATTTGTGTAGGTGTTTTAAGTTTTTTATTCATAATGGATTTAGGATCAATATTCAGTTACCTAGTTACTAGTTACCTCAGTAACAGCAATATTAGAAACACAAATAAGGAGGTAGAGTTGTTAATGATAAGACATTGAAAATCATTTGTCGTATCCTGTTTTGTGATCTTTTTGGAGGCACGAAGGACAAAGAAAACGTATCGTTTCATAACGCAGATCTCCAGTATTAGCCTGATGGATACAACATCCCTCCGGGAGATCAGAATGGAGAATTAATCTGGAATCCTTTGCGAAACGGAGAGATGACGATGACAATTTTCAATTTTTCAGTTATGGCCACATGTCCTGTGGATACACATTAAGTGTCTTTAGAGCAGAGGGTTCTATTTCCTTCTACATCCTCACGCCCATGATCACTGCACATTCTTCGACCTTTTAGAGGCAGTTTCCCACCCGAGGGCAAGAGCTCGTGTTTGTCTCTGTTCCTCAGCTCTATTTGACAAGGCCGTTGCCGAATGAAGGTAACGCCTTATGCCGAAAGTTTTTAATCACCGTTACCGATGAATTCCATTCAAAATTTAAACTGTGAGTTGTTCGAACTGAAGACGTAGACCTCTTGTTTAGTCCACGCTTCTTGCCCTCTTGATTCTAAATTTAACTATCAGAATTTCATGTATTATACGAGGTTTAGCTATAAAATAACGGGACTGATGTTGTCACAGAGTAAGTACGCATGTGCAAAGATCAACGACCAACTGCTGTTAAGCGTGAGACCTCCTCAGTCGAATGTAGCACGTCTGCTATCTACAGACAAATTACTGTGTCCGTGGCCTTTGTTTGTGTGAGAGCTGCCATTTACTTTTGTGGGGAAAATGATAAATGTAATAATAGAGCAACGAACTGTCCTGAAGTTTAACATGTAACTTGGAAAACCTACTACTTAAACCTATCTTTTACTAAAAGAAGTGTATACGAATACGTTTATCACGTACTTGACTTTTTGAGTGGCTCAAGCGCTTCCAAATTGGCAGAGAAAGTGCTAAAGATGACTCTCGCCACCGACGCTCCTCGATGTCAAAAATGGATGAAAATATCAAAAACGTAGGTAACTTGGTTCGATCTGACTATCGGTTGCGTATTCGATCGTTTGCTAAGACTGTAGGAATTGACAAAGAACGCGTAAGGCAAATTTTACATAACCCATTTAACATGAGAAAAGTGTGTGCGAAACTGGTGCCGAAAATTCTTACGATGGAACAAAAAATAAAAGCTCGTGAAAATGTTTGTACTGACACTTTGAATTCCATTGAAAAATGTCCTAATTTCTTTGACAGAATGGTAACATGTGACGCTTGGTTTTCCAGTTAGAATCCAGAAACTAAACGCCAATCCGTGTACAGGAAGGACTCAACTTCACCGAGAGCGAAAAAGGCTCGAATGAGCAAATAAATGTTCAAAGTGATGATGAATGGTTTTTTTTTTCGTTATTCATCGAATTGTGAATCTTCGCTGGGTTCCTGAAGGTCAAACTACTAAACAATTTTTTTGAGTCTTCATTCTTCTGACGGATTTGATGCGGCAGCCACGAATTCCTCTCCTGTGCCAAGCTCTTCATCTCAGAGTAGCACTTGCAACCCACGTCCTCAAATATTTGCTGGATGTATTCTAATCTCTGTCTTCCTCTACAGTTTTTGCCGTCTACATCTCCCTCTACTACCACAGAAGTTCATGTCTGATGTCTTAGCAGATGTCCTATCATCATGTCCTTTCTCCTTGTCTGTGTTTTCTACATACTTCTTTCCTCTCCGATTCTGCGGAGAACCTCCTCATTCCTTACTTCATCATTCCGCCTAACTTTCAAAATTCGTCAGTAGTACCATATCTCGAATGCTTCGATCCTATTCTGTTCCAGTTTTCCCATTGTCCATGTTTCACTACCACTGTGCTACAAACGTACGTTCTCATAAATTTCTTCCTAAACTAGACCTATGTTTGATACTAGTAGACTTCTCTCGGTCAGGAATGACCTTTTTGCCACTGTTAGTCTGCTTTTGATGTCCACCTTGTTCCGTCCGTCATGGGTTATTTTACTGCCTAGGTAGCGGAATTCCTTAACTTCATGTGCTTCGTGACCAGCAATCCTGATGTTAAGTTTCTCGCTGTCCTCTTTTCTGCTACTTGTCAGTACTTAAGTCTTTCTTCGATTTACTCTCAGCCCATATTCTGTACTCATGAGACTTCATTCAATTCAGCAGATCACGCAATTCTTCTTCACTTTCACTCAGGATAGTAACGTCATCAGCGAATCTTACTATTGATATCCTTTCACCTTGAATTTTAATTCCACTTCTGAACGTTTATTTCCTTCATTACTTCTTCGATGTACAGATTGAACAGTAGGGGCGAAAGACTACATCCCTGTCCTACACCCTTTTTAATCCGAGCACTTCGTACTTGGGCGTCCACTCTTATTATTCCCTCTTGGCTCTTGTACGTATTGTCTATTACCAGTCTCTATAGCTTACTCGTATTTTCCTTATGATTTCGAACGTATTGCACCATTTTACATAGTCGAACGTTTTTTCCAGGTCGACAAATACTATGAACGTGTCTTGATTTTTCTTTAGTCTTCGTTCCATTATCAACCGAAACATCAGAATTGCCTCTCGGGGGCATCAAGTAAGGCAGAAGGGATAGACAACGTTCTATCAGAATTTCTCAAACCTTTGGGGGAAGTGGCAACGAGGCTGGTGTGTAGAATATATGAGTCTGGTTGGTTGTTTTTGGGGAAGGAGACCAGACAGCGAGGTCATCGGTCTCAGCGGATTAGGGAAGGACGGGGAAGGAAGTCGGCCGTGCCCTTTGAAAGGAACCATCCCGGCATTTGCCTGGAGCGATTTAGGGAAATCACGGAAATCCTAAATCAGGATGGCCGGACGCGGGATTGAACCGTCGTCCTCCCGAATGCGAGTCCAGTGTCTAACCACTGCGCCACCTCGCTCGGTATATGAGTCTGGCGATATACCATGTGACTTTCGGAAAAGCATTATCCACACAATTCCGAAGTGTGAAAGAGGTTACAAGTGCGTGAATCATCCAACAATCAGCCTAACAGCTGATGCACGCAAGCGGCTGACGGGAATAGTCTAGAAAAGAACGGAAAAGAAAACATACGATCTGTCAGATGACAATCAGTTTGACTTCAGGAAAGGTAGAGGCAGGAAAGGTAAAGGCATTTCTGACTTTGTGTTTGATAATGGAAGCAAGATTAGAGAAAAATTAAGACACGCTCATAGTTCAAATGGTTCAAATGGCTCTGAGCACTATGGGACTTAACATCTGTGGTCATCAGTCCCCTAGAACTTAGAACTACTTAAACCTAACTAACCGAACGACATCACACACATCCATGCCCGAGGCAGGATTCGAACCTGCGACCGTAGCAGTTGCGCGGCTCCGGACTGAGCGCCTAGAACCGCGAGACCACCGCGGCCGGCCACGCTCATAGTGTTTATCGATCTGGGAAAAGCGTTAGACAGTGCAAAATGTTGTAAGACGTTCGAAATTTTCAGAAAAATAGGGGTAATGTGTAGGGAAAGATGAATAATATACATCTACAAGAACCAAGAGGGAACAATAGGAGTGGAACACCAAGAAAGAAGTGCACGTATTAGAAACGGTATAAGACAGGAATACAGTCTTTCACCCCTACTGTTCATTATGTACACGAAGAAGGAATGACGGAAATAAAGGTAAGGTTCAAGAGTGAGATTAAAATTCAAGTTGAAAGGAAATTAGTGATAAGATTCGCTGATGACACTGCTACCCACAGTGAAAGTGAAGAAAAATTACGAGTCTCCTGCTGAAAGGAATGAATAATCTAATGACTACAGAATATGGAGAGAGTATATTGAAGAAAGACGAAAGTAATGAGCAGTAGCGGAAATGGTAACAGTGGGAATCACAGCATCAGATCTTGTCATCACGAAGCAGATGACAAATTGTGCTACCTGTGTAAGAAGAAGGGATACGATGATAGTAAATGTGTCAAGGCATCAGCGAATAACTTCCGTGGTACTAGAGGGTAAAACTGTAGAGGAAGGCAGAGACTGGAATACATCTAGTAAATAATTGAGAACGTGGGTTCAAGTGCTACTCTGAGATGAAGAGATTGGCGTAGGAGAGGAAGTCGTGGCGAGCCACATCAAACCAGTTAGAAGACTGATGTAGTACAGCACCCCAACATTGGAGCTGCAGACCAACTATTTTCTGAGCCCGACTTAGCATCACGGACTCTAACCTTTTCCCAAGACCAAATCTGCATTAAAAGGAACAAGATTTCTGTTTTAGAGAGCTGGCAGAAGATGACTTCCATCACTGATTACATCAATGGAAAACCTGTATGGAGCATTGTAAGGGTAGACGAAGGGAGTGTATTGAGGATGACAATAGATAAATATGTATGCTTTTGAAATATTCAAATGTTTTACAGCAATAGTCTCGTTATTTTATAAAAGGAGGAGGAGAAGGAGGAGGAAATTAGTTCAAAAATGGTTGAAATGGCTCTGAGCACTATGGGACTTAATATATGAGGTCATAAGTCCCCTAGAACTTAGAACTGCTTAAACCTAACCAACCTAAGGACATCACACACATCCATGCCCGAGGCAGCATTCGAACCTGCGACCGTAGCGGTCGCGCAGTTCCACACTGAAGCGCATAGAACCGCTCGGCCACAGCGGCCGGCTAGGAGATTAGTGTTTAGCGTCCTGTAGGCAACGAGGTCATAGGATTTATATTACAACAAATAAGCCGTCGGTCACAAATATTAAGTCAAAATTGACCAGGTTTCGACGTTACTATCAGCGTCGTCTTCAGAATTAAACTAACTGTTCTAAAACGTAATAGGTATATAAGACATCAATAAACTAAAGTGTGTACTGACTGGAAAGAGATGCAGTACCTACAAGTCACATTCTAAAAAATCTAAGCCGGAAAGGCTACGTCATGAAAAGTTGTAAATAAGATAAGATGGCAAGCCGGTAAGGGCTGCTCGTACCTGAGTGAACACGGGTTGCAACAAAACTGAGGTGCCCACGTTAGAAAGTGTGGGCAAGTAAACATGGTGTTGCTACGAGCGCCATCTAGTAGCCGCAGAAACAACTAGGCTACTGTACATTCAAAATTAGACACATGAAATTGTAATGAAGCTGATTCGGGCATAATGTAAGCACTAATAATAATAATAAGATGAAGTTACATTGTTATCTGTTTTAAACGGAGATACATTTTGTAACGTAAAAAAAAACCTCAGTTATGACATACAAGAAAACAGCAAAGACGTAACAGGAAAATAAGATTTCGGCAAACTCCATGAGGAAATCTGAATCAAAGATCAAGCAACGGCTTCACAGAGTCAACAAAGTTTTTACTTCGCAGCTGCAGCTGTTCGTTGAGAATGAGGCCATCGTGACGAGATAGATGTTTGAAAATCTCCAGTTCCTCTAAAACATCTAACCTACGCCCCTTATTTTCGGTATGCAGAATATTGCTATCGCCAATGGCTTTAGGCACGTGACCAGTAATTAAGAGATGATCGGCAAAGGATGAATTTAGGGGACTGGTACCGTTTTTTCTCAAAAGATGTTCTTTATATCTGATGGTGAAAGCATGTCCAATTTGCCCTATGTAATAGGAGGAGCAGGTATCACAGATGATCTTATAAACGCCAGAACTTTCTGCAGGGGAGCGAATGGATTTCAAATTATGAAAGAAGTTTCTCTTCAGATTGTTATTAGAAGAGAAGGCAATATTGCAGTTGTATTTGTTGCGAAACATGCGCTGAATCTGATAGGAAATGGGTCCTACGAAAGGAATAGAAAAACGTTTTTTTTTTTGGGTTAACTTCTGCGAGTGAGTAGTTTATTAATGTGTTATACACCTATTATGTTTTAGAACAGTTAGTTTAATTCTGAAGACGACGCGCATCTTAGCGTCGAAACCCGGTCAATTTTGACTTAATATTTGTGACCGAGGGCTTATTTATTCTAATATAATTCTGACACGGTCACTGAACCTTAGCAGCTATGTTCAAAGTTTTTAAGATCATAAGAGATGGATCACAAGCTCGGATTAGGGAAGGATGGGGAAGGAAATTGGCCGTGCCGTTTCAAAGGAACCATCCCGGCATTTGCCTGAAGCGATTAAGGGAAATCACGGAAAACCTTAATCAGGATGGCCGGAGGCGGGTTTGAACCGTCGTCCTCCCGAATTCGAGCTCAGTGTGCTAACCACTGCACCACCTCGCTCACCTCCGTTATTTTATAGCCACACCTAGTAACGTGATGGTTTCGATGACCGGCTCGCTTTACTCGTAGCTCGCGAAGACCGACAGAACGCAAGAAGAAAGATTTAAAAAATAAATAAATAAATAAACAGTGATGCAAACGCATTACAGCGGCAGCCCAAGCGGAGCACCACCGTGGAAGGTGAGTGCGTCTCACCGTCACAGACCAGGCACAGCCGCAGACACAGGCTGCGCGCAGTGTGAAGGCCGTCCTTCACGCCTGCACACGGCCTTTGTGGGCCGCAGCCAACGCGCTTCCTGGCCGCCAATGGCACTGCAAGCGTACACTCCCATCTAGCTGACTCCGGAACTTCCGTATGGAATTTCTAGGGCATTTGCTTCATTCAGAACCAAAACTAAAGACGATGCATTTATGATGTCTTCCTTTGTTATGCCTCTTTGTGCCCTTTGTCGGAACAGGAGAAATTGTCCCACTCAGCAAGTGTTTACGACGAATTAGTGCTCGCAGATTGCCTCTGTACGCAAGCCACAGCGCAGTGGAAATTTCCACTACAGGCTGACGGCAGCCGCGTCCAGCACAGTGCACAGGTTCCAGTGGTCGTACAATGTCCGTCAATCAGGAAAAGAGAGCATACCTGCACATCTTCCTTGTATGGGGAACCTGAACGTGCATGAACTCTTTGGTTTTTAGTCTCTACACAACATAATAACTATTAGATATTCATATTATCAATATTACTAAACGGTTAACCCGGTTCACGAGGCACAGATATAGCTGCAGGTTGCCTATCTAACAGCTTTCAGGGACAACATAAATTTAATTTTCGATATGTAACATAATTACTGAGCGAATTTAAACATTTAAAATGCTATCATAATCCACTAACTGCAGTGGCCACAGACCACAAATTTATATTCTATTTACATAACGTTATTTATTCTATTCAACTTTTTGTACGTATTCTTTTATCCATTGTATTAAAAGAATGTTAATAATTGGGAAAT
Organism: Schistocerca piceifrons; assembly: GCF_021461385.2. NCBI lineage: Eukaryota > Metazoa > Arthropoda > Insecta > Orthoptera > Acrididae > Schistocerca > Schistocerca piceifrons. Next base: position 298,028,589 of record NC_060140.1, on the reverse strand, counting down.
AAATCTGAAACAACATAAATCCGAAGTACAGGCACTCTGACACACGTACTTTTTGGTACTTGGAGGAGAATAGTATTTAACTAAATTACACCTTCCGCGGTCGCCATAGAGTTTCTTGAGCCATAATAAATTATCTTTGACAGATGTAAGATTCAGATTAATGCTGCATTGCAGTTACCAAGTACAAATAAGAATTCCAAGTGAAAATAAGTTGGTTGGTTGGTTTGGGGAAGGAAACCAGACAGCGTGGTCATTGGTCTCATCGGATTTGGGAAGGATGGGGAAGGAAGTCGGCCGTGCCCTTTCAGAGGAACCATTCCGGCATTTGCCTGGAGTGATTTAGGGAAATCACGGAAAACCTAAATCAGGATGGCCGGACGCGAGATTGAACCGTCGTCCTCCCGAATGCGAGTCCAGTGTCTAACCACTGCGCCACCTCGCTCGGTAGAAAATAAGTATTTGTCTTTTCATTAGGTATTTTTCTTTAGATTAGCGATCAGGTTAATGTAACAGTGCCCTTGCTCCTGCCCTAGCATCCATCTATATAATATCAAACATTCTGTGTACAACGGTGGAAATTTCACTCTATGCATCGAAGCTTTAAGATGGACCCACTTAAGGGAGGAGTGGATGACAGACAACGAGGATAAGTCAGAAACATCTGAGGAGCGAAATTCTGTAACAGGTAATTCAGTTCTGGAGCTGTGGTTGTGGAAAATATGTCTTTGCGGAGTCTTTAGGTTATTACTACATACTCTGTAAGTTTTGAGGGTGATATTATATCATTAAGAGATATAATCTTTTGTTAAAATTTTAACACAGTGAGACAAGAACAAGGTTATCAAAAACGATTGAAGCGATTTCATAGTTTCACGGTACTACATGAATTGACTTATTGTTATAAAAGTCAACACCCATACAGAAAAACTCCAAATTTTGTACTGTTGCAGCAACACTTCAGATTTCTGCCAAGAGAGTGCAGCAGTGAGTAGTTAGGCAAGATGATGACACGTGCCGAGAGAGGGTGCGTTGTGCTTGAAACGTGTTCGCATCGGTCTGCCGCGACAATGCAAGAACACTTCAGAACGAAGTTAAGCAAAGATTCGCCACGCTTTCGGGTAGCACATTCGAGATTAACCAAAAGTTACTGTGTTCCCTGCAGCCTCACGGTTTAAAGTTACGGTCACTTTTTCTTCTGCGAAAAGACCGTTACAGGACACACATATCTGGTCGTACTGAAAAATGGGCTCATGCCACAACTAGAGACCGAAAGGACGGTGCTCCACTCGAGTTCTATCGTGATGTTCGTGAATTCCTGAACAGGAAGCTGAGAAACCGATGGATCGATCGTGGTAGGGTTGATGATTATCAGTTTAAGTCATGGCCTCTAAGCTCTGCCGACCTAACCCCATGAGATTTGTTCTGGGTGGGGTTCTGTGAAAGATTCGATGCTTATGCCTCCTCTACCAATAAACCTACCAGAACTGCAAGCTCAAATAAACAGTGCTTTTGAACAGATTGATTATCAACGAACTTCACAGATAATTTCAAAGGTCTACAAACTTTTTCTCTTAGACACCTGCACAATATAATGATACCAAGATGTTTTCCCATTACAACATTTTTGCTGTTCATGCAGTGAAACTTCAGCATCAGTGACGTTTTAATTTATTACTTCTTTACTAGTAACTGGTTTCACACCAAATTTTGCAAGCAGTACCGACGTATAAAAGTGAACGTTCCTGCAAAATTATATCATTGTACTACACATAGATCGGCAGATACAACTTCATAAACATTGAGGTGCGTGAAAAACTGACTTTTGCTCAAAACGGAGAGCAAATTACCCAGATTGTACTCATCTAGTGTTTGATTGTGAGATGACGTCGCGACCTCAGACGAACTTCGAATATAATTTCAAACATTTTCTATATTTTTTCTTTTTTATATGCTTAACGTCAAATATTTAGCACGTTACTCTTTTGTACGGTACACAGACGCTTGAAACTGTTTTAACGTGGGAATTCAATATCTTAATCAACCTGGGGGTGGGCGGTTTACTGGAGAAAACGCAGGTGACTCTCGTTTTCAAGAAAGCTTTTTTTCTTTTTTCTTTATTGAGTTTCGATTCCCCCTAAATGGGGCGGGCTGGCAGCAGCTTATTACGCCGCTCTTCAGACTACAGAATTTGATTTAAAAAGATGAAGATAATAAAAAATAATAACAGCTGGCGATAAAATCGGTGACTTAAAGGTAAAATGGCAGAAAATTCTGGAGCTTAAAACATAAAACACAGGGTTGATGATGCTAATAAAATACACAGGAAGCAGAAAAATAATAGACAGACAATTAAAAAACACGGCGACAGTCTGGGTTATGTTCGCAAGAGATATAACATGCACACCCAGCGACAGCATGATTTCTGTTGGCAACACTGTGGAAAGACGCACAACACTGAACACTCACTTAAAAACTGCACTAAAAAGTTGGCACAAATAGGACACCCGAGAGCAGGTGGGGGGAAACTGGTCAGACGACGGGAAAAAAAGGGGGGGAAGGAGAGGAAAAGTGAAGGGGGAGGGGGGGAAAGGAGCCAATGGAAGATGAGGATTCATAAGAGGGGTGGGGGTGCTGAGCAGACATGCCAGGGAGTGGGGAAGGCAGAGGAGGGGAGTACAAAAGGACTCGGGGGGGGGGGGGGGAGAAAGGAGATAGGGAGAGGGTAGATGGGGAGAAAACACAGGATGGAAGGGGGGAGGAAGAGGGAGCCCAGGGAAAGGATGGAGGAAAGGAGGGGGGTGAGGATCAGAGTTGATAGGAGGGATAAATGGAGGGAGAGAGGGCACCATCCGGGAGGGGAAGTTGATGGAAGCCACCTTGGGAAAGGAGATGTAGGGTGTAGAGATGGAGGGTAGGGGGGATACAACAGTGAAGACGTGGCAGTGGGCGGGGATGGGAGAGGAGAGGAGCAACCAGGGGGTGAGGGGGTTCAAGGTGGTGGGAGGTGTAGAGGATGCGGATATGTTTGAGGAAGAGGAGCAGATGGGGGATGAGATCATAGAGGATCCGCGTGGGGGACGGGAGGCATATACGGAAGGTGAGGCGGAGTGCATGACGCTCAAGGATCTGGAGGGACTTATAGAATTTGGGGGGGGGGGGCAGATATCCAGGCAGGACTGGCATAACAGAGGATGGGATGGATTAAGGATTTGTAGGTGTGCAGTGTGCCTGTGGTCTAGGGGTAGCGTCTTTGATTCATGATCAAAACGTCTTCGGTCCCAGGTTCGATCGCCGCCACTGCCTAAATTTTGATAAATAAGCAGCATTGGTGGCCGAAGACTTCCGGCATAAGAAGTCAGCCTCATTCTGCCAACGGCCATGTCATAGAGGGCGGAGGAGCGGATAGAGGTTCAGGGCACTCTCTTGTCCTAGAGGTGGGAAATTGCCCCTAAAGGCGGAAGAATCAGCAATGATCAACGACATGAGGATGCAGAAGGCAATGGAAACCACTGCATTAAAGACACGTAACGAGTATCCACAGGACATGTGGCCTGTATTTGAAGAAGTGTCATGATGATCTCTCCATTGGCAAAAGATTCCGGAATAGTCCCCCATTCGGATCTCTGGGAGGGGTATGCCAAGGGGGAGGTTACCATGAGATTGAATAATCAACGAAACGATAACGTTCTACGAGTCGGGGCGTGAAATGTCAGAAGCTTGAACATGGTAGGGAAACTAGAAAATCTGAAAAGGGAAATGCAAAGGTTCAATCTAGATATAGTAGGGGTCAGTGAAGTGAAGTGGAAGGAAGACAAGGATTTCTGGTCAGATGGGTATTGGGTAATATCAACAGCAGCAGAAAATGGTATAACAGGTGTAGGATTCGTTATGAATAGGAGGGTAGGGCAGAGGGTGTGTTACTGTGAACAGTTCAGTGACCGGGTTGTTCTAATCAGAATCGACAGCAGACCAACACCGACAACGATAGTTCAGGTATACATGCCGACGTCGCAAGCTGAAGATGAACAGATAGTCACTTGAATCAGCAGTTGTCTTGTGACAGCCAGAGAGAGAGCACCAGCAGCAGCGAGTACTGTTTGTATAAAGCGTTTTTGTACTTATTCGCTGCGCTTAGCTTTTAAATAGTTTTTCTGGGAAAACCTAGCGTAGTTTTCGCGTCTCGTATTTCAGTGAGTGTTTCTTGATTATCAGAGTAGCTCATCAGAAGATTATCTTGGGAATTTGTCACCGTATAGAGTAAGGTAAACATAGTCATGTGTAGGGACTGTGGTTGTTGTGAGCGGACGCAAGGAGAATTGGCCACTCTTCGGGGGCAGGTGGAGGCTTTGTCTGTTAGGCTCATCGAGCTCGAGGCGCAGGCGTCGGCTCGTAGTGGCGTTGGGGCAACTGTGGTGAGACCTATGCCTACTTCGGTGGCCTTGGAATCACATGGAACCCCTGATGTCGCTGCGTCTTCCGGCAGTGAGCATCTTACCGGTCAGCCATCACTCCAGGGTGAATGGCGGACAGTGGTGGGCTCGCGCGTGCCTGGCCGAAAGGCGAAGGTGGGATCTGGCCGCGTGGCAGCTGCCTTACCCCTTTCCAACAGGTACGGGGTGCTTCCTAGTGGTGATGACATCGTTTCCGAGCCACCACAGGATGCCTCGCCTGTTGGGCCAGTGGCCGATTCTCCGGCAAGGTCCCGACAGTCACAGAGGGCGGGCCTATTAGTTATAGGGAGCTCCAACGTTAGGCGGGTTATGGAGCCCCTCAGGAAAATAGCGGGTAGGTCGGGGAAGAATGCCAGTGTGCACTCGGTGTGCTTGCCGGGGGGTCTCGTCCGTAATGTGGAGCAGGCCCTTCCGGCAGCTATTGAACGCACTGGGTGTGACCGGCTGCAGATAGTAGCACATGTCGGAACGAATGACGCCTGCCGCTTGGGTTCTGAGGCCATCCTTGGTTCCTTCCGGCGGCTGGCTGATTTGGTGAAGACAACCAGCATCGCACGCGGAGTGCAAGCTGAGCTTAATATCTGCAGCATAGTGCCCAGAGTCGATCGCGGTCCTCTGGTTTGGAGCCGTGTGGAGGGTCTAAACCAGAGGCTCAGACGACTCTGCGACTATAATGGTTGCAAATTCATCGACCTCCGTTATTGGGTGGAGAACTGTAGGGCCCCCCTAGACAGGTCAGGCGTGCACTACACACCGGAAGCAGCTACTAGGGTAGCAGAGTACGTGTGGCGTGCACACGGGGGTTTTTTAGGTTAGAGGGACCCCCCCTTGGGCGAAACGATAAAATACCTGACGGCTTACCAGAGAGGACATTATCATCGTTGATAAAGAACGTCCGTCCTCAGAGACCAAAAACAGGAAAAGTTAACGTAATATTGGTAAACTGCAGGAGTATCCAGGGCAAGGTTCCTGAATTAGTATCTCTTATTGAAGGAAATAGTGCGCATATAGTATTAGGAACGGAAAGTTGGTTAAAACCGGAAGTGAACAGTAACGAAATCCTAGACACAGAATGGAATATATACCGCAAGGATAGGATAAACACCAATGGTGGAGGAGTATTTATAGCAGTAAAGAATTCAATAATATCCAGTGAAGTTATTAGCGAATGCGAATGTGAAATAATCTGGGTTAAGTTAAGTATCAAAGGTGGGTCAGATATGATAGTCGGATGCTTCTATAGACCACCTGCATCAGCAACCGTAGTAGTTGAGCGCCTCAGAGAGAACCTGCAGAACGTCGTGAAGAAGTTTCGTGATCATACTATTGTAATAGGGGGAGACTTCAATCTACCAGGTATAGAATGGGATAGTCACACAATCAGAACTGGAGCCAGGGACAGAGACTCTTGTGACATTATCCTGACTGCCTTGTCCGAGAATTACTTCGAGCAGATAGTTAGAGAACCAACTCGTGAAGCTAACGTTTTAGACCTCATAGCAACAAATAGACCGGAACTTTTCGACTCCGTGAATGTAGAAGAGGGTATCAGTGATCATAAGTCAGTGGTTGCATCAATGACTACAAGTGTAATAAGAAATGCCAAGAAAGGAAGGAAAATATATTTGCTTAACAAGAGTGATAGGGCACAAATCGCAGAATATCTGAGTGACCACCATCAAACGTTCATTTCTGAGGAAGAGGATGTGGAACAAAAATGGAAAAAATTCAGAAACATCGTCCAGTACGCCTTAGATAAGTTCGTACCGACTAAGGTCCAAAGCGAGGGGAAAGATCCACCGTGGTATAACAATCATGTACGAAAGGTACTACGGAAACAAAGAAAGCTTCATCATAGGTTTAAGAGTAGTCGAATCATAGCTGATAAGGAAAAGCTGAACGAAGCGAAAAAGAGCGTAAAGAGAGCAATGAGAGAAGCATTCAACGAATTCGAACATAAAACATTGGCAAACAATCTAAACAAGAACCCTAAAAAGTTTTGGTCATATGTAAAATCGGTAAGCGGATCTAAATCCCCTATTCAGTCACTCGTTGACCACGATGGCACCGAAACAGAGGACGACCGAAGAAAGGCAGAAATACTGAATTCAGTGTTCCGAAACTGTTTCACTGCGGAAAATCGTAACACGGTCCCTGACTTCAGCCGTCGCACGGACGCCAAAATGGAAAATATTGAAATAAACGATATCGAAATTGAAAAACAACTGCTATCACTTAGTAGCGGAAAAGCATCCGGACCAGACGAGATACCCTTAAGATTCTACAGTGATTATGCTAAAGAACTTGCCCCCTTTCTATCAGCAATTTATCGTAGGTCGCTGGAAGAACGTAAAGTACCTAGCGACTGGAAGAAAGCGCAGGTCGTTCCCATTTTCAAGAAGGGTCATAAATCAGATGCGAATAATTATAGGCCTATTTCGCTTACGTCAATCTGTTGTAGAATAATGGAACATGTTTTGTGTTCTCGTATTATGACGTTCTTAGATAATACAAATCTCCTTCATCATAACCAACATGGATTCCGCAAACAGAGATCATGTGAAACTCAGCTCGCCCTATTTGCCCAAGAAATTCACAGTGCCGTAGACACTGGCGAGCAGATTGATGCCGTATTCCTGGACTTCAGGAAGGCATTTGATACGGTTCCGCACTTACGTTTAGTGAAAAAAATACGAGCTTACGGAATATCGGACCAGGTTTGTGATTGGATTCAGGATTTCCTAGAAGAAAGAACACAACATGTCATTCTTAACGGTTCAAAATCTGCAGATGTAGAGGTAATTTCGGGAGTACCGCAGGGAAGCGTGATAGGACCTTTATTGTTTACAATATACATAAATGACTTAGTTGACAACATCGGTAGCTCCGTGAGGCTATTTGCAGATGACACGGTTGTCTACAAGAAAGTAGCAACATCAGAAGACTCGTACGTACTCCAGGAGGACCTGCAGAGGATTAATGCATGGTGCGACAGCTGGCAGCTTTCCCTAAACGTAGATAAATGTAATATAATGCGCATACATAGGGGCAGAAATCCATTCCAGTACGATTATGCCATAGGTGGTAAATCATTGGAAGCGGTAACGACCGTAAAATACTTAGGAGTTACTATCCGGAGCGATCTGAAGTGGAATGATCACATAAAACAAATAGTGGGAAAAGCAGGCGCCAGGTTGAGATTCATAGGAAGAATTCTAAGAAAATGTGACTCATCGACGAAAGAAGTAGCTTACAAAACGCTTGTTCGTCCGATTCTTGAGTATTGCTCATCAGTATGGGACTCTTACCAGGTTGGATTAATAGAAGAGATAGACATGATCCAGCGAAAAGCAGCGCGATTCGTCATGGGGACATTTAGTCAGCGCGAGAGCGTTACGGAGATGCTGAACAAGCTCCAGTGGCGGACACTTCAAGAAAGGCGTTACGCAATACGGAGAGGTTTATTATCGAAATTACGAGAGAGCACATTCCGGGAAGAGATGGGCAACATATTACTACCGCCCACATATATCTCGCGTAATGATCACAACGAAAAGATCCGAGAAATTAGAGCAAATACGGAGACTTACAAGCAGTCGTTCTTCCCACGCACAATTCGTGAATGGAACAGGGAAGGGGGGATCAGATAGTGGTACAATAAGTACCCTCCGCCACACACCGTAAGGTGGCTCGCGGAGTATAGATGTAGATGTAGATGTAGATAGAGAAAGTGTATGAGGATATTGAAAGGGTAATGCAGTATGTAAAGGGGGACTAAAATCTAATAGTCTTGGGCGACTGGAATGCAGTTGTAGGGGAAGGAGTAGAAGAAAAGGTTACAGGAGAATATGGGCTTGGGACAAGGAATGAAAGAAGAGAAAGACTAATTGAGTTCTGTAACAAGTTTCAGCTAGTAATAGCGAATACACTGTTCAAGAATCACAAGAGGAGGAGGTATACTTGGAAAAGGCCGGGAGATACGGGAAGATTTCAATTAGATTACATCATGGTCAGACAGAGATTCCGAAATCAGATACTGGATTGTAAGGCGTACCCAGGAGCAGATATAGAGTCAGATCACAATACAGTAGTGATGAAGAGTAGGCTGAAGTTCAAGACATTAGTCAGGAAGAATCAATACGCAAAGAAGTGGGATACGGAAGTACTAAGGAATGACGAAATACGTTTGAAGTTCTCTAACACTATAGATACAGCAATAAGGAATGGCGCAGTAGGCAGTACAGTTGAAGAGGAATGGATATCTCTAAAAAGGGCCATCACAGAAGTTGGGAAGGAAAACATAGGTACAAAGAAGGTAGCTGCGAAGAAACCATGGGTAACAGAAGAAATACTTCAGTTGATTCATGAAAGGAGCAAGTACAAACATGTTCCGGGAAAATCAGGAATACAGAAATACAAGTCGCTGAGGAATGAAATAAATAGGAAGTGCAGGGAAGCTAAGACGAAATGGCTGCAGGAAAAATGTGAAGACATCGAAAAAGATATGATTGTCGGAAGGACAGACTCAGCATACAGGAAAGTCAAAACAACCTTTGGTGGCATTAAAAGCAACGGTGGTAACATTAAGCGTGCAACGGGAATTCCACCGTTAAATGCAGAGGAGAGAGCAGATAGGTGGAAAGAATACATTGAAAGCCTCTATGAGAGTGAAGATTTGTTTGATGTGATAGATGAAGAAACAGGAGTCGATTTATAAGAGATAGGGGATCCAGTATTAGAATCGGAATTTAAAAGAGCTTTGGAGGACTTACGGTCAAATAGGGCTGAAGGGATAGATAACATTCCATCAGAATTTCTAAAATCATTGGGGGAAGTGGCAATAAAACGTCTATTCACGTTGGTGTGTAGAATATATGAGTCTGGCGATATACCATCTGACTTTCGGAAAAGCATCATCCACACAATTCCGAAGACGGCAAGAGCTGACAAGTGCGACAATTATCGCACAATCAGCTTAACAGCTCATTCGTCGAAGCTGCTTACAAGAATAATATACAGAAGAATGGAAAAGAAAATTGAGAATGCGCTAGGTGACGATCAGTTTGGCTTTAGGAAAAGTAAAGGGACGAGAGAGGCAATTGTGACGTTATGGCTAATAATGGAAGCAAGGCTAAAGAAAAAGCAAGACACTTTCATAGGATTTGTCGACCTGGAAAAAGCGTTCGACAATATAAAATGGTGCAAGCTGTTCGAGATTCTGAAAAAAGTAAGGGTAAGCTATAGGGAGAGACGGGTCATATACAATATGTACAACAACCAAGAGGGAATAATAAGAGTGGACGATCAAGAACGAAGTGCTCGTATTAAGAAGGGTGTAAGACAAGGCTGTAGCCTTTCGCCCCTACTCTTCAATCTGTACATCGAAGAAGAAATAATGGAAATAAAAGAAAGGTTCAGGAGTGGAATTAAACTACAAGGTGAAAGGATATCAATGATACGATTCGCTAATGACATTGCTATCCTGAGTGAAAGTGAAGAAGAATTAAATGATCTGCTGAACGGAATGAACAGTCTAATGAGTACACAGTATGGTTTGAGAGTAAATCGGAGAAAGACGAAGGTAATGAGAAGTAGTAGAAATGAGAACAGCGAGAAACTTAACATCAGGATTGATGGTCACGAAGTCAATGAAGTTAAGGAATTCTGCTACGTAGGCAGTAAAATAACCAATGACGGACGGAGCAAGGAGGACATCAAAAGCAGACTCGCTATGGCAAAAAAGGCATTTCTGGCCAAGAGAAGTCTACTAATATCAAATACCGGCCTTAATTTGAGGAAGAAATTTCTGAGGATGTACGTCTGGAGTACAGCATTGTATGGTAGTGAAACATGGACTGTGGGAAAACCGGAACAGAAGAGAATCGAAGCATTTGAGATGTGGTGCTATAGACGAATGTTGAAAATTAGGTGGACTGATAAGGTAAGGAATGAGAAGGTTCTACGTAGAATCGGAGAGGAAAGGAATATGTAGAAAACACTGATAAGGAGAAGGGGCAGGATGATAGGACATCTGCTAAGACATGAGGGAATGACTTCCATGGTACTAGAGGGAAGTGTAGAGGGCAAACACTGTAGAGGAAGACAGAGATTGGAAAACGTCAAGCAGATAATTGAGGACTTAGGTTGCAAGTGCTACTCTGAGATGAAGAGGTTAGCACAGGAAAGGAATTCGTGGCGGGCCGCATCAAACCAGTCAGTAGACTGATGACAAAAAAAAGGTGTGCATGATGGTAGAGGGGTACAACTTCCATGTCCAGCCAGAGAGGAGTTTGAGGAGTTGGAGGCGGTTGTGGGCTATGGATTGGATGGAGAAGAGATGAGGGATCCAGGTGAGGTGACGGTCAGTGGTGAGGCCAAGTATAAAATAAATAAAATAAAATAAAATAAAATAAAATAAAATAAAACATTAATTTTTCTATCTGTATGATAGTGATTGGTTGTAATTAATATTTGCTTATCTGGAACGTGGACGCTTAATTATTTGGTATCAGACGCTTGACAATGGCTTTTTCGTAAATGCAATGTTAATCGTAGTTGACCGTGAAATGTGATTCAAATAATCGGACTTCGTATTTAAATCGTTTCCAAAGACTGCTGCGGTAGGTGCGGACTCAAATCTAAATTCTCAATATTAGAGTAATTTTGCCAGCCATGTCAATACGTCGTACAGAGGTGACTGTCTACTAAACATAAAAAGTTTACACAGTTAAATCAGATATATTCAACGAATAAGCCTACAGTTAAATAATTCTACTTACTTTCATAAATATAAATTCTTTACAGAATCGAGTGCCTAGTAAGATTGCAACTAGCAGTGTTCTTATATAACATCAAATATGGCGGTGTGCCAGTCAATGAAATATACGTGCTTCCCGCACCACTTATCCAAGACCTCCCTCTTCTTAATGAAACATAAGAGTATCGTAATTGTGTTTTTTGTTTTATCAGCGACATAGCGCTGCAGTTCTGTGCCATAGGCTTTATTTATTTGTCAGAGATTAATTATTTAATTGAGATTTCGCGTTTCCGAGGAAACTCACGCACGGCATGCAAATGTGCCTTTATATTGCCCCCTGAGGCGAAAGGACACACCTGCAGGCGAGCAATTCACCTAAAGGCACAAGAAAATCTAAGTTATCTACAACTATTTACATGACATACATTATAAAGTATATTATATACAAAATTTGAATGACGCGCGTGCGCCGTAAAAGTTCTTGTGTTGGCAAAATAGAGTGCGCGCATGCGCAGAAGCGTCTGTGTTATATCGTAAATTTAGATCACGCGGCACAGTATTGCAGTTCATATTGTTCGTGTGCGCACGCATTTCTTAGTCGTTGCACAAAGAAAATATTCCACCAAGATTACATATGAAGACTACATTCTATGACAGGTAACTTAGTTTTAAAATTACAATGTTTGTTATAATACAGTACAACTTTAGATTGTTGAATGTTCTTAGTTACATAGTATTGCATTGAAATGCTTCAAAGAAAAATGTCTTTATGTTTCAGGTGCGTTGACCTATACACATCGTGTCGTTATTACAGTTTATATTCATCTGCTGCACAATAATTTTTCACAGGTTAGTGTCGTCGTGGTAAAGTTTTTTTGATCACAGTAACATCGCTGTATAACAACGTGATTGATACATAAGCATGTCCATTTCCTATTTCCATTATAGTCGTCGTGATGCAGTTCGTTGTGACAAAAAGCATTGTTTATTACAGCTCAGACGTGATCCGTCGAGTAAGTGGTCCATATGCAGTTTGTTTTCGATATTTCGTGGAAGCTTGGTTGCAGAACCTCGGACGGCACATAGCTGGCGTCGATCCTTGGACAGTCCAGGTAAGTGTGTCCGTCACATTTCGAGAACATTCCATTCCCTGAAGTTCCAACCAAAATTCTTCCACTCGTTGTGTTGTTTTCTGGACAGGCACGTTGTGACCATTTAATCCAGTTAACATCTTGAAGTTAGATACTGTAGTAATGTCACTAGACGATGCACCAATTACGCACTTCACATTTTCAGTTTTTTTTTTTTTTTTAATATAGCTCACCTAAATGTTCGTAGTTACTTATCGAAGAAATCGTTCATCGCGTTTACAAAGGTACGATGCATCATGAATGTCATTAACAGTTTCTTTCACATAGGTTTCTGCGTAGTTGCAGACTTAGTAATGTATGTTAATAAACATAATACAGTTACACATAAACATGTTTACATCATCATTACATAGCTATAAATTATTACATTGTGTCACATTTGATTACATGAATTGCAGATATTTACGTCCTCTTTAACGGTTTTGCTGGGATTTTATCGATTTTTTTTTTTGTGATGTCATCTGAAATTAAGATAGGTTAGACACAACATTCACTACATCAGCAGGCACGACCAGGCGTTCTCACTACTCAATAAATATTCAAAATAATAAGAGACGGAAAACTGTTCGATTCCTCGCGTTTTGTGCGTGTGTGTATAGTGTCTGTGTGGCCTTGGCTACTGGTAGATGCTTTTCTTGCTGAGAGATGTGCGTCTAATCTATTTCTCGAAGTAAAAGATCGCTTCACAGATGACGTCTGTCGGTTCGTCAGGTGTCATACCAAGTCAGTGGTACCTACAGTCACAAATGTTCCGTGAAAAATTAATATATCATTCACTGCTACGTAATCATAAATTTTAATTTAATATTCAGTCTTCTCGGTGGTGCCGCGGCGTTGAAAGAAAAGTTCTTCTGTCTTCAACTGCGTCACTGGAACCGCTGAAATGAAAATTTCTATACTACTTATTATCTGTGTTGTAGCAAACAGAGTTTTGCGAGTTGCTTAGCAATGTTTTCATGGGTATGACTTTGACATTATTTAGCATGAAATGCTCTAAGATCTCGGTGTGCGTATAGCCCAATAATTTTGTTAGTTCTAGGATGTTGTAACAGATATGCGCCAGGATGCGGGATGTTAACAATTATATAAGGTCCTTCATATAGCAGACGCCACTTAGCATTGCGTCGTTTGAGTGCTACAGATTTATGATGAGTACGAAGTAGTACAAGCATTCCTACCTTGAATTTTTGTTTTCTTTTTATTATGTTTGTGTGATGTTTGTTTCGTATCTGTGCGTGATGTGCCAGTGTAGTCAACACTTCTTTTATTTTCTGTTCAGGTGTGATTTCCTTGTCTGACAACTTAGGTAATGGTTCTATCCATTGATCGTTCTGTTTGCAACTGAACATGATCTCGTTAGGTGTGTAATTTGTATTGTAAATATTTAAGTTATTGTGTACGTCTTCGAAAAGACTTAGGTAGGACACCCAATTAGTATGTTTTGATGAAATATAGGTCCTCATGAATCGGTTTAGTTCTCGGAAAAGTCTTTCAGTCGCGTTACATTGTGGACTAAACTTTGAAATAAATATACTTTTAATGTTATTGTCCTTCAAGAAATTTCTCCATTTGTACCCAGAGTAGTATGCTGCATTATCTGACAGAATTGCTTTAGGTTTTCCCACGTGCGTCAGGTAATCACTTGAGAATCTTCGTATTATAGCATTTGCAGTGGCGGATTTTAAAGCATAAAGTTTTACATGTTCAGAAAATATATCGTAAAAAGCTAAGATATATTTGACACCTCCAGAGCTTGCTGGATGCGGTCCACTGATGTCAGTACATAGAATTTCCAGGGGTTTACTCGGTAATATAGAATGTAAATCTGTTTTTGTGGATAAATTCTGAGGTTTTGATTTTTGACATATGACACATGTTTTCAGTTCCCTGTAAATTTTTCTTCTCATATTGCTAAAATAACAGTATGTGCTGAGCTTTGCCAAACACTTTTTCGTCCCATAATGACTCCAAACTAAGTGTGTGTGCCAAATCAGATTACGTTCAGACTCTTTGGGAATGCATACACACCAGTTAGTAGCATTTGGATGTCGGCGATAAAATAACACATCATTGTGTAACTTGTAATACCTAGTCAAAGGATGATTGTGTTTTTCTACCAGTAATGTTATTATCTTATACCAGTGAGGATCAGATTTTTGTAATTTAGCCATGTTTCTGCACATATCAATATAATATTGGTGATACTGCTTGTCTTGCATTAAGAGAATCCTGTAGTCATTTATATTTTCTAAGTCACTGTTGGTTTCATTCATACCTTGTGGAAGTCTAGACAAAGCGTCGCAAGTCATACAAAAATCTAAATTGAAGTATGGATGGCTCAATATGTTTGCATTCACTAAAGCATGTTTAATTGTATTAAAGTCATTCTGACACTGTTCCGACCAGATCCAAACTTGATTCTTTCTGAGTAGATTTAGCAGATGTTTACTGTTCAAAAGTGGTTGTGGTAAAAAACGTCTGAAAAATGAACATAGCCCAAGGAATGATTTTAACTGCTTTTTAGTTCGAGGGCTAGGAAAGTTTCCGATAGCATCTAATTTACTGGGATCAGGACGTATGCCCTGTGAATTAATGATATGTCCTAAATATTTTACCTCACTGCAACCAAATTTTGATTTTCTAAGATTGGCTGTGACTCCAGCTTGTGCAAATTTTTCTAAAATTTTTTGAAGTGTGTCAACGTGTTCATTCCAAGACTGTGTAGCTATCAGTATATCATCTACATAGTGTGTGACTGTCTCAACTAAATCATCGCCAAGCACGGTATCCAAGGCTGTAATGAATACCCCAGAACTGACATTCAATCCGAAGGGTAGAACACAAAACTGATAGGTTCGCCCCCCGAACATAAATGCAGTATATTTCCGAGAATCAGGAGTGATACCTACTTGCCAAAATGAATTAGCGAGATCTATTGTGGAAAAATATTTTGCATCTAGAAATTTCTGTAATTGCTCTTCTAAATTTTCGGGTTTTGTGTGAACCGGTAAAATTATTTCATTAATTGCTCGTGCGTCTAACACTAGCCTAATGCTACCATTTGATTTTTTGACAACAAGTAGAGGACTACAGTAAGGTGAGGTGGATGGTTCAATGACCTTCCAGTCTAACATTTGTTTTAATTCTTGCCACACAGCAGGTCGTTGAGATAACGGTACGTTATATGTCTTGTGGTAGAAGATCTTGTGAGGCTTAACTTCAATCTTGTACACATACGTGTTGATAACACCTAATCGTTTGGTAAAAACTTGTAAATATTTGGATAACACGTTTTATACGTTCATGTACACTGAGAGCTGTAGCTTCATTTATTTTATGATCAAGCAATGTTTTCAAGTCCATTAGCTCTGTGTCAGATGAGTGTGTGTGCGTGTCTTGAATGTTGTGACATTACAGCCTTTATCACTGCGATTTTTAAAGTGTAAAAGTTTTTTTTTCTGTATTCGCGTCAGTATGTGCGAACTTTTAACATATACCAATGAATGTTGTAACCAGATATCTTTGCCGCGCTCCTGAAAAGCGCAGAATATCACGATAGCTATAAACTGTTATACGCTGCTATCGATCAGTAAAAAAAAAAACAAAAAAAAAAAAAACGATGCACCTATGTTTCAAAATAACAATTGCCAATTTTTACTTCTGCAGGGAGCCGCGCCGCTGTCTAGTTGTTCTGTGAATGTGTTGCGAGTCGGACGCAAAAGTATTGTGCTCCATACTGATATAATAATTCTATTGTAAAGTTAAGAGTTTAAGTGATTAAAAATATAAGTAGCCACCAACAAGCGAGAATGTATATCGTGAAAAATTCGCTCCACCACCACAATGGGTGGCCATGTTAATGTAAGTTTCCGTTTCATAATATAATACTTGAAGCCTTGAAGTTTATTTAATTTCAAAGAAAATCTCTCAACCTTATTTTCATTAATTATACTTGTGATAATCTTTTCTGTTTGAAAGATTTATGCAGCTTATGATCCAGCGTGTGTTCTGTCCGAACAGGAGGCTGTCGTGACGACATCGTTATAGTATTTATTCCAAGTTCTTTCAGTTCCGTTGATATGTTCGTACAAATCCAATTAGTTGGTCCCTTAGGTTTCTTTCATGTAACTTCCGTCTGTTTTCTCCGCGCGATCTTCCTCCGAAAAAAAAATTTCTGTTCATTTTTTAGTAATTTTCGATATCGCGAATGAGAAAAGACAGCCGCCTCCTGCTCCGAACGGAACACCACGACTTTTCTAACGTCGGAGAGTACCGGACGAATTTTCCGCTAAAAGGTAATAGAATTTCTTAAAGCTGGATCAATTACGCATGTTGCTGCTGTTCTCCGACAAATCTGGTGTGATTAATAGTAATTTATTCTGTCACGACAAAAAGAAACAAATTTTATTTTTACCAAAGCAACAAAGCTTTCAATTAAATTACTAAAAATCATACCAGATCTGGCGCCCGAACAGGGACTTGACTAAAATATTGAAAGTGTCACGGTACTAATATATGATTGTCTTATTTCATGTATCGCTGTTTGGAACCCAATGCTGCATAAAATTACGGATGAGCAATAAATACACGCAATCTTCAAGGACGCGGTATTTACACAAATATCATGGGATTTAATAAGACGCAGATTTGCAGTTTTGAAGACAACGCCGAGTGAGTACCAAATTTTCGTTTGCCATAGTTCTGTCTAAAGAGTAGCTCATTGACCTTCAAATTCGACCTCACTCTATCCTTTCTGTAGCTTAACGTAAAAAAAAAAACTAATTTTTTTACGTAAATATTTGAACATTTTCTGTAACCTTTTGCTTGGCCTATTTGTTTTATACTGTAGTTAGTATTCTCGTGTAAGTTCAAGATGGATGCCATTTCAGTCTTTTCTGTGTAACAGCGTTGGCAATCAATTGTTTCAACGGCGTTGACTCCATCTTGTCTTTTTGCTACAGACGTGTGTCACTTATTACCCACGTAACATTAGACATTTGACGAACGCGCCGCGACTTTAACTTGCGCGGCAAGAATAATTGGCAATCAGAATTTCAGCTGGCAGTACCCATTTTAAGCTGGCAATACTTGAATTTCATTATGGCGGACGGACAATCGAGCGCGAACTCTGCAGACGAAAGCGACGGCACTGTTAACAAACATTACCGACTCCGCTCACGCGGAACGACGGCCAGGACAGACGACAGACAAGAGGTAGATAACGTGGACGACACTCAGCAGGAAACACCCACCTCCCCGATAACGGTATCAATTGACATTGTCAAAATGTTACAGGAATTGATACTAGACAGACAGGAGAGTGAACAACGTGAGAAACACAGAGACAAGTTTTTATCAGAGTTGAAAACGGATATGACAACACAGATTGACTCAGTTAGGAATGACGTAAATACCACCATTGATGCGAAAGTAGGCTCTCTCACAGCGAAAGTAGGTACCCTCACTATGCAAGTAGGCTCTCTCACAGCACAGATAGATTCGGTTAAGGGTGACGTCACGGCACAGATAGATTCGGTTAAGGGTGACGTCACGGCACAGATAGATTCGGTTAAGGGTGACGTCACGGCGCAAGTAACCACTTTGACAACACAGATAAGCACTCTGAATAACAAAATTGATAACATTGGTCAGAATCTCACAACTCAAATCGAAGCATGTCGCAAAGAAACCGAGTCGGTAAAACTTGCATATAAAACAGTTGCACGACAGGTAGACGAGTTAGCGACAGCGGTAGCCACTGTAGAATCAAAAGTAAGTGCAATGGCGAATGACATTTCGGACCGAACTATTGAGGAAAGAGTTAACAGTAGTGTTGCTTCGCACACTAAAGCACTTACCGAACATTACAAAGAATGGATTGATGTACAAAAGAAGCTTGTTGAGGAGAAGGTTACACGTGACTTGAAAGATGTTGTTAAATCCGCAACCTTAGACATATTATCTGCACCCGGCAGTTCAGGAGACACTGTTTGTACTGAACTAGGCCAAATTAGACGAGTGTTTACCCGGGATTTGCCGGAATGGCGGAAGCAAGTAACAGATGAGATATCCGACCTGAAACAGCAAATTCAAACACTATAGTATGATAACCAGAGTGACGGGAAACACTCACTACCTTCTGAGCCAGATGAACATCAGCACCAGACAACACAACAACACAACACACCACAGTACATTCCGCGACTGAAAAATGAATTTAACGATTCACACAACAACAACACTGAACAATTGACACTCACAACCCTCATGAAAGAGGAGAGTGTATTGAAACACAGAGTTTTTCAACCATTCCAACCGGAAAAGCGAAATATTCATCCAGTCGTTTTCCTAAAGAACTTTTCAGGAGTCTTTCCAGCTGCCTGGAATGACAAACAGAGAATACAATTCATTACCGGATATATACAAGGAGAAAGTGCTATATGGGGAACCGAGATGGTTGATAAGTGCAAAACATTTAGCGAGTTTGAGAAAAACATTTTAAGCAAATTTTGGAGCGCAGATGTCCAGCAACGCCTACGCAAAGAGGTCTATAACGCCGAACCTTTCCATTCGAACAGTGGCGGACTTCGCCGGTACTTTGAAAAGTACTTGAGAAAGATACAATATTGGGACACTCCCATAACAACAAAAGATGTTATTATGATCCTTAAGTCAAAACTACCCATTTCCATAAGCGAAAAATTAGTGAACGTGTCAGAGGAAGATCAGGACGCATTTTTATCCGTCCTTGATTCGCTCGATCTTATACACGAAGACGCGCGTGCGAATGCTAACCGTAAGAACAACAACGCAGGCACGTATTCGAATGGAAACGGTAGTAATGGAAATGGTTCACACGAAACACAATACGGAAACAAACAGTACAATAACCGCAACAGAGGCCGAAACAATGGTTACCGTAATGGTAAACACAAAAACAAGCATTACGGCAACCAACGGTACAATCCAATATAAAACACGCAACAACAGTATTACGGGAATGCCCCATACCAATTAAACAATAACGGTAGTAACTTCTACGATAATGGGAACAAATACAAGGGTAAACGTTGCAACAATCAAAATTGCGGAGGTCAGCTACCTCCACCACAACCCTATGGGCAGCCACAACACCAGCAACAACAGCAATACACGCCTCAGCAACAACCATTCATGCAACAACAACAGTACACGCCACCACAACAGGACTTTAGATACAATAACAATAAACCAAGGAAACAATACAATCCACCGGTATATTTTACGCAGGCAAGTAATGTACCGATTTTTCAGCCTGGTAATCAAGTGCATTACCAACAAGGGTTTGATACAAATCAACAAACACGATGGGTAAAAAACCAGCGAGAATGGTCAAGTGATGTGACAGAAGAATCAAATTAGTCACATCACAAGAAAGCGGAAAACCAAAGGCAGCACCTTTTCGCCTCCTTGGGGATGCTGCGGAATTAATGACGAGTCATCGGGAAAGAAATGAATGGTTAGATCCCATACCTAAAATTGTAGAACCAGAATTAGATTTAGATGCAAAACTTAGGCAAGCATTGGTATCCTTAGCTGTACAGGCGAATCTACGCAAGAAGTCTTATGACAAGAAAGTATCTAGGGCTCTTACATATGATATTAATGAAAAGGTGCTTTTACGGACACATTTTAAGCCATCGAAGTTGTTGAAAAGAAATCGGAAATGGAGGCTATTGTACGACGGACCATTTGTAGTAATTAGAAAACCACATACAGGATGTTATCTAATAGCGGATCCAGCATCTGGCAGAATTAAAGGATTGTATCACCACCAGGATCTCAAGAAGTATAACGAGGCAAAGTAACAAGCAAAGGAACATTAGCCTAAGGTTTAACCTGCGAAACACTTCGGTATTCAAACACACCAATACGAGTACTCACACTTTGGCGAAAAACTATGGAGGTAATTGAAGATTTGATTTATTATGGCGTACGAAAAGGAAAGCACATTCCATTTGAGAGGACAGATTCTCAGTTAGTTTTAAGTTAGTCATAGGTGTAAGAAGTCCAAGTTGGCTGTTGGCATTGAGGAATGCCGTTATTGGTGAAAGGAGATACGGAAGGAAGTAGCAGATTGCCACCTTCCAACTCCAATGAATATATATATGTATGTGAAATATTAGGTTAAGCAATTTCTTTTTCAGCCCTCAAGATGGAATGTTAGTCTTTAAGTGTACAGAGTACAGCCTATTGCGTGTAAACTGTGCGTTATTGTAACACCGCCATGAACTATACATTTTGTTAGCGCGATCTTTAGAATTAAACAGATTTGTGTAGCCAAGTGTTTGAACTGTCAAAAGCAGTAAATAACAGAGAGAGAGAGTATCACGTAGTATTTGATAGTTTTCAGGAGATTCAATCTCAGATTCAAAGTATCATCTACGAACAGTAAGCCTCATCAAGATTTAATAGCTAAGCAACAAAGCATTTCCTTTATTCTGTTTTACAACAGCTGTTAGGTCATGTAGTCGAGAGTGCCAATACATGGAAACATATACGTCGTACTGACAAGTCTGAAGTATTCCTGATGGTAAACGTTTCTTCTTTAAACATGTAAGGTGCACTAAAGTAATTAGTTATTTCACAGCCAAGCCCGACAAGCGCCCAGAAGGAAGCGTGATAAACTAGAAAGCTGTCACCAGATATGACTCACATTATAATAATAAAACTAAGATCTGATATTAGATTAAAGAATAGCCACTTGAAGGCACACGTGACGCATGTCATGCATCTAAGGTCACAAAAAAAAAATATCCTAGTGTAGTTGTGCTAGAATTTGTATATGTATATAGTATATTTATGTTCATATTTGATCCTCTCCTCTTCCACTTCCCCATCCTATCCCATTAAAAAAAAGTGAGGATTAGAATTTGACAGGCTCATCTGAGTGATCTTTAGACGCTTGAAGCGGAAACGAAATTTGTGGGAGAGATCCGTTAGCGAAAGTCTTGTTCTAATCGCGTATCGCGAGTACCAATGTTGAGAGATTATAATACATTCCGCGAGTAGTACTTGCAGCCAGTAGCTTTATGAAGCATGAATCTTCCGGAGAGAAATGCATGAGTATGCTCGACCAGTAGAGACAGAATTTGTTCAATCTGTGCTCTACATAAACAGTGACACTAAATTTGGAAGAGAAACGAAATAACAAGCTGCTTAAAAGATTTGTTTTAAGAAAAATTTTACCTTTGTAAAAGGGAGAGAGAATAATCGAAATAATCGTGCCTTGATGCACAAGTAGTGGTATTCAATACGCTAATCCGGCGTGGCGTGACTGAAAAGGTTAACAGAATTTTGTGACTGTAAGCAAACTTAAGAAATGTATGTATGTATGTATGTAATTTATGGACATTGTTTAATCTTGTAATGTATTTACCTGTGAGTAACTTGAACTGTGAACTTTGAAATCACAATGTGAGATGGGAGATGTGAATTTGCAAACACTAATACGTTCTAAACAAAATGCGAGTGATAAAGTGTACAAAATACGTGTGTAGTGACATGTGTACACGCAAGTGCAGGTAGTGACAGCGATCACAGCAAAACATTTTGCAAACTATATGTAAAACGTTGGCTTCACTGACCTGTGTGTAAGCAGCATGGCAGGTCGCAGGGACTGTCGTGTGAAATCCTCGAAACAGACGGTGGTATTTTCTACCCAAGTTTTCGATACGCCGATCGACGATGGAGAAAGGACACTAGACGTGTGTTTTCCGCGTGTTCTCATTTTAGCAGAGCGCGAGTGACACACGTTAAACTTCATACGAGCATACACGAGCGCGTGTTGCACTGGACTAGTAACCGGCAACAGCGCGGAGCTGCTTGCAGTTGGACTCAACAATTAACATTTGGAACACAACCGATGCGCGCGCTGTGGAGGCGTGTCATTGACCTTAGAATGTTTTCCGTCTCACAACTACGCAAGAGACATTGCTAAAGCTATCACAGTGAAACTTAATTATGAACTTTATTTATTCTGTAAAAAGAGAAGTCTTAGCTTCAAATTAATTTCCATTTAATCAGTCACGTCGGATATTTTGCGATAGATAGTTAAATAAAGACAAGGCATTACTGAGCACTGAAACGTTAACTGGAAGGGAAGGTTATCAATCCTGTCCAGAATCCTATAAAACCTTTACCTGTAAGTCTACGTTATAGCACGAACCTAACACAGGTTTCTTTCTGTTTATTTGCATGTAAACGACATGACGCTTGATGCGAGACACTAGAGAGGCAACACGAGCGAACACAAAAAAGACGCTACCCAGGGTCGTGACCTCTCGGACGACGCCGCTCACCGAACGAGAATAGACGTTGCAGAATCCGGTTAAGTGAGCGTGTGACAAATAAAAGTGTACAGTGTAGTGTCAAGTGAAACGTCCTGATTAACAACGACATTCTAAAAGAATCTAATGAAACGGATAAAAAAACATTCCGAGACCAAACAGGTCACAGACAATTTTAGAGGACTGTTTAAATAATTATTTCAATGTATCTGTGTATGTTTGTCTACTGACATGTTTTGTTTCGCAGTAACAGCAATTAAGATAACAGTGCAAGGACACCTTACAATGAACTGAGAGAAGTGCCAAAGTGCACAAAAGACACTGAAAGACTATTTGTTTTCATAACTGTACTGGAAGCATAGAATAACTAGATGACAAACTCATTCCAATTTTATGTTAGAACGAAAGTAAACAGATGATAAAACACAGTAATGTCTTGAAACTACATGTGAGTCCTGATGATCCTTCCGGAATCATCATGCCTCACATGGGAGGCATTGTGACATTACAGCCTTTATCACTGCGATTTTTAAAGTGTAAAAGTTTTTTTTCTGTATTCGCGTCAGTATGTGCGAACTTTTAACATATACCAATGAATGTTGTAACCAGATATCTTTGCCGCGCTCCTGAAAAGCGCAGAATATCACGATAGCTATAAACTGTTATACGCTGCTATCGATCAGTAAAAAAAAAAAAAAACGATGCACTTATGTTTCAAAATAACAATTGCCAATTTTTACTTCTGCAGGGAGCCGCGCCGCTGTCTAACTGTTCTTTGAATGTGTTGCGAGTCGGACGCAAAAGTATTGTGCTCCATACTGATATAATCATTTTATTGTAAAGTTAAGAGTTTAAGTGATATGTAGCCACAAACAAGCGAGAATGTATATCGTGAAAAATTCGCTCCACCGCCACAATGGGTGGCCATGTTAATGTAAGTTTCCGTTTCATAATATAATACTTGAAGCCTTGAAGTTTATTTAATTTCAAAGAAAATCTCTCAACCTTATTTTCATTAATTATACTTGTGATAATCTTTTCTGTTTGAAAGATTTATGCAGCTTATGATCCAGCGTGTGTTCTGTCCGAACAGGAGGCTGTCGTGACATCGTTATAGTATTTATTCCAAGTTCTTTCAGTTCCGTTTATATGTTCGTACAAATCCAATTAGTTGGTCCCTTAGGTTTCTTTCATGTAACTTCCATCTGTTTTCTCCGCGCGATCTTCCTCCGAAAAAAAAATTTCTGTTCATTTTTTAGTAATTTTCGATATCGCGAATGAGAAAAGACAGCCGCCTCCTGCTCCGAACGGAACACCACGACTTTTCTAACGTCGGAGAGTACCGGACGAATTTTCCGCTAAAAGGTAATAGAATTTCTTAAAGCTGGATCAATTACGCATGTTGCTGCTGTTCTCCGACAAATCTGGTGTGATTAATAGTAATTTATTCTGTCACGACAAAAAGAAACAAATTTTATTTTTACCAAAGCAACAAAGCTTTCAATTAAATTACTAAAAATCATACCAGAATGTCATTGTCAAGTACTAACTGAACCTTGTACCCTGTACAGTGTTTGTCATGCTTTAGAGTTCTCCTGTCCAAATCAATAATAATTACACTGCCCTTATCATTTAAAATGCATTTACCTTTGGAGAAGTCTATAATGCAGTCCTTCTCGCTCATAATATCTATTCCTAATATGCAATTTGTCACAAGGTTTTGTACAACCAGGAATGGCCATTGTACGGTTCCATTCCCTATTTTAATGTTTACAAAAACTTGCTTCGTAACCCTACATGACTTATTACCTAGAGCAGTAGTTATTTTACAGTTTTGGGCAGGAAACTCAGGCACAGGCTCCAATTCACACATCTTTTTATAGAAATTAAAAGACAAAACGCTCACAGCTGCACCTGTATCTAAGATAATAGTAGTTGGAATCCAACCTACTACACCAGTAGTAGATGCTAAAACAATTTCATTTGTGTTTGAACGACATTGTGTACTGTCTTGCAAAAGTTCGTCTGATATATTGTCATTGTGGTTGTATCTTATAAATAAAACAGTTAGTTTTTGTTTAGAATTATTAGGCATATCAATATTTTGTTGTTCAATTGTGGTGTCAAATAACTGATTAACATTGAAGTCGCCCCCCAAGAATTCTTCAGCCAC
Organism: Schistocerca piceifrons; assembly: GCF_021461385.2. Taxonomy (NCBI): domain Eukaryota; kingdom Metazoa; phylum Arthropoda; class Insecta; order Orthoptera; family Acrididae; genus Schistocerca; species Schistocerca piceifrons. The sequence goes on along the minus strand of NC_060140.1, from coordinate 298,003,729 downwards.
GACCCGGGGCATAGAAGTGACTGTTTCTAGTTTGTTGGATTAGCATTTGTATTAGGTACTGACACAGATTGAGGTTGTGTATCAGGTGTCATTTCTATTATATTCACATTCGGATATTGCCTGTTGTGATCTCCAAACTTTTGCGGTTGTTGTTGCTGTTGCGCATTATAACTTACCTGTCGGTCGTAAGGTATGCTCCAATTTTGTCCTGGTGGCTGCTGTGGTAAAGCAGTGTTTGAATGAAAGTATTGATCGCTACGAGTCCAGCCTTGATGCTGTCTTGGCTCGTAGTTATTATTATTTCTATTTCTGTTTGTGTTTTTGTTGTTACATTTGTATCCGTTGTTACCGTTGTTGTTATTACCGCGGTGCCTTTTGTATGGATTGCCGCATGGAGTGTTATTACTGTTGTAACTGTTGTTCGTATTGGAATACGCGTGTTGATTTTGATTTCCGTATTGAGACGGCATGTGAGTTTGCTGTTTTTGCTGTACAGCGTATCCAACTGTGGGCGCGCCAGAATTGAGTTGGCAAGCCTGCATGTTTCGCATACCACTAGTATAAACATTGTGGCTGCTGTTTTGCCGCGCGAAGCGCTGATCTTCTAGTAACATGTCGACCGAATCTAAAGCTGTTAAAAAATAATCTGGATCGTCATCCGGAATATGTAAGAGTTTTTCTTTAATGTTGAAAGGCAATTCGGCCTTCAACGCACGGAGTATATCACGTGTTGCGACTGGTTCGTCTAAAAAATGTCCCATGTTCAAGTATTTTTCAAAATACCTGCGTAAGTTACCATTTTTACTGTTAAAAGTTTCAGGTTCTAAAATTTGTCTCCTGAGTCGCTCCTGGACGGATTGCGACCAGAATTTGTTCAGAAAGGCAGGCTCAAACTCACTGTACGTGGTACATACGTCAGCTTGACTGTATGCCCAGACAGCTGCATCGACTTGGATGTAACCGATAATATATGAAATCTTTTTCCGGTCACTCCAAGTGCGTGGAAATGCGTTACTAAAAGATTTAAGAAAAATCACCGGATGAATGGTTCGTTTTTCTGGGATAAAAGCCTGAAATTGCCTGTGTTTTATTAAGCTTTCTTCTTCCTTCGCATTATGATATGGATTTCTTCCACTGTAATTACTGCAATGTTCAGCTGGCGAGTAATTACGATAATGTTGCTGTGGTTTACCATGATAATAGCTTGTGTTTGTGGTTGCACGTCGTGGTATGTGTTGTAGTCGTGGTGTGTTTTGTTCTTGTGTGTTTGTCGTGTGCGGTATGTGTGCGTCATACTCGAATGTATATTGGTTTCTGAACTGCACATTTTGACTGATATCTTCGTTACATTCAGACTGTGGTTGATCGGTGAATTGTCTCATGGGTGCAGTGACGGATTGTACTGCGTCACTAATCAGCTGTTTGTTATTAGTGATGTATTCCGCTACGGAGTCGTGCACAATTGTCGGTAAATTTTCACGTATGCATCTATCAAAATGTTTGTCTTTGTTCTCTACCCAATCATGAAATTCTTTATTAATATTTTGAAAATGAGCTGTGGCATCAGATCGTAAGATGTCAGTCAGGTGTTGTTCAACATCGTCAAATTTATTCTGCACGTCAGTAATTCGTTTTTCAAGGTTGTCGTGTACTGAAGGATATGTTTGAATTTGTTCAGTAAGAGCTTCACACGTGACATTAAGGTTTTTTAATTGTGTCTGTAAAAGTGCTACGTCATTTGTAGTCTTTTCTTGTATCGTATTAAGCTTGGAAAATTTCGTACTGAGCTCAGTCATCTGTTTGGTCAGTGTGGCGTCTATAAGTTCTACACGTTTACATAAAGTGTCATTACCTGTCTTGATTGCTATGAGATCAGATTTAATTTCGTCATTTTGTGTCTTTAACTGTGTCTTTAAGGTTGCCATGTTTTCCGCGTTCTGTTTCATTAGCATTTGTAACATGTTGGCAATGTTTACTGTTTGCAAGGTCTCTGCCCCCGCCGCGTCATTAGACGTGACGTCATGTATTAACATGGGGTCTGACTGAGACTTTGACATTTTTGTGGTGGACGGCCTATTGTCAAAATTTCCGTTAACACTTGCGTCAATATTTGATGAATCGTCACTACCGGTTGCTGTCGTAAAGTCATTTTCGAACACTTGTCTCTCGTCCGAGTCGGATTGCGTCTGAATAGTATGTCTTTGCTGTTCCATCTTTGCGTATTGTTTTCTAGTTATGACCATGCCACACGTGATATATGTTTCAAGAAAATAATGTTTGACACTGGTTTTAAAATAAAATGCAGTTGAGCATGAATCGCTCGTAGCAACAATGGCTGTTTGTTAATTTAGAAATGTAAACTGACTATGGGATTATTGTTAATGGCTGCTGTCCGTGTTACAACGTATCGTACAGAAGTCGGCCATATTGTACACTCGTGTATTGGTATTGTTGCAGAAGTTATTGTTTAAGGAAAAGTACTGAGAATGAAATTTATCACTGAAAACTGCTACGCGCGAAAGAAATACTACAGAATCTACTGAAGAGCTAATACACTGAATTATGTGTCTGGTCAAGCCTGCCAATGCAAAGATGCTGCTTCTTACCTTATTTTGCTGGAAGCTTCATTGCGTCTTCCCGCAAAATTTTATAATTGGCAAATATCTTCAGATTTTTGTTATTTCTCATATAGTCAAGTCCAGGTCCAGAAAGTTGATTTTTCACATGAAACAAAGAGAACAATGTAACAAATGACAAAATAACAAGTCCGACACGCAGTCGCCAATATAAAATAAATAAAATAAAATAAAATATTAATTTTTCTATCTGTATGATAGTGATTGGTTGTAATTAATATTTGCTTATCTGCAACGTGGACGCTTAATTATTTGATATCAGACGCTTGACAATGGCTTTTTCGTAAATGCAATGTTAATCGTAGTTGACCGTGAAATGTGATTCAAATAATCGGACTTCGTATTTAAATCGTTTCCAAAGACTGCTGCGGTAGGTGCGGACTCAAATCTAAATTCTCAATATTAGAGTAATTTTGCCAGCCATGTCAATACGTCGTACAGAGGTGACTGTCTACTAAACATAAAAAGTTTACACAGTTAGTTAAATCAGATATATTCAACGAATAAGCCTACAGTTAAACAATTCTACTTACTTTCATAAATACAAATTCTTTACAGAATCGAGTGCCTAGTAAGATTGCAACTCGCAGTGTTCTTATATAACATCAAATATGGCGGTGTGCCAGTCAATGAAATATACGTGCTTCCCGCACCACTTATCCAAGACCTCCCTCTTCTTAATGAAACATAAGAGTATCGAAATTGTGTTTTTTGTTTTATCAGCGACATAGCGCTGCAGTTCTGTGCCATAGGCTTTATTTATTTGTCAGAGATTAATTATTTAATTAAGATTTCGCGTTTCCGAGGAAACTCACGCACGGCATGCAAATGTGCCTTTATACAAGGTAGGTGAGGGTGGGCGGACAGGATGGGCACAGACAGTAAGGGAGAAATCCAGGAGCCGGAAGGAGCGAGTGGTATGACCTATGATGATTGCCTGGGTCTTGGAAGGATTGATTTTCAGGAGCCGCTGGTTACACCATGCAGCAAAAAGGTCAAGGTGATTCTGGAGAAGGCGTTGGGACCATTGGAGGGTATGAGCGAGGGCGAGGAATGCGGTGTCATCAGCATATTGCAAGAGGTGTACTGGTGGGGGGGGGGGGGGGGAGGTTGGGGCATATCTGCCGTGTACAGAAGGCAGAGGAGAGGGGAGAGGACAGAGCCTTGGGGCACACCCGCAAAGGGGTAGAAGGTGTGGGAATTGGCATTATGGATGGTAACATAGGAGGGGCGGTGGGAAAGGAAGGAGGCCATCAGACGGATGTAGTTGATAGGAAGGGTGTAGGTTTGGAGTTTAAACAGGAGACCGGGATGCCAGACACGGTCGTAGGCCCTTTCGAGATCAAGGGAGACAAAAATGGCGGAGCGACGGGAGTTAAGCTGGAGGGAGAGGAGATGAGTGAGGCGAAGGAGTTGGTTATCAGCAGAGAAGGAAGGTCGAAAGCCGCATTGGGTGTTGGGGAGGAGGTGGTTTTGGTGGAGGTGGTGATGGATGCGCCGGGAAAGGATGGATTCCAAGAGCTTGCTGAACACCGATGTGAGACAGATAGGATGATAGGAAGAGGCATCGGATGGATGCATGTTGGGTTTGGAGAACTTCAGGATACGGGAGGTTTTCCACAGGTCGGGATAGAAGCCAGTGGCAAGGATGACATTGTAGAGGGTGGCAAGGATTGAAAGGAAGGAGGGAGGGCAGTGTTTGAGGTGGCAGTAGGTAATGCAGTCGTGGCCGGGAGCAGTGTTGCGTTTAGTGCGGAGTTTGAGGCTGATGTCCTGTGTATTGATGTGAGTGTTAAGTTCAGATGGTGGTGTGTGGCCCAAGTACTGGAAGCTAGGAGCAAGGGGAGGAACAGAGGTATTCGTATGTTCCATGACGTCAGGGAAGAGGGAATAATCAAAGTGGGGATCATCGGGAATGGAAGAAACATCGGAGAGGTGAGAGGCAAAGTGGTTGGCCTTACTGAGGTTGTCAGGAAAGGGACGGTCATTAAGGAGGAGAGGGCACTGGGGGGTGGGGCGGGTCCCAGTAAGGCGAGGGAAAGCAGACCAATACTTGTAAGAGTTTATGGGGAGCGTAGTGTTGAGTTGTGTACATGTCTGGCGCCAAGCACGGCGTTTCTTCGCTGTAAGCAGGTTGCGGATGTGTCGTTGTAATTGCCGGTGGTGGGTATGTGCATCCCGGTCATGAGTGCAGAGAAAAGAACGGTAGAGGTGGCGGGACTCTCGAAGGAGGAGGACGGCCTGTGGAGGCAGGGCGGGGCAGTGAGGGTGTATGGCTTTGGTGGGGATATGGGTGGCGATGGCGTCACACAAGGTCTGGTGCAGGAAGACAGCAGTGCAAGAGATGTCATCAGGAGATTGGAGGGTAAGGTCGTGGCCGGCAACCTGGGTGTGTATGGAGTCCCGGTAGGCATCCCAGTTGGCACGGGAGTAATCATGGACAAGTTTAGGAGGGACATCAGGGCGAGGAGCGTTGCGGGGATGGCGACCATTAGAGATAGTGAGGAGAACAGGAGTATGGTCACTGCCAATGAGGTCATCTGTGGTGATGCGCCCAAGGAGGGTGGTGAGAAACTGATGCCACCGCTGGAGGTCGACAGGATCACAGCTGTGGATATTGAGGTCGGTAGCAATCATGTAGGTGCAGAAGGTGCGGTCAATGTGGGCCAGAAAATCGTACAGGATGGGGGTGCGAGGGCGGACATAAATGGTGGCACAGGTGATGGTAATGGTGGGGAAGAAGAGGCTGAGGGTGAAATGCTCGGCAGGAGTGTTAAGGACAGGTTGGGGCAGGACAGGGAGGTGCTTGAGGTGGCCTATAGCAACTCCGCCACGCACCAGAGGGTACGGGTTATCGGTGCGGTGAAGGATGTAAGGAGCCGTGGAGATGGAGATACGGGGTTGAAGGAAAGTTTGATTTAGGACGAAGGCATCCACGCGGTGCTGACAGATGGTGTGGAGGAAGAGGAGTTTGTGGGTGGGCAGGGAGCGAATGTTGTGGTACAGGATACGGTAGGGTTGTTGTACCATGGGAGGGGAGAGTTAAACGAGGGTGGTGAGGGGGGGTGAAGGTGAAGTGGGCCTGGTTGTGGGAGTATGTGGCATAGGTGGTAAGATGGAAGATGGAACAGGCAGCGAGGTCGATTTGGGAAAGGGTGTGGGAGCGCTGGAAGGGGTGGACGTTTTGGAGTACAATGGTGATGAAACAGATGATATCCTCTGCAGTAGGTGGACGGCGGAGCGAGTTGTTGGGGTGGATGGGGTCATCAACAGGACGGACAGGGACGGTGAGCTCAGGAGTGACTGGAGGAGGTTTCACTTTACAATTCGAGGAGTAGGTAGGATGCGGTTCATTGCAAGTGGGGAGAGATGAGATTGGGGCAATTCTTGGGGAAGTGTGAAGCTTTGCAGTGGAGACAAGTAGGGGGGTTCTTGCAGGCAGAGGTAACGTGGTCGTTGTACGTGAGACAGGGTTGGCAGCGGTAGGATTGGACTGGGGAACGGGAGGGGTCCACCTTATGATGGCGACTGTAGATGAGGGCTCCCTCGGTGAGGAGGCGGTCAATGGAGGAGGAGGATTTGGTGAATATTCGCATGAGAAAAGTCGGCCCGGCATCATTGAAGATGCGACGGGCCAAGAGGATTTCAATGTCGGGCCGGGAGTTGAGTTCCGCCAACACCTCAGTCCCCGTGATCACGGGGCTAAGCTTCGTGATCACAGCGGTGAAGGTTGGCGGACGTCGGGGAGGTTGAGGCTGACGGGGAGAGGACGGGGTGTGGTAGGGGGTGAGGGTTGCACGTAGGCCAAATTGGATACGGGGGATGGGGGAGAGGAGATCGGTGTGGATGGCAGCATTGGGGGATTTAATGAGGACTGAATCCTTGTGAGGAATCAGAAGGGAGATGGGGGCATTGGGGTAGTATTTCCGGATGGCGAGGGTGACGGAGCGGGCATCAAGGAATTGAGGGTCAGGATTGGAGAGGAAAAAGGTGTGGGTGGCAGGCGTGGTGAGGATGGGGGTCGAGGTCGCGTCCATGGGGGTGGGTGGGTCACGGGGATTGGGGTTTTTTTGGAGGAGATGTCGGGGGAAGGGTCAACATTTGGGCGCTTTGAAGGTTTCATGGTCATGACTGGGTGAGAGGGGGCTGGGGGATGGGTTGCAGGGGGAGATGGCGGGGGGCAGGACCACCCTGAGCAGCGGATGACGCAGAGGGAGGGGGCGTGGGTGTCACAGAGACAGTGGAACGTCGAGCCGAAATCCGCGCTGGCTTGGAGCCCGTCGGAGGCGGTGCAGGGAGCGGCGGAAAGTCAGTAGCTGTCTATGGGGGCGACAGTGATAGGGGAGGGGGAATTGGGGATGGTTACAGCCGAAAGTGGCGCAGGGGTGGGTGGACAGGGAGAGAAGGAAGGACGGGAAGGGGGGGTGGAAGATGAGCTCTATGTGATGGTGGTTGGAGCAGCGGAGGGAGAGGTGAAAATGATAGTGGTGGTGAGTTGGGACATGGTGACGGCACGCGAGAAGGGCGGCGGCAGCGGCGGCGAGCACCGGCAGGCGGCGACCAGGCGGCGGCGGCGGCTGCGCGGCGGCAGGTGGCGACGGCGGCGGCAACCAGGAGGCTGCAGGCAGCGACCGAACGGCGGCGGTGGCGGCGGCGGCGGCGGCGGCGGCAGCGGCGGCGACCAGGCAGCGGCGGCGGTGGCGAGCACCGGCAGGCGGCGACCAGGCGGCGGCGGTGGCGGCGGCGCGGCGGCAGGCGGCGACGGCGGCTGCGGTCAGACGGCGGCAGGCAGCGACCGAAGGCGGCGGCGGCGGGGGCACCGGCAGGCGGCGACCAGGCGGTGGCGGCGGCGGCGGCGGCGGCGGCGGCGAGGAGGACCGGACGGCGAGCAGTAGTGACGGCGAGCAGACGACACGGCAAGGAAATGGTGGGGCTCTTCCACGTCGAAGATACACCCTGAGAGTAGCCCAGGCAGTGAGAGTCTTCGATGAAGATGTGAGGGAATCCAACCCTCGAATGGGTCAAGAAAGCTCGTAGAACAATTATAGACTTATATCATTGACTTCAGTCTGTTGTAGAATTACGGAACATGTTCTATGTTCAAGAATTATGACGTATTTGGAGAACGTAGTCTCCTCTATAAAAATGAACAGGTATTCCGAAGACAGAGATATTGGGGAAACTCAGCTTTCACTATTCTTTCATGGGGGCCATAGCGCTGTAGACAACGGATCTTAGATTGATACTGTGTTCTTTGACTTGAGGAAGACATTTGACACCGTCCCGCACTGCCATCTAGTGAAAAAAATTACGAGCTTATCAAGTATCGGACCACATTTGGTACTGGATGCAAGGCTTTCTTGAAATAGAAGCCAATACGTCGCTCTTATCGGAACAAAATCAACAGATATAAAGGTAACTTCCAGAGTATTCCAAGGAAGTGTGACGGGACCATTACTGCTTACAGTGTACATAAATGATCTAGTAGAAAGCATCGGATGCTTTTTAAAAGTGTATGCTAATGACGGTGACAACGCCAGAAGACAGTATGGCCCGCAGGGAATTCAGAATGGTGCAGGCTGTGGCAGTTGAACACTTGCTGAACGTAAATAAATATAGCGTATTGCGCATTCAAATGAAAAGAAATCCACTACTGTAGAACTACACTGCTGATGACAACTGCTGGAAACAGTTTCTATCGTAAAATATCTGGGAGTAACCATCCAGAGCGACCTTAAGCGGAATGACCACATTAAACAAATATTAGGGAAAGGAGGTGCCAGACAGATTCATAGGAAGAATAATGAGGAAATGTAAGTGGCCTATAAGGCGCTTGTTCGACTGCTTCTTGAATATTGTTCACTAACATGGGATGTTTACCGGATAGGTCTGGCGGAAGACAGAGAGAGAGAGAAGAACAAACGAAGAGCGGCACGTTTCATCCCCGAATCGTTTAGTCGGCGCGAGAACGTTGCAGAAGTGCTCATGAAACTCCATTGTCGGAGGTTACAAGAGACGCGTTGCGCAACACAAATAAGTTTACTGCTGAAAATTTCGAGAGTGCGCGTTACGGTCAGAGTCGGACAAAGTATTACTTCCTTCCACACATGACTCGCGAAGTGACGCGACTGTAAAATTCGAGAAATTAGAATCAATATATAGGCTTAGCGATAACCATTCATTCCATGCACCGTTCGCAAAGGGAACGGGGTAGAGGGGATTAGTTAGTGATACCCTTCGCCACGCACCATTAGGTGGCTTTCATAGTATGATGCAGACGTAGAAATTAGTTACGAGGAGTGACTGAAAAACTTAAAAATATCGTGGAACCCAAACATCTTGACGTCCAGCATAGTTTGTTTTGCCCCAATAGCATATCTACAAACGAGTGTGGTCTTAGATTTATTTTTCTCTGCCTCGTGATGACTGGGTGTTGTGTGATGTCCTTAGGTTAGTTAGGTTTAAGTAGTTCTAAGTTCTAGGGGATTGATGACCATAGATGTTGAGTCCCATAGTGCTCAGAGCCATTTGAACCATTTTTTAGATTTATTGGGAGCACACAATGAAACCTCAGGCCTTATGAAACTAAGAAATTAACTTCATTATGGAACAAAAGCAAAACAATAGCCAAAATACAGTTTATTCTAAAGTGCACGACTTTGCACATATGTGAAAGAAGATTTTCAACAGTCCTGGCTAACAAACGATACTCTGTTACTCAAACCGCGCGTTATAAAATGATTGTGTCCTCCTTGGGATCCTGCCCAACAATGTCCCACTCTGCGTCGGTGGCCCTCTTCAGAACCATCCAGTTCGCGAGGAGGGTTACTGCTACGACGCACTGTTAGTTTCAACCAGCCCCACCTGATCTCAGTTGGGTTCATGTCGACAAATACCATAGGCTACCCCATTAGTTTGTTCCTCCCTCTATGAGGAAAGCGTTCACGAGGTGGGCGTAATGTGCTCGAGCAATTTAATCTTGAAACGCGAATCTACAATCAAAATGTTGACTATAGGGCGGGAGAATACACTACAATTTGTGAAAACTGAAACACCCACAAGGAATTATATGAAACAGTCCAGACGCACTTCAACCACTTCAGACATTGCACAGTACATCGCACAACACAGGCACTGTTTCGTGTCTAGACAAGGCCGCTACAATAAAAATGAGTCTCTCATTGTGCGGGAATCACAGCAACTGTGTGAGTGCAAGACATAGACAAACAGTGACATGCGTCCACGTCTGAAGAACACTGCATAGTATACCGCATGACACAACACTACCGCCTCTTACTAAGTAAGCGCTTCACCGATAATGTCACTCCTACGAAAGGTATTGAAAATCACCGTGGGTGTGTGCAATGGATAAGGTATCGGAATAAAATTCGTTTCTCGAAAGATTCCAGTTGAAAGGTAGCAGTAACAGAACAAAAGGGATTCGAACCAAGGGTCTGTTAGTTATAACGCAAACTGTAATTACGCAAAAGAAAACGGTCGTCAGCCTAATTAGGAAAAGTTGTACCAAGTATTGTCACTATCCATAAAGAAAGTTAACTGTTGTTATTTACGTTACTTGATACTGTAACTCTGTTTTACTTATGGGACACGAGATAGTATACGTTAGCAAGTCATGTAACGTTAGTTTGGCACGAACAACACAAAGATTATCAAGCGTTTTTGGCAACTGGCTCTCAGTAGCACTTAATGTCTGTATACTGAAGTAGGGAAGCTAATGGGCATTACATGCAATCGGTTACTAATGTTCAAGCGCTATTAACTTGGACATAATGTTCTTTTATCAGATTAATTATTGGGAAATAGTATCATTGAAACGGTTTTCAGATAGACATATTCTCAAGGAGCATTCACTTCTTTATACTAGCTAGAATACATACTAAAACTATGGTCCCTAAATCTAGCACAGCTGGAATAGTTGTAGCCATTACTTATGAAATCATACTATTATAAAACTGATACCTGTACTTCATGAGTACTGTTATAGTAATATGGAACGCAAAGCTGCCACAGAAATAGCATAGGGACCCAGAAACTATTCTCACACTAGACAAATATCGAGACTGATCAGTTTTTGCCCAGACGCAATAAGAACAACACTGTTAAATACAAACACATCAGATATAAATATTATATCCAATGTTTACTGCAACTAAGCTTTCAAGTTTTCTAACCAGTAACTTCTCTGGCTGATCACAGATTTCCAGAAGTAATTTTTATACTAAGATATCAGTAAGAGTAACGTAAAACACGCGGAGTACTTCAGTAACAAGACTCACTGAATGGTAAGGAAATCTACTACTCCACGAAAGTTATTCAACGTTATTAAAGAAAGCATCTACTTTTCTGTTCAATAAAATAAACTCGGAAACCAGCACTTGGAAAAACACCATGTCTAGATAAAGTATGCGATTACAAATGTCCGGACACCTGGCTGAAAAAGATTTAACAGTTCGTGGCTTTTGTGCTGTACGTGTGCTTCACGTTTCCACTTCACTATCACATTGGAAACAATGTACGTAGGGATGTTTAGGAAGGTGGAAATCTCATGTACAGACGTCTGAAACAAGAGACACCCAATCACCTTACCACGCTCGAAGTCTGTGAGTTCCGCGGAGCGCCCCATTCTGCTTCTCACGCTGTCTAATGACTAATGAGGTCGCTGATAAGGAGTACCTGGCAGTAGGTGGCAGCACAATGCACCTAATATGAAAAACGTATGTTTCTGGGGGTGTCCAGATACTTTTGATCACGTAGTGTAAATGACTAACAATAAAACGTAGATGCTCAACACAGTTCGAATAACACAAACTTATTATTGCATAAGGTACCACCTAAATGGACCATGCAGTTACACAGTGCTCCACTGATTATTTGAGAGGAAGTTGTTGGCTATGGTGATCTTCTGTGGCTACTAAAAAGGCGGTAAATTCATCACGACTTTCGAAGTATAAAAAAATCCGAAAGTTCTCCTGATAACCTAGGATTTTCGTAGTTCAGAGCTAAGCAAGGTATGCCACGAAAAATAAGGCAAATCATTCTACATCTGAGGCCTCTTTCAGCACACAAGATGGGAACAGTTAGCATGGTAGTACCAACTAACTCATGCTACCAAAGACTCTTGCAGTTCGACCGCGAAATCGACCGTTTCTGATCGCGTCAAGCTATTCCGTTACTGAGGGACTACCCACCAGGTTTCACATCGTTACAGTCCTAAGTGCCCTATGCGTGAAACAGACGTACAGTAATTGTTTTAACATGCTAATTTTTTCACAACGTTGTTTTGAAATTACATACATACATTTACCATAGTGACATAAATGGACATAGATCATTTACAAAACATTTATATACATGTTACATCAAAGAACATGGCGATACAGAAAGCAAATTAAACATACGCAGACGAAGGAGTTTTATAAGTGTAGGTGAAATGAATGATACACTCATGCTCATAAATTAAGGATAATGCTGATACATGGTGAAACAACGTTCTGGTGGGCGGTTTGACCTGCGGCGTCGCACGGTGGCTCTGGCAGCATTTGACATACGCAGAGGTGTGTTGGTGCATGTCAGACTACGGTGAAGTGAGTTAGTGTGCAGACGTTTTCAGACGTGCTAACAGTGACTGTGTGATGAAGAACACATATTGATGATGTTATGAGGGTTAGAATACTAGGGCGACTGGAAGCTGGTCAAACACAACAGGTCGTAGCACGGGCCCTCCGTGTGCCACAAACTGTGACCTCAAGATTATGGCAACGATTCGAGCAGAAAAGAAACGTGTCCAGGCGCTACAGTACGAGACGTCCACAGTGTACAACACCACAAGAAGACCGATATATCACCATTAGTGCCCGCAGACGGCCACGGAGTACTGTATATATCCTTGCTCGGGACGTTACCGCAGCCACTGGAACAATTGTCTCCAGATACAGTCACAGACGACTGAGCAGACATGATTTACTCGAACGGAGACCTGCAAGGTGCATTCCACTGACTCCTGCTCACAGAAGAGCCCGTAAAGCCTGATGTCAAGAACACAGTACATGGTCATTGGAACAGTGATTCCAGGTTATGTTCACGGACGAGTCCAGGTGTAGTCAGAACAGTGACTCTCGCCTGGTTTTCATCTGGCGTGAACCAGGAACCAGATACGAATCTAAGTAATGTCCTTGTAAGGGACCTGTATGGAGGTCGTGGTTTGATAGTGTGGGGTGGGATTATGTTTGGTGCACGTACATCTCTGCAAGTCTTTGACAGAGAATCTGTAACAGGTCAGGTGTATCGGGACGTCATTTTGCACCAGTATGTCCGCCTTTTCAGGGGTGCAGTGGGTCCCACCTTCCTCCTGATGGATGATAACGCACGGCCCCACCGAGCTGCCATCGTGGAGGAGTAAATTGAAACGGAAGATATCAGGCGAATGGAGTGGCCTGCCTGTTCTCCAGACCTAAACCCAATCGTGCACGTCTGGGATGCTCTCGGTCGACGTATCGCTGCACGTCTTAAAACCCCTACGACACTTCAGGAGCTTCGACAGGCACTGGTGAAAGAATGGGAAGCTATACCCCAGCAGCTGCTCGACCACCTGATCCAGAGTATGCCAACCCGTTGTGCGGCCTGTGTACGAGTGCATGGTGATCATATCCCATATTGATGACGGGGTACATACGCAGGAAACAGTGGCATTTTGTAGCACATGTGTTTCGGGACGGTTTTCTCAACTTATCATCAATACCGTGGACTTACAGATCTGTGTCGTGTGTGTTCCCTATGTGCCTGTGCTATTAGCTCCAGTTTTGTATAGTGCTACGTTGTGTGGCACCACATTCTGCAATTATCCTTAATTTATGAGCGTGAGTGTAGTTACCCATAGACACTGCAAATACGAGGGTTGGAACTTTAACAGTGGCAACTATTTATTTACAGCTTGTACAAAATAGATACGTGTTTCAATGTTTGGCTGACCTTCGAAGCAGTCACCAGCATTGTGTACAACGCGTTGCCAGCGATGTGGAAGTCGTAGGATACTCTGAGCAGTGTCAGTTGTGTTGGCAGTTCGAGCGGCGCGGTCTATTGTCCGACGAACTTGTAGCAGTTCTGAAGCGAATGCCGTGAAATGTTTCCTTCCGTTTAGAAATCGAGTTGAAGTCACGAGGTCTTAAGACAGGGGGTGCAGTAAGTGATATAGGACTTAACAGCCCCATCAGTCAAACAAATCAGTAACAGCTTGCACTTGTTCTGCAAAGTGATGATCAGGTCCTGCAGAAAGTGTCACCACTGCTGTCTCTATGCTGTTCATTTTTGAAACACAACCTACGACCAGCTTAGAGACACAAGTGGCGACACTATCTGAAGGGCCTGACCATCATGCAGGACAATGCTCGGGCACGTACAGTGCAAGCTGTTACTGATTTGTTTGACTAATGGGGCTGCTAAGTGCTATACCACCTACTGCACTCCCCTGACTTAAGCCCTCGTGAATTCATCTCGATTTCTAAACCGAAGGAAACACTTCACGGCATTCGCTTCAGAACTGCTACATATTCGTCAGGCAATAGACGGCGCCGCTCGAACTGTCAACACAACTGACACTGCTAAGAGTATCCTACGACTTCTACATCGCTGGCAACGGGTCATATACAATGCTGGTGACTACTTTGAAAGTCAGTAAGACTTCGAAACACGTATCTATTTTGTACGAGCTGTACATAAATAGTTGCCACTATTAAAGTTCCAACCCTCGTATATTTCATGCCTAGACAAGGCAGTGACAATAATAATGAAATTTTCTCCCTGTGAGGGAATCACAACAACCGTGCAAGTGCAGGACGCAGACACGCAGTGAAATACGGAAGTTTGTGTCGGTCCTGCAGGCGCTTTAGGGCAGCCTAAGTTGCTACGGTGACCGTTCACGGTAAGCGGGAAATCCGGGTTCGAGTTCCTTTCCGGCACAAATTTTCGCTGTCACTAATCCACTGTGTAGCTGAAGTCAAAATACATTTAATTCACAAGTAAAAATACTCGCTAGCAATCGATATTAGTATCGAATCCACAGTTTTTGGGGACGCTAGTGTCATTCATGACAGTCCCGATGATGCTGCACCCCAGAGGAGGGAAGGGGATATAAAGTGACGTATCGACACTTGTCTGGAATACCTGAAGCAATTTATACCAAGCTTAGTGCACATATCAGCTGCTATTTGCAAAAAGTTGCTGAGACGGTCAGGCATCCCAAGTTGCCCTACAGCTGAGGACGAAGGGGGAATAGAAGGTGTTCAAATCGTTCAAATGGCTCTGAGCACTATGCGACTTAACTTCTGAGGTCATCAGTCGCCTAGAACTTAGAACTAATTAAACCTAACTAACCTAAGGACATCACACCCATCAATGCCCGCGGCAGGATTCGAACCTGCGACCGTAGCGGTCGCTCGGTTCCAGACTGTAGCGCCCAGAACCGCACGGCCACTACGGCCGGCAATAGATGGTGTGACATAAAAGAATAATTCAGGAGCGCCTGCAGCAATTTCAATCAAATTTGATACATACTTACCTCATTGTTTTATAAAAATATTGTGGAAGTAAGGCAACCCTACTGCCCTAGGGGAGAATGAGAGGAGTGACTGTAAAACTGTTTCATAAACAACCTGTTGGTATTTCTTTCCTTTATTTAGTAGCCTTGGAATATTTTAACAGTATTATGTGTAAATTGCGTTGTTAATTGCGTCAATGCAATGAGACAGGGTTGTAGCCTCTCCCAGATGTTATTCAATCTGTATATTGAACAAGCAGTAAAGGAAACAAACGAAAAATTTGGAGTAGGTATTAAAATCCAGGGAGAAGAAATAAAAACTTTGAGGTTCGCCGATGACATTGTAATTCTGTCAGAGACAGCAAAGGACTTGGAAGAGCAGTTGAACGGAATGGACAGTGTCTTGAAAGGAGGATATAAGATGAACATCAACAAAAGCAAAACGAGGATAATGGAATGTAGTCGAATTAAGTCGGGTGATGCTGAGGGAATTCGATTAGGAAATGAGACACTTAAAGTAGTAAACGAGTTTTGCTATTTGGGGAGCAAAATAACTGATGATGGTCGAAGTAGAGAGGGTATAAAATGTAGACTGGCAATGGCAAGGAAAGCGTTTCTGAAGAAGAGAAATTTGTTAACATCGAGCATAGATTTAAGTGTCAGGAAGTCGTTTCTGAAAGTATTTGTATAGAGTGTAGCCATGTATGGAAGTGAAACATGGACAGTAAATAGTTTGGACAAGAAGAGAATAGAAGCTATCGAAATGTGGTGCTACAGAAGAATGTTGAAGATTAGGTGGGTAGATCACGTAACTAATGAGAAGGTATTGAATAGGTTTGGGGAGAAGAGAAGTTTGTGGCACAACTTGACTAGAAGAATGGATCGGTTGGTAGGACATGTCCTGAGGCATCAAGGGATTACAAATTTAACATTGGAGGCCAGCGTGGAGGGTAAAAGTCGTAGAGGGAGACCAAGAGATGAATACACTAAGCAGATTCAGGATGTAGGTTGCAGTAGATACTGGGAGATGAAGGAGCTTGCACAGCATAGATTAGCATGGAGAGCTGCATCAAACCAGTCTCATGACTGAAGACCACAACAACAACAACAACAATTGCGTCAACCAAGTCATGAAAATGAGCACTGCCGCGACCGAAAAACTTTGTCAGCATGTTTTTGGGTCGAAGATCATGCCACACGGCTGCATACCACGATTAGATTTAACGTTCTCTCTGGCGTCGCACAGTGTAAGAATCAGCCAGTGCTCTCAGAATTCACACGGAGCTGTCAGAAAACAATTCGCTAAAGATACATATGAAGTGTCTCAACAAATAGTGTGAAATTTTTGTTTTTGCGACGTAACAATGCGCGCTCGAAGCCACGGGCAAATAGCTAGATAAAGTAGCATAGGTGGGAGAGGAAATGGTCTGATAATGTGATGTACTTCAAAGGTTTCAAATGGAATACATAGCGAGATACATCCTAATATCGTATCGGACCCCTTTTTCCCGGTTTAGTGCAATAACTCGACGTGGTTTGGACTCAAAAAGTCTTTGGAAGTCCCCTGCAGAAATATTGAGAAATACTGACTCTACAGCCGCCCATGGCTTCGAAAGTTTTGTCGGTGCAGGATTCTGTACGTGAACTGAGCTCGCGATTATGTCCCATAAACTTTCGATGGGATTCATGTCGGGCGATCTGAGTGGCCAAATCATTCGCTCGAATTGATCATAACGTTCTTCAAACAAACAGAGAAGAATCGTGGCCTGGTGACACGGTCCACCATTGTTTGCGAACATGAAGTCCATGAAAGGCTGCAAATGTTCTCTAAATATCGGACCGTAACCATTTCCAGTCAATCCAGTTTCACCAGAGGACCTAGTCCATTCCATGTAAACACGTCCCACACCGTTATGGAGCCATCACCAGCTGGCTCAGTGTCCTGTTGACATTGTGGTCCGGCTGACCTCTGTGGCCGAGCGGTTCTAGGCGCTTCAGTCCAGAACCGCGCTGCTGCTACGGCCGCAGGTTCGAATTCTGCTTCGGGCATGGATGTGTGCGATGTCCTTCGTTTAGTTAGGTTTAAGTAGTTCTAAGTCTAGGTGACTGATGACCTCAGATGTTAAGTCCCATAGTGCTTAGAGTCATTTGAACCATTTGAACAATTGTGGTCCATTGCTTCGTGAGATCTGCATTACATTCGAATCTTGTCATCATCTCTTACCGACTGAAATCGGGACTCATCTGCTCAGGCCACGATTTTTCAGTCGTCTAGGGTCCAACCGATATGGTTAAGCCCCCAGGAGGGGCTCTACAGGCGATGTTGTGCTGTTTACAAAGACACTCCCTACGGTCGGCTGGCCATTAACGTCAAATTTCGACGCACACGCCGCTGCTCTCGGTCGTTAAGTGAAGACGTTATCTATGGTGAGAGGTAATGCCTAAAATATGTTGTTCTCGGCGCACTCTTGTCGTTGTGGATCTCGAAATAATTGAATTCCCTAATGCTTTTCGAAATTGAGTGTCCCACGCATCCAGCTCCAGCTACCATTCCGCGTCCAAAGTCTGTTAATTACCGTCGTGAGGCCATAGCCACATCGGAAACCTTTCTGCGTGAATCATCTGAGTACAAATGACATCTCCGCCAATGCACTGCCCTTTTATACCTTGGGTACGCGATACTACCATCGTCTACATACGTGCGTACCGCCGGCCGATGTAGCCGAGCGGTTCTACGAGCTTCAGTCCTGAACCGCGCTGCTGCTACAGTCGCATGTTCGAATCGTGCCTCGGGCATGGATGTGTGTGATGCCAAAAAGCTCAAATGGCTCTGAGCGCTATGGGACTTAACATCTTAGGTCATCAGTTCCCTAGAACTTAGAACTAATTAAACCTAACTAACCTAAGGACATCACACACATCCATGTCCGAGGCAGGATTCGAACCTGCGACCGTAGCGGTCGCGCGGTGCCAGACTGAAGCGCCTAGAGCCGCTCGGCCACATACGCCGACGTGTGATGTCCTTAGGCTAGTTAGGTTTATGTCGTTCTAAGTCTTGGGGACTGATGACCTCAGATGTTAAGTCCCATTGTGCTCAGAATCATTTCGTGGTTACCGCTGTCCCATGACTTTTGTCACCTCAGTGTATCCTTCGTAATTTTGCCCTAAAGCTGAAACTGAATGACTTTTGCAAATGTATTGTTTCACTTGCTATAACGTTTTGCACACTTCCTTAACTGCGATACACAATAAATAAGCGGCAATTATCAACGACACTATGGAAATGAGCATTTGGCGTCATTGGCCGGGAGGCCTCCTTGGTGCAGGTCTTATTACATTCGACGCCACATTGGGCGACCTGCACGCCGGATGGGGATGAAATGGTGATGAAGACAATACAACACCCAGTCCCTGAGTGGAGAAAACCCCGACCCAACCGGTAATCGAACCCGGGCCCCTTAGGACGAACGACACTATTAACATTTGTAACTGGGGAGGAACAATAGCAGCGCTACGCTAAAAATGTTGTGAATACCCAGCAGTAAGGTTTTTTCTCATTTATATCTCCCACCGTATTTACAAAGTTTTTCAGCCGTTCTGAAACAACGAAATTCCTTCACTTTCAATTCTGCTACTGTTATAAATTTTATTAAAAGTTATAACAGTGGTTGCAACTAGTGTGTCACGACTGACGAATTTCAGTATGAGAAACCATTTTCAAATGATATCTCTTTACTGAACATTAGTATCAATTTAAAATGCCCTGCCGGCCGGAGTCGCCGAGCGGTTCTAGGCGCTACAGTCTGGAACCGCGCGACCGCTACGGTCGCAGGTTCAAATCATGCCTTGGGCATGGATGTGTGTGATGTCCTTAGGTTAGTTAGGTTTAAGTAGCTCTAAGTTCTAGGGTACTGATGACCTCAGCAGTTAAGTCCCATAGTGCTCAGAGCCATTTGAACCATTTTTAAAATGCGCTGAAGGGTCGAAGCTCATGAAGTACAAATAAAGAAAAAAAACCGCTGTACCATTTACATGAAGTTCTTGCAGTGGCAACCCATAAACATGACTAGATGTATTTCTAGCCTCTCTTATATCACAGTATAACTAAAACTGAGGTCTTTAAACATTGCAGAAGAACTTGAGAGAAATTAGTGCGGACGACAGTGGTGTTGTGAGTCCATAGTGATATTGTGAAAAACAGAACACAATAATAGCAATATGTAAGGGTTAAAGAAAAGAAGCAAAAGTCGGTGAAACTGCGAACAGTGTCGTACCCACGGAAAGTTAGAAAAAAGTAAGGAAATAGAAACATAGAAAATTAGCTAATTGTACACGTTTAAAATATAAATACGTTATGAGATGAGAAACACATGTGGCAATCTCTGCTAAAGAATCTGTAACTCGTCACTTTTCTTAAGTACGCACTGGTATCGAGTTTTCTATTAACGAATTACAAGCAAAATTCGTTACACAATGCGAAATGCGTAATTTGTTTTGGTCACCACATTTTTTGCGCTAAACTAAGTACAACTTGGAAACAGTAGTGTTGAGTGATAATTATATCTTCGAAAGAAGTTATCTCAGCAGAGACAGTGATATAGAGTTCTTTTCGTCTTATCCGACAACAGTGACCTTAACTGATAGTGAGTGCGCCTTTTTCGATTCGGAGTACCGGTGTGTTAACAAGTTTATCACTTATGTGAAGCAGCTAAAAATACTCCACAGAGATAACTGATTGTTATGTACTCATCTGATTGTTAGAGGACCTTGATAAATTTTACCTTTCATCGCCTGACACAATCTTAACGATCAAGACTGCACTAGTAATAGAAGATAACGAGAAACATTAGGCATTAAAATTTCAGCGTATGGCGACGCCGACACGGTAATTAGTGGAGCTGTATTGACGCTAGACATACTTGCACAATGTGTTGCTCGCACGTTGTGTGACATCAAGCTAAGCATGTATAATGACAGGAAAAATGCTTCAGCATCAAAGATGTTTGACGGTTTCTCACACAGGACATTCGGAAGTAGGAATGCTGGGCAAAATGCTAGTGAGCTGGTAGCTCAAGGTGTGAACCCCCAAGATGCAGCTTCTTTAATGGACAACTGTAAATGCGAGTTCGGTTGACAGTCTATGTTCACCCGCGATATTTTCGCGCTTGAGACTATTTCAGGACCCAACGTGTTTTTAAGAGATCTGTGTATTACTGTGAAGAGCACAGCTTGGCGTGGGCCGCAAAATCCAGCTGAACTTTGAGACGAGTTTCTAAGGCTATATGAAATATTGTGTGCTTCTGAATCGTGTTCGAATGAATTTCTTCGAGGAACATAACGTTTCTTCCCCATTTCCAAAGGACTTCTTGAAGCTGTATTGTAGCTTTTATAAAGGTTCGTTTCACACCGTGGCTCGCTAATGGCTAAAGCAAAATATTGTTTTTACATGAAGTCGCGGAGAAGTGTGACGCCACATGGCTTCAAAACGCGAGACCAAATGGCTGTTTTCAGATTGCTGTCTTCAACAATTATTGTTATCTCCCGGCGGTAGGAGACTGGTACACATCTTTTTATGCAGTGGTGGTGAAAGTTTACGTCTTGCTTTTGCTAACGGTCTTCCACAGGAATCGATGTGTGGGGCGGTTTTTGGACGTTCATGTTGCACATTTCTCATAATTTAGGTGTTGTAATCAAAGTTTATGCTGGCAGCATACTGATTGTCACAGCTGGAACGTAACATGTTTTTCTGGAAGCAACGCAAATTAAGTGGTTGCTGAGATGCAAACTACAAATTTCAGAAAATATGTACACCACCTGCTCCTGAGAGCCAGCTTCTCCAGTTCTTCTCAAGCTTTCGGAATCTTAGAAAATTGGGAAGCATTAGACTCTAGCAATGAGTTATGTAAGTATTTGACCACATTGTTAGATAATAACTGGATAAAAATTAATAATAATAGTTGGATAATAATACACAGAAGAATGGAAAAAAATGAGGATCTGATAGATGACGATCAGTTTGGCTTTAGAAAAATTAAAGGCACCAGACAGTCAGTTCTGACATTACTATTGATAATGGAAGCAAGAGTGAAGAAAAATCAAGTAACGTTCATAGGATTGGTCGACCTGGAAAAAGCAATCGACAGCTTCAAATGGTGCAAGATGTTCGAAAAACTGAGAAAAAGATAAGATTGGAAGACCAAGATCAAAGTGCTCAGATTAGAAAAGGTGTAAGATAGGGGTGTAGTCTTTCGCCCCTACTGTTCGATCCATTCACTGAAGAAGCAATGGCGGAAATAAAAGAAAGGTTCAAGAGTGGAATTAAAATTGAAGGTGGTAGGAAATAATGACAAGAGTCGCTGATGATATTGCAATCCTCAGTCAAAGAGAAGAGGAATTACTGTTGCCGTTGAACGGAATGAACAGTCTAACGAGCAAAGAAAATGGACTGAGAGTAAATCGAAGAAAGATTAAAGTAATGAGAAATAGCAGTAAGGAGAACAGCGATCACAAAGGAGATCTAGTTAAGGGATTCTGCTACCTAGGCAACAAAATAACACACGACGGACGGAGCAAGGAGGACACAAAAAGCATACTAGCACTGGCAAGAAAAGGGAATTTCTGGTCAAGAGATATCTACTAATACCATACATGGGCCTTAAATTGAGGAAGCATTGTGTGGTAGTGAGACGTGGACTGTGGGAAACTGGAACAGAAGAGAATCGAAGCCTTTGAGATATGTTGCTACAGAATGGTGTCGGAATTATGTGTATTGATAAGAAACAATGAGGAGTTTCTCAGCAGAATCGTCGAGGGAAGGAACATATAGAAAACACTGACAAGAAGAAGCGACAAGATAATATGGTGGGACCTGCAGAGGGTGAAAACTGTAGAGGAAGACAGGGATTACAATACATCCAGCAAATAATTGAGGACGTAGGCTGCAAGTGCTACTCTGAGATGAAGAGATTGTCACAGGGGAAGAATTCGTGATGGGCTGCATCAAATCAGTCAGAACATTGATGATTCTCTGTATAATTACTACGACCTGCACCCATTTGATCTTGATTATTGTGTTCAATCCCGGACTCACTCAACAATTTTTTCTCCCAAACTTGCTCCCGCTACGAAATTGACTACAGTCTGTTGCCACAGGACTTGTCCCATCAACGGAGCCTTTCTTTTAGTCGACTTATACCTTAAATTTATTTTCTCTCCTCTTCAATATACTACCTCTTCATTAGTTAGTCATTCGTCTAATCTTCAGCATTGTTTGTACCACAACATTTAGAAAGTTATGACGTTCGTGGGTTGCTGTATTTAATGAATCACGCAAGGGGATCCAGGTACTATATAACGTTTTTGCTGTTTCTTTTGCTGTCCGAGACAAGTGTAAGAAGAGTTAGCGTTACATCACTGTTGATTCTAGTATAATCGAAGCTTATTATTCTTCCTGTTATCTTTGATATATTCTTTCACTTTAATCAAGAATTATCAGCTCTTTGTTCTCTGTATGAAAAATGTCAGTGCATAACAGGAATCTTATAACTGTTTTTATTATTTTTTGACTGCGTTTTTGATGAACTGAATTTAACTGCAAAAGAATGTTCCTTATGGTTTCTACGATGTGCGAACAACATTTATGTAATCAAACATTTTGAGGCTCGTCCCCTTTATCTACAAAATTCTAACTCTTGTAAAGCAATTAATCTGTCTTTTTTTTTAACGTTGTGATGACATGGCGCTGTGATGGGTTGCAGCGTTTCAATCCGTATGTAAATAATTTTTGTAATTGTATTAGATTGAAAATCATAAATTGTAAAATCACTTCCTTTTATTATTTTCATTCAGGTTTTAATTGTTGTGACGCCAACTGTTACCAGCCACTGTTTACCTAACTGCACCCTACTTGTCACTCAGTCAGTCAACGCCCGTTCTCTCTTAAAGTCTCCCCATACCGTTTACCACCGTCAATTATCTCATTCGTTCAAATCGACCTAAGCACTTCTTACCCATCGCGGTCTATTTTCCGAGTTACGCTGCTGACAGCGTCCAGACGCTATCGACACTGCTTGCCACATATTGCGCAATTTGTGTTCATATGACCTAACGAGATATTAATACTTTCTCAATTGTTTTTCTGATTGGTGCATTGTTGCGACTATAGGTCGACTTCTACCTAGTCTGGGGTCTGATTTCAGATCTGGTTTACATCTTACTTTGCATACAGAAAGTTCGAATTTTTTTCAGTGTGTGAAATATAACGTGACACTGGAGTAACCATAAATTCCGACACGGTACAAACTTTCTTTCTATTGTCTTGTTCTCTGAACTGTTTATTTCCCGCATTTCACTTCCAAGCAAGGCCACAGTCCACACAAATACCTTCAGAAATGGCTTCCTAACACTTATATTTGTATTAGATATTAATATATTTCTCTTTGTCAGAAGTACTTTTCATACTGTAGCCAGTCTGCATTTTGTATCCTTTATAATTTGGTGATCATCAGTTATTTTACTGCCCAAATAGCAAACGTAATCTATTACGTTTTAGTGCCTGACTACAATTTCCTTTTACCTTATTTAATTCGGTTGCTCTTGCTGATGTTCATTTTATAACCTAGTACCTAAAACTGTCGGAATTCAGTCTCCAGATATCTTTCCTTCATTTCCATATCACTGTACTTATGAATTATGAAGGGGTGCTGAAAAATAATGCCTCTATATTAGTTATGTGAAACCTCTCCAAGCATTATGCTTCGTGTCTACATCCGTTCTCTGAAAACATCCACAAAGTGTATGGGGTAAGGGTTCATAGTCTAGAAATAATATTTTGTCGTTCCTCGTATTTCGTTCACGGATGATACCGGGTAAGAACGAATGTAAGCACGTCATACTAAAATCCTGAATTTCTCTAATTTTTTCGACATCATTATTGTGCGAAATATGAGATGAGTGGGAAAAGTAATGAGACTGATTTTGTATCTGCCATAACTTTTTATTTTTTTCAAAGAACAGTATTGTTCTCTCCAAAGCAGTTCCTTTCTGCAGCTACAAACCGGCGAAGTCGTTCCCATTCTTGATAGCAGCGCTGAAAGGCTTCAGCTTGGTAGGGCCTTTAACATATCGGTCAGATCCTTTTGAATGTTCTTCAGAATCCCATAATAACGCCCTTTCAATAAACTTTTCGGTATTGGGAAAAGAAAAACTCACAAGGACTCAGGTCATGTGAATAGGTGTCTGTGGAACAACAGCAATGCCTTTTGAAGTCAATAATTTCGTGATGGTTGTGTGACTGGGGCGTTGTTACGATGCAGCATCCACTTGTGTGCTGTGTCCAGTGTCATTCGATTCACCCTTTTCGCTGAGCCTTTCATGGACATCTTTTTAAACCCTGGTTGACGGTTTGTCCTGTAGGAACAGTCTTACAAGAGTACGCACACGTTCGACGTTGTTGTCGGTTATTGAATTTGAAGGCCTCCCTGAGCAAGGTTCATCTTAAAGGTGTTATTTGTGCCAGCAAATTGATATTAAATGTTCCCCATAGGCCTGTTTCAACTTATTAAAGATCACACTCGAGTATTTCCGAAGTTTGAAACAAAACTTGATGGAATTACGTTGCTCTAAATTTCTGTATTCCGTTCCTGTTACGCACGAAAGAAGAAAACAACTACACTGATGATGCTCACCTATTGACTGTACGGAGCTGAAACTCGGACTGTGCATCTGGAAGGAATGAACAAACCGGTCTTCAAGAGATAAACAACACAACGTAGCCAGGTCGCTCGCAGTGTTGACAGTGTCAACCTGTCTCAAACACCTTGGCGTGCGTACGTGAGCGTGCGTGTGTGTGTGTGTGTGTGTGTGTGTGTGTGTGTGTGTGTGTGTGTCCTCCACATCCCATCCTAAACCACTGGACAGATTTTAGGGAAACCTGGAACATGTATCT
The DNA here is from genome assembly GCF_021461385.2 of Schistocerca piceifrons. NCBI lineage: Eukaryota > Metazoa > Arthropoda > Insecta > Orthoptera > Acrididae > Schistocerca > Schistocerca piceifrons. Next base: position 297,978,594 of record NC_060140.1, on the reverse strand, counting down.
CTTACTGACAGGCAACAGTCGCTGTGGGGGTAAGATCACCTACCTGTCACAAAAAAATGGTTCAAATGGCTCTGAGCACTATGGGACTTAACTGCTGTGGTCATCAGTCCCATAGAACTTAGAACTTCTTAAACCTAACTAACCTAAGGACATCATACCCATCCATGCCCGAGGCAGGATTCGAACCTGCGACCGTAGCGGTCACGCGGTTCCAGAATGTAGCGCCTAGAACCGCACGGCCACTCCGGCCGGCTTACCTGTCACAGTTCAGGAGATATGACGTCATTAACGATGAGATGAGTGAAAAACTTCCGCATCATACATGGCGCTTAAATTTATTAATTCTTGCTTACTAACTGTATTCGAAATAAATTTCGCAGACAGTATCCATATATGCTGCTAAACGCAACTAGAATATTAGATCTGGTACCACACATACTTCGGGAGATACATGATAAACACTGAGATGTGTGAGAAAATGCCTCTTTGTAGACGAAGATTTAATACATACACTATGTGTTCAAAAGTATCGGGATACCTGGCTGAAAATGACATTCAAATTCGTGGCGCCCGCCATCGGTAATGCTGAAATTCATTATGGTGTTGACCCACCCTTAGCCTTGATGACAGCTTCCACTCTCGCAAGCATACGTTCAATCAGGTGCTGGAAGTTTTCCTGGGGCATGGCATCCCATTCTTCGCGGAGTGTTGCACTGAAGAGAGGTATCGATGTCGGACGGTGAGGCCTGGCACTTAGTCGGTGTTCCAAAACATCACAAAGGTTTTCTATAGGATTCAGGTCAGGACTCTGTGCAGGCCAGTCATGTAACCACTCCATTACAGGCCGTGCATTACGAAAGATGCAATCGCCATTCCCGAATTGCTCTTTAACAGTGGGAAGCAAGAAGGTGCTTAAAACATCATTGTAGGCCTGTGCTCCGATAGTGCCACGCAAAATAACAAGGCGTGCAAGCCCCTCCATGAAAAACATGACCACATCATAACAACACCATCTCCGAATTTTACTTTTGGCACTACACACGCTGGCAGATGATGTTCACCGGGCATTCGCCATACTCACAGCCTGCCATCGAATCGCCACATTGTGTACCGTGTTTCGTCACTCCAAACAACATTTTTCCACTGTTCAATCGTCCAATGTTTATACTCCTTACACCAGGCGAGGCGTCGTTTGGCATTTACCGGCGTGATATGTGGCTTATGAGCAGCAGCTAGACCATGAAATCGAAGTTTTTTTATCTCCCGTCTGTCATAGTACTTGCAGTGGATCCTGATGCTGTTTGGAATTCCTGTGTGATATGATAATTAAATAGTAGTCCTGATCGCAATTTTTTTAAATTGGAGTGACCGGTTTCTATCCTTAAGGATCGTCTTCAGCCTCCAGAACGGCAGGTGGACTTCCACGGAGCAAGCTGCGCCCACCCACGACGCTGAACTGAGTAGCAGCAGAAATTTGCGATCAAGACTGTTTTTCGATTATCATATTAATATAAGATCGCTGATAATGTTTTCAAAAATTTTATCCTGTGTGATGGTCTGGATAAATGTCTACCATTACCCTCATCAACTGTCGGCGGTCTCTGTCAGACAGCAGGCGAGGTCGGACAGTACGCTGTTTCGCTGTACGTGTCACTTCACGTTTCCACTTCACTATCACATCGGAAACAGTGGACCTAGGGATGTTCAGGAGTGCGGAAATCTCTCGTACAGACGTATGACACAAGTGACACCCAATCATCAGACAACGTTCGAAGTCCGTGAGTTCCGTGGAGCACCCCATTCTGCTCTCTCACAATGCCTAACAACTACTGAGGTCGCTGATGTGGAGTACCTGGCAGTAGGTGGCAGCACAATGCACCTAATATGAAAAAGTATGTTTTGGGTAGTGTCGGGATACTTTCGATCACATAGTGTATATTCTTTACTACTACGACGCTCCTACAATAGAGTCAAGGGAGTACCTAACACCTGACAGCGCTTTTGACAGCTTTCAACTGCGTAGCGCAAACGCCTGTAGGTGAAAACAGTGGCTGCCTATAGAGGTATGAAGAGGCTTTGCCATAGAGACTATACTTATACATTTGTACATTAAGCATAATTCTTTGTTCGAGTGTTTCATAATCTCAAAGATGTTTTCACGCATACATGGAAATAAAATTTTTTCGGTGTTACACTGCAAACATAGTTAATTTTTTTGTTTTCATTTCTAAAAGAAAATTGGCAAAATGATTACCGAAGCAATGCCGAGTTTGTCAGTTAGGAAATAAATAACACGTCTGAATAAATGAAGAGAACTGACCGAGTTCGATCACGGCTTGATTGTAGGTATCAGTAAGTTCGGATATATTTATAAATTATGGAGTGCAGAAATCAGTCGTCCTTCTTAGATCTGATTATGCAAATCCAGATTGTGGCTAGTAGCTAGCCATTCTCAATGCGCTATTTTTTATTTTCAGTGCATGTAAGTCCCTGTTGTTCGTGCGTCTATCACAGTTCTTTGAATACTAGTGTATTGTCACTTGTGTCGTACGTCTGTACGCGAGATTTCCGCACTCCTAAACATTCCTATTTCCACTGTTTCCGATTTGATAGTGAAGTGGAAACGTGAAGGAGACTTACATGCATTGAGAATAAAAAATAGCGCATTGAGAATGGCTAGCTACTTGCCGAAATGGATTTGCGTAATGAAATTTAAAAAGGACGACTGATTGCTGCACTCTATAAAAATTTAAGTCCCATACAGTCACTGAGTGCATCCAATTTCCGAATGTAAGGCAACCTGATGTTCGGATATTCTAGAGAACTTGCTCCCTTTGCAATAGCAGTTTTTCATGGGTCGCTAGAGCAACGAAGCTTTCCGACAGATGTATGGAAAAAAATCGCAGACCATTTCGGTTCACAACATGGGATGTCGGATATAAAATAAAGGCCTACATAGTTCATGTCAGTCCGCTCTCATTTACGGTACAACCTAAAGCTCGAGTACTGCGACATTATATGCGACTAAAATTGCTTCCATAGCAGTAAACATGGATTCCGCAAACATTGGTTATATGGAACTCAGTTAGCTCGATTCGTTGATGAGATAAAGAAGTCGACAGATGCGCCACACTGGTTTAAGTTATCGATTTCGGATAGCGTTCGATAAAATGCGGCACTGTTGCTTAGAGAACTTATGGACAAGAGAACTGCTTTGTGGTTGGCTACAGAAATTCCTAGACAAGAAAACTCACCTCGTAGTTCTTAACTGTACAACGAAATCATATAAAAGGAATTCAGGTACAATTCAAGGAAGGTGACACATAATGACGGAGAGAACACAGAAACGATTGAAAACGTTACCGATATGGTTATTCCAGTTCTTATAAACATCTTCAATTTCTCGTTGTTAGCGGGCCATATTCCATGGAGTGGAAATGAAGCTTCATTCTGTAATACGCAAGAACGATAATTCAACACCACTGACGGTTATAGACTCAGCGGCAATTAATCTGTTGTATGAGAAACCTTGAATTAGTGCCGGGCTACTTAAACACATATAATTTACCGGACAAATATCAATCAGAGATCCTAATGCGCCAAAACACATCAACTGTGTTAATGATAGTCGCCATAATCATGTTGCTTCATTTCAGGAAGCCGGTTCTTGTAGTTTATTTCAATACCTTACGTTTGAAAAGAAATAACTGAAGCACTCAAACTGCTCAAACTGTGATCTCGTCTGATTCTACAGTTACCAGAAAGCATTTGTGTACTGAAAAAGTGTTATGTGAAAAAGTGTTTGTAGGACTACCTCGGGGATTAATCATTAGTCAGTTTTTTTCTCTCTCTGCATAAATGGTATTTCATCTATACTACTTTGTTCTGATTATCACTTATATCTGACAATGTTTCTGGGTGCATTGTGTGTTCCCACCTCTCGCCTCATGTATATCCAACATTGTCGAACATGATCGTTTTCATGGTCCACTTGTTATGCTGGGGGAGGCATAATGTTGCATGTTCGTACTGACCTCCATATCTTTGAACCCGGTACACACACATGGGTCAACATTATTGTGATATTGTATTCCTTCCGCAAGTGCCTCTTTACAGGGGCGCGCTCGGCCCTGACTTCAGTTTTATGAATGTCAATGCCTGACAGCATCGAACTGCACAGAGGGAGCTGCTCTCGCTAGCTTACATTCTTTATTAATCTCTGAATTTAGATTGTGCAACGGAAACGTGTTACAATTGCGGTGTGAACCCGTGGATATAAAATTATCTGATGTGTACTTCGTCTCCACGTGTTTATACCGTATCTGTAACGTCCTTTCGTTGCGCGCTCTAAATTCAGTGCTTAATTAAGAGTATGCGCTATCAAGAACGAATGGCATTGCACGCACAGTAGAGGAGGAGTCCAGGAAAAGCAGAAAGTACATGGTTGTACGGCAAAAAAGGTGTCTACTAAGGTAATGGAAAAATGTGCAATTATAACTGGTAGAATGCCAGATGTACCGGTATGAAATGAGCGTTAAGATACAAATGTGTCGCTAGAGAACATTTGTTGTGAACGAGCCTTATTTTTTTTGTTTGGTTGGTATGCCGTCTGTCAAAGATATTTAGTATACATCAAGTCATGGAACAAACAACAACATATGTTTTCATCGTGTTTAACAATGTCGAATTTTGTACCAGAAAGTGATGATTTGCGGAAAGCATTAATTTTTTGTTTTCATTTGAAAAAAAGGGCTGCAGAGTCGCATCGAATGCTTGTCGGGGCAAATGGCGATCATGCTTTATCAGAAGCAACATGCAAAAGATGGTTTCAATGGTTCAGAAATAATGATTTTGATGTAAGAAATGAAGAAAGTGGAAGACCGCCAAAAAAGTTCGAAGACGCCGAATTGCAAGCAATATTGGATGAAGATGATACTTTGAGTCAGAAGCAAATGGCAGGAATTCTAAATGTTGCACAACAAACAATTTCTGATCGTTCGAAAGCTATGAGAAAGATCCAAAAGTGTGAATTGAATGAAAGACAGATGGAAAACCGAAAAACTATTTGTCAAATTTTTTTTCGAAGATATGAAAGAAAATCAATTTGGCATCGAATTGTTACTGGCGATGAAAAATGAATTTATTTTAAGAATCGTAAATGGAAAAATCATGGATTAATCCGGAACAACCATCAACATCGACTGCAAAACCAGATCATTCGGCAAGAAGACAATGGTCTGTGTTTGGTGGGATAAGAAAGGTGTGGTGTATCATGAACTTCCAAAACCCGGTGAAACTGTGAATACTAATCGCTACAGACAACAAATGATCAATTTGAACTATGCATTGATCGAAAAAAAGACCAGAATTGGCCAGAAGACATGGCAAAGTAATTTTTTTACACGACAATGCACCTGCACACAAAGCAAAACTGGTTCAGGATAGAATCAAACCACTTGGCTGGGAGCTGCTACCCGACCCGCCGTATTCACCAGACTTGGCCCCTTCCGACTACCATTTGTTTTCATCAATAGGACACGCATTGGCTGAGTAACACTTCAGTTCCTACGAAGAAGTCGAAAATTGGGTGACTGATTGGTTTGCTTCAAAAGAGGAACATTTCCATTGGCGTGGTGTCCACAAATTGTCAGAAAGGTGGTCAAAATGTATAGTAATGGTCAGTACTTTGAATAAAATGTTTTTACTTTTCAATTCAAAATCGGTGTTTCATTTTCACAAAAAAACGCTCATTTCATACCGGTACACCTGGTATATTGTCAGAGAAAGGAGCCTGCCGTTCTCACTGCTGACACCTCCTAGCATTACTTTAAATAAACTCTAGTAGACTTTTTGACTTTCTCTATCTCTTTTCTATTCTAGCCATACATTTGTGGGACAAACTACCTAACACACTGTGTCTGATTCACGATAAAATCTTCCAGGGTGTAAAGCATCTCTTGTTATCATCAGTCTGACTTCGTTAGTGGCATATCCATCTGTATTCCTGCGTGACAGCGAATCTCTGTTACATAGTTGACACTCGGTGTTTTTCTTTTGTTACGTGTACATTATTTTTTTGTTCCATTAATTCTACTGCTTTCTCCAACTATTCCTCGGTGTTTCAGACCAGCTGATTTATTCTCAACAAATGATTCTTTCAGTACTGCTGCCATGCCTTAGTAAATATTTATTCTCTTTCTGGAAGGCATTAGTTTAGTGTCTGTGTTTGACAATGTCTGTAAGGTTCGATGCGATGTTCCTTCGAGAAGGCATGCTTGTCGGAAGCAACAGACATTTCTCACCATTTATACCGATTTAAATCATGCAATGTATTCGCAAATTGCGAATATGCTAATACGGTACCAGCATAGCTACACATTTTACTGGAAACAATTGAAAATTTGTGCCTGAACGGGACTCGAATCCGGATTTCCCGCCTTACGCGAGCAGTCACTTTAACTGCTTAGACTATCCGAGCAACAGACCCAAACTTCCGTATGTCCCAGTGTCTGCTGTCCATAGTGCTCGCACTATTATGTTATTGCCTTGGCTTTGGCATGAAATATGTTAGTGGAGTGTCTGTATTTGACAGTGTCTGTAAGCCGGCCGCGGTGGACGAGCGGTTCTAGGCGCTTCAGTCTGGAATCGCGCGACCGCTACGGTCGCAGGTTCGAATCCTGCCTCGGACATGGATGTGTGTGATGTCTTTAGGTTCGTTAGGTTTAAGTAGTTCTAAGTTCTAGGGGACTGATGACCTCAGATGTTAAGTCCTGTAGTGCTCAGAGGCATTTCAACCATTTGAACAGTGTCTGTAAAGTTCGGTGCAATATTCCTTCGGACACATATGAAAACTAAGTAAGTCTGTCCCTGTGCAGGAATCACGTAATAGTGCGAGCACTTTGGGTAGCAGACATTGGGACAGATGGAAGTCGGTGTCTGTCAGCGAAGCGTGCTCAAATAGCCGAAGCAGTTGAGGTGACTGTACGCGTCAAGAGGGAAATCCAGGTCCGGCACAAATTTTCATCTGCTTCGAGTAAATTTTGTAGCTTTGGTAGTATAGTATTCACAGTTTGCTGTATCGGCCCTATACTGCTGTTCAACGTTAAAGTACGTCTGAAATACAGTTCACACTCAAGGCAGGTACACAAATAACTGGAAGTGAACACAATCGCCAGGTAGTGTAATAGTCGTTGAACGACACCGACTTCCATCTTTCCCAGTGTCTGCTACCCAAAGTGCTCGCACTATTATGTGATTCCTGCACAGGGACAGACTTATTTAGTTTTCATATATGTACATCAGGTTGACGAAACCACATGGCCTTTTTTTTGCGTGGTTTATTCCCTACTACTAGCGAGCAGGCTTGGGATGTTTTAAGGCTTATAGGGATAGCTTTTTACAATTATAGGTTAAAGTCTGTCATGTTTTGCATGATTATTGTTATTTCAGTTGTTGAGATGCCAAGGGAATGTCAGTTTCGAAGTTATCTGGGAAGCAGCATTGGTATTCACCTTTCAGCTTGGAAAACTGCCGGAAAATCCTGGCCAGACCTATCTCTGGTGTGTTAGTGAACATGTGGAGAAAACTGGAACCACACCATCCTCTCCTCCTTCCACACTTACATGCACCTTTGCGAAAGACTTATTGGCTGTCGAGAGTTTACAGGACGCGGGACGGTGATATTGCCCGTACTTGTGGATGCGTTCACTCAGCAACATGGCACGATTTAGGAAGTTACAGGACAGAAGGTCTACGGTAAAGAGAAAAGTGTGGCACGGAAAACCGTTGTACAAAAGCTATTGTTACCGAGGATTATGTTGGATTACGCTTACTAGTTGTGACAATTACCTGCCTGTCTTTAAGCAATTAAAGTTACCGCTGTTGAAGGGAATCGATAATGTCTCCTGGGCCAAATGCAGCGGTCTCGTTATTGTAACGTGGCAGAGTCGTCATCTCGGAGTACAATTCGATCATAAAACGAGCCACTCAGCGTAGATTGTTGTACAGGTTTTGCCTGCGATTAACGTGTTGTCAGCTTCCCTGCTGCATCCGACTGCTAGGCTGTAACAGATTAGCTGGAAGAGCCTGATATGCTGATCAGAGGCCTGCATCATAAGTTTATGCTCGCTTCAGTTGCTCTGTGCATGTAGGTCCGCGTAAGTCCGTCAGATGTCAATACAGCCGCTCTGGATTCGCGGAGCAACTAACGCTATACTTCCTTGACACTCGTTCGAGCTTCGCACGCTCAAAGTGCCCGATTGCCTGCTCTAGTTACCAGGGAGCCAGTCAGTGGTCCTCTATAGGATGATGGCGGGTGAACGTGATGTGATGGGGAGTACGAAAGATAAACTTGATGGAAAAACTATTTCCTGAGTGCGAAAGACTGTGGTCGTAGCAATGTAGGGGAGATATATTATTAGTGATTGATAAAGACATTGGCTACATGTACTGTGGCAAGTGCCCACCTTTCCTGTCTTACAGATGCGCCACCATGCATCTGATGCTATATGTCTGCAGAACACGACACAGTGTAAGATTTGAAGCATTATGGTGCGTAGAAGTGTGTGCCAGTGATCTTCGTCCATTTATATCAATATCAGGCGCAGGATTTCGCGCTTTATATCAGGAGCTTGTAACCGTCCGTTCAGAATTGGGACATGTAGATGTCTCCAACGTTTTGACTCATCCTATGGTAGAAGTGCGAATTCTGAAGGACAAGCCGATGAAATCGGCTTGTCCTTCAGGCCGAAGGTGTGAGTGCATGTGGATGGACAGCGGATAAGTGGACCGATTCGTATCGGAAAATATGTTGCATATCTGCTATCGCGCACTTTCTTTAGCAGTACTAGGCACTGTGAAACATATAATTCGTGACAACTCACTTTTCTGAAAAGTTATTACATTAGTAAAACTGCAAAGTATGGTGTCTTTCGAAACAAACATTCAAACATAAAGGTGCATTACAGTCTATACGAATGTATTTAGTCACACTTCATTTGGCTTGTTTTGTACATAAAGTGTACCTTCTCTGAGCGCTCTTCTTTGGTGTTCCTGGGATTAGCAAGATAAAGTGGCGCTCGCTTACACGTAAGGAATTATCACCATCAGCGGATCTCCTTCCACGAAGGTCCTCTGTCTGCGGTCGGGGGTGAATCTGTTAGGACCTCCTTGATGAGTTTCTGCTGTAAATAAAACTGTGAAATATTTCGTCCCGTTGTTGTTTCACAAACCGCATACAGTTTCATAAGCATATAAGAAAAGAACCCCGGCCTAGTGTAACAATTGTCAATATACTATGACCTTTTCGAAGGTAGCAATTTAGTAAAGTAAGAACAATGCTTCAAGTATTCCAAAATAAACATTAAAATCAGTTTCGTTTCTCACGTCCGTTTTTGGAGCCGTATAAATAACAAAGTCAAGAATATACCCAGTTTCACAATTACACAACAGAAAAAACTTAATCCCATATCTATGGCATTCTGACGGTACGTGGGCCTTGAAGAAGACATAGCCTTTGCAGAGAACTAAAATTTCGTCAGTGCACAGATTTTTAAGAAGATGGAAAGTATGTGGAAATGTTTTTCTTAGATGATCCACAACTCGCTTAATTTCCCAGATCATGTCATCTCCAGGTTCCTCATTGCTATCAACGGACGGTAACATTGTTACTAAGATTAAGTATCTATCTTTCGGTAGGATATGCGCAAAACATTGGAGTAGACAGTAAACCGATCATTGGTCCAATAACTGTTTATTTCCTTTTTTCTCACTTGAGTCATCAGAAAATTTACAACAAGGAATCTGTGAATTTCATCACTGTGTTTTTAAAGCCTTGTAATCTTGATTTTCCACTGGCGTCGTTGCAAAGGTGCTCGTGATATAAATTACATTGCACAGTTACATAGTTTACAATTTCTCAGCTAAAAAAGAAACTTGGAAGCTGTCATATATAGCACATGAATCATCTAAATTGACGACTTTGCAACCGGAATGACAGTTATCGGAATTATACACTCGGTGTCCAAATCAGAGTCTATCCATCTAAAACAGTCTGTTCTGTGTCTTTTATCAGATTTGTCAGGCAGCGCAGCGCACAAACTAGGTAAAGTTGCGGTGCCAATGACCTCTAAATAAAATTCAGCATTTAGTAAAACCTTCGGGTAATTCCCAGTATTGCAACAAGTACAACATATACTTGGGCAACAATCATCTACAACTCTCTGGCCGGGTAGTAGATATTACACGTATTTAGACGATTATAGCAAGGAACCGCTCTAAATGGTTTTCATAGCAAGTGATGTATAAACGCCTGGAGCACTGAAGCAATTTAACGTACGTATACCTCTGGAGTAGTGAAATGGATAAATATTACGCAGGAAGAAAACAGAGAGGATTTTATCCTAACGGACACGGATATCTGACGAAGTTTTTGTGAAGTACGCTCTATACTTCGTTGGTACCTGCTAGTTAACTAACTGCTTATAAGAGTGTTGATTATGTCCTATATATATAGGTGTATCTCTGAAGAGTCAACTTAACAACATAGCTAACAGTCGTTCTCAGAATAAGTAACTCCTTTGGTCTCTCTCCGCTGAGTTTGTAGTACCGTACATTGGAACTCAAACTCTCATCTTGTCTATTTATGCGGGTGATTCGACCTGTTGTGCTGCGATTCATGAACAGCATTCCAGTGGGTGCTTTCCAACAAGATAACGTTCGCCCGCATAACGCTGTTATGCTCAAACATGCTCTGCAGTGTGACGACATGTTACCTTGGCCTGCTCGATCACTAGATCAACTCCAGCGCCGCCCACAAACAACATTAATCACCGCGTATCGACAGACCAAGTTCAACAGGCATGGAATTCCATCCCACGAACTGATATTCGGTACCTGTACAACCAATGCATGCACATTTCCATGCTTGCATTCAACATCCTTGCTGTTACACTGGTTATTAATGTACCAGCATTTTACATTTGCGATGGCTTAGTTAGCACTTACATTAACCTGTGATCTTGCAATGGTAATCTCCTAAATATGTTACTTAGACACCGAAATTTCGTTACTCTACATTAGTTATTTTTTCGTCCTGCAACTGTTCCCAGTCAGTGAATTATTAAATTCAATGTAATAATGCAATTAAGTGAGCTAGTCGAGCAGTAGGGTCTGATTGCACCCGGTTTGCTCAATAGCTGACGAGAGAAGCCCAGGGAAATAAGAAAAAGAATGAGAGTCACTCAAAACGTATGAAATTCAGAGTGTCTCTTTGACAGCGTTTACTGTTTCTGCCAATAATTAGATTTCTTGATAGAAATGTTAGCTTTATTTAATCAAAACACTACAACTAGCACCTCACAAAGAAGTGATCGTATAGCACTGATAGCCGGGTATCCATACCTATGGATGTTCGGCCGTCGAGTTGCAAGTTTTTCAGTTGACGTCACATTGGGCTACTTGCGTATCGACGATAATGAAATGATGAGAACAACAGAACATCCAGTTCCTGAGTGGAGAAAATCATCGACCAGGCCGGGAATCGACCACAGGCCAACTGCATGCCTGTGTGACTTACTGATCATCAGCTAAGGGGCGGACGCTACCTCATATAACAATTGCTACCAACTCAGTGTAAATATCGCTCTCTTTTTCACCATCGTGCGTCTAAAATAGTATAATTATACTAAATTCTGCATCTTCTTTTTATGCAGACAACTAACAGTAAAAAAAATGTAGCGACGAATTTCATATAAAGATATAACTTGGAAACGGTAAACACACAGTGAAATCACAATTGTGAAATAAATAAGTACAGTGACAGTTCTCTTAGTTGAATCACTTAGCCGGCCAGAGTGGCCGTGCGGTTCTAGGCGCTACAGTCTGGAACCGAGCGACCGCTACGGTCGCAGGTTCGAATCCCGCCTCGGGCATGGATGTGTGCGATGTCCTTAGGTTAGTTAGTTTTAATTAGTTCTAAGTTCTAGGCGACTGATGACCTCAGAAGTTAAGTCCCATAGTGCTCAGAGCCATTTAAACCATTTTTTGAATCACTCGGACAGAAGAGATTTGTAGCAATACACCTTCGAATGCATAGCCCACTTACAGAAACGATTAGCGTATTGAAGTCTCTCTCCCTGTCTGAGGCGCTGTATTTCTGAGATATAGTTTATATTTCATCTCAGTTTCTTTACTGTGCAAGAAAGCGTATCCGAAGAAGCGTAATTTGTTAACGTCGAGTATAGATTTAAGTGTCAGGAAGTCTTTTCTGAAAGTATTTATTTAGAGCGTGAAGTGAAATATGAACGATAAATAGTTTAGACAAGATGAGAGTAGAAGATTTCGAAACGTAGTGATACAGAAGAATGCTGAAGATTAGATGGGTAGATCACGTAACTAATGAGGAGGTACTGAACAGAATTTGGGAGAAGAGGAAGTTGTGGCACAAATCGACTTGAAGAAGGGATCGGTTGGTAAGACACGTTCTGAGGCTCAAAGGGATCATCAATTTAGTATTGGAGGGAAGCGCGGAGGGTAAAAATCGTAGAGGGAGACCAATGCATGAATACACTTAATAGATTAAGAAGGATAAAGGTTGCAGTAGTTACTCGGAGATGGAGAAGCTCGCACAGGATAGAGTAGCATGGCGAGCTCCATCAAACCACTCTGGATTGAAGACCACAGCAACAACAGCAGCTGTGTAGTATGGCTACTTCAAGCATTTGATACCGTGTGAAATGAGTAGGTCCGGTCATTTATGACCATACATAATCATTTCTGATATGTTCACTGACAATAATGCCTTTCTGCGAATATTGTGTTATGACACAACATTACTTTTTTGTTTTCTTTGTATATTATATTTGTGAATAACGTTCATTTCAATAGAAATAGTTAGGAGACTAACATAAAATATTAGAATTTTTTTCACTGCCATGCCTCAAATCACAAATGTTTAAAACAATACATTCGGTTCACTTATTCCTTCTGGCGTGCTGTTATTGAAAATGCTGTCGCGTGGAACTTAAATGCACGTTTTTCAAATTAAAAGTCGTCCTTCTACAAATAATTAATTATTAACTTTTCCAAAATATTCATTTTCCATTCTGTTTGTTAGAGCTTTTCGCTGCGAGTAGATAACATTACTCGTTCTATACAAAAGCATTCACTCATACCAAGAACAGAAGAACTTTTATGGAACAAGCGTAGTAAATAAGGTACATTTCAGGATATATGTCTTGAGTCACCCTTATTTTAGTACATGTTGTAAATACGAAAAATGCGTGTTTGACAAAATCTCCAACAGTATGAATATTTTTTAAATATTGTGCTATCGTGGACGTTTTCCAAGTGTTATGATGGATCAAGTTACGTTCCTCTTTGAACCATTATAAGGAGAAATACTAAATTTAGTCTTACAAAACACGTTTGAGTTAAGAGTGTCCTTGATTTCGTATTCTTCATTATCAGGAGTAACTGGCATTAAGTGATTCAGTCTCCTCAGAATGCGAGTATTTCGTGTACACAAGGCTATCGCTTATGTGAAGCTCTTAAAATTGAAATCTGGGAGATAACTCTAAACTAATTATTCTGCACTCATTCGAGGAGACAGAGGCACATTAAATTTAACATGCGTTTATCACGTGCCACATTCTCGAAAATAAGAGAAATGAGAAGTTAATTAAGGTGATAAAAATGTGCAAGAGATTGACGAGACCTTCACGATGATTCGATGAACTGCTTCGAAGGTACACACAGGTTCAACTCTCCCTCCTCATTATCCTCTTCAGTTTCGATGAGTTGCTTGAGAGAAGCGCCAACTGTCAGGTTCTTTTATGAGACGGGTAGTATGTACGTGAGGTCTGTCAAGGGGATACTGAAACTATTTTGGAAATGATATTGTACAATTAAAATTTCCCATTTCACGTCTCCCATGTAACAAACGCATTCACTAGATTCTACCCACGTTACATGATTTGCATCAAACGAGAGTAAAGCAAGACAGTGAAATCCCTCATTACAATTACATTACAGCATATTAGCTGAACATACTCAAAGTACAGTGTTGTACAAGAGTGACTCCAAGACTTACGCTACGTAAAATTTATATAATTGAGCATCAATGAACAGACATCTCCTCCGCAATACAAGCAAAGCCTGCGAAGTTTCAATAACATCTACTCATTTTCAGAAAGAAAACCTGAAAACCAATTTCCCCAAACTCTCTATCGTGCACCTTCCATCTCATTACCACCGACTGCCACAGACAAGTTTAATGCCACTCGCAGGTTGTATTCGTGCACTTCTCGAAGACACTCGACGCAGAGTGTGAGTGTTATCTGGACTGATACATATCTAAAGTACTTGACCAGTACCAACAGCTTGCCCTCGATGCCAAATCAGCCTAACTTATTTAGCGGACAGCTTTGAACATTTCATCTGCTTTGGTACATGAAAGCAAACATGACATGCGGGGTTAAGCATCCTGGAATGCAAACTGGACGGAGCAAAGACTACAGAGAGTGGTAACAACAAAGCCAATCTACACCAAACTGCATGCAGGTGCAAGGTTGGTATCGACCGAAAACAAATGAATGTTAGTGCAATGTTGTGCACTGTCTTTTGACTTTCGTCGATTTTGCTACTCCCATAACCTACCGCGCTGTGTACCTGTTGTGCGCTATTAATTATGTGCGCTCCAGGCAGGGATACCTGCTTCATAACTATCAGTAAGAGCAAACATGTCATGGTGCACAATTTTTGACTAGTTAGTAAATGTACACCAATGTCCTCACTCACACTCCACATATTTTCACGGTATCTTATGGAGAGGCACCGCCTCAAAAGCAGACGAACAGGAAGGTACAGTAAATGACCTCATATTGTGTCCTCATATAGATTTAAGCAGCCTCCATATATACCAGAAGTAGTTTCTATCATCTACAGAGCACAAAGTCTCAGTAATAGGGCACTGGGCTTATGGGGCAAAAATGTGCTTACCTCTGCATCAACACTTTCTTACGAGCGTCATCAGTTTCTTATCCTCAAGGTCATGACATCATCGTGTCATTACCCCATGAAGGTCACCCTCACCGCCATTCTTGCCCCAATGTTCCCACCCCCTCCCCACTCCAGCAGTCCACTTTGCACACCTGCCACCCACACCCCCACCCCTCCCCTTTGCCCTCGTTTGTCACACTGTCAGCCAATTGCATGCAAGTTCAGCTCCACAACATCTGAGCAACTATAGTTATCATGTAATACAGTACTGTAGAGAAGCTGTGAGCTGCTCAAGCCTGTTATTGGTGATGTCACGAGAATGACTTCATGTTGTTGTTGTTGTTGTTGTTGCGGTCTTCAGTCCTGAGACTGGTTTGATGCAGCTCACCATGCTACTCTATCCTGTGCAAGCTGCTTCATCTCCCAGTACGTACTGCAGCCTACATCCTTCTGAATCCGCTTAGTGTATTCATCTCTTGGTCTCCCTCTACGATTTTTACACTCCACGCTGCCCTTCAATACTAAATTGGTAACCCCCTGATGCCTCAGAACATGTCCTACCAACCGATCCCTTCTTCTAGTCAAGGTGTGCCACAAATTTCTCTTCTCCCTAATTCTATTCAATACCTCCTCATTAGTTATGTGGACTACCCATCCAATCTTCAGCATTCTTCTGTAGCACCACATTTCGATAGCTTCTATTCTCTTCTTGTCCAAACTATTTATCGTCCACGTTTCGCTTCCATACGTGCCCACACTCCATACAAATACTTTCAGAAACGACTTCCTGACCTTTAAATCTATACTCGATGTTAACAAATTCCTCTTCTCCAGAAACGCTTTCCTTGCCATTGTCAGTCTACATTTTATATCCTCTCTACTTCGACCATCATCAGTTATTTTGCCTTCCCCCCACCCCCAAATAGTAAGACTCATATACTACTTTAAGCGTCTCATTTCGTAATCTAATACCCTCAGCATCGCCCGATTTAATTCGACTACATTCCATTATCCTCGGTATGTATGATATTTGTAAGTGCATGATGCTGACGAGACTGCCATTATTCCTTCGCTGTCTGTACATATATCTAGGTTACATGTGTTCAACTGATGAGATGCTTACATTGAGGAAAGAAGAGTTTAGCAAGTTCAGCTGTTGCAAATATCTATCAGAGAAATTTACTCTCAGCTTTCTGCATCAGGAATGGAAAAGAATGATAATGGTGTAGGGTATGACTGCAGATAGGAGGAATATTGTTCAACACGTAATGGCTATGCAACAGCATGGCAAGAAGTTGCATTACATGACTGGGTACTGGGTCCAACAACACACTGTGGTATGTGTGCTGGAATTGCATACTGTATTTAAAATGCCTATAAAGTCTCCCATCATGCAAGAAACATTAGGAATTGCAGTAAGTATTCAGCCATCTACAACTATTTTTGTTATGTTTGTACGAAATTATACTTAGTTCTTTTCTTATTATTATCTCGGCGCTATCTGGACCAACAAATGGTCACAGCAGTAGCAGCAACAGTCCACAAGCTGCATAAAAATCAGGAGGAATAGTGTAAAATTGGAGGAATACTGTAAAATTTCTCTCATGTAAATAAATATATCCCACCAAAAAAAACATTTCTTCCACCAATCAACAAGAAACTTGCAACTTGAAACTGGGAGAAACTTGCAGTTAACAAAGAGGTTGTGTTCATTGGAAGATACATAGTGCCATGATCTTCATGATGTTATAATAAAAACAGTAAATTTAAATGCACTGAGCAGAAAATGTACACAGCACACAATGTGACAGCAACTCTGCAAATGTGTACCAGCTTGTTTTCGTAACTCTTGATTAGGTGAGCCGTTTGCAGAACTATCGTTCCGCAGTCATCACAAGTCTGAGCATCCTTCCACTCCATCACACCAGTGTCGTCTTTCACAAGGCGTGGCCTTCACACCAGCAAAATTAGAACACACTAAGTCATACGTAACAGTCGGCTACAAACCACTTCTCCAGAAGTAGTTTTAATAAATACACATAGGTGGGGGGAATACAAGTCTGGTCCAATATAGGACACTGCTTTTATGCAATCACACTCAATATGGAAGCACTTTGATATATATATATATATATATATATATATATATATATATATATATATATATATAGGGTGAGTCACCTAACGTTACCGCTGGATGTATTTCGTAAACCACATCAAATACTGACGAACCGATTCCACAGACCGAACGTGAGGAGCCGGCCGGAGTGGCCGTGCGGTTCTAGGCGCTACAGTTTGGAACCGAGCGACCGCTACGGTCGCAGGTTCGAATCCTGCCTCGGGCATGGATGTGTGTGATGCCCTTAGGTTAGTTAGGTTTAATTAGTTCTAAGTTCTAGGCGACTGATGACCTCAGAAGTTAAGTCGCATAGTGCTCAGAGCCATTTTGAACGTGAGGAGAGGGGCTAGTGTAATTGTTTAATACAAACCATACAAAAATGCACGGAAGTATGTTTTTTAACACAAACCTACGTTTTTTTTAAATGGAACCACGTTAGTTTTGTTAGCACATCTGAACATATAAACAAATACGTAATCAGTGTCGTTTGTTGCATTGTAAAATGTTAATTACATCCGGAGATATTGTAACCTAAAGTTGACGCTTGAAACCTCCGACGTTCAGTTGTGTGTTGTAACAAACACGGGCCACGGTCAGCGAGCAACATCTGCAGGGACATGTTTACGATGACGACCGTGTTTACGAGTGTGGCTGTAGTGCACTGTTGTGGTTTGGTCTAGCTGTCGCAGTGTCCGCATGTAGCGCTTGCTGCTATTGTTATTCCGCATTCGTCTCCGCACGCAGACCAACTGTAGTACACCGTGTTACCAGACGTCTGTGATAGGGTAGTGTTGTAGGAACTGTGACCATGTTGTATTCGAATTTTGAAAAGGTGGAGATGATACTCATCTATGGCGAGTGTCGGCGAAATGCAGCTGAAGCCTGCAGGGTGTATGCAGAACGGTACCCGGACAGAGAGCATCCGACGTTCCGCACATTGCAAAACTTCTACCGCCAACTGTATGCAACAGGTATGGTCGTAGCACGCAAACGGGTCCGTAACAGGCCCGTCACAGGAGAAGCGGGTGCAGTTGGTGTGTTAGCTGCTGTTGCCATGAACCCACACATGAGTACAAGGGACATTGCGACAGCCGGTGGACTGAGTCAAAGTAGTGTCATGCGCATACTGCATCGTCACCGCTTTAACCCGTTTCATGTGTCGCTACATCAGCAATTACATGGTGATGACTTTAATCATCGAGTGCAATTCTGTCAATGGGCATTAACAGAGAATGCGTTGCAGTTCTACCTGTTTACCGATGAAGCGGGTTTCACAAACCACGGGGCAGTGAATCTACGGAACATGCATTACTGGTCCGTGGACAATCCTCGCTAGCTCAGACAGGTAGAGCGACAGCGACCGTGGACTGTAAATGTATGGTGCGGAATCACTGGCGATCACCTCATTGGTCCTCACTTCATTGCAGGGGCCCAAACAGCTGCAACATACATCGCGTTTCTACAGAATGATCTGCCAACGCGTCGACGTATGTGGTATCAGCATGATGGTGCACCTGCACATTCCGCAATTAACACTAGGCTGACCCTTGACAGGATGTTCGACGGGCGTTTCATAGGACATGGAGGACGCATAAATTGGCCAGCCCGTTCTCCTGATCTTACACCTATGGACTTCTTTCTGTGTGGTACTTTAAAGGAGAATATGTACCGTGATGTGCCTACAACCCCAGAGGATATGAAACAACGTATTGTGGCAGCCTGCGGCGACATTACACCAGATGTACTGCGGCGTGTACGACATTTATTACGCCAGAGATTGCAATTGTGTGCAGCAAATGATGGGCACCACATTGAACATCTATTGGCCTGACATGTCGGGACACACTCTATTCCACTCCGTAATTGAAAACGGAAACCACGTGTGTACGTGTACCTCACCCCTCATGGTAATGTACATGTGCGTCAGTGAAAAAGACCAATAAAAAGGTGTTAGCATGTGGACGTAATGTGCTGTTCCAGTCTCTTCTGTACCTAAGGTCCATCACCGTTTCCTTTGGATCCCTACGTAATTCGGTGCTCTCCGATACACAAGATCGAACAGCGGAGGAGTGGTACTCAAGCGTCAACTTTAGGTTACAATATCTCCGGATGTAATTAACATTTTACAATGCAACAAACAGCACTGATTACGTATTTGTTTTTATGTTCAGATGTGCCAACAAAACTAACGGGGTTCCCTTTAAAAAAGACGTAGGTTTGTGTTAAAGAACATATTTCCGTGCATTTTTTTATGGTTTGTGTTAACCAATTACACTAGCCCTTCTCCTCACGTTCGGTCTGTGGAATCGATTCGTCAGTATTTGATGTGGTTTACGAAATATATCCAGCGGTAATGTTAGGTGACTCACCCTGTATATATATATTCATTACATAAAATGAATGGATGAAAATGGGGAAGAAATGGCTTTAAATATTTTTGTTATTTACTCTTTAAGTACGAACTTTGTTGTAGAACCCCTTTTTTTAAGTGTGGTAATAAAAATTCATTTAGACAGAATTAAGCACATTTAAAATTACGTGAACTTTAGCAACCCTCTTATGCTAATAAATTCAAACTAACTGATTAATAACATTTATGACTATGAAAATTATTTAAATTAAATTTTTTACGTATTTCGGCCTTGGCACACATTTTCTAGATGCAGTGGGTTTTTTAAATATTTACTGAATTCTTTCCCGGCGTTAGCTATGGAACACAAGACTGTCTCTGTTAGCATAAAATGGTTAAATATTGCCAAGCCGACCTGAACGTTTAATTATCATCGACAAAACACACTTCACTATACGTTTACTTGCTTTAGAAATTGAAAGAACCAACAGATTAACAACTTCAACGTTAATTATCCGCCTATGAATGCACAAATGTAAAACCAGTAATAAATTCAGTCAGCCTCAGGATCGCTGTAAAAGAAAAATATTTCATAATTCACTGATAATTTTACCTGCTCCCGATTTACGGGTTTGGTTAATTTTATAGCGGAACAATTTTTTAAATGTGCCGCCGCTGCAAATCGTTCGGTCGCGGCACAGCCCAGCAACACCAACGATAATCGCTAAAAGTGCTGAAAATTCTTTAAGGAAATATTATAGATGACATGGACAAGCTAATTTACATTAGTAATACACAATTTTGATAAATTATAATGTATTTAGACCATAACAATAATTAAAATTACACACCTTTATAATTTCTCCTCTAATGGCGGCTAAAGATAGATACAGACAAAAGAAGTCTACTCATTCATATAATGCTACGTCACAGGTTCCTCTCTCTCTCAGCTCTCGAGGGAGACGACAAAGAATGCACGTTATGTAGTGCTATTTATACTATTGCTGATTATGAATATCTCTTTGTAATCTTACAACATTATTTTCCTCTGTGGCTATATTTTACATTTTCCTCATCGCAGATATTAACATATTTCGTAATTTCATTATTAGTATAGAAATATTACAATCATAAATACATCGAGAATATTATTACAGAAATATTACAATAATAACCAACGTCCTTTATACAAAATTAAATAATATTTTTTGTTAAACAATTACAGTACATACGAATTGCTTCATAGCGGCGTACATAGTACAATTAAATGTCATTTCAGTTTATTAGTAGTGTGTGTGCTGCCAGGGAACGTTACATTGCCCCCTGGCAGCATTTGGCAAAGAGTTTCTATACTTTGACACAATGGTGCCAGTAACGTTCTTTACAATTCTGTTTTTTTTTCATGGAATGGCTCTTTTAATTAGTCCCAGGGTTATATATGTTCATGGCTCCCCCATTTGGGCGAAGGCATACAGGAAACCCGGGCAAAACTGTGCCGGAGCGCAGCCATCCTAGTTGGTTCATGATTAATCTTGTCTCTTTAGCAGTAATTGTTTTGAAATGATTTAGCAGTTTGTCATCAACGGTTACATAATATCACAGTCACATACAGTTCAACGAAAGTTTGTTGTGTGAGTTTAACAACTCGTAATTATCATTTTACGATATCCTGCAAGGTCACTTGTCATAGGATATATCACTTAGTTTTTTGAAATCATTTAGTACAACGACACTGTCATAATGTTCTCACTGCCTACGTGTTACAAATCCATATCCTACACTTGTTAGTGTTCATTTTCTCTCGTCGATTTACGGGTATACATAATAAGTGTTCAATGTTTGTCAAAAATCGAATTCATTGACATGTTATGCAGTTTGTGTAAATATTTTGGAATATGTCAGTAATGCTGTAGTTGGTGAGCGGTGCGGAGTGATTTTTGAGCGGCGCTCGGCGCGGCGCGTCTGCTCCGTGTAGGTCACCGCCCCCGGTGTTGACAGCTACGGCGCGGAGAGGCGTGTGGCTGTCTGGTCTGCTACGTGTTGCTGCGGCCGCTGCATGGCTGAAGTAGCCGGATGCGCGTTGTATGTCAGCTCGCCCGTGTGACATCATCTTGCAGTGCTCCAGCAAACATGCAACAAGTTCACAAACAGTGTACTATCCTTATGGGCATTTTTTCTGCTGTGGGAAAGAACGCACACAGTTATTGGCAGTTATTATTCAGTAGGCCTTCACTAGTCTGGTTTGCATAATGTTTCGTTGTCACAGTAACGCGTTTTACGGGCACACAATATTTTTTCACCATGTCATCACTTGTCATTAGTCACACGCAAGTTTTCACCTTAAAACAAAATGTATCTCTGTAGTCAATGCGCTTTCCTGGCGTCCCCTGACACACAAAGAATTTTTTTTTGTTTTTTGTTTGTACACACGCACAGTACAAGTTATAGTTTGACACTAGCTTGGTTCACCGTCTGTTATCGGCTCACTGTTCGTGTCGTGTTAGTTCCTTGTCCACTTGTACACACGGCGATGATACAGTTTCTTATTGCTTGTTCAGAACAACCTCGTGACGTATTACTGCAGTTTAATCAGTCACTGTCTGTCTCTGCCACACAATACTGCACTTTTGTTTAAGTTTTTTCAGTTACAATGTCCGTTGTGCAATTTTTTGTAACAGCACATTCGTAACTTCTTTGTTAGCTCTTTACCAAGGTGTGTGATAATTGCGTACATGGTAACAAATATTAAAATTTCGTATTAGTTTGCGCAAAAATCATCTATATTTATGTTCGAGTAGATTTTATTTGTGCATTCCAGCCGGATTCAGGCATATTGTTCAATAACTCCTTTGAAATTATGTTTCACTTTACTTGCAAGGTCCTACGTAACTACAGTCTAGTCTCTGTAGGCTAAAATTGACTTGGACTGTATCAGGCTAGCTCTTTTTACTGATTCGATCTGCACATGCTTCAATTGAAGTTTCTTTGTGCGTAACTTTGCGTTACTTAAATTTGCAATAAGTTTGCCTCCCATGGTGCCCTCGGGTCACTACTGGGTGTATTACTCTCTTTGATGATGCTGGTTTGAAAATAAAGTTCTCAGGGCCTCATATTATTAATATTATTCTGGGTTCGAACCTGTCAATCTGACAGCTAGACATATATATATATATATATATATATATATATATATATATATATATATACTCCTGGAAATGGAAAAAAGAACACATTGACACCGGTGTGTCAGACCCACCATACTTGCTCCGGACACTGCGAGAGGGCTGTACAAGCAATGATCACACTCACGGCACAGCGGACACACCAGGAACCGCGGTGTTGGCCGTCGAATGGCGCTAGCTGCGCAGCATTTGTGCACCGCCGCCGTCAGTGTCAGCCAGTTTGCCGTGGCATACGGAGCTCCATCGCAGTCTTTAACACTGGTAGCATGCCGCGACAGCGTGGACGTGAACCGTATGTGCAGTTGACGGACTTTGAGCGAGGGCGTATGGTGGGCATGCGGGAGGCCGGGTGGACGTACCACCGAATTGCTCAACACGTGGGGCGTGAGGTCTCCACAGTACATCGATGTTGTCGCCAGTGGTCGGCGGAAGGTGCACGTGCCCGTCGACCTGGGACCGGACCGCAGCGACGCACGGATGCACGCCAAGACCGTAGGATCCTACGCAGTGCCGTAGGGGACCGCACCGCCACTTCCCAGCAAATTAGGGACACTGTTGCTCCTGGGGTATCGGCGAGGACCATTCGCAACCGTCTCCATGAAGCTGGGCTACGGTCCCGCACACCGTTAGGCCGTCTTCCGCTCACGCCCCAACATCGTGCAGCCCGCCTCCAGTGGTGTCGCGACAGGCGTGAATGGAGGGACGAATGGAGACGTGTCGTCTTCAGCGATGAGAGTCGCTTCTGCCTTGGTGCCAATGATGGTCGTATGCGTGTTTGGCGCCGTGCGGGTGAGCGCCACAATCAGGACTGCATACGACCGAGGCACACAGGGCCAACACCCGGCGTCATGGTGTGGGGAGCGATCTCCTACACTGGCCGTACACCACTGGTGATCGTCGAGGGGACACTGAATAGTGCACGGTACATCCAAACCGTCATCGAATCCATCGTTCTACCATTCCTAGACCGGCAAGGGAACTTGCTGTTCCAACAGGACAATGCACGTCCGCATGTATCCCGTGCCACCCAACGTGCTCTAGAAGGTGTAAGTCAACTACCCTGGCCAGCAAGATCTCCGGATCTGTCCCCCATTGAGCATGTTTGGGACTGGATGAAGCGTCGTCTCACGCGGTCTGCACGTCCAGCACGAACGCTGGTCCAACTGAGGCGCCAGGTGGAAATGGCATGGCAAACCGTTCCACAGGACTACATCCAGCATCTCTACGATCGTCTCCATGGGAGAATAGCAGCCTGCATTGCTGCGAAAGGTGGATATACACTGTACTAGTGCCGACATTGTGCATGCTCTGTTGCCTGTGTCTATGTGCCTGTGGTTCTGTCAGTGTGATCATGTGATGTATCTGACCCCAGGAATGTGTCAATAAAGTTTCCCCTTCCTGGGACAATGAATTCACGGTGTTCTTATTTCAATTTCCAGGAGTGTATATATATATATATATATATATATATATATATATATATATATATATATATGTAATAGAAAAGACTGTACCAAGAAATATTTCAAGTTTGACACACATACAGAATATCATGCAGTACACAAACTAATCACTACTAAAACGTTCCTCCTGACTGATCTCTGTCTCAGTTTAACACTACAAACAATTGCACTAATCACGTTATCTGTGCAGACATTTAGAGCATGTTTAAGCTAACACTAATTAAAAAGAAGACATAACACAAATAATCATAAACAAAAGAGAAAGTCAATCATATTCTTATAACTAAATACTTCTACACTAGTACATTATCTCTACAGATCACACACCATCAATGTTCATTCATTTCCAAAAGACTGGTGTACCTTTTTACACATAACACATAGGACTATTAGTCATTTATTGTAGGAATATTTTCACATCCTTACGCGGATGCAGTCCCCGTACTCTCACTGATTGAGGATCTGCTAAGAGATAGCTACACTCATGTGGCACACTTACTATTCTAAAAAAGGTCCATTGTACACTTGTCCGTCTGCTTTTGCCACCGCCACCAAAGGACTACTATAAGGGGACAAAGACGGTTCTATTATTCCCCACTCGATCAGCTTTCTAATTTCTTTAGCTACTATTTCCTTCTTGGACCAAGGAATGGAGCATGAGGCTCGACAGTAGGTTTCGTGAGGCTTCACCTCGATATTGTATTGATATCCCTTAACAATTCCTGGTCGTTCTGGAAACACATATGCATAGTCAGACAATAACTGTACCAAATCCTGCTGTTGCATTGAGTTCAAATTTTCGGACTGTGATACTTTGTTCACAAGTGCGTCTACATTTGCTTTTAATTGATCACCTTGTACGTCTGGATAATAGAGATTGTGTCCTAGAGAATGATTGTCTAAATGTAGTATCCACTGATTCCCACATTTTATGTTAATAGCATTACAATTAGGCACAGGTACCTCTTCAGATCTGAGCATGGACAATTCTATCCTCCTACCCGTGTTCATCAAACTTAATTTTCCCCAAGAAAGATCGATTACTGCGTCCCTTTCTCTCAAAAAATCTATCCCCAAAATGCAGGCTACCTTTAAACCCTTTACTACCAGGAACGAGCACGCCATGGCTTCTCCCCCTATATACATCTCTACCCGCACTTGGAGTTTAATTATTTGTCGCTGTGCACTGATGGCTCCAGTGACTTTGCAATTGTTCACAGGAAAAGTCAGCATACGCTCTTCTTTCCCCAGTACTCTGAATAGGTCCATACTCATGACATTGACAGTAGCACCTGTATCTACGATTGCTTGCACATCAATATTGTTAATTTTGACCTCTATTATCGCTTGTACTTTGTCTTTGTGCTCCTTTATGCACGTGGGTGGTTCAGTTATTAATTCATGTCCCATCTGTACCCCGTCATTATACCTGAGGATACAGATTCTCGATGTTTTGTTCTGTGTCGGGCTGCTCTCACTCCAAACCTCAGCCGACGATGGAGAGCGTATCTCGGCTGAATCTAGTTTGTTGGATTATTACTGGTGGATGGGTGTGGCTGCTCTGTGTCGCTGACCTCCACTATGTGTAAATTGTGTTGCGTCGGCCGCCACGGTTGCGCAATTGGCGCATTTTGTGGTGGCGGTCGGTTATTGTCATACCTTTCACTGTTTTGCCGGTCCGGACTGGGCCTCTGGTTCTGTGGCCAAGTTCGGTTTGAATCGTTATAGGTACTGGTATTTTTCCATCTACTATTGCTTGGTGGGCCTGTTTCATATCGGTCCTCGGACCTCCTTTTCCGGTCATTGTTCACCGGCGGACTATTGCCGTTCCGGTCTCTACCTCTGTTCCCGTTTTGTACATAATCTTGTCTCCTATTGTTACCCTCGCCATTTCCATTATTTGGTGGAGGCGTGTTATTTCGACCATTTCTGTAACCGTTTCCGTTACTTCTAGCCTGTTCAGAGGCTGCCTTAACATCCTCCTGAATCAGGTCAGTTGAGTCCACAACAGACAAGAAATGTTCCATGTCGTTCTTCGGTACGTGTATAAGTTTTTCCTTTACGTGTATCGGCAAGTGTGATTTCAAAAGTCTGATCAAATCCCAGGATGAAATCTGTTCCTCCCAGTAACGGGTCTTATTAATGTATTTCTCAAAATATTTTCGCAAATTACCTAATCGTGGAGAATACGGCTCTGGGTTATATACCTCTTTCCGTAATCTCTCCTGAATACATGTTGACCAATATTTGGCCAAGAATGCGTTTTTAAATTGCTCATATGTGTCGCAACTGTCAGCTGCTTCGGTTGCCCATAATGTAGCATCTCCTTGTATGTAAGACGTAACGTACTGTATTTTCTGTGTATGACTCCAAACACTAGGCAAAATGTTTCTAAATCCCTTGATAAATACTACACACACGCCTGTGCGTCGCCGTACAACATGCTGTTTTCCAGCTCCGCAAGACGACGGTTGACATTCCGGTGCCACAGCGGAATATCAGTGTGCACCGCCCTTCTTAGGTCCTGCACTTCCGTACTCGAGCCCAAGTCTTTGGCCTCAATCGCGGTGGGCACCTTCTCGTCTATTGTTTGATGAAGGTCGGTGTCTTTTGCCTCTAACCAGTTCGTAAATTCCTTTTCAATTTTGTTCGCCTGTTCAGACATTTTCTGCTCTATTGCTTGACTTGTGTCAATTTCTAATTTTTCCATCCTGTTAGCCAGTACACTGATTTCATCTACGATACTGGCGTTAGCCACCTGGATATTATCTACTCTTTCGCTCAGTTCTTGCACCGCTTTGGGTATGGTTTCATAGTTTTGTCTCAAACTAACAATCTCACTTTGCATAGCTTCCAAAGATTGCGTTAACTGCAAGTCTCTCTCATGCTGGCAACGATCACGCTCTGCTTGTTTAGCATCACGTTCTCTATCGCTTTCTGCTTACATACGTGCAAATTCAGCTACCAATCTCTGGTCACGCTCTGCTTGTTCATGCACAAACGTAGCTTGGAAATTGAGCATGCGCTCGAACATAACTCTTAATGATCGCACTCCTGACACCTCACCACTCTCTGGTCCGTGTCTAGTGCTTGTGGGTGGCACAGTATTTCTACTTTCAACTGAATCACTGGCTGGCAGTGGCAACATATCTTGCCCTTCTGCCCCCAGATTCTCACATTGTACTTCCTGAACTACGCCACTAACATTATTTTGTGCCCCACTTTCTAACTCGGTATCACTTCTTGCTAACTGTTGTTCATTATCCATGTTTATATTTTTCTGACTACGCAATCTAACCATAGTCAACAAAAGAAACAAAATCTGAACTAAATATCCTAGCACTCAGGTTTCACTAACATAATCACACAAGAAATGGTCATTTGTTGAAACACACTTATTATATACTACGATGACTAACTACTCAAATGTCCTGTTATTAAAAAAAAAAAAAACACTATCAATAAGCACACCACTAATGATCCGAGAACACTACACTGAGGCTACTTCACTACCCACAGGACAACTACACTGTAGCTTTACCTTTTGGTGCTCTATCTTGGGTGCAGCTGCCCGCTGTTATTATTGTAGGTAATTAATTATTTGATATAATGAGCTCTCTTCTTCAGCTTGCCTCTGGGTATGTAGTGTTCTCATGCAAAAAATCATATACAGGTATTACCACACAATATTGGTTAGGCAATACATACAATACATGAAAAAATTATTAATTGTTCTCCAACAAAGTTCGACTACAATAATTCCCTAATTATCTCATGGGTATTTTGTGGCCACTGCTTATTCGGGCCCCACGTTGGCGCCAGTTTGATAAAAAAACAAATATATATATATATATATATATATATATATATATATATATAATGAATAGATGAAAATGGGGAAGAAAAGGCTTTAAATATTTTTGTTATTTACTCTTTCAGTACGAACTTTGTTGTAGAACCCCTTTTTCTTACGTGTGGTAATAAAAATTCATTCAGACAGAATTAAGCACATTTAAAATTACGTGAACTTTAGCAACCCTCTTATGCTGATAAATTCAAACTAACTGACTAATAACATTTATGACTTTGAAAATTATTTAAATTAAACTTTTTACGTATTTCGGCCTTGGCACACATTTTCTAGATGCAGTGGGTTTTTTAAATATTTACTGAATTCTTTCCCGGCGTTAGCTATGGAACACAAGACTGTCTCTGTTAGCATAAAATGGTTAAATATTGCCAAGCCGACCTGAACGTTTAATTATCATCGACAAAACACACTTCACTATACGTTTACTTGCTTTAGAAATTGAAAGAACCAACAGATTAACAACTTCAACGTTAATTATCCGCCTATGAATGCACAAATGTAAAACCAGTAGTAAATTCAGTCAGCCTCAGGATCGCTGTAAAAGAAAAATATTTCATAATTCAGTGATAATTTTACCTGCTCCGATTTACGGGTTTGGTTAATTTTATTGCGGAACAATTTTTTAAATGCGCTGCCGCTGCAAATCGTTCGGTCGCGGCACAGCCCAGCAACACCAACGATAATCGCTAAAAGTGCTGAAAATTCTTTAAAGAAATATTATAGATGACATGGACAAGCTAATTTACATTACTAATACACAATTTTGATAAATTATAATGTATTTAGACCATAACAATAATTAAAATTACACACCTTTATAATTTCTCCTCTAATGGTGGCTAAAGATAGATACAGACAAAAGAAGTCTACTCATTCATATAATGCTACGTCACAGGTTCCTCTCTCTCTCAGCTCTCGAGGGAGACGACAAAGAATGCACATTATGTAGTGCTATTTATACTATTGCTGATTATGAATATCTCTTTGTAATCTTACAACAGTATTTTCCTCTGTGGCTATATTTTACATTTTTCTCATCGCAGATATTAACATATTTCGTAATTACATTATGAGTATAGAAATATTACAATCATAAATACATCGAGAATATTATTACAGAAAATATTACAATAATAACCAACATCCTTTATACAAAATTAAATAATATTTTTTGTTAAACAATTACAGTACATACGAATTGCTTCATAGCGGCGTACATAGTACAATTAAATGTCATTTCAGTTTATTAATAGTGTGTGTGCCGCCTGGGAACGTTACAGCACCGTGTTATCAGGGGCCTCAAAAGCCAACAGGCAAGGCTCCCAACACCCATGCGGCCATGTCGTACGAAAACACAAGAGAGACATTATGGGCACGCAGAACAACTCAAGGAGGTGGCTGACAGACAGGACGTTAAACCAAACAGCTGCCCAACTCTGACAACTCTGGAGAAGACATGAACGTGCACATTTCAAGGGTGGTGTTTAAGGAGACACACTCATTACCTCAGAGATGTCAGGAAATATTTAGAATAGAGCCCTGAGGCAGCCTTCAGATTATGTGAAGCAATGAAGCAATGTGAATAAAAGAAGCAACTGCTACCAAGGCAACTCTACCCAGGCTCATTCTTTTGGGAATTCACATAAGCAAACAGATAAGCCATAAGTCAGAGTCGTATAAATAGGATCAAAACCCATGTCCGGGATCATAACACAACAGTCACTCCACCAAGTATCAGAAGTTAAGGTCACTAGATAGTGGAAAATCAACAATGATTCTTCAACCAAACACAAACACCTGAGGGGCTCTCGTTCTGGAAAGTGATGGAGGCCTCCCCCTGTCCATTCAGGCGATCGCGTCATAGCTCATGCTGCCACTTATGTCTGTCTAGAGCCTCTCCGCAAGACTCCTTGCATCGATGGCACTGTCTACCTCACTGTCCATCATGCTGCGTCACCGCCATCATCGCTGAAATCGAGCTGCCACCGAGAGGCCAACACCTCCACGAGAACATCATCATCTTAGAAGCGAACAAACAAAGGACAAAGAGACACCGAGAATTCTAAGGAAGCTGAGCCGCACAGCTCAACCTCCTCCGATCCCCAAACCAACAGAAACCCCCTCTCCTTGTTGGTGGGTTGAGTGTTGATGGAGGAGGCTATTTCTCCTTAACCTGGGAGACGTGAACTCTGGACAGCTTACCCAACTAAAGATCGCACACATGCAGCTTAACTGCACTCAATAGTTGGACGATCTCAAAGGGACTCAAAACCTGGGGTGCTAACTTACTAGAATGGCCGTTCCTCCCTTTCTGATTAACATAGCGGTTGTGCACAAAAACTTGATTACCTGTCATACCCCTAAATGCTCTATGTCACAGATTACACCGATCGTACAACCTCTGATGGCCCCACTGAATGTTTCGACGTGCCTTAATCCACTGCTCATAATGAACATTAGAGTCAATATGCCCCGAGAGCAAATCGTTAACTGACCACAAGTTGGCGTGAGATGAATTAAGTTGAAAGTCCAAGAGAAGGGAAGCAGGTTCACTTTTCACTGATTAAAGTTGGGCTCTACTAAAGGCAAAATTAAGCCATTCCACAGAGCAGTCTCACTTAGTCTGCGAGTTACTATGGAAGGCATTAAGAGCCTCTTTCAAAATTCGGTTAACATGTTCCACAAAAGATGGTCGAGAATAATAGGGGTTAGTTCTGTTGTGACAGATACCCTGCTCAAAACAAAATCTCCTGAAGTTAATAGATTTAAAAGCCAGGGCATTATGCCTGATCAAATACATCAGTGAACCAAAGATGAAAAATATTCCCGACAGATGTCGAATAGTAGTAGGAGACATACAGTACCATCGCGACTAGGGATTCTCCAACAGAAGCGTGAGAAGGCGCCCATCACCACGAGTACATACCAGTTACCATCGAAAATGTGTGGCAAAGGACCAATGTAATTTATGAACCACTTATCCATGGGGTACGTTTCCCCAGAGGATTGTAGAAGACCAGAAGGGCCAGAATTTTGTTTGGCTCTCTTGCTGACTTCACACTCACTCATCATCCACCAAACATCCTTGAGTAAGGAAGGCAAAGGCACATGAAGCTTAATATTAGCAACAGTTTTGGGACGCCTAGGTGCCCTCCAGTCACTGTGTGATGAAAGTACCAGAACCCAGACTGGACGAGCAGACTGGGCAAACAGATCTGGAAACCACCTAACCCCACCCTCTGACAATAAACCAGGCTTTTATATGTAAGACGACCAGCCACCTGTTCCCTATTCAATAACTTATTCTTGAGCTTGGAATCACTGTTCTGTCTTTGCCTCAGGTCCCCAAAAAGTAATGGGACTTCGTATAGTATCCCAATTACACAATCTTCTGGACCAGAATACCTCTCTGACTGCTGAACTCCAACATCTGACTCAAGACATCAGCCACCTGATTGTCGGTGCCACAGATATGCTTCACCTTGAACTGAAAAGCCGAAATTCGAACGGTCCAGCGAGCTACACAACCCGTCTTACATTGGCGCGCCAACACACAACTGAGGGCTTGATTATCAGTTTCACGTAAAAATTCGCTGTACTCAACGTAAAACCTAAACTATTCTAAAGTGAAACGCACCACGATCATCTCCCACTCGTAGACAGAATACTGAAGCTGTACTGGGGACAACCTTCCACATGCATAGACCACCAACCTACGTTCTCCTTCCTGCTCTTGGAAGGAGAATTGCTGCTAGCCCGCAAGTAGAGACGTCAGTCTGGACCACAAAGGGCAACTCGAAGTTTGGGATAACCAGGATGGGCGATTACTAAGAGCTTCAAAGGATTCCTGATGAGTTTGATCCCAACGAAATTTAACTCGTTTCCTACATAATTCATTAAGAGGGGCGGCCAGTTATATGAAGTTAGGCACACATCTGCGGAAATGGTTGGCCATCCCAATGAATCTGGCGACCCCATTTTTATTAACAGGAGAGGAAAATTTTCGTAGATACTTCGTACGCTTCTGATCTACCCTAACCCTTCTGCAGAGACTAAATGGAATAGAAAGGAAATGTGACTGTGGGCCAAGGTAACCTTAGAAGATTTCACGGTCAAACTTGCCTCCCTTAACCATCAAAATAGTTGTATACACATTTAAAATTTAAGTCGCCGAGCACCTGATAAAATAGCTACACCTGTCAACAGACCAACCTGAACTCTTAACTTGGAATAGATTCCAATTAGCACAGAAGGCGGTAATGTGCCTGGAATCCTCTGACAGCGGGATTTGGTAATAGGCTTTATTCAAATCCAAAATGGTAAAATACTTTGCTCCAGAGAACCATGTGAAACAATGATGAATATAGGGTTAATGCACAGATTCCAAGATAAGCTTTTTGGTCACCAACCTGTAATCAACTACCGGTCCGAACTCCCCCTTACTAGCCTTCGGAACTAAGAACACTGGTGATTCATATGGGGGCGATAGAAGATCTTACGATCGCTTCACGCAACATACTTTCTGTCAGGGCACGTAGTCTCTTCACCTTCGTGAGGGCGAGAGGGGGGGGGGGGGGGCAATTGACAAACTGGAACATCGTCTTCAATCAACCGGATTTTGTGCAGGATCTTGTTAGTCATGCCAAGCCTATTGGTGAGAACTTCCGGGAACTTATCGAACACCCACACAATTGATCCCTTTGTCGTGGCTCCAAATGAGTTAGTTCATAACACCCAGTGTCAGGATCAAATTAAAGGACAAATTATTACCCACTAACAACTTAACCGACCAGAAAAATTTCCCAATACTCAACCTAACTACAAACTAGCCGCCTAAAAGCAGTTGATGGCCGCTAACA
The DNA here is from genome assembly GCF_021461385.2 of Schistocerca piceifrons. Classification (NCBI taxonomy): domain Eukaryota; kingdom Metazoa; phylum Arthropoda; class Insecta; order Orthoptera; family Acrididae; genus Schistocerca; species Schistocerca piceifrons. Next base: position 297,945,753 of record NC_060140.1, on the reverse strand, counting down.
GATCGACACTTCGGAGAAGTTTGTAAAGGAGGAAACTTACATATAAATCGGTATTCCAGGTACCAATGATAGTCCAGTAGCGATAATGAGCTCGCAGAATCAATAAGGGCTCATGATTCAACTGCGCACACACAAAGGGTAAGGGCTCACCCAGAACACCCACAATTTTACGACAACGCCTAGGAAAGGGGAGTATGCACTCCTTTCTCGACTTCCAGCAGCATCAGCTGAACTGGAAATTCACGAACAAAATGTCCCACTTGCTGGCAATGAAAACAGACAGTAGGTGCTTGTCTTGGGACACTATCGAATGTAGGTTACTCCTAAAAGCCACTAGCTCCTAAACAACCAAAAGATGATTAAATCCGCTGATCGTAGCGTAACTAAGTCCCTCAATGCTGCAAAACGAAGCACTTACTTGACCGAAGGTGGAAGGTTTACTACAGACGTGATGCGAGGTCGATCCTCAGGCCTCATCCCTTCTGTTATCGACAACTTGATCCCCGGGAACTTTCAGTTCTAAGGCCAAAACAGCTGTTAGTTCCTTTCAATGTATTTACTGAAGTTGTCATTACTTGACTGCCAATAACGCTTACACTGGAGGGGGGACATTTTGAAACTGATCACCCGTTGTAACTCCTTCAACGCCTTTCCCTCGCGGAAAATGTCAGCAAGTATTTGACTCAATGTTCCACTACTTAACGGGTACAATAACTGAAGAACCTGATCATGAAGAAAATTCAGACGATCAGCACGACGCTCAAATTTAACAGAAAGCCATGAAACTATCTCGATACCATTCATGGGTTCAATGGGCAACTAGTCAATTTTCCTCAACAAAATTCCCATAGGGTGTGTTAGTTTTCTGAAATTGCTCACAGTAAAACACTGAGGCGAAGTGAGCCGTGTGCAGCTCGCGTTGATGGTGTTCATAGTTTGGTATCTTGTAATAGCGATAGTGGCATCTCGTTTTCTTACTGTGTTCACTGGCGCCACTAATTTTGCTCGCCTTGCCTGTACATGAGTGGCAGCAGCAGCGCTTATTGGTAGCAAATACTGTATTACCATCTTTGGAGCGGCCTCTAGTATTTCCGGGTCGTCGTGTGTCGAGCGAGTTGAGTTGGGACGGAGCAGCAGTGAGGTCCGGACAGTCAGTACTCGCCCGAACGCTGGCGACACACGTGCACTGTCCGACGGAAGGATGTGGTCGCGAGAGTGCACGACCACGTCAAGGACCGGATTCAGCGAGTTTTATTTGAATGGACTGTGATATTCAGTTGTGCAACTTTCACTTGTGTTTGTGTGTCCGCCCGTTGAAGTGACCTCATAGCAATAAATTGTCAGTCGACGATTTATACTGGGATCTTTCTCGTGCCTGACTTGAGTAGGGACGACTGTTGGTTGGTCGTTTGGTCGGTCGTCGCAGCGGACGACGTGCATTTGGTCTTCGGACCGCTTCTGGCTTCTCTGTGTTTGTGCCGACTTATAATTCGTCTGTGTTGTTTCACAGTGACTGGTTTTGGTATTGTGAGTTGTTGGTGGAATTGTTTTCCCAGATATGTGTCCATCTTGTGGTTTTGAATGAGCAGTTATTTTAGTGGTTTCTGCGTACTGGATTTGGTGAGGGGTTGCGAACGGACATCAGGTCGATTGGGGGCGCAGCAGCGAGCAGGTCCGTGTAGTTTGAGGGCAAGGCGGGGCCGCTGGCGGCGTGCTGCCACTGCCGGGTAGAGGAGGGATAGCTGCGAGAGCGACGACTTCCTTGCACACCGAACCCTGGACGTTTAAGTCGAGTGAAGAGTTAACTGCTAATGTAACCTCCACTATCCTGTGGTCTCGCCTTTGGTATGCGGGTTGTTGCTCCCACGACTGCTGAGCCTGGTGGCTATGAGTGAAGTGTTTCGAGGCGGTGAAATACTGCAGCCGTCTGTCTCTATTTGTTATTCATCATTGAATTTCGTATTATTCTTATTAGTGAAGTGCAACCAGCGGTATTTTCTGCCTTGTGGCCGCTAACGCCACAGTTACCTGCCCTGGAAGTTAGCGTACTTTTCTGGCAGTGTACTTTTCCTCGTCGTGTTGACGTCCGACACAGCGTGCAGTTCGACAGCCTCTTTTATTGTACTGTGCATAGTTTTTTGGGAGGTCTTCCTTGGTTCTATTGTTTCCTTCGGCCTTGAGTGTTTTCTGAAGACGTAGTACTGTCTGTCTCTTTGCCCTTACCTAAAAAATATTGCATTGTTGTACCGGTGATCGGACGTTAGGCGGATTGGTTAGTCAATCGGTCGGCGCTAAGCTGTCCGGCGTTTGAGTTGCCATCCTGTTACGCGAGTACAACACTAGGATGCCTGTCTCACCTTATCTTATGTTTGAGTTACCTTCCCAGGGCGACCCTTGGAACAGTTGCTGAGAACCGCATGTCCTGATTCCTTAGTTTGTGATGTTTGTTTTCACGATAACTGTAATTTTCTAGTTGTTGTTGGTGTGGCCTTCAGCCGAGCAATAATTTCACCTCTTTGGTGATAAGGCCTTCAGCCGTGTTACTGTTTGTTTTAAAACGAAGTATTTATCTTAATATGTGCTGTTGGATATTGTTCTTCTGACTTCTAATTCAGGCCTTCAGCTGTTTGTTATCTGAAATTGTTTGTGGCCTTCAGCCGAGTGATAATTTCACTTCTTTTATACTAAGGCCTTCAGCCGTATTACAGGTTGTTTTAAAAAGAAGTTTTTATCTTAATATGTGCTATTTGGAATTGTTCTTCTGACCTCTAATTCAGGCCTTCAACCGTTTGTTGTTTGAGGTTACTGTTTATGACCTTCAGCCATCATACAGTCAATTGTGATTTTTATAAGAGATTGTTTTAAAATTTTAATTTCTTTGAAGTTTAAGTATTTGTTATGCAGCCGACAGTAACTGATTACGGCCCCCATCCAAAGTCGTAATCTTATCCAACCCATCCTTGAGAAACAAGCTCTCACGAAGTAAGCACATGATCAGGATTATTCAAACCAACTTAGAAGTAAGAAACCAGGCTCCACCTCGAACTTGCTACATCATCTAAACCAACCTGATTTACAACATCTTGCAATATAGCAACCTAACCCTGCAGTTACAGAATATCTCGCGCTTGGCTGGCACCAGGTTTGAGACTGTCAAGATCACCAACAATGCAATAGTAGTGTCTGAAGAAGAGCAAGTTCTTTACGAGAGGGATGTGTGCCATCAAGAAAATCAATGTTGTGCCGTAAACTGACCAATGCAGCGGTAAAATGTGGCAGAGCGTTACCTACCTCACCAACAGTTTCTGCGATGGCGACGAGGGGCTTATTCAAAGCTGCCCTGACCTGCATAGTGAGATCGGCAACGCTTGTCCCGCCAACTTAAGAGCGAATATGAGCTTCGTAGGCGATCTGCCCTTTTTTAACAAGCTGAGCTCTAGGCAACGCCATGGGTCCGTAGTGCACTGGGGCCTGAAAATCACAAACGCATAAGTAACAACAATTTACCTTAAATATTATGTCACTAACTAAACAATCAGGGTGAAAGATGCTTAAAGGTCTGCCTTTCAGCAGTAAAAACCACACTCTGAGTAACGGTTTGACCAATCAAAACGTAATAAGCACTTAGAAAAAAGGCCAAGGGATCATAGAATATCTAGGCACGGTTCAGGGAAAATATTCAAAAATTTTTAATAAGAAAACATCTCCAATGTTTTAAGAAATATTATAAAAAAGATTAGAGAATTTAAATATGAATCACGAAGCGTAAACTACAGGCCTACTCAAGCGCTTGAGGAAGATTTACAATTGCCCAATTTTTAAAAGAAGTGTTAACCATTTGAAAAAAAAGACACAATTTAAGAGACACCCCAAAAATCTTACATTTTTCTCTTAGTTAATCAAGCAACAGGACTTTTTAAAAGACGTATTAGCCGTTTAAGAAAACATTTTAAGAGACACTCCCAAAATGTGCTTCCAGCCCACCTTTCCTAATGTGTGTAATTTGCTTTTAAAATATTAAAGTGTTGGTGGGGTCCACCAAGCTTAATAAAATCTTACAATTTCTTTCAGTTAAACAAACAACGACAAAATTCTTAAAGTGGAAACCATTTTAGGAAAAAGACAACCATTAGAGGCGCACCCCAAAAATGTGCTCTCAACTCAGCTTTCCAAACGCGTATACATTGTTTTACATAGTTATTCATTCGGTGAGCCACCTGCAGAACCGTCGTCATTCGGCTGTTGCAAGTCCAGACATCCTTCCACTCCCTTACACCGAAATCTAAAATGGAGCCCTGAGCCTTCAGATTAAGTGAATACATATGAAACAAGTGTCACCAAGACGACACTATCCAGGCTCAATCTTTCGGGAATTCACATAAGCAAACCTAATCCACCAGAGTTTCGTAACCAGGATAAAAATTCGTGTCTGAGATCACAGCACAACAGCCACTCCACCAAATATCAGAAGTTAGGAAGGTCTATAACTTTTGGAAAAACGATCAGGGCAGACATTGATCCCATTCAATCGGACGTACTCACCCGTGGGCCACTAGATCTGTAAAGCGATGGGGCCTCCCGTCGATTCAGGCGATCGTGTCATAACTGATGCTGCTACTTCGGTCTGGCCAGAGCCTCTCCGCAAGACCCCTTTCACCAGTCGCTCTGTCTACATTGTCGACCATGCTGTCGCAGGGCCATCGTCGCTGAAATCGAGCTGCCACTGAGAGGCCAACGCCTCCACGAGAACAACAACATCATCTCAGAAGCGAACAAACAGAGGACAAAGAGCTCCGAGATTTCTAAGGAAGCTGAGATGTACAGCTCAACCTTCTCCCTCCCACAAACCCACAGAAACCCCCTCTCCTTGTTGATGGGTTGAGTGTTCAGGGAGGAGGTTAGTTCTCCTTGACCCGGGAGACGTGAACTCTGCACAGCTCACCCAACTCAAGATTGCACACAAGCAAGTTAACTGGACGATCTTAAAGGGGCTCAAAAACTGGGGTGCTAACTCACTAGAATGGCCCTTCCTTCCTTTCTGATTAACATAACGGGTATGCACAAAAACCCGATTACCTGTCTTACGGCGAAATTCTCTATGCCACAGATTATAGTGATCGTCCAACCTCTGATGTCCTCAATGAATATTTCGACGTGCCTCCCTCCAGTTCTCATAGAGAACATTAGAGCCAATAAGCTCTGAGAGCAAATCGTTAACTATCCACTAGTTGGCGAGAGGTGAACTAACTTGATAGCCCAACATAAGGCAAGTATGGGCAGCTTTCAGTGACTCATGTTGGGCTGTACTAAAGGCAAAATTAAGCTATTCCACAAAGCGGTCTCACTGCGAATTACTATAGAAGGCATTAAGAACCTCTTTCAAATTTAGGTTAACATGTTCCAGAAAAGATTGTCGAGGATGATAGGGGTTAGTTGTGATGTGACAGATAGCCTGCTCAAAATAAATCTCCTAAAGCTCTTAGATTTAAAAGCCGGGGCATTATTGCTGACGAAGTACCTTGATGGTCCATATAAGAAAATTATCCCCGACCAATGCTGAATAGTAATAGGAACCATAATCCCATGACTAGGGAATAACCAACAGAAGTGTGAGAAGGCGTCCACCACCACAAGTACATACCTGTTACCATCGGGAGTGTGTGGCAAAGGGCCCATTTAATTGATGATCCACGTATCCATTGGTGAGTATACCTAGAGGATTGCAGAAGACCTTTACAGGAGCCAGAACTTTCCCTGGCTCTTTTGTTGACTTCACACTCACGCACCTTCCACCGAACATCCTTGTGTAAGGAAGACAAAGACACATGCACCTTAATATTAACAATAATTTTGTGGACACCTAGATGCCTTCCAATCACCATATGATAAAAGTACCAGGACACAAGCTGGACTAGCTGACTGGGCAAACAGATCTGGAATCCACCTGACCCCACCCCATGACAATAAACCAGGTCTTTATGCGTGAGATGACCATCCATCTGTTCCCCATTAAATAATTTACTCTTAATTATCTTAATCTTGTTATCACTGTCCTGTCTTTGCCTGTGGTCCCCGAAAAATTGACTTCAGATAGTATCCCACCTATACAATCTTCTGGAGCAGAATACCTCTCTGACTACTGAACTCCAACCTCAAACATTCTACGCATGCCGTCGGCCACCTGATTGTCGGTGCCACGGACATGCTTCACCTTGAACTGGAAAGCCGAAATCCGAACGGCCCAACTAGCCACAACGACCCGTCTTACATTGGGCGGCAACACACAACTGAAGGTTTGATTGTATATAAAAAAAAAAAACAACCTTAAGAGTCATCCCAGAAATCTTACATTTTTCTCTCAGTTAAACGAGCCACGGGATTCTTTTTTTAAAAAGATATTATCCGTTTAAGAAAACATCCATTTAAGACATACTCCCAAAATGAACTTTCAACCCACCTTTTCAAATGTGTGTAATTTTCTTTTAAGATATTTAAGTCTTGGTGGGTGTACTATCCTTGATAAAATCTTGCAATTCCTTTCATTAAACAAGCAACAGCAAAAGCCTTAAAGTGGTAACCAATGAAGGAAAAAAGCCATTTGAGAAGCACCTCAAAAATATGCTCTCAACTCAGCTTTCAAAATGCGTATAAGTTGCTTTACACAGGTCTTGATTCGGTGAGTCATCATCTGAACCTTCATCACTCGGTTGTTTCAGGTTCTGGCACCCTTCCACTCCATTACACTGGCGTCGTCTTCCGCAAGGCGTGATCTCACGTCGGCAAAACTAGAACACACTAAAGTGTGTGCAAATGGTCGGTTCCATACCACGTGTCCAGAAGTAGCTTTAATAAATACACACGGGGAGGAGGGGGGGTGGGGGTGGAAATACAAGTCCAGTCCAAATTAGGACAGTCCGTTTATGAAATCACAGTCAATATGGAACCACCGAGGTACTAGAGGCCTCGAAAGGTAACGGGAGAGAAACCAGGTCCCGCAACCCAACGAGGCTGTACCGAACCAAAACACAAGATAGACGTTATGGACAGCCAGAACAACTGAAGGAGGGGGTCAACATATGGAAGGTTAAACCAAACAGCGAGTCAACTTAGATCAACTCCAGAGAAGACGGCAACTTGCACAGTTCTACGGTAGACTTTAAGGATACACACCCATGACCTCGAAGATGTCAGGAAATATCTAGAACCCTGGATGGGCCTTAGGATTAACTAAATAAATATGAAACAAGTGCCACCAAGGCGACACTATCCAGACCCATTCTTTCGGGGATTCACGTAATGTGATAGCTAGGCCATCAATCAGAGTTTCATAACCAGGCTCGAAATTCGTGTCCGGGATCACAGCACTACAGCCATTCCATCAAATAACAGAAGTTAAAGAATGCCGATAAATAGTGGAAGAACGGCCAGGACGGACGATGATCCCCTTCAACCGAACGTAAACACCTGTGTGCCTCTCATCCTGGAAAGCGATTGGACCTTCTCCTGTCCATTTTGGCAGCCGCATGCTGACTCATGCTGACACTTCTGCCCAGCCAGAGCCACTCCATAAGACTTCTTGCATCGATGACTTTGGCCACCGTACTGTCGATCGCGCTCTCTCGAGGCCACCGTCACTGAAATCGACCTGCAGTCGTGAGGCCAGTGCCTCCACCAGAACAACAACATGTCGGAAGCGAACAAACAAAGGACAGACACAGCCCGAGAATTTTAAGGAAACTGAGTCGCACGGCTCACAAAGATTTATAAGGTCACAGTGAGCACCGTCACTCTGCCTTTTGTATGAAAGGCTAATAACAGCCGTGTTCCCATTGATGGTGATGATGAACTTGCAGTAGAGGTCTACCTGTTCCCAAATAGAATACATTTGCAGCAATCGATAGATAGATCAGCCATTTGTGAGGGAAGCGTCAAAGGGTAAAGATTTTGATATGTATATTAACACCCCCGGCTGCAAGGCAGTGTAAGTATTAACACCGATGATAATGAATAGGAATGTAGGCGAAATAAAGGAAAAACAATATACTTTAGTAATAACTCCTTTTCCTTCCAGTTGAGGTGAGGTCATTCCAGCAATAGCCACCTGACGTAGACATAATGCTGTGCAGTCAAACCTACTGTTTGAAAAACAATGGCTGTAATCATGTCAGAGATGGTATGATACCGAATCTGGAGTTCTAGTATTTGAAAATCCTCGATTTAGTGACATCGAAGTAATATTATACACTGTTGAAAGCTGTCGACTATGTGATATGTCAATGCAAATTTCAGTCTTGTTCCACGGAAATTTCCTCTCTACATTGGTGATACGGGATGATCACGCAATCTCTGCAGACGTCTTTCGTGGAACAGTCAAGATATTTAACAACAAATAGTCCATATATCTACAGGACCAGACTTTGAAGAGTTTAATGTACACCAGCTACGCAATGCAGCATGAGCCTGATTGTTGACAAAGCTGGCAGCCATACATCCATCGCTTCTACGAGACATAATGGAGTAATCTGCTGTAGTTAGCTCGCCGAACTCTCCAGCCATCAGACGAAACATATCTGAATTGAAAGCCTGTTTATTAACCAGATATAGGAACCAGAACTTCATACAATGAATTCATTACCCTATGCATGAATTGCTGGAATAAATCACGTTATGGCTTTCTGGTTATTGATAAAACTAATAAATTGAATGAATGCCCATCAAGAAGAAATTTCGAACAAAATCTCCATAAAAGGCATTGTACTAAAATGTAACTGCATCAGTATACTGTGGACGATGAAAAAATTTGCGAATGTGTCATACACATGTTCCCAGGGTGCAAACACTGCGCATCCGTATGTTGACAGAAAAATCAAGGTAATCAACACTAAGAAAATGTAACTGGAAAGTCTTATCGAGGCAATAGCTAGGAATTGTGACTTGTTGGAGTAGTTCAATGCTAGACTCCAGTAATGTGAACTATATGCCAACAAAAAAACTGAAGAAGTCGCCCCAAAAATAATGAATATACAGGGATATATCAAGATGATAGCTACAGCGCTTGACTCTTACCATCACCAACAGCAATCTCAGGGTATATGTAAGTTGTACATTATCTCACAAACGCTTTAGCACTTAGCATCGTGTCGAAAAAAAAGCATAAGGGTTCTAAAGTGCGAAAGGCCATTTCGATGCAAATGACGACTATTAAAATTATGGTAGTTCCAGTGAGATCAGCCTCTTTCAGAATTTTCTAAACCAGTCACTGAAAGTATGAAAAGACTGTCACACTCTACGGGTGGAGGCAGAAAAGAAGATGAAAAGGAAGGAGAAGTATTTTTACTAACCGTCACAGTGATGCTTAATTAGACAGGGCATCTAGACCAGCAGGAACAAACCATGTATGTTAGGTAACAACCGCATACGTTTAATGAGGAATGCAGTACAAGTTGGGAATGAGAAATTGCAAAGGACACCTGGTTTATCGGAGATAATATTTTAAAAATCTTCGAGTGTCAACAAAAAAAATATTTCCATAGAGAGATAAAAGAGTGTGACGAAAGCTAACATATGACTAAAGCATATAAGAATGGCAACAACTTGAAGAACCATTGAGAGCTTCAAAGAGTAACAAGTACAAAAATGTAACTAAACCTGAATTGAAAACTGCACATAGCGCAAGCAAAGGGGCTGAACTTTAGTTCAAAGAATCTACCTCTGAAATACATACACTGCTGAAAAAAAATTAGTACACCGTTTTAGAGGTTTCCAATTGTCTCCGTGTTTACTGTAGCAACAGTGCATATGCAGTACTTGAAATGATTACATTTACAGATCAATAGCACAAGTTGTTCTGAGGTACCAAGTATCGACCCATGCTGCAACACCCATAATAGTATGTGGTGCAGCCTCCACCGAGACAATACATGTGCTGACTCTAGCATCCAGTCGATCTTACAGATGGCGAATACTGCCCTGGGATATAACCCACGTCTGCTTGACCTATTCATGTATGAGGGTTGCCCAGAAAGTAATGCACCGCACTTTTTTTCTTCAACAGTTCTTTATTGAACACAATGAGAATCACACAGATGAAAGAATGGAGTTTTATCCACACACCCCATTTTTCCACGTAACCTCCATCCCTTCTATGGCTTTCCTCCAGCGCGAAACAATGGCATGTATGCCCTGTCGGTACCAATCCTTGTCCTGGAGGCAGAGCCAGTGCTTCACTGCGTGAATCGTCCTCAAAATATCTTTCACGAATGGTATCATTTAATGGCCCAAACAAGTGGAAGCCCAAGGGGACTCTCTGGAACATGTAAGATGTGACAGCTGTGGATGGTCTCCATGACTACGGCAAATCGTTGAGCGACGCCGAACCGCTTTCTGACGACCTCACCCCCCGTGCCCAGCGATTACTGTACTTCTATCAACAGCAGATGCTCTATAGTCGTTGCACAAGCGTTTGTGAATATTCCCCGCAGTTTCTTTCTCTGCAGTGAGAAATTCAATGACGGCACGTTGCTTGTAACGTACATATCCTGCAGCCACGCTATTTGTCGGAAGTGACGGAAACTTGGCGCACTCACTAAGGAGACTTCAAATAATACATACATAACGTTTAGCATTCGTCGTAGCATTGCTTTCGGCTGAGAAAAAAATGTGGTGCATTACTTTCTGGGCAGCCCTCCTAGGTATTTGTTAATGAGTCACACGAATCAGTTTTTGTCCCATCATAATCGACACATGCTCCATTGGAGACAAGTCAAGAGATTTTACTGGCCAAGGAAGTTGCTGCACGTCTTTCAGAGCATGTTGAGTTTCATGGGGAGTGTGTTAGCGAGCAGTATCCTGTTGGCACAATACATCACCTTTATTAGAGTAGATGTACACAATAGGTGCTTACAATAAGTAGTCTTTTTTTACGACAGACTGTTTCCGGCTTATCGCCATTTTCAAGTACGTCTAGATTGATGTGGTGTCCATATTACGTCGTTGGTGGACTGTTTCATAACGGTCACTACTTTAATAAGATGGTAAATTACGTCAAGATGTCGAAAATAGAAAGTTAATTACGACGTGATAGCAATTTGGCAGTTCCACTCCTAAGATGCTATATGCTGGCCATAAAGAAGAAAAAACACATCACCTTTATGTTGCAAGAATGGCAAAAGAATGAATCTAACAATATTCTACATATACCGGTCACTGGTCAGAGTTCCCTTCAGAAATACCAAAGGCGTATGAGAGTTGTAGCTAATGGCGCCCCAGACCATAAGGCCTCAGAAGGGGTCAGTGTGTTTTGGACAAATTCTCTCTACAAGACACCGCTTTGTGCTACGTGGATGTACACAACCACATCTGTGGGTGTGAGAATGTTCACGTGACAGCTGGTACCAGCACCGTTGCACTACTGATACAGCATGTCGAACTTGTGTGCCAATACTCGTAAAGGACCATCCTGCCACTTGGAAGGCCACTCACTCACTTGGCTGTAGGAAGCATGAGCACATCTCTGTAGCATGCTTGCTTCACACTTTTGCACGACACTGAGTCTTCTGGCTGTTAGCATTTCGTATCAAAGGGTAAACACGGGTGGCACCGTCGGAGCTGTAACATTACGCTGTCTATTGGCGGTCAATGTCGAAAACTTTGTTGGTAAATCTATTTCCCCCTGGGTAACACGTGCTGTCATCAAATTAAAATCGACATCGTCTTTCCAGGTGAATTAATTTTTGTTTCTCAGCAGTGTATATTATGACGACCAGAACGAAATCGTAGAATGTTTACAGCTACTAATGGAATCAGCTGCTGCAGGAAGTACAGGTCACATGAATGAAATAATATCAATAATTTTAGAGCTTTGAGAAAGTCAGTAATCCAGTAATTATAGATATCGATGTTCTTAAGCTCCACAGGCCGGCATGCAGAACATATCCCTGCAGGCATGTCATAATATGAGAATGGATGATTTATGACAGGTTGATTTCATAGTTATGGAGAATATTTACGATCAAATAAAGGTTTCGAGTTCATTTCAATGGGCAGCGAGGTCAGCGTCTGTCCATCTAGAAGGTGCGGCTGTATTATATGCTCCAGGAACTGACAATCCCTGGTTCTAAACACCCAGTGGAAACACTGGACCAAAACTTACAAGCTATCATGATTCCTGAGGGTAATGACAGAATTACCCCAGCTGGTAACCAATCCACTCGTCGACAGACGACAACTGGGTTTTCGGATTCTGGGGAACCCGGGCCATCACGATCAGAGTTCTCAAGCAAACTTCGTCCCAAAGGTCCCATGTACATTGGTACCTTTAATATTCAGACCCTAATTCAACCTGGAAAATTACACAACTTAGTAACAGAGCTAGACCAACAAAAAATTAAGATCTTAGCGTTACAAGAAACTAGATTCACGGATGAAAATACAATAGACTATGGAAACTATCGCATCTTCAAGAGCAAGACTGACAAACGAATTGCCAATGGTACGCCACTCCTGGGCATGGCATTTGCGGTGCACAGAAATATATTAGGCTCAATTAGAGAGGTCTCTTCCATAAATAATCGCCTCATGACCATGCGTATCCAGTGCGCCAACAAGAAATACACATTGATAAATGTTCATGCACCCACAAACATAAACAACAAAAAACGCCAACTACAAACTGAAAAATTCTGGACTAAACTTGAAGATGTCATGGCCAAAATTCCCCGGGATGATATCAAAATCTTAATGGGAGATTTCAATGCACAAATTGGCAGAGAGAAAGAACACCAAAAATCTGTAGGAAATTATCCAGCACACAGATTCACCAACAGAAACGGACTGAGACTTATTGAACTATGCCAACAAAATAATCTAAAAATAATGTCTACATCTTTGATAAAAAAACCTAGAAAACAAAAGACCTGGAGGTCCCCCATACAAGAGATCGGTGAATATCAGATTGACCACATTGCCATCTCCTATTTCGTACAGAAAGAGATCCATGATGTCCAAGTCCGCAGAGGGGCGAACATTGACTCAGACCACTACTTAACACGCATTAAAGTGAAATTCACCCCAAAAAAATTCTATCCGAAGAAAACACACATGATGAAATTTGACACACGAACAATCAAAGAAACCAATCTGAAGGAGGAGTGGGAAAAGGAACCAGCTGACTCTTGGGAAAAATTTCGAACAAAAATTACAAAGAAGGCAAAAGAACTGATCCCATTGAAAAAGAACACAAAACACCCCTGGTGGGACTCTGGATGTGAAAAAGCGCTGGAAGAAAGAAAGAAAGCCTTTCTGAAGTATAACAGTAAAAAATCCCCAGAAAATCTAGATCACTTCCACAACACCAGAAAACAAGTGGCAAAAACAATCAGACAAGTCAAGAGGAAGTACCTCAAGGAACAGTGTGAGTCTATTGAAGAAAATTTCCGTAACTATAATGTACGAGACTTCTATAAAACCTTTGCTGGGAGAATCAATGGATACGGCTCACGAAATCTATGTTTCAGAAAACCAGATGGAAAACTAGCGCTCACAAATCGGGAAAATTGTGAGGAGCTGGCGAGATACTTTTCCGGACTCCTCAATTGCCCTGAACCTTCTTCAAGATTCCCTCAAGAAACTGCTGTCTACACAAATCGAGAATCCCCACCACCTACACTAGAGGAGATCCAAAGACATATTCATAGACTGAAAAACAACAAGGCATCCGGAGAAGATAATATCACTGCAGAACTACTTAAAAATCTTGGACCAAATTCCCTCAAAGAACTCACTCAAATCATCACAGACATTTGACAGACAGAAAAACTACCAGAAGATTGGAAATGCGCCCTAATTCATCCACTGCATAAAAAGGGAGACATGGCAGATATAAACAACTATCGAGGAATCTCCCTTCTCCAAGTCACTTATAAAATCCTCTCAGCTTGTCTTCTTCAACGAACACAAGAACAACTCGAACACAGTATTGGTGAATACCAAGCTGGCTTTCGCCCTCACCGATCCTGTGCAGAACAAATTTTCAATTTGAAGACAACACCAAAATACAAAGCAGTCAGAAACAGTACGATCATTTGTTCCTTTGTTGATTTCGCAAAGGCTTATGATTCAATCGATAGGCAGTCTCTCTTTATTATCCTTGAGGAGCTAGGACTCGATCAGAAAACCCTAAACCTTATCAAAGAAACGCTCACAAACACAACTTCTAAGATAAAATTCCTGGGTGAAATATCAGAGCCCTTCCTGATCAAAACCGGCGTCAGACAAGGTGACGGCTTGTCCCCACTCCTCTTCAACCTTGTCTTAGACAAAGTCATCCGAGAATGGGAAAAAGAACTGAAGAATCAAAATTACTGGAAGCCTATACAACTAGGAAGATCGAAAGATGGTATTAAAATTTCATGCTTGGCATTTGCAGATGACGTGGCCATTCTAGCAGAAAACGAGACCACAGCAATTAAACAGATAGACATTCTCAAAGAATGCGCCGAAAAAGTTGGGCTACAAATTTCCTTCCAAAAAACCAAATTCATCTGCTCAAAATTTGAAACTCAAAAACTGACAACAAAATATGGACAAATTGAGAGAGTTCCATTCTTTAAATACTTAGGCGAGGTCCTAGAACCCACAGGGGGAGAGAAAACTGCACAAAAAGTTCGACTGCAAAAACTGAAAAGAGCATACTGGAAAACCCACAACATCTACAATAAAAAGTGTCTCTCCATTCACTCAAAAATACGACACTACAATACAGTAATCAAGCCCGAAGCACTATATGCCAGCGAAACACTCACACTCCATAGAAAAGGCGACCTGGAAGGCATCCTGAAAGAGGAACGCAAAATTATCAGAAAGATTCTTGGCCCAAAAAGAACTGGAGATGGATACAGGTTACAGTCTCGGAAAACTACAGAAAAATTATCTAACCTCGCCGCAGACATCCGGAAAAGAAGACTAAAATTTTACGGTCATATCCACAGACTCCCAACACCCAGACTCTCCCACAAAATTTTAATATACATTGAAAAATTGGAAACCATACCCTGGATAAAAGAAACCAAAACAGATCTAGCAAATGCACAAATAAATTCTTCAGAAGTCATAAACAGAAATGTATACAGGCAAAAAATCAATAGTACGAAAGTACAACCCGAGAATGAAGTTTGCAAGAGACAGGGGACAAAATGGACAGAGGAAAGAAAGAGAATTCATGGGGAAAGAATGAGAGAAGTTTGGAGAATTAAAAAATTGAATCGGAAAAGCTTTGCGTGATCCGTATGGGTCCAATTGCACATAATAATAATAATAATAATATACAGTCATATTAATATGATGCGCCCGCACAAGCAGATGTTCAATATAGGTGAATTGGTACATACTTCAAATTTAAAAAATGCATTTGAGAAGTTCTATATAGCGAACTGATCATTGGAGGTATTTACAAATTCGAAAGTGCAGCCTACAAACCTGAGAACTTTCATCTTAATCTAACAGTGATGGTGTAGAAGCGGCAGAGAGTTTTTACACATAGGAATTACAGAAAAGCTCTGAATTGGACATGTTCCACAGAGAGCAGGTCATAAGACGTTGAGGAAGCAAGGCATTAGTGATGTGGCTTGGCTTCCCACAAAAGCGCAACAGTTTGGCGATCACTTGCGATTTGCTATGTAATGGCCGGCCGAAGTGGCCCAGCGGTTCTAGGCTCTACAGCCTGGAACCGCGCAACCGCTACGGTCGTAGGTTCGATTCCTCCCTCGGGCATGGATGTGTGTGATGTCCTTAGGTTAGTTAAGTTTAATAGTTCTAAGTTCTAGGGGACTTATGACCTCAGCAGTAAAGTCCCATAGTGCTCAGAGCCATTTGATTTTTTTGCTATGTAATGGGGCAGACAAACAGCAAACCAAGCAGTAGCATGACATGAGTGTTGGGATACCCATCATCAGAGATGTGGGTGGTAATCTGGATAACCTACCAGTTGAGCTCCATATCCCTGGATTCAAATTGGTAGAGGGCTACACATTGCTGCATTCGTGGTTGGCAAGGCAACAGAGGCCAAACTAAAGTTGGCTGCTGGAATAGCTTTCAGGCAAATTATGAATGCAGATTGTCATACACTAAAGAAAAAGAAAAATCCCGCAGAAAGTTTAAAAAATTGCATCCAGTCACCAGTGGCAGCCGCAAAATGTGGCCTGAGGTAGAATGGAGGAAGAAACATGGTTCAAATGGCTCCAAGCACTATGGGACTTAACATCTGAGGTCATCAGTCCCCTAGACTTGGAACTACTTAAACCTAACTAACCTAAGGACATCACACACATACATGACTGAACCAGGATTCGAACCTGCCACCGCAGCAGCAGAGCCTAGAACCGCTCGGTCACAGCGACCGGCTGGACGAAGAAATAGACAGTTTAAAATGCCTAGGATACCGTCAATACCTAAGATATCTGGTGGAATAATTCTGTTTCTCATCTCGGCTTTTTCCAGGCCGTTGGCCATTGGTTCATTAGCAGGATGGGCCGCTGCCATAACTCAAGCATTCACAAAATGGACGAGATACAGAGAAGGCTAAAAGGCATAAAATGACAACAGTGACCTTCGCTATCAGTAAAGGACCATTTTTAAAATCATACAGGAAATCGTTTAACCCGTTCATTAAAAAGGCTCATAGTGATACTACCAGACAGACTTCTTACAAAGACAGATCTACTCAGATTCTTCAAAAAACTGAAAAGCTAAAGATTTCTTGGTGTGAATCCAAAAATGTGGCTTTGTCAGTTTTTTCGGGGAGGGGGGATATACGACTCACAAAGTTGTTTGTGTTAAAAAGAAACAGAATACCATCTACTAATTTGATTCATTTGGTGATTTAAGACCATCAGAGGAAATGTGTCATTACTTGACTGACAAGAACCAGCTATTCTACAATTTTCGACGCTACCGAGGCTTCAGTTCGTATCTCTGCAGTCATTTATGTCTAATATTCCTTCTGATCAGTGCATAAAAATAAGCAGTGTGGTCTTCACTATATCAATTAAGATTTTGTGTTGTGTCCTAGGTACAAGCTACCAAATGGAAAGTCGGAATTAATTACAACTCAGAAGTTTTGTTCTATAAAGAAGGTTAAACGTTGCTCAGCGTAATCACTCGTGTCCAGGTCCGTAGCCAAAGTTCATTTCCCATAAACACCATGACAGTCACAGCATCGCAACTGAGAGGAGAAATGCTCCATACTCCAGGGAGCCCACCAGACGACTCCCCTTCCAGACCGCGATGACGCAACTTAATCACGTGGGCCTGCATCCTGATTGGCTCCGTCGGCTCCAGCGATATGACTGCTGCATCTCTTGTGGCGCCCCTACTGTGAGCGTTTTGAAATACGCTGCACTGCTGCCACTGGAGCGTTGGCACACGGTGCTCGAGAAGGCGGTGACCACGTCTTAAGTGTGACGCACGGCACAGCAGTTTGGATGCGATGCTGTACGCACTAACTTAAAAAAAATCATCTACATGGAAAGGAAACTGTTCTCCTCCAAAAAAATGTAACCAAGGGGGAATGGCATACTTCATTGTTCGTTCTGGAAATATACAGTAACATAACCAATTTCATTGAGGCAAACAATAAACTGCACAGAAGTGGGAAAGTTGTGGCAATATCTCCTGGCTCCTATGACACTGATGATGTAACTGCGTATATAAAACGATCTGTAAAAGTGTTAACAGATGCAAAACAGAAATAAATAGAACAGAAATGACGGTAGTCTTTAACCTCGAAGGTTCACTAGACTCACTACTAAGTTTCTCGAGGGGTCAAGTGCTGCAGCATAATACTGATAAAACGATTGTGTAGAATGAGAAAGTGGATACATCGTCAGTCAATGCAATTTGTGTTGAGTGTAATATTGTGACGAATTCATACCTTGATGCCGATTATCGATTCTATTCAATGATTTTTTCCTACAATGGGTCCTGGCTATAAAATTGCGGAGGTTTCCAGCAAACCAACATACCTCCCAAGGACTGTTCAGAAATTAGACCATCTTGAGCTGAATATCATAGGTCAGAATACGAATATAGTCTATTTTAGCGGCGAGGAAATTATAATACGTCTCAATCTGAAGCAGAATCATCAGTGTAACAAATAAATAGAACACATGCAACCATCAGAAGACCACTTTGCAGAAGAAGAAAAACGTGATAACAAGAAAGAATTATGTTTCTTAAATCCGTAGGACTGTAGCCTCACAATGCCATCGCTCTGTATCACTACTCATGTTGAATATGAGGAGCATTCACAAGATAACATTAAAACCATATGGTCAGTTGTGAAGCAAGTGTCTGGCCAGGAGCACAAGGTCGACAATATAAAGTCAGTTCATAGTAAAAATATTTCTGTTACTAATAAATAAGATATACGTAGAGTATTTAACAATCATTTTCTGAGCATTGCTGCTGAATTGAATAACAATTTAGTATCTACAGGGAATGATATAACTTTCTTGGCAAATGCCTTTCTGAGATTGATGTCTGAAATACTCCTCTGTGGTGCTGACAAGGGGGAGATTGAATCAACAATTAAATTACTGAACACTAAGGATTTTCATGGTTATGATGAAGTGCCTAGCAGAATATTAAAGTACTGTGCTGCACATTTTATCCCTGTATTTAGCCATATTTGTAATTTTCCTTTAGGAAAGGTGAGTTTCCTGAACAATTAAAGTACTCAGTAGTAAAACCACTTTATAAAAATGGAGAAAGGGATAATGTACACAATTTTAGACTTATTTCTATGCCATCAGTGTTTGCCCCGTCCTCACAGCCAGGTGCTGGCGGAATTAAAGCTGTGAGGACGGGACGTGAGTCGAGCTTGGGTAGCTCAGTCGGTAGAACACTTGCCCGGAAAAGGCCAAGGTCCCGAGTTCGAGTCTCGGTCCGGTACACAGTTTTAATCTGCCAGGAAGTTTCAACAAAAGGTCATTATTCACAATTTCGAGTATGGCTATGATGTGGGGTCTGAGTGGGGTAAGGTCAAGCGGGGGGTGCCCCAGGGATCAGTGCTGGGGCCACTCCTGTTCCTTATTTATATAAATGATATGTCCTCTAGTGTTATGGGTAACTGTAAAATATTTCCGTTTGGTGATGGCACTAGCTTGGTAGCAAGTGATGTTGTGTGCAATATTGGCTCCGTCTCAAATAGTGCAGTGCACGACCTAAGTTCATGGCTTGTAGAAAATAAACTAACGCTAAATGACAGTAAGACTCAGTTTCTACAGTTTCTAACATGAAATTCAACAAAGCCAGACGTTTTAATTTTACAGAATGGGCATATGATTAATGAATCTGAACAGCTCTAATTTCTAGGTGTTCAGATAGATAGCAGGCTGTCTTGGAAAGTCCATGTTCAGGACCTTGTTCAAAGACTTAATACTGCCATTTTTACTATTGGAATGGTACCTGAAATGAGTGATGGTTCGACAAGAATATTAATCTACTTTGCTTATTTTCATTCGTTTATGTCATATGGTATTATATTTTGGGGTAACTCTTCCCATTCTGAAAGGATATTTTAGGCACAGAAATGGGTGGTTCAGGCAGTTAGTGGTGAACTTCACGAACCTCTTGTCGACCTCTGTTCACAAGTCTGGATATTTTGACATTGGTCTCTCAATATACACTCCTGGAAATGGAAAAAAAACACATTGACACCGGTGTGTCAGACCCACCATACTTGCTCCGGACACTGCGAGAGGGCTGTACAAGCAATGATCACACGCACGGCACAGCGGACACACCAGGAACCGCGGTGTTGGCCGTCGAATGGCGCTAGCTGCGCAGCATTTGTGCACCGCCGCCGTCAGTGTCAGCCAGTTTGCCGTGGCATACGGAGCTCCGCAGTCTTTAACACTGGTAGCATGCTGCGACAGCGTGGACGTGAACCGTATGTGCAGTTGACGGACTTTGAGCGAGGGCGTATAGTGGGCATGCGGGAGGCCGCGTGGACGTACCGCCGAATTGCTCAACACGTGGGGCGTGACGTCTCCACAGTACATCGATGTTGTCGCCAGTGGTCGGCGGAAGGTGCACGTGCCCGTCGACCTGGGACCGGCCGCAGCGACGCACGGATGCACGCCAAGACCGTAGGATCCTACGCAGTGCCATAGGGGACCGCACCGCCACTTCCCAGCAAATTAGGGACACTGTTGCTCCTGGGGTATCGGCGAGGACCATTCGCAACCGTCTCCATGAAGCTGGGCTACGGTCCCGCACACCGTTAGGCCGTCTTCCGCTCACGCCCCAACATCGTGCAGCCCGCCTCCAGTGGTGTCGCGACAGGCGTGAATGGAGGGACGAATGGAGACGTGTCGTCTTCAGCGATGAAAGTCGCTTCTGCCTTGGTGCCAATGATGGTCGTATGCGTGTTTGGCACCGTGCAGGTGAGCGCCACAATCAGGACTGCATACGACCGAGGCACACAGGGCCAACACCCGGCATCATGGTGTGGGGAGCGATCTCCTACACTGGCCGTACACCACTGGTGATCGTCGAGGGGACACTGAATAGTGCACGGTACATCCAAACCGTCATCGAACCCATCGTTCTACCATTCCTGGACCGGCAAGGGAACTTGCTGTTCCAACAGGACAATGCACGTCCGCATGTATCCCGTGCCACCCAACGTGCTCTAGAAGGTGTAAGACAACTACCCTGGCCAGCAAGATCTCCGGATCTGTCCCCCATTGAGCATGTTTGGGACTGGATGAAGCGTCGTCTCACGCGGTCTGCACGTCCAGCACGAACGCTGGTCCAACTGAGGCGCCAGGTGGAAATGGCATGGCAAGCCGTTCCACAGGACTACATCCAGCATCTCTACGATCGTCTCCATGGGAGAATAGCAGCCTGCATTGCTGCGAAAGGTGGATATACACTGTACTAGTGCCGACATTGTGCATGCTCTGTTGCCTGTGTCTATGTGCCTGTGGTTCTGTCAGTGTGATCATGTGATGTATCTGACCCCAGGAATGTGTCAATAAAGTTTCCCCTTCCTGGGACAATGAATTCACGGTGTTCTTATTTCAATTTCCAGGAGTGTATATATTCCTTACTGTCATTTCTTGTCAACAGTATTAGCTTATTCCCAAGAATAAGCAGATATCACTTAGTTAATACTCGGCAGAAATCAAACCTGCATTTGGATTGGACTTCCTTAATTCTTGTGCAGAAAGGTGTGCAGAATACTGCTACATCCATTTTCAATAAGCTAACACTCGAATTCAAAAATGTTAGCAATAATCCACGCCCTTTCATAACTGAAGAGTTTCCTCATGGGCCATGACCCTCTATTCTGTGGAGGCGTTTTTTGAAAAATTACACTGATTCTTGCTGTATTGTTGATTGCAGTTAATTAAACTTGTAGCTCGCCTTTTTCGTGTTCATATACATTTTATTCTTTATCTGTTATTACTTTTATGTTGTAATTTCATGTACTGACACGTTCCATGACCTTGGAGATTTGCTCCTCAATTTGACCCTTCGGAACATGTGTAAATAAATAAATAAAATAAAATCGGTAATAACGATGAGATATGAATTCTTATTCAACCTCAAGATGGTTTAACAATTTCAGTCAAGAGGTTCCTGTATTATGAAGAGGTATTTACACCTAAGAAGACTTTAGCAGCAGTGGTAGTAGCATCACACATTACATGCAATGCATTCGCCTTTCTCTTTCGAGAAACAAGGTACAAACTTAATGACATTGATATCGATGGCAGCAAACGTTATAACCACATAGACTCTCAAAGTATACGTCTCTGTACCAGCATCGCATATGAACGCCTTACAAAACATATAATCATCGATAGATGGCTCCTTTAGTGTATGTATTCCACTCTTTGACCATTATAAACACGTTATTAAGAATGCTGAATGGAAGTTGATTCTGGTTCGAAGTCCCATTGGCAATAAGGCATATGTTCTAGGAGATAGAGAAGATCATAAAATTGAGATGAATAAATTGATATGGAATGGGAAGAACCGCAAATTTCTCTATGAAGTGAAGAGAATCTGAAAATTTTATGTGTGCTAAATTCTGGAGTTCAGCTGCCATTAACTTTCTGTTCATGTGATCTGTATGAATATCCAATCCTTCCACAGCATCTCACCAAATGTGGATTATTAAGACACATAATCAGCTACAACCTCCTTGTATCATTATTCTGCCTCTACAGACAGGCAGTAAGGGGGACTGGAAAAAGGATTCAAATGTATTTAACAAGTGCAAATTAAACACTACTACAATTTACATAAACTACCACTTTCTCCATATGATAACTTACAGCTTGACTCGGGTAAAAACGTATTTCGAGGACAGTGTGACACATTCTCAATATTTTGCCCATCTTACTGCAAGTCTGATTATGGTTTTGGATGCACACTTAGCCCAAGGAATTTTAAGGATTTATCGTCCATGGTGACCATAGATTTTTCAAAGTGACGTGAGGCGGTGAAGACTGGAACTATGGACGTATGTACTGAAATCAAATCATCACAAAACTTCCCTGTAGGCACTGCAGCCTATGCATTACTGCTACATGATTGTCTTGTAAACTAATACTACTAACAGGAATTGTACAATATTTAGTATAGATGTTCAGGTATTACACAAAATGCGGACTATTTTAATTGATACCTCAGAGTGCAAACGTCATAGACGCACTGGGGGTTTACGATGAGTTTGGACAAACTGTGTTTAAAGATGGTGTATTCATCATATTCTATGACGCCAGACAAGTGTAAATAACGTATCTCACAACAGTCACTTTTCCCACACTCTTTAGCTCAGTGTAGTGCACTGAAATTCGAAAAAGAGTTGTGTGACTGACACGATTTTACAATGCAAAATACTGGGACGATGACGGAGTGGCATCTGAAGTATGGCGTCATCGCTCCAAACTTATGATCATAGAGACAGCATAGTTTATATCAAAGATCGTGAAAAGATATTCTGGCTTCAAAAAATTTATAAGAGGGTGTAAACAGAATCTCTAAACGCAGAAATATTATGTCCTCAAGCAACTGAAGTAGAGATATGGACAAGATGGGCTTATGAGCGCTACAGGAAATGTTCAATTATATTTGAATTGGTTTATCAATAGATAAATAGTTATTTTCACAAAACTTTGTATTTATTTATTCATTCATTTCATATTTCCCACCTCCTCACTTACAGGCTTCAGGTAGGTATTAACCCATGTTGTCTGAGCTCCTCACAAAGAATAGGAGAAATTAAGTTTACAGACTGTATATATGACAATGGAAGCACCAGCTGTCGACTGCTGCCTGGATCAGGGGGCCCTTGCGAGCCTCTCTGTGAATGGTAAAATGCCCATCGTCCAGTACATGAACTGATGTACACACAACATCCAGAAAGTGAATTCTTTTTCTAGTGTCCACGTCTCGTGCAGAGATGGTGCGATTGTGCTTGGAGCAGCCTTGGCTGGTAACCAGAAGAAACATGCTGCATTCTTGTTCCACTGTGGGAGTGTGCCAGCAGACCTGAGCGTCCTTGGTGAGTCACCCTGCATTTATATTGCGTCGTAGGTGGCCCCACCTACATTCCTTTGTAATTATGGGCTCAGTTTATGTATATGGCAACAGCTGTCGAAAACTGAAGGGTATCATTGTTTACCTTACCAAGTTCACAGTCATGGGAAGGAGTGACAGCTTCCAGTTGCACCAACATCAGCAACATGTGTACATTCAATTGCAGAAAAATGCATCACAACATTGTTTTTACCAAAATCACTTTCTGCATGGTCGTAGTTTACATGTCAACTCTCAGTCAAACCAGAATCGGTGACATGTGACAAATGGAAGCACTGCATAATGATTTCCACTGCTGGAAGTGGCAGCTTGCCTGATGATAACATAATTTCTGTACACCTCCAACTAGATGTGTACACATTTTGGTCGCAGACTATAGATAATCAGTACTGAACATTTCCTACATTTGAGTTTGGTCAGTATCAGCCCTGATCTGTACATACTAATGGTGATAAAGCAAGTAAGAACTCTCACTTCAAGGATGGTAGAAATCCATCATCACCTCTTCTCGATGATATATATTCTATGCAATATTAATGCAAGATTAGGATAATGCACTATTTTATGTGTGGTGTCTTACTTTCTTCCGACACTTATTGACTGTAATGTTGTTTTTAGATTTTGTTGATCATTTTATGATGAGTCAGGGACCATATGTAATTGATCCTGGCTCATGTCATCTCTCTACACATTTGTGAGTGTCGGTATTTTCTTGTTTCCTTACTTAGCCAGTGTTTTTTATTTCCAGAATCAATCACTCACAATCCACCATCATTCACAGAATCAGACGTATGACATGTGGATACACATTGATACATTCATATGTTAGTCATGTCATCCACAATATCTACGAATGGCAGTGAAGGTATGTTGTACTTACATACTTACATGTGTGTGTTATATATATATATATATATATATATATATATATATATATATATATATATATATATATATAGTGTGTGTGTGACTGTTGTTGTATACTTAGCAAACATCCTTGTTTGTTTGTTCTAGTGAGTCAAATATATGATGATGATACAGAGTTCCTATGACTGATTATGGAATATGAAGTACTGCATCTATCAGCTGCACCCATAACAATCCCAATGAAGCTCTCAGAGAAGATTGGAGCAGGATGTGTACAGTCAGGGGAGTAATTATTTTGTAAGTATCTGTCTATATGCACTTGTAAGTGTGTTTGTATATGTGTAATATCAAATGATTCTTGTAGACTATTGTGATGTGTTTGTGTTTCAGAATTACTTGATGAACTTTGCAAGATGAGTCTGACTTAATCAGCAACACCACAGCCAGACAGGTCACAGATGCAGACATTGACATCTGCATCACCATCATCATCAGCATCACCTCAGCCTAGCAGCAGCAGAGCAACACCATCATTTATAGCATTATTATCATCATCATCATCACCTCATTTGGATCCATCTGGCTACGGTTTCCAGCCTAGATGTAGCAGCCCCAGAGCCTGTCTTATTAACAAACAATGGGTAATTCATGCAGCCACATCATATTACCCTGTGGTTGCTGGTACTTTCAAGCACAGGATCTTAGGTTCCTGCAATGATAACATCAATGTGGGGTACCAAGATCTGGCTACCTTCCTTCGTCCATGCTGAGTTGTATTGGAAAAAAGCTACCTGAAATCATCAACACCCAGTAGTATTCCATCATCAGGTGCAAAGCAGTTCTGTATTGTGAGCTGAAGCACTCCCTCACCCCACGTCCCCAAAGATGGCAGTAATAATGATACACATTACACCATCATCAAACTTTGGGGGAAAGATGGTGTGACATTGCAGGGCCTCTCAACTGCGAAGTGGAATCGAACTTTTACCGAGAGCATCAGAATGAGGCGTTTTCCCGGTATGAAAGAAAGAGGAACTGGTAAGAAGGTACTCAGCCATGTACTCCACATTGATATTACTTGCATGTCTCTGATCCAGTTAATGGAGGGACCAACATTATCCCTCTTCCAAAAGGCGAGGCCGCAAAACAGGAATGTATTAATATCTAGAATCTTGGTGAGAAGGATGACTTTTGCTTCGCATGGTCCTTTCTGACTTATGATCGAAATTATTCAGATCATGCAAATCTTAAAGACAGATACATTACTGACCATTAAAACTGCTACACCACGAAGATGACGTGCTACAGACGCGAAATTTAACCGACACGTAGAAAATGCTGAGCCAGCCGTTCGGTTCTAGGCGCTTCAATCTGGAATTGCGTGACCGCTACGGTCGCAGGTTCGAATCCTGCCTCGGGCGTGGATGTGTGTGATGTCCTTAGGTTAGTTAGGTTTAAGTAGTTCTAAGTTCTAGGGGACTGATGACCATAGATGTTAAGTCTCATAGTGCTCAGAGCCAAGAAAATGCTGTAATATGCAAATGATTAGCTTTTCAGAGAATTCACACAAGCTTGGCGCCGGTGGCGACACCTACAACGTGTTCTCATGAGGAAAGTTTCCGATTTCTCATACACAAACAGCAGTTGACGGCGTTGCCTGGTGAAACGTTGTTGTGATGCCTCGTGTAAGGAGGTGAAATGCGTACCATCACGTTTCTGACTTTGATAAATGTCGGATTGTAGCCTATCGCGATTGCGGTTTATCGTATCGCGACATTGCTGCTCGCGTTGGTCGAGATCCAATGACTGTTAGCAGAATATGGAATCGGTGGGTTCAGAAGGGTAACACGGAACGCCGTGCTGGATCCCAAAGGCCTCGTATCACCAGCAGTCGAGATGACAGGCATCTTATCCGCATGGCTGTAACGGATCGTACAGCCACTTCTCTAGCCCTGAGTCAACAGATGGGGACGTTTGCAAGACAACAATCATCTGCACGAACAGTTCGACGACCTTTGCAGCAGCATGGACTATCAGTTCGGAGACAATGGCTGCGGTTACCCTTGACGCTGCATCATGGACAGGAGCGCCTGCGATGGTGTACTCAATGACGAACCTGGGTGCACGAATGGCAAAATGTCCTTTTTTCAGATGAATCCAGTTTCTGTTTACAGCATCATGATGGTCGCATCCGTGTTTGGCGACATCGCAGTGAACGCACATTGGAAGCGTGTATTCTTCATCGCCATACTGCCGTATCACCTGGCATGATGGTATGGGGTGCCATTGATTACACGTCTCGGTCACCTCTTGTCCACATTGGTGGCACTTTGACATTGGACGTTACATTTCATATGTGTTACGATATGTGACTCTCCCTTCATTCGATCCCTGCGAAACCTTACATTTCAGCAGGATAATGCACGACAGCATGTTGCAGGTCCTGTACGGGCCTTTCTGGATACATAAAATGTTCGACTGCTACCCTGGCTAGCACATTCTCCACATCTATCACCAATTGAAAACGTCTGGTCAATGGTGGCCGAGCAACTGGCTCATCATAATACGCCAGTCACTACCGTTGATGAACTGTGGTATCGTGTTGAAGCTCCATGGGCAGCTGTACCTGTACACGCCATCCAAGCTCTGTTTGGCTCAATGCCCAGGCGTATCAAGGCCGTTAATACTGCCAGAGGTGGTTGTTCTGAGTACTGATTTCTCAGGATCTATGCACCCAAATTGCGTAAAAATGTAATCACATGTCAGTTCTAGTGTAATATATTTGTCTAATGAATACCCGTTTATCACCTGTATTTCTTCTTGGTGTAGCAATTTTAATAGCCAGTAGTGTACAAGGCATTCAATATATAACTTCAAAGGCATCTCTTTCCCCATCACAATCCCAGACCTGACAAAAGTTGTGAGCAGATCCGTCTTATTCGCTTCATCTTTATAGTCTGGATGCAGATGAAGCGAGACAGGATATGAGAAGCATGAAGTAATTGAAACCCTCTACTCCCCCACCTACTTTCAGCTCAACTGTCAAAACGTCATTGGGTAAGGCATTTTTTTCTACAGATGCCTCAACTCTTTTATTAAGCATGAGTATTTAGAAACACATCTGATTGCTTGAGCCAGGAACTGGCACATGTGAAAATACCCGCTGAGGATAAAAAGTTCTTAAATTTTGTTGTATATGCTGACTCTAAATGCATATTAATTCCTGTGATGATCTGTGAAGGTCATCCCAAGGCCTCACAGATTATAATTTTAACATTTTTATGCAGCGACAGCAACTGATGTTGTTTATATAAGAATATACAGCCTACAGTTGCAGGTTAACTTTATTGTTTACCTAGCTTTCAACGTTAATAATAACGTCTTCTTCAGAACCTGCCAAAAGTTAATATTATAATGTGCTAGTAAATTATATTAGATATGGTCATCATACAGGATGCAACGTGTAGTACTTACATAAAATATTATTTAAATGTTTGCCTAAAACAAGCCATGTCCTATGTCAACTTTATAAAACTTGATGCATAACCATAAGGTTTTGTCACTTCTATTAAACAAGCTGTTGCAAATTCACTTTAAGCCTGTTGTATGGGCCTCGTCGTGTGACTAGAGATTGCAGACCGTGAGGGCTTCGCGGTCTGCCTCACAGAGGGCGGCGTGCATGCGCGAGACGTATAGAATCAAACTCTTATTAAGCACACGTTAGATAATATTTTTGCTATGAATTAATTTTATACTTTACTATTGTAAGTTAATTAGAGTATCCAGCATGACTACGTTTTACATTCTACTACAGAGCCTTATAAACTGACCAACAAATCTCTTATGAACATCTGTAGGAAAGGTTCTATTTTAACAGAATCTGTAATGGTCACATGAAACCTTGAACGCCATGCTCTCCGCCTCGCCTATCGCATCCGTCTCCCCTCCCCCACGCGGATCCTGTACGATCTCATCCCCTTCCCCCACCTCCCCCAAACTCGATCCTCCTCATCCGCTTGTCTCGCCCATCCTCTCCCGCCCCCGCCCGCTGCCGCGCCTGTATTCCCACGTCCCACCCGGTCTCCATCTCTCCACCCTCCTTACCCTCTCCCAAGGTGGCTTCCGCCAGCTCCCCCTCCCTGATGATGCCCTCCTCCCCTCCATTTACCCCTCCTATCAACTTTGATTCTGCCCCCCACTTCATGTGTCCTTTCCTTTAGGCACCCTCCCTCCCTTCTCTCTCCTTTTCCCCCCATCACCCTTCCTCTATCCCTCTTCCCCCGGGCTTCCCCTCCCCCTTCCTCCCTTCCCCCTATCTCCTCTGCCCATGGCATCTCTGCTCTCCCCTCTCCCTCTCCCACCCCCCACCCCCCTCCTCCTCTCTTGGCAGGTCCCCGGACTTGCACATGCTACGTGGACTTTCGCGCGCCGGAGATCATCGCTATCAGTGTCTCGTGTGTGCCGTCGTGTTTAGTGTTCAGTGTTCACCGTCGCACTCCATCGTTCACCTGTGCCATCGCCATCTTCAGTGTTTGTGCGTCGTCTCAACAGTTTGCAGTGTGGATTATCGTCGAGTGTGAACGGCTCCGTGTTTGTCTTTATGTGTCTACTGTTTTATTGCCCACCGTTCTGTAACTTATGTGTATTCTTACTGTTTTTTTTTTCTCATTGTGCATTCTATGGCTGCTGAGCAACGTAAAATGCTGCTGACAGCCTGCCTGATGTACAGGTTTTAAAATAACAATGAAGTAAAAAAAAAAAATGGTCACATGCATTACGGATTTTTGTAAACCTAACATAGGCTGGAAGCCTTCGAAGTATGCCCTATTTTTTAGATACAGTTGATCGTTCAGTAAATTGCCTCTACCTGTAATTAGGTGTGCATAAATTTGTAGTTCCTCAAGCGTGTCGAGTCTATAGCCCTTAACTTCATGATGTAGTAGCTCTATGTCACGTAAAGGTTTAGGTGTATGAGCCACTTGCACCAGATGTTCCGCAAAGGCTGACCCCCGTGTTCCTACGCCCTTTATTGGAAGATGCTCTTTAAACCTTACTGCTATAGCTCTGCCTGTTTGACCTATGTAATAACATGGGTAATCATCACACATAATCTTATATACGCCTGATTTCGCTGACTTATCACAGTCTTTCTCAAGGGTATGAACCAAATTTCACTTTAAACTATTACTCGTCGAGAAGGAAATTTTAAAACCTGAATTTTTCAACAGGCGCTCTATCTTGCAGGAGACATTACCTATATAAGAAACCGACAACCATTTCTTGGTCTGATCTTGGGTTTGAGTATTTGTGTTTACTAAAGTCGTTGTCCTTTTTCACGTTTTCTTGTGATATAATTGCCTCACTATCTTTGGATCATAGCCATTATCCTGTGCAATACTCTCGAGAATTTGTAATTCTTTTTCGGGATTGACATCTGACAACGGGATGGAAATCGTCCGATGGATACTAGAATAGAAAAACGCCAATTTATGCGCTTGGGGTGGGTTGAATCGGCCGGGATGACGTTGTCTGAATAAGTTGCCTTCCGGAATATGTTGAACTCCATTTTTGCATCTTTAATAGTCAACGTTAAATCAAGATAATTTAGTGATCTATCAGCTAATTCCATTTCTTGTGTGAATTTTATTTTTTCATGTAGACTGTTAAATTTTTTATAAAGTTGAGTTAGGACATGGCTTGTTTTAGGCAAACATTTAAATAATACAGGGTTATTACAAATGATTGAAGCGATTTCGCAGCTCTACAATAACTTTATTATTTGAGATATTTTCGCAATGCTTTTCACACACATACAAAAACTCAAAAAGTTTTTTTAGGCATTCACAAATGTTCGATATGTGGCCCTTTAGTGATTCCGCAGACATCAAGCCGATAATCAAGTTCCTCTCACACTTGGCGCAGCATGTCCCCATCAATGAGTTCGAAAGCATCGTTGATGCGAGCTCGCAGTTCTGGCACGTTTCTTGGTAGAGGAGGTTTAAACACTGAATCTTTCACATAACCCCACAGAAAGAAATCACATGGGGTTAAGTCGGGAGAGCGTGGAGGCCATGACATGAATTACTGATCATGATCTCCACTACGACCGATCCATCGGTTTTCCAATCTCCTGTTTAAGAAATGCCGAACATCATGATGGAAGTGCGGTGGAGCACCATCCTGTTGAAAGATGAAGTCGGCGCTGTCGGTCTCCAGTTGTGGCATGAGCCAATTTTCCAGCATGTCCAGATACACGTGTCCTGTAACGTTTTTTTCGCAGAAGAAAAAGGGGCCGTCAACTTTAAACCGTGAGATTGCACAAAACACGTTAACTGTTGGTGAATTGCGAATTTGCTGCACGAATGCGTGAGGATTCTCTACCGCTCAGATTCGCACATTGTGTCTGTTCACTTCACCATTAAGAAAAAACGTTGCTTCATCACTGAAAACAAGTTTCGCACTGAACGCATCCTCTTCCATGAGCTGTTGCAACCGCACCGAAAATTCAAAGCGTTTGACTTTGTCATCGGGTGTCAGGGCTTGTAGCAATTGTAAAGGGTAAGGCTTCTGCTTTAGCCTTTTCCATAAGATTTTCCAAACCGTCGGCTGTGGTACGTTTAGCTCCCTGCTTGCTTTATTCGTCGACTTCCGCGGGCTCCGCGTGAAACTTGCCCGCACGCGTTCAACCGTTTCTTCGCTCACTGCAGACCGACCCGTTGATTTCACCTTACAGAGGGATCCAGAAGCTTTAAACTGCGCATACCATCGCCGAATGGAGTTGGCAGTTGGTGGATCTTTGTTGAACTTCGTCCTGAAGTGTCGTTGCACTGTTATGACTGACTGATGTGAGTGCATTTCAAGCACGACATACGCTTTCTCGGCTCCTGTAGCCATTTGGTCTCACTGCGCTCTCGAGCGCTCTGGCGGCAGAATCCTGAAGTGCGGTTCAGCCGAACAAAACTTTATGAGTTTTTCTACGTATCTGTAGTGTGCTCCCTGCCGCCATTGGATAAGCAGCTGAGCAGCAAGTCGTATACTCCTAGCTCATTTATTTGTTACATGGTTTAATTCTTAATTTCTTTGCGTGTTTTTGGTACTTGCATTGTTTAATTCATAAATTTCGGGCGTATTATAGTATTTGAGAGTGTAGCATCGCGTTTTAGTACCTGAATAGTGTAAATTCGCGTAGTCGTTTGTCTTCTGTTTTTGTTTTGAACGGCCAGTGTCGGTTGGTCACAGTCAGTGTGCTCCTTGCCGCCGTTGGATAAGCAGCTGAGCAGCAAGTCGTATACTCCTAGCTCACTTATTTGTTACATAGTTTAATTCTTGATTTCTTTGCGTGTTTTTGGTACTTGCATTGTTTAATTCATAAATTTCGGGCGTATTATAGTATTTGAGAGTGTAGCATCGCGTTTTAGTACCTGAATAGTGTAAATTTGCGTAGTCGTTTGTCTTCTGTTTTTGTTTTGAACGGCCAGTGTCGGTTGGTCACAGTCAGTGTGCTCCCTGCCGCCGTTGGATAAGCAGCTGAGCAGCCAGTCGTATACTCCTAGCTCACTCATTTGTTACATAGTTTAATTCTTAATTTCTTTGCGTGTTTTTGGTACTTGCATTGTTTAATTAATAAATTTCGGGCGTATTATAGTATTTGAGTGTAGCATCGCGTTTTAGTACCTGAATAGTGTAAATTCGCGTAGTCTCCTTCCGTCGCCGAGTAGTGTCAGCAGTGCGCAAGTAGCAGCATTACTGCATTTACTAGGCAATCTTGTATTTTAATAACCGTTTAAATTTTGTTGATTTGTTTGCGCTCTCTGTAGATTATTTCAGACGTTCTTTGCAAAACAGTTTTTAGCATGGATAGGGACTGCAACTGCTGTGTTCGGATGCAGGCTGAGTTGGCATCTCTTCGCTCCCAGCTTCAGGCAGTGTTGGCTTCGGTCACACACCTTGAGGCTGTTGCCAATGGGCATCACTGTGGGGGTCCGGATGGGGGTTTGTCGGGGACGGCCAGCTCGTCCCACGCATCCCCTGATCGGACTACGACTGTGGTTGCCCGGGATACTGCCCGCATTGAGGCTGATCCCTCACCTGTGATAGAGTGGGAGGTCGTCTCAAGGTGTGGCAGGGGGCGAAAGACATTCCGGAGGGCTGAAGGGAAAGCCTCTCAAGTTTGTCTGACGAACCAGTTTCAGGCTCTGTCTCAGGCTGATACTGATCTTTGGCCTGACATGGCTGCTTGTCCTGTTCCAGAGGTTGCCCCTCAGTCTGCAAGATCCAGGCAGTCGCAGAGGGTGGGCTTACTGGTAGTTGGGAGCTCCAATGTCAGGCGCGTAAAGGGGCCCCTTAGGGAAATGGCAGCAAGAGAGGGGAAGAAAACCAATGTGCACTCCGTGTGCATACCGGGGGGAGTCATTCCAGATGTGGAAAGGGTCCTTCCGGATGCCATGAAGGGTACAGGGTGCACCCATCTGCAGGTGGTCGCTCATGTCGGCACCAATGATGTGTGTCGCTATGGATCGGAGGAAATCCTCTCTGGCTTCCGGCGGCTATCTGATTTGGTGAAGACTGCCAGTCTCGCTAGCGGGATGAAAGCAGAGCTCACCATCTGCAGCATCGTCGACAGGACTGACTGCGGACCTTTGGTACAGAGCCGAGTGGAGGGTCTGAATCAGAGGCTGAGACGGTTCTGCGACCGTGTGGGCTGCAGATTCCTCGACTTGCGCCATAGGGTGGTGGGGTTTCGGGTTCCGCTGGATAGGTCAGGAGTCCACTACACGCAACAAGCGGCTACACGGGTAGCAGGGGTTGTGTGGCGTGGGCTGGGTGGTTTTTTAGGTTAGATGGCCTTGGGCAAGTACAGAAAGGGCAACAGCCTCAACGGGTGCGGGGCAAAGTCAGGACATGCGGGGACCAAGCAGCAATCGGTATTGTAATTGTCAACTGTCGAAGCTGCGTTGGTAAAGTACCAGAACTTCAAGCGCTGATAGAAAGCACCGAAGCTGAAATCGTTATAGGTACAGAAAGCTGGCTTAAGGTACAGACGGTGTTTAGAAAGGATAGATTGCATGCAACCGGTGGTGGAGTGTTCGTCGCTGTTAGTAGTAGTTTATCCTGTAGTGAAGTAGAAGTGGATAGTTCCTGTGAATTATTATGGGTGGAGGTTACACTCAACAACCGAACTAGGTTAATAATTGGCTCCTTTTACCGACCTCCCGACTCAGCAGCATTAGTGGCAGAACAACTGAGAGAAAATTTGGAATACATTTCACATAAATTTTCTCAGCATGTTATAGTCTTAGGTGGAGATTTCAATTTACCAGATATAGACTGGGACACTCAGATGTTTAGGACGGGTGGTAGGGACAGAGCATCAAGTGACATTATACTGAGTGCACTATCCGAAAATTACCTCGAGCAATTAAACAGAGAACCGACTCGTGGAGATAACATCTTGGACCTACTGATAACAAACAGACCCGAACTTTTCGACTCTGTATGTACAGAACAGGGAATCAGTGATCATAAGTCCGTTGCAGCATCCCTGAATATGGAAGTTAATAGGAATATAAAAAAAGGGAGGAAGGTTTATCTGTTTAGCAAGAGTAATAGAAGGCAGAGTTCAGACTACCTAACAGATCAAAACGAAAATTTCTGTTCCGACACTGACAATGTTGAGTGTTTATGGAAAATGTTCAAGGCAATCGTAAAATGCGTTTTAGACAGGTACGTGCCGAGTAAAACTGTGAGGGACGGGAAAAACCCACCGTGGTACAACAACAAAGTTAGGAAACTACTGCGAAAGCAAAGAGAGCTCCACTCCAAGTTTAAACACAGCCAAAACCTCTCAGACAAACAGAAGCTAAACGATGTCAAAGTTAGCGTAAGGAGGGCTATGCGTGAAGCGTTCAGTGAATTCGAAAGTAAAATTCTATGTACCGACTTGACAGAAAATCCTAGGAAGTTCTGGTCTTACGTTAAATGAGTAAGTGGCTCGAAACAGCATATCCAGACACTCTGGGATGATGATGGCATTGAAATAGAGGATGACACGCGTAAAGCTGAAATACTAAACACCTTTTTCCAAAGCTGCTTCACAGAGGAAGACCGCACTGCAATTCCTTCTCTAAATCCTCGCACAAACGAAAAAATGGCTGACATCGAAATAAGTGTCCAAGGAATAGAAAAGCAGCTGGAATCACTCAACAGAGGAAAGTCCACTGGACCTGACGGGATACCAATTCGATTCTACACAGAGTACACGAAAGAACTTGCCCCCCTTCTAACAGCCGTGTACCGCAAGTCTCTAGAGGAACGGAGGGTTCCAAATGATTGGAAAAGAGCACAGATTGTCCCAGTCTTCAAGAAGGGTCGTCGAGCAGATGCGCAAAACTATAGACCTATATCTCTGACGTCGATCTGTTGTAGAATTTTAGAACATGTTTTTTGCTCGAGTATCATGTCGTTTTTGGAAACCCAGAATCTACTATGTAGGAATCAACATGGATTCCGGAAACAGCGATCGTGTGAGACCCAACTCGCTTTATTTGTTCATGAGACCCAGAAAATATTAGATACAGGCTCCCAGGTAGATGCTATTTTTCTTG
The DNA here is from genome assembly GCF_021461385.2 of Schistocerca piceifrons. Taxonomy (NCBI): domain Eukaryota; kingdom Metazoa; phylum Arthropoda; class Insecta; order Orthoptera; family Acrididae; genus Schistocerca; species Schistocerca piceifrons. Next base: position 297,910,672 of record NC_060140.1, on the reverse strand, counting down.
AATTCCGGAAGGCGTTCGATACAGTTCCGCACTGTCGCCTGATAAACAAAGTAAGAGCCTACGGAATATCAGACCAGCTGTGTGGCTGGATTGAAGAGTTTTTAGCAAACAGAACACAGCATGTTGTTATCAATGGAGAGACGTCTACAGACGTTAAAGTAACCTCTGGCGTGCCACAGGGGAGTGTTATGGGACCATTGCTTTTCACAATATACACTCCTGGAAATGGAAAAAAGAACACAGTGACACCGGTGTGTCGGACCCACCATACTTGCTCCGGACACTGCGAGAGGGCTGAACAAGCAATGATCACACGCACGGCACAGCGGACACACCAGGAACCGCGGTGTTGGCCGTCGAATGGCGCTAGCTGCGCAGCATTTGTGCACCGCCGCCGTCAGTGTCAGCCAGTTTGCCGTGGCATACGGATCTCAATCGCAGTCTTTAACACTGGTAGCATGCCGCGACAGCGTGGACGTGAACCATATGTGCAGTTGACGGACTTTGAGCGAGGGCGTATAGTGGGCATGCGGGAGGCCGGGTGGACGTACCGCCGAATTGCTCAACACGTGGGGCGTGTCGTCTCCACAGTACATCGATGTTGTCGCCAGTGGTCGGCAGAAGGTGCACGTGCCCGTCGACCTGGGACCGGACCGCAGCGACGCACGGATGCACGCCAAGACCGTAGGATCCTACGCAGTGCCGTAGGGGACCGCACCGCCACTTCACAGCAAATTAGGGACACTGTTGCTCCTGGGGTATCGGCGAGGACCATTCGCAACCGTCTCCATGAACCTGGGCTACGGTCCCGCACACCGTTAGGCCGTCTTCCGCTCACGCCCCAACATCGTGCAGCCCGCCTCCAGTGGTGTCGCGACAGGCGTGAATGGAGGGACGAATGGAGACGTGTCGTCTTCAGCGATGAGAGTCGCTTCTGCCTTGGTGCCAATGATGGTCGTATGCGTGTTTGGCGCCGTGCAGGTGAGCGCCACAATCAGGACTGCATACGACCGAGGCACACAGGGCCAACACCCGGCATCATGGTGTGGGAAGCGATCTCCTACACTGGCCGTACACCACTGGTGATCGTCGAGGGGACACTGAATAGTGCACGGTACATCCAAACCGTCATCGAACCCATCGTTCTACCATTCCTAGACCGGCAAGGGAACTTGCTGTTCCAACAGGACAATGCACGTCCGCATGTATCCCGTGCCACCCAACGTGCTCTAGAAGGTGTAAGTCAACTACCCTGGCCAGCAAGATCTCCGGATCTGTCCCCCATTGAGCATGTTTGGGACTGGATGAAGCGTCGTCTCACGCGGTCTGCACGTCCAGCACGAACGCTGGTCCAACTGAGGCGCCAGGTGGAAATTGCATGGCAAGCCGTTCCACAGGACTACATCCAGCATCTCTACGATCGTCTACATGGGAGAATAGCAGCCTGCATTGCTGCGAAAGGTGGATATACACTGTACTAGTGCCAACATTGTGCATGCTCTGTTGCCTTTGTCTATGTGCCTGTGGTTCTGTCAGTGTGATCATGTGATGTATCTGACCCCAGGAATGTGTCAATAAAGTTTCCCCTTCCTGGGACAATGAATTCACGGTGTTCTTATTTCAATTTCCAGGAGTGTATATAAATGACCTAGTAGATAGTGTCGGAAGTTCCATGCGGCTTTTCGCGGATGATGCTGTAGTATACAGAGAAGTTGCAGCATTAGAAAATTGTAGCGAAATGCAGGAAGATCTGCAGCGGATAGGCACTTGGTGCAGGGAGTGGCAACTGACCCTTAACATAGACAAATGTAATGTATTGCGAATACATAGAAAGAAGGATCCTTTATTGTATGATTATATGATAGCGGAACAAACACTGGTAGCAGTTTCTTCTGTAAAATATCTGGGAGTATGCGTGCGGAACGATTTGAAGTGGAATGATCATATAAAATTAATTGTTGGTAAGGCGGGTACCAGGTTGAGATTCATTGGGAGAGTGCTTAGAAAATGTAGTCCATCAACAAAGGTGGTTGCTTACAAAACACTCGTTCGACCTATACTTGAGTATTGCTCATCAGTGTGGGATCCGTACCAGATCGGTCTGACGGAGGAGATAGAGAAGATCCAAAGAAGAGCGGCGCGTTTCGTCACAGGGTTATTTGGTAATCGTGATAGCGTTACGGAGATGTTTAATAAACTCAAGTGGCAGACTCTGCGAGAGAGGCGCTCTGCATCGCGGTGTAGCTTGCTCGCCAGGTTTCGAGAGGGTGCGTTTCTGGATGAGGTATCGAATATATTGCTTCCCCCTACTTATACCTCCCGAGGAGATCACGAATGTAAAATTAGAGAGATTAGAGCGCGCACGGAGGCTTTCAGACAGTCGTTCTTCCCGCGAACCATACGCGACTGGAACAGGAAGGGGAGGTAATGACAGTGGCACGTAGAGTGCCCTCCGCCACACACCGTTGGGTGGCTTGCGGAATGTAAATGTAGATGTAGATGTGGGTGTGTCTTGACCATATGTCAATGAATGGAGCTACAGTGAATTTATGAAATCGCTTTAATCATTTGTAATCGCCCTGTATTTTATGTAAGTACTACACGTTGCATCCTGTAGGAAGACCATATCTAATATAATTTACTAGCACATTATAATATTAACTTTTTGTAGGTTCTGAAGAAGCCGTTATCATTAACGTTGAAACCTAGGTAAACGATAAAGTTAACCTGCAACTGTAGGCTGTATATTCTTATATACTTCACAGATTACTTTCATAGAACGACATTCACTGTAAGTGGCAGCGTATCAAGTTGTATGCTCGTATGGTTCCAGTCATAACAAATCTGTATCAGACGTGTGGGATAATCCTGTGAGATGGCTGCTCTCTGAGCTCTAAAAACTTGCACAGGATGTTGATATTCTTTATAGCAAAAATATTCCTATGACTAAATAGCAGGAGAATGAGGCCTTGTACAAGCATGAGGTTGAATGTAATATTTGTGGTCTGTCGTTGGACAGAAAAGCCAAAAGCTTCACATAGTGTCCACTGTCATCTAATAGGGAAGTTCCATGATGCGGCTCAAAATGCGCGCAACTTGAAGTACAAACTACCACAACTCATACGCATCTTCTTCTATAATTGAGCAGGTATGATGCTCATTTTATTGCTAAGCACTTGGGTGATGACGACTTGGAGAAGGACAAAGACAGTATCATACCTGATAATGTAGCTAAATACAGTTCGTTCTCTAAGCGAATTCCGCCAAGAATAGTGCTCCTTACAGTTCATAGATGTATCTATTCAGAAACTTGCTGAGAAAATGTTTCAGGAGAATATGCATATCACCAGAGCTGGATATCCCAATGAATGCCGGCCGCTGTGGTCGAGCGGTCCTAGGCGCTTCAGCCCGGACCCGCGTGGCTGCTATGGTCACAAGTTCGAATCCTACCTCAGGCATGGATCTGTGTGATGTCCTTAGGTTAGTTAGGTTTAAGTAATTGTACGTCTATGGGGCTGATGACCTCAGATGTTAAGTCCCATAGTGCTTAGAGCCATTTGAACCGACATGAATATCTGGACTTGAATGAGAGATTCTGTGAAACCACATTTCCTTGTATAACTTCATTCATAAGGAAACTCACAGGCACTGCCTGAACGGGTTTAGAGTATAGGCATAACATGAGTATTTGGCAGCAGTTCAGCATCCATGATTTAGAGGGACATTCTAAATTGTACACGGAGACAGATGTGTGCTTGCTTGCAGATTTCGTGAAATTCTGAAAGGTATGTCTGGGCACATACACTCTGGATCCTGCATTCTATATAACATGCCAGGGCTTTCGTGGGATGCAATGTTAAAAATAAAAAGGATAAAGATTGAGATCGAACTCCTGGCAGATGCTTTTTCTTTCGAACACGAGATTCGCAGAGGACTTTGCCAGTGGATCCACAGGTACACCAAAGCAAATAACTTGTGATTGAGTAAGGAGGAGTATAGGCGATATAAAGAGTTCATTTACATCTGCTGTTTGGAGGAGTCTGGTGCTGTCCGAAGATGAGATCGTCAGATTAAAGGATGAGATCCAAGATGTGGCTGCAGACGCTGGTAGGTGATATGTCCTGAATGCAGACCTGGAACATTGCACCATGACGAGCATAGTGACTTGCCGATAAGTCCAGAGCACCTAGTTCCGTGAAGTGTTTCCATCCCGAAGCTGATCACAATACCGAGGAATGTGCAGAGACACATTATACACTGTAGAACCCTCCAGCAGTGTCTTAGGTTGGCGATACGACTTCGTAGAATCACCCCCAGTACCTTCTTTGATCAGCGTTCCTGGTTGAACCAATACATCGACGTTATACCGAAAAAAGGGTTCTTGCGCTGCGTGATTCTGAAAAGGATTTTTATAAATTAATGAATAATTCAGTTTTCGGCAAAATCATGGAAAATATAAGAAATGTTCAAGAAATGTGTTTAGTTTACCATAGGGATGTACAAGTGATTATATGGCGAGGCAAAATTTTAAACAGGTTACAATCTTCAGTGAAGTACTAGTTGCTACGGAGGTTTCACTGGAGTTCACAAGGCCTGTCTACGTCGGTATGTACTGACTCCAAATGTACTGACTGCACTACGAGTTGCAAAACCAAACTTTGCTGATGTCAAGTTACTTTCTGTGGATAGTTTTAAACACTGACAAAGGAAGCTCCCCATCGCACCACCCTCAGATTTAATGGCAAAATGGCCCAGAGGATAGCCCGTCAAAAACTGAACACAGATCAAGCATGAAAACAGGAAAGTGTACTGAACTGTGAAAAAAGACGCAAAATCGAAACAGTGCACGATCCAACCTCGAGATGTGCAAAATCGAGCAAATTTGAGTGGCCACAGCGTCGTCAGTGTGTGGTTACGGTACTGGATTGCGAAGCAGGAAATCTGTGTTCGGATTTCCCATTTCACAAAATTATGAACTGTCTGTTCTGTTACTGACGTGTCCGTTCGCCGTATCAAATCTGTCTGTATAGTGGTGTAACGTCTGTTTGCAACAGCGAGGTGTAATAAAGTGACTTCCAGAAGTACGTACTTCCTATTTGTTCTATACAAGTAACACGTGTTATTACTCTTGCGTTCCGTTTTGAAAGTTTTGACTCATGAATTTCTTTGTTGTAACATAGTTCACACCAGTAGATTTGTTGTTTCCATCTTTGTGGCATCTCGCCTGCACTCATTATTCGTCACATTTAGTTGCGACGGTAATACAGTATATTCTTACTACATGACACATATTCTATAACCAATGTTTAGTATGAAAATTTCCAAGACTACAGAAGGAGAAGCGACACTTCAGTGACTGGACGGACGACTCATAATTTTGTGAAGAAGAAAAAAGTGGGGTGATCACAGAACCACGACGCCGTAATCCTTGCTGTTTGCTCGATGTTGCTCGTCTTATGCTTGAACCATTCACTATTTGCTTGTTTTTTCGCAGTAAAATACACCTTCTTCCCGTTTTCATGCTTGATCCGTGTTCAGTTTCTGATGGGCTGTGCACTGGGTATTTTCCCACTAAACTAAGGGGAGAGCGATGGGGGTTTCCCTTGTGAGTGAAAGGCTACGATCTACATGAAGTAATTAGGAATAATCCTGACGAATTTGACACGTCTGGATAATCCTTACGGCATAACACTTCAAAACTAGAAGGTTATCAGCCTGATGAAAGACGACGTGAATGTCTTGCAGATTGTGGAGTTTGTACAGCTCATATCATAGATGTACGCATACCATATAGAAACACGTGCCACCCATTGAGGGGTAAGGCTGTGCACCGAGTGACCTCCCAGGCTCTCATGATCAAAGACTGCAAGGAGTGTCTGCTCGGTGATGATCCATTTCCCGAGGCCACGTGATGCATACTGCACTGCAACTGGAAGTTGGTCCGTCATATACTTGCATGGTGCAGCAGGTAGTCTTTCGATCATGAGACTGTGTGGTGCTTACAACACTAAAAGTTGTTCATCAGTGCAGTTGGGAGCAGTCCCCTCACATCCAACATGCGCGCACGCGCTCGTATGTGTGTTTGTGTGTGTGTGTGTGTGTGTGTGTGTGTGTGTGTGTGTAAGTGGATGCACACTACGTGTACTTGAAAATTGTGTACCTTTTGTGTACTATGTATATTATGTGTTCTTCTATATATGCGTGTCTCTGTATTGTCCTTCACATGCTGCCGCTAGTCGCTACACGCTGTCGATATTGTATATAAAATAACCAATAGTAGTTGATCAGCCGCTAATGTGTACATAAAATCATTCTTATTTATTTATTTATTTACACATCAAGTTCCGTAGGACCAAATTGAGGAACAAATTTCCAAGGTCATGGAACGTGTCAGTACATGAAATTACAACATAAAAGTAATAACAGATAAAAATAAAAATTTATGAACCCGAAAAAAGTCGGGTCATAAGTTTAAGTAAATGCAATCAACAATGCAAAAAGAATCAGCTTCAGTTTTCAAGGAACTCCTCGACACAATAGAAGGAGTGACCCATGAGCAAACTCGTCAGTTTCGATTTGAAAGCGCGTGAATAACTGCAAAGATATTTTAATTCGAGTGGTACCTTATTGAAAATGGAAGCAGCACTGTAGTGTACACCCTTGTGCACAAGAGTTAATGAAGTCCGATTCAAATGTAAGTTTGATTTCTGCCGAGTATTAACTGACTGAAAGCTGCTTATTCTTGGGAAAAGGCTAATATTGTTAACAAGAAATGACAGGAAGGAATACGAAAAAATTTCATTGTTACAATAAAATGACAATAAAGCATAAGCTAATTTTGCTGTATCCGTGTTATTATTTGTAAAAGACCCTGGTCCTTTCGCCACTAGGGTATAAACAGTAATTTTTCACAGATGTCATTACCCGCACAAACATGTAAACAACCACGCATTAGCAGCGACTATTAGACGGAGAGGGTCCGACAGCTGATCAGTTCCAGTCACTCCACCAGAAAGGAGGTACATGGCTCGTGTTGTCTGTAGTTCAACCTTGCCTAGACGGTCAAAGCCGCGGTTCGATCGCGTCCGCATTGTTACTTTGTGCCAGGAAGGGCTCTCAACAAGGGAAGTGTCCAGGCGTCTCGGAGTGAAAAAAAGCAATGTTGTTCGGACATGGAGGAGATACAGGGAGACAGGAACTGTCGATTATATGCCTCGCTCAGGCCGCCCAAAGACTACTATTGCAGTGGATGACCGCTACCTACGGATTATGGCTCGGAGGAACCCTGAAAGCAACGCCACCATGTTGAATAATGCTTTTCGTGCAGTCACAGGACGTCGTGTTACGACTCAAACTGCGCGCAGTAGGCTGCATGATGCGCAACTCCACTTCCGACGTCCATGGCGAGGTCAATTTTTACAACCACGACACGATGCAACGCGGTATAGATGGGTCCAACAACATGCCGAATGGACCGCTCAGGATTGGCATCACGTTCTCTTCACCGACGAGTGTCGCATGTGGCTTCAACCAGACAGTTGGAGGCAACACCGTCAGGCTGAACGCCTTAGACACGCTATCCAGCGAGTGCAGCAAGATGGAGGTTCCCTGCTGTTTTGGGGTGGCATTATGTGGGGCCGACGTGCGCCGCTGGTGGTCATGGAAGGCGCCGTAAGGGTGTGTGATACGTGAATGACATCCTCCGATCGATACATGAACCATATGGGCAGCATATTGGCGAGGCATTCGTCTTCGTGGACGACAATTTGCGTCCCCATCGTGCATATCTTGTGAATGATTTCCTTCAGGATAACGACATCGCTCGTCTAAAGTGGCCAGCATGTTCTCCAGACAAGAATCCTATCGAACATACCTGCGATGGATTGAAAAGGGCTGTTTATGGACGACGTGACCCACCATCCACTCTGAGGAATCTACGCCGAATCGCCGTTGAGGAGTGGGACAATCTGGACCAACAGTGCCTTGATGAACTTGTGGATAAAGGCATGCATCAATGCAAGAGTATGTGCTACTGGGTATTAGAGGTATCGGTGTGTACAGCAATCTGGACCACCACCTTTGAAGGTCTCACTGTATAGTGGTACAACATGTAACGTGTGGTTTTCATGAACAATAAAAAGGGCGGAAATGGGGTGTATGTCGATCTCTATTCCACTTTTCTGTACAGGTTCCGGAACTCTCGGAACCAGGGTGATGGAAAACTTTTTTTGATGTCAGTATATATATACAAAATCACCCACTTTTATAGAAGTGGTCAAATAATTGTTTTCTGTCTGCCTTTAATTAGGCGCAACTACATACATGTGCATTCCTCCAGTAAATTCAGCCTCCACAGTTTTTATAGTCACATTATTAGCACTTACACACTTTGATACAGGGGAAATACAGGCATTGGTGGATTTCTCCACTTGGCTTATAATTACGCTCTTGTTGTGCATATATTCGAAAATTGACAGCATGGTCCTTTTATATATGTGTGCCATTGCTGCAATCAGTCTGTTGCAATTGATAATGCATATCATAGGTATAAAATTTTTTCAACAATTGAAAGTTTTAATTATTTGTTCATGTTAATTGCCTCAAAATATATGTCTCCTCTATAGGAGTAACCAAACAGGTGAATATCAATCCAAGTATGAGGTGCATCACACCTGTCCATCATCTTCCTATCTATATATGCCATCGTGCTGTGCAGATTGTCCCACTCATATCATGAATACTTCACTTTAGCACTGACATGATGAGAGTATCAGCGTGCCTGTGCAGAATTGTAAGAGTATTGAAGCAATCAATGTCAGCTCGTAAAATGTCAAAATGCAGATGCAGGTTGAAGTTAAAACATGAAATGAAGCCATAGTCTTCTCATTCGTAATTGCAAGTAGGTTAACTGTAGAGTGTCAGATCAGCATGGACTTCCTAAGGTGGAGGAAGCAGTGATAAACTTCTTCTCAGGCAAATGTTTTCTTAACTTCTATGGCAAAAGTACTGCTGTTGACTTATTGAAAACCTTGGTAAACACTACCAAGGCTTAAAGGTGAAGGTGATTAGAACGATAGATAGATACGCCAACAGTGCACTTCCCCACTGTATTCTAGTTGAGAATAATGAAAATCCAACAAATGATAAGATTATAGATTTTACCGTCATTGGCTTATTGCAATAGGCAAAGTTAAATGATTTACTTTTCAAGTGTGTACAAGCTTTTGAGAGAAAAAAACATTTTATTAGTACATATCAAAATCAAATGGAAGTTCACCCTCATGTAGTATACTGTGGGAATACGTACTCTATATCATGGACCAAGCAAGTGGTGATCAAAAATGAGATATGGTAAATGCTCAAGCAAAATTATAGTCATTGGCTTATTGCAATAGGCAAAGTTAAATGATTTACTTTTCAAGTGTGTTCAAGCTTTTGAGAGAAAAAACATTTTATTAGTACATATCAAAATCAATATTACAGCACCCTACTAGCGGTGGGAAAGCCCAGTGAAAATGTTCGCCTGGTATTAGACGCAAAGCCTGTCAACAAAATCATTGTTCCTGATTGCAATAGACTAAAGATTTTCATAAGTTGTACTTACTTACTCAGCTAATCAACAAACAAAAATGGTTCAAATGGCTCTGATCACTATGGGACTTAACGTCTGAGGTCATCAGTCCCCTAGAACTTAGAACTACTTAAACCTAACTACCCTAAGGACATCACACACACCCATGCCCGAGGCAGGTTCGAACCTGCGACCGTAGCTGGCGCACGGTTGCGGATTGAAGCGCCTAGAACCGCTCGGCCACACCGGCCGGCCAATCAATCAACAAACACATTGGATAGAATATCCTGAATTATTCAAACATATCGCAAATAATTTTCACTGTATGCAACATACTACACTCCAGCTGAACTAGCATGCAAGACAAATTACAAGAATGAATGGATAGATACTCTTCCGAGTCTTCAAAGAGAAGAATATTCCTGGGAAGAAAAGGCAAAGCAGTCACCCTCACAGAACAAGTACATTTAAGGAAAATCAATGATGACAAGAAATAAAAAAAAAATGGTTCAAATGGCTCTGAGCACTATGGGACTCAACTGCTGTGGCCATCAGTCCCCTAGAACTTAGAACTACTTAAACCTAACCAACCTAAGGACATCACGCACATCCATGCCCGAGGCAGGATTCGAACCTGCGACCGTAGCAGTCGCACGGTTCCGGACTGCACGCCTAGAACCGCGAGACCACCGCGGCCGGCGACAAGAAATCATGTCAGATACAAAGATATAAGGTAGGAGAAAGTATTCTTTTGTAAACGCACCCAAAATCTTCACTCCATACCCAAGGTCACTAAAACAAGCTTTTGTACTGGCCCTCGACTGAGAGATAAGCCGGTTCAAATGCTGTTAGTGGATGAAATTTGCACTGCTAGTATTTCGCCTTGAAGGGGAGGAGAGGTTGTGGTGTAATGTTCCTAATATCCAGTCTTTGCGCCAATGTCCAGGATTAAATTACAAACCTCTCAACAGAGTTGCATGAAATAATAAGCTGTCCATTGGAGGGGGACCTTAAGCTAGGTAGCCCCCTTGCTGATACTTGAAAAGAACAGGCGATGTGCTGGTTCCTGCTTTTACCCTTTCCATTCTCCCACCATTATCATCATCATCTTGACCATCATACAATACACACGTAACAATACACTACACATGCATCCACTACACACATGTACACTCCACAAATACATATACAGCACAACTCACATACCCTCAGTGGAGGGGAGCAATGTGCATGGAGGAGGATCACCATTTCTGATACACAGCTGAAGCCACTTCCCAGCCAGCAATGCCATACAACATTTTGATATTTTTACTAAGTCCTGCAGCTTCTCCCAGTTTCCAGGCAATGTACCAGCATTCATTGGAACTGGTAACAGATGTGGAAAGTGTACTACCGGAATATGTGCAGTGAGATCTGGGCGAATAATGTGTAGGCCGAAGATTTCAATCATTTATTAACAAAAAAAAAAAAAAAAAAAAAAAAACAAAAAAAACAGAAAATTTTTAAAATGAATTTTTTTTGCCAAAAACCAGCCCAAAATGAATACAATTACCAAACAATACAGCTAGTTAATAATGATTTAAAGAATGGAATGTGACATTGACTTTAAAGGTGACAAAACGGTTTTAAGAACCACGCACAAACCAGCCACAATTTGGCAGTTACGAACATACAATAGTTAGTAAAATAATGTGACGCAACTGGGTTCAGTGGCCCAACGAAGTCAGTATAGACAATTATACTATATCGTACTACAACAACTGCTGCTGGGAACTGCTTGGTGTGCGACCACAGAAAACTCAGATTCCAAACATAATTTCTGCATGGCCATTGTAACAGATTACACAAGACAATAACTTCGATTATCTGAGAAATAACATGTATTAATCTTCATCACACAACCATTACAATCGGTATCACACAAATCTGGACTTCTGCTCCTGCTCTGCGACACTATTCGTAATAACAAACGACACTCATTATTACTCTCCAAATTACAACAAGAAATTTTATTTAAATTCTTCATTATTATTATGTACTGTAAGTTATGTACCAGTTCCCACTAGGCAGGTTAATTTATTTAAATAAACCAGAGAAAAACCAATTTAAAACACTATCCCATGAAACTAATGCCAAACAGAATTGCATTTATCTTCTAAAAGATAATTTTACTTATGTTTTAAGAGGTTTTGGTACTCAAAAAAAAAAAGGAAACCACAATGTTCCAACAGTAAAAGTAGCAAACACTGGGTGTATTAGATATCAAAGTTTTAAACTTATGAGGTTAATTACTTGTTAGACTCGACAACTTGTACATTAATGCCAACTACGCATGTAACAAGATGTTCATAAATGCAAGTGAAGAGTGCTGTTGTGGTTGGTGGGGTGAGTGATGGTGGTGATGGCCTGTATGGCCCAGTAGAAACACTACTCACAGTAAAGAATGCGCCATTGAATTTCAATACGTGCTTTGTCGTGGCTCAGTTGGACAGAACACACCTTGTTTTATTGACCTTTCCCAGCAGTGTCGTACAGACGTTGGCTACTGACCTATTGAGAGGATTCTGCTTAGGCACCTGCATTACTGACGGCAGGCCTGTGGATGATTGGCAGTCTTCATAGGCAGCGTGCTACCTAAATTGACGATGGCCTCTGGAGTGGCCCTTCGACTCCAGATGCATTCACTGTAGGGGCATTTGCTGTGCATTGGATTCGATCACTGCCCTCTGACAGGAGTTGGATGGCAGCAAGCACTGAGGCACTAGGTCCCACGGGGAACTCAGTGCAGTCGGCAATTGAAGGTCCTGTGGCAGTGTCCTGTGAGGAACTCAGTATTGGTGGCAAGTGGCGCAGCCCGGGATCAAATCCATGGATTCTGTTGGCGATGACCATTCTTCTCGTTGTCTGGAGTGGCCCTGGAGTAGTGGTGGTGCTGCTGGACTCCAGCGAAGGAAGTGTCTCTGCCCCAAAATTCAGAAGTATTGACATCGCTCTGAGTCGGTTTCACTAAAAGCTGGTACGTAATCGCGTCGCCCGTAACAAGAGACTTGCCGTGATGTAGTGCGACTGACATGCCTACTTCGGTTATTACTGCGGCACGGTGCAGTTTTCTGTTGAGTGCGGCTAGCTTCGTCTCGCAATCCCCTTACGTGCAGGCTATTCTGACCCACATGGCACCACTGTGGCTGCCAGTGAAATACTTCACAACAGCTTGCTCACCGTTTCTTATTGCTTTTGCTGAAGGACTGAGTAGCGACACTACACAATCCTCAGTGTCTACTTAATTATTTGTACAACTGCCATTATCAAAACGAGGCGCTGCCTGTAAGTACTGTATCAATACAGTACGAAGATTCATATGCAATTAGTGGAGTCATGAAGTGGGGAAGACAACACTACAGTACAATTTCCTCAAGTCTAGCCATTTTAAGTTTCAAAGAAATCATGCCGATGTACAGTGTGATTATAATTAATGTAAAACTTCCAAAACACTGTAGACATAACACCACTGGTCAGAATGACATCAAATTGCAACGAAATATTATCGGAGAAGGGGGAAAACGTATGTGTTGTGGTCTTCAGTCCTGAGACTGGTTTGATGCAGCTCTCCATGCTACTCTATCCTGTGCAAGCTTTTTCATCTCCCAGTACCTACTGCAACCTACATCCTTCTGAATCTGCTTAGTGTATTCATCTCTTGGTCTCCCTCTACGATTTTTACCCTCCACGCTGCCCTCCAATACTAAATTGGTGATCTCTTGATGTCTCACAACAAGTCCTACCAACCGATCCCTTCTTCTGGTCAAGTTGTGCCACAAACTTCTCTTCTCCCCAATCTTATTCAATACTTCCTCATTAGTTATGTGATCTACCCATCTAATCTTCAGCATTCTTCTGTAGCACCACATTTCGAAAGCTTCTATTCTCTTCTTGTTCAAACTATTTATCGTCCATGTTTCACTTCCATACATGGCTACACTCCTTACAAATACTTTCAGAAATGACTTCCTGACACTTAAATCTATACTCGATGTTAACAAATTTCTCTTCTTCAGAAACGCTTTCCTTGCCATTGCCAGTCTCCATTTTATATCCTCTCTACTTCGACCATCATCAGTTATTTTGCTCCCCAAATAGCAAAACTCCTTTAATAGCAAAATAGGAAAACGTATAGCAGAAGAAAAAAAATAGTGTGAAAATTGACCAATAGATGACGTTGGATGTGTCAGAAAATGTAAATGAAAACACCTGTCATACGCACGACCCACTGAATTTGGTATAAACATGCCGGCTACACGGCTTTTCCTCCTTTCGCGTCTGCGACGTTCGCCATGACTGTCACAATGCAGGATCGCTCTCTGCTTGTCAAACTGTATTACAAAAATGACGACAGTGCACAGGTCGCTCTGCAGAAGTTCCGAACACAGAAGGGTTTGATAAAAGGTGTCGGTCCGATGACGGTCGTGGGGTCTGGAAGAAATGATTCGGAAATTCGAAAAGACGGGTTCTTTTGGTGTTTAACCTGGTAGAGGAAGGAAACGAATTGATTCGACACCAGTGGAAGCAGCAGCCACAGCAATGCAGGAGATGACGAGTGGTGGTATGCAAACGTATAGCGCACGGAGGGTTGCCCGAATGTTGGACATACCCGTAAGCACGGTGAGTAAAATCCTACGAAACATACTTCTTTGCTGTCCACTCAAAATTGTCTATGTGGACAATGATTGGCCGTGGAAGATTTTGTGGGCAGACGAAGCCCCCTTCCATGTCACAGGGTTTGTCAATACACAGAATTGTCGAATATTTGCAAAGGAAAATCTACACGCAAATCAACAAGTACCACTTCATCCTGAAAAGGTCAGTGTGTGGTGCGGGATTACGGCTTCATTTACCATAGGGCCATATTTTTTTGAAGAGACAGGTGCCTCCAGTCGTGTTACCTGCACCGCCACTGGTAAGCGCTATGAGTGTCTTTTGCGCAACCACGTCATTCCAGCTCTCCAACAGCGTGGATGTGTGGATGGGATCTTTTTTATGCAAGATGTCGAACCTCCGCACATTGCAAATCCAGTTAAGCAGCTGCTGAAGCGCCATTTCGGAAATGCTAGAATTATCAGCTACCATTTCCCTACAGCCTGGCCGTTCCGATCACCTGATCTAAATCCGTGTGACTACTGGCTGTGCGGCTATCTGAAAGACGTTGTGTTCAGTCTTCCGGTTGTAAACTTACGTGCAGTGAAGGCACGCATTGCGCAACACATTCTGAAATTGACCCCGGAACATGCTCTTTCTCGATTTCAACTTGTCGCAGAAAACAGTGGGCAGCATACTGAACATGTTTTGCTCCAGTCCCAAGGAAATTAATAATCCGATTAGATGTTGATTGACGCTTTATATGCGGTTTTTGACCTCAGGACAATTAAAAACAGATTTTTACCATATGTTGAGGTGTGACCTTGTCGTGGTGGATGGGCTTACGTTACTAACAGTATCACACCTGTATACCCATACAGTAGTGCAGTTTGTTTAACGTCAAACGTACACCTTAGGGATTGTTGTGTGATTCATTTGTCATTTGTAGTTGAGCACTATTAAATTTTGATGTTACAGCGCCATCTATTGCTACATTTTGTAACTATTTATTTTTCTTCTGACAACCGTTTTCTCCCATCTCCGATAATATTCCGTTGCAATTTGACGTCATTCTAACCAGTGGTGTTATTTCTACAGTGGTTCAAAAGTTTAATTATAATAATCCTCTATATAACGTTCCTTGTACTGCCGTGGATCGATAATGAAACAACTTCCCCCCCTGGAAGTTTGCCTAAGACAATGTAATCCACCACGATATCGTAGTTAATTCCACTTCAGTCAATATTGGCCGTTATGCTAACTCTGAAGAAAAAAAAAAAAAAACACCTGCGTAAAGGAACCACACCAAACTCAACGATCAATACCGAACAAATTGGAAAAAAAAGGTGGTAACCTGCTCGCCTCCCATGCAAGCGGGCCCGGGTTCGATTCCTGGGCGGGTTGGAGATTTTTTTCCACTCGGGGACTGGGTGTTGTGTTGTCCTCATCATCATTTCATCTTCATCACCGGCGCGCATGTCACCCAATGTGGCGTCGACTGAAATAAGACTTGCACTTGGCGGCCTAACTTCCCCGGAGGGGGGAGGGGGGGGGGGGGAGGGGGGGCTCCCGGCCAACGATGCCATATGCTCATTTCATTTTTCATTTACATGTGCTCTTGACGCTCTCTCAAACATCTTACAGGTGGCGCCATCGTCGCGAGTCAAAGATCTTTATTTGAACTCGAATGTGCCTACAATCGAATTTTTAACTAGTGTTAATGTAATGGTTAAAATATCGTGGTACATACAACTGGTGGTAGGATTCTGTTCCTAATTCAATAATGCTTCAAAGTAACACATGAAAGTCAATAAATTTGTTGAAACAGAGTCTCTTTTTCCAGATAATAACACTGTTTAAATGTTTAGCTAATGACCTAAAATGTTGACTCGTTTTTACTCCGTAAATGTTTGAAGAATAATATTAAAAGCAAAATTTGGGCTATAAGATATATTAGACGATAAAGTCTAAAGGTATTTTAGGAGCAAGCCGAATTCTTAACTGACAGCTTACGAAATCGGACCACTGAATGCACCGTTGGATGCTGAACACTATCTGACAAGTATTACTACTTTCTAAAATTAGCAAATTTCAAGGCCCTGAGAGAGGTTATCAGCGTTGCATCTATGTGTGAGTGTTTGATCTCGTATTTGGTTGTGCTTATCTTGCTTTGGACGGATGATAACCTGCGCTGTACGTGCCACATTCCACTGTAGTATCTTGCTCAAACTCATTTCGTGTTACACATGTGCGGACACGCTGTTATCATAAAATGTGACGTGATTTGTAATAAAAGATCAGACTTAATTTAGTGATAAGGAGAACAGATCCTGCATAAGGGGTTTAATAAACAGAATGTATGTGATACTGAAAGATAACAGAAGCAAATTACCGACAAATAATTGCAAATCACAATACTAATGGATATATTTATATCGAAAACCGGGGTCAGATTTTCTACAGATGTTATCTATCACTTTTTTTGTTTCTCTCCATAATCTGTCTCTTTCTACCTGCTAGGTTTGCACGGCGCCACTCCTCTATTCTGCTTCACTGTCTACGTAGTGGCAATGGGCACTTGTAGATCTCTATGGCGATAGTACCAGAACTACACTCAGTCTCGAGCAACACTACACAGAATATCACCTGGCTATTTGTTATTAGATTTTTATTCATACAGTTTCTTAGTAGCCCACAGCATACAGTTACAATACTTAGTTGTCATAAACAATACAGAGCAGCATTGTAGAATTATAATTTGCTACAAATTGTCTTCAAAGTTTTTAGTACACGCAGCTGCCTCAATACTTGGGGAGCTAACTATGATTATGACTAAATTAAATTTTACATACTTGCAAAAATTGTCGACGTCTAAATTCGTGGTGCAGAAACGCCTTATTGGACCGGAGCACTGATGGAGAACAGCAAAGTCACTGATTCGGGGCATGGCTGTGGGTAGAATAAGAAACGATCCAACAGAGAGAATCCTATAGCAACTGTATCTAACTTGCTGGACAACTGGTCTTGTGTTTTGAGCATAGTACTGCTTGATAAAATAGTTCGTTATAGTTCTTATTTGCATTAGAGATACGAAAATTTATTTGTTACAGTCATTGGTTTCGACGCTGTAAAGCCGTCTTCAGCTTTTTTTCTTTTTTTTTTTTAAACTGAAATATGTGTTGAAATACGCTGTAGACATGGCAGAATGACATCGACGAGCACAATTTCTCGAATTAACATGATGTGAGCTTCCTTATTGATATGTACACCTAGGTGATAGGCATGAACAGTGAGGTGACAAATTCATGGGATAGAGGTATGCACATATACAAACGGCGGTAGTATCGGGTGCACGAGGTGTAAATGGGCCGTGACTCGACGGAGCTGTCACTTGCACTCAGATGATTCATGTGGAAAAGTATTCGACGTACTTATGGCCGTACGATGGGAGTTAACACACTTTGAACGCGGAATGGTACACTACTGGCCATCAGAATTGCTACACCAAGAAGAAATGCAGATGATAAACGGGTATTCATTGGACAAATATGTTATACTAGAACTGACATGTGATTACATTTTCATGCAATTTGGGTGCATAGATCCGGAGAAATCAGTACCCAGATCAACCACCTCTGAACGTAATAACGGCCTTGATACGCCTGGGCATTGAGTCAAACACAGCTTGGATGGCGCGTACAGGTACAGCTGCCCATGCAGGTTCAACACGATACCACAGTTCTTCAAGAGTAGTGACTGGCGTATTGTGACGAGCCAGTTGCTCGGCCACCATTGACCAGACGTTTTCAATTGGTGAGAGATCTGGAGAATGTGCTGGCCATGGCAGCAGTCGAACATTTTCTGTATCCAGAAAGGCCCGTGCAGGACCTGCAACATGCGGTCGTGTATTATCATGCTGAAATTTTCGCAGGGATCGAATGAAGGGTAGAGCCACGGATTGTAACACATCTGAAATGTAGCGTCCACTGTTCAAAGTGCCGTCAGTGCGAACAAGAGGTGACCGAGACGTGTAACCAATGGCACCCCATAGCACCACGCCGGGTGATACGCCAGTATGGCGATGACGAATACACGCTTCCAATGTGCGTTCACCGCGATGTCGCCAAACACAGATGCGACCAACATGATGCTGTCAACAGAACCTGGATTCATCCGAAAAAATGACTTTTTGCCACTCGTGCACCCAGGTTCATTGTTGAGTACACCATCGCAGGCGCTCCTGTCTGTGATGCAGCGTCAGGGGTAACAACAGCCATGGTCTCCGAGCTGATAGTCCATGTTGCTGCAAACGTCATCGAACTGTTCGTGCACATAGTTGTTGTCTTGCAGACGTCCCCATCTGTTGACTCAGGGATCGAGACGTGGCTGCACGATCCGTTACAACCATGCGGATACGATGCCTGTCATCTCGACTGCTAGTGATACGAGGCCGTTGGGATCCAGCACGGCGTTCCGTATTACCATCCTGAACCCATCGATTCCATATCCAGGTGACAGTCATTGGACCTCGACCAACGCGAGCAGCAATGTCGCGATACGATAAACCGCAATCGCGACAGGCTACAATCGGACCTTTATCAAAGTCGGAAACGCGATGGTACGCATTTCTCCTCCTCACACGAGGCATCACAACTACGTTTCACCGCGCAACGGCGGTCAACTGCTGTTTGTGTATGAGAAATCGGTTGGAAACTTTCCTCATGTCAGCATGTTGTAGGTGTGGCCACCGGTGCCAATCTTGTGTGAATGCTCTGAAAAACTAATCATTTGCGTGTCACAGCATCATCTTGCTGTCGGTTTAATTTCGCGTCTGTAGCACGTCATCTTGGTGATGTAACAATTTTAATGGCCAGTAGTGTAGTTGAAGCTAGTCGCATGGGATATTCCATTTCGGAAAGCGTTAGGATATTCGATATTCCGAGATCCGCAATGTCAAGAGTGTGCCGAGAGCACCAGGGACAACGCACTGGCCGACGGCCATCAGTTAACGACCAAGAGCAGCGACGTTTGTTTAGAGTTGTCGGTGCTAACATACATGCGACACTACGTGAAACAACCACAGACATCAATGTGGAATGTAAAGAAACGTATTCGTTAGTGGCGAAATGTGGCGTTAATGGGCTACGGCAGCAGACGCACGACATCGCCTGCAGGGCCCCTCCTGGGATCGTGACGATATCAACTGGACCCTAGACGACTGGAAAACTGTGGCCTTGTCACACGAGTCCCGATTTCAGAAGGTAAGAGCTGATGGTAAGGGTTCGAGTGTGGCAGTGACCTCACTAAGCCATGGACCCAAGCTGTCAGCAAGAGACTGTGCAAGCCGGTGGTGGCTCCATAATGGTGTGAGCTGTGTCTACGTGAGGTGGACTGGGCCCTCTAGTTCAACTGAACCTCTCATTTACTGGAAATGGTTATGTTCGGCTACTTGTAAACCATTTGTAGCCATTCATGTTCATCATGTTCCCAAACAACGGTGGAATATTTATGGATGACAATGCGCCATGTCACTGGTTCACAATTGTTCGCGGTTGGTTTGAAGAACAGTCTGGATAATTCGAGCAAATGATTTGGCCACCCAGGTATCCCAATATCAATCCGATCGAACACTTATGGGACATAATGGAGCGGCGAACGAAGTGCAGCACCGACAACACTTTCGCAATTTTGGACGGCCATAGAGATAACACGTTCAATAATTCGCAGGGGACTTCGAAAGACTCGTTGGGTTCATGCCGCGTCGAGTTGCTGCGTTACGCGGAGCAAAAGGAGGTTCGAAGCGATATTAGGAGTTATCCCATGACATTTCGCACCGCTGTGTAAATGTTATGGTGAAATTCAGATTTAGTTAAATTCACGCTAAACCTTGAACTTCATAATATTTAATTTCTGTGGGATTAGTTTATGCCTAAGAGGCTGGATTAGTTCATTGCACTGGGCACCAGATTGGTTATTACAAGCATTCTACACTGTGCGTACAATGCTGAAAACGGAAATTTGAATATCAGGCAATGAAACTTCATTGCTGGTAAGCATATGTACTTCAGATAATCGTCGTCAACTTGACGAAAACTTTGCATTCTAGTGATTGACAAGAATACGTACCCTCTGTTACTACAACAAGCGTCTCCCAGAGCGCTTTGAGTGGTCTCCTAGAAACATTGTGGGATGAGGCTGTAATGATAAAGAGGGGTACCTCCGGGAAGGGGTCGACGGCGAGGTGGCCATAAGCAGATTCAGAAGAAGGTAGCAGCGACCGGTGTGACGACCGGCCAGTCCCCTCTGCAGTGGCAGGAATCGCCAAACTACCATCCAGGAGCGGCAGCGGCTAGTGAGGCACCTGTACTCTTCCAGGGCTCTGAAGAACCATAGCTTGTGTCAACTGTTGTTCTCTAAGGACGCTGGCGAACAGAACTCCCCTGCAAAGTGTTTCTTCTTCCTTTGTATCTACTGTCCATAGTTTACCATTAGTGGTTCTTGCCATTTACATTCCTCAGCCAGTAGTTGGTGGCGTTACACAATAATGATTTTTACTAAGTCACCTTGCAGCTAGGCTGGATCTGTCTAACAATTCACGCAGACGGACCTTGTGATCGGAATTTCGATGTTCGGCTGCCGCCTGCTTCCGGTCATAGCAAAGTTACTTCAACAAACGATCAGATTCCCATCGACTCGTGTCTTTGAAGTAGCTGTTCAGTCCTTCTGCTGTCGTTCCACAGGGTGGACGTTTCCTGTTTTCAAGTGTATCACCGATGGTTTAACAGCTTAGAGAGGCCTGCCCAGCCATCTACCAACTTACAGGTATCAGTACGTTTCCAGGAAGAACTCCACTTGGCATAGGAGTATGATCTCCTTTCCCACGAACTACCGTTGGGGAATTGAACGGTATACATTGCCTGCACTAGTGAATGGTATCAATCAAAACACAAATATAATCACTCACGCATTAAAGGACTTCAAAGCAACGTTTACCACCGCACACATCTCTGTTGCAGGAGCACAGGACTGCTACACCGCTCCACATTTGGGTTGTGTACATTTTGCAAAAAATTTATATTACACACAAAACGATTTTTACCCTTTATAGCTCCCTGTAGTACCATCGATGTTATTCTCTGATGCCCTAACGTATGTTCCACCATCTTGTCGCTTCTTCTTTTTAGTGTCTTCCATAAGTTCTTCACCAGTTCTGCGTAGAACTTCATCATTTCTCGTCGGTTCAAACACCACATCTGAAATGCTTCGATTCTCTTCTTTTCTGGTTCTCGTACAGTTCATAATTCACTATCAAATAAACGTACATTCTCAGAAATTTCTTCCCGAAAGTATGGCCGATATGTAATACTAGTCGACTTCTTTTGACCAAAAACGGCCTCTTTACCTGAGATGATCTCCTTTTTATATCCTGATTGCTTCGTCTGTCATGTGTTGTTTTCCTTCCGAGATAACAGGATTCCTTAATTTTGTCTATATCATGGTAAAATGT
Organism: Schistocerca piceifrons; assembly: GCF_021461385.2. Lineage (NCBI taxonomy): Eukaryota > Metazoa > Arthropoda > Insecta > Orthoptera > Acrididae > Schistocerca > Schistocerca piceifrons. The sequence goes on along the minus strand of NC_060140.1, from coordinate 297,888,962 downwards.
AAATGTCGTGTGACTAGGGCCTCACGTCGGGTAGACCGTTCACCGGGTGCCAGTCTTTCGATTTGACGCCACTTAGGCGACTTACGTGTCGATGGGGATGAAATGATGATGATTATGCCAACACAACACCCAGTCCCTGAGCAGAGAAAATCTCCGATCCAGCCGGGAATCGAACCCGGGCCGTTAGGATTGACATTCTGTCACGCTGACCACTCACCTATGGGGGGGGGGGGGGGGAGACTATATCATGGTCACCAGTTTTGATGTTAAGTTTCTCGCTATTCTCCTATTCAAATTAATTTCTTCGGTTTACTCTCAATCCATATACTGTACTCATTAGACTGTTCATTCCATTCTTCCATTCAAAAGGATCCGTTTTTCTTCTTCACTTTTACTGAGGATAACAATGTCCTTAACGAAACTTGTCACTGATATTTTTACACCTCGAACAGCAAACGCCATGGTGAAGTTATCTTTTATTTCCGTCATTGCTTCTTAGGAGAATAAATTGAGCCGTTGATCATAGCTGATTCTTCGGCCTTTAGGGGCAGTTTCCCACTCCAAGAGCAAAAGAGAGCTATGAATCGCTGTTCGCTCCTCCGCCCTCTTTGACAAAGGCATTGGCTGAATGAGGGGTAACCACTTATGCCGGAAGTCTTCGGCTGATGATTTTTATTCGAAATTTAAGCGGTTGCGGGGTTCCAACCTTTTTCATCACTAATCATTGATGCAACCCCTAGACCACGGATGCTTACACTTACATTGGCATAACTATCAGAAATTAATGTTAGCTGACGGTACATCATTGCGGGAAGTCTCACTCAAAGTTTGAATAATGAGACACGCGCCAGCAACGTCTTATTCCCTGTATTAATTTATCTCTTTTTGTCCATAGTTGACTGAATTTTCATATTAGTTGGCTTGTAAAAGGAAGATGGAGTTCGGTCCCACATTATTACCAGCAGAAAATTGCTCCTGCACCAGCGGATATGTGCCTGTTTATTTAAAAGACTGACTGAAAAGCCTTGCTCAGCACCTTTAAAAATTTTTCAATATGTAACTCCCCTCAAAGTCCCATAAACTCCCCTAACTGTAACTCCATCGCTGTAAGCCGCTCATACCCATCCACTCCCAGTTGCCCTTTCCCACTCACTCATTTGGCCCAACTCATTATCGTTATCTCTTTGGGTCTCTCCGTCGTAGTCTCCTTGGTCACGGCCACATTCCAATTCGTTCTGTCCTACTGCTACACAGTCCCCTCTCACTAACAGTGTGACCCTCTTGTTCTCTCTTGCTGCTAATATCTCATTCCTTCCTTCCTACCGCTACTGTCTCCTCTCGCTGTCACTACCTCTCTCTTCCTTGTTGCCATTCTCATATACTCTGTCTCTCCCCCATTTCCACCTACTTTTTCTCTTTATTTCTTGCCCCTGGTACTGTCTGATTCACTCTCTTCCTACCACTATTCTGTCGCTGTCAACTTTGTCCCATTGCCACTGTGCCCGTCTCTTTCTCTCACACTGACATCGTCTTCTTCGCTCTTTCTGTAATACAAGCACTCTCTACTTTCTTGCAGTAGTTTTAACTTTTCCCTCTCTTTTCCAATGCCATTGTCTTATTACAGCACAAGAAAACGGGAATATGTGGGAATACGAAAATTTTTTGGAAAATTTTTAAACATGCTGAGGAAGGTAGAATGAGGCACGTGATACCCCACTTTTCAGTCAGCGTCTTTTTAAAAGACAGGAACATATTCGCATTTTGCAGCGCTCCAATAGGTGCACTTTTCCGCGAGTTCCCTTCTTTTCCCTGCTTCAGCAGAGCGTGTGACTCAAATGAACACAAAGTGGAATTATATTAATACCGTCAGCTGGCGACGGGCTTTGATATATATCAACGGGGACAGGTGAAAATGTGTGCCTCGACCAGGACTCGAACGCGGGACCTCCCGCTTATATGGCAGACGCTCTATCCATCTGAGCCACCGTGACTGCAGGGACTACCTCGCGCACGCCTCCCGTGCGACCCACATTCTCACCTTCTATGTCCACACACTACATTCGTAATGTCCCACCCCAACACAGTCATTACTCGTGAAAGACATTCTTACCAAGTCCCGTAAGAGTTCGGGGAATATGTGTGCATCCGCACAGAAGAAGAAGGTCATGGCCGGTATTGCCAGAAGTATATACACTCATGGAAATGGAAAAAAGAACACATTGACACCGGTGTGTCAGACCCACCATACTTGCTCCGGACACTGCGAGAGGGCTGTACAAGCAATGATCACACGAACGGCACAGCGGACACACCAGGAACCGCTGTGTTGGCCGTCGAATGGCGCTAGTTGCGCAGCATTTGTGCACCGCCGCCGTCAGTGTCAGCCAGTTTGCCGTGGCATACGGAGCTCCATCGCAGTCTTTAACACTGGTAGCATGCCGCGACAGCGTGGACGTGAACCGTATGTGCAGTTGACGGACTTTGAGCGAGGGCGTATAGTGGGCATGCGGGAGGCCGGGTGGACGTACCGCCGAATTGCTCAACACGTGGGGCGTGAGGTCTCCACAGTACATCGATGTTGTCGCCAGTGGTCGGCGGAAGGTGCACGTGCCCGTCGACCTGGGACCGGACCGCAGCGACGCACGGATGCACGCCAAGACCGTAGGATCCTACGCAGTGCCGTAGGGGACCGCACCGCCACTTCCCAGCAAATTAGGGACACTGCTGCTCCTGTGGTATCGGCGAGGACCATTCGCAACCGTCTCCATGAAGCTGGGCTACGGTCCCGCACACCGTTAGGCCGTCTTCCGCTCACGCCCCAACATCGTGCAGCCCGCCTCCAGTGGTGTCGCGACTGGCGTGAATGGAGGGACGAATGGAGACGTGTCGTCTTCAGCGATGAGAGTCGCTTCTGCCTTGGTGCCAATGATGGTCGTATGCGTGTTTGGCGCAGTGCAGGTGAGCGCCACAATCAGGACTGCATACGACCGAGGCGCACAGGGCCAACACCCGGCATCACGGTGCGGGGAGCGATCTCTTACACGTGCCGTACACCACTGGTGATCGTCGAGGGGACACTGAATAGTGCACGGTACATCCAAACCGTCATCGAACCCGTCGTTCTACCATTCCCAGACTGGCAAGGGAACTTGCTGTTCCAACAGGACAATGCACGTCCGCATGTATCCCGTGCCACCCAACGTGCTCTAGAAGGTGAAAGTCAACTACCCTGGCCAGCACGATCTCCGGATCAGTCCCCCATTGAGCATGTTTGGGACTGGATGAAGCGTCGTCTCACGCAGTCTGCACGTCCAGCACGAACGCTGGTCCAACTGAGGCGCCAGGTGGAAATGGCATGGCAAGCCGTTCCACAGGACTACATCCAGCATCTCTACGATCGTCTCCATGGGAGAATAGCAGCCTGCATTGCTGCGAAAGGTGGATATACACTGTACTAGTGCCGACATTGTGCATGCTCTGTTGCCTGTGTCTATATGCCTGTGGTTCTGTCAGTGTGATCATGTGATGTATCTGACCCCAGGAATGTGTCAATAAAGTTTCCCCTTCCTGGGACAATGAATTCACGGTGTTCCTATTTCAATTTCCAGGAGTGTACTTATATGGATATGGTGTCTGTTCTTTCACTGACACTACATCCATATAAGTACAGATGAAAAGAAGTGTATTGCTCAGTAACATTTAGATGGTTTGCTTATGTGAAATGTAAATAACAGAAAACTAATTTTACACCTCAGACTGCATTTTACACGAAAAAAAAAAAAATTCATGTGGTTCAGTGCTACAACATGGGGCTCCCAGATGATGACGGAGACACTTTACAGCATATTTCTCCATGCTACGTCAACTTTATAAACTACGTTCGCCCCGCACCGGGTTTTACGTGTACGAGTAGTATAACTTTGAATTTCTGTATCTCAGAAACGATTAAAGACGCGAAGAAAATTTTCGAGAATGTTTGACATCGTGATCTTAGGTGCTCATCGTAAAAATTACAGCCATTTGCTGTGGATAGCCGTCTTGGAATCTTCGGTTGCATTTTGGTCTGTCGTGGAAAATATAGTAAAAAACACCTTTGTGATTTTCAGAGGAACCGCCCATGAGCTAATAGTGTCTCCATACGCCCCACCAAGTGCGCCGGGGTAGGTCCCATCAAATGGAAACAGGTACACCAGATTTGCTCCATTTGCCTAAGCAGGAGGAAATGTGTATATTCCTACTTTGAACCAGTATCTTCAGTTAGTGACAGTAAGACGATATTGCTACCGCTTCGGCAGTTCTGTGAAACCAAATGCAGAAGCTCCATCCGGGAATAGGCAGCACGACAATTTTCTAAACTTCCTCAATTATGGGCGCGTTTCACCTAGGTATGCAGAATTTTTAAAAAAAGTCTTCTATTCCCCTTCCCATGGAAGATGTGTTTAGTTGACAGAAAATGCAACAAGAAAACGTTTCTTCATACACACAGCGAGAAAACAATTGTTATTAGTAGGAAGTGTACTGAGTGAAGCCCACCAGTGGAACAATAGAAAGTAGGTGGAGTGCTGTAGTGGTGGTAAAATCTCATTATCTGATCTCCATTAACATCATTAAAGAGAGTGACTTATTTGCTTTTAATCAATTCGTATTATCTCAACGCTTATCGCAGTCGTCTGTTTTATATGACCTATTTCAAAAGTGCAGGAAAATCACTGACGCGCCAACATTCTAAGGCCAGATACATAAAAGGCTTCGTATTCTGTTGCGCACTGATGTGATTAGAAATAGAAGAAATGCATTTTATTTCCATCTATGATCACGGAATGGTTTGGCCCTTAGACAACCGGTTTCGATCAGCGACCATCATATTCAGATCTGCAGCAAAACATGAAAAAGCCATATACAAACACGACAGTATACAGCTTAATAAAACAGGCCATAATGAAAAGTATTACTGTCATACACGTGGGGAAGGCCCCTCCCGCCGGAGGTTCGAGTTCTCCCTCGGGCATGGGTGTGTGTGTGTTCGTAGCGTAAGTTAGTTTAACTACTGTTTAAGTCTAGGGACCGATGACCTCAGTAGTTTGGTGTCTTAGGGATTCACACACATTTGAACATTTGAACACATGTGGGAAATATGTGCTTCAAATATGGCGAAGCATACCTGGTTTAAAATATACCTTGATATAAAGAAGCCAAAGTGGCATAGTCAGAAAATATAAAATCAGCTCACTGTCGCAGCACATATTTAAAATGTGGCGTAAAACAGGCCACAGTGCCGGAAGAGTCGTCCTGCAAAGAGAGTTACCGTTCACACAGCCACAAAATATGTTTGTGTCGAAAGCTCGTTAGGTATCGCTGCTGTAAGCCTGCACATATATGTCAATTATGTAAGGGTACAAAGCGGATTAAAATGAAGAATACAACACGTAAAGTTTGTATTGGGCATACTCAGTGTGTGAGATATTGCAGTGGTAAACTGTAACAAAATAAAAACACGAATAAACTTAAATTTAATATTGTTACAAAGGAAATGCTTGAGTGACAATATGTGATTCTGGGGCGTTCTTGTGGTGGTTTTAGATACAGTAATTATATACACGATAACAAGCTCAAGGAGCTAAGAAAATAATATAAAAATGATGAAATAACTAGAGAGAGGAGCGAAACGGATCAGGAAAAAGATTGAAGTAAGTAAACCGCGCCCCTGTTGACGTAACCACCAGAATGCAGCATAAGCGAGAAATGTTCGGAGGAACTTAACGCCTCTCGTATCCTTCAGCACGCCGTTCTAAGAAAAGATTAATAAAACATTATATCAGTCGAATAATTAGTTTATCTCGTTAATAAAATATATTAGATAAAGAAAGGAGGAACAATCAAACACTCTATGGTCGGTAACGACAAGGCCAGATATACATCTGAGAGGCGTTGTGCCATCAATGTTGAACACTGTTAAATAAACCAAAGTAGGTATTGGGTACTCTTCCTGGAGGAGGCTTTTTGGATTTATAAATTTTAAGCTCTTTTAACAATTTTGTAAAATTAAGAAATTGCATACCAAAGGCAAATAGCAGAGGATGTGATGGGGCAAGGAATGTTGCGGACATGGAGCTCGGTAGAGGAGGAGATCCATGCAACATTTGCGTAGCAAAGGAGCAACAGTTGTTGAATGAACGATCTTCTATGGTATACACGACCGGTTTAGGAACAATACTGTTCCATCATCTGGTGTAAACTGTAATAATTAAAAAATTGTGTTACAAGAAAATGGGAGAGGAGTCTCAAATTTGAAATGACAGATAAGAAACCATGCAGCTAAAATACCTAAAATGAATTAAAATAGATTAAAAGAGAAAGTAAGCACTAACCCAGGTGGTAACTCGAAAGAGAAATCCCCCATTGCTTTATGCAGTACATCGGGACCTAAGGTGTGGAGGAGATCCAACATCTGCAGTAAGGATGAGTTGGAACATCTTTGGTATATTTCCAAACTGAACTTCAAAAGGAAATTCTTTGCACTCACCTTGAATGTAAACTCATGATTAAGAATTGGTAGACAGAAATAACTTGAAATTTTCTTAGAGAATCATGAAATACAAATTTTTAGCAGCGCAAGAAACAAGAATTTTGGAAGCAAATGTTACATAAACCGAAAACCATAGAATTTTTAAAGGTAAACCAGCAATAAATATTATGAAAGGCGTGCCAATACTTGGTACCGCTTTGTGTATTGACAAAAATTTAGTAGATAACGTTAAAGAATTCAAATCCAGTTCAGAAACACTCCCTCTTCTCACGGCGAAATACTTAAACTAACAGTTTACCTTTGTTAACTGCCATGCTCCAATTAATGATGACAATAAGAAAAACCAGATCAAGTAGAACATTCTAGGAAATTTCGGAAGACGAAACATCAAACTTCCGAAATCAAATGTTTTGGTGGATTTTAACGTTCAAATAGGGAAGGAAAAAACCTTTTCGAAAAATATTGGGATAGCCAGCCCATAAAAGAACGAAAAAGATAGTACAAGGCTAAATAATCTTTGTAAAACAGTTCAGTTCAAGTTAATGTCAACTTCGTTCAAAAAATTTCCGAGAAAAGCGAAAACATGGATATATTTCTAAATAAATTACTAGGGACTTCCAGTTAGATCACATGGCTATTTCTCGAAGCCATATTAAAGAAACCATGAATGTAAATATAACAAGAAACAGGGAATTTGATCATTACCTGATTGAAATTGAACTGAAACTTCTCCCAAATAAAAAGAAAAAGGAACAGCAAAAACTAATCCAATATAACACAGAAAAGCTCAACATCACAAAACAGGCAATGAAACATTTTCAAGAAGAAATTAAAATAGTCAAATCAAGGAAATGGGATGAATTATTCAAGTAAATCAACAGGACAGAGAAGAATGTACTTGGATCAACAAAAATGATGAAGAAAGTCTGGTGGAATGAATCCTATGAAAAAGCAGCTGCAGAAAGAACAGAACAGTGTAAAAAATGGAATTTTTCTGGGAAGAATGGGCACCTTGATGAATTTAAAATTCAGACCAAAAAAAAAACAGCAAGAATAATAAGGAGTGCTAAACGATCTTTTCAGAACTAACAATTACTTGACATATTAAAGAGTTTTGTTAAACATGACTCCCGGAATTTCTATCAGATGTTTAAAAATCATCTCCTGTAGAGATGAAAATGATAAAATAGGGCTCACCATTACCCAGGACTGTGAAATGCCGAGAAAGTCTTTGAACAACTCTTGAAGTGTGAAGAAGGGAACTGTAAGCCAGAATTTCCAGATCTTCATGAAAACAAAAGCAAATCCACCGGGGAGTCATTCTCGACCAGATAAGCAAGGAAGCTGTTCCTTCGTGTACCAATTATTTGGTATGACAATAAATACGACACGTTTCAACATCACGTTGATATGTAGTGGACGGTCCGACTTGTGAGATGAGTGTTGCTTCACTTTAAATAATCCACACAATAATGGCGCCCTCTTGTATGAATTCATTTAGTGAGTTGGCTCTGAAAAGCAGACGGCTTAATACAGAATGATGCAGGGTTTCATAAATAGGAGCAGCCTTCGAAAACACGTTTGTCTGCTCGACATGGGAATTATATATAGACCGTAAAAGCCCTCGTATTGATATGACAATAGTAATGGTACTGGAAGGGAGGGATCCAGATAAATATTATGAAAAAAGGCGGTAAATAATGGTCACATTACCTCCCTGTGTCTCGCATATGAGTAGCAATTATACACCATGCCCTGAATGTGTGGCAACTAGTACATCTGAAACACATCCAGTATGTGACCTACACTGTGATAAACTTTGAAGTAGTACTAGTTACATGCCATTAGATGGACTGTATGCCAATGGTCTAGAAAGTAGTACCTTTGACTAGTAATCGGAAGCCCACTGACGAGTTAAACACCAGTTAGTATGAAATTATAAATAAAAATCTTCATGAATGGTGGCCAAAGACATCCTATACCATGGAGTCATCCTCGTTCTTCCAACGGCCTTGTCAGACAGGGCGGAGGAGAGGACAGAGTTTCATGGTGATCTCTTGCCCTAAGAGTGGGGAACCGGCCCTAAAAGGCGGAACAATCAGTCATGATGTGTCATTAAGGACGCATAATGTGCATTCACAGAACATGTGACTTGTAGTTAGAAAAGTGTTATGAACACTATCCACTGGCAAAAGATTCCGGATTGACCCCCATTCGGGTCTCAACGATGAGAGCCCAAGGAGAAGTAACTATGAAAAAAAGGCTGAACAACCAATAAAAGGGTAACATTCTACTGGTCGGAGCACACAAAATAACAAGATTGAAAGTCGTAGGGAAAACAGAAAACCAGCAAAGCAGTATGCAAGGGCTCAATCTAGATGTAGTGGGCGTCAGGGAGGTTAAATGGAAAGAAGGTAATTATTTCTGGTCAGACAAATATAGGGTAATATAAACAGCAGCAGAAAATTGCAGAACGGGGGTGGAATTCGTTATGAGTGGGAAGGTGGGCCTGAGAACCTATTATTGTAAACAATTTAGTTCATCATAATCGGCGAAGACTAACACCGACAATAGCAGTTCAGATACAAGAGCCAACATCACATCAAGTGATTGGACAAGCTATGGGTTTAAAACATCGATTCGCCAGCCGTTAATTTTTTAATTCAGTCGGTTTCATCAAAACGAATGAAACAATCAAAAGAAATTAGTCTCTGCCGCCACGTCTGCTATATGAATGTTTTCCATTCACTCTTGGGTTTCATTTAATGTGAGGCAACCTGACACAAAGTTTCTGACGGTTATGTCAGTTATATGAATCTTTCTTTTCAATCTCCGGGTCGAAGCGTTTTCACTTACTTTCCAGACTTTCTGGTTATAGATGACCCATGACTAAGCAACAACTTCTTTAGAGACGAATACCAAACTTTTTTCTCAAGGAGAGGTAGATGAAAGGTGCAGGATGGGGAGACTAAAACTGAACCGGAAAATATGTAATGCATGGTAAAACAAGCAACCAAACTTGCATCATCAGTCCTTGCTGAGTATGATGTAATTTAGATTGCATATATTAAGGTGCAGTAAATATTTTTCCGCGCCAGTTTTATCTTTCAAACCTCTATATTTCTTCGGCAAAACAATTTCTAAATTCCTGTATTTATATACTTAAATACGAAATCTGGCGGTAGATATCAATTTTTGATTGCTTTTAAAATTTTAATATCTGGTGCTACATTACAAATTTATCTTTAAAAAAATGAACAACTACGCTTTCATTTTAAATTTAATGAAGCTCTGTGTCTCTCTCCCCAATGGTTTGCACTATATTCTTTTGGTAAATTCTAAAATGACGTGTGTAGAAAGGTTATTGCGCAGTTTTTTTTGATTCGTAACTTAATCACTTGCTTTTTAAGCATACACTGTCACTTGTTCGAAGAATTCTTTCGTGAAAAATATTTGATTCATTTGTAAATTTTTCTTAAATGATTAACCAACCTGGCCTTCGCGTAGAAGAGTGTGTGTGTGTGTGTGTGTGTGTGTGTGTGTGTGTGTGTGTGTGTGTGTATGGGGGGCGGGGCTAAAAGGCATACTCAGAGTGGCAAGCAGAAACCAAAGAAAGACTGCAGATGGGTTTCACTGAGAAAGCCAGTTTTATTTTTCGACCCTCTATATTTTTTGAAAAAGCATTTTCTAAATTTCTGTACTTATTTACTGAAATACGAAATCTGGCGGTAAATATCAACTTTTTATTGCTTTTAAAATTTTAATATCTGGTGCAAAACCAAAACGGAATGATTCGACTAATTTCATTCGGTTGCTCCGACAGACTGCCTTCGCTCGAAAGAACGAACGAATAAGTATCCTACAGATACGTAATAGTACTACCGATTGGTTTTCGTTCAGTTGTTGCCATAGACTACCATCACTTGAAGGATTGAATGAATAATTCCAATGATACTTAGAACTGCCATAAAACGGGACGATTGGTTTCCAGCAGCCAGCTGAACCGATTGTTATCATTAGGTTGTTACCATCACTAGTCACAAGAAGAAGATGAAGGAAAACAATATATAAGGACAGTGAACTAGTAATTTAATATGTAAACCGAGATGGTTCATAAGCACTAAGGATTGAAAAGTGGCAACAGCGGAAGGATTAAGGAGAAAGATTTTCGGAAGAACATGGTGTTGGTAGTAACAATGATAGAGGAGAAATGCTAATTAAGTTCTGCAACAGATTTCACCTGCTAACAGCGAAGAGAACATTGAGGATTTGTTAGATGACGAACAGTTTGGCTTTAGAGGTGCCAGAGAGACAGCTCTGACGTTACGTTTGGTAATGGAAGACGCGGGAAGATTCCACCTGGTGTTGTGGACTGATAAGACGAGAAATGATGGCGTTCTCAGCGGAATCGGCGGGGAAAGTTTCATATTGGGGAAAGTGACAAGAAACAGGAGGATAGGGCTCACCAGTCGACATTAACATGGGCTATTCACCCTTCGAAGGAAAATTTGCTTCAGCTTCATACTCATTATTAATATAACATTGACATAACAGAAAAAAATGCCTTTTTCTGTTTATTCTCAGCAATCGTAACACGATATGAATAAGGCAAGGTATTTTGATAGTTAAAGAAAAGATAATGCAATTTAATGCGTTCAATAGCTTTCGAGATATTGTGTCATACGCTAGAAACGCATTTCCCGGAGGGGAAAATTTCATCCGTTTCAGAAAAATTAAAACAACTCCGACTCCAATGGAAATTAAATGTATATATTTGACATGTTTAGAGATACCATTTATCGCTCTATACCACACCAGAGTTTATCATTTTTACACGATTTTTGTATAAGTTAGAGACTTAACTATTTTTCTGCTGCCGTTGTTGCTCGCAGGCTACCATAACTGGAACTACCGTTGCAAACGTGATACATCGATTGTTGTAATGGCTGCCAAAAGTTTGGAAGTGCTCCAAGTGCAGAATCTAACCTACCCCAACTTAGAATTCGATCTTCTCCACTCACGGGACGAGGTAATAATAACTCGGAATCGGTGCGTTACCCCACAAGACATGCTCCAGCACATTGTAATGGTACTTGAATTACGTAACCATTATGGTACCTCACCTAAACCTCTCGATACCAGTAATATTCTACTGTATTTCTGTTAACTACTTAACATATTTCTGAGACAACATTCAGATTTGATTTCACTTTTGATACATCGATATGTTTATATTTCAATGATATTATTCTTATGTGTACTCTTTCTTTTGTCACTATGATCTTTGACGTACTTGTAACTCTGATTTTTGGACGCGTAAGCGATTGTTAGTTAGTTGTTAAGTTGTTAGAGAGTCGGACTTTGAGAAAGTAAAGTCGTGGACGTCATGCTGGAAAGATGCATAACGTAGCCCGCTTATAAAATGTGAAATTTAACAGTGACTGTGAGGAAGATGATTTCAAGTATGTTTTGTATTGTGAAGTGATGATTAGTGTGTCGCGTGATATTGCAATAAAAGCAATTAAAAGGAAGTGTAACTTAATTTCGGAGTGCTGATTATTTTTTTACATCACCATTGTCCAGCAAAAGTGTAATCTCCAAGAATGGTTTGTGAAGCGCATCTACATAACTTTTGAATATAGCAGGATAAAACATACGCCTCTTTGCATCCGAGCTTGGAATCATAACCACCTAGATTTTCAACGATTGAGCCATGGTAATACGACGAGACCAGCGTGGGAAACACGAAAAGATGAGTGCCTAGTTTTTTGATTATTACATGAAATGACTTTATTAACTGTGCTCTAATGACACCTACCACATAATATGACTGTTGTTGCCCGAAAATGCAGTATTTAGCAGCGTGAGCAACACCACAATCGTTATTAAATGCTGACCTTTGTTGTGGTAGGGTTGTTAGAACGACCCCGAACGAGCCCCCACGTTCTAACAACCCTACCACAACAAAGGTCAGCATTTAATAACGATTGTGGTGTTGCTCACGCTGCTAAATACTGCATTTTCGGGCAACAACAGTCATATTATGTGGTAAGTGTCATCAGAGCACAGTTAATAAAGTCATTTCATGTAATAATCAAAAAACTAGGCACTCATCTTTTTGTGTTTCCCACGCTGGTCTCGTCGTGTTATCATGGCTCAATCGTTGAAAATCTAGGTGGTTATGATTCCAAGCTCAGGTGCAAAGAGGCCTATGTTTTATCCCGCTATATTCAAAAGTTATGTAGATGCGCTTCACAAACCATTCTTGGAGATTACACTTTTGCTGGACAATGGTGATGTAAAAAAATAATCAGCACTCCGAAATTAAGTTACACTTCCTTTTAATTGCTTTTATTGCAATATCACGCGACACACTAATCATCACTTCACAATACAAAACATACTTGAAATCATCTTCCTCACAGTCACTGTTAAATTTCACATTTTATAAGCGGGCTACGTTATGCGTCTTTCCAGCATGACGTCCACGACTTTACTTTCCCAAGGTCCGACTCTCTAACAACTTAACAACTAACTAACAATCGCTTACGCGCTCAAAAATCAGAATTACAAGTACGTCAAAGATCATAGTGACAAAAGAAAGAGTACAAATAAGAATAATATCATTGAAATATAAACATATCGATGTATCAAAAGTGAAATCAAATCTGAATGTTGTCTCAGAAATATGTTAAGTAGTTAACAGAAATACAGTAGAATATTACTGGTATCGAGAGGTTCAGGTGAGGTACCATAATGGTTACGTAATTCAAGTACCATTACAACGTGGAGCCATACCGTGGTGAGAAGAGTTTCAGTTTCAGGTATCATGGTGGTCTGAACTCTTCCTTGTGTAGCCTGTATCTGTTTGAGGCAGAAAACCGTCCGCACAAAAATGGTTCAAATAGCTCTGAGCACTATGGGACTCAACATCTTAGGTCATAAGTCCCCTAGAACTTAGAACTACTAAATCTAACTAACCTAAGGACCTCACACACACCCATGCCCGAGGCAGGATTCGAACCTGCGACCGTAGCAGTCCCGCGGTTCCGGACTGCAGCGCCAGATCCGCTAGACCACCGCGGCCGACCCGTCCGCACACCTGAGCTTCGTTTACACCAGTTACCATTCGACTAGGTCACCCCTAATAAAAAGTGAAAAGAATAAGTATACAGTCAATTAATGTTCTCATTTAAGCTCAGTTAGTGTAAGGAAAATCTACTGGTCGTATACGTATATGTAACATATGTTTTGAGATCTTCTACAGGGATATCGACAATCTGTCATGAAGTGGACTGGATCATCCAAAGGGTCAGGCGTGTTTCACCATGGTTTTGCTCGGCTTGATGGGAGTGACTCATGACTGATTTAGCATAAAACGTCATGATAGGTCGACACAAGTAGGTTGAGTGGCAGGAGCCAGCTAGGTGTTCTTGTACAAGAAACTAGATGTGAACTACGCTGACACATAGCTCACACAAGTCACTACCAGTATTCACTATGGTAATGTCGCCCCTTACTTCAGTGCTTATTACCGATTGAATCCATTCTGCAGTTCTACGTTTCCTCCTACCTTGCTGTGCTACATCAACAAAAACGAAAAGAAGTGCGAGCAGCTAGTCTTGTGTTGAACTTTGCGGGTTACGAAAGAGAATTTATCATTTAGTGGTTGCAACGTTTTTGTAGGCTGTGTTCTAAGCCAGGAAATGCAGAGTAAGGAGTATCCATTAGCTTACACCTCATGGCGATTGAACATGGCTGGGAAAGTTACTTTCCCATTGAGAAGGAGATGTTAAGCTGGATATTTTGCGTAACATTCTTTTGGTGTTATTTGTATCGCAAGAAATTTGAGGAGTTGATATATCACGCTTGAAGAATGGCGTGACTCGAACAAGGAATGGAAGTCTTGCTGAATGCAGAGGACTGACCTAGATTGCAAGCTGTTCACACCACAGCTATAGTTCGACATGCATAACATTGCGTTATATCGGATAAAGAGACTTGGGGCACACATGGTACTTCCTCTTGTGCTGCAGGAGAAAGTATTAAGGAAAGTGCATGATTATGTATTATCCAGGCATATAGGCCGTACAACCACAGACTGGGAAATAGCTGAGTGTTACTGGTGGAGAACACAGAATCAAGATGTAGATCAGTACACGGAAAATTGTGTGTCATGAGTGCGACGTGCAAATGTAATTCATCAAAATGTTCCAATACAGCGATTGACAGAGGCGACTAAACCTTTTGAGAGGATTGGAATGAATATTTTATCTTTTAGCCAGGAACCACAGGAAACAGGTACATTATAAATAATTTCTTCCAATATGTGACAATGAACGTTGTTCAAAGCCACCAGGGGGCATGGTAGCATGTGTGATTGTAGGTAAGTGGCTGCTAAAAATCGCCGCTCTCTAGACGATAATCAAGGATCAGAGCACCAACTTTATGTCAGAGCTGATCAAACAGGTACGTCATTTGTTATATATTCACAAGTTGGAAACTAACCCATTACATTCATAGCCCAATGGAAGAACCGAACATGTATATCAGGCAATTGGTAAGTTGCTTACCTACTTGGTAGGATGCTGAGCTACTAAATCATAGCGATAATAATGAGATACGTTCTTACTATATGTGGCAGCAGCATAGAATCATAAAATCCATGATAGCATTGGTCTGTCACCATAAAAGATGGTGTATAGTAGACAACTGCTTTCAGCATTTAAGGTAGTCGAACCAAAGATAGGAAAGTGCAGGGAACCTGTACTAAACTTGGCAATGACTTTGAAGGATGTTTGCATATAGGGACAAAAAGCTAACACCAAGGCCCTTGAATGTCAGGAAAGGACAGGATGACGTTACTTTAAATTACCAGAATATCATTTAGGTCAGTGGGTAATGTTGCATTTGCAATACCCTGAAGGGTAAGACAAAGAAGTTCTTCAGTCGATACCAGGGTCAATACGAGGTTGTTGAAATGACAATGCCGCTAAATGTCTAACACGAAGTTCCCCACTCATTAACGTCACTGAGATGGGGGAGTATAGTAGGATGTATTCTCTTAAGTGTATTTGTGATATTACTATAACAAATGATGTCAGATGGTTTAACTAGAGTTCTGTATATGTTTGAGAGTACATTTATGCTTTTGGATCATGGATTCCGAGGAGGGGAGGGAGACTGACTGTAGCTTTCTTTCCCCAGGTAGCATCAAAAGTAAGGATAGCCATGAAGTGCATTATAGTTACTCTGCAGCGAGAAAAGATGCATCTAAATCTGCATACAACTTCCACAGGCCACCACATGGTGCGTGGCGGATGATGCCCTTTACCATTACTAGTTATTTCCTTTCCTCTTCCACTCGCGAGAGAGGGGAGAACGACTATCTACATGCCTCCATACAAGCGCTAATTTCTCCTACCTTGTCTTTGCCGTCATTTCGCGAAAAGTATGTTGGTGGCAGTAGGATCGTTGTGATATCAGCTTCAAATGCCCCCTCTCTGCATATGAGCACTGCAAGATCAATGACTGGAAGGATGAGCACTGTTCTCCACATATGAAGATGTCATCTTATCCACCGTTGGACACTGAAAGTAATATAAAGTATGTGGCAAGCGATAAATGCAGAGGCAGGAGAAAATATTTTTCTTCCTGATATACGATTTGATAACCCCGACAGGGCATTGTCTGGCTTCATAAGTTCCAGACCGAGGTGGCCAAGGACCAGAGGCTAATGAATTTGGAGACTCACATCCTATCCCCCAGCTACGGACCACTTCACTCAAGCGTCCATGAACAGCAAGTGAAAGGGAGCCATGTCTTGTTGGAAAGCAAACAAGCCTATTGTTGAGCCCAGGTCCTCCAGCTGTGGAAGAAACCAGTCGCTGAACATCTTCAAATAAGTGTACTGGGTCACAAAACCCCCAAACAAATAAGGACCAAAGAGGCGCCATCCACATGCAAAGCATTAAGTGCAGATTGTTCACAGTTTCTTGGTAATAATGTGGCTTCCCCTTTATCGATATGAAGATGTTCCTGTCCCGCAAATTCTGATAAACAGCAGATTTATCAGAGAAAATAATGCACTTCCAAGCAAAAATGGTGGAGAAGGCCTTCAAGCTGGATGCTTCCTGTCGGTGGTTTAAGTCATCATCCATCAGTTCATTGATGCCCACTAGCCTGAATACTTGCTGTCCCGTCCTTTTTTATGAGGGGTTGAACTGAGGTCCTCTTAATTCCAAGTTCTGGAGGACCATTTCTGGTCACCGATGCACTAACTTCAGCACATGTTTCCCTTCGAATTGATGGACGGCCAGAACGACTTTCCCAAGCGAAAAGTTTTCTTCACCACGCGATCAAACCCTGGGGAATTGGTGGCTCCTTACCGAACCGTTCACGAAACCTGCCTACCATAGGTGACATGTTTTCGTTGTTGTGCTTTCGTTCGTGGAACCACACCGTCTAACTAAGGGCTCCTCCAAAGATAAGTCACTGCTATTTACCATTGGTTTTCACCAAACACGGAAAGGCAAACAATGAACTGCTCCTTCCCCAGCAATCACGTGGCAGTTACGTGGCAACCACGTCGTAGTGCATGTGAGGAGCACTGTTGCCATATCTGTGATCAGGATGGGAGGTTCAAATCTTGAATATGTAACCATCTTACACTGTACAAATATTCAGTTTGGGTGTAAAGGGACTTTTTTGTCACGGTGTACAGACAGAGTACCAAAAGATATGTTTCTCTGGTGAACTTCAGCGTTAGCAGTTACACCAAACTGTGGATTTGGGACCAGGTGTTTTGCAACGAAATCAGAAACGGTGTTTTGACATGGGAAGCAGGCTGTTGAAAATTCTATGCGAGCTTCGTGATTAACAGAGGTGACTGTACTAGCGGAGAGTAATAATGCTCAAGTGGAAGGAACATTACACAATTAACAAACCAGGACCAGGACATGTTGAACAACCTTTGCAAGAGGTAAAAGCAGAACGATTTTGTGAAACCGGTCACCAGTGCAGGGTATCGGGCCTGAACGTTATGCAGACCATTTGCTGAACACCAGGACAGCTGCAGAAAGGTATCTGGAAGCACTGTCCTACGCTGTATGGGATCCTCAAGTACAATGGAAAGAGTCGTAGGAGGCCATCTACCATGCGGTGCAGTGGCTGTTGAGCTCTATAACCTCCCAAGTAATTTCTGGCTGGCCTAAGTAAGGCGCAGAAGGAACTGCAGACTGCATTAGAACTCATCGCTACCGCAGACGATAAAACCCTATTGCTATTTTATCACGTCGTGACTGTAAGGATCAACGCCGACCGCGTTCGACTGCATGAGCTGGTCCGATTTCCCATAGCGAGTACCGATGCCCTATATACAGTCTAACCCTATCCGGTGAGATGGAAGACTTTGGGGAAGTACCATGTAAATTAGAGCAAAGGAGATGATGCTTATTTCCTAAGAAGGGAAGAACTACGTGTTAATGTCAGCAACGAACTCTGTCGCTGTCAGAAAGAGTGAGTCATTATACACCCAGTCCAAGAGATCCAGACTGACGCACGACCATGTGAGGTGGAATTATTCGGAGCAGGAGCAGTGGGATGCCTGCAGGACAACTTGGCATCGCTACCTCATTTTCAAAGAGCATGGGTACACAGAGTATATTCTACGTATGAGCCCAAAGTGTTTGTCACGAGCTGCTGTGAACGAGGTCGACCAAGGGTGTGATACGACTGGAGCTGTAAGGCACTTGTTTTTTAATCAAAGGCACAACTTGTGACATCGCAGGACCAACTTTTCATCTCCGGACTACCGTAATCAGAACTACCACTACAAGCGTGACACATCCTTTATAGCACTTCCCCGACGAATCTCTGGAAGTGCTTCGAGCCCCGAACCTAAATCATATCAACGGTACCTTGGAACGGAACCCGACCGACTTCACTCATTGGAAGAGCTAGTAACAGCTCAGAAAGGAGACATTACTGCAGAACAGATCCTCCATTAAGTGCAACCAAATTTTCGTGATCAACACCACAGAGTCATTGTGATAAATGTTTCACGTTTAGATACCATCGTGCCCTGGACTGATGTAGCAGAGAAGTCACGGGAGCTTAACGCAAAGAGCCTCAAGGTAGGACCCGGCTATGAGTTCTTCCATAAGAAATTGACTGCGTAAGAAAAGTCGCCTGGGTCTCGTGATACGGGAATTTACCACACATTCAAGCCCCAGATGTGCAGCCAGGGCTGTAACTCCACTGCTACAGTGGAAAGACAGAAGGCATTGTGGCTGTGACAACAAGATTGTCACCCGACCAAGCTTCGAACCTCGTTTCTGTTGTGGCTTAGGTGCAGGAAAACGATGCTCTTTGATAACAGTTGCTGGCCGAGCCCACATAAATACTGCCGACTCTGTCCAGGCAGTATCAGTCGCTGCCCATAGCCAGTTATACTAGTAATCATCCTGAAAATAGGTCATCTAGCTGCCGCACTAGACGATGTCATCACGAAGCTCCGGGTTTGCCTGTTGCGTTTAAATCCAAATGCCACTGTGGGTCGAACTGGTCCCATCTAGTCATTATGATCTCTATAATAATGGTTCTTCCACCCACATAGAGCTCAGGTCACCCCCGACATTATACACTGGACAGTGGAGCACTGTAGAGGCTGTTTGCAGACAGAACTTGGCCAGACGACGTTGTAAATTCGAACCATATGGTCAAATGTCAACTACTTTAAATCAGATTATAGTGTTGGTGTGGACTTTCTCACACTATACGAGATATGGCTGGTTCCATTCGAAAGTAATCACCAGACGCGTTAAGACATGTATCCCATTGGATGAGAGACGATCAACTTGTGTTTCGTAGAAAGCTGTCGGCTACTGTCGGATCCACAACCGCATTCACTCTTGCAATTATTCATCCGGCTGAAACCTTTCTTCAGGTTGCCAAAGATGTGGAAATCCACTCAAAATTACCCAGGAGCACGAGTTGCTTCCTGTTGACCTGCCAGCAAGAGAGACCTCTGATAAGAATTTCTTGCTCGCATGGAAGTGGACAATGACTGGCCGTGGAAGATTTTGTGGACAGACGAAACTCACTTACATCTGACATGATATGTCAATAAACAGAATTGTCGAATATGTGCAACGGAAAATCCACACACATATCAACCAGAAAAGGTCACTGTGTGGTGCGAGTTTACGTCATCATTTATCATAGCTTCATATTTTGTTTCGAAGAGACAGGTCCTTCCGGTCCTGTTACCTGTTCATCACTGGTAAGCGCTATGAATGTCTTTTTGCAACCACGTCATTCCAGCTCTCCAACAGCGTGGATGTGTGGATGGGATCATTTTTATACAAGATGGCGCACCTCCGCACATTGCAAATCCAGTTAAGCAGCTGTTGCGCCATTTCGGAAATGCTAGAATTATCAGCCGCCATTTCCCTATAGCCTGGCCGTTCCGATCACCTGATCTTAATCGGTGTGACTTCTGACTATGGGGGGTATATGAAAGATGTTGTGTTCAGTGTTCCGGTTGCTAACGTAGCTGCATTGAAGGCACGCATTGCGCAACACATTTTGAAAGTCATTCCGAAAACACCTGGATCAGTGTGGAACATGCTGTTCCTCGA
Organism: Schistocerca piceifrons; assembly: GCF_021461385.2. Classification (NCBI taxonomy): domain Eukaryota; kingdom Metazoa; phylum Arthropoda; class Insecta; order Orthoptera; family Acrididae; genus Schistocerca; species Schistocerca piceifrons. The sequence continues at coordinate 297,868,796 of NC_060140.1, read as the reverse complement.
TATTAACTTGTATCAGAAAACGGTGGACAGCATATTGAACATGTTTTGCTCCAGTCACACGGAAATTAATAACATATTTGATTTTGATTGATGCTTTCTATGCGGTTTTGGCCTCAGGACAATTAAAAACCGATGTGATTGATGCTTTTTATGCGGTTTTTGGTGTCAGGACAATGAAAAGCCGATTTTTCCCACCCGATGTGATATGACCTTTCCGTGGTGGATGGGCTTACGTAACAAACAGATCATACCTGTACTCCCATGGACACTGAGTGGTACAGTTCGTTTAACGTCAAACGTAGAACTTAGGCATTGTTGTATGATTCATTTGTCATTTGTAGTCGACCACTATTAAATTGTGATCCTTACAGCGTCATCTATTGCTACATTTTGTAACTATTTATTTTTCTTCTGCCGTACGTTTTCCCCCCTTCTCCGATAATATTCTGTTGCAATTTGACGTCATTCTGACCAGTGGTGTTATTTCACAGCGGTTTGAAAGTTTAATTGTATTCACCATGTAAATCTTATCAATTAATAACCATTAGTTTCGTCTTTTTCATATTCATCTCGAGGTCGAAACATAGGCTAATAGTCTTCACTCTGGAGAATATATCGCTAAGTCCTTTTTCACTTCCTGCAATGAGGGTTCTACCATCAGCAACGAGTGGACTGTAGAATTTCCTCCCATCAACTGAAATTCCACGACCCCAGGCATCTAGTGCGTTCTCGGTGAGTACTCTGCATAGACGCTACAGAGATGACAATGTACAACCTTTTCTGACTACATTTGTCGGAAGGGGAACACTACAAATATTCCAGAATGAGATTTTCACTCTGCAGCGGAGTGTGCGCTGATATGAAACTTCCTGGCAGATTAAAACTGTGTGCCCGACCGAGACTCGAACTCGGGACCTTTGCCATTCGCGGGCAAGTGCTCTACCAACTGAGCTACCGAAGCACGACTCACGACCGGTACTCACAGCTTTACTTCTGCCATTCTGGAAACATCCCCTAGGCTGTGGCTAAGCCATGTCTCCGCAATATCCTTTCTTTCAGGAGTGCTAGTTCTGCAAGTTTCGCGGGAGAGCTTCTGTAAAGTTTGGAAGGTAGGAGACGAGGTACTGGCAGAAGTAGAGCTGTGAGTACCGGTCGTGAGTCGTGCTTCGGTAGCTCAGTTGGTAGAGCACTTGCCCGCGAAAGGCAAAGGTCCCGAGTTCGAGTCTCGGTCGGGCACACAGTTTTAATCTGCCAGGAAGTTTCATATCAGCGCACACTCCGCTGCAGAGTGAAAATCTCATTCTGAAAACATCCCCCAGGCTGTGGCTAAGCCATGTCTCCGCAATATCCTTTCTTTCAGGAGTGCTAGCTCTGCAAGTTTCGCGGGAGAACTTCTGTAAAGTTTGGAAGGTAGGAGACGAGGTACTGGCTGAAGTGAAGCTGTGAGTACCGGTCGTGAGTCGTGCTTCGGTAGCTCAGTTGGTAGAGCACTTGCCCGCGAAAGGCAAAGGTCCCGAGTTCGAGTCTCGGTGGGGCACACAGTTTTAATCTGCCAGGAAGTTTCACTACAAATATTGATTATCAACCTTCATTGTTGCAGTAAGGCTGTTATAAAGACGGTTTTTGTCAGTAGGACCTGCAGCATGAACTACGTCGAAAAAGGACATTTTACAAGAAGTCAATTCCATCAACTACAATGTAATATTTCTTTGCACAACAAGTTTTCCTGTCGGATTACAGTATCATTTTTTTAAAGTGCACGTCCAGTCGTAGTCTAAGATCATATGGCAGCCAGGGGTCAACTGTGAGCTTATTGTTATAATTATTATTATAATCTTTAAAAACATAGTATCTAAGGATCCTAACTGCCAAATAACTTTAAAACAACTATTATCACGAAAAATTTCATATTATAAAACTGGTAGATTATAATAACAGTAAGCTCACAAGCGGCCCCTGGATGCCATATGATTTTGAACTCCACCAAGCAGTGTAAGCCGAAATATCTACTGTGACTGACTTCTTGTATAATATTACAAAGACTTTTTTAGTAATTCTGCCAGATGTTCCGGAATATAGACACAACTCACGTCATTTTTCTATTATATTCCAAAAAGTCTAAACTGCCACTCAAGTAACTTCACCTGTTATAAATCCTGACTGTTCTGTACAAATCTGAAAGTCCAGGATTTCCGTTAGGCGTTGACTCATTATAAGCAGAAAGACTGTGCTAGTATGTGATTTTAAGGGGGGTAGGACGTCAAACGGGCCTACTTGGAGCAGGAGAGGCATCACAGGACATTTTAATTTCCAGTGTCTATACTTTTACAAATAAGTCATAAAACTTTGTCAGCATCACCAGGAAGGATTCAGGATTCACACTCATTTCAGTGCCGGCCGCGGTGGTCTCGCGGTTCTAGGCGCGCAGTCCGGAACCGCGCGACTGCTACGGTCGCAGGTTCGAATCCTGCCTCGAGCATGGATGTGTGTGATGTCCTTAGGTTAGTTAGGTTTAAGTAGTTCTAAGTTTTAGGGGACTGATGACCACAGGTGTTAAGTTCCATAGTGCTCAGAGCCATTTTTGAACTCATTTCAGTGGAAGTTCGAAAACATAACAAAATAATTTTTTTTACGTGTGAACCTTCATCATTTTTTCACTTACGTACGGCTGCATTTGTTGCTATAGGTACACTTTTCTTCATAAGTTAGAGAGATTCTTCGATGAATTTTGCACAGCATACATACCATACTTACAGGTGTATGAAACTATAGAATTTATTTAATTTATGAAAAAACGAATGAGCTGTTATATTTTAAACTTTATGTTTAGAAAAAACACAAATTGTATAGTTAATTACCTCAATTTTTACCACAGTTTTTAATAAGTGTGGAAAATTCTAGAGTTTCATACACCTTTAAGTATGGTTTGTATGCTGTGTAAAATTCATCCAAGAATCTCTCTTACTTATGAAGAAAAGTGTACCTATAGCAACAAATGCAGCCATTAGTAAGTGAAAAAAAATGATGAAATATCACATGTAAAGAAAATTATTTCGTTATGTTTTCGAACTTCCACTGCTATGAGTGTGAATTCTAAATCGTTCCTGGTCACGCTGACAAAGTTTTATGAATTTATTTGTGGAAATTAAATTGTCCTGTGGTGCCTTTCCTGCTCCAAGTCGGCCCTTTTGACGTCCTACCCCCCTTAATGCTGCAGTTCGAAAACTGGAACGGTCCCATAACTGAACCTGTTTTGTGAAGAGGAAGCGGAACAAATGCAGTCCAGTCTTTAGGCCATTCACCGGTTTTTTACGCCGTACTACGTACTGAATGCGAAGCACGCATGCTTTATTCTCCTACTCGCTAATAGGCGCGTATAAAAACGTGACACCGGCCACGTACCGCGTGCTGTTTGTGCTCCGTCGCGCCTGCAAACGCGGTCACGCCGGGTTCCCAGCGCCTGCCCGCCATTTGCATAGCAGGCGAACCGCCCCTTCCTTATCCTCCTCATCGCGGCGTCTCGCCGTCGCACCGCTTCGCACCACACCGAGGTCACCGCAGACGTAATGCACTTTTACGTAAGAGCCCAGCGCGAGCCAAGAGCAGATGTCGCCTCGTCACTGTGACTGCGCGATTCTCTCGGTTATTAAATCACTGTCAGGATCAGGAAACTACCACTTACCTTAGAAGAGCACTAGGAAAATGATAGCGTAATGACGCATCCATGTAGCTTTACTGGACGTTGTAAGGCTATTAGGTTATTTTTTGGTATTCACTGAAAGTGATGTGAGCTCTATTTTTATTTGATGTATCTTATTTCATATTTATACAGTGGATATTTTTCAAACAGACGGCTTCAGTTGTCAATACGTTACGCCACAGGGCTTATGCGTACAACCAATATGACCTTTGGTTGTCAGTAGCACTGTCGTTGCCTGTGGCGTTCAGAGAGAAGTTATGTGAGCGAGTCGGGTATTGGTCATTCTGCCGTGCTTCTGAAAATCTAGCAGAACACAGCGATGAGAATGGAGCGGATGTCGCGTATTGAAAATATCATTATGTAACGACCGATTTGAGAAGTGTGAAGATTTTCAGATAATGTCACTTTATTACATGCTCGCACGTACACTACTGGCCATTGAAATTGCTACACCACGAAGATGACGTACTACAGACGTGAAATTTAACCGACAGGAAGAAGATGCTCTGATATGCAAATGATTAGCTTTCCAGATCATTCACACAAGGTTGGCGTCTGTGGCGACGCCTACAACGTGCTGACATAAGGAACGTTTCCAACCGATTTCTCATACACAAACAGCAGTTGATCGGCGTTGCCCGGTGAAACGTTGTTGTGATGCCTCGTGTTAGGAGGAGAAAAGCATACAATCACGTTTCCGACTTTGATAAAGGTCGGATTGTAGCCTATCGCGATTGCGGTTTATCGTATCCCAACATTGCTGCTCGCGTTGGTCGAGATCCAATGACTGTTAGCAGAATATGGAATCGGAGGGTTCGGGGGGGTAATACGGAACGCCGTGCTGGATCACAACGGCCTCGTATCACTAGCAGTCGAGATGACAGGCATCTTATCCGCATGGCTGTAACGGATCGTGCAGCCACGTCTCGATCCGTGAGTCAACAGATGGGGACGTTTGCAAGACAGCAACCATCTGCACGAACAGTCCGACGACGTTTTCAGCAGCATGGACTATCAACTCGGAGACCATGGCTGCGGTTACCCTTGACGCTGCGTCACAGACAGGAGCGCCTGCGATGGTGTACTCAGCGACGAACCTGGGTGCACGAATTGCAAAATGTCATTTTTTCGGATGAATCCAGGTACTGTTTACAGCATCATGATGGTCGCACCCCTGTTTGGCGACATCGCGGTGAACGCACATAGGAAACGTGTATTCGTCATCGCCATACTGGCGTATCACCCTGCGTGATGGTATGGGGTGCCATTGGTTACACGTCTCCGTCACCTCTTGTTCGCATTGACGGCACTTTGAACAGTGGACGTTACATTTGAGATGTGTTACGACCCGTGGCTCTACCCTTCATTCGATGCCTGCGAAACCCTACATTTCAGCAGGATAATGCACGACCGCATGTTGCAGGTCCTGTACGGGCCTTTCTGGATACAGAAAATGTTCGACTGCTGCCCTGGCCAACACATTCTCCAGATCTCTCACCAATTGAAAACGTCTGATCAATGGTGGCCGATCCACTGGCTCATCACAATACGCCAGTCACTATTCTTGATGAGCTCTGGTATCGTGTTGAAGCTGCATGGGCAACTGTACCTGTACGCGCCATCCAAGCTCTGTTTGACTCAATGCCCACGCGTATCAAGGCCGTTATTACGGCCAGAGGTAGTTGTTCTGGGTACTTATTTCTCAGGATCTATGCACCCAAATTGCGTGAAAATGTAATCACATGTCGGTTATAGTATAATATATTTGTCCAATGAATACCCGTTAATCATCTGCATTTCTTCTTGGTGTAGCAATTTTAATGGCCAGTAGTGTAATTTATGAGTTTGTGTAAGGTAGATTTTCGGTGATTTTTCTTTATTGGTTTGGGCCAAGCTAGTTTGATTGTCCAGACGTGAAGAAACATAATTATCTGTTCACGTGGCCTATACCCAGAATTATAGTTCCACCACTCCTTTACCATTTCAGTAACGCATTATATGGCATAAAAATATTTTTTTAATAAGAAATAATTTCTGTAGATATAGTTGTAATTGTTGCGAAATCAGAGTTTCGCAAAACAGTTCACCACTTTCGAGCACATGATGTCAAATTAAGTACCTTTCAGGGATCAATTTTCAACCTCTTTTTATCTGACAACCAGTTTCAGCGTTTTACTGCCCGATCTTCAGACCCCTGACCGACGTGTAGAAAAAAATCTACCTCGGTTGTGTTCAAAACAGGGGCCCTATGTCTGTTATATTAAATTACTTGTCTCACCGTCATCTAAGTCGTTTCCGGTTTTTTTAAGTTAATAAGAGTCATCTTGTGTACATAAATGATCTGACGGATAGGGTGGGCAGCAATTTGCGCCTGTTTTTGCGCCTGTTTGCTGATGACGCTGTGGTATACGGGAACGTGTGGGCATTAACTGTCTGCAGAAAGGTACAAGATAACTTGGTGAAAATTTCTACCTGGTTTGATGAGTATTAAAGGAAGATATCGAAGCGATTCAGTCATGCTGCAAGATTTGTTGTGGTAGTTTCGATCAGCTCGCAGTTATTACGGAGATACTTCGTGAACTTAAATGTGAATCTTCGCGATAAAGGACGACAGCCAAAACAGTTGCAGGATAAAAATTTTTATTAAAATTCTTGATCAAGGTTTCGGTACATATAAATATACCTTCATCAGAAGTAAAACATCTAAAATTACATCATGCAATGAAGATTAATAAAACAATTGTGCCAAAGGCGTCGTCAATAACTAAGACATCTTCTCCATTTGTACAACATGACTATGGGCACAGGGTCAATGCGAACAGTTTAGCACCAGTGTGAATCCCTGGAGAGAAGACGGCGTGGAAACATTGAGAAAATTTAGAGAACTCGACTTTTGAGGCTGATTGAAGAACGATTCCACTGCCGTCCATAAACATTTCGCGCTGTAATGCCACTTCCTCGGACAAAAATGGAAAAGCAAAAAATAGCAACCAATACCCCAAAAATTTCCCCAAAACAAGTTCGAAATTCCATGACAAGTGAACAAGTAACCAAAGTTCCATTTAACACTATTATTTTGATAATAACCGGTAATTCAAACAAGAACCTTAGCCTATATAAACTCAAACTCAAATTCATTGTAAATCGCAAAATCATTATAATTAAAATTAGCAAAGTAGAACCAACGATCTCAAAGAATACCTCGTGTGAGTACTCTTTGAGAATCGTGAGTAATGGCTAAGGAAAATTTGATCCGTTGTCACTACGTTACGAGAGTTAGCCAAAGCTGGTCAGACTTGTTTGAATACTCATATATGCAGGCGCAGTTAGATTGCTTTTCGAGGATTGATTATTGCGATTTACTATGACGCAGTGAAACGAAACATTGACTTCAACTATAACATCGTTTAGAATTCAGATAGAGGACTACCTTATATTAGACTGAAGTGAACTTTTTAATTAGATAACTCGAACTCAACTCTAGTTAGGCGTTGAACAGTAATAGACAATTAACTTCATTCGTAATTGCAAATGGACTATGGAACTTGGCAATAGTTTTAAAGCAGATAATTTAAAAATTCCCCCCCCCCCCCACCCACCCACCTGGGAAAGCTTCTTCCTCACGGCCTTGTTAGGAAGTGATTGTTATTGTGAAATAAACCAACCCTTCGTGTCAATTTACGCATTTATGACTCCAAATTACAAAACGGTTTATAGACATAACTGTGATCTTTCGTGAGCTGCGATCATATTTGACCGAAGCGCCCGGCGCATATATAGAAACTCTTTGACGTTAGGAAGCAATCGCAATGTTACGACTTATTAGAGATTTGAAATTACAACCAAACTATGGGAAGGTTGGTGTCGGTGGAACTAAATTGAACTTATCATTAATATTTTTATAGCAACTGTTAAACCATCGAATATAAACGAGTTAATTACGACGAGTAGCGTAGTATTGGTCACAATTGGTGAAGTAAATATCACGCAGAGGTCGAGAGTTCAGTTCAGCACTGTTTTTTGTAAAGTCGTCTTTACCTAATAACAGTATCATCGCTCTACCGACTTCGCCGAGTTTTAGCCAGGGCCGATCAATATTAATCTATCAACTACCAACTAGAAAAACCGTTGACGTTACAACGCAATGACTACGAAGATAAGATAAGAGAAATTAGGGCCCATAGGGAGATATATAGAAAGCCGTTTTCCCTCGCTTCATTTGCGAGTGATACGGGAAAGTTCTAGCAATGATACGTGGTACCATCCGCCATGCACCGTACTGTGGCTTGCGGTGAATGTATGTGGATCTAGAAGTAGAAGATCTTTTCGTTGCATTTTGCTACTGAATAAGTCAGTTTTGCGGAGGATGAGGATGACATGAATGACATGATCAGAAAATTGCACAGAGAACATCAGAAATAACGCTTAAATTCCAATTTAGAGAACGCGAACTACTTCGGTTACTGGAGGAGAGAATGAAGACCAGACATTAGATTGTGGAATAGTAAAGTGTGAAACTTCATTTAAAAATTTTGGAGTCAATATTAGCAAAAATAGACCTAGCAAAAGCGAAATTTGAAGACTGAAAAAGATTGACAGCAAGTAGACATGCACTTAAATAATTAACTTAGCATTTGTGGATCATGGACCATGATCATAAGATGATAGTTGAAATGATCGCTATAGCAAGCAGAAATCTACTAATTCCAGTATTGCTGTCCCCTATTTTGACCAGAAACGAAATGGAATCTTCCTACACGTCAGTCAGGAGCCTGAAGATGGCGTAGTAAAATGCTGAAACTGGTTGCCAAATAAAATAAGGTTGAAAATTGACGGCTGAATGGTATTTAATTTGACAGCTTCTATCAATCAGCCGAGTCCCACAACCATTTTTTAAAAGATGGACATACAGAGACTTTCGAGCAGTTCCGAGTTTCGATTGTCAGATGATAAGTCATAAAATCTACTGGAGCCAATTTAACATTACAGTCAGGACACAGTTAAATCATTCACGGTCAAGCTTTGCATTTGAAATTATTATTAGATTGGGTAAAGTTTAGTTCAGACGTCATTTACTTGGTCAGACAGTCTCATACTTACCGTGCAGTGCTACGCTCGCGTATGCATCATTTAATGTTTGGCATTGTATTCAGTCAGTTTGCCTACATTAATTTACATGATATTTTTAATAAAAGCAATTTGCACAGTTTTTCTTTCAATACACGTTTTGTAATTTTATGTACATCATATATTCTGTTCGTTTTGTGTGTTGAAACTGCAAGTTAGATGCTGTGACATCACAAATTTTCTCCCCGTTTATTGCACCACACAATTTCACAGGATAGCTTATTTAGTATACAGTTTTACATTTTCTAAATATTTTTGGTGAAAGATTAATTGTAATACAGTTATTCAATTTCAGACAGTTGGCTATTTAATTTGTTAGGTACTGTTCACATGATCTCACCACTTGCACTGTTCGGGTTCACGTTCAGCACAGACACATACAAAAATTTAAAAATAGGAAACCAGCTTAGTTTACAACAACTACACACAGGAACAACATAAAACATAAAAGTTACACTTGTAAAAATGCTGTGTATGTTAATGTATGCAAATTAAGTAAAATTCCAAACATTAGATGATACACCAAGTAAATGAGATCTAAAATAAACTTTACATAAACACATGTGACTCATCATGTGGCAACGAAAACTTGGTACTTACACGGTAGTTACACTTGTAAAAATGCCCTGTATGTTAATATACACAAACTGATTAAATGAAATTCCAAATATTTGGTGATGCACAAAGTAATGAGATATGAAATAGACTAGACCCTGATAATAATTTTGTGACGTTTCATGTGGCAACAAAACGTCGGTACTGCTCGCAAGTGGTGAAAATAAAAATGTAGGACAGCAGCAAATCAGCTAAAGAAAAGAAACATTTCCCAGAGCAATGCAAGGAAAAGCAGCAATGCTAAGCACGTCATGCTTTACTTTTGAGCACATGTGTTCTGGTAAGTGCAGTGTGGCGACCCACAATTATAAAACACAACTTTCGTAAGGAGGTTATGGTAGGAACTCGACTTCATAATGAGTGAAAGAGACTAACATTCAAAAACTGTACCGTGAAACCCTGATTCCTTAACAGTTACAAACATCTGCTCGGCTAATCCCGCGCAGGTCACATCACTTATATTGAATACCAAATATAAGCTATTAACCTTATAATGTGGTGTAGGTTTGGTTGTTACAACAGTAGGCAACCTTTCAATATCTGTGGTTCATAGCAAAGTATCGACGTAATAAATCTAAGATGCACTTTACCATTGACGGCAGTGGTACAGGATGCGTTTCATTTTATTTGACGCCGTACTGTGAACTTTACCATACAGACTGCCGTAAAAGAATTATCGAATCTGATGACGGAGAGATGAATGAAATTGGTATCTACATACATTTATTCATGAGCAGGTCGTGGCGGCTCGGAAAAATGACTTCTTTCCAAATACTATTCGATGGATTGAACGGGTGCTCACCTGAAAACAATATTTTTCCACTCAGTACTCAGTGTCGGTGTCCACCTGCTTCGTAATCTGAGATACGGGGAAATGAAAGTAGTACAAAGAGCCAGAGAATGTATACAGCCCAAAAGTAGAATTATGCATCAGATTCGTAGATTTGAAGCAAATTTTGTGTAATCTTTACCCAATGCGAACGTTCTGATATTCTTATCACGCTAAACAATGTAGAGAAAGCCTATGTTTCTGTTTTCCAACAATAATATTCGCAGAGCAACTATCAAGAAGGTGAACTGCTGATACTCTCCCGGAGTATTTCGTGAAATACATGGACGGCTCCAAAACTAGAGGTAATGGCAGAGTGTTCAGATTCGGCTTACAAAGAAGTGATTTCGCTTCAAGGTGAGAGTTCTGTTTTTTGATACAGAACGGCACAGTAAAACGTATTTTAATATAACGGATCGTCGAAGCTTGTTCGTAGGTATGCAGATCCAGTCACTACTGAAGAAAATTAACCCACAGATAATGGACATTACGGAAGTCACCAGTGGAAACGAAAATCTAACGTTGGAGGTAAAATTTACGTGGATCAAATAACACGCTGACATTATCTATAACGAAATAGTCGATAACCCAATGAAGACCACGGCTTGAAAGGGCACCTTTCAATGCATTTAAGTACTGCCACATGAACTAGTGACTGTGTTACACAGAAGAGGAAAACCACTGTGGGAAGACGAATATGAGATATCGAAACGCAGTACACGGAAATACAATCAAAGATTCTCTGGAAGCCGTAGTTCTACTCAGTTAATTGAGTATAAAAGACTGATGAGTTCTAGAATCGGCGTGAGATTTAGTCACGAAGTATCCTGCACCCACCTTAACTCAATACACGAGCGATATATCCCTTTCAATGGTTGTTATGTGGTAGCAACATGAGTTACATTTTCTTCGTTATAGACTACAAGAAAACCAGCAATCGGATATCTTTCCACAGTTAATCAGATACCACCAAGAAATAACCAATAATAAGGCAATTACCATTCCTCAAAGTAATATACTCATTTTTAAAATATTTATCAATTTACAAATCAATGTCACTTTGTTCCGTAAAGTCTAGTCAATCCCTAAAACACTGGTAAGTAACTGTATGGCCAGCAGGCTGAAAACAAAAAAAAAACCTATGTGAACAAGTCCAAAACCGTTCAATTCCTCCAGCGGTGACCCAAAGAATGCAGTGGGCAAAGCTGTAATGCCTGTTTGAGCCGTGTAGACATGATGACAGTCCTGCTGTGGTATTTCACTCCTCCTAGCTTTCTACCCTCTCCTACCGCTTGGTTCTATACATTAATAACACTTTGTACGAGACGGAATTTAATGAAGATACAAATTTTTATACGGAGACTGGTCGTCCTGTCTCGTTCAAATCCCCTCACACGCTGATATTTAACGTCGATGATGCACAACGGCACTTGTTTCAGTTTGACTGGACTTTGAGTAACACTGACATTTTCGCTCACACAATAGAAATGTGTGTTGCCCTGTATGAAGACCAAGGGCGAAGGAGGAGGAAAGCCACATTTTCTCATAGTCGAGTAAAACAAACTTTTAAAATAAAAAAAATATTTGGAAAGCAATATAAAGCTGCATTGAGACAAAGTACAGAATAATTTAATATTATCATACAATGAAACGTAATAAAAATAATGGGTAGCCTTTTGTTACAATATATTGAACATAAAGAGAGAAACCTTTCAGACTTCCACTCTTCCTTCCTTAAAGCCATGTATGTCATCAAAAAAAAGCAAGAACGAGGGATGTCAACCAGAGATGCTTAGTACCAAGTTGTCTAATGCAAACACCTTACATTCCTCTATCCGAGGATACCTAGGACACTTCAGCATGTTCATGTTCGTTTGTGCAATAGGACTTAACAAATTAAATGTTTAGTTACAGACAGGTATTTCTTTTCTTCTATCGAAACTGTTATCAATCCAAACTCTCTATCTATAACCGGAATAATAGAATATATTTACTAGAGACGTAAAAATTCTCCTTTCATCCTGCCTGCCCCTGTATCCTCCGCAACCGGTATAGCAGCTCAACCTGCCGCAACGGAGAGATATGAGTACGTGTGTACTGAAGCACAGTGATTAAAGCAGTCAAATTTCGGTTTCCCCAAGTTTGGAAAGCTTCACGGGACCCGTTCAGCCTGCTGCACCTGACAACAGGCTGCTCTATCGGTCTAACGAGACTAGCCACGTAATCTGCATAGGTAGTTTCACTGCGGCTCATTTATCATTACGGTGGGAGCAACAAAATGAACAAACCAGATTTAAAGGAGATTGAAGAGAAATTAAGAATTTGGGAGTATATACCAGTCAAGAAAGAGAGCCCAAGTCCAGTAGAGGAAAAGCTGTCGTTTGTTTATAAGGCAGCTTGAAATAAGTCAGTAGGTGTCTCGCATTGCAAACTGTGTAAAAAGTTACTAAACAATCATTCGGGAATTTCGAATATGTTTCTAAATTCGACCAACAGTTTCCTCACTCCGTGAATATTTCTAAGGAAGGCCAAGACTTCGTGGCTGACTACTGTGTGGAAATGCGTGCTAAGGACTTGAAGCCATTTAGCGGTGAATAGGTTTCTAAATTTAGGGGAAACATTGACTCAAACAGGAAACCAATATGGCTCAGTGCGTGATTAAAAACTACATTTACCGAGCGAGGTGGCTCAATGGCTAGCACACTTGACTCGCATTCGGGAGGACGACGGTTCAATCCTGCGCCCGGCCATCCTGATTTAGGTTATCCGTGATTTCCCTAAATCTCTCCAGGCAAATGCCGGGATGGTTCCTTTGAAAGGGCACGGCTGACGTCCTTCCCCGTCCTTCCCTAATTCGATGAGACCGATGACCTCGCTGTCTGGTCTCCTCCCCCAAACAACCCAACCCCCAATCCAACCAAACTACATTCTGGTGGTATGCAACGTAGTCGAACAAAGTTTAGGCTGAACGAAAAGGTTCTTGTGTCAGACATTTACTTTTTAGGCTAACAAACGATAAATGGACTTCGTGCTTTCTAAAAAATGGTTCAAATTGCTCTGAGCACTATGGGACTCAACTGCTGTGGTCATCAGTCCCCTAGAACTTAGAACTACTTAAACCTAACTAACCTAAGGACATCACATACACCCATGCCCGAGGCAGGATTCGAACCTGCGACCGTAGCAACTGCGCGGCTCCGGACTGGAGCGCCTAGAACCGCACGGCCACCGCGGCCGGCCTTCGTGCTTTCTTAAATGCACTTGAGGAATTTAAAATTAACTATTTTGGCTACTTAGAATAAATTCGGCGAACCCGATACACACATACTTCACAATTCAATTAGAAACGGAAATACTGAGATCATATTTGGCTGGAACACACCAAGGACAACAGACTAATGTTGTAAAAACTAAACTTCCAAAACCTAACTTTAGTGGGCGTTACAGTATAATAGATACCTCCAGCTTCTTAGCTTCAAAGGACCTCGACTTTCAGAGATAGTTCTATTTACGACAGGTAACATGTATTAGAGGTGACCTGATCATGGTTCGAACTGAGGCTAGCCAACACTAGTCGAAAGGGTGTGTAGTTGCAGAGAAAACCGTTCATGTAGAAACAAATAAATCAGGCCAAAATATGTCAAAAAGACAAAGGAAAAAGCGGACAAATAAAATTCACCATTTTTCTGGCCTACAGTGAGTCAAAATCGATACATATTTACTAAAGCCTCGTCTTAGCTACTCGAGTAAAAAAAAGTGTTCATCAGGTTCCGAACCCTACAATGTAAGCATAAAGAATGAACTGCTTCGTAGCGTAGCACACGGGGAAGACGGGCAGGCAAGCAAGATTCCTTTGGCCGGCTTTGGTTGGGCATAGCTAGGCTTTAATGGAAATAAAGCAACTGCAAGCTTTGCTGGTAAAGTACTGCAGATTGCGTGCCTGGTTAACAGGAAAGTATGAACAGGTTAAAAGCGGAATGCTGCTGTCGCCACTATTTAACATGAAGTAACATCATGAAGCCTGCCGAACAGGGCCTGGTTAAGGCAACGAAAGCCACCGTTTAGAGCAGCAAGCTAAGAGCAACACCAGAAGCGAGAGTATCTGTTAAATTTCTATAGAGGCCGCATGATAATTATTGGCGGCCGCTTATGGTGCCTGGTTGATAGGGCGCTCAAATTCGAGGTTACTATGCGGTGTGTATCACAGTTTATGTTGAAAACTGACACGGGTGAAAGCGTACGAGGAAAATCGGGGCAGGAGTTGGAGGGGGGCGGCAAATGATACGTCGCTTGTGTGGGGAAATGTTCACGATTCCGCTCTGCTTACCAAATACTTGTTCTGCTCATTGTATGATTCAAGATGATAGAATTAACGCAGAATTTCAAGTCTAACTGCTTTAGTTGCCCAGACAAAATAATTTTAACTATTACGATTGCAGGCTACTTAGTTTTCTTTGACAAGTAACATGTACATCAGACCGATCTGGCCCGCATCTCGTGGTCGTGCGGTAGCGTTCTCGCTTCCCACGCCCGGGTTCCCGGGTTCGATTCCCGGCGGGGTCAGGGATTTTCTCTGCCTCGTGATGGCTGGGTGTTGTGTGCTGTCCTTAGGTTAGTTAGGTTTAAGTAGTTCTAAGTTCTAGGGGACTGATGACCATAGATGTTAAGTCCCATAGTGCTCAGAGCCATTTGAACCATTCAGACCGATCTTGTCTCTTTTCTTTTCTGTTCATAAATCTTTGAATCTTCTTCTGAATTCTTTGAGTCCACCAAAACAAGTGTGACACGTTTGTATCAGCCAACAAAATCATAGTCAAGGAAACACAGAACAAAGTAACCGCCGTGAACAAACTGACGGTGTAACTACACAGCAGCAAACAATAACACCTGGTAAGTGTCACTGTACTGCTACCCTACGACACAGACATTTCTTTTTAACGTTTCGTCCGGCTCTCTTTCTTCGGGGTACATCTAATCTTTCCTCGCTTACAAATCTAGAGTTACCTGCTTTTCGACCTATCAATAAAAGCTTATTCATCGTACTGCGTAAAATCTGCGCCCTTAATTCCAGCCACAAACTGACTAACCTGTCACCGCGTTCCATACCCATCGCATACACGTCAACAGCAAAGTGGCAAATTTATTTATTTTTACGAACGCTTATTGGACATGTGTGGCTTCTGAGAAAACCAGCACCCACCAATAGACAGTCAGTTACCTATAGAACAATTGCTTTTCCTGCATTTCTCAGATAGCAACGGCTGCTAATCGCACACTGTAAGGTGACCGTTTTCTTATCGGAGAAAGTCGGTTGAATTCGGGCAACTGTGGACGGTATACGCTCGTTGCCAACCGCAGCTTCGCAAATTTTTTGTGCTCCATAGTAATAACCAGACACTGTGAAAATAATATAAGCTGATTGCCCTGCGAGAAGAAGGCGGGTCTTGTCCCAGTAGCTAACGATCTCATGTGCAACAAGCAGATCGCAAGCTTTTGCTGGCATCAAACTCTGCAGTCTTAGTACAGAAATAATAGCGTCTCCGTGCTAGAGGTTGTTGTTGTTGTTTTTTGGGGAAGGAGACCAGACAGCGAGGTCATCGGTCTCATCGGATTAGGGAAGGAAGTCGGCCGTGCCCTTTGAAAGGAACCATCCCGGCATTTGCCTGGAGCGATTTAGGGAAATCACGGAAAACCTAAATCAGGATGGCCGGACGCGGGATTGAACCGTCGTCCTCCCGAATGCGAGTCCAGTTCTAACCACTGCGCCACCTCGCTCGGTCCCGTGCTAGTGTTACGCGTAAACGTCAGACGTATTCGTACAAAAAATTACTGTCTTAACGTTGTGCTGTACTGCTGAGTATCTTAATACGGTAAAGAAGAACCTTAATTCGTTGCAGGTTTCGAGTACAAGGATACAATTCAATATTTTTCAGAGTATATTTACAACATTTTATCGCTGAAATTGTGTAGTGTCAGTTTAGTCAATATCTTTTTTATGGCTCCGTACCCCAATCGGTGAAAACGGAACACATATAGTATCACTACGTTGTCTGTCTGGCTGCCCTATTGCTAAAAACCCTCTTTCACAGCGACAGGTTGATGTATGCAGTTCAAATTTATATCACATACTAAGGCCCCTGAAGTTACCTTGGCGGTGTAACATCCTGAAGCTTCTAAGCTAATGCAATCAAAAGGTAGGGCCATTAATGTCACATGTTTTGATACTCAACAAATCATGTATCAAAACGTGTAGGGTACATCCACTGGGCCTAGAATCATGAAATTTAGCAAAGAGGTAAGTTACACAGAACGACTAAATGGAAAAATCCGAAAACTGTTACTTTGTACTTACATCACACAAAAGTATTTTATTCTTGTCATTTCTTATTTAACTCTCTGTTTGTCCGTCTGTTGAGACCGTTTCTCTCGCGAACAGGTTGACGTATCAAGTTGAAAATTAAGTCACATACTAAGAGCTATAGGACCTATCCGTTGTAATGAATGTAAGCTTCTAAGTCAATGCAAACTTAACATACATGTACGTCACACATTTTTATACTCGCGAAATCACTCATCAAAACCTATAAGGTACTTCTCATTGGCCTAGAATCATGAACTTTGGTAAGAAGCGGATTTCTACAGTACAAACAAAGGAAAAACTCCGAACACTGTAAATTTGTAATTACATCACACAAAAAAAAGTTTTCAGGCCAGACGAGTATAGGGCAATGTCAACAGCAGAAGAAAACGGTATAAAAGAAATAGGGCTTGTTATGGATAGGAAAATGATGCAGAAAGTGAGTTATTATGAACATGTGTGACATGGTTGTTATCATCAGAATCGAAAGGAAAGCAACACTGACAACAGGAGTTCAGTTATACATGCCGACGTCGCAAGCAAAAGACGAAGCGAAAGAGAAAGTATCTGAGGATACGAGTAATTCAGTACGTAAAGGGAGATAAAAATCTAACGGTCAAAGTGAATAGGAATGCGGTTGTAAGGGAAGGAATAGAAGAAAGGGTTACGGGATAATATGCACTTGGTAATAGAAATGAGAGAGGAGAAAGACTAATTGAGTTCCGCAATACGTTTCAGCTGCTAATAACGAATACTCGGCTCAAGAATCACAAGAGGAGGAGCTGTACTTGAAAAAGGCTGGCAGATACAGAAGATTTCAGTTGGATTACATAATGGTCAGGCAGAGATTCCGAAAACAGATGTTATATTGTAAGGCATACCCAGCAGCCGATATAGACTCAGATTACAATTTAGTAATGATGAAGAGTATTTTGAACTTTGAGAGACTAGTCAGGAAGAAGCAGTTGGGTTACGAAAGGTCTAAGGAATGAAGACATACACTTGAAATGAGAATATAGATTGTGATATGATAAATAACTAATTAGACATTTCAGTTGAAGGGAAGTAGATATCTCTAAAAAGGGCAATCACAGAAATTGGAAACGAAAAAGTAGGTATAAGAAAGGTAGCTGTGAAGAAACCGTGGGTAGCAGAAGAAAAAAGTGTTCAGGCAAATTCAGTAATGCAGAAATCCAAGTCACGTAGGCACTTCTGAGTTGCGGTTGATAATGGAATCAAGACTGAAGAAAAGCAAAGACCTACTCGTAGCATTCATCGACCTAGAAAAAATGTTCGACAATGTAAAATGATGCAAGATGTTCGAGATTTTGGAAAAAGTAGGGGAAAGCTTAAGAGAAAGACGGGTAATATACAATAATAATAATATATAACAATAATAATAATAAATAATATATAACCATGACGGAACAATAAGACATCAAACCAAGAACGAAGCGTTTGAATTAAAAAGGGTGCAAGGCAGGGCTGTAATCTTCTGGTCATACTGTTTAGTCTACACATCGAACAAGCAATGACGGAAATCAAGGAAAGGTTCAAGAGTAGAATTAAAATTCAAGGTGAAAAGACATCGACGGTATGATTCGCTGATGACAGTGCTATCCTGAGTTAAATTGAAGAAGAATTACCTGGTCTGTTGAATGGAGTGGAAAGTCTAGTGAGTAAAGGATGTAGATTGAGATTTATTCGAAGGAAGACGAAAGAATAAGAAGTACCTGAAATGAGGACAGCGAGAAAACATCAGAATTGGGAATCACAAAATAGACGAAGTTAAGGAATTCTGCTACCGAGTCAACACAATAACCTGTGACGGACGGAGCAAGGAGGACATAAAAAGCAAACTAGCATTGGCAAAAAGGGCATTCTTGACAAGAGAAGTTTGTTAGCACCAGACACAGGCCTTAATTGAAGGAAGAAAATGCTCAGAATGTGCATTAGGAGCACAGCATTGTACGGTAATGAAACAGGGACTCCGGGAAAACCGGAACAGAAAGTGCCGAAACAAAACCTCATAACTCAATCTCTCTGTGAAAAGCTCATAATTCCAGTAAAGAGTAACTCCATTATCAAAGAGAGATTTGAAAGTGCATGGATTTCTGCACTCTGTTGATAACTAGGCTTCTACTATATAGTTACACATGTACCAACATTATCTGTATCGCTTTATACATTTTTTATTATACTGTTTTTTGCTTCTCCCGTAAAATTCAACAAAATGGAGATACGAGGTTTCCATTGCGTAACACCGATTTGAGATGTGGTGCTCCAGAAGAATATCGAAAATTAGGTGATCTGATTAAGGTAAGGAATGAGGAGTTCTCCGCAGACTCGTCGAGGGAAGGAATATATGGAAAACACCGACAAGAAGAAAGAACAGGATTGTAGGACTTCTGTTAAGGCATCAGGGAGTAAGCTCTATGGTACTGCAGAGAATCGTAGAGTGTAAAAACTGTAGAGGGCGACATAGTTTGGAATAACCCAGCAAGTAATTGAGGACGTAGGTTGCAAGTGCTACTCTGAAATGAAAAGATTTGTACAGGAGAGAAATTCATGGTGGGCCCCATCAAGTCCTTTAGAAGACTGATGATACCTATCTTGCAGCGAACGTGAAGGACAGCCTGTTATGTACAGTTCAGTCATATCAAAGGCCTCCAAACGCACAGAAGACTTCAAGACACAGCGATCAAGATCATTGTAACCGACATCAGATACTGTAGATAGCGTTAGTACACTTGAGCGAACTGCGGCCAGGGTTCAGCAAAAGAACACTACCGTTCGATTTCTCACGGTCTCTCCCGAAGGTCGCTGATCATCGCAGCTCATAAACACGGCCATCGGCCTGCCAAAAGCACGCAGGCTTTTCCGCTCATCCACTGGGGTGAAGTCGGTCCGCAGAAATTGGGTCCTTAGACATCTTACGATATATGGAGAGCAAACTGCTAGTCTGGTCTTATAATGTATATAGTGCTGAATAAATGTGTGCAAGTCATCATGGTCTCGGTTATTCGCTAGACTCAATCCGTCAAACTATGGACCCCAGCTAGCTGTTTTCAACTGAGAACAACCTGACCGAAGCTGTCGCCGCCACCACATGGCCCAGGATCTCAGTCTATCAGGATTCTTGATATATGAACTTCATACAGCTGAGTGTTTCTAAACTAAGCTGGTGAACTCGAAACGTCACGGCCTGTGCTAACCATTACAATATCATCACTGTTACTCTTATCTCACTTGATTTGGGTGTTGTTTTCTCTTCATTCCTAGCAGTTCCGCTAATTCCTTCCTCATGCAAGGGTCTAACGTACGAAAGTATTTTGTATGTGTGTGTGGGGAGGGGGGAGATTGGGGGGTGGGGGGCACTAGTTTCCAGGTGGTTTTGACTCGGACTTAAAAGGTGGCAATCATTGAACTAAACGAGAAAATACGTAAATTAGTTCCAAACTGTGACGTGCACGCACTTTATTCAGCATGAAAACGTCGCTACAGGTATTCTTATTTACGTTGTGACACGTTGGCGATAATGTGGAGCAGACGAATAGTGAAATTCTACCTGACCCGCTGAAGTGTCGCAACATCTATGTTGTCGATGACCTCCTGAATGGCAGCTCAGCAATGGCTTTGGGGTTATTACTGTACACTTTGTCTTAAATATGCCCCCACAAAAAGGAATCGTGTGTGTTCTGGTCCGGAGAATATGGCCACCAATCGAGACCCATGGCAGTAGCCTCTGGATACCCCAGAGCCAGAATGCCCTCCTCGAAGTGCTCATCCAGGACATCAAACACTCTCCTGCTTCGATGGGGCCGAGATCCGTCTTGCATGAACCACACCCTGTCGAAAGCAGGGTTACTTTAGGTAATAGGTATGAATTCATCTCCAGAACCTTCAAGTATCATGCGGTAGTCACCAAGTCATCAAGGAATATCGCACAGATTATTCCATGACTGGACATTGCACATCACAGTCACCTGTTAAGGGTGGAGAGACTTCTTTACCGCGAAATTCTGGTTCTGAGTCCCCCAAATGCGCTAGTTTTGTTTATTTACGAACTGATCCAAATTAAAGTGGGCTTCGTCGCTAAACCAAAACACACTAATTCCCATCATGCCCCGCGGCCAACCGTGCGGTTTGAACGTCCTAACGGAAATAGTTCAGAAGTTATGACGATTCCATTTCATATAGTTCAATAATTGTTATCCTGTAGAAAAGAATATTTTACAGCAGAATGTTTCTGGATCTAGGAGTGGTTGTTCAGTGATTTTTCTGGTGTAATCTGCATTGTTGCCGTATTTTCTCCTTTATTCGTTACGTTTTCGTAAAATTTAGTAATTATTGTTATTATATACTTTAACTTTCTTTGAATCTGCTTCTAAATTTTTACAATGTAAAGTTACTTTCGTACTTTATAAATGACCTTTACAGTGGAACTGGCGGGAGGCCAGAAAATTTTACTGCTAACAGATATACAACAGTGGGCAATAAGTGAAGAAGGTTGACTACCCTCGGTTAGATGGATGTCAGAGCTATTGGAGAAATGATGCGGCCTTCAGCGACAGCTTGCACGTGGATACAAAGCTATTTCAGTAATGGGAAAATTACCATTGTTTTGAAACTTCCTGGAAGATTAAAACTGTGTGCCTGCCGAGGATTCGATTCTCAGGCCACTGCCTTTCGCAGTCAGCGCTCTGCTGACTGACTGACAACACGTCCTGACCACTTTACTTGCGCCAGTACCTCATGTCATACTTTCGAGACTTAAAGGAAATCTAAGGTTTTAAACGCAGTGTTTTATATTACAGTTAATGTCCGCTTTGGTGTTCTTGGGACCATTTCCGGTACTTTCCTGGGCCACTAAAGAGAGCATTCCTCGCACCTAATGAAGAGCAAATACAAGACGTGGAAATAAAATACAGAGTTGACCTATCCGCAGCTATATTGGTGTTGGAGGTTTTGTGGTTTTACAAACCAAACCACGTGATACTTTTAGTACTCTTTAGGGAGAGCTACAGTTATTGTGTTTTGATGCCGAATGGAAGCAGATGTCGTCGTAAACATTATGAGATGAGGAAAGGACGATATAGGCCTCTTTGTTATTTGTATTAGAGTCTCATTAGCATAAAATTTAAGATTAAAGTTGACAGACAGATCGTCGAGTAAATTAACCCATTAAAGATTTAGGGTGCTTTATTACATACAGAGCAAACAATGAAATACAAAATAATTTAGACCTCTAACTGTTTCTGTGGAATTTAACACACAATATTGGGACAGAAAGTCCATATAGATCCTCTACTAAAATTCTATAAAGTTATGGCTGTACCAGCACTGCTCTATGGATGCGAAAACTGGACTCTTAAGAAGAGAGATGAAAAGAGAATAGAAACATCTGTGATGAATTTCCTTAGAAAAGTGGCTGGATATACTTTGATGGATAAAAAAGGAAAGATGACATCCAAGCTGAACCGAATATACAAAACATAACTAGCATCATAAATAAATATCAGTTAAGATGAAAAGAACTTGTAGACTGTATGCTAGATAGAAGAATCACTAAATCCATAAAACAATACAAACCAAGAGGCAAAAGTTCTTTAGGTAGACCAATTTTGAAGGAGTTGATGGACAAAAAGCTCCAATTCTTGACGTACATGTAGATGTCGATTAGTACAAAATAGTCCTTAAAAACAACCACAAGAAGAACGTTCCAAAAAATGGCCTCACAAGTAGTGAGGTCTCCCGATCATAGTAGATTTGATCTAAAAGAAGAACAAAAGAAATATACATGCAAATTTTATGAAGAAATGTGTGACCGTCTAAGAGCAAAGATACTAATTCGCATATGGTATATGTTGGAATTTTTTAAATGGCATATCATTTCGGTCCAGCGATCGGTATTACGAAAGTTTTATTTTTAAAAATGGCCAGTCGAAGAGAAGGTGATGGACACTCTTCAAGATTCAGACCTGTCAAATGGGACTTGGCTTAGCGACAACCTAAGGGATTGTTCCCAGAATGAATTTACACTCTGCAGCGGAGTGTGAGCTGATCTGAAACATACTGGCGGATATTGTTGTTGTTGTAAACCGACGATGCCTCGTGAACCAGCTGCAGCGGTCTTGATCCTTTAACAAGCCGAATTCATTATCAAAGAGATCAGTGTAGGTTATCTGTGGTCTTTCTTCGTGATTGTGTTTTCAGCTTCTCTATGGCAGCCTGATTTTACGCTGTGTAAGTATAGCTAGCATGAAAGATTGTCTGAGATACAAGGGTTTCTTGACGCCGTGTTGCCTGTGTTCTTGCTTGCAACATGCTATAGGTCAGCTTTCCTTATCAAAGAGTGATGGTGCCCTTCTGTGTTTCCAGCTGTCTCATGATGATAATACATCAGATTCGAAATGAAGTGGTTATTAGAATGTCTCTATTTCCATGCAAGTTTCTTGATTACCTCGTAATGGTTATCGGGGAACTTACGAAATGTGTGTCTCCACGGTGCGTTTGCATCGTGGAGCGTTGTTTGTGATTCGTAGTATATTGTGAAGTGTGACTTATATGGAGCTACAGATACACAAATCGTGTGGTGTATCGAAGTGGAAGGCAAACCCTATAAGGGACGGTTACGTCCCTGTCCAACAGTGGTTCACAGTTTACACAGAAAACCATATTCAGGGCGACCAAACAGCGACTTGAATCTCGTTTCTCTCCAACTCTGGCCCATCGTCGTTTGCTCAGACAACACAACTGTTAAATCTGTTGTGATACGAAATCAGAGCAAGCCCTATCTACAGCTATCTACGGAAGATAAGTCGATGTATCTGCCTTCGTTGGATATACTAGTTCATTTATGTCGGATAAAGAAAGGTGTGATACAAAACACGCCTCTCCACCACCTTCTCTCAGCTGCTTACGGATTGGCCTTTGATAATGCAGTCGCAGGGTGTCACAGTTTGTTGGGAGTCATGGACTGTCATTAGGCAGGTCTTTTGCCACTCTTCCTAGCAAACTCATTTCCTCTTCTACCCTCCACAGACCGACCCTACGAAAACATTGTTCCTCCTACCATTCCTTACAAATTTAATGAGCATTACACACTGAGGTTACAGAAGCCATGGAATAGTGAAATGCACCTACACAGACGACCGTAGTATCACGTACATGAGATATAAAATGGCAGTGCATTGGCGGAGCTATCATTTGTACTCAGTTGATTCATTTGAAAAGGTTTCCGACGTGATTACGGTCGCACATAGGAAATTAACAGACACTGAAAGTGGAATGGTAGCTGGAGCTAGACGCATTGGACTTTCCTTTCGGAAATCGTTAGGAAATTCAATATTCCGGGATCACAGTTTCAAGAGTGTGCCGAGAATACCAAATAAGCCATTGCCTCCCATCACGGATACACAGTGACTAATAGCCTTCTCTTAACGAGCGAGAGCAGTAGCAATTGCGTAGAGTTGTCAGTACTAACGAACATGCACTACTGTGTGAAATAACAACACAAGTCAATGTGAGATTCACGACAAATTCTGGCAATAGACGACCGACGCGAGTGTTTTTACTAACAGCATGGCATCGCCTGCAGTGCCTTCCGGGGGCTCGTAACCATATCGGTTGGACCCTAGGCGACTGTAAAACCGCGGCCTGATCAGATGAGTCCCGATTCCAGTTGATAAGAGCTGATGGTATAGTTCGAGTGTGGCGCAGACACCACGGAGCCATAGACCCAAGTTGCCAACAGGGCACTATGGAAGTTGGTGGTTGCTCTATAATGGTGTGAGCCTTGTTTACATGGAATTGACTGGGTCCTCTGGTCGAATTGAAGCGATCATCGACTGGAATGCTACTTGGGGACAATTTGCAGCCATTCATTGACTTCATGTTCCCGTATAACGACGTCGTGTCACCGGGCCACAATTGTTCGGGATTCGTTTGAAGAGCGTTCTCGACAATTCGAGCGAATGGTTTGACCACCCAGATCGCCCAACATACATTCCATCGAACGTTTGTGGGACATAAATCGAGAGATCAGTTCGTGCACGAAATCCTTCGCCGGCAACGCTTTCGCAGTTATGAACGGCTAAAGAAGGTGCTGGGCGCAATATTTCTGCAGAGAACTTCCAACGATGTGTTGAGTGCATGTCACGTTGAACTGCTGCACTACCCGTCACGAATTTAGGAAGTTTCCCGTGATTTTTGTCTCTGCAGTGTAAAAGAAAGTACTTGTTTGCGCTAATGTTGTGTAACATTTCTACAAAATTATTCATTTACTTTTTCAGAGTTAATTCACCTCTAACTCTTAACACTTTATTTAAAGGAATGAATTTGTTCCGGTGCATAAAGATTTCAAACAACCTACTCGAATGCAGCCGAGTAGCTGCTGCGACAACCACTGATATTTCGACAGGTCCACACTCTGCCATTTTCAAAGCCTAAATGCGTAACTTTCGTCAGCACCTCAGTCAATAGAGAACGGACTTTGGCCAAGGACAAGAAATGAATTTAGCAATTGTCTTCTTGAAGTAATCATCCAGGCCTTAGCTTGCTACGTTTTGGTGAAACCACTGTTGTTGTGGTCTTCAGTCCAGAGACTGGTCTCATGCAGCTCTCCATGCTACTCTGTGCAGGCTTCTTTATCTCCCAGTACCTACTGCAACCTACATCCTTCTGTATCTGCTCAGTGTATTCATCTCTTGGTCTCCCTCTACGATTTTTACCCTCCACGCTGCCCTCTGATACTACATTGGTGCTCCCTTGATGTCTCAGAACATGCCCTACCAACCGATCCCTTCTTCTAGTCAAGTTGTGCCACAAATTCCTCTTCTCCCCAATTCTATTCAGTACACCCTCATTACTTTCGTGATCCACCTATTTGATCTGCAGCATTGTTCTCTAGCACCACATCTCGAAAGCTTCTATTCTCTTCTTGTTCAAACTATTTATCGTCCATGTTTCAATTCCATACATGGCTACACTCCGTACAAATACTTTCAGAAACGACTTCCTGACACAAATCTATATTCGATGTTAACAAATGTCTTTTCTTCAGAAGCGCTTTCCTTGCCATTGCCAGTATACATTTATATCCTCTCTACTTCGACCATCATCAGTTATTTTGCTCCCCAACTACTGTAAGAGTCTCATTTCTTAATCTAATTCCCTCAGCATCACCCGATTTAATTCGACTACATTCCATTATCCTCGTTTTGCTTCTGTTGATGTTCATCTTATATCGTATTTTCAAGACGCTGTCCATTCCGTTCAACTGCTCTTCCAGGTCCTTTGCTGTCTCTGACAGAATTACGATGTCATCGGCAAACCTCAAAGTTTTTATATTTCTTCTCCTTGGATTTTAATTCCTAGTCGGAACTTTTCTTTTATTTCCTTTACTACTTGCTCAATATAAAGACTGAATAACATCGGGGAGAGGCAACAACCCTGTCTCACTCCCTTCCCAACCACTGCTTCCCTTTCATGCCCCTCGACTCTTATAACTCCCATCTGGTTTCTGTACAAATTGTAAATAGCCTTTCGCTCCCTGTATTTGACCTCTGCCACCTTCAGAATTTGAAAGAGAGTATTCCAGTCAACATTGTCAAAAGCTTTCTCTAAGTCTACAAATGCTTTCCTTAATCTATCTTCTAAGATAAGTAGTAGTGTCAGTCTATAAATCTAAATTTACATGAGGATCCGAATCGCGACCTCCCAGAACTTTCTTTTTTTTTCCTAGCGTCTATGCCACCTAGGAAAGTATCCGTTTTTCTATGATTTGGCAATATTTTTTTTATTTGACTCTGTGGTCGGATGGCCTTCATAAGGCAACCGCCGTTGAGTTAACCTAAAGTCGTCTGCACCACCTGTCCGTGAATTGTATGAATTTTGTTCCGGGTGTCATCGCATTTTATCAGTTTATGTGCCTATTCTCCGAGCTGGAATTTCGCGACCAGCCCAGCATTAGCGTAAACAAGCATGTGAAACCTCCTAAAAATCACGGACTGGTTTGCTACCAGTATATCAGACCACAATCGTTTACCTGACACGCAGAGTCGATCCAAGTATGACACCTCTCCCTTCTCGCAAGCAACGGCGCTGGGCGTTACGCTATACCAGCAGGACAGTCTCGATCCTCCGGAACACGAGTACAATACCTTAATCACCGCAACACCGTAGTCGATTTATCTTACTGGGTCGATAATCATCTGTAATTTATTAGTACAACTTTTTTCGTATTTAAAACGTATTTCCTCGTACATAAGAAGGTATTATATGGTAAATATATAAAAGTTATTGCTTGGTTAATATACTTTCCATTTCATACACAAAATTCTTCTCCTTTTAATACCGTTTCTTGGGCCTGAAATGCTGTTTTTTTATTCATCGTCGCTGTTTAAAAGTGGTTTTAATGTACAGGGCGGGGCAGGAGATGTTGAACCGTTTATAGGTATATTTATTCGAATACTACGACACATAACATCACGAGCTACATAGATATAAAATCACAAACTAACGGAGAATTGATGTCAGTGTAGAATACGTCCATTGTGGCCATTTTAGTGCCATAGGTGTTTAAGACGAACTCTGACATCCCACTCTACTCTCCGCCAAAGATCTTCATCGATTGTGTTCCACACTACCACTGGCTCTGAATTCTACTAGATCACGATGATGCTGACGCAAGACTTCTTCTTTTAAATATGGCCAAAGAAAATAGTCACAGGGACTGATGTCGAAGCTGTGAGGTGGCCAAATTGGGCCACAATAATGACGCCGAGAAAGTGGTGAGACAGCACTCCCTCACCAAAAACTGCATGCAGAACGTCGAGAACGACACTAGTTGTCAGTGGGCGGACTCCGTCCTGCATAAACCAATGCGCGTGCATTGCAAGTCGAGTGGCATAAACTGCAGGAAAGAAGTGGTTCCCCAACGTGCTCATGCACCGTTGAGAGTTGACCGTTTCATCCAAAAAGAGGGGTCCAATTAACCCATTACTTGATATGGCAACCCAAACAGATACACTACTGGCCATTAAAATTGCTACACCAAGAAGAAAGGCAGATGATAAATGGGTTTTCGTTGGACAAATATACCCTTATTCTAGAACTGATATGTGAATACATTTTCACCCACCTTGGGTGCATAGATCCTGAAAAATCAGTTCCCACAACAACCACCTCTGGCCGTAATAACGGCCTTGATACGCGTGGGCATTGAGTCAAACAGAGCCTGGATAGCGTGTACAGGTACAGCTGCCCATGCAGATTTAACACGATACCACAGTTCATCAAGAGTAGTGACTGGCTTATTGTGACGAGCCAGTTGCTCGACCACCATTGACCAGACGTTTACAGTTGGTGAGAGATCTGGAGAATGTGCTGGCCAGGCCAGCAGTCGAACATTTTCTGCATCCAGAAAGGCCCGTACAGGAACTGCAACATGCGGTCGTGCATTATCCTGCTGTAATGTAGGGTTTCGCCGGGATCAAATTAAGGGTAGAGCCACGGGTCGAAACACATCTGAAATGTAACGTCCACTGTTCAAAGTGCCGTCAATGCGAACAAGAGGTGACCGAGACGTGTAACCAATGGCACCCCATACCATCACGCCGGGTGATACGCCAGTATGGCGATGACGAATACACGCTTCCAATGTGCGTTCACCGTCATGTCGCCAAACACGGATGCGACCATCATGATGCTGTAAACAGAACCTGGATTCATCCGAAAAAATGACGTTTACCCATTTGTGCACCCAGCTTCGTCGTTGAGTACACCATCGCAGGCGCTCCTGTCTGTGATGCAGCGTCAAGGGTAACCGCAGCCATGGTCTCCGAGCTGATAGTCCGTGCTGCTGCAAACGTCGTCGAACTGTTCGTGCAGATGGTTGTTGTCTTGCAGACGCCCCCATCTTTTGACTGCGGGATCGAGACGTGGCTGCACGATTCGTTACAGCCATGCGGATAAGATGCCTGTCACCTGGACTGCTAGTGATACGAGGCCGTTGGGACCCAGCACGGCGTTCCGTATTACCCTCCCGAACCTACCGATTGCATATTCTGCTAACAGTCATTGGATCTCGACCAACGCGAGCAGAGGAATGTCGCGATACGATAAACCGCAATCGCAATATGCTACAATCCGACCTTTATCAAAGTCGGAAACGTGATTGTACGCATTTCTCCTCCTTACACGAGGCATCACAACAACGTTTCACCAGGCAACGCCGGTCAGCTGCTGTTTGTGTATGAGAAATGGGTTGGAAACTCTCCTGATGTCAGCACGTTGTAGGAGTCGCCACCGGCGTGAACTTTGTGAGAATGATCTGAAAAGCTAATCATTTGCATATCGGAGCATCGTCTTCCTGTCGGTTAAATTTAGCGTTTGTAGCACGTCATCTTCGTGGTGTAGCAATTTTAAGGGCCAGTAGTGTACTTTTTGAGCGTAATGTTCTTCTCATTAAAGTTCACAGGACGTTCACTACCCCAATATCTCACTTTTTTATTGAGCACGCCATTATCTTCGAAGTGCGCCCCGTCAGGGAACCAGACGTAATGCAGGAATCGTTCCCGTTTCCTCTGTATTACCCGCGCAGCAAGATTACACCTGTCTTCTTTCTGCTGATCAAGAAGAGTATGGAGCACTGTAATTTTTTAAGGGAATAAATGAAGGTCGGTATGAATAGAACAACGCCGGGCGGCTTTGCGTGTCCACTCTCACCGTTTCCACATTTTCAGGTGATCGCTTTGGTTCTGACATTCCATTGGTTCCAGCTTTCCAATGGAATCTATTGATTATGGCTTTACCGGTGACCTATCTTGAGTAGGTAGACGGAAACACCTCTGTGTAATAATCACACTCATCAGTTCTTCGGATAAAAACATTGACTTGGCTTTCTGTCGATCAGCCAGCCATGTCCTGCCCCCCA
Source organism: Schistocerca piceifrons (assembly GCF_021461385.2). Taxonomy (NCBI): domain Eukaryota; kingdom Metazoa; phylum Arthropoda; class Insecta; order Orthoptera; family Acrididae; genus Schistocerca; species Schistocerca piceifrons. Next base: position 297,839,230 of record NC_060140.1, on the reverse strand, counting down.
TCTTAATCAACTGATCTGAGCTGAGCTATAGTGGACTCTGCGGGAACCACTGCGTGTACTACCGGATTTACAAATATGTAGGTTTAATAGAATGAGCGTGAAATGAATATGAAATGGTTCATCTCCTGTGCCACCGTGATGATCTGCCTCGTCCACGTTTTCTTCTGACACTAAGGTGCATATTTTGAAATAGAGACAACATAATAGTTGTAACATATTATTACTTTGTTTGTACTTTCCTGCACTGACTTTGGTAGTAGAGTGTACATATTGTTTCATAAGTGATAGCGAATAATGATGATGAAAGTAGACGATGACAGAAGCAAAAACGTTTCAGTACACATGCATCCTTAAATAAGCCGACAGCTTGATAACTCTGTGCGTGTGGTTTAGAGCCTCAACTAACTTCAGTATTCAGTATTGTCCTAGTCCAGTCACGAGTTACTTGCCAATATACAGGGTGACTCAAAAGAATGGGAAATTTTGGAATGGAGACTAATGGATGAAAACAATTACTTTACACGTATTTATTAATGTCAATGTACAGTACAGGGTATGTCGTTACTGAATATCACAAGCATTTTTATTTCTTGAATATCACATCCGATAGATGAGCTCCTACTCGGCGCACAAATTCGTGCACCCTGACAGGAACGTTGTGCACAGCTCGACCTAAAATTTCAGTAGAAGTCCTGAAGATTTCCTCTCATAATCTTGCTTTACATTCTTTGCTGGTAGCATGTTGAGCACGGAAAACCCCGCTCTGAAGGTGGAACAAGAAGAAAAATGCAGCGCTGTCAGGTCAAGCCATCTTGGGGGCCATGCAATGTCACTGTGCCTTGAAATAACACCGTTACCCAACAATCGTCGCCCAGCTCCCATCATACCCGTGCTATATGTGCCGTTGCTCGGTCATAGTGAAACCGACTGTTGGCAGGAAAATGAGGCAGTTCGTGCGCAACAAAATTTTACATGATAGAAACATACCAAACAGACTTTACAGTGGTTGCGCACCCATTGTCATCTTCAGAAAAGTAGAGGCGTATTAAGTCACTCGATGACACGACATAACCTTGCTGCTGTGCAGTGGACGCCCGTGTAGATGACGTGGATTTTGCTGAGATCAGTAGCAAAAATTCTGTCTATTGACAAAACCAGTAAGGTCGAAGTGAGCTTCGTCCTACATCCACAGGTCATTAATGAAACCGTCGTCGTAGTGCACTTTTGTTAACATGCGTTCAGCATGTTGTCTACGTATTAGAAAATCGTTAGGTTGAAGTTGCTGAACGATGTGCAAGTTGCACGGATTGAACTTCACATCCGCCACCAGTATTCCCTCAACACCCAAACGATGCGGCTGTAGACATCGAACAGATCACTGTGGCCTCCTTACGAAAGAAATTCGTACAGCCTCCATATTGTCTCTCGTACGAGCGGTTCGGGGTCTCCCTGCAGATTTCTTTCTCAATGCAGAACCCGTTGCTTCAAAATTGCGGACTCAGATGTTAACTGCATTGGCTAAGGGAACACGACCGTGGCGCTCGATGCTGAAATTCTCGACGCGTGGCCTCCACACTTCCATTCCCATAATTGCCTTGAACACCAAAGGTACGCTGCACACCGTTTCATTTCTCCATGTTTACTGTTTATTAATTGGAAAGACTATGCGAGCAGCATTCTATTTGTCATTCAGCGCCACCTACCTCGCAGTGTTGCCACAACACGTTCCAAAACAACTCATACTTTTGAGTTACCCTGTAGTTCACATCAATTGTCTGGATTTTTCTGTATGAGGCCATCTCAGAAATTAGGTGCACAGCACTCCCTTTGAGACTGTTGAAGAACTGTAGTGAATTGTATAGTCTGACAAAGATTTACGAAACGGTTTGGGGGTGTTTTAAATAAACCTAACTCAGTATAGAGAAGAGTACAGTATTGCATCCAACTGCGAGGTGGAACGTGGAGCACTTACTTTAACACGCAGGTGTATGAAGATATCTGTACCATGTAACTTACTAAAGTGGTAATGTATTTCTTTTTAAGATAGGCCATGGTAGATATCTGAGCCCGATTGGATGGGGACTACAAAGAAACGCTTACATTTCAAATACATTTCTACTAACTAGGACAATATTTCACTGAGAAGTCAATGATGCCTCATAACAACATAATAATTACCTCGTAAACGGCTTGTTTGTGAATCCATGATTATATCTACATCTACATCTACATTTATATACCGCAAGCCACCCAACGGTGTGTGGCGGAGGGCGCTTTACTTGCAACTGTCATTACCTCCCTTTCCTGTTCCAGTCGCGAATGGTTCGCGGGAAGAACGACTGCCGGAAAGCCTCCGTGCGCGCTCGAATATCTCTAATTTTACATTCGTGATCTCCTCGGGAGGTATAAGTAGGGGAAAGCAATATAGTCGATACCTCATCCAGAAACGCACCGTTTCGAAACCTGGACAGCAAGCTACACCGCGATGCAGAGCGCCTCTCTTGCAGAGTCTGCCACTTGAGTTTGCTAAACATCTCCGTAACGCTATCACGCTTACCAAATAACCCTGTGACGAAACGCGCCGCTCTTCTTTGGATCTTCTATATCTCCTCCGTCAACCCGATCTGGTACGGATCCCACACTGATGAGCAATACTCAAGTATAGGTCGAACGAGTGTTTTGTAAGCCACCTCCTTTGTTGATGGACTACATTTTCTAAGGACTTCCCAATGAATCTCAACCTTGTAACCGCCTTGCCAACAATTAATTTTATAAGATCATTCCACTGCAAATCGTTCCGCACGCATACTCCCAGATATTTTACAGAAGTAACTGCTACCAGTGTTTGTTCCGCTATTATATAATCATACAATAAAGGATCCTTCTTTCTATGTATTCGCAATACATTACATTTGTCTATGTTAAGGGTCAGTTGCCACTCCCTGCACCAAGTGCCTATCCGCTGCAGATCTTCCTGCATTTCGCTACAATTTTCTAATTCTGCAACTTCTCTGTATACTACAGCATCATGCGCGAAAAGCCGCATGGAACTTCCGACACTGTCTACTCCCATAACACTCCCCTGTGGAACGCCAGAGGTTACTTTAACGTCTGTAAACGTCTCTCCATTGAGAACAACATGCTGTGTTCTGTTTCCTTAAAACTCTTCTATCCAGCCACACAGCTGGTCTGATATTTCGTAGGCTCTTGCTTTGTTTATCAGGCGACAGTGAGGAACGCCGCCTTCCGGAAGTCAAGGAAAATAGCATCTACCTGGGAGCCTGTATCTAATATTTCCTGAGTCTCATGAACACATAAAGCGAGTTGGGTCTCACACGATCGCTGTTTCCGGAATCCATGTTGATTCCTACAGAGTATATTCTGGGTTTCCAGAAACGACATGATACGCGAGCAAAAAAACATGTTCTAAAATTCTACAACAGATTGACGTCAGAGATATAGGTCTATAGTCTTGCGCATCTGCTCGACGACCCTTGTTGTAGACTGGGACTACCTGTGCTCTTTTCCAATCATTTGGAACCTTCCGTTCCTCTAGAGACTTGCGGTACACGGCTGTTAGAAGGGGGGCAAGTTCTTTCGCCTACTCTGGGTAAAATCGAATTAGTATCCCGTCAGGTCCAGTGGACTTTCCTCTGTTGAGTGATTTCAGTTGCTTTTCTATTCCTTGGATACTTATTTCGATGTCAGTTCTTCTTCAGTTCTTCTTCAGTTTTTCTTCAGTTACTGCATTCCTTCATCCATGTAATATTTCACTGTCAGTTGTGATATACTGAGGTGATAAAAGTCGTGGGATACTTCCTAATATCGTTTCGGACCTCATTTTGCCAGCGTAGTGCAGCAACTCGACTTCATATGGACTCAACAAGTCGTTGGAAGTGCCCTGCGGAAATATTGAGCCGTGCTGCCTCTATAGCCGTACATAATCCAGAAAATGTTGGTGGTACAGTATTTTGTGCACGGACTGACCTCTCGATCATGTACCATAAATGTTCTATGAAATTCATTTCGGGATATCCGAGTGGCCAAATAATTAACTTGAATTGTCCAGAATGTTCTTCAAACCAATGGCTAACAATTGTGGCTCGTCGACACGACATGGTTGTTTTGGGCCATGTAGTCCATGAATGGCTGCAAATGGTATCCAAGATAGCCGAACGTAGCCATTTCCAGCCAGTGATCGGTTCAGCTGTACCAGTGCACCCAGTCTAGTCCATGCAAACACAGCCCACACCATTATGCAGCCACACCAGCTTGCACAGTGCCTTGTTGACAACTTGGGTCCGTGGCTTCGTGGGGGTCTGCGCCACACTTGAACCCTACCATCAGCTCTTACCAACTGATATCGGGACTCATCGGACCAGGCCACGGTTTTCCAATCGTCTGCGGTCTAACCGATATGGTCACGAACCAAGGAGAGTCACTGCAGGCGATGTCATGCTGTTAGCAATAGCATTTGCGTCGATCGTGTGCCGTCAAATACCGTTAACGCCCAATTTCGCCAAACTGTCCAAACGAATACATTCGTCGTGCTTCCCATATTGATTTCAGCGGTTATTTCAAGCAGTGTTGCTCGTCTGTCAGCACTGACAATTCTACGAAATCGCCACTGCTCTCGGGCACTGCGTTGCCCTTGGCGAGAGCTAATGCCTGAAAGTTTGTATTATCGGCACTGTCTTGACGCTGTGGATCTCCACTGCTCTCGGGCACTGCGTTGCCCTTGGCGAGAGCTAAAGCCTGAAACTTTGTATTATCGGCGCTGTCTTGACGCTGTGAATCTCGTAATATTAAATTTCCTAGAGATTTACGAAATGAAATGTCCAAAAAAATGGTTCAAATGGCTCTAAGCTCTATGGGGCTTAACATCTGGGGTTATCAGTCCCCTAGAACTACTTAAACCTAATTAACCTGACATCATGCACATCCATGCCCGAGGCAGGATTCGAAACCGTAGCAGCAGCGCGGTTCCAGACTGAAGCACCTAGAACCTCTCGGCCACAGCGGCCGGCAATGAAATGTCTCTTGCGCCTAGTAGCAACTACCATTCCGCGTTCAAAGTCTGTTAATTCTCACCGTGCGGCCATAACCATGTTGGCAACTTTTTCACATGAATCACCTGAGGACGAATGACATCTCAGTCAATGTACTGCCCTTTCATACCTTGCGTACGCGACACTACATCTATTTGTGCATGTGCATATTGCTGTTCCATGACTTCTGTCACTTCATTGTATTTCATGTACACTGTGCCAACCTACCATCAATAAATAAAATTACTACTGATTTTAAAAGCTGTTAATTAAACAGATGGTCCATTAAATATAAGGCGGGAATGGTGCTATGTGAACAATTCTCTGGAAAAAAAAATTCAAATTGAACTGTCAAATAAAAATTATTATTCTGTAAACTGGTGACTCGATCTGATATTACGTTCGATTAGTTTGCACAAAAATCTTCAGTAAATGTTTTATGCTAGCACAAATGAAAATATTGCTCATATCGTTGGGACTGTTTTGTAATAAAACAGCTATAGTTGATATATTTACCAGAACCAAGAGTTATAAACATAGCTATTGTGCATTAACAATGGGGAGAGTTCATTTTGCACGCTTAAGCTAGAATAGCGCAAGCTGCTGTCATGCTGACACAACAAGAACACGGACATGATTACACAACGGTGTCACTTTCCACGTAGAAGGATGCCGAAATCTGTTGGCTCCTCATGCTGTTCTACCATTGCATAGTTGCTAAAACAGGTTGGGCGGGGCAAGGACATTATTTTTAATCACGATCTTCATAACTAATTAGGAATGTCTCTCAACGAGTCGAAGAAGTCCTAGTAATCTTGTTAGTTTTTCTGAGTGAAGCCTGACAATGTAGTAGAAAGAATACATATTTTCGCTGTATCTAGTCACTTTTCCACTCCATTTGCATCTGTAAATGAGTCAGTGATTGGTAACAACTTTTATTTTTAGTACACCAGAGATATCACAGATACTTAATCTGCGACTTCGTATGTAGGTTATTATCGTATTTCCCAATTGTTACTGAATTTAATCGTGGGTTTTCTGGAGATTTAACCACTCTGCTCAGAACTTCATAGACAAAGGGGGTGTTTAGGGTGAAATACATTGAAGTTTCTTGAAGTTACTGCAATCTGTCGCCTTCTGTTTTGTTCTTCAATTTTTTTATTATTCCATTAATGGTTTCGAACCGCCTAGCGATTCATCATTAGATGGTACGTATTTATTAATTGTCTGGGAGGCGTGTAGCTGTGGCAAACGTATAAACGAAACATGTAAGCACCAAGTGTGACGAGAATTATTCACATTATGGGATAGATTTTGTTGCTTTACATAGAGTGATTAGGATCCGTTTGTTTGTACACTTCTCCTGCTCTCCTCCTCCTCCTCTTTTTCTTCTCTCTTCTTCTTTTTCTTCCTCTCGTCCTTGTTCTTCTTCTTCTTCTTCACTTAACCGATTTGACTCCAAGCCTGTTCTGCATTCTACTCCTCTTCTAAGATATGTCATACTTGCATGTTTAGAAACCCAGTCCGAAATCTGGAAGATGTGCGTTGTCCGTCATAAATACGTGTTTGAACCAGATACTGTAAGCTATAATCAATCTGTCCTGCTTCTAGCTCCAGGAGTGCTTTCGTTCTAAATCTGTCCTGCTGTTGCGTAAATGGTTCTTCTCAGAAACTTAATTTCTTCACATCTTATTTTGCCTAAATATATTCCCTTGGGAAAGAACTGGAAGAGCGATATTTTTATAACAGTGCATTTTCGTATGTGATATTATACAAGCTGGTGGGAGTTGTGTCGCACATACTTCCTAATGTCGACAGCTTTTTATCTACACGTGTATTATTGTCAGGATCACTGTGAAACCTTAACAGCTGAAGAATGATATTGCTCCAAACTCATATCGACCACAGTGGCTTTGCGCTGGCTCGGCTTTTTGTCCCTATCAGTATCTGATTATCTACATGGATGTTTCGGTTGCTGAAGTGCACGCATATGTCCTCTTTTTCTCGTAGTGTTAAGAAACCATCAACATAAAGCAAAATGTTATAGACACTGTCTCTTACTATTTTTGTTTTTGTGTGTGTGTGTGCCGTTGTCGGCAGTTTTGGATCGCTTACTAGACATTATCACTCCTCATTTTAAATAAAATATGGCGTTTCAGTCTTCGATCGCTATTCTTTATTTTCAATTACCGGTTTCGCTTATGACAGCGAACCGACTGTTCTGACGGACAAGTTACTCTGTAACTCCAATATATGATCTGAAGACGGGCAGCTATCCCGAAACCGGTAATTGAAAATAAAGAATAGCGATCGAAGACTGAAACGCCATATGTTATTTAATGAACGATCGTGAAATTCCCATTAAGACAAACATGCCTAGTTTTGGTAAACTCCTCATTTTATTTATCAGCCAAGTTGGAAGGGGTATTCATTACGTCACATGAGTAGTAAAGCTACCACCTATGTAACGAAAGAAAAAAATTAAAATAGAAGTAAAATCGGAACATATATTTTATTGCAGAAGAACACTTAAGAAATTCGGGGGTAGGGATTACCGTAAACAAGAAGTTTAAAAACATTTTATAATAATGAAAAAATATAAAACGAAACATCAAAACATCTTTTAAAAAAGCAAACGATGTTATATTTAAATCATTCAAGCCTTATATTCTTACGAGCAGCTAGATGACCTATACGAAGAATTCAAAGTTATATCATAGCAAGTCCTATTCCAAACCAATAATGAGGTGCTGTTTTGTAAAGGTGGAACAAAGGCTAAAGAAGTATTCATAACTGTTGTTTTTTGTGTATGATACCACAAAATACCGGAAAATACTACAGAACGCCACAGTACTGAGCGACTTTAGAATTACAAACTATCAAAAGACTACTAAGGTTCACAATAAAAATAGGAACAAGGGTAGAAAGATACAGACTTATCAAGCACGAAGACATAAATTGTAGAGTATGACTATTTATCTAAAACTTGAAAGGTATATCAGATTAATAAAGTCACAGATTCAGCACCTTTGAAAATGGCGTTACACAGACGAAAAGAATAGTTATTTATGTTGGTTTTTCTGAAATCCACAAGAAGCGTCAGAGATATAAAGAACGCAAAGGAAAAACATTCTCAAATGTGACAAGAAAGACATTAAAAATAGGTCGAAATCCTTAACAGCAAATAAGAACAGAGGTAAAATCAGACAAACATTCGAAGATTTTTTAAGTTTGTGTGTAGGTAATGAAGAATGAGATAAATGGGAAACACAAATAATATTCAGGGGATAGGCAAAATAATGTGAACACCTGTACTTACTTGCGTGTTGGAACCCCCCCCCCTCCCCCCCCATTTGCCCGTAATACAGCTGAGACTCTTCTTGGAAAACTGGCATATAATGACTGTATAGGCTCCAGTGGAATATTGTGCCACTCTTCCATCAGAACCTCTTCTAACTCCTATAGTGACGAGGCAGGCGGAAATCTGATCCGGATTCCGCGCCCCATTACAGCCCACAAGGGCTCGATAACGTCCAAGTGCGGGGACTGTGCTGGCCAGGGAAGATGCTGCAGTTCAGTTGCATGCCCCTCATACCACGATTTTACTGTCCTGGCTGTGTGAATGGGGGCATTATCGTCCTGAAATAGGGAGTCATTGTTGGGGAACGACATTTGAATCATGAGGTACCCCTGATCAACTAAAATGTTCCCATAATCGTTGGCTGTACACGGACTTTGAGAGTAATGATGGGACCAGCAGAATACCATGATATGTCTGCCCACACCATCACTTCCACCTCCATGTTTAACCGTAAGCATCAAGCAGTCAGGATTGTAGGCTTCTTTTGGCGTTCTCCAGGTGTAAACCCGGACCGATGTTGACTCGTCGGACCATATGATGTGTTTCCACTGATCAGCCGTCCAGGGTTTATGCTCCTGACACCATGTTTTACGCTTCTTTGCGTTGGTTGTCGCAACTAACGGTAGCAGCTCGTTCATGAATATTCGTTCTATGGAGTTCTCGGCGGACAGTGTCGATATGTGAGGGGTCTTGAGGACTGCTATTAAGCTCTGCAGTCACTTTAGCCGCCTTAGTATTGTGTTGACACAATTCGTGTTAGCGTACGACGATCTCTGTCATTAATTTTGATTTGCGTCCACTGTTACGTTTACATGATGAAGTCTTTCCATGTTTCGTGTAGGCTGTCATGACAGTTAAACAGTTGCTCTTGAAACGTTCAATAAGTTGGCTGTCTTAGTTATTGATGCTCCAGCTAATCGGGCCCCCACAATCTGCCCTCTTCGGAACTCTGTTAGGTCTTTCATTGCACGTCGACCTCAGCCTCTGAATGCAAATTCGAAGTGTGCACTACTCGTAAACAACCTGAACTGATGCCTAGTCCATACTAAACACGCACAGTCCAGCATGACACGTGCCTTACCTGCGTTGTTGACCGTCAAACACAATCATCCCATTATTACCATTGTTCACATTATTTTGCCCATCCATTGTAGGGTATCCACATTACACCTCTCTGAATCCCAAATGCCGTTAAAAGAAACTATGAGATGTAGATACTATGTATTCGTATTCATGTAAATTATCTCTAAAAGTTTTGTACAAAAAAGTTAATTCACTTCTACATGTACTTTTACAAAGGAAATGACACAGTCGCAGGGACTTTACTGGTCAGATACAAAGAAGTTTTATATATGTATACTGAAGCCTTGGTACAGGTTTTCACTGGCCACTTCAGTCTGTATACATATGGCCGGTAAAGTCTCTGAAATAGTGCCATTTCATTTGTGTAAGTACCTGCACCTCCATTTGAGACTGAATCCCCCCATTTATGTCCGATGCTGAGGTGCTATTCCAGAACAAGGAGGGCCTCGACAATTCAGTTCGTGTGTAAGCGGGAATTTAAGGTAGACTGGGGTGGTGATGAGAATTTGGACCGAGAAGGGACACGTGCCAGAGTAATCCGTGTTGTGTGAACCGCTGTGCCAAGGTAACTTAATAGATAAGGCAACTGCCTTGTAAGCAGGAACCACTGGTTCGATTCCTGGCCTTTGTACAAATTTTTATTCGCTGCTTCAGTCTATATACATAAAACTTCTACATGTGCTACAGGGTCTGCGGTAATCGTAAATTTCACGTACGGACAAGGCATACAAAATGTCTTTCAGATAACGCTGCAGGAAAGTTCAGTCAGTGATTTTGCATATTGAGGTGACGACTCGCTTGGTCCATCACGTCCGATTCATCGTTGTGGAAGAAACGAATATGTAAACTTCAGTGCAGTGATGCACATTTTTCTGGATGGAAAGAAGCTGAGGGACACGAAGTTACACAAGCTTGTCCCTGGTACTGTTTGCTGAAGAAAAATGGTCCAACTATGCTTTCTTTCGTGAACGCACACCACACATTCATCTACACGCTATCTTTGACCTGTTCCCGAGAACTATGGAGGTTTTCCGAACCCAAGGTACAAATGTTGTGCCGAATAACCTTCCCATATGTGCGGAATGAAGCTTCGTCAGAGAAAATATTTCACAGATAGTTGGACTTTTGCCTGATCCGGCCCGATATCCTCACTTATTATTAATTTATTTATTATTCAACTTGATCTGATTAGGGTCACCAGGCCCTCTCAAATGTCGTATCATGGTTTCAAACATACAGTAACTTCTTTTACACCATAGTTTCCTAAGAAATAACAATAATAATGTGACAAATAGTATTAAAATGATTTTAGTATCTACAGTGGTAATGTCGGTAAATAATACTGACCATGAACTGATAGAGTTAATACTGGCAGTACTTGTACTATTGCAGCTGCTGCCACTAGTAATGATAAGAAAAATTTGACAAAAATAACAATGACAGTGGCCGATATAAAAATAATTTATAGCTGTACCAGAAATTTGCTTCTATGATATAGAGTGTTCTGCGGAAAGGAAGTTTAAGGAGGCTGCACCAGATCTGGTTGGAAGGTAGGATGTGCAAGGGTAACGAGTGCGTGCAGGAACAATGGTAATCATCGTTACTTTATCAGATATGTCATTAACTATCTTCTAAAGCTGGAGATGGTACTCAGTTCTCTTACGTAATGCGGGAGTTTGTTCCGTAGTCGGGTTCCTGCTAGTGAGAAGGACTCAGGGAAGTGACTGGAAGATGGAGTGGGACAGGAACGATTCTGCTACGATGTGAATGAGTATTTCTGTCATCTTGTTCAAACAAGAAAGTTATTTCAAGGAGAGATACGAGGGACGGTGTTCGTTGATAAGACAGTAGAGAAGACAGAGGGTACGGAAATGTCCGCGATTTTCTGCACGTAGCCAGGATAGCTGTGCACGTGGCGGTGAAATATGACCAAAGAGTCGAACATTACAGATATAACGAACACTGGCATTTGTAATTAGTTCCAGGCGCTGTGAGAAAGACCTTGAAGGATAACATCGCTTTATCAGTAACTGGAAATATGTTTGGACAAATTTAATTTTCATTTAAAGATAGAAGAGTTTTTTTATAATTTTGTAGGCATGGAGAGATGCTGATGTATTCTTGCACAATACAGTTATGTGCTCAGTTCAATTTCGATTTTCTTCTATTATCATTCCTAGACTATTTGCTGAGGGAGAGAAGTTGATATTTGCCCATTTAGGGTTGAAGATGGTAGATATTCCTGATATTTCTGACTAATCAGCCAAGAATGACCAATCATTACCGCTTGGAATTTGGATTGGTTGAAGTTGAACCTTATATCCTGCGCCAGTTTTTATAGTGCACAAAGGTCGGAATAGAGATTCTTGGTAGTTGTCTTCCGTTTTATTGGTTTTGCCCTTAGGTACAACTGGAGGTCTTCATCGTACATGTGGTACTTGCTGTAGGACAAAATTGATGACACATCATTTATGTATAATAAAAAGAGTATAGCACCTAATAACGAACCCTGGTGGACTTCTGATGCTACCTACCATGACTATATGGTACCGGACATGACGCATTGCTGGTAAGACGTCAGGTATGAGCGAATGCACTTGTCGAGAAATTTAGGCTGCTAGGTTTGGCAAGTAAAAGGTCATAGTCGACAGCGTCAAATGCTTTACTGAAGTCTCAGAAGCACATGATGGTTGCTTCTCCTGGATCCATGGCAAGCTTCAGATCATCTGTTACCTTTATTAAAGCAAATGATGTGCTGCGACATTTCCGGAAACCAGATTGGTGTTCTTGTAGTAGGTTGTTTATAGACAATTAAGTTTGTCAACTGGTAGGGGAGTACATATTCTAAAGCTTTGTACAGTGCATCAAGACTGCAAATAGGTCGGTAATCAGAGAGCAACGTCCTATTTAGGTTTTGGCTTAACTACTCCCAGTTTGTGGGCCTCAGGGAAAACACTTGTGGTTAAGGAGTGGTTGAAGATATCTTCGAAGCGGGTAGTAATGGGTCAATAATAAGCTTCATCATTAGAACTATGACGTGTCCTCAGAGTGTTTCGCATCATACATAAATAAAACGTTCTCGGTTTTCCAGCCGCGTCAATTCGAATAAAATCCTCGAGCTTTCGATGGCCATCTCCGGCATCGTCGTCAGGAGTTCACTGGCTGCCGTGGATGGTTTTTCTTTTTTTTTTTTCCTTATTGATTTTCAATTCCCCCCGAAGGGGGCGGGCCGGCAGCAGCTTACTATGCTGCTCTACAGCCTACAGACTTTTATTAAATAAAGGAAGAAGAAAGAAACAAGAAAAAACAGGCGATAAAATGGCGATTTAAAGAGTAAAATGGCGGAAAGTTAAGACAGAAAGCAAAAGGAGTTGGCAACATAGATAAAAGACAAAGGAATCAGACAAGTAACATAGTAGACACACAATTAAAAAACATGGCGACAGACTGGTTTCTGTTCGCAAGTGATAAAAAGCACACCCAGCGACAGTATGATGGCTGTTCGCTACACTTCCCAAAAGACACAACACGGAGCACGCACTGGAAAAACACACTGTAAAACACTGCACGAAACGGCGGCACAAAGATGGCACTCCTGATCCAAGGCAGATGGGGGTGGGGGGACCTGGAGTAGGGGGAAAAACAAGGAGGGAGGAGAGGAAAAAACGAAAAGGGGGGGGAACCAAGGAGGGAGAGGACTAATAAAGGGGGAGAAGGGTAGATGAGAGAGGGAATGAGAGGAGGCAGAGGAGGGAAATGTAAAAGGACGCGGGGGAGAGAAGGGGGGCAAAGAGAGGGGAGGTGGGGAAGAAAGAGGATGGAAGAGGGGGAGAGGGAGCCCAGGAAAAGGACAGAGGAAAGGAGGGGGAGTGAGGATCAGAGTTGATAGGAGGGATAAATGGAGGGAGAGAGGGCATCATCCGGGAGGGGGAGTTGATGGAAGCCACCTTGGGAAAGGAGATGTAGGGTGTAGAGATGGAGGGTAGGGGGGACACAACGGTGAAGACGGGGCAGGGGGCGGGGATCGGAGAGGAGAGAAGCAAACAGGGGGTGAGGGGGTTCAAGACGGCGGGAGGTGTAGAGGATGCAGATATGTTCGAGGAATAGGAGCAGATTGGGGAAAGGAATGAGAGCATAGAGGATCCACGTGGGGGACGGGAGGCGTATACGGAAGGCGAGGCAGAGTGCATGACGCTCAAGGATCTGGAGGAACTTATAGAATTTGGGGGGGGGGGGGGGGGGGCAGATATCGAGGCAGGACTGGCATAACAGAGGATGGGACGGATTAAGGATTTGTAGGTGGCCGGGGATGTTACGGTTTTTCGCTTATATGCTCTTGATGACATCATCAGCAGCCAATCAGATCGATCCAATGTGGCAAGCGTACGTAAGTCGATCCGGGCAGCTAGCGGAGCTGTTGCCGGTGTCAGCACTGGTGATGTCAGGTGGCGCCAGGGGCAGGCGCCACTTTTGAAACTGCCGCTCCCGCATCGCGCATCTGTCTCTGCTTTCTTTCGATGTCCAGCGCCCGCCCCCATGCCCTGCTGAATGTGTATCCCTGGTCTCTGTTGAAATTGTTGTTGTTTAAACGAATCTCGGCCGCTTCCTTTATAACGGAGTCCCAATATGTAGACGCATGAGTCAACAGTTTCGTATTTTCGAGCTGTATTTTATGCCCGTTTTCTAGGGAATGCTCCGCTATGACCGACTAGTCAAGCTCCCTTTGTTTTATATGGCGCTTGTGCTCAGTACTACGCTCCGCAACCGTGTGAATTGTTTGACCAATATAGATGCTGCCACATTCACAGGGTGCACCATACACACCGGGCACTCGAAGAGCAATGTCATCTTTAACAGGGCGCAACATATCTCGTATTTTGGGGGCGGGCCGGAACACTGGTCTTAGCCCATTTTTCTGCAGCAGACGTCCTAACTTACTGCTAGTTGCTCCACAGTATGGCAGCATTACAGTCCATTTGGCCTCTTCTGCTGATTCACCAGGTGTCTTTCGTCGGCGGCCCTTGAAAGCGTTTGCGATTTCTCTTTAGCTCTATCCATTTTCCCTGGAAACACGTTTTAAGTTCTGCAGTTTGGACTGTAGGTGGTCGTCGTCAGAGATAATCTTGGCTCTATGAACCAACGTGTGCAGGACAGCTTTCTTGTGTACAGGGTGGTGGAAACTATTGGCGTTCAAGTACCGATCAGTGTGTGTTGGTTTCCGGTACACTGAATGACCAAGCTGGCCTCCTGCCTTCCGCTCAACTGAAACATCCAAGAATGGTAGCTTGCCGTGCTTCTCCATCTCGACAGTAAATTTAATGTTGGGATTGACATCGTTCATATGATCGACGAACTGCTGTAGTGTATCTTCACCATGAGGCCATATCAGGAAGGTGTCATCAACGTGTCATAGAAAGCAAGACGGCCGTAATGTCGCTGTTTGCAGAGCCTGCTCCTCAAAGTGCTCCATTAAGAAATCTGCGACTGCTGGAGACAGTGGTGATCCCATGGCTGTGCCGTCCGCCATCTCATAATATTCATCGCAGTACAAAAAGTACGTTGTCGTTAGGACGTGACGGAACAACTTAATGATTCCAGATGGAAAATTTTGGGCCAAAAGATCCTGTATTGGCACCCTCGTAAAAAGTGACACAACGTCCAGGCTAACCATTAGGTCGTTTGGGCCTATCTTCATTCTCTTGAGTGGCTCAACAAATTTCTGCGAGTTGACAACATGGTGTTCGCAATCTCCCAATTTCTGTGCAAATAATCCTGCCAGATGTTTAGCAAGTCTGTAGGTGGGCGAACTGATTGCACTAACAATGGGCCTCATAGGAACACTTCCCTCGTGTATCTTGGGTAATCCATAAAGCCTGGGAGGTCTGGCGGCACGAGGCGTTTATTCATAGAACTATGATACTATCATGTCCAGAAGATGCTGATCAGATTCGCATGAGGGCTTCTTGATAGCACTGCAAATGACATGGTTTAGATATAATTTTTCGCCGATAGAGTAATTTATTCTCACGAAGTAACCAGCCTCCATTTCGTTTGTGGTTCAACTGCAGTTGAAGTACCGGTTCAGTTCTTCGGCTGGGACAAAGAGATTAGCTGTGATTTTACTTTGCCTATACCAAGGACACGCAAGTTTTTCATTAGGACAGCTGGTCTATTCCTGTTGTCGGTTAATGTACGGGCATGCCTGAGTTTTGGATTTCTCACACCTTGACGGACTCTGTGGCGCTCCTGCTTAACATTAAATTCGTGGAGAAGCTGGAAATCGTTTCGCTTAAATGCTTCCACAGTTTGAACTTCGTGGACGTGCAAACGAAGTCGTTCATGTAGCGTCTTGCGAACTGTTGAGCGAGGGACGTTTAGCTGTCGTGATGCTCGGCAAATTGACCTCGGTGTGCCGCTTTGGAAGGCCCCTCTGGTCTTATCCACCGTTTCATGTGCGCTGTCTTCCTGACTGTCTACACTCTCAGTGGCTAGAAACTTCTCTTGCTGAGCCTTAATCTCCTTAACGTCCGGTGACTCCCTTTGAAAGATACGAAGAAAATTTCTTTTCATAGGTATCGGTGATTTCATTTCCGCACACCACATCACGCATTGTGCTCCTCTCCCTCTCTCCCTCTGTCTCTCTTGCTCCCTCTTGAGGTGTAGTTGTTTCTGCTAATTATTTAGGACCTCAAACAAACAATAGGGATCATTTGCAAAAAATCTACATAGAACTTTTTGAGTTGCTTTAATGAAGCCACAAATCGCAAGTGTCTATGTCTCCCAGTTTTTTAAATTTCATTTGTGAATCAGGGAGGTTTTATGTGGTCACCTTGTAAATGACTGAAGCTGAAATAAATGCCATACGAAAGGAGCTTCTGAAATTATTAAAACAATATTGCTAAAGAAGACAGTTCACCTAAACTGAAACTATGATGCAATTGTTCTACTTCAAACGAAATGAGGTAGACAAGTCAAATTATGAACCCTAAATCGTCTCTCCACAGTACACGAGATGTTACACAATACACAATGATGTTGCCAACAGCTTCATGAAGAAAACACCGAATTTTAATCGGGGAACGAAAAAATCCGACTTCAGAAGTGAACACAATGAGGAACTTGCTAATCATGAACAGAAACCAGATAACACAGTAAAGAATTAACACTTCGAGTGGTACTAAAGGTACTGATACTCTGATTTGACAAAATTTTTTGAAAAGCTAGAAATTCAATCAGCTTATTTTAGTTTGCTGAAGAGCGTCACAGAGTCGTTCAAATGATGTGTAGGATATGTAACAAGCTAACTCAGAGGTGCAACTTGCCTTAGACCTTATCAAAATAGTGAGTGAGATATTCAGAATTGAAAGGGGAGTCAAACAAAAAGATTCCTTGTCGCCAAATTTATGGATCAACTTAACAGAGAACGCAGATACTAACAGAGAAAGTATGCATGTATGCCTGGAAATTTGCCTAAAATAATGAAGAACGTATACATCAAAAGCAAAACAGTACAAACCAGTAAACCTCCAGCACCGATTCTTTAAAGAATCCAAATCCCATGCATAAATTGGCATATCTCCCAAACTATATGTTGTAAAATCAAACAATTTTGCACGTACAGTCAATGACACATGTTAATACGTTCCGCAAAATGTGTTGCGATATTAATTTACACTAAAGAAATAATAAATTAAAAAATCATACCTAAAGGTGCAGTTTTACTGCACGAGTAGCGAAAATGTAGTAATAGATAAACTTTTTTCCTTTCATCATTTTGTGGGCGGTGTCAGAAAGAAAAAGTTTCGTTAACATTTGAATCTATGTATGCAGTCTGTTCGAAGATGCTGGGTGCTCTTATTCTCAAGTACCGGATGCATATATCCTCGTCAGTTTGAGTTCCATGAGCTATACCATTTCAAGTCATACACATGACCTCTAACTGTAATAGTTGAATTCCGTTTTTTAAATAGTTTATCTTTTAATGAGTAGTTAATGACAGTATTTTATATTTTTAAATACTGTCGATAACTGTATTACAAATTGAAAAAAAAAAAAAAAAATCCGCCTGGGAGTCGTCAGATAGGCAATGTGCAACTGAGATCGTGTTCTGGGTTAGCCCTTTAGTAACATATATTGCGAAACAAAATTAAATAGTGACCTTTCTGAAACCTGGCAATGGCCGCAGTGGAAACACCGGTTCCCGTGAGATCACCGAAGTTAAGCGCTGTCGGGCGTGGCCAGCGCTGTTGCCATTTTTCGGGGTGCACTCAGCCTCGTGATGCCAATTGAGGAGCTACTCGACCGAATAGTAGCGGCTCCGGTCAACGAAAACCATCATAACGACCGGGAGAGCGGTGTGCTGACCACACGCTCCTCCTATCCCCCCCTCCTCAACTGAGGATGACACGGCGGTCGGATGGTCCCGATGGACCACTTGTGGCCTGAAGACGGAGTGAAGTTTGAAGTTTGTGAAACCTCGTTATTTTCTGCCTTTACGACCAGAAGTTAGAATTTTGGCTCAAAGGGGCCTACAACCTTCCTCTGTAAACGTACTTAGGCGTGGTGCCCTGTGATGTCATTTTCGGGCTATGCGTCGCTTTGGACAACAAGGTTTCGACAACAAGTTGATATGAGAGGTAAAATGAGTCAGTTACGGCACATTTCACAACAATTCTGACTTATCCCAGTCTGGATGTGTCACAACACAGCAAGATGTCACACCTGCTCTTAACAATTTCTCACCAGTTGTCTTGATGCCGGCCGGAGTGGCCGCGCGGTTCTAGGCGCTACAGTCTGGAACCGCGCGACCGCTACGGTCGCAGGTCCGAATCCTGCCTCTGGCATGGATGTGTGTGATGTCGTTAGGTTAGTTAGGTTGAAGTAGTTCTAAGTTCTAGAGGACTGATGGCCTCAGAAGTTAAGTCCCATAGTGCTCAGAGCCATTTGAACCATTTGAACTTGTCTTGATGCCTTTGCGATGGAGGTCAGATCCATGGCGCCCAGCATTGAAATCACACAGTTTTCTTACAGGGTGGCGAGGGCAACATTTCGGACACAGTGCTGCAGATAGTCAACAGGAAAATGCGTCAGCAATGTTAGAAAGAGTTCACCTGTGCGATCAGTTTCACGTATTTCGCGCTAGAAAATGACAGTTTGCAGCGCAATCTGCAACAGGAAGATATTGTTGACGATCTTTGAAACTGTAGAAGGTGAGGACGTCGGGGGCCTCTAACCATATTGAATATATCATCCCTTTGGAGACTGACGCAACCGCAGTTATTGCTCTGGATAAAGGGTGGAAGCAATAGGGAATGTTCAAACCCGTTCGATGCAATTTACGTTCTCGCTTCCCACGCCCGGGTTCCCGGGTTCGATTCCCGGCGGGGTCAGGGATTTTCTCTGCCTCGTGATGGCTGGGTGTTGTGTGCTGTCCTTAGGTTAGTTAGGTTTAAGTAGTTCTAAGTTCTAGGGGACTGATGACCATAGATGTTAAGTCCCATAGTGCTGAGAGCCATTTTTGATGCAATTTAAACGTATAATCGGAAGTAGAAAACAGTGTTTACACTTTTTCATCCCGCCACTTGCACGCCTCTGGTGGCTTGTGTATAGGAGAGCTGCAACAGCGACACACACAGATAAACAAAATGGCAAAGCGTCCCTCTTAGTTCTTCTTCCAGTTCGGGAACACCCTCGATGCCACCCGCACACTGTTCCTTAACGGAGACACTCATCCACGGATTCCACAATTCTGCTACATAGACATCTATATCGGGAGCTTACAGAAAACCCATTCCCTACAATTCTCATTTAAATTGCTGATAAAGAAATGTAATGGCCCAAGTAGTGGTTATGAAGGCCACAGCAAACAGTAATTTCTCTCGAAGTCCAAGTGAATCATTGACCTCGGCTATCAAGATGACTTCACGCTTTTATCAGAACATAGAATCAGATGTACTGCAAGAGCTGACTGATTAACGGTAATTACATTGCACTGAAGGAGGAGATCGAAAGAACTCACAGTCACGTACCGAGATTCGTACCTGGCTGTTACAGTTAGTAGGTGAATGTTGCAGGGACGCTCAGGAAATTTAGGTGACAACCTTTGACAAAAAGACGACGCAATTCTCGTGTAAAAAGGTTTCAAAAAATCAAGTCGAATGCAACAGTAAAATAATCTGCTACATCTATCGCTGTCAGCCACACATAGCCACAAACATGGGGAATGGTATGTGGAAGATTAATTTCAATGAATATTCTGTGCTAGGACTTTTGTAGGTGCACAGCAACGAATGATACGCCTCGTGATAAATGCCAAAATTTTCTGTTGATGAACTGGTAATACTTCATAATTCCGTAGCATCCCAAACGTACTTATTACGTGTAGCCATTGAACCAAACATTTATTTACCAAATTCGGTTACTGAACAAGAAATAAAGACAATCACGATACCTTAAATTGTACTCGACTGAGGCATTTACTTACTGTATGGGAAGATGTTTACATATTATACACTATTGGCCATTAAAATTGCTACACCATGAAGATGACGTGCTACATTTAACCGACAGGAAGAAGATGCTGTGATATGCAAATCATTAGCTTTTCAGAGCATTCATACAAGGTGGGCGCCGGTGGCGACACCTACAACGTGCTGACATGAGGAAAGTTTCCAACAGATTTAACATTCACAAACAGCAGTACACCAGAGCTGCCTGGTGAAACGTTGTTGTGATGCCTCGTGTAAGGAGGAGAAATGCATACCATCACGTTTCCGACATTGATAAAGGTCGGATAGTAGCATATCGCGATTGCGGTTTATCGTATCGCGACATTACTGCTCGCGTTGGTCGAGATCCAATGGCTGTTAGCAGAATATGGAATCGGTGGGTTCAGGAGGGTAATACGGAACGCCGTGGTGGATCCAAACGGCCTCGTATCATTAACAGTCTAGATGACAGGCATCTTATCCGCATGGCTGTAACGGATGGTGCAGCCGCATCTCGATCCCTGAGTCAACAGATGGGGACGTTTGCAAGATAACAACCATCTGCATGAACAGTTCGACGACGTCTGCAGCAGCATGGACTATCAACTCGGAGATCATGGTTGCGGTTATCCTTGACGCTGCATCACAGACAAGAGCGCCTGCAATGGTTTACTCAACGACGAACCTGGGTGCACGAATGGCAAAACGTCATTTTTTCGAATGAATCCAGGTTCTGTTCACAGCATTATGATGGTCGCATCCGTGTTTGGAGACATCGCGGTGAACGCACATTGGAAGTGTGTATTCGTCATCGCCATACTGGCGTATCACCCGGCGTGATGGTATAGGGTGCCATTGGTTACACGTCTCGTTCACCTCTTGATCGCATTGACGGCACTTTGAACAGTGGACGTTACATTTCAGATGTGTTACGACCCGTGGCTCTACTCTTCATTCGATCCCTGCGAAACCCTACATTTCAGCAGGATAATGCACGACCGCACGTTGCAGGTCCTGTACGGGCCTTTCTGGATACAGAAAATGTTCGACTGCTGCCCTGGCCAGCACATTCTCCAGATCTCTCACCAATTGAAAACGTCTGGTCAATGGTGGCCGAGCAACTGGCTCGTCACAATAGGCCAGTCACTACTCTATACAGGGTGTTACAAAAAGGTACTGCCAAATTTTCAGGAAACATTCCTCACACACAAATAAAGAAAATATGTTATGTGGACATGTGTCCGGAAAAGCTTAATTTCCATGTTAGAGCTCATTTTAGTTTCTTCCACCTACGCTCAATGGAGCACGTTATCATGATTTCATACGGGATACTCTACCTGTGCTGCTAGAACATGTGCCTTTACAAGTACGACACAACATGTGGTTCATGTACGATGGAGCTCCTGCACATTTCAGTCGAAGTGTGCGTACGCTTCTCAACAACAGATTCGGTGACCGATAGATTGGTAGAGGCGGACCAATTCCATGGCCTCCACGCTCTCCTGACCTCAACCCTCTTGACTTTCATTTATGGGGGCATTTGAAAGCTCTTGTCTACGCAACCCCAGTACCAGATGTAGAGACTCTTCGTGCTCGTATTGTGGACGGCTGTGATACAATACGCCATTCTCCAGGGCTGCATCAGCGCATCAGGTATTCCATGCGACGGAGGGTGGATGCATGTATCCTCGCTAACGGAGGACATTTTGAACATTTCCTGTAACAAAGTGAAGTCACGCTGGTACGTTCTGTTGCTGTGTGTTTCCATTCCATGATTAATGTGATTTGAAGAGAAGTAATAAAATGAGCTCTAACATGAAAAGTAAGCGTTTCCGGGCACATGTCCACATAACATATTTTCTTTCTTTGTGTGTGAGGAATGTTTCCTGAAAGTTTGGCCGTACCTTTATGTAACACCCTGTATGAACTGTGGTATCGTGTTGAAGCTCCATAGGCAGCTGTACCTGTACACGCTATCCAAGCTCTGTTTGACTTAATGCCCAGGCGTATCAAGGCCGTTATTACGGCCAGAGGTGGTTGTTCTGGGTACTGTTTTCTCAGGATCTATGCACCCAAATCGCTTGAAAATGTAATCAGATGTCAGTTCTAGTATAATATATTTGTCCAATGAATACCCGTTTAGCATCTGCATTTCTCCTTGGTATAGCAATTTTAATGGCCAGTCGTATATAAGACGATGAATAGTTTCGAATGTAAGGAGACTGATCATAATCATTGATTTTATAAACGTAAGCCCTTTTGGACCACTGCTCTACAAATCCAATTTACAAATTATTTTTGCTCGTGAAAAGGGAATAATAATTTGCCCATTGCCAACAGCGAGATTCTCAACGTCATTATGAGGGCTTCAAATCAAGGGTGCCATGAGACAAACAGAACTTGCAGGCGGCCTTTGATGTGAGCTGTGGTTTATTGTTGCAGGCACTGGTCAGGCTGCTGGAGGCAGACCTGAACGCAGCGATGTCTTGTGACCGCGTTAAGGCAGCGGACACGACTGATGCCATCACCTGGCCCCATCTCTCGTTGCCTGGCAGCGCGTGTGCGGCGGGTTGTGCATGAGTCTCTGGCCCCGCGCTGTGTGTGTATGGCGGCGCAGATGCAGCTGACACTCCTTTGCCAAGCAGGAAGCGTCCCATTTGTTTCCTCGACAACGTTCCCTCCATGGAATTTCATTGACTGGGGTATAATTGTCTTCAGTGACGAGTGTCGCTTCGAAATGAGGCCCGATGAACAGCGAGAATGCGTCTGGAGATGTCCCGGACAGCGGTGCATACTAAACACTGCCGTCCACCATACGGCCCGACCACAACTAGTGATGGACTGGGATGCCATTTGTTTTCATAGCAGAACTCTTTACAGATGCGTGCGCCGTGTCTGCGCGGCCTGCTCGGAACCGCAGCCGTGACTGCCGGAGAGCCTCGACTTGCGCTGCCCGCTCAGCCGGTGTAGCCGCACCGAGAACTGCCGGCCGAGCGTTGCCCCGCCACAGCCCGACACCGCCTGAGCGTCCGTCTGATTCGGCTCATACTGATGCCGGCGCAGAACGAGATACACTGAAGAGCCGAAGAAACTGGTACACCTGCCTAATATCGTGTAGGGCCCCCGCTAGCACGCGTAAGTGCCGCAACACGACGTGGCATGGACTCGACTAGTGTCTGAAGTACTGCTGGAGGCAACTGACACCATGACTTCTGCAGGGCTATCCATAAATCCTTAAGAGTGCGAGGAGGTGGAGATCCGGCATCCGAGACATACACCTATTACAAAAAAAAAAAAAAAAAAAAAAAAAAAAAAAAAAAACAGACAGCAATTCACTTGACTCCTTCCTGAGAGGCAATCTCCACTCATTTCAAATTAATAATATAAGTGTACACCAGTTGTGGCTTAAATTCAAAGAAATAGTATCGGCAGCAATTGAGAGATTTATACCAAACAAATTAACAAACTACAGAGCTGATCCTCCTTGGTACACAAACCGGTTAAAACACTGTTGCAGAAACAACGAAAGAAACATGCCAAATTTAAACAGATACAAAATCCCCAAGATTGGCGATGTTTTACAGAAACTCGAAATTTAGCGCGGACTTCAATGCGAGATGCTTATAACAGTTTCCACAACGAAACTTTGTCTCGAAACCTGGCAGAAAATCCAAAGAGATTCTGGTCGTAAGTGAAGTATGTTAGCAGCAAGAAACAACAGAGATAATATCGAAGACAGTGCCGCCAAAGCAGAGTTACTAAACACAGCCTTCCGAAATGCCTTCACAAAAGAAGACGAAATAAACATTCCAGAAGTCGAATCAAGAACAGCTGCCAACATGAGTAACGTAGAAGTTAATATCTTCGGGATAGTTAAGCAACTTAAATCACTTAATAAAAACAAGTCTTCTGGTCCAGACTGCTTACCAATTAGGTTCCTTTCAGAGTATACTGATGCAATAGCTGTATACTTAACGATAATATACAACCGTTCCTTCCACCAAAGATCCGTACCCAAAGACTGGAAAGTTGCACAGGCCACACCAATATTCAAGAAAGCTAGTAGGAGTAACCCGTTAAGTTATTCGTCTCATCATTAAAGTCGATATGCAGCAGGATTTTGGAACATTGCGTTCGAACATTACGAATTACGCCGAAGAAGGTCTATTGACACACATGGGTTTAGAAAACACCGTTCTTGTGAAACACAACTAGCCCTTTATTCACGTCAAGTGTTGAGTGCTACTGACAAGGGATTTCAGCTTGATTCCGTTTTTCTCGATTTCCGGAAGGCTTTTGACACTGTACCACACAAGCGGCTCGTAGTGAAATTGCGTGCTTATGGAATATCGTCTCAGTTATGTGACTGGATGTGTGATTTCCTGTCAGAGACGTCACACGTCGAAGTAATTGACGGAAAGTCATCGAGTAAAACAGAAGTGATGGCGTTTCACAAGGTAGTGTGCTGTTCCTTGTGTATATAAACGATTTTGGAGACAGTCTCAGCAGCCTTTTTGGGTTGTTTGTGGATGAATGACGCTGTTATTTATCGACTAATAATGTCATCAGAGGATCAAAACATAATGCAAAACGATTTACAAAAGATATCTGTATGGTGCGAAAATTGGCAGTTGGCCCTAAACAACGAAAAGTGTGAGGTCATCCACATGAGAGCTAAAAGGAACTCGTTAAACTTCGGTTTCTCGATAAAACAGTCTAATCTAAAAGCCGTAAATTCAGCTAAATACATTGGTATAACAATCACTAACAACTTAAATTGGAAGGAACGTATAGAAAATGTAACAGACCTACTAAGGAGACTGCCTACACTACGCTTGTCCGTCCTCTTTTAGAATACTGCTGCGCGGTGTGGGATCCTTACCAGATAGGACTGACGGAATACATCGAAAACGTTCAAAGGAAGGCAGCACGTTTTGTATTATCGCGAAATATTGGAGAGAGGGTCACAGAAATGATACAGGATTTGGGTTGGAAATCATTAAAAGAAAGGCGTTTTTCGTTGCGACGGGATCTCCTCACGAAATTCCAATCACCAACTTTCTCCTCTGAATGCGAAAATATTTTGTTTACACCGGCCTACATAGGGAGGAACGATCACCACGATAAAATGAGGAAAATCAGAGCTCGTACGGAAAGCTATAGGTGTTCATTCTTTCCGCGCACTATACGAGATTGGAATAATAGAGAATTGTGGAGGTGGTTCGATGAAACCTCTGCAGGCACTTGAACGTGATTTGCAGAGTATCCATGTAAATGTAGATGTAGATCTCTTCTGAACAGCTCGTTGAAGGTATCACAGATATCCTCCATAATGTTGATGCCTGGGGAGTTTGGTGGCCAGCGGAAGTGTTGAAGCTCGGAAGGGTGTTCCTGGAGTCACTCTGTAGCAATTCTGGACGTGTGGGGTGTCGCATTGTCCTGCTGGAATTGCCCAAGTCCGTCGGAATCCAGGTGACCAGACAGGATGCTTACGTACGTATCACCTGTCACAGACGTATCTAGACGCATCAGGTGTCTCACGTCACTCCAACTGCACATGCCCCACACCATTACAGAGCTTCCACCAGCTTGAACAGTCCCATGCTGACATGCAGGGTCCATGGATTCATGAGGTTGTCTCCATAACCACATACGTCCATCCGCTCGATACAATTTGAAACGAGACTCGTCCAGCCACGCAACAAGTTTCCTGTCATCAACAGTCCAATGTTGGTGTTGACGGGCCCAGGCGAGGCATGCAGTCATCAAGGGTACTTGAGTGGGCCCCGGCTGCGAAAGCTCAAATGGTTCAAATGGCTCTAAGCACTATAGGACATCTGAGGTTATGAGTCCTCTAAACTTAGAACTAATTAAACCTAACTAACCTATCACACACAACCATGCCCGAGGCAGGATTCGAACCTGTGACCGTAGCAGCAGCGCGGTTTCGGACTGAAGTGCCTAAAACCCCTCGGCCACAGCGTCCGGCGCTGCGAAAGCCTATATCATGATGTTCCGTTGAATGGTTCACAAGCTGACAGTTCTTCATGGTCCAGCATTTGAATCTTCAGCAATCTGGGGAAGGTCTGCAATTCTGTCCCATTGCAATCGTTGTTGCAGGATCTTTTTCCGGCCGCAGTGATGTCGGACATCTGATGTTTTACCGGATTCCTGATATTCATGGTACACTCGTGAAATGACCGTACAGGATAATACCCACGTCATCGCTGCCTCGGAGATGCTGTATCCCATCGCTCGTGCGCCGACTTTAACACCATGTTAAAGCTCACTTAAACCTAGGTAACCTGCCATTGTAGCAACAATAACCGATCTACCAACTGCGCCAGACACCTTTTGTCTTATACAGGCGTTGCCGACCTCAGCGCCGTAGTCTGCCTGTTTACATATCTCTGTTGTTGAATAAGCAAGCCGATACCAATTTCTTTGGTGCTTCAATTTATCATGGCGTGACAACATCATAGCAGAACTATATTGTCAGGCATCCATAGGACTGTTACGTGAAACTGATAGATAGGTTTCTACAAAGAAGAAACTTCAACGATACAGTGAACGGCAAACGCCCATCGATGAAAATACCAGAACAAGTTACCCCTCAGGAATTAGTTATCTCACCAGTGCTGGTCAATGTACACTCCTGGAAATTGAAATAAGAACACCGTGAATTCATTGTCCCAGGAAGGGGAAACTTTATTGACACATTCCTGGGGTCAGATACATCACATGATCACACTGACAGAACCACAGGCACATAGACACAGGCAACAGAGCATGCACAATGTCGGCACTAGTACAGTGTATATCCACCTTTCGCAGCAATGCAGGCTGCTATTCTCCCATGGAGACGATCGTAGAGATGCTGGATGTAGTCCTGTGGAACGGCTTGCCATGCCATTTCCACCTGGCGCCTCAGTTGGACCAGCGTTCGTGATGGACGTGCAGACCGCGTGAGACGACGCTTCATCCAGTCCCAAACATGCTCAATGGGGGACAGATCCGGAGATCTTGCTGGCCAGGGTAGTTGACTTACACCTTCTAGAGCACGTTGGGTGGCACGGGATACATGCGGACGTGCATTGTCCTGTTGGAACAGCACGTTCCCTTGCCGGTCTAGGAATGGTAGAACGATGGGTTCGATGACGGTTTGGATGTACCGTGCACTATTCAGTGTCCTCTCGACGATCACCAGTGGTGTACGGCCAGTGTAGGAGATCGCTCCCCACACCATGATGCCGGGTGTTGGCCCTGTGTGCCTCGGTCGTATGCAGTCCTGATTGTGGCGCTCACCTGCACGGCGCCAAACACGCATACGACCATCATTGGCACCAAGGCAGAAGCGACTCTCATCGCTGAAGACGACACGTCTCCATTCGTCCCTCCATTCACGCCTGTCGCGACACCACTGGAGGCGGGCTGCACGATGTTGGGGCGTGAGCGGAAGACGGCCTAACGGTGTGCGGGACCGTAGCCCAGCTTCATGGAGACGGTTGCGAATGGTCCTCGCCGATACCCCAGGAGCAACAGTGTCCCTAATTTGCTGGGAAGTGGCGGTGCGGTCCCCTACGGCACTGCGTAGGATCCTACGGTCTTGGCGTGCATCCGTGCGTCGCTGCGGTCCGGTCCCAGGTCGACGGGCACGTGCACCTTCCGCCGACCACTGGCGACAACATCGATGTACGGTGGAGACATCACGCCCCACGTGTTGAGCAATTCGGCGGTACGTCCACCCGGCCTCCCGCATGCCCACTATACGCCCTCGCTCAAAGTCCATCAACTGCACCTACGGTTCACGTCCACGCTGTCGCGGCATGCTACCAGTGTTAAAGACTGCGATGGAGCTCCGTATGCCACGGCAAACTGGCTGACACTGACGGCGGCGGTGCACAAATGCTGCGCAGCTAGCGCCATTCGACGGCCAACACCGCGGTTCCTGGTGTGTCCGCTGTGCCGTGCGTGTGATCATTGCTTGTACAGCCCTCTCGCAGTGTCCGGAGCAAGTATGGTGGGTCTGACACACCGGTGTCAATGTGTTCTTTTTTCCATTTCCAGGAGTGTATATATAAATGACTTGCCAACGATTTTTCTAGTGACCTGCACTTTGTTTACCGACGATGCCGCCTTCGTCACGTCGGGCCGCAAGGCAGCTAATAAACGGGGCTCAACGCCAAATAGATATCATGGAAGAGTGGGTGCAGTTCAACAACATAACAATCAACCCCAAGGAGACAGCTGCTGTGCTATTTACTAAGAAGAGGCAACCGGTACTACGTTACCCACTAAGCTGGGGATCATTCAGGATGAGTCCCTCACCTTCACAATACACACACACAGCAACGAAAAAAGGACGTCATGAAGATGGCGTAAGCACTGATACCATTCCTCTCTAGCACTCAACACCAAGACGAAGCACCAACTCTACAGATCGACAGTCCAGCTATAGCTCTTCTACGGATGTGCAGCGCGGGTAGTCACATGTGATACTAATATACGTGCACTCCAACTAATACGGAACCGGTGCCTAAGGTAAACGCTGGCGGCTCCGTGATGGACGAGAACCAGGGAGCTATACGAAACCCTGAAGGAGAAATATATGCACGAAAAATAACGGATTATGCCACGAAGTTCTTTACCAAAGTGGATCACTTAAAGGACGAAATACGCCTCTCCGACTAATAGGCAGCGCTGTAATAAGTGCAAAGTGCCACGTGCATGGGTCGCTGGCACCCGCCACAAGTTTGTGCACCAGTCATCGAAAACCGCATACTACAACTCGTGGAACGAATTAATGAAAGGTACCTACAATACCAAATACCACATCCCAGGAAAAATTTTACTTAATTAGGGGAACAAAGGACCCAATGAGCGCCCAAGTTAGCTCACAAAGTGTATAATAAATTGTTAAATAAACAGACATAAGATTATTGTACCCACCAAGAATAGTCCCCCGAAGGAGGTCAGTCTTGTGTCCACTACACTCGCACACGCACGCACGCAGTCACACACACACACACACACACACACACACACAAACCGAAATCTCTATGACCCATTTGCTAGCATTCTTCGCACAGTATTTACCGACCCGGTACTTCACCTTCTGTGTTACTTTAAAATAACTGATGGCTGTAACATTAAGAACAGGATCGTTACTTAAATCTCCACCGTTGCTTGTAACTGTTAAATCAGCATTTTGCTACGTGAATGTGAAAAACTCTGCACTTTACGAGCCTGCCGCGGTGGTCGTGCGTTCTAGGCGCTCCAGTCCGGAGCCGCGCTGCTGCTACGGTCGCAGGTTCGAATCTTGCCTCGGGCATGGGTGTGTGTGATTTCCTTAGGTTAGTTAGGTTTAAGTAGTTCTAAGTTCTAGGGGACTGATGACCACAGCAGTTGAGTCCCATAGTGTTCAGAGCCATTTGAACCATTTTTTTGCACTTTACGGTGCAGGGAAAATAATTAATTTCATTAAAGGTCACCACACTAATTATAGAATTATTGTAGTGCTGTATGAGGAAATGGCAAACATTTAAAAGCTTTTATTGACACACATGGAAGTTAGATGGTTATATCATGGCAGAAGTGTCCTAACATTGTATGAAGTTTATCTTTTCCTCAGCAGGTACACCTTTCTCAAGGCAAGTTTGGCTTATTTGATAGACATTTCGTTAAAAATTAACTCTTTAAATCTGTTTCTTCAGGAACCAAACACAATATTGTGTAATGTGTAAGAACATATCGAATCGTTTATTAAAAACGTTGCAGTATGGGAAATACGTTTGAATTCCAACAAAACTGAGTGGTTCGATACTGGTTCAAATGGCTCTGAGCACTATAGTACTTAACTTCTGAGGTCATCAGTCCCCTAGAACTCAGAACTACTTAAACCTAACTATCCTAAGGACATCACGCACAACCATGCCCGAGGCAGGATTCGAACCTGCGACCGTAGCGGTCGCGCAGTTCCAGACTGAAGCGCCTAGAACCGCTCGGCCACTCCGGCCGGCGGTTCGATACTCTTCACGATTTCCAAGCAGAAATTCATCTTACTTCGGAAGAAAATATCAAGGACAAAATTAAGGAACATTTGAAGACATTTGGGAAAGCTTTCAAAGACTGTTTCCCTGCTCTTTGTAGCAATATCAGCTGGATTTTCGGTAGCTTAGAAGATACAATAAGTTTCGAAACCACATGAAGTGTAAATGAAAACGAACACCTACTCGAAACTTCCAGTCACTAAGTAACAGAAAATAAATCTTCGTCACTGATAAGTTTCTGTTTCAGCTTAAAGGCGGAATTTCCAATGCTGTCAAATAAAGCGGTAACAAATTGATTACGTGTCCCGTCCACCTATTTGTGCGAGAAGGCTGGTTCAAATGGCTCTGAGCACTATGGGACTCAACTGCTGAGGTCATTAGTCCCCTAGAACTTAGAACTAGTTAAACCTAACTAACCTAAGGACATCACAAACATCCATGCCCGAGGCAGGATTCGAACCTGCGACCGTACTGGTCTTGTGGTTCCAGACTGCAGCGCCTTTAACCGCACGGCCACTTCGGCCGGCTGCGAGAAGGATTTTTGTTCCTACACTTATATAATATATATATACAGAAACATACTTCTGAGCGAAAGTAATTTGAGACTGTCTGTGGTTCCTTATTTCGAAGTTATGATGCATGCAAAGTAGTCGGATCTTCCTCACAGACTTCTAAGGATGAATTGAGCCAGTTAATTTCACAACGAAAACTTATAGGTAAACAGAAAAGTGTTGTAACTGAAATGTAAGGCACTATAAAAGCTTTACGGCTGTTAAACCACTTGCTTAGATTTCAATTACTTCATTCTACAGGAGGTACCTTTTTCTTTTATAAGGTTTCGTTCACATTAGATCTTTGTGAAAGGAAATCACAGATTGAAAAAGTTTAGAAACTACTGCTCTTTGGTATGTGTCAAAATATCTACGTGATATCACACTCGTACGATACGGCTACTACGCATCTAGAGGGTTGGATCCCCTCCTTCGAAAGCGTCAGATTGCAAAGCCTGGGCTACTCTCAGGGTGGAATCTCCGTCTTCGAAGATAGTGTGTGTCTGTCTGTCTGCTCGCTGCTGTCGCTGTTCGTTCGTTCGTTCGTTCGTTCGTCCGTCCGTCCGTCCGTCCGCCTGCTGGCTGTCCATCGCCGTCGTCGCTGCCGCTGCCGCCGCCGCCGCCTGCTGTTCGTCCGCCTGTTCGCCGCCGACGCCGACGCCGACGCCGACGCCGCCTGCTGTTCGCCGCTGCCCATCGCCGACGCCGACGCCGACGCCGCCTGCTGCACGTCCGTCTGTCCGTCGCCGTTCGTCTGCAATGAGTACTCCCACCTCCACCGTCATCTACACCTCCCCCTCCCCCTCTCCCACAGTCACTTCCTGGAGTGCCGCCTCTGGCCTCCCTCCTTCCACCTCCCCTTCCCTTCCTCCACTTACCCACCCCCCTATCTCCTCCCCTGCTGTATACCCACACCTCTACACCCTTCCTACAGCCTCCACACCCTCAACAGCTCCCACTACTACCCCCGCCCTCACGTACGCCTCTGTTGCCGCCTCTGCTGCCGCCCCTCAGGTGGTTGGCTTCCCCTCTCTCACCGACCCCGTCGCTTCGTCTTCTGCATCTCCCGCACGCATCACGTTGCGCCGAGCCACCATCGCCACCACTGAACCAGCTGCTTCTCCCGGTGCCTCCACTACGCCACAGGGATCTGCCACCCGCCACCTCCCTCTCCTCCCCGTCCCTCTCCCCTCCTCCCAGCCTCCAGTCTCCAAAAAACCCCAAAAGCGCGTCCTTACCGACTCTGCTCCCGCCACTTCCCACAAAAAATCAACGCCACCTCCCCCTCCCCCTCCCCCTGCCGTCACCATGGACACCACCCCTCCTCCTGCCACCCCTACCTTGGCCCCCACCCTCCACACCTTTGTCCTGTCCACTCCCGATCCTAAGTTCCTCGACGCTCGTACCCTCACCAAGGAAATACGAAAGTACTTACCTGGTGCTCCCATCTCCCAACTCATTCCCCGCAGGGACTCAGTCCTTATCAAGTCCCCATCCCCATCATTTCACACAGACCTCCTGCGAAAACTCCCACGAGTTATGTTTGGCCCCCACGCCTCTCTGACACCCTTCCTTTCCGCTTCCACTCCTCGTCAGCCCCAGCCTCCCCGTCGCCCCCCCACCTACACCGCTGTGATCACCAAGCTCAGCCCGGTGATCACAGAGGATGAAGTGTTGGTAGAATTGAACTCCCACCCGGACTTGGAAATCCGCTCTGCTCGCCGTATCCACAATGCCTCTGGTCCCACCTACCTCATGCGGGTATTCTCAGAGTCCGCCCCGTCCATAGACCATCTCCTCACCCAGGGTGCCCTGATATACCACCGTCGCCACCCTGTTGAATCCTCCAAATCCCCTCCCCAATCCTACCGTTGCCAACGGTGCCTGATGTACAATGACCACCTGACTCCCAACTGCAAAAACCCCCCCACCTGTCCCCATTGCAAGGCCTCCCACTTTCTCAAGAACTGCCCCAACCTCGCTGCTCCTCCTTCCTGTAATACCTGCAATGGCCCCCATCCCACATACTCCTACAAGTGCAAAGCTAAACCCCCTCCAGCCACCCCTGAACTTACAGTCCCAGTTCGTCCCGTCGATCCTCCTGTCCATCCTAACAATTCCCTCCGTCCACCCCCCACGGCCGAGGACATCATCCGGTTCATTACCGTTGTACTCCAAAACATTCACCCTTTTCAGCGCCCGCACACCTTCCAACAAATATCCCTTGCTGCTCGCTCTGTGTTCCACCTGAACACCTTCGCCACTTACTCCCACAACCAAGCCCACTTCACCTTCACCCGCCTCGACACCCTAGTTTAAGTCTCTTCCCTTCCCTCTCTTCCCCCCCTCCTTCCCGTCATGGCGCGGCACGAGTCTCGCATCCTCTTCCAGAACATTCGCTCCTTCCGCTCCAACAAATACCTCCTCATGCACACCCTCTCCCACCACCAGGTCGACACCTTCCTCCTGAATGAAACCTTTCTCCAGCCCCACCATTCTGTCCGCTCCTCCCCCTATATCCTCCACCGCACTGATGCTCCTGGTCCTCGTGCGCAGGGTGGAGTCGCGATTGGCCACCTTAAGCATATCCCCGTCCGGCCACAACCTCTCCTCAATGACCCCACTGAACACCTTATCCTTAGCGTCTTCTTCCCCTCCCTCACCATTACCTGTGCCACCATCTATGTCCGCTCCACTGCTCCTCTTCCTTATGACTTCATCTCACACATTGATCACACCTTCTCCACCTATGTGATTGCCGCCGACCTCAACGTCCATAGCCGCACTCCTGCTGCCCTTCGGCGGTGGCATCAGTTCCTCTCCACAATCCAGGGTGACCTTGTTCCCATTCCCCAGCACACCCGACCCGAAAGTAACACCACCCCCGATGTTGTCATTGCCTCCGCCAACCTCCTTGGGCGTATCACTGTCGCCGTCCTTGACCCCACAGGTAGCGATCACCTCCCTGTCCTTCTCACCATAACGTCTGCAAACCGCCCCCCTCCAGCTCCGCAACCTGCACCCCCTCCCAAGGTCGTCCATGACTATCGCCGTGCCAACTGGGCTGCCTACCGGGACTCCATCTCCACCCAGGTCGAAAGCCACCCTCTTACCTATCGCCATCCTGACGACATCATCCGCGCCTCGTCCTTCCTTCAGACGGTAATTACTGACGCCGTGGAGGCCCATGTTCCTACTAAAACCATCCACCCACACCGTCCCACTCTCCCTCCGCGGGCTGTCCTCCTCCTCCGTGAATCCCGCCGCCTCTATCGCTCCTTCCTCCGCACTCGTGACAGGGATACACTCCAACGCCACCGGCAAATACAGCGACACGTACGGAACCTTATTACAGCAACGAAACGCCGGGACTGGCGCCAGACCTGCACACGACTCAATGCCACCCTCCCTATCAACTCCTCCAAGTACTGGTCTGCCTTCCATCGTCTTACTGGTTCCCTTTCCGCTCCCCACTACCCCCTTCTCCATAACGATCGCCCCCTTCCAGACAACCTCAGTAAGGCCAACCACTTCGCTTCCCACCTTTCCGAGGTCTTCTCCATCCCCGATGATCCCCACTTTGATTATTCTCTTTTCCCCACCGTCATGGAACGTGCTGATACCTCAGTCGCTCCACTTGCTCCTAGTCTCCAGTACTTGGGGCAGTTGCCCCCTTCGGACGTCAACACTCCCATCACAGCACAAGACATTAAACTTCTCCTCCAGTCCAAACGCAACACGGCCCCTGGTCACGACTGTGTCACCTACCGTCACCTTCGAGAAAGCCCCTATTCCTTCCTAACTGTCCTCGCCCATCTCTATAATGTCATCCTCTCTACTGGCTTCTACCCTGACCTGTGGAAGACCTCCCGCGTCCTCCTCTTCCTCAAACCCAACAAACCCCCTTCTGCCGCCTCTTCCTATCGTCCCATCTGCCTCACCTCCGTCTTCAGTAAGGTCCTTGAATCCATCCTCTCCCACCGTATCCATCGGCACCTTGCTCAACACCACCTCCTCCCCCTTACCCAGTGTGGCTTCCGACCCTCCTTCTCTGCTGATGACCAACTCCTCAACCTTGTTCACCTTCTGTCCCTCCAGCTCAACTCCCGTCGCTCCGCCATTTTTGTTTCCCTTGACCTCCAAAATGCCTATGACCGTGTATGGCATCCCGGTCTCCTCTTTAAACTCCAAACCTACGCCCTGCCTATCAATTTTGTCCGTCTGGTCGCTTCCTTCCTCTCGCACCGTCCTTCCTATGTCGCCCTCCACAACACCAACTCCCGTATCTTTTATCCCACGGCTGGCGTCCCCCAGGGTTCTGTCCTCTCCCCTCTCCTTTATCTCTTGTATACAGCTGATATGCCCAAGCCACCCCCACCAGTTCACCTTCTCCAATTTGCTGATGACACCGCCTTCCTGGCTCTCTATCCTACCCTTCAAAGGTCTCAACGTACCCTCCAAACCCACCTTAACCAGTTCACCACTTGGTGTAACCAGTGGCTCCTCCGTCTCAACCCCTCCAAAACCCAGGCAATCATCATAGGCCGTACCACTCGCTCCTTCCGCCTCCAAGATTTCTACCTCACCCTTTATGGTCGTCCTATCCAACTCACCCCCACCCTGAAATACCTTGGCCTCACCCTTGACCGACACCTCACCTGGACCCCTCATCTCCTGACCATCCAGCAGAAAGCCCATTCCCGCCTCCGCCTGCTGAAACTCCTGTCCGGCCGGACATGGGGATTGCATCCTTCTACCATCCTCCACACCTACAAATCCCTCATCCGTCCTATCCTCTGTTATGCCAGCGTCGCCTGGATCTCCGCCCCCACCCGCTTTTACAAGGCTCTCCAAATCCTTGAACGCCATGCGCTCCGCCTTGCCTTCCGTATCCGCCTTCCTTCCCCCACACGGCTCCTGTATGAACTGATCCCCTTCCCCCACCTCCTCTTGTTCCTCCAACATCTCCGCATCCTTTACATTGTTCGCAGGGTTGATCCCCCCCACCCTCTGGTTTCCTCCTTCCTCTCCACCCCCCGCCCGTTGCCGCGCCTCTATCGCTGTATCCCTCCCTCTCTCCACCTCCACACCCTCCATCTCCTTCATCAGGGCAATTTCCAACGCCTCCCCCTCCCGGATGACGAACTTCGCCGTGACATATACCCTTCCTTCCAACTATAATCCGGCCTTGTTCCCCCCCCCCCTCCCCAGGGCCCCCTTCTCCTCTTTCCTCCTTCTCCCAGAGCGGATTTTCCTCCATCCCCCCCTCCCCTGAGACCCTGCACCCCATACTTGCCTCTCTCCTTCCCACATCCCTCCCTACCTGGCCCTCTTCCGAGCGCCCCCCATTTCCCCTCCCCCATCTCTTCCCCTCCCTCCCTTCTTCAGGTCTCCCTCATCTCCTTGAACCTGGCAGATCCTCTGTATTGATCAACATCAGTGTGCCACGTCAGTGTTGTGTTTCGTGCTTTTCTCGTGTGCGTCAAGAGGTGTGATTTTAATTGTGTGCTGCCTGGAGGTTCGCCGTCAGTGCTACGCTGTGTGCTATGCCAGCCGTCGACACCTTTATGCTCCAGTCATACTGTGCCTTGTGTTTCTTTTAATCGTCGCAGTGTGTGGCCTTTTGTGTGTGCTACTTTTAAACAGTTTTTTATCTCCATTTTACAGTCACCCCGTTTTTTGTATATTGCCTTCCATGATGTTCTCCCTTTTTATATCTATGTTCACCTTCTTCTCTCCTTTGCTGTTTTTAAATGTCTTCTATTGTTTTGTTCTATGTCTTTCGGCTGAAGAGCAGCGCATATGCTGCTGCCAGCCCGCCCCGATAGGGGAATTGAAATACAATAAAGAAAAAAAAAAAAAAAAAAAAAAAAAATACGGCTACTAAACCATCTGTTGGGTGCAAATATGTTTGTTAGAATTAAAAGCAAAGTAATGAAGGAACTAGAGACATGAAAGACATGTGAAATTCATTGAAAACTTTCTTTGATCAAGAAAATAAAGCAATATTTTCCATCTCATAACGCTGTAACGAGCTTCTGCGTGAATTTATTCCTGAAACAAGAAATTAAGAAGTTATAGATTTATGGTAACAAAAATAGGATGTTATACCAATCTATCTGAAACTTACAATGGTATTACAGTGCACCGTAAGCAGGTCGCTCACATTTTCTGTTGGTATTCCACTACGTTTATCAATAATAACAAGCCCAACTCTACTAAATACCCTCTCGCTAGAGGCATTAGTTGTTGCTCTTGACTTCCACCACTCCAGGAGTGACTGGCCCCTCTTCTGGTTTTCCAATAAACACATACAGGGAAATTTCATCGACAGTCTCCTTATCCTTTTCCCACGATACAGACACACTCTTCACGCGTTTTGAAGGCGTCGAAGCTGAGGCTTCGTTCCCTGCAAATAACACAACATACTTGCGTGGCTTTTAACAAATCTGGTGCATTATTCAAATTAATTTACGTCGTTTCACTGTTATACAATCAAACACTGATGACGTCGGTACCGATAAAATATTTACACATACATACACAACATCGCATTTACCTTGAAGGACAGCACATCTGGAACGTGCTGCGGCAAAAAAATTCCTCTCTCTCAATTATCGAGAGCTGCTTTAGACGACAGTCCTGTGATACTAGAAATAAGCAAGCAAATACACTGGCTTTATTTCCATTTTTCCCATTAAAATATTTCTAGCGCTTACTTCCAGCAGTGCTGATTTCCTCAGATGTTTGACAATACTGAGGCATAATGTTTTCCATAAATAATATCTGTTATCCAGTTCTGGGTGTTTAAAATATTTAACCAGATATAAATTTTATTTGTTTACAAATTCGACGTTTTACGTAGTTCCTGTACATGAAACACTAGCAGCTCAAGCAACTGCAGCACTGCCAGGATCCATCCTTGGTAGCCTCTTTAAATATTTAGAGAAACTGAATTAATTTGTCAGCTAACCCATAATCTCAGTTTCCAAACAAGTCCATTCTCCCGAATTCACCTATAACTTGAGCAGTTAATTCATACCGCATAAACACACGAAGTATTCCAGCGGAGTCACAATGTGCTGCTTTACGGTAAACTATAGATGTGAGTCTTTCACATGGGCAATCCTTTTTAAATGTTACGGCCTTTATAGTTGATTCCAACTGTGCGTCAACAAACATTAAGGCAATATTCCTGCCACCATTTATCCTCAAGAACGTAGTTGTATGGAGGTGACAATAGTTCTCCATTGTCTTTTTCACATTTGCCCCCTGATCGGCAACGAACATAACCCTCAACAGATGGCTTGTAAATATCTCTAAATTTGTCACGTTAGTTTCAGTTTCGTCCTGTCAATTTGTAGCACTTTTCTCCATATCAGACAGGAACTCAGCAACAAACAGGACCCGATTTTTTTTGCATTGCACCTCTCGCGACATTCAATTTATAGCAATAGTCAAATCACTCGTTTAAGTCTACGCGTGTGCCCACATGTCAGTTGTGCATACGCACACAAAATCCTTCGCATCCCGCAACACTTGAGAGAAATTGTTGATGGGTGAGGAATCACGTCTCTTACACTTACAGTGGTTCAAATGGTTCAAATGGTTCTGAGCACTATGGGACATAACTTCTGAGGTCATCAGTCCCCTAGAACTTAGAACTACTTAAACCTAACTAACCTAAGGACATCACACATATCCATGCCTGAGGCAGGATTCGAACCTGCGACCGTAGCGGTCGCGCGGTTCCAGACTGTAGCGCCTAGAACCGCTCGGCCACTCCGGCCGGTACTTGCAGTGGGATACTGTGCTCCTATTTCTGGCAGTATCTGTGCAAGCTCCACATAGCCTTCTCCTGCAACTTTGCTGAACGGCCGCAGATCTCTCACGCCCATTATTACACACTTCTCCAGGACAATAGATTTTGGTGACGCCGGAAGTTGTAACTGTTATTGATCTGACTATTAGGAGATGCTTGTCGGTATTCATTCAAGTGTCGCAACAGGGTACTGGTACTGCCGTCACGAAAAGCCAATAACTTACGACAGCCTCTACACTCTGCGAAACCTGCACACTTATTTTGATTATCTACAACGTGTTTAAAATGTTGGCGTCACATGCTATCTCCTCATTTGTGCAGACGACTGGAGGTTCCCTCCTCCAGTTTAAGGGGTTGTTTACTATCTTTTGGTTCAAAAAAATCGATTTTTTTAAAATTGCAATTTTGGATCCATAAAATTGTTTAGAATCCACCCCTGAAATGGCTTTTCGGGATAAGGAAAGGAAATGTTTGTTATTCGCGGTTGAACAAAAAATTGCACCTGCCTGAAATCGGCCCTTTGCAGGCACCAGTTTTTTTCTTTCAGAGGACGAGTTATTGTACCGGTGCTTGGGAGGAAACACACAAAATTCAAATGAAAGATTGAACGCGTGTGTTTGGAAGTTAGCCCCCAAGCATTTGCATTCTGGTACGAAGACTGTGGAGATTGCGACTTTCCTATCAGTGAGCAGCTTCAATGAAGGGTATTCAGCAATTCTGAAGACCATGACAACGGTGGACGCAGTTCGCCAAGCATTCGGACGACCACCGGATTCAAGCTGCCGAAAATCGCTTGTCACCGGCCGTACGAGCGGCTCTGGAGTAGCGCTGGATGACCCAGATCGAGCAGAACGCCCTCTATGAGGAAGAGGAAGGATTAGTTTATGGACTCGGAATAGCGGATTGAACGTACGTTGCATAATATTGCATTTATATGTAGTCAAAACTTCAAAAGCGCTTTTCTCGAAATGTCGTTTTCTTTATATCGCGCGGTATGGTAACTTCAAATCTACTGAACCGATTGGCATGATTCTTTGTTTCCGATGACGCTAACTAAATTGTCTAAGAATTGTACCACTTTTATTCCGATCCATCAACTATTAATATTTTTACTTGGCCGACGAAGTCAAGAAATCGTTAAAAAAAACCTATTTTTCTTCAAATGGCCGCCATTTTGATTCCTATGGTCCCAACAATTTAAGCGACCTACAACTCCTAAAGAATCTTATACACTTCGCTAACGTCAACTCAATTTTGTTTTCAGACGAGTCGGCTGACCTGTGACATACCGCACGTGGAGATCTACATCGAAATTTTGTTTCGTTCCGACGGCATTTCCGCCTTTGCGCTTCGACATTTGCGGTCGAAACAATTCCAGGTTGTAGAGGAAGTATCAATAAACATTTTGACCAAATTTGATATTGATATCTATAACACATCCCGAGAAACAAAATTCTCAAAGAACATGTTTTTTTTCGGGCCAAAGATATTAAACTTCCCCTTAAGGGAAACTTACGTTTCCTCTTCTGCATATTTTCTAATACTTGGACCTTTGCCGTTAGATATGTATTTCTGATATAATAATGATATACTATAACCCAAAATGGATTCGTGACAGTATTTTGCGATGAATTGTCTGCATAGGGGTGCGTTAGCTGGCCACACACGAGCGGATGTTAGGGACGGGTCACAGGTATTTCCGACGGATTCTGGAACACTTGAAATCTTCGCCTATGCGTTAAGTGGAGACACGACCTTGTACCCGTGCACTGCAGTTCTCGGCATACGGTCCAGGCCACGTCCAGAAAGTCTGTGAGTTTTCCTGCAGTTTTCACACGACAGCAAGTTCTAGTTGCTTCCAATATGGCAAAGGGGTGGACCAGCGACCACATCGAAAAACTTATAGAATTGTGCCCCAAAAGAGCTTGTTTGTCGAAAATTATCCAGGAAAATTACGCAAAAAAGAGTAAAAAAGTAGAGTGTACGAAGAGATGTTTGTGGATGGTGTTACAACTGTGGTCCTAAATGTAATAAAAACTTAGTTAAGAAATTTGAGACCAATTTTCATGTAAGAGATGAGAAAGGTGGCTGATTTACAACGCAGCGGAAAAGGGAGGGATGAATTGCATAAACTGTGTTCCATCCATTATTTTACAGTACGAGAGTTTTTTCTTTGCAGAGGATTAAAAACGTCCTATTCCTAGCATTTCTAACCTTCGGGTTCTCAAAATAGTGCAGAAGTTTCAGAAAGTGATTTCGCTCCCGTTTGGCCGAGTCATTCCCGTCTTCCCTGTGCTGTCCGTTTCCCTGTTGCATCGAGCCCTGTTGATACCCGGGCTCGGCCGGGTACACGAACGATCCGCTGCCCTTGTCGGTGCATCGCGGCTCACACACTCTGTTCCCAGTACAGCTGAACACGACACTACCCGCGGTGCAGTCAGCAGAAGGGAGCGATCGGCCGCAGGCTAGCTCGTCTCTGTCCGTTTGGTTGTCATCCGCAGCCCTCTTACACGACAGCGGTTCGTCGACGATATTTTGCGCCCCGTTCTGTTGTTTGCTCTTCGTGCCAAGCTATCATGGGCTGTGGTTTCAGCGAGAAAATACCCGACCGCACAGGGTGCCAGTTCCTACTGGTTGTCTTCCTGCTCATCACACCCTACCTAGGCCAACAAAGTCGCTGGACCTCTCCCCAATTGAGAACGTTTGGACCATTACGGGCAATGCTCTCCAACCAGCTCGGGATTTTGACACTCGGACGGATCAGTTGGACAGAATTTGGCACGATATCCCTCAGGAGGACATCCAACAAGTCCAGCAATCAATGCCAAGTCGAATACCTACTTGCATAGGGGCCAGAGATGAAGCAACGGGTTATTGACTTACTCAATTTGTGAAGCTCTTTTTCTTGAATAAATCATCCCCTTTTTTTCTGAAATGGTAAGCATTTGTTTGTCTGTGCTTGTACATCACATCTACCGACTTCTGTCCTATTCAGATAATTGCTTCGTGGTGCGTCGTTCCTTTTCCCTTAGTGTGTGTATTGAGCCCGCCTCAATACATTGAAACATCCCCTTAGAAAAATTAATGAATTACTGTGCTGATAAACCTCTACGTTATTTGATTTTCAAACAGTTGATCAAAACTGAACGTATTCCGACACTTCTCTCTTTACTTATTCTGATCAACACTAAACTGACACACAATATTTTTAGCGCAACGCAATCTGACTTTCAATAATCCCTACAAAAGAATGGCCCTGACTAACAATAACCTATACCTTTCATGAATCACTCACCTCAGAAAACTCTTCATTACTCGAACTACTACAATACAGCGACCGCCAATACTGCCAGCTAAACAAAGGATTCTAACAGGCACTAACTACTGATAGGCATAGTTAGCAAATGAAAGATTTTGGTAGAGAACAAACAATGTATTTACCTTAATGATGTTAAAATGTCATCATATATATATATATATATATATATATATATATATATATATATATATATATATATATATGTACCGGTCCCAAGCCCGGGGCCTCATTATGCAAGTGATGAGGAAGGAGGAGGGGGAGGAGTAACAACCTCGTTTAAAAAACCAGAGTTCACCTGGCCCGGGTGATAGTACTCTGTCAGGGCCCCTTTGCTAGGGTTACAGCGAAGACCTCAACGGTAGTGAAGGCGGACAGAACGAATCTCGGTACGGTGGAACTAGCGGAAGAGGCACATAATACAATAAATCCACCTTGCGTCTGACTTGTAACAAGCGGCACTGTGGTCGGCGTCTGTTCACCAGAGGTTCGGCCGTAATACAAATTCTGGAACTAACCACTCCAGTCTTAACCACTGAGCTTTTCTGAGCTCAACCCTTTGATTCTAAGTACTATTATGGAGCGTTTTAGTAATTACAAAATTACCCCAGGTGGTAACAAATCCTCCGCCATCAGTGGCGCAACTAGTCTATCGGATTCTGGGGAGACTAGGCTGAAACGCTATATCCCAAACCAGAGGAAATCGAAGTCTTTTGACCGACTCATGCCCAAGGTCGAAACATTTTTTGGAACTATCAATATTAACTCTCTCTTGACACCAGGAAAACTCTATAAATTAGGAGACACACTAAAAGAACAAAATATCAAAATTTTAGCCCTGCAAGAAACAAGGTTGCCTGATGAGAATACCATGGATTTTGGAAACTACCGATTGTTTAAAAGTAAAACAGACAAAAGAATTCTTAAAAACACTCCGCATCTGGGTGTTGCATTCACAATTTCGCAAGACATTCTTGGCTCCGTAATCGAAGTAAATCCAGTAAACAACAGACTAATGACAATTTCCATGAAATGTGCAAATAAAATGTACTGTTTAATTAACGCACACATGCCTATCAACCAGGAGAATAAAACAAATCCAGAAAAAGTAAATAAGTCATGGGAAGTGTTAGAGAATACAGTCTCCAAAATTCCTCAAAATTATGTAAAGATTTTAATGGGTGATTTTAATGCACAGTTAGGGAAAGAGAGAAAATTTAGAAAAACGGTCGGTGAA
The DNA here is from genome assembly GCF_021461385.2 of Schistocerca piceifrons. Taxonomy (NCBI): domain Eukaryota; kingdom Metazoa; phylum Arthropoda; class Insecta; order Orthoptera; family Acrididae; genus Schistocerca; species Schistocerca piceifrons. The sequence continues at coordinate 297,796,276 of NC_060140.1, read as the reverse complement.
TTCCCTGCACATAAATGGACCAATCAAAATGGAAAGAGGCTGGTAGAATTTTGCAGAAATTTCAATCTCAAAATTATGTCAAGTCATTTTAAGAAAAAACCTTCAAAACAAAAGACATGGCGATCACCTAACAAGGACATAGGTGAATTCCAAATTGACCATATTGCAATCTCGTATCCATGTCACAAAGAAATTTTAAATGTTCAAGTTCGTAAAGGCGCCAATATTGACTCAGACCATTACTTAACCCGTGTGAAACTAAAGCTAAAACCCCAAAATTTCAACAAAAGGACACCATTAATCCCCAAATTTGACACCAGTAAAATCCAACCATCATTATTAGCAGACGAATTTGACAAAACAAGTGCACAAAATTGGGAACAACTCAAACACAAGATTATCAAAACAGCTCAAGATCAAATTACTTTACGAAAACACAAGAAACATGCTTGGTGGAATGAAAACTGTGATCATGCAATCAAAGCCAGACAAGAGACATTTAAAGCATGGAATAGCAACAAGACAGAAGACACATATGATACATTCCTGACAACTAGAAAAGACACTTCAAAACTAATTAGACAAACAAAAAGACAATGTGAGAATAGTCAACTCTTAGAAATTGAAGAAGATTTTCAGAAATACAATACCAGAAATTTTTATAAAACTTTTAAAACCAAAATAAAGGGGTACCAACCCCAGACTCTTTGCTTCAAGAAGGAAAATGGACAGTTGGCTCTTAACAACCAAGAAAATTGCAAAGAACTTTCTAAATATTTTAAGAATCTTCTAAATTGCCCCGAGCCCACAGAAAGATTTCCACCAAAAATTCCCCAACAATGCAATCCAGTTTCACTTGCACCAAATGAAGAGGAAATCATTAAAGAAATTCATAGGTTGAAAAACAACAAAGCATCTGGTGAAGATGGAATTGTTGCAGAACTTTTAAAAGCAGCTGGTCCAAAAACCGTTAAAGAAATTACTTCAATCATGCAAAACATTTGGCAAACTGAAAAAATTCCTGATGAATGGAAAACCGCCTTGATTCACCCACTTCATAAGAAGGGAGACAAAACTGATGTTAATAATTACAGAGGAATTTCTCTTCTTCCAGTCACATACAAAATCCTCTCTCAATGTCTTCTGAACCGAGCACAACAACAACAAGAATGGAAAATTGGCGAATATCAAGCAGGTTTCAGGCCAAATAGATCTTGCCCAGAACAGATTTTAGTCCTCAAACTAATTCTCAGACATCAAAAAATTTACAATAAAAACTAGTTTGTACCTTTGTAGATTTTAGAAAGGCTTATGACTCAGTGGATCGTGAATCTCTTTTCCAAATTGTGAAAGAACAAGGCCTGGATCCTAAAACCACGGCAATTATCAGAGACACGCTAACTGGTACAAAATCGAAAGTAAAGTTCAGAGGAGAAATTTCAGAATCCTTTGAAATAAAAACAGGCGTGAGGCAAGGTGATGGACTCTCTCCGTTGCTATTTAACTGCGTTCTAGAAAAAGTAATACAAGAGTGGCGCGAACGAAAATTGGAGTTCAAAATTGACCAACCAGTGAAATTAGGACGAACAAATATTCGAATAGACTGTTTGGCCTTTGCAGACGACTTGGTTATTCTAACGCAGGACATCCAAATTGCTCAGAAACAAATAGAAATTCTTAAAGAAACAGCAGAAAGAGTAGGTCTCCAAATCTCATTTGAAAAAACACAGTATATGACTAGCAACAAACTGGCACCCAAACTTTTGGAAACTAAGTATGGAAAAATCAAAAGAGTTTCGCAATTCAAATATTTAGGTGAAACAATCTCAGAGACTGGTCTAGAAAAAATTGGAAATGAAATTCGTTGTCAAAAGATGGAGACAGCTTTTAGACTTACAAAAGACATCTACAACAAAAAATGTCTCTCGAGGTACTCTAAATTGAGACATTACAACACGGTCATAAAACCAGAGTGCCTTTATGGGGCTGAAACGCTAATTTTAAACAGAAAAAAGGACATTCAAGAAATCCAAAAAAGAGAAAGAAAAGTAATCAGAAAAATTCTAGGTCCAAAATATACTGAAGAAGGAACATACAGGCTAAGAGCAAATAGTGAAATTCAACAATACACCAGCATATATTCGGATATGAAAAAACGCAGATTAAAATTTTATGGGCATATTAAAAGAATGGATGCTACCAGACTAACTAAACAAGTAGTGGAATTCTACGAAAATCGAAGTAAAGCTAAATTTGAGACAATAAAATGGATTGCTGCTATAAAAGAGGACATGAAAGAGGCAGATATAAAACAAGATGAAATTCAAGACAGAAAATTATTTAGGCAAAAAATTCATGACTGGGTAGTTGGTCAAGCTGAAAAACCAAAGAAAACTGGAACCACATGGTCTGATGAAAGGAAAAGAGCTCATTCCGAGAGAATGAAAACAATTTGGGCAGAGAGAAAGTCTAAAAGAAAATAACTGAATGCCCCGTGATTGTACTTCGCGTGGCCCAGTAGGGCCCAAACGTGAATAATATATATATATATATATATATATATATATATATATATATATATATATCAGTTCATGATATCCAGTATGACAAATTTACTCTTTCTGATGGACACACGTCCAGATCGTTCGCTCTCAAAATTCTGCCATCTCTCTCCCCACATCCACCACTGCTGGCGGCTCACCTCCAACTGCGCAACGCTACGCGCTCACACTTGCTAAGTGGTAGCCTTTAAATCGGCTGCGGTCCGCTAGTATACGTCGGACCCGCGTGTCGCCACTATCAGTGATTGCAGACCGAGCGCCGCCACACTGCAGGTCTAGAGAGACTTCCTAGCACTCGCCCCAGTTGTACAGCCGACTTTGCTAGCGAGGGTTCACTGACAAATTACGCTCTCATTTGCCGAGACGATAGTTAGCATAGCCTTCAGCTACGTCATTTGCTACGACCTAGCAAGGCGCCATTATCATTTGCTATTTATCTTGTGATGCATGTACCGTCAGACCGATGTTCACCAATTATGGATTAAAGTTAAGTATTCCAGCAGCTATGTACCTTTTTTGCTAGACTCAATTCCTTTAACTGTTCCAGACCTCACGCCAGCCTGCGTGAGCTTAAACGCGTGCCTTTCGGCTACCCGTCACAGTGGATTGGCTGTCTTGCCAGTCCACAACAACTACAATAGCGAATATTTCAACAACGCCAACCAGCCACAGACTGCACACAGCACAGCCAGTGATTTTCATACAGAGCGCTACGTGGCGTTACCAACACAAAAATCTAAACATCCTACTTACAACATGCCAGCATGGTAGCTTGCTGTGTCGGGCCAGAGGGTTAATTGCCCTCTGTAATAAAAAACGTGAGTGAATGGCTCAAAGAGGAACTTCAATGGATATCATGTGACGGCCCCCCCGAACGCAACGAACAATAACGAACTAAATGAGATAATAGAAAGCTAGCTGAGTGGTCAGGGTGACAGAATGCCATGCAAGGAGCCCGGGTTCGATTTCCGGCTGGGACGGAGATTTTCTCCTCTCGGGGACTGGGTGTCCTGTTGTCGTCGTAATCATATCCTCCTCAGCGACACGCAAGTGGCCGAAGTGGTGTCAACTAATAAGACTTGCACCAGGCGACAGTCTAGCCGACTGCAGACCCTAGCCGCATATTTCATTTCGTTTCACTTTCAATGAGTACATCTAATGTTAAACGACGCACCAAAAATGCCACGGCGTTTATGTAGCAGTCTACTACCACTAATCGAATCACTACTTGCAGACTCGTCCTTCAGTTTTTGGTCTCCAAATGCTGGTGTCAATATTATAATCTTGCAGGTATATTTTCGACATTCCTATCTGAAAATAGCTGTTGGATATTCAGTGTCAGTAAAAGCAGTTACTCCGTCATCGGCCTCCACATGAATCTGGGAACATCTAGTAGTGCACTTCTCTTCCTCCGTTTCAAATCTAAATCAGCTATATCTCCGTCTTGGGCTTGAGGTTTTCAGTATTTCTCTCTTTGCTATACGTCTCACTAACGATGCTGCCTTCTCTCCCATGAGGTGTTCGTGTATGTATTGTCGTTTTATGGATGAATCTTTGTGGTCCACTATGTCCTTCTCGGAGTACATAATTTCGTGACTGCTCACTGTTAGTTTGCCCTACGTCGTCCAAAGATCTAAGCTATTCAATAAACTTATTGACTGATTTTTCGTCAAGAAGGACACGTTGTATGTGTACCGATAAAAGTGACGTCACAGTGTCACACTACTATTTTACAGTCTAACTGACCTGCAAGAACATCCAAGTTAGAGGCATATGTTACTAATCTTCCTTTAATAGGCATCGTACAGTTCGTGGAAAACTTTGAGCTTGCGGCTGTATGTGCTGAAATTCCAATGTGTCTCCGAGAACTTCTCACCAAATTCTTGGTACTTCATTTGCTCCATGCAGAAGATTATTAACCACGCACTTTCTTCCCGCTCTAACGTTTGTTGGATTACCAATGTCTTACATTCTCACTAATTCCTTTAACGCTAAAATATTCCTCGAAATATCAGGGAAATGTTGTTGCTTTCACATTTCTGTTACGCCCAAACCTATGTAAGGGAATTTCAGTTGTTGGCACACTTAGAAGAGTGCGTCTGTTTTCAGGGCTATGATTATTCTCGTTCGCACCATTACACGAGGCGAGTTTTTTAAGTAAGGTCTGTTTTGTTGTAGAGACTAGTAGTTCGCGCGCATATCGCCATTTGAACTTTTTTTTTCCAAGACTATCAACTTGCCCGGCGCATGTGAGATTCGCTCAGTGATACGGTTTTTGTCAGCAAGGAACCTGTCTGCTGCCGAAATTTTCATCGATAGATTTGCGAAGTGTACGGTGATACTGTTATGAGTGAAAGCATAGTGCGTAAGTGGATACGAAATTCAAAGATGGTCGTGACAACGTCCATGATGAGGACCGCTCCAGTCACCCTTCTTTGATTACCGACAATTTGGTGGCTTTAGTTGAAGCGAGGATTCGAGAGAACAGGCGCTTCACAATAACAGGTCTCTCAAACGAATTTCCTGACGTGTCGAGATCAGTGCTTTACAACGTTGTTTCTGAACACATAAAGTTTAGGAAACTGTGCTCCCTTTTGGTCCCGAAGCTGGTAACAGAGGATCACAAAAACCAAAGGTTTGAGTGAGTGATGAAGTTCTTGACTCGTTATCATGAAGAAGGTGACGACTTCTTGAGTCACATCATAACTAAAAACGAAACATGGGTATCGCATATCACTCCTGAATCGAAGCAACAGGGCATGCAATGGAGACACACACGCTCGCCTGAAAAAAAAAAAAAAAGAAAAAAGGTTCTAATGGCAGTGATCACTATGGGACTTAACATCTGAGGTCATCAGTACCCTAGAACTTAGAACTACTTAAACCTAACTAACATAAGGACATCACACACATCCATGCCTGAGGCAAAATTCGAACCTGCGGCCGTAGCGGTCGTGCCGTTCCAGACTGAAGCGCCAGGAACCGCTCGGCCACACCGGCCGGCTCGCCTGTAAAGGCGAAGGCCAAACAGACTCTGTCCCAGCGCAAAATCATGGCATCAGTGTTTTGGGATGTTGATCGAATTCATGCAACGAGGAACCACTGTCAATGCAGAAGCATACTGCCAAACGCTGAGAAAGCTAAGCAGAGCGATTCAAAACAAAAGACACGGCATGCTGACAAAGGTGATTGTCCTTCTCCATGACAATGCAAGACCTCACACTGCAGGTCGGACCCGTTGATTTATTGGACAGTTTTGGCTGGGAAGTTTAGACCACCCACTCTACAGTCCTGATCTCGCGCCGAGCGATTACCATCTGTTCCTCCACCTCAAACAACACCTCATTGGCAACCGTTACAAAGATGACGACGACGTGGAAACGGCAGTGAACTCTCGGTTATTGGAGCAGGCGGCAAGTTTTTATGAAGAGGGCATTTTAAAATTGGCTGAGAGGTATGATACGTGTCTGAACAAACTTGGCAACTATGTCGAAAAATAGAGTGAAGTATGTACTTTCTGAAAATAAATTTGCTTTTTTGAAATAACCTATCGTTATGTACTTATGTTCAAACGGACCTTACATAAAAAACACGCCTTGTATTTCATTACAGACACATACCATTTGAGCCCTCTGATAGCGTGATCCAATGCAACATTAATCTGTGCAGAGGCTTTTTCAGGTAGATTTGGACTGGTGACGATTTTGTTCTGTATCTCTCCAATTATTTTCTACTCTAGTTTCAAAAGTCGAGATGCGTTCACTTTCCAGTTGCTAACTTTGCTTTATTCCTGGGGCATCCTCTCGAGTTGCCTGCTATCACTGCTCAAACCTGCTGCCTGTTTCTTCTCGAAAGTCTTTGGTAACACTGGCAATGTCTTTCTGCATCTATATACAGGGTGTATCAGAAATGTCTCAGTAAACTTCGATGGGTTGCCGAGAGTGTCTTGAGGAACAAATCGAGGATAGGAACCCGATTCCAGAAACGTCATCGAACGACAGTAAAGAGCGTCAAAGTTATATAAGCCGGCGCCTACCAGTAGGCCACCCCTTTGGCAGAAAACGTGACTTTGTACGCTCACAGACCGTAGGCGGAATGTCTCGCAATGTTATTTGTCATTCATTGATCGCGACTGCCCCAATCTCCAGTGAAGAAGATGGAGCTAGCTGTTGGATGGAAAGCTTTTGTCTCCTATGAATGTGATGCTTGTTGCTTCTTGGATGACAGTTTCAGACACGCGTTTCCATCTGTAGTCCAAGTGCACCAACAACCATCCAGTAATCAAATGCGCTTTTGGAGGAACGGAACGCCGTACCATAAGAACTCCTTCCTATTCTGAAAAATATCGCATTACCGCCTTTAGCTGCTGATAAAATGCTTTATTTACACAACCAGTGTATAATTCACTGTTTTATGATCAGGCGATAATACTTTTATGAACCTGATGAGGGTCAGACAACTGAAAGTGGTTGTGTAAATAAAAAATTTTACCATGAGCTGAAGACGGCAATATGACAATTTTCAGTTATGTGAGAGTAGTGGGGCCAATCTCCTGAAAATCCTTACCAACCGCGGTCAGCATGGGATCGCCTAGCAGAGTATGCATTGCTGTCCATACTGATAACAATCATGTCCCAAATTTTTTAATGCCTACTGGGTCATCATGAATCGCGATGACATCTGTATAATTCTTGTCTTTGAATAAAAACGTCCTTTCTGTACCTCATATTGCTGTTCTAGACTGTGGCAGTTCTTTCAGTGTATGGTCCAAGTTTCATTGTGCTATGTTACCTGGCAGTGACACGTCTTGTGAAAATTACTTTCGTCCTTAAGTGTTGCACACCATACACTGAAAACCATCTTGCAGCGTATGGCGGAGGGTACCTGTAGTACCACTACCACTTCTCCGCTTACCTTTTCCTTCCGCACCGATCAAGGTGGCGCAGCGGCTAGCACACTGGACTCGCAATCGGAATGATGACATTCAAACCCGCATCCGGCCATCCAGATTTAGGTTTCCCGTCATTTCCCTAAATCGCTCCAGGTAAATGCCGGGATGGGTCCTTTGAGAGGGCACGGCCGATTTCCTTCCCCGTCCTTTCCTGAGCTGAGTTTATGCTCCAATGCCCTGATTGTTGACGGGACGTTAAACACTAATCTCGTCCAATCCATTCCGCGAAAGGTGTGTGGGAAGAACAGCTGTCGCCAACACTCCGTATGAGCTATAACTGCACTGTTTTCTCCCATAGCGGTCATTCACAACATGCGTATGGAAGAAAGTAAAATGTTGACTGGGTTTGTTGGAACGTACGCTCTCGAAAACTGAACAATAACTATCTTTTTGTTGAGTATAACTTCGCTTGCAGCGGCTGTCGTCGGAAGTGAAGAGCATCCACATAGCGCTTTGTTTCTCACAAGCAGTCAAATTCCAGGACCCACAAGTTGCCATCGAGAATTCCCTAAGTTAATTACAAGCTTGGGATGATGTCAGCTAATTACATGCTCGAATGATGCAGCGAATGATCGTATCTCTGTTATCGCACGAGAAACCTGTTAGGAGTACACATTTCTGAACAGCGCTTGAAAGTACTGATTGATATCATAATGTTGATTCCCATGTCCTTAAAAATAAATTACTTCAGTGGACAATCAAAAATGGACGCCTGAAGATTTTTTTTGAGGAAGAGCGTGTTAACGACCTTGTGCTGTGCACCAACAAGCAGGGCGTTGACTCGCCTGACAAGGATCGAATCCACGTGCCGGATTGACGAGCACTAATCCGCCTCTTCGGAAAGAATGAGCGTACTTTTTAAGCGGTTATACTCCTCCTGAAAACAAAACACACGCCTTTAAAATGCGGTAATCCAGAGAACATTGTTTCACCGATAACTGGCGCTCATGACTCCCACACCTTACAAGGGAACCTCCCCATCGCATCCCCCTCAGATTTAGTTGTAAGTTGGCACAGTGGATAGGCCTTGAAAAACTGAACACAGATCAATCGAGAAAACAGGAAGAAGTTGTGTGGAACCGTGAAAAAAATTAGTAAAATATACAAACTGAGTAGTCCATATGCAAGATAGGCAACATCAAAGAGAATGTGAGCTCATCCCCGCCGTGGTCCCGTGGTTAGCGTGAGTAGCGTGAGTAGCAAGTCTTCCCTCGACTGAAAATTTTACTTTCTTTATTTTCGCAAAGTTATGATCTGTCCGTTCGTTCATTGACGTTTCTGTTCACTGCAGTGTCCTTGATGTTGCCTGTCTTCGCATGGACTACTCAGTTTGTATATTTTACTAATTTTTTCATAGTTCCACACGACTTCTTCCTGTTTTCTCGATTGATCTGTGTTCAGTTTTTCAAGGTCTATCCACTGTGCCAACTTATAACTAAATCTGAGGGGGGTGCGATGGGGAGGTTCCCTTGTTAGAATAACTTGCATTTGCGGCTAGAGGAAGAACATCCCACCGCAAAAGTAAAACGAAAAATCTCTACCAGATGTAGAATAAGCGACTGTGCATCCCTAACAGGCTCTACCGTAAGTGGAACAAATACTGGGAAAGTTCCGGTGTAAAGTCAAGCGCCGACACGACGGACAAGAACGTTAGAACAGAGAGGACTGTGAGACGATGTCAGCCAATAGTGCGCTGATCGATACCTCTCTAGCACGACAAAGAGACAGTAGCGCCAACTACACGAAGAGATAAGCGCCGCGGCCCAGTTGAAGATGAGCCGTTCTACAAAAGCCACAGCTGTGACTTAGGAACTCTCTTATTTCGCTTTTATTACGAATTGTGTATACTGAAGAGACTTCTTATTGGTCTGTCGCCCATTGCTTGCAACACTTCTGTATTATTAGGCCGGCCGGGGTGGCCGAGCGGTTCTAGGCGCTACAGTCTGGAACAGCGCGACCGCTACGGTCGCAGGTTCGAATCCTGCCTCGGGCATGGATGTGTGTGATGTCCTTACGTTAGTTAAGTTTAAGTAGTTCTAAGTTCTAGTGGACTGATGACCTCAGAAGTTAAGTCCCATAGTGCTCAGAGCCATTTGAACCATTTGCCATCAATATTGTTATTTATCTTACTGTAACAAAAATTCATTAATACGATTTGCTAGAATTGTTGTCTAGCGGTCCGAGATAAGTTTCCTAGGCACTTTTCCTAGGCACCCTATATTAGACGAGTGGACAGGACACAACAGTGAAAAAGGAAGAAGAGAAAACTGCCTGAGGTTGAATCAGAGATCCCTGAAATTGCAGCTATAATTGCTATTGTCCTTTGAATAGTGTCATATGAGTTGGATGGGAGGGGGGTAATCATGGAAACTGATTAATAATTACTGGTTGAATGTTTAAAAAACTGATTGGAAGCAATATTTGAAAGAGACTGGAAGATAATTTATAAACCTGTACACATATCCTGGGTCAACTCTTGACAGGTACTAACATCAACAGACCTTCAGTGTCAATACATTTAAGATAAATATTCAGATTCTGAGTTACGTACTGCTTCACATTAATTGCATTGTGCGTAGTGCTGATTCTGACAATGCCAATGCAAGATCACCTCTCCGCAGTTCGCCCAAATTCCTCTTGTCTGCTTCGAACCTCCTGATGCAGGATTCTCGGTGCGGGCGAAATGATGAACAGACAGGTGTCATCGATGTAAATATATGAATAAACTTGGCCTTCCTAATAACCTCTATAACACTTTTTAATAGACGGTTGGAATAGACATTTTTAAACAATACTGGTACGACGGAGCTAGTCATACGTCCACCCGCTACCACTTATAGAAACAAAAATGTGAGATACTGGAATTAATCAATTAAAGAGCGTATCTCTTTTCTTTTTTGTCTCAAAATATTATCTTTGTCATAAAACAAGTCGTTGCCTTACCGTCGGCTTTGTATAAACATATATATATATATAGCTTACATGTTTAAAAAGAAAAGAAAGAAAAAAAATAATAATATGACTCATCATAGCTTCCTTCATGCGCGAAGCGAAGCTAACGCGTAAGTGAAAATCGTCAGTATTCATCATCTTTAACTCTTTTTAAGAAAGAATGCATTTATTAACGATGGTTTACAGTGCTACACAGAGCTGTCAGTGTACTGTTCAACAACTACCAACGAACTCTGTTTCTTTTTATCTAAACATTATTTAAATTCCCCATCTTGGGTTTGGGCTGTCAGTGGCAGAATTTCCTATCTTTCGCATCTTGATTACATAATTCATAAACATAAAATAAAATAATTCAATACGTTAATAAAGGTGGTTGGTAAGGCAGAGAGCGCAGAATTGGGACTGAATGTTGCCAGTGAAAAACCATTCACCAAACAAAACCAAATTATTTTATTGAACTCGAGGTCAGTAGCATTCCTTACATAAATCCGTAAACTTTACACAAGGTTAATACCGCCCGGCTTAACACAACTATGTATGGATTAGAATCCCGTGCTTAACAGGCACTAAAGATGTTACTCAAAAAAATCAGTTAAAATTCGCTTGTAGCCTTCCTGACAATCTTCACTCCTTCCAAGATAAGAGTGTTAAGTGTAAATCAGATATGGCTTGGATTCAAAGAAATAGTATCGACAGTAATAGAGAAATTTGTACCAAGTAAATTAACAAACGACGGAGCTGATCCCCCGTGGTACGCAAAACGGGTCAGAACACTTTTGCAGAAACAACGAAAAAAGAATGACAAATTTAAATTAACGCAATATCCCTAAGATTGACGATCTTTTACCGAACCTCGAAACTTAGTGCGGACTTCAGTGCGAGATGTTTGTAATAATTTCCACAACGAAACTTATCTCGAAAGCTGGCAGAAAATCCGAAGATTCTGGTCGTATGTAGAGTATCCTAGAGGCAAGACACAATCAATGCCTTCTCTGCGCGACATCATTGGAAGTACTATCGATGACAGTGCTGCTAAAGCAAAGTTACTAATCACAGCCTTCCGAAATTTCTTCACCAAAGAAGACGAAGTAAGTATTCCAGAATTCGAATCAAGCACAGCAGCCAACATAGTTACTCAGAAGCAGATAGCCTCAGAGTAGTGAAACAACTTAAATCACTTAACAGAAGCAAGTCATCTGGTCCAGACTGTATACTAATTAGGTTCCTTTCAGAGTATTCTAATGCAATGCTCCATACACAACAATCAATACAACCGCTCGCTCGACGAAAGATCCGTACCCTGAGAGTGGAAAGATGCACAGGTGCCGGCCGCAGTGGCCTAGCGGTTCTAGGCGCTACAGTCCGGAACTGCGCGACGGCTACGGTCGCAGATTCGAATCCTGCCTCGGGCATGGATGTGTGTGGTGTCCTTAGGTTAGTTAGGTTTAAGTAATTCTAAGTTCTAGGGGACTGATGACCACAGCAGTTAAGTCCCATAGTGCTCAGAGCCATTTGATTTGATCCACAGGTCACACCAATATTCAAGAAAGGCAGTAGGAATAATGAACTAAATTACAAGCTCATATCATTAACGTCGATATGCAACGGTATTTTAGAAAATATGCTGTGTTGGAACATTATGAATTACCTCGTATAGAACGGTGTATTGACACATAGTCAAGACGAATTTGGAGAACATCGTTCTTGTGAAACACAATTACCGCTTTACTCACACGAAGTGTTGAGTGCTACCGACAAGGTATTTCAAATTAATTTCATATTAGTTCATTTCCAGGTTTTTGACACCGTTCCCCACAAGCGCCTTGTAATCAAATTGCGTGCTTATCCTACCAGTCTTGCGCGTGTGTTATTGAATTTCCTGTCAGAGGGCTCATAGGTACTAGTACTTGACGCAAAGTCATCGACTAAAACAGAAGAGATTTCCGGCGTTCCCCTAGGTAGTGTTACAGGCCCTCTGTTGTTCCTTATCTATATAAACGATTTAGGAGCAGCTATCCTAGGCTGTTTACAGATGGCGCTGTCGTTTATCGACTAGAAAAGTCATCAGAAGATCAAAGCAAAAAGTTCAAAACGATTTAGGAAAGATATGTGTATGGTGCCGAAATTGGCAACTGACGCTAAATAATGAAGCATGTGAGATCATCCACGTGAGTGCTAAGGAAGTTCGTTAAATTTCGGGTACACTATAAATCAATCAAATCCAAACGCCGTAAATTCAGCTAAATGGCAAGGAATTTCAATTAGGAACACCTTCATTTGTAAAGGATACATGTAAAATAACGTGGGGAAAGCGAACCAAAGACTGAGTTTTATTGGCAGAACACTTAGAAGATGCCACAAGTCCACTACGCTTCTCCGTTCTCTTTTGCAATACTGCTGTGCGGTGTGGGATACTTACCTCATAGGATTAACGGAGTACATCGAGAAAGTTCAAAGAAGAGCAGCACGTTTTGTATTATCGAGAAAGGGAGGAGGGAGTGTAACGGACACAGGATTTGCGGTGGATACAATGAAAACAAATGCGTTTCTCGTTGCAGCGGGAACTTCTCACGAAATTTCAATCACCAACTTTCTCCTCCAATGCAAACATATTTTTTTGACGCCGACCCACATAGAGAGAAACGATTATCATCAACGTATATTATAAAAGTAAGTGTACACTGTGTGTGCCTCTAAAACTCAGAAACGAGTTCCGGTACGACCATGGCAGTTATATGGTATGTTAGCCGTCTATCCCCCATCCACGAAGGAGGTTCCCGCTATTACCTGAAAGGCATGTTTTCGAAGATATAAGGTCCGTCAAGTTTGGCACGTTAGGAATTTCTAGATTACAGAAAATCCGACAGCATTCCACAACATTCCAGAATGTTCCAAAATGTTCCATAATGATCCGGGATGTTCTGGAATATTCGGAAATAGTCTGGACCATTCGGGAAGATTCCAAAATGTTCGGGAACATCCCAGAACATCCTAGATCACTGTGAAACATTTCAGAACACTCTCGAATGTTGTGGAATGTTCTGGAACATTGTGGACCAGTGGAAGCCTTTTTGGTATGTTCTGGAAGTCGTCATTGGGGAGCTATTTATTGGTAGGGGTATGTAAAGCAAGAGACGTCATGGGTTTGAACATCAGTTTCTAATCAGTGGCATAAGGTGGAACCGGAAAAGTAGTGCAGTGAGTGAATAAAAACAAACAGTGATGAGTGAATGGTCAAAGTGGTGACTGAATATAAATCGAAAATAAAGTGCGAAAAATTTCTAAAGTGTACTTAGCATATTTCATAATAGAAACTTGAGCTATATTTTAAACGGAGCCCAAACGTTAAAGAGGAGGAGATCTTGCCAGTTCTGAAGCAAAACGACGAAAACAAAAAGAACAGCGAAGAAATGAAACAGACAAAGAGCGCGAAGCACGTTTAAGTTTCCAACGAACGAGAATGAACACTGCGTGATGCAGAGAACATGGTGGCCAAGCGATGCCAATGCCAGTGGCTTCCGGGTACCCCAGATCCAGAATGCGATCTCCAGTGTGCTCCTCCAGGATATCACACTCCTCCTTCGATGGGGTCGAGCTCCGTCTTGCATGAACCACATTTTGTCTAAATCGGGGTCATTTTAAATTTTTTTTTACCAGCCTTATGACTGGTTTGATGCTGCCCGCCACGAATTCCTCTCCTGTGCCAACCTCTTCGTCTCAGAGTGGCACTTGCAACCTACGTCCTCAATTATTTGCTGGATGTATTCCAATCTCTGTCTTCCTCTACAGTTTCTGCCCTCTACAGCTTCCTCTAGTACCATGGAAGTCATTCCCTCATGAACAGATGTCCTATCAACCTGTCCCTTCTCCTTATCAGTGTTTTCCCCATGTTCCTTTCCTTGCCGATTCTGCACAGAACCACCTCATTCTTTATCTCATCAGTCCACCTAATTTTCAACATTCGTCTGAAGTACCACATCTCAAATGCTTCGATTTTCTTCTGTTACAGTTTTCCCACAGTCCATGTTTCACTACCATACAATGCTGTACTCCAGACGTACAGTCTCAGAAATTTCATCCTCAAATTAAGGCCGATATTTGATATAAGTAGACTTCTCTTGGTCGGGAATGGCCTTTTTTCCATTGCTAGTCTGCGTTTGATGTCGTTCTTGCTCCATCCGTCATTGGTTATTTTACTACCTTAACTTCATCTTCTTCGTGACCACCAATCCTGATGTTAAGTTTTTCGCTGTTCTCATTTCTGCTACTTCTCATTACCTTCGCATTTCTTCGATTTACTCTCTATCCATACTGTGTACTCATTATACTGTTTTTGCCGTTCAACAGATCATGTAATTCTTCTTCACATCCACTTTCTCTTGAATATACGGGATAAAATTTGTGACAGGCCTGTTTCCCTTTATTTGATAACAGATGTGTTCTAACAAGAACCAACTGTCCTACCGAGAATTTTCGCTTGGATACACCTCTGTCAGCTCTAAGCTTCCGTTTTTCAGCTGCTCGTGTAATGTTTTCCAGTGCTATATTTATGATCTGTTGGTGTGTTGGTTTTTTGGATGGGGGGAACAGTACCACTTCTCCTACCCTACCCATAGGTGTTTTTGTTCTTGAGTACTGTGATTGGCGGTAAAGGTGTAGTACTATGTGGCATTTCATTAATGATATTTTGTAACTGATGTAAATTTGCACCCCATGTCATGTGTCGTGAGCTACAGTACAACTGACACCATGTTCCAATATCTTTCATTGTCTGTTCCGCACTATTGGCGCTTGGTTTGTAAAGGGATATGAATAAGGGTTTAATTTTGTGTCTTTTCAAAGTTGATACCATGGTTTTGACCTATATTGCAGCCCATTGTCTGAAATTAATCTTTGTACATGTCCCACTTGTTTAAGGAAATCACGCTGTTGTGCTTTACTAATAGTAATACCTGTTGCACGTTTCAGAGGGGCCAATGTGACATATTTTGTTGTTAATTCTATAACCACGAAAATAAACGAGTCCCCATTCCTTGTTCTTGGTAACGGTCCCATTGAATCTGTTGCTGCCAAATGTTTTAATTTTTTCGGTGCTATAGGTGATAATGGTGGTCTGGTCTGAAATGTCACGTGTTTGGCTCGTTGGCAATCTTTACATCTTTTAAGTACTTGACGAATTCGTCTTTCCATATTGGGGAAATGTGCTGTCTCTTTGAGTTTCATGAAACATTTCTTTGCCCCAAAGTGTCCATCACTTATATGAGTGAACCGTATATACTTATTTATTAATTCATCAGGAATGCAAACCGTCCACAAACTAGTGCCTGAGCCTCGTCTGTGGAACAACACATCATTCTTCAGCAGATAATGCTGACGAACGTCGACCGAGTTCTTGTCCCTCCATTTATGCTTGACCCCCCAGTACTGCTGGATCTTTGTTTTGCTCGTGTGCTATATTTGAAAATGTTGTTGTAATGTAATTCTCGAAAGGTACTCCTCTTATATAATATATTCCAACTTGGCCTTGTTCTGTACCGAACTTACCTGGTGTTGCGCCATTTGGACATCGTGAAAGAAAATCTGCTAAGCTGTTTGCAGGTCCTGGCATGTGTTTTACACAGAAATCATATTCTTGCAAGATTAAAATCCACTTGCTAGCTTACCATGTGTCAACTTTGCTGTTAGTAAAAACTCAAGGGCTTTATGATCCATGTATACAATAGTTTTCCTTCGAAAGAGGGAATATCGAAACTTTCGAAAACCCGAAACGATCGCTAAAGCTTCCAACTCTGTAATGGAATAGTTCCTCTCGCTTTTTGGTAAGACACGACTTGCATATGCAGTGGTTTTATGCACAGTCTGTCCATCTTGTTCGTAACGTTGAAATAATACTACTCCTAAACCAGTCTTGGCGCTGTCTGTTGCCATATAGAAATATTGGGTAAGATTTTGGTGTGGCAGAATTGGTGCTTCCGCTAAAGCCTCTTTTAATTTATGAATCTCTTGTTCTGCAGTTTCATCCCATATCCATGGAGTGTTTTCACCAGTTAAACTGCATAACCGTGGTGTAGCAAGAGTATCTATGCAAATAAACCTTTTAAAAATGTTTCTAGTCCCAAAAAGCCTCTGAGTGTTTATTATATGGTGTTACAAAATTTCTTATTGCTTCTAATTTATCTGGATTCGGTTTTATTCCCTGTGCAGATATGACATGTCCCAGAAAGTTTATCCAGTTTTTGTTGTGTTCCAAATGTGGATTTTTACAAGTTTACTGCTACCCCATGTTCTTTAAGTGTTTGCAGTAATGTATCCAGAACTTCATCGTGTTCCTCCCATGATGACTCAGCTATGAGAATGTCATCTACATAACATGTCAATAGTTCCTGTAACTCCTTAGGTAAAATACTTCCTAAACCTCGAATAATAGCTGCGGATGGTATGTTAAATACGAAAGGGAGTCTTTTAAATCTGTAACACCTACCAAAAGTAGGGAATGCAGTACACTTCCTACTTTTGGGCGCTAGTTCAATTTGTCAATAATCAGGTGATGAGAATACCTTTACATTATGAAATTTATGTAGTAAATCTTCTAGTCTCTCGGGATGATCTGTTTCTGGAATTATGATTGTGTTAATTTGTCTGGAATCTAGCACTAAACGTATCGTTCCACACTTCTTTTCTACAACACGTAACGGGCTGTTATACGTTGACGGTACCTGTTCAATATCACCCTCCTGTTCCATCTTGTTTAATTCTAAGAATACAGCTCGTTGGTAACTCAATGGAATGTTATATGCGGCTACTCTAAAAGGTTTCTGATCTTTAACCTCGAATCTGTATTGAAAATTCTTGATTGCTCCCGGTTTTGGTTCAAATACAATAGCATGCTTGCGTAATATTCCATCTAAATCCCGCCTTTGTTGATCTGTTAAACTCTCTAGACTTTGTATTCTTTTCGATCTCTTTGTGAATATCTTCAAGTATTTCTACATCCATAGGCTCTGATTCACTTATCCTTAGATATCGCGGATTATCGTGACACGCCATATCTCCTTCTACTTGCATCTGTAACTGTGTGTAGTTTCCGCAGATTTCTTCGTGTCTCAGGTTGTCTTCAAACTTTAAAGCGATTTCTCCTAAAGTGAGACTTCTCTGCCCACATCTAACACCACTTTCTGTTGATTAAGAATATCAGCTTTGATAATCATATCGACTAAGTCCTATAATTGGACCATGTACTTTAACCATTCGTGTTTTGAAATCTAGCAACTCACTGTCACTATTACATCGATTAAATAACGTCTCCGGTATTGCCGTTAGCTCACTTCTGCTATCTATAATGACGTTAACGCCAATACCTTTTACTGTTACATGCAGGAGCTGACTTATTTCCAAAATGCTTTCACTTTTAACTTCCTCCATTAATTTATCCTCAATTAAATCATAATTAAATCGATTTATTTGTGTCTGTTCAACTATTAGGGGAGAAGTATTTCCCGTTTGCAATTCGTGTAACTGTATTTTTTCTGCTTTTAGATCAACTGCTACCTTAACCATCTCGATTTTAAAATTTCATTCTGATACCTTGCTCTCTCTTTTAAATGTGTTTGTTCGTCACACATTCGCGTGATCGTGTTTAATTTGGATTTTAAGACATGACAAATGTTCTTGAACTGTGATAGTACCTCTCGCTTAGATTCTGTGGTTTCATTAAATTCTACAGGGTGTTACAAAAAGGTATGGCCAAACTTTCAGGAAACATTCCTCACACACAAAGAAAGAAAATATGTTATGTGGACATGTGCCCGGAAACACTTAATTTCCATGTTACAGCTCATTTTAGTTTCGTCAGTATGTACTGTACTTCCTCGTTTCACCGCCAGTTGGCCCAATTGAAGGAAGGTAATGTTGACTTCGTTGCTTGTGTTGACATGCGACTCATTGCTCTACAGTACCAACATCAAGCACATCAGTACGTAGCATCAACAGGTTAGTGTTCATCACGAACGTGGTTTTGCAGTCAGTGCAATGTTTACAAACGCGGAGTTGGCAGATGCCTATTTGATGTATGGATTAGCACGGGGCAATAGCCGTGGCGCGGTACGTTTGTATCGAGACAGATTTCCAGAACGAAGGTGTCCCGACAGGAAGACGTTCGAAGCAATTGATCGGCGTCTTAGGGAGCACGGAACATTCCAGCCTATGACTCGCGACTGGGGAAGACCTAGAACGACGAGGACACCTGCAATGGACGAGGCAATTCTTCGTGCAGTTGACGATAACCCTAATGTCAGCGTCAGAGAAGTTGCTGCTGTACAAGGTAACGTTGACCAAGTCACTGTATGGAGAGTGCTACGGGAGAACCAGTTGTTTCCGTACCATGTACAGCGTGTGCAGGCACTATCAGCAGCTGATTGGCCTCCACGGGTACACTTCTGCGAATGGTTCATCCAACAGTGTGTCAATCCTCATTTCAGTGCAAATGTTCTCTTTACGGATGAGGCTTCATTCCAGCGTGATCAAATTGTAAATTTTCAGAATCAACATGTGTGGGCTGACGAGAATCCGCACGCAATTGTGCAATCACGTCATCAACACAAATTTTCAACACAAATTTTCTGTGGACGTTTGGGCAGGCATTGTTGGTGATGTCTTGATTGGGCCCCATGTTCTTCCACCTACGCTCAATGGAGCACGTTATCATGATTTCATACGGGATACCCTACCTGTGCTGCTAGAACATGTGCCTTTACAAGTACCACACAACATGTGGTTCATGTACGATGGAGCTCCTGCACATTTCAGTCGAAGTGTTCGTACGCTTCTCAACAATAGATTCGGTGACCGATGGATTGGTAGAGGCAGACCAATTTTATGGCCTCCACGCTCTCCTGACCTCAACCCTCTTGACTTTCATTTATGGGGGCATTTGAAAGCTCTTGTCTACGCAACCCCGGTACCAAATGTAGAGACTCTTCGTGCTCGTATTGTGGACGGCTGTGATACAATACGCCATTCTCCAGGGCTGCGTCCGCGCATCAGGGATTCCATGCGACGGAGGGTGGATGCATGTATCCTCGCTAACGGAGGACATTTTGAACATTTCCTGTAACAAAGTGCTTGAAGTCACGCTGGTACGTTCTGTTGCTGTGTGTTTCCATTCCATGATTAATGTGATCTGAAGAGAAGTACTAAAATGAGCTCTAACATGGAATGTAAGCGTTTCCGGACACATGTCCACATAACATATTTTCTTTCTTTGTGTGTGAGGAATGTTTCCTGAATGTTTGGCCGTACCTTTTTGTAACACCCGGTATATTAGATGTGTCTGTGCCGGCCGGAGTAGGCGTGCGGTTCTAGGCGCTACAGTCTGGAACCGGGCGACCGCTACGGTCGCATGTTCGAATCCTGCTTCGGGCGTGGATGTGTGTGATGTCCTTAGGCTAGTTAGGTTTAATTAGTTCTAAGTTCTAAGTGACTGCTGACCTCAGAAGTTAAGTCGCGTAATGCTCAGAGCCATTTTTGAGATGTGTCTGTACTTGCACCCCAAGTCAATAATTCGTTCTCATTTTTGTTGCCTGCCACTGAAGGTTGCAGATTCATCTTTGTAGCTAAATCGTCTTTTATGGCGACGCTGTTTTCTGCATTTGGCTTGATGATGACATAGTCTTGTTGATATTGCTGTACTCGTATGTCCTCATATGTACCACAATTATATATGTTAGACTCTGATTTATCGGCCTGTTCAGATACTTCCCGGTCTGATACATTTTCCGCCATAGCCGAAATATGTGTCCTATTATTGACCTCTCTATGATCTACTTGTTCGTCTCTGTTCTGTTCGATTCGCTGTATCCACAGCGCTTCCGACTCTTTCTGTTTATCTTCGAAAGTGCCATGGAAAGATCTTAGCAAATCTTCTAATGTGTCAAACTTTTGGTTAGGTGTACGCGTTTGTACTTTCCTTTTTACTCTCTAACCTATGCTAGCCGTATTTGGTGAGTTACTCTTGTCGTCTTGATCAAAGGTATTGAGACTTACGTTAGGATGTACGTAGGGAGTTGGAAAATAAGTTTCCCCTGTCGACTGTGGTCAGAGTTGTGCGTGAAAGGAAAGAAAAGAGAGTGAGACATTAAAGATATGACATATCTTTATTTTTCTACATAATTTCCGAGTGCATTGAGACATCTGTCATACCGCTTTCTAAGCTTCAAAAAGCCTTCCAGAAAAAAATCAGGGCGTTGCATACGGAAGAAGTTTTGAACGGCTTGTTTGACGTCAGCATTGCTGCCAACGCGCCTACCGCCAAGAGTCTTCTTCAAAGCTGGAAACAAATGGAAGTCACTTGGTGCGAGATCCGGACTGTAAAGCGGATGGTGTAGGCGCTCCCAACCAAGAGTTGCAATATCGTTTTTCATTGCCGTCGCCGTGTGTGGTCTCGCATTGTCATCCGACAGACGAACCCCAGATCTGAGAAGGCCAAGCCGCTTTTTTCCGAATCACTCCTTTCAATTTCGACAGAGTGGCACAGTACCACGTAGCATTGATGGTTGCATCCTCCAGAAAGCCCAGCAGCAAAACTCCTTTGGCGTCCCAGAAAACGGTGAGTAGCACTTTACCTGCAGACGCAGTGCTTTTGAACCTCTTTCGGACAGGTGATGACGGATGTTTCCACTCCATGGATGCGGCCTTCGATTCGGACGTGTAATGGTGGACCCACGTTTCATCCCTCCGTCACAATCCGAAACAGAAGGTCATTGCCAGATTCATGGTAACGCACGAGCTGTTCCAGGCTGAACACCATGTCACCATGTCGTCTTTCGCCCGTATCACACAACTCTACCCACAGTCGACAGGAGAAACTTATTTTCCAACTCCCCCTCATATATTTTCCTGTTCAGAATCGTCTTTTGTCAGTTCAGAATCAAATATTTGCGCCATATACCTTAGCGCTTTCTCATTGTCATTTGTTTCTTGAATAGGTAAAGCTAGGAGTTCGTTCTCGTTGTCCATATTTGCTCATTCTATCTCGTCCCAACACTTCAATTGTGACTTCCTTCCTAGCTGAAAAATCACTCCTGATACTTCTGACGAACCTTCTCTCGTCCCTATATCCAGTTTCTATTCCTGACCATTATATCTTAACCTATTTATCGCTACGTTTACTGTGTTGTCCGTCTCTGCAGAGGGTATATCATCTGCTCGAACCCCTGCAATACCGGGTGTTAGTCATTCTGCTCGAACCCCTGCAATACCGGGTGTTAGTCATTCTGTACGCTTCACTGGATTTGGTGGTCGTAATTCCACGTCCCTGTGCGGTTCATTTTTCCTGTAATTTCCTGACGTGTTTGGTTGTGGCTGCGTTCCAGAGCCCCCCCCCCCCCCCCCCCCCAATCTGCTTTCTCTCCATGGACCTGGCGATCGCTAATTGAAGTAGGGCTGTCTGTTTTCCTAAGTTCTCCAGTTGCCATTCCGATTGTCGTCCCTGTTTGTCCTGTTCCAACAATTATTATTATAAAAACCATATCCGTTACGCTGTGGTCGCGTGTTTACACTGTTCCCACCTACGTAATTATTGCCATTTCTCCCAGAATTCAAGCCCATTACCTGTCTACCATCACTGCCAGTACTGTCAGTCTTATTACTTGTCCTTTCAAAGTTATTCTGTCCTGACTCGCGACGTCTTTGAGCATCGTTTTCATACATGAATTCGACCTCTCGCAAAATACCTTTGAATGTTTCAAACATTGTCATCCCCTCGTCCAATCAATGCCTGTTGATATCTCATCGGTAATTTCGTCTTGCATATTTGGATTAATTCACCGTCACTATATGGACTGTTCAAAATGGTTCAAATGGCTCTGAGCACTATGGGACTTAACATCTATGGTCATCAGTCCCCTATAACTTAGAACTACTTAAACCTAACTAACCTAAGGACATCACACACATCCATGCCCGAGGCAGGATTCGAACCTGCGACCGTAGCGTATATGGACTGTCTAAATATTGATTTCGTTTAGTCATATTCTCGAAGAATTTGACTGCGGTTTCCTCCTGCGAGTTTTCAGATGGGACATTTTGCAATAGGTCATGCTTTATTCTCATTTGTGCCTCCAGGGACCAATATCTGGCAATAAAGGCTGCTCGAAACGATTCATACGAATCACAAGCTGCGCTATCTTTTGCATAGTTTCGGTTATACTTCCGTCCATGTGTGCACAAATGAAATCTAATTTATGTTTCACAGGCCAGAGTGTTGGTATCCCTACTTTGAATCGATCTATGAACGTGCGAGTGTGCAGACTGTTCGTGTCTTCCTTATAGTGCTGATATTTGCGCACTGTAAGAAAGTGATTACCATCAAAGTTAATACTTCGTCCTGCGATGTACCTTCTGTGTTTTGGAAACTCAAATTCTACCCTAAGTTTGCATCAAATCTCGGCAAACGTGTGAAATTTGGATGCTCATGGTGTGACATTTGTGCTGCAAATTCACTTGCAGGTTTCATTGCGCAATATGCATGCATAACACCCACTGCTACCGGCTCTGTACCTTGTTTAGAAAGAATTTCTGACTCGAGAGATACCGTACTGTAACATGTCGGCACTCGTGCTAAAAGTTGTGGTATTGCGTAATGTGGAGCTATCGTTTGGTCTGCGTATGTCACGCTCTGTGTTTGACGTACGTAACCTTGCTTAAACCACATTGTTCCCTAGTGTTACTGCACTCTTATGGAATATGCTGTTTTGAATTAATTTCCCGATCTCTGTTTGTGTTTTCGAAATGACATTCACATGCGCCTCTCCATCGTGCGTCACACGTACTTCAGCGTGCGTTTTCTGTCGTGTTAGTGGCGACTGTTGCCTTTACCATCTTCACAGTAGTATCTACTGATGTCAACGTGGATTATGTCGTCGTCTGTGACTCCCCACTAACACTAATGATAATTATGGGAATTTCACTTAGATAACTTTGCGTATCTATCTCAGAATAAAAATAGCTACTTCAAAAAAAGTACTACCCCTCCCTCTACACTATCCAGCTGTTGTTTTCATGTAATACTTGAAACAAAACGTTTTTCGAACTCTATACAGGCTACTGTCAGTTGTATTTATCCTGGCAAAGTCAGGATATATCTAATACAGATGTTAGAGTATTGCGAAATTTTCATTCCTGATTACAAGTATTCTGATTAATTGTAGAAGGAGTGTCCAATTAGTCGTTCTTTCAATTTGTTTTGAAATTTTTGTGGATTTTTAATTTCCTGCCTGATGTCCACTGGCTACCTGTCATAGATTTTTGGACCAGAATACAAAACTTCATCAGGGACAAATAGTCCATAAGGAAATTATTTCTTCTCCTAGTATTGCAACTGTTAATTTCTGTGTTCATCTTAAATTTGCTCTTTTTATCGAGCGAAAACAGCATCAAGAAGTATATGTATTGGCATGTTAGTGTACGAATACCTAGGTCGATGAAGTTTCTTCTACAAGATGTTCCAGTCTCAACTTGACACAATATTCTTGTAGCACGATCCTGTTGAATAAATACCTTTTCGTCCCAGTTGCAGTGGCTTACAAGATTGCAACATAGGAAAGTACAGCACAGGAAAGTAAGCTAGGTATGCCAACAATCCTGTCTGCACAACACAGGGAGGAAGATTTCTGAGCTTAGACCGCCACAACTGAGCTTTTTGTTTAAGTTATCTATATGCTGGTGGCACATATGCTGGTATCCTTCTGAATGCTCAGGCACGTCACACATGTGGCATGATCCAGTGTGAGCCCATTGATCTTCAGGTGCCGCAAAGTAATTTTTGTTTCTTTGAAATTGACCACTCTGTGTTTTAAGATTAAGGGTTAAACTTTTGGCTATGAATTAGTCGCAAGGCCATTCAGTTACTTCTTGAATGTGACTGGCATTGATACGCTTTCGTGCTTCAGTAATATACTTGTGTCATCAACAAGCGTTATAGTTTTGTAAGAGTTCTCCAATGCTCCGGTTAAATCATGTGGACTAAGAACAGGAGCCGCTTAAGCACAGTACCTTCGATATAACGTATTTAATGCAACCTCCCTCTTCATTTTATCTTATTCCTCTGATATCGTTTGTTAATGTGACGTTCTGCTTTCTATTTTTAATCTATGACTCCGACCACACAACGGGAAGACCTTAAGTACTATACCCACTTTAGTTTCCCGAGAAGAGTTGTATAATCTGCACAATCAATGGTCTTGACTTGACAAGATCGCAGAAGAACCCCACAGGGTAACATTCGTTGTCTGATTCGTCTAAAGTTCAGTTCTCGTAAAGTCTTTTCGGAATCCAAAAATAACTGCTCATAAAAGCTGATTCTCAGAGGAGTGGTTCAGCATTCACTTACAAGCTAGCTTAACAAAAAAAAAAATTGAGAACACAGGAAAGAAGAAGACGAGTCTATATTTGGAGGTCAATTGTTTATCTCCATTTTTGTGTATTGGTTTTACTACTTCATGCTTCAGCCATGATTTATCTAGTGATTACAAGAGCTCAAGAGTCTCACTAACAACTTAGCACAACATTTAGTACTTCGGTTCAGATAGCATCATAGTCACCAGAGTTACCGAGTGACTCCCAATCTGGAATGCAGGCAAAACACATTCAATGTCAAAACACATGTTGTATTGAGAAGGAGGCTTAATAGCTAAAAACAGAAGAAGTTCCTTCAAAATGAAACTGTCCATCCTAAGAGCCGGCAATTGAAATTTCTCCGATGTTTAGACAAATATTTACAAAAATGGCTCTGAGCACTATGGGACTTAACATCTGAGGTCATCAGTCCCCTAGAACTTAGAACTACTTAAACCTAACTAACCTAAGGACATCACACACATCCATGTCCGAGGCAGGATTCGAACCTGCGACCGTAGCGGTCCCACGGTTCCAGACTGTAGCGCCTAGAACGGCACGGCCACTCTGGCCGGCATAAATATTTGCAGTTTCGTTTTTTAAATGTGTAGCTATACCCAGCCCAAACAAATACTGTTTATCACGTCCTCCATGCGATACCCAGTGTCAACGAAAAACGTCCGCTACTGCAGCAGCGTCAGAGCCGCCATGGCCAGTACTGACTGCTACAGACATGCAGCAACGCTGTTCAGTCACTGCTGCAGTACTTGTCATTCTTCTTATTTTACTGTACCTGTTAATATATAAGGATAGGGCAAATGTCGCACTAGAATAATTTGCAACCCAGCTATCGAAAGTGGCCCTAAGAGTCTGTATTTAGGAAACAAACCGACAGTTTGCATCGACACTGGGCATCACATGATAGGCGTATGAGCAGTATTTGTGCTGACTGACTCCAGCCACACACTGCAAAAATGAAGCTGCAAATATCTGCCGAAACATCCGAGAAACTGCTCCCGGCGACTAAGGTGCATGTGTGTGTGTGTGTGTGTGTGTGTGTGTGTGTGTGTGTGTGTGTTTTTGTAGTTGGTCTAATCTTGTCTTCAGGATTCCTACGTAAAAGAAATGTAGGGAGCTGACAAACACCTCTAGATGCATCACTTAAGACTGGTACCCGAAGGTTTATAAGTAAGCATTCAGGAGACAATTTGCTTCTATCTTCAAGAATCTGCTAAGTTTTTCAACGTTTCCGTGATGCTTTCTAATCAGTTAAATAAATCTCCGATCAATACGCTTGGATCCTGCTTGATGTGGGTTGCAGACTCTTGAGTAATATCGTCAGATGCGAATCACAGAAATTGTAAGCAATCTCCTTTGTAGACTGACTGGATTTTCCCAGTATCCGTCCAGTGAACCGACGTGAACCACCTGCCTTGCCTACCACTGGCCGAAGTGCTCGTCTCATCCCATATCCCTCAAAGTTGTTGCAACGAAGTAATTCTACAAGTTGACTGATTCCAGTTTTGGCTCATCGATGTTGAACTCACTTTTTGAGATTTGTAAAATGCACAATTTTATATGTCTGAATATTTAAAACAATTTGTCAGCTTCTGAATCATTTTGAAGTCTTACCAAGAATTGATTGGATATTTACGCATCGTTTTATAAGTAGCATTTAGTTATAGATAACAGCATAATCTGTGAAATAATGAGGTACAATTAATATTGTCTGCCAGGTCGTTAATTTCCATAAGAGTAACCAAGGTCTCAACACACTTCCTTGGGGAACTCCTGAAGTTACTTCTACTCCCGTTGATTACTCTCTATCCAAGGTTCCATAAAAATATCCTCAATCTGCTAACAACTTTTACTTCGTACCTAATACAATAGTACTTTTGTTAATAATCATTGCCATGGTGCTAGTCAAACGCTTTTCGGAAGCCAATAACTACTACAATGAAGAACCAAAGAAAATGGTATACCTGCCTAATAGGCAGGCCCCCCGCGAGCATGCAGAAGTGCCGCAACATGACGTTGCATGGACTCGACTAATATCTCATGTAGTGCTGGAGGGAACTGACACCATGAATCCTGCAGGGCTGTCCATAAATCAGTAAGAGATCAAGGAGATAGAGAATCCTTCTGAACAGCACGTTGCACGGCATCACAGATATGCCAATAATATTCATGTCTGGGGACTTTTGTGGCAAGTGGACGTGTTTAACCTGAGACGAGTGTTCCGGTAGGACCACTCTGTAATAATTCTGGACGTTTGGGGTGTCGCATTGTCCTGCTGGAATTGCCCAAGTCCGTCGGAATACACAATCGGTATGAATGAATGCAGATTATCAAACAGGTTGCTTAAGTACGTGTCACCAGTCAGAGTCGTGTCTAGACGTATCAGGGGTCCCATATCACACCAACCGCACACACCCCACGCCATTACAGAGCCTCCACGAGCTTGAACAGTCCCCTGCTGACATGCAGGGTCCATTGATTCATGAAGTTGTCTCCATACCCGTACACGTCCATCCGCTTGCTAGAATTTGAAACGAGATTCGTCCGACCAGGCAACAAGTTTCCATTTATCAACAGTCCAAGGTCTGTGTTGAAGGGCCCGGGCGAGGCTAAAGCTTTATGTTATGCAGTCATGAAGGGTACACGAGTGGTACTTTGGCTCCTAAAGCCCATATCGATGATGCTTCGCTGAATGGTTCACAACTGTTGATGCCTCAGCACTGAAATCTGCAGCAATTTGCGGAAGGATTGCACTTCTGTCACGTTGAACGATTCTCTTCAGTTGTCATATTGCAGGATCTTTTTCCGGCTTCACCGATGTCGGAGATCCGATATTTTATCGGATTCCTGATCTTCACGGTACTCTCATGGAATGTTCGCATGGAATGGTCGCACGGGAAAATCCCCAGTTCCTTGCTATCTCGGAGATGCTCCGTCCCATCTCTCGTGCGCCGAGTATAAAAGTACGTTCAAACGCACTTAAACCTTGGTAACCTGTCATTGTAGCAGCAGTGACCGGTCTAACAACTGCACCATTCACTTGTTGTCTTATAGAGACGTTGTCGCCCACAGCGTCGTATTCTGCCAGTTTATATATCTCTGTGTTTGAATACGCATGCTTATACCAGTTTCTTTGGCGCTTCAGTGATATTCACTAGATAACATTGATCCGTGGCTTTCAGGATGTGTTCATGGTCTTTTTCATTTCGCAAGATGTACCTCTGAAGAAGCAATACCATCGACAGACTCATCTAGGAATGTACGCTCTTGCAACATTTACACTAGACCCTAATGCGATGTAGAATGCCTCTCTTGCTGCGTCTGCCGCAGCAATTTGCTAGAGATCTCCGTGACGCTGCCGCGCATAGTTAATGAACATGTAACGAAACGCACTGCCCTTCTTTGAATCTTCTCTGTTTCCTCAATCAGTCCAATTTGGTACAGATCTCAAACTGTCCATTATAATTATCCGGGCTGTTATGCCGTGGTCGGTTGGTGAATTCTTTGTCAAATCCCAACGTTTCGTCCCCGTCTGCGGGAGACATCTTCAAGGGGGTCTGTAGCTCGATGGAAGGTCAGTAGCGAGCCAGTGGGTGTGTTGGACCTTCCATCGAGCTACAGACCCCCTTGAAGATGTCTCCCGCAGACGGGAAGGAAACGTTGGGATTTGACAAAGAATTCACCAACCGACCACGGCATAACAGCCCGGATAATTATAATGGACATGACATTTCCGGCAGTGCAAGTCTACATTTTAGTATCAGATCCCATACTGACGAGCAGCGTGCAGGTATATGTCGAACGAGTCTTTTTACAAGCTACTTCCTCTGTCGATGGACAATATTTCCTAAAGATTCTCCCAATGAATCTCTCTCTCTGGCGTCTGTCTTACTCGCGATTAATTTTATGTGATTATTCCACTATACATCGCCCCGAACGCATACTCCTACATATTTTATGGAAGTAACTGCTTCCAGTGACAGTTCCGAAATTTGGCAATCATACAATAAGTGCCATTTGAGAAAAGCGCAAGAGTCGTACAGCTTTATCGATGTTATTGCAATCCATTCTGGTTGCCATGGAGGAGGTCATTCTCTTAGAGATACCGCGTTATATTTGAGCTCAAAATATGTTCTAGGATTCTACAGCAGATGGACATCAATACGGGTAGTTTTATGGATCACTTACGTTACGTTTGTTGTACACAGGTGTAGACTGTTCTTGTTTTCTGGTCGCCAGTCACAGTTTTTTGTTCAAGGGAGTTGTCTCGGAGGATCGCAAAGGATTTCAACCGACGCCATCCGCACAGACCACGCCTTAGCCAGTGTCTGGTGGAGAAGCTTCCCGCGAAATTCCGCGGAACTGGCTCTGTCGCAGATAAGACGAAATTCGACGGTCTTAAACAGCTGTAGACGAAGCAACATCAAGCTCTGTTCTGGCATCGATCAATAGGAGTGATGTGGACAATCGGGCTTTTGTACTGTTGCGAACTTCTTCAGTACAGGTTCACAAATAGCAGCGTGTTACCTGCAGCTGTCAGAGGAAGATGTGCTGACATCGGTGCTGTCTGAAGACGGAACATTGGCAAATTCCTTTCAGCACGATAGTACTACGCCTCAGTTGTCTGGATATACCTGTCTGTCCAGTTGCCTCGGATACGGAAAAATAGCAAATGTCGCTGAAGTGGTCCCCACGTTCCCAGAATTCATTAGAATGCTATCTGTGGGGAGGCGTGAAAGCAATTGTGCATACAGTGAAGGTCAAAATGCTTGGACCCCTCAGGAAGCGGAGTGTTCATGCTTCTGCTCGCATACCGGAACGTGTGTAGAGGATAATATGAACCTTACAGCATGATGAACATATCGGGAACATTCTGCAGCCTTTGTGTATTATAAGCAACATTTGCAGTGCTCTACACAAAACGCAGCATGAGTCGAGAATTGATAAAACTGCGTTCAGATGAAAGACACCATTGTCTTCCTTGCGTAACTGTCGCCTGTGTGCTACGTTACATGATCACCTTCCAATTTCAAAATTCCGACTTACATCCAAGATGACTGATTCCTAAAATGGCCGTCATGTTGGTAACAAACCGTCCCAGGTTCCACCCACCCGCCCTCCGGCCCTCACCAGCAACTCTCATCTCAAACTACCTGGCTTTACTTTCTGTTTATTGCTCTGAGCACTATGGGACTTAACATCTTAGGTCATCAGTTCCCTAGAACTTAGAGCTACTTAAACCTAACTAACCTAAGGACATCACACACATCCATGCCCGAAGCTGGATTCGAACCTGCGACCGTAGCGGTCGCGCGGTTCCAGACTGAAGCGCCTAGAACCGCTCGGCCACCCCGGCCGGCTTCTGTTTATGTACATGTTTTTGTTTTTGAAGGATAGTTCCACACCTGTATATACTGTATTCATAGACGACAAGGAGAAACATCCACAACTGAATCTGTGAAGAAAATAAATAGTATTGCAGAATTGTGGGTATTTAATTCAGTGTTCATCTTAAGATTCTATGAAATGTTTCTTTTGGGTAACGTTTACCTTAAATCGTTCTACATTCCTTAGAGTTCTCAATCATAATGGGATCAATGGAGAATGAATGACCGACTCCCTCGGTAAAACAATACAGAGGAGATTTAAACTGCTAATACAAATAAAAGCATGTGTATATAGGGCAGTATTAAATGCATGAATTGTACCTATTTGTGAAACAAATTTACGAATATATAATAAATATATATTTTGTGCAAAAAATAAATAAAAATGAATAAATAAAACATGATTTTGCGACTGGTTGCTGCATATTTAGTAACTTTATGGTTTACGGTCGCTGCACGACTTGGGAACCACATGGAGCACACCATTCAAAAATGTATTTGCATTGACTGATTATTTTGTCAGCTCTTGGAGAATTTTTTGTACTTTACGAATTAAAACACACAGGACACTGATATAATATTCTAAGCTTTTTTATTATTTCTACAAATTGCTTTTCGACTGTTACGCCATCATCAGATAAAATGACGAATATGTGTGCTGTAGGCCCAAAGATTTTAAAGTAGTATACTACAGCGTATCACAGCTGGTTTCCAAAGGAGACACATTCCAATATTTCGTTTAGGACTAAAACGAGAGGGTTTTTATCAGTGAAAAGTCTGATAGTTTTTGAATCCGAAAGAGTAGTTAGAGGATATGCAAACATTGCCTTTTGAACTGGTTCTGAGAGCTATTTGCTACAGAATAGAACACGCGAACATTAGCTTACGGACTTTTAAACGACTAGTCAAAAATGTAATATGTTGAGAAAAGGCTTCTAATACGCGCCACCACAAAAAGTTTCCGAAACTAACTGGAATTAATAAAAAGAGATCTAGGACGCTCACTGGGTGATGACATCTCCATTAAACATCTAGTAGTCTACTGACTGGAAAAATGTATCCTCATTTCTAATGCTCAGCCAGCTGAAGAAATAAAAGTTTTAAACAATTTCAAGAAGAAAGTGAGTGACAATAATGTTCTGGTAATCACATCAGAAAAAAGCAGTGTTTTTATCTTAATGAACAAAGGTTACTACGTAAACAAAGTGGTAGGTTTTCTAAGATCCACCAACTTACAACCCTCGCAGAAAGACCCTTCACAATCTTGTAATTATTAAGTTGAAATTGTTATTAAACTGTGTAAAACTATAATATTTGACTGTGATACCTACCGTATTTTCTCACTAACATGAATTCTACAGTTCCCATACTGTATGGCATCCCTAAACTCCATAAAGACGGTATTTCATTCCGCGGTGTAGTGTCTTCACTCTCAGGCCCATGTTACAAATTAGCTAGAGAATTAAATGAGATAATCAAAATCAAAACAAAGTTTAAACGTAGTCATCGTATTCTCAATTCACTTGACTTAGTGAACGACTTAGAACATATCCAAACCTCCTCCAAAGGAGGCAAGATTATTTTGATGTCAGCATCGTAGTCACCAATATAACTGTATAAGAATGCGTAAACGGTGTCACATACTTACTAGATAAACCACGAGGTACGTAGTTGACATAATGTTAGCTACACAAACTTGCCTAACACAAAAAATTTTAAGTTTCAATGGTAAGATATACAAACACTTGGATGATGTACTATGGTATCCCACCTCAGTCCAAACCTTGCTGAGATATTCATGGCTAATTTCGAAAAACAGCTCTTGCAAAATAACCCCTCTTACAGGGTTGGACACTGGTTTAGGTATGCTGATGATGTGATGTGCTGATGGACGAGAACTGCCAGACACCTTCAAACATTCCTCAAGCAACTATAAGTACTATATCAAATTCACAATGGAGTTTGGGTGTAGCTACATAAATTATTTAGATCTAACCATAGATATCAATGATCACAAGATTTATAGGATCTATCACCACAGATACTGTAATACTAGCTGCCTTTCATTCAATGCTATATCGTTAAATATCCACCCCTCAAGTGATGACCACTTCCAAACTGAATTAAATACAGTCAATCAAGTAACATCAAACAACGGCTCTGTCCTCCCACGGTGGACTCCACAATACATAAAAAGCAGAAAGAATGTGTCCACTCTCTTCTCTATCATGTTCTCAACTCACTACCCCAAGATTAAGTCTTGGGGTAGTGAGATGAGAACAGGGTACCATATTCAGTGAAAGTCGTCTGAATATGGCCAGAAAGGAGGTCATGGAGACAAGGTGCAAGTGAACCTTTACATCACATCCAAAAAGGGAGGAAGGTGAAACCGTCATTAATTAATGGAAATTAATAAACATATCTTCATTTCCTCAAGCTCAGTATCGACTGATCAGAATCAGTTCCCTTACTTGCCACTTGTAACTGCTTATTCCTCCAACTCACATGCGCCAAATTTTTCCTTTACACCATTTACTATAGTTTTATTCGTCCTGTTAAAAAATCACATTGTAGAATCACTGCTGCTTTACTTACTTGCTTAATTTCACTTGTATGTCCAACCTGTTTGTAATACTCGACCTGTTAAAGATAAAATTATTTTGTTCAGCCACTCGCTTGAAAAATGTCAGCTAAGTTTACTGTTCAATTCATTTCCTTCTCAGAGTAATGTTGTAATTTCTTATACTGTTCAAATACTTTGTCTAAGTTCAACAATTTTACATAACATTTGCACTCAGATAAATCCTCTGGTGTTAATCTTAAACCAAACATTAAGAGCTGTAGTATTTTGAAAGTAACAAAGATATTCTGTAAAAACATCTGTACCGGACTAGTTTTAAATCTTTGATCCTACAAAGTTTCACGTAGCAGATATTCATCTTTGTACTTGATGTTGGTATAGCCACTGAAAAATAGCTCACAAACGCTATAAATATCGTAGAATACTGCAGCAGTGTCATGTGTGTTTTAATTCGTAAAAATGTTTGTAATAAATCGATCTCTTCTGTAAAGTATTTCATAAATATTTTCTTTGCCTTTGTATTTACTTTCTGAATGACAGTGGTAAAATATTCGCCAATGAGTATATGGTTTCTTAATAAAGGCGCTGAAAATATTTACAATGAACGGTATTTGTTTATTCCCTAACTTTCTAATAAAAATCACTTCTACCTAGACGCTGTTCGGAATTTAACCCCTCCTCCCCATTTCTCTCTAGTAAGTCGTGATCATTTCGCCACGTTTCTCGATACATGTTACAGATATATACAGTTGATTCTGATTCCTCATTAAAGTATCAAAATAACAGATTCCTGAAACGTATCGCAAAAAATTTCAAAATGTGGTGTCATCTCTCATCGCATTGTCCACGAGTAATGTTTAACTTTCTATACAACGAAAGTAGCTCCTGTCGTGTGCGGCCTGGGCTTAACTAGACTTCTGTCAACGACTGTTACTAGTAATAAAAACAGCTGTTTATATAGGAAGGAATCAAATGCAAATTAACCGATACAAGAGATTAAATTATTGATAACGAACTATGAGCGATGTTGATGACAGAAGTAATGAAACCGTCCCGCTATCTTTCCATCAGCAACGGGTACAATTGCTGATAAGGACCCTTTTATATATGTGTTGCATTGCACGGTGTAGGACAAGCCTTGCCAAGATGAAAGTCATTGCTTTGATTGTTATACTCTCAGCAGTAGTCTCAGGTTAGTAACCACAGTGTACACTTCTGTTTCACCGACGCCAGAAAGAGATTCTGTTCTAATACTCCTGTATTTATATTAGGTATGTGTTGTTGCAATATTAGAAAGTAAGTGTACTTGCATTAAAAAGGTTTTAGAAACTGAATAAGACTGTTTTGTGGTCAATCTGTCACATTTTAGACTTGAGAACCAGGGGTCCGTGTCTCAAAACGTACAGAAATCAATTTTGTCAATAATCTATATCACTAGTCGGTTTCAGTTAGAAACAAAGCAAGAAGTAAACTTTTTAACTATGTCCATTCACTAATATGATATGGAATACTATTTCATGTGAAACATCTACTGCAGAGAAAGTTTTCATTAGACGAAGGGGTCACGTGAATTATATGTAGTATTCGTCTATAATTATGGCACATTCAAAGAGCGAGACATTACTATAGCATTACAAAACATACATTTACGACTGACTTTTAGTGTAAATGATCATTCAGTATTGTAATCGAGTTATAATATTCACAAGTATGTTACAATACGAAAATTAATACCATCTTTACTTCTCCCTAAAATTGATTGTGTCCGAAATATGGGCCAATTACACTGAGGTACAAATTGTTCATCACAAAACCAGAAAGGAAACACGTTCTTCGTGTTCTGCCACTATTATTTCTTTGATAACGAAGAGGTTTTAAGTTTCTAACGCCGTGGTCAGGTGACAAAATTGATTCGTGAAAAATTAAATACTGGTGATGAAAATGTTTCTTTGATTATATAATTTTCATATTCTGTCACGTATCGACGAAGAAATCAGTTAATATTATTGTTCACCTTCCCAATGATGTAACTTTCTAACAGATCCGAAAATAACCTTAAAAACGAACTTTTATTCAGTAATATATGACATAAATAATTAATTAGTTAGTGCACATGCTTTCTTCTTGTTCTTTTTCTTTTTTCTGTGTGGCGGTCTGTGTAAGACGATAGGAAGGCTATTTATAAGCTGGGTTTTCTTCTTCTCCCATTAAAATATATTCACCTTTTTTCTCCTTCTCGCCCGTTGTTCTTTAGATATCCTCAGTGTCTCTTTTCTTCTCTGTCTGACTGGTTACCCTTCATTTTGTTTCTCTGTCATTTTTTATCACTGATCTCTGGTATCTTAATTGATGTATAGTTTCTTCTTCAGTTCTCATTCTCTCACATCTTGATTTCTGTGTCAGACCAATTCTTCCTAAGTGTAGTAAATTTAATAATCCACTTTTTACTCTTATCTTGCAAAGTTTCTCCCACTCTCTTCTAATCATTCTACTCAAGCCCATCCAGATTATGTCTCGAGCAGTATCGTTCATTTGAGTCCAGATTCTTCTATGCTGTACTAAACAACCATCGCAGTTTTTGTCTTGATCTTCGGTCCCGTCTTTTTTCTCTAATTTTTAGGTTACAGTACCCCTCTAAAGAGACTGCTCTTTTTTTATTTTTTTATTGCTCTACAGCATATTTTCCCAGTGTTACGGTATTAGCCGAAAATAACACCGTGTTCCCTATTGTTTTGTAGTACGTAATTTTGAGTCTCTTCATACGTTATTTTTATTATAAACGTCTCTATCTAAATAGTACGTCATTCCCACCCATTTTACCCTTTCTTTTACCTCCTCACCAGTTCAGTTTCTCTCTGTCATTCACAACACTAGTTGCTTAAATTGCCCAACTTTTCCGCGGTACCTTCACATGTTTTCTTGTCCTATAGGGTATTCAGTATTTTTGCCGTGTTGTTGGTGATTCTTAGCACTACTCTTCTCCAGGTCACCAATTACTGCTACGTCATTCACAAAAAAAACGGTTCAAATGGCTCTGAGCACTATGGGACTTAACATCTGAGGTCATCAGTCCCCTAGAACTTAGAACTACTTAAACCTAACTAACCTAAGGACATCACACACATCCATGCCCGAGGCAGGATTCTAACCTGCGACCGTAGCAGTCGCGCGGTTCCGGACTGCAGCGCCTAGAATCGCGTGGCCACCGAGGTCGGCCATCCATAAAAACCAGGGAATCCAAATGTGCCATTTTGCTCTTCTTGACATCGTTCTTTCTTTTGTATTCTTGTTTTGTCGTTTCTTATTCTCCATCATCCGATCGTATCATCCAGTACTTTTGAGAACATTACTGGTAACAGCTCATCTTGCAACACTGTCTATCTGAAATTTGACAATGCAGGTCCATGGTCTATCCCAGGTTTTTATCTCCTTTGGCTCGACATTGATGTGTGTTGTCCTCACTCTCATTTTATACCTTCGGCACGGTTCCATTATTCTTCTGGCAATTTTTGTTCGTCATCGTACTTTCTGTGTAGCCTCCGACTAGAACCTTATGTAGGCTCCTTCTCCATAACAGGGTTATATAATCTTCTACCAAAACTTCCTCTAACCTTTCAGGTACGTATCTCAGTGCATCATCGAATTTTAATCAGAAGTTGTGTCTCTATAGTCCTTCCCACTTTTGTTGCCATTCACTGCACGTTTGGTTACTACTGCACACTTTTTGTTGTCTGCTCTGATGGTCATCTTATGTATCCAATCCGACTTCTCCTCACCTCTGTTATGCAGCCTTCGCATCTCTTGTCTGCGATAAACCGCTACCAAAGCACCCAGGTGTGTGGCTTTTTTTCCCAGTGCGATTCCTGGTTCTGCTTTCGACGTTTAGAAACACCGAACTCTAAATATTAATGTTAGTACCCCGGAAACGACTTCGTTTCACGTCATTTCCATGTAAAACGTAAATAGCTTATATAACATGTGATGAACTGGTGGACTAGCTGTTTGATCATGGAAAAAGTACTGAACTGCCATGCTGCTAGGAGAACATACTGATACAATATGCAGAACTTTCCATGTCCTATGGCCAAAGGCCCCGTTACCATTAGAGACCATTCAGAGAAATACTAATGCAATACAAAATTTTCATTGTGACCAGAACGTAGAGCAGTGAAACGAGCAGAAACGTTTTCCTTTGACTGCAAGGAAAAGAGATGCTTTCTAAATGACAAAAAAATACTCATTAACCTCCTTTGCGATAAGCAATCGACATTATTCGTACCATAGGTTTGTAATCGAAAACACGAAAACTGTAATTGAGTACAGATTTTCCGTTACAGTGAAAAATGAAGCAACAATTTTGAATAATTTATATATGCTGAGATTCTTCAAACATTCGACTACTTTTCTTCGAAGTTGTCGTTGTTCACGCATTTGTTCAGAGCGTGGCGGCGAAGCTATTGCCAGACTAGAGGAACGATTTTCAAATCCCGTTCTACTATCGTGATTTAGATTTTCCACGATTTTCCTAAATCTATCAGGACAAATATCATGATATCTTTGAAAAGGTCAATGTAGGCTTTACGAAACACGAAATAAGATAATTTTTGTTTCCTCTCATTACTGCCAGCATTTTCCTCCAGCTCATACAGGTTTGTATTCTTATGGCTGGATACTTTAGCAAAGCGATTGAAAATTCTTAACATTTGGTTACTATGCAACTTTCCCCCGTTTTGCCAGTAACGTAACTTAAGCCAACAGGTAGTTCATTCTGCAAAACCGGGTAACATCGTGCGCAGTAAATTCACACTTCTTACTGTGGCTTCTTCAAAGATCCTGGAAATTTTCATTCATTTCACAGTCCATTTGCTTCTAAAGGGTATCAGTATCTAGTAACGAAAATCAGCTCCGAGTTAACTGCGATTTACACAATCACAGTCCAACACAAAAATATAGCATCCATATAGACTTTGCTTTGCCTTACTGTTTCGTGTTCAAAATGGTGATCAGGGCCCAGCTACGAAGATCTGTATCAAGTGGCCAACAGACAGTGAGCAAGAAATGGGGAATACTTGTGAATTCAAAAGAAAACGAAATATACACTATGTGATCGAAAGCATCCGGACGCCAGGTCGAAAATTAGTTACAAGTTCGTGGCACCATCCGTCAGTAATAATGGAATTCAATATGGTGTTGGCCCACCGTTAGGCTTGATGACAGCTTCCACTCTCGCAGGCATACGTTCAGTTAGGTGCTAGAAGGTTTCTTGGAGAACGGCAGCCCATTCTTCACAGCGTGCTGCACTGGGGAGAGGTATCGACGTCGGTCGGTGAGGCCTGGCTCGAAGTCAGCGTCCCAAACATCCCAAAGGTTTTCTATAGGATTCAGGTCAGGACGCTGTGCAGGCCAGTCCATTACAGGGATGTTATCGTCGTGTAACCATTACGCCATAGGCCGTTCATTATGAACAGGTGCTCGATCGTGTTGAAATATGCAATCGCCATCCCCGAATTGCTCTTCAACAGTGGGAAGCAAGAAGGGCTGGAAACACCAATGTAGGCCTGTGCTGTGATAGTGCCACGCAAAACAACAAGGGGTGCCAGCCCCCTCCATGAAAAACACGATCACAGCATAACACCATCGCCTCCGAAATTTACTGTTGGCACTACACATGCTGACAGATGACGTCCACCAGGAATTCGCCATAACCCACACCCTGCCATCCGGTTGTCACATTGTGTACCGTGATTCGTCACTCCACACAACGTTTTCCTACTGTTCAATCGTCCAATGTTTACGCTCCTTACACCAAGCGATTTTTCGTTTGGCATTTACTGGGGTGATAGTCCGCCTGCTTCGCTGGGTGGTAACGTACTCGCCTCCCATGCAAGCGGACCCGGGGTCGATTCCCGGCTGGGATGGAGATTTTCTCCGCTGGCAGACTGGGTGTTGTGTTGTCCTCATCACCATATCATCCTCCTCACCGGCGCGCAAGTCGCCCAATGTGGCATCGACTGAAACAAGACGCACGTGGCTGCCGAACTTTCCGGATAGGGCCTCCCGGCCATACGCTCATTTCATTTACCACTCGACCATGAAATCAACTTCCCACATAACTGTCGTAGTACTTGCAGTGGATCCTGATGCAGTTTGGAACTCCTGTGTGATGGTCTGGATAGATGTCTGCCTATTACACATTACTATCAACTATCAGCAGTCTCTGTCAGTCAACAGATGAGGTCGGCCTGTACGCTTTTGTGCTGCATGTGTCCCTTCACGTTTCCACTTCACTATCAAATCGGAAACAGTGGCCGTAGGGATGTTTAGGTGTGTGGAAATCTCGAGTACAGACGTATGACACAAGTGACACCGAATCACCTGACCACGTACCAAATACGTGAGTTCCGCAGAGCGGCCCATTCTGCTTTCTCATGATGTCTAATGACTACTGAGGTCGCTGATATGGAGAACCTGGCAGTAGTTGGCAGCACAGTGCACCTAATATGAAAAACGTATGTTTTGGGGGTGTCCGGATACTTTTGATCACATAGTGTGTGTTACTAACCACTTCTCCTACAATTTGTCTGACTATTCACAGACTAGATTATACACTGAAGAATTCAAAATTCCTGATTGTAGCATGTAGCACTATACGAATCAACGATGGCCCGCACCCTTGGTTGAGTGGTACTCGCTTCCGTGGTACATACACTAACATTCGAACGATACGGACAGGGTAAGCGTGGTATCTCCACAAGGATGAGACGCAAAATCATTAAGCGTAAAACTCGAACTTGGAACCTTTGCCTTTCGCAGGCAAGTGCTCTATCACTTTTTTTTCGGTATTGTTCGTTGCGTTTGGTCTGGACGGACGTCACAAGACATCCGTGCAAATTGTACCTCGTCTACTACCTTCAGGAGTGCCAGTTCTGCAAGATTCGCAGGAGAGCTTCCATAAAGTTTGGAAGGTAGGAGACGAGGTACCGGCAGAAGTAAATCTGTGAGGACGGCGTGTGAGTCGTGCGTGGGAGGCTCAGATGGTAGAGCACTTGCCTCTGAAAGGCAAAGGTCCCGAGTTCGAGTCTCGGTCCGGCACACAGTTTTAATCTGCCAGGAATTTTAAAAAAATTTTAAGTGGTCAACGCGTTCGACTGGGTTGCAGCGGGCCCAGCCGCGATTCCCGGCAGGGACAGGAATTTTCACCACTAGGTTTTGTGTTGCTCTCATCATCATTTCATCATCGACATGCAAATCGCCATACGTGCCATCAACTGAGAAGACTCAACTGGAAAGACTTGCAACTCGGCATCAGAGCTTCTCTGTGTGCGGACTCCCGGCCATTAATGCCATACGATCGTTTCATTTTCTATTTCAGTATAAGTTATCATTCCGAATACGCTTCCTCCTTATAGCATTTAGATAATCGTTATAGTTTAACATTTATCAGTGCCAGGCAAGATATTATACAAGAATTAGCAGAAAAACATTTGTTATCTTGGTATAACAGGAAAAATATTATTTTTTTGTACAATATCGACCTTTCTGCCAACGGTATCGCGTTGATTTATACACTTTCTGAGCCACAACAGAGAACAGCTTATGGACTATATGCTAATGCTACCAATAGAAGTATTTCTGATTGCTATTTCTCTTTGTGAATTTACACCTGGAGGCAGAAACTCCTTCGCTATTGGTCTTATAGATCGCAAATATTTTTTGCGGTAAAGAACGAAGTAACTGTCATTTCACTCTAGCTGTTCGTTGGATAGAAAAATGAAGTAGTCACATTATACGGTGATTATAGGAAATTTTTACGATGTAGCCGTAAAATATGCCACATTTTGTTGAAACTTTACTATGCCATACTCAGTTGCTTCGCTGGTAAATCTCTTTTAGCAGCTGCTCTCGTATATACCATGTGAATGCACCAATATTCGTAAGTATGGGGTGATCACACAGTTATACACTACTGGCCATTAAAATTGCTACACCACGAAGGTCAATTTAACCGATTGCGATACGCAAATGATTAGCTTTTCAGAGCATTCACACAAGTTTGGCGCCGGTGGCGACACCTACAGCGTGCTGACATGAGGAAAGTTTCCAGCCGATTTCTCATGCACAAACAGCAGTTGACCAGCGTTGCCTGGTGACACGTTGTTGTGATGTCTCGTGTAAGGAGGAGAATTGCGTACCATCACGTTTCCGACTTTGATAAAGGTCGAATTGTAGCCTATCGCGATTGCGCTTTATCGTATAGCGACATTGCTGCTCGCGTTGATCGAGATCCAATGGCTGTTAGCAGAATATGGAATCGGTGAGTTCAGGAGGGTAATACGGAACGCCGTGCTGGATCCCAACGGCCTCGTATCACTAGCAGTCGAGATGACAGGCATCTTATCCGCATGGCTGTAACGGATCGCGCAGCCACGTCCCGATCCCTGGTTGTTCTGGGTACTGATTTCTCAGGATCTATGAACCCAAACTGCGTGAAAATGTAATCACATGTCAGTTCTAGTATAATATATTTGTCCAATGAATACCCATTTATCATCTGCATTTCTTCTTGGTGTAGCAATTTTAATAGCCAGTAGTGCATATAATAAAAAATTTTAGTGAAACCACCACAAGAGCAGCAGAAGGACGTTCGTGGGGATGCAATCAGAACATTCATATTCGTATTATGCAGACCACCATGGACTGCAGGGTAGAGGGTAGTTGGTATGATACCACATGTCACGTTTTCTTCCTAACCCAGCCGCGCATAGAGCGCTGGAAAAATGCTTGCTGAAGTGTCTCTGCGT
Organism: Schistocerca piceifrons; assembly: GCF_021461385.2. Taxonomy (NCBI): domain Eukaryota; kingdom Metazoa; phylum Arthropoda; class Insecta; order Orthoptera; family Acrididae; genus Schistocerca; species Schistocerca piceifrons. The sequence continues at coordinate 297,754,634 of NC_060140.1, read as the reverse complement.
GTTGCAATTGGTCTGATCTTGTGCTCAGGGTCCCTATGGGAGCGATAAATAGGGGAAGGAAGAATATCTCTAGATTCTTTGGTTTTCACTGGTTTCCAAAACTTTATAAGAAGGCTTTCGCGGAATGATTACAGTACATCTCCAAGCTCTACCGATTCAGGGTGGCAAATGGGAAGTTGCGGTACGGAAAATGGCCCAGAGATCACCAGTGTGTGTGTGTGTGTGTGTGTGTGTGTGTGTGTGTGTTTATTTGTTTGTGTAGTGGGTGAAGTTTTATGAAACAATGTTTGTATAGTGTGTGCAGGGTCCCTATGGGAGTGATAAACAGGGGAAGGAAGAATATCTCTAGATTCTTTGGTTTATACTGGTTCCCTAAACTTTATAAGCAGGCTTTTGCGGAATGATTACAGTAAATCTTCGAGCTCTACCGATTTAGGATAGCAAATGGAAAGTTGCGGTACGGAAAATGGCCCAGAGATCACCTGTGTGTGTGTGTGTGTGTGTGTGTGTGTGTGTGTGTTTGTGTGTAGTGAGTGAAGTGTTATGAAACAATGTGTGTATAGTGTGTGCAGTGACTGATAGTGAGATATGAGTGAATAGTGTGGCATTACATAATTTAATAAGTTATTTGTAAAAAAAGTGTTGTATACCAGGAGTAAATCCAATGATTGTCTCTAGCTAGAAGTCTCTTCGACATGTCCTATATCCCTGTAAAAAGAGATGTACGGGAGAATAAAGCTACTACTACTACTACTATTGCTACTACTACTACATTTCACACCGTTTCCGTGACGCTCTTCTGCGAGTCAAACTTGCGAAAATTCCTGCCGCCGATTTTTCTAAATGTTCGGTAAATGCCATGTTAGTCCTGTTCTGTATATATCCCACACACTTTAGCAATATTCTAAGATGGGAAGCACAACTTATTTGTAAGCAGTCTCCTTCGCAGACTGACGACATTTTCCCACTCTTCTGGCAATGACACCAAGTCTGTGACCTGCCTTATTTACAACTGAGTCTACACGATTATTCCATTTCATAGGTCCCACCTACTCAACACCAACGAAATTCTGCACTCTTACTAGTTAGCTCTTCATGTCGTAGGTCTGTAACTCAAAGAATCGCATGCCACTATTGTGCATAGATGTAATTTTTTTTCCCCACAGCCCATCTTCGTCGGTGGGAGCTGGTTCCCACGAAGGATGGCGGAGTCGAGCTTTACGACTTGACCCAGCCTTTGCCGGAAGTGCGGGTCGATACGAGTGACGTCATCTTCGAGCTCTACACAAAGTAAGACAAGTTACTGTTAACTGTAATACGCACTCTAGTGGTAATATTTGATTCTTGCATCTCTTCTGCGTAAACGTTATGTCTAATACTGAAATCAGTGTGATATTTAATGTTGGAAACATACGCAGTGACTTGTTGAAGCTGTCGTGGTTGTGTAGATACTTCATGTCTCGCAGCATTGCGAATATTTCATCCGTTTTTAAGTTCTGAGGTATATGTAAAGTGGAATCCCAAAATTATGCTACCTCTGCTTTTATTCACCCACTTACTTCTAATTTTATATGACTCAATTTCCTTGACCACTAGGATGTGCAGTCACAACTCTAGATTATCACTACAGAGTAGCAACTTTCATATTTGCAGTCATCAGTCTCTCAACAGGTCCCCCATATATTCCCCCTGTATGTCATCGTTTCATACTAATTTTCATCTAATGACGCCAATACTCTGTGTAGCATATCCTATTTTCGATTCGTTACCCCTCCTACCTCCAACTCACCTCACTAAACCTGCTGCTTGTTCCAGTGTCAGTTTAATTATCACTGGATGCCGTAGGGCTTAGATCATGTACCACGAACGTGAACCTTCATCTTGTACCGATTTATCATAGTTTCCTTTCTGCCCTACACATTTTGTCCCTTCCTCTTAATTTATAGTTAATACTTTTAAACATACAAACTTCTCAGCAATTAATTATCCAAGATGCTGATAAGAATAATAAGGAAAAGAAAGGAAAAGAGCATTTAGGATATATTAAATAGTGAGCAGTTCCTCTTTCGGAGAGGCGAAGTCACCTGAGACGCAGTTCTGTCGTTGTACTTGGTAACAGAGGCAAGAAATAGGAAGAATCAAGAGACTCTCATGGGATCTCTCGAATTAGAAAAATCTTTCGACAAGCTAAAATTGTGCAATATGTTTGAAATACTCATAAAAATAAGCATAAGCTATAGGTAGAAACAGGTACCATACAATATGGGCAAAAACCAAGAGGACACATTAAGAATGGAAGACCAACGGAGAAGTGCTTGGACTAAAAAGAGCAAGCTTTCTTCGATGTCGTTCAACTGAAAGGCCCCCAGACCCAACAAGCAATCTCGTAAATGAAACAAATGTTCAGGATCAGAACCGTGCCAAGCTGATTCAGCGTCCCCGACACAATTGCTAATGCTTTTGTTTGTGTGACAGATGTCTACATAATGTTGCGTCTTACACTCTGTAAAGATATTGACAAATGGGCGAAAATGGGAAGACACTGCCAGGAGCCATGTCACGTAATATGTTCCTTTGATTTACCCAGTAAGCATGATAAAACCCCCTCTGTGAAGCCCAAGCCCTCACTGGGAGACAGTTGTACAGGCACACTTTTAAGAATTGTTCGAGCTGCTGGTTACCGAGAACTAGTTCGCAGCCCACCACTCATATGCGTGTATCACTGATGTGCGTGAACGTTTCTGTGCTATGATATCACACCAAAATATCCTTTACTCATTTTACAGCACTAATTGACCACTAACATTGCATTCTGAAGGGGAAAAGTTTCCATGGAAATCATGATGACGCCTCAAATCACAAATTTGGATATCGCAAACAATGACTTAATCTATCATACAAATATATATATATTGTCAACAGTGACTTCTGTTCCTCAACAGATCAAACCCAAGCAGTCCTCAAATTTTGACGGCTGGTGGCTCTTATACTGGGAACTTCGTTGCCTCAAAAGAAACGAAACTTGTTACCCATGGATGGATGAACGAAGGGGATCACATGAGTGCAATCCGTGATGGTAAGTGCTGTTCTTTAAAATAATGAGGTGCATATCACATAATACAAATTTGGAGACTCAGCACAAATGAATAATACTTAATTCCAACCATCAACAATGAATACTAATCGCAGGTAACAGAAATCTTAACTGAAGTTATTGAATTTTTTTAACATCTCACGTCAGGTATCTATTATTTTCAGTCTAATGAAAAATATACTGCAGATCAAAGAATACAACACAATCCTTTACGAAATTACTAAATAGAGTCATATAAGTCAATGGCTATATCACTGCCTTTGTGTAGCTTATTTGGCAGACACTTTCTCAGTTTGTATTAGTGCAATATTTATGATCAATTCGAAACAAAATACATGTATCCCTCATTTCAGTCAAACAGACTCAGTTTTGTCAGTTTTATGAATCAGGTTTTAGTAGTAAACTGTGGTTTAAAAAGGCTTCAGTAGTAAAGTGAGCTTATAAGGGGTATGACAATGATGTGACACACACATCAGTTCCAGAATGAGATTTTCTCTCTGCAGCGGAGTTTGTGCTGATATGAAACTTCCTGGCAGATTAAAACTGTGTGCCGGACCGAGGCTCGAACTCGGGACCTTTGCCTTTCACGGGCAAGCGGTCTACCAACTGAGCTACCCAAGCACGACCCACGCCCCGTCTTCACAGCTTTACTTCTGCCAGTACCTCGTCTCGTACATTCCAAACTTTACAGAAGCTCTCCTGCAGTAGAGCGCTTGCCCGCGAAAGGCAAAGGTCCCGAGTTCGAGTCTCGGTCCGGCACACAGTTTTAATCTGCCAGGAAGTTTCACACACAGTTGCTTTTCACTATGTTAAACCCAGCCACAAATTCTTTCATAATAACGGTATTCATCTTACAAAAATTTGACACTACAAATCATGAAATTTGTTCAGATAAGACATTACCACTTTTAAAAGCATGTTCTTAATAACAAACATTAAAAGCATAGTACAGAAAAATGAAATGAAAAAAATAAAAGTAAATCATATTAGTAAGAAGTCGCAAAAATGAAAAAGAGAAAAAACACGAATGGTGGGATGAGATACGTGAGGAAGCAATAGAACAAAGGATGAAGGCATGGAAGAAATGGCACTCAACCAAAAGTGATAAGGACTACCTGGAGTTCAAACAGCAAAGATCTTCTACAGCAAAACTCATTAGATCAGTAAAAAGACTATTTGAAAAGAACCAACTTACACAAATGGATAAAGATTTTAAGAGAAACAATAACAGATCCTTTTACAGCACATTCAGACAGAAACTGCAAAAATATGTAGCACCAAATCTGTGTTTTAAAGATACCAGTGGAAAACTGGCAATGAATAATAAAGAAAATTGTGAAATATTAGCAAAATATTTTGAACAACTCCTCAACTGTCAGGAACCTATTGAAAAATTACCAGCCAACACCCCAAACACAGTAAGCAATAATTCTGAAACCCCATGCCTCATAGAAATCAGAGAAATCATTAAAAACCTTAAGAACAATAAATCACCAGGGGAAGACATGATAATTGCAGAAATGTGGAAAAGTGTGGATAATACAACTCAAGAAAAACTACTGGGAATAATCAATGAGATTTGGAGAACGGAACGTATACCGGAAGAATGGAAAACTGCATTAATCCACCCCATCTTCAAGAAAAGGGATAAAACCGATGCAAATAACTACAGAGGGATATCTTTACTTCCGGTAAAGTATAAAATTCTATCTAAGGCCCTACAAAACAGATTGGAGAAACAACTTGATCAAGAAACTGGTGAATACCAAGCAGGCTTTAGGAAGGGAAGATCTTGTGTGAAGCAAATTTTAAACTTGAAGTTAATTATTAAATACAGACGATTAAGAGGAAAAGACATCTTTATCACGTTTGTTGACTTCAAGAAGGCGTACGACTCCGTTGACATAACAACCTTGGTTAACATCCTTAGTGAGTTTGGAGAAAAGACAAGAAAACAGTCGCAATCGTCAAAGAAACACTTACGGATACCTATGCAAAAGTAAAGTTCCGTGGTGAGGTATCCAGACCATTCAAAATCAGAACAGGATTAAGACAAGGAGATGGGTTGTCACCTACCCTATTCAACTGTGTGTTAGAAAAAGTTATTAGAGAGTGGAGGAAGAAAACGACTAAAGAAGGAATACAAAAAATCAGATTAGGAAGAATAAAGGATGGATTAGAAGTAGATTGCCTCGCTTTTGCTGATGACTTAGCGATTCTGGCAGGAAGTTTGGAAGAAGCAGTCAAACAGATCAATATTCTGAATGAAACAGCAGAAAAAGCAGGACTGAAAATCTCCTTTGAAAAGACAGAGTACCTAACCAATGTAAAAGAGGCACCGAACAATATGATTACAAAGTATGGCCAGATAAAGAAGGTTTCTAATTTCAAATATTTAGGGGAAATCATCCAGCCCAATGCTTCAGATAAAGAAGGAAATAAAACAAGAACAAGAAAAATGGAAACGGCATTCCAGCCAACAAAGAATGTGTACAACAAGAAGTCAGTATCAATTAACGCAAAAATAAGGCACTACAACACTGTGATTAAGCCAGAGTGTCTGTATGCATCTGAATGTTTAGCAATGAACACTAACAAGGAAATGGAAGCTATAGCAAAAAAGGAGCGAAAAATCATTAGAAGAGTACTTGGGCCGAGGTTTGAGAATGGGACTTGGAAGCTTAGAAGTAATAGAGAAGTGTATGACAAAATTGAGAAAGTGAGAGATACCATGAGGAAGAGAAGAGTAAGCTTTTACGCCCATTTGAAAAAAATGAATGATGAAAGGCTGACAAAGAAAATATTCATGTTTTTTGACAAGAACCCCAGAACCCAAATTACCTGGTTCAAAGAAGTCAAAGCAGACTTAGAGGAGATGGGTATAGGAGAAGATGATATAACCAACAGAGACTTAATGAGAGACAAAATTCAACATTTTGAAGGATTTGAAGTGAAGAAGAGAAGAACTGGAGGAACAGTGTGGACAGAAGACCGAAGGGAGCAGCACAGAGAGAGGATGAAGACATATTGGCAGAAGAGAAAAGAGGAGGAGCGCAATAGGAGAAATGTACATTGAAAAATAGTTGTTTAACGCGGTCCCTAGACGGCGAAAATCGGAATAAAAAAAATTAGTAAGGAGAAAAGAAGACGTGCTTCTAAAAACTAAACTGCGAAAAAAACTTTTTCCCCTTCATCATAGCAACACCTTTTTCCAGATGTATGACTCCAAGCAATCATACATTCTTTGATACTGGTATACATGGCGATAGCCCTGTTCTTCATTTTATGAGTTCAATAAACAATAAACAGTAAACAGAATTTCTCAAACTATCTTATTATAATATGTATACGAGGGTAGATCAACAATAGAACAGATGCGAGTAACGGACACACACATAGAGACAATGGCAAAACACTAAGCTTTCAGACAAACCATTATTCAAATCTAAACTACCAACTGCATCAGGAGTTAACATTGGTTGCTCTGTCTGTGTGTGTGTGTGTGTGTGTGTGTGTGTGTGTGTGTGTTTTAGCTTTGAAGAAAGATTCAGTCAGAAAACTCAGAAATTTATTGTTACTTTGTATTTCTGCGACAATTCTGCAGGCAGCCTCTTCTCTTTTGGTAAGAAGTGATCTGTGGAACAAATATATGGTAGTTAGACTGAAATTTTGTTTTATACTTCAGGGAAACAAGTCAAAAAACTGTTTAAAATACAGCAGAAAAACTCTCAACTAACTATAGAAGAAAGTTATGTATGGCTTTGTTATATGCAGTGCAGTTAGTGCTAAGGATTGTGCATAATACAGTCAGTCTTCCACTTAGCAGACATGAGAGAGTAGGATACACTATTTCACATATTTGTTTCTGCAGCACTATCCTGTAATGAAATCTTTCAATTAATTTATTGCAGAGGTGTATAAATTTAGACGCAATAAACATGACACTATGCTTATGCTCTGCACAAGGACAGCAGGAAAGCTACAAAGGAAATCTTTCCACAATATTGGTATTTCCTTGCACAGTCGTAAACATTTAATTACATGTCAGTTCTAGTATAATATATTTGTCCAATGAATACCCATTTATCATCTGCATTTCTTCTTGGTGTAGCAATTTTAATGGCCAGTAGTGTATATAATAAAAATTTTTAGTGCAACCCAAACACAAGAGCAACAGAATGACGTTCGTGGGGATGCAATCAGAACATCATACACAGAAAGTAGAAAAATACAAATGTTTTGTCTTATTTTGGTGCTTGGCCAAGTGGTAGGTAACTTCTATGAACTTCCTCAATTTGAAATAACATTTAATTCCCATATATCTAGGATAATTCGTTTTTTTTGTATATTGCCCTTGCTACAACTAAATGCCTTTAACTTTGTCATTCCAGACACAGTAGTAACTTTATCTGAATATTTTCAGGCTGGATACAGGCTGGAGATTACAATGTTATTGTCATAGACTGGTCAGCGGAAGCAGGAAACTGGAATTATGCTCAGGCAAAAGCAGCTGTAACAGGAGTTGGAGAAATAGTGGCAACTTTCATCAACTGGCTTGCTTCTCTTGGTGCCAGCACCAATAACATGCAGCTTGTAGGACACAGCCTAGGCGCTCACGTCTGTGGTGTTGCAGGAAATCGTGTTACTGCAGGAAGACTGAACAGAATTACAGGTCAGAGGTTTTCTAAGTCACATTGTTAAATGCATTAATAACAGAATATGTTGTTTATATGTCTGCTGTTCTGTCACAGAGTGTGTAACTTCTTGTCTTATTAGCCTCATGGACCAATTTTATGTATGTTTCATACTTCCATTTGTCATCTCTACTACCTTTTTACACATTTTCGTTTCTGCATTTCTCTTTTTACTCCTGATGAATTTTGTTTATTTACGAAGGCTTATGGTACCTTATAACCATAGTCACATCATTATCTTTTACTGGTCAGAACATTTTACAAACACATTCTGTATTTGTCATGTCTTTACCTCTTGTGCAAATACTTGAGACTGACATCATAGTTGTTAATGTGTTCATCGCAAACAGAAATAACAATGGCTAGATTATGTCTTTCAAGGAATATCAATAGTAACGTTTGCGTTTGTCTTGAATTTCATCATCTTTATCATGAGCTTGGACAATTCCAACTTTCTTAAATTATAGGAATATACTTAACGTAAATCCATAATTTGAACTCAACTAAGTCTACTGTACTATTTTGTTATTATTACTCCATTTTTGTTTTTATCTATGAGGTGTAATTAACATTGATTAATGACAGTGATGTTCTGACTGTTTAATATCAGTTTCAATAAATGCAAAATTATCATCAGAAACAAAATAAATAATTTTTAAGTACTGATCCATGTCAATATTTGTTGCTTTAGTCAAACATGAACATTAACAATACATAGAGCAGGAGGCAGAATTAGCTTCTCAGTATTATAGTCTAAGTCAGAATATTAATTCAGAGAAAGTAAAGCTTCCCTAAAAAGTTTAGTCTTCCAGCCATGAAATGTGTAAAAATAATGATTCATGGGAACAGATATAGATACATGAGATTATTAAATGAATCACCAATGATCCAGTTCATTAATTTCAAGTACAGCAAGACAGTTTGATTATCTTAAACGATACACTTAAGGAACTGTTCCTCTCATGAAGAACCAGTGACTACATTGAAAGATTTTTTGCCATAGAAAACAGTTTGAATTTAATTGCAGTAATAACTAGAATAAGGAAGAATGTATTGATACAAATATATTGTCCTACCTTGTCTATCAGAAGTCCATTCATCGTAAGTCTGATTTCATCTGCACAGGCATGGACCCAGCAGCACCACTCTTCGGCTCAAAGTCTGCCGCAGACCGTCTTGATGCAAGTGATGCTGGCTTTGTACAGGTGATACATACCAATGGTGGACTTCTAGGATGGTATGATGCTATGGGAACAGCTGACTTCTATCCAAATGGTGGAAAATTTCAGCCTGGTTGTGAATTTGATGTTACAGGTTAGTTTTTTTTATGAAATTATGTTCTTTTAAGTCCTTTTACAAGAAGTAGACACAGTTGAAGTACTGACATGCAAGCTGTTTCATACCAACCTAATTAAATGTGGTATAGATGCTGATATTATATGACCTAGTTTGTAAAAAGCTAACATTTATTTTTGTCATACACAACCTCAGATTTGCAGCTTTCGCACTTCAATTTATCAAACAATTCACATGTGTGTAGGAATCCATTGTGACATATGTTACTCTTTTTCAAACCTAAATATATTAGACAAAATAGATCCTTATCTATGCATTAATTAAAGTTCCTTGCCACATTTTTCAATCAGTATGTGAAGGCATATCTCAAGAAGTACTGTAGGCATTTTGATACAGTTTTCACTAATAGCTAAACTGATTTGCATGGAAGGTTTATGTATATAATTCACAAATGTTTCATGTAGATCAACTGAACTATAGTGAATTAAAGTCCCCCACCACTTTTTTCTCTCTGTATGTGAAGCCTAACCTTATGAACCACTGTAGAGATTTTGATTTGATTTTGACTAATAGATAGTCTGATTCACAACCAAGGTTTGTGTGTACAATCTATTACCACTATGGCCAAGTCATCCAGCTATATATACTTAGTACTGTCTATGCAAAGCCAGGGTGAGTCAATAGTGACAATACAATTTTATGGTATTTCTATTAATAAAAATGTAGGTACAGAAAAAACCTTATTTGTCTAATAGGACAGTTTCTTCACAGCCACAATATTACTTCCACATTTTTGCTGTCCTTTTTTAATCATTACTGACTGATGTTTGCTAATGTAGCACATAATACTGTCTGGTAATTCGTTATATATTCACATTTGTGTCAATGACTACAGTAAAATGTGTGCATACATCTTCATTCTGCAAATTCACAGGTGCCTGTAGTCATGGCCGATCAACTGAATTCTTTGCTGAATCCATAACAACCGGAACAGGATTTAAGGCATATCAGTGTGGCAGCTGGGACGACTTCAATGCTGGAAATTGTGCTAGCAATCCAACAGCTCTCATGGGAGAGAAACTCTCAAGCAGGTACAATATGTTCAACAATGTGTAATATTTGGTAAATGACATTGTTTAGGAATTATTGGGTGATTTAGATCAAAATCTAATGAAGTATTACACATAATCATAATTGTCCTTTCATTCATTCTAACATACGTAGATCACCCTCCTATCAGGATGATAGACAATCTTGATTACTTATTACACTGGAAGACTTTACTATAACTCTCCACACTTCCTAAACCTCGCCAGTCGTTTTCCTTCATCCTTCTCCCTTTCCCTTCAGCCCTTCTGCCAGAATAAGGAGCCACCAGCTCCAAAAAGCTAGCACATTTCTTAACTTTAATCTCAGTTTTCGCCTGCTGCTGATTGTTCAGTTGATTTTATATCTATCCAGTAATATTACATTTTAAAAAATTGGTTATTTTCGTTGAAATATTTGTGAAAGTTCCTATCATCACAATGGAAAAATCTTGATCTGAACTTGAAACAAGTAGCAAAAGTAAAAATGGAAACAGCTGCAGCTTTGGAGGAATTCCATTGTTATTTGTTGACCATAATATAAAACAACCTCAAGATTATACTATAATTACAAAATACTTCAAACATGTATAACTGCTAAACTTTGAAAGTAGAAGCACCTTCTGGTGAAAAACAGAAAATTGTTGAAGGAAAGTAGATTTATAAGCCCTGAAGTTACATAAAAGAATCATACACGACCCAGAGTCAAGGGCAACTTGCAAGATAGTTTATCTCGTAAGGCTTCCTTGGACTGAAATTCTCTGTGGATTTTCCTGTAATCTTAAGCCTTACAAATCTCTTTCATGTCACTGTTTTTCTTCCTCCTACTACATCAGTTAGATACTTATTCAGACAAAAAATTTATATCTCTGTGTGAATCTATCTGCAGCCACCTGGTGATCAGATGGTCTCTGTCCATATTATAAATATTTTAATATCATTAATAACTACATATTAAATTTCAGTAAGACTGAACAGACTTTCTTTTTTTCAGTGCATCTGGAACATACTTTTTGGCTACTGCAAGCTCCTCGCCATATGCTCTTGGTTAGACATGGTGTCTATTGTTTCATTCTTCCCAGGGTGTAAGTTGCATCCCAGTTAACCTGGAAATGTAATATCCATGTTTATCCCATGCATAAATGTCATTAAATAAATAATTTGTTGATGGCAGTCTGTAAAATCTCTTTCATTTTCCCAGAAAACAACAGTACCGATTATACAATTTTAATTAAACAAAGAGGTGTACACAATTTGTGTGTCTATTTTTATCATCACTAATGTTATGACATATTCTTCTCTATCAGTAGTGTTAGCTGTCTACAGCAAGGCAGTAATACTGTAGTTTATTGTGCTGGTTTGGCAGCATCATAAAAGGATTAAGATCAATAGTCGTCTGTAGAGTTCTTAATCAACTAAAAGAAATAATTCAAATACCTAGATCACAGTCAAACTTGCCAAATCAACCAAAAGTTGTATTATGATTATAACACAAACATAAAGACTGCATTGCTTTTTGACCAGTAAGATAGATTCTGGATAAAATTTTATGCTTAATTAGTAAATATAGAACTTCAGTAATTTCTAAGAAAAATTTAATATTTATATGCCTGTATATGACCAGTCACTCCTCACTCGGCCACATCATTTCCATATTGTAAGTTTGTATGTCTGAATGCACTTGGTAGAGGTAATCTGCGTAACTACAAGGATCATTCAGAAAGTAAAGTTACAGGTCAAACTAAAATGTCATAACATTGTTGTTTTTTTGTACAAGTATTTCTGAAATTCCACAGTTCTCTATATATCTTTTACGGCTTGAAGGTGAATTTCATATTACCATTTTGATTATAAATAACAAAAGTGAAAGTTAATGCTGCAATTCGGTTAATGCATTGAAACTAAGTGTGAAGAATTCAATGTCATCTCCTTCCTGATTGTGATGACAGGAGAAAAACTGGATATTGTGTTTTACTTTCAAAAGTGTTAATAAGGGAGAACAGGAGGAATTTGATATGTGGGGATATGAAATGATAACATTAGTTACATAGGAGGTAAAGCATGTGGAAGATTTTCCTTCATTGATAGAATATTGGGAAAAATGCAGTGTGTCAACAAAGAAGGTTGTTTACAAAACATTTTTTGACTCATCCTAGAATAGCATTCGAGTGTGTGGTACACATATCAAACAGGCCTAACAGGGATATCAAAGTAGGGCAAAACGAATGACCAGTTTCTTTGACTAAGGTGAGGATATCAAATAAATGCTAAAAAACATGAACCGGCAGACACCTGTATATAGACATTAACTGTACTGCAAAATGCTATTTCCAAATTATCAATAATCCCAGTGAAGAATCCAGAAGTATACTAAAGTTCCTTGCATTTTGCTCCTGTAGGGACCAGAAAGACAAGATTAGAATGCTAGCAGCATGCACAGGTGCACTTAAGCAATCATTCTTTGCACGCTCCATATGCAGATGGAATGGTAATAAGTATTTAGTCCTTAATAGGGTTTCTTAATATTTTACTGAGAAATACTGAATTTTTCTCATTTATTAGTACTTAAATGAAGACTATTTGAGAACCAAGATTACCACTTCCCGAGAAGATGACAAAAAGAAAGCATCCTAACGATCTGCGAAACACAACTTATAGTGCGTAAATAGAGCTAAGTGTGGGAGAAACAACATTAATGATTGGTAACCGTCTTTTAGGTTCAAGACTTGTTCCAAATGAACAACTAAATCACGAATTCATTTACGGCAAAAGCTTATCTCAGTAAATGTGCCAAGAATATGTAAAAAATACAACAAAATTGAAGGAGCAACACAAGACTCATTAGCTCACTTATTAGTAACATTGGCGACGTGGAACATTGGGATAAATGGCAATAAAATTCACTGATGGTACTTGACGTGATCATATTACAAAGTCAAGATAGCGAAAAAGTTTATTTTATTAGAGAGAAACATACATCATTATGCTCTTTGATTTAGTTCCAACATACTTTTTAGAACTATGCACAAACTTTTGAAAAGGTGACTTTAGTGAAAATCTGGCTGCTGTTGCAGTTAGAGCGATAGTGTTCAGTAAGATAACAAACAGAGTGATTCAGCTAGGCTGTTTAAATCAGATATTTCCTGAAAGTTTAGGACATTGTAATTCTGGTTCCACACAAAAGAACTGTGGTAAAAGCCTCTCAACATGATGCATAATCTCTTTTCATTGTGAATTATTACAGAGCTATCGATATGAACTTCGCTGCTTCAAACTGAACTCCTGCAATTTCTGCTGATATTGTCACTTTTCTAAGAGAGGTGAATTCAACGGTCTTTTTCCCTTCAAGATACGATTAAGCATTTATAACTTAGCGTTATCTGTTTTTCAACAAGAAGCCATTTCCTGTCTTACGAGCCGGCCGTTGTGGCCGAGCGGTTCTAGGCGCTTCAGTCCGGAACCACGCTGCTGCTACGGTCGCAGGTTCGAATCCTGGCTCGAGCATGGATGTGTGTGATGTCATTAGGTTAGTTAGGTTTAAGTAGTTCAAAGTCTAGGGATTGATGACCTCAGATGTTAAGTCTCACAGTGCCCAGAGCATTTGAACCATTGGAACCTGTCGTATGCGGAAGTTCGTCTAATATTGAACTTTCTCGCAGGCTGAAAGGGCTCTCCAGTTTGACGCAGTTGAGAGAGCCTACTTACAATATGGACAACAGGTTAATTTATAACTAACACTAATCGCTCTAGACATCGAATGATGATTTGCCAGTAAGGGTTGTTATAGTTTTGCTCTTGCTTCTACCAGAGCCTTCATTGTATGCCGCACGTAAAAATAGAATAGTCTTGTAAAAACTGAATTAAAGTATATAGAATGTTAAATAATAATTTCACAACACGGGTTTAAAGTCAGAGTATACATCTACACCGCAAAATCACGACAGCAAGAAAAATAAAGGCACAGAAGTATATGGTCATAAAAACTTCCTTAACTTCTAGTTACATCGTGAAGTGTCTGAAATGCGCACCGTCTATCACAATACACGTTTTCAGGTGTAAAGACTTCTGGAAAGTCTGAAGAGATTCCTCCGATATCATTGCACATGCTGCATCAAAGCGTTGCATTATGTTTTCTTGGGTCGTCGGACTTAGTCATAGACTTCATCTTTGAGTTTACTGGAGAGAAAAACGTCCAGTGGCGTCACATTAGGCGATCGTGCAGGTCAGTCCTAAAGGCTGACAGCTTTGTTTGCGAGATGAAAGCAGAGCTCACCATTAGCAGCATAGACGAAAGGACTGATTGTCGACCTTTGGTACAGAGCCGAGTAGAGGGTCTGAATCAGAGGCTTAGAGGTTCTGCGACCGTGCAGGCTGCAGATTCCTTCAATTGCGCCTTAGGGTGATAGGGTTTTGGGTTTCACTGAGTAGTTGAGGAGTCCACTACATACAGGAGGCGGCTACACCGGTAGCAGGGACAGTGTGGCGTATAAAGTGCGATTTTTTAGGTTAGAGCGTGTTAAGCCAATGCAAGAAGAGAATCTGTCTCAAAGGGAGCAGCTCGAACATAGGAATAACGTAGAAACAGGAACCATCAGCATAACAGTTCTAAATTGTCGTAGCTTTGTAGGGAAAGTACCAGAGCTCCAAGCGCTAATAGAAAGCACTAACGCTCAGATAGCTATAGCCACCGAGATCTGGCTAAAGCCTGATATAAGTTCAACCGAAATTTTCGCGAAGAACATAACAGTGTTCCGAAAGAATAAGCTAAGCACAGTTGGCAGTTGTGTGTTCGTTACTGTTAGAGGTAATTTATCCTTTAGCGAAACTGAAGCAGATAATGCCTTTGTGTTAGTATGGGCAGAGGTCATTCTTGGCAACCGGAAAAAAGTAATAACTCGATCCTCTTACCGACCACCCAACTCAGATGATACATTTGCTGAAAGGAAAATTTAAGTTTAATTTCAAACATTTGCCGGACTCATATAATTATAGTTGGTGGTGACTTTAATTTACAAGCGACATATTTGCGAAAATACATGTTTAAAACTGGAGGTACGCACAAATCATCATCCGTAATTGTGCTAAACGCATTCTCTGAAAATTCGTTCGAGCAGTTAGTTCATGATCCCACGCGAATAGTAAACGGTTGTGAAAACATCCTTGACCTCTTAGCATCAAATAGTCGTGAGTCAATAAAGAGCATCAAAACACGGACAGGGATTAGTGAACATCGGGTTGTCTTAGTGAGACTGAATATTGTAACCCTCAAATCCTCCAAAAATAAACGAAAAATATACTTATTAAAGAAAGCAGATAAACGTTCACTTGACACCTTCCTGAGAGACAGTCTCCACTCCTTCCAAACTAACAATGCAAGTGTAGATCACATATGGCTTGAATTCAGAGAAGTAGTATCAACAGCAGTTGAAAGATTTATACCAAATAAATTAACAAACGACGGAGCTGATCCCCTTTGGTACACAAAACGGTTCAGAACACTGTTGCAAAACAACGAAAAAAAGTGCCAAATTCAAACGAACGCGAAATCTCCAAGATTGGCGATCTTTTACAGAAGCTCGTAATTTATTGCTGACATCAACGCCAGATGCTTGCAATAGTTCCCACAACGAAACTGTGTCTCTAAACCTGGCAGAAAATCCAAAGAGATTCTCGTCGTATGAAAAGTATGTTAGCGGCTAGACACAGTCAATGCCTCCTCTCTGCGATAGCAATGGAAATACTATCGACGACATTGCTGCCAAAGCAGAGTTACTAAATACAGACTTTCGAAATTCCGTCACCAAAACGGATGAAGTAAATAGTTCAGAATTAGAATCAAGAAGATCTGCCAACATGAGTAACGTAGAGGTAAGTATCCTCGGAGTAGTGAATTAACTTAGTGATACAGGGTACTTACAAATGGTGGAAAAATCGAAATTTTTATGACTTTATTAAATTCTATACTCTTTCCTGATTACATTGATATACACAATATAGTGTTTCAAATGAAAAATTACCTATATATGCCTAATTTTAAATTTATGGTCATTTATGCCACCACGCCCGCTTTGTTCCTGTTACAGAAACCAGTATTATTTCGAAAAGAACTGTGAATGTTCTGCTTTCAGCGATTATACGTATGACACATTGTATATATTGGCAACAGTGTAGGTTTCTAGTGTCTGTAAACGATTATCTTTGCTAGTATTTACTTTTGTTTCTCTGAAGCAGTTTGTTCACGTGTTGCTGAATGTTTGTTGCCCAAGTGCTACATGTATTTGTGGAAGTACACATCCTTTCGTGTGCAATAAATACGAACTCTGCCACGGATCAAGAAATTCAGTGGAAGGAAATTCCATGGTAACCAGTTCACAAACAATGCAAGCCACACTGTAGAAAGTAACCTATGTATCAGTTCTTTAGGGAAGAAACTCCCACATGGCACACCTTCTGGTGGTTCAAATTTTTGTGTTAACAATGAAGCTGTTTGCAGTTGATCTGTAAGTCGCTGATGTGGGTATCTTATCTTCTTTGCTAAAGGAAGTGGCGAAATGTAAACAGTGTGATGGTGTAGGCTGTCTGGAAGTAACTGAAAAACAAAGTATCAGGAAGACTTTAAAGTCAAAATTAGTTATTCTGTGTAGATCTTGCAATAAAACTACCTCGAAAATGACTTCGAACATTGTGCATAATTCATATGATGTGAATTTGAAGTTGTTGTTATTGTGTTCTTCAATCCACAGACTGGTTTGATGCAGCTCTCCATGCTACTCTATCCTGTGCAATGTTCTTCATCTCCCAGTACCTACTGCAACCTACATCCTTCTGAATCTGTTAAGCGTATTCCTCTCTTGGTCTCCCTCCACGGTTTTTACCCTCCACGCTGCTCTCCAATACTAAATTGGTGATCCCTTGATGCCACAGAATATGCCTACCAACTGATCCCTTCTTCTAGTCAAGTCGTTCCACAAACTCCTCTTCTCCCCAATTCCATTCAATACCTTCTCGTTAGTTATGTGATCTACCCCTCTAATCTTCAGCATTCTTCTGTAGCACCACATTTCGAAAGCTTCTATTCTCTTCTTGTCCAAATTATTTATCATCGACGTTTCACTTCCATACATGGCTACATTCCATGCAAATACTTTCAGAAAATACTTCATGACACTTAAATCTATACTCGACGTTAACAAAATTCTCTTCTTCAGAAACGCTTTCCTTGCCAATGCCAGTCTACATTTTATATCCTCTCTACTTCGACCATCATTAGTTATTTTGCTCCTCAAATAGCAAAACTCATTGACTACTTTAAACGCCTCATTTCCTAATCTAATTCCTGAAGCATCACCCGATTTAATACGTTTACATTTCATTATTCTCGTTTTGCTTTCGTTGATGTTCATCTTATATCCTCCTTTCAAGATACGGTCCATTCCATTCAGCTGCTCTTCCAGGTCCTTCGCTGTCTCTAACAGAATTAGAATGTCATCGGTGAACCTCGAAGTTTTTATTTCTTTTCCATGGATTTTAATCCCAACTCCAAATTTTTCTTTTTTTCCTTTACTGCTTGCTCAATATACAGATTGAATAACATCGGGGATAGGCTGTCTCACTCCCTTCCCAACCACTGCTTCCCTTTCATGCCCCCTGATTCTTATAACTGCCATCTGGTTTCTGTACAAATTGTAAATAGCCTTTCGCTCCCTTTATTTTACCCTGCCACCTTCAGAATATGAAAGAGAGTATTCCAGTCAACATTGTCAAAAGCTTTCTCTAAGTCTACAAATGCTAGAAACGTACGTTTGCCTTTCCTTAATCTATTTCCTAAGATAAGTCGTAGGGTCAGTATTGCCTCACGTGTTCCAACATTTCTACGGAATCCAAACTGATCTTCCTCGAGTCGGCTTCTATCAGTTTTTCCATTCGTCTGTAAAGAATTCGTGTTAGTATTTTGCAGCCGTGGCTTATTAAACTGATAGTTCGGTAATTTTCACATCTGTCAGCACCTGCTTTCTTTGGGATTGGAATTATTATATTCTTCTTGAAGTCTTTGTACCTACTTGATGCTCTGCTACCTTCACTATTTCGTCTCTCAAAGCTACCCATTCTTCTTCTATTGTATTTCTTTCCCTCATTCTTGTCAATCGTTCCCTAATACTCTCCCTGAAGCTCTCTACAAGCTCTGGTTCTTTCAGTTTATCCAGGTCCCATCTCCTCAAATTCCCACCTTTTTTGCAGTTTCTTCAGTTTTAATCTACAGTTCATAATCAATAGATTGTGATCAGAGTCCACATCTGCCCCTGGAAATGTCGCACAATTTAAAACCTGGTTCCTGAATCTCTGTCTTACCATTATATAATCTAACTGGTACCTTCTAGTATCTCCAGGGTTCTTCCATAAATTCCATGTATTCCATTTGAAGTTAGTGTGTGCAATGAGTGCAATAGCAAAAGGTAAAATGGCTGCTCAAACGTTTTGTGGTTTGATGGACCTGCCTCCTCCTCCCAGTACGTTCAGCAAGTATGTACATAAAAATACTTTTAGGTGCCTTGACGGTTGTGTCTAAAACATCTATGAAACTTGCAGTAGAAGAAACTGTAAATATTAGTGGAACTAGGGACATTTCTGTTGCACTTGATGGGACATGGTAATATCGAGGACACAATTCAAGGAATGAGAAGTGGTACTTCTCTGGAGAATTGAAAAGTTGTTGATGTTGAGTGCTTATCTAAGTACTGCCACGCCTGTAATGGTAACACTGAACCCTGGTGTTCTAAGAATTATGATGGATGCAGTGGAGGTATGGAGTGTGATGTAGCTCTACAAACATTTCAGAGGTCGGTGCCCATTTATAAAGTTATATACGAAGTACCTACGCGATGGGGACTCTAAAGCTTTCAATAAAATTAATGAGGTGATATTATGGTGATATCTTGGTGACAAAACTGGAGTGTTGTGGACATGTGGAAAAGAATATGGGTGCTAGATTGAGGAAGCTACGAAGAGAAATGAAAGGAAAGTTGCTATCTGGTGGAAAATCGCCGTCTGGTCGAGGCAAATTGACAAAAACTGAAATAGACCTTCTTCAGAGTTATTATGGACTCGCCATTTGATGAACTACACCTCTGAAAAAGCAATGAGAAAACCTGTATGGGCTACCTACTTTCATAAGGTGTCCACATATGACCAACCTGTTCATGGTCTTTACCCTAAAGGAGCAGATTCTTGGTGTGGTTACCAAAAACCAAAAGAAAATGGTCAAATATACCATCATATGCATTCTCTTACTGAGCCTCTTATGAATGAAATAAAACCAATTTTTAGAGACCTGAGTGACCCTGTTTTGCTTAGTAAATGTCTTCATGGGTGCACTCAGAATACAAAACTAAGTTTCAAGCATTCCATATGGGAAAGATTACCGAAGAATGTTTTTGTAGGACTAGATAAATCAAAAGTTGGTCTAATAGATGCAGTGATATGTTTCAGTGATGGAGTGATAGGAATGTTGGAAGTCCCAAGAAATTTAGGGATAAAATGTGGCACTGATATGGAAGATCAACTACTTGGTGTGACAGACAATGGGTGAATGAATCTGAAAGATTCGCTCTTCAAGTAAACCAAAGAAGCAATAAGTGCTAAAAGGAACGCCAAGAGGAAGCTTGAAGATGAAGAAATGCTGTAGGATGAAGTCTATGCTTCAGGAATGTTCTGGGGCACAGTTTAATTGGACTCATATCTTCATTCGCAATTTCTCACAAGTTGTATTTTTCACAGTTCAGGTACAGATATTTCTTAAGGTTTATAAAGTATTACTCTAATTTTTTTCTGCAACTTGCAATAGTCCATACTTATGTAGTAGATCTAAGCTTTATTGCAGAATCAACTCAATTACAGAAAAAAATTACTTTTTTATTAGGAAAAAATTATAATCATTAAAATGTAAGATGTGATATTTTTTATCCTTGTAATATACATAATAAGTGGAATTAAATAGGTCTAGTACCTCAGCCATCATGTCATGCATATCTGGTAAAATTTTGGTCTCTTTTAAATGTATAACATTGGATTAAATGGTACCTCAATTTGAGGAAGCATTTTGGAAAAAATGCATCAATATCTTTGGAATTTTTTAAATAGCACTAAGCAGGTTCAAAAATATTTGCTTAGAAAGTGTGCTGCATGACCTGATACCAACAAAAAATGTGTAAAACATATACATTATAAACGGTGCCTGAAAGTAATAGGTATTGATTTTTACATAATATTGAACTGGAAAAGTACACTGTACCCTTAAATCACTTACTAAAAGCAAGTCTTCTGGTTCAGACTGTATACCAACTAGGTTCCTTTCAGAGTATGCTGATGCAATAGCAATAGCTCCATACTAAACAATCATATACAACCGTTCACCTGGTGAAAGATCCATACCCAAAGACTGGATAGTCCCACAGGCCAAACCAATATTCAATAAAGTTAGTAGCAGTGATCCACAAAATTATAGGTCTTATCATTAAAGCGGATATGCAGCAGGATTTTGGAACATACAGTATATTGCGTTTGAAAATTTTGAATTACCTCGTAGAGGACAGTCAGTTGACACACAGTCAATACAGCGTTAGAAAACACCACTAATTCTTTACTCACACGAAGTGCTCAGTGCTATTGACAAGGGATTTCAAATTGATTCTATATTTCTAGATTTCCAAAAGGCTTGTAATGAAATTGCAAGCGTATGGAATATCGTTGCAGTTACATGACTGGATTCGTGGTTTCCTGTGAGAGAGGTCACAGTTCTTAGTAACTGATGCCTTTCACTACATGGCGACAGTGGCACAAAAAATAAAGAAGAGAACTGATCTTCACAATTCACTGCAGTTCAAAGTTTCCAACCCGTGGGCAAAGAAATTTAAATGTAAAAATAAGATTGCATCTCACAAAATAAATCACGAAGTTTGGAAGTGGTCTGTCACTAGATCAATTAATAATACCAGCCAATTAAGATTTGATAAAGAGTTACGATCTAGAAGAGAAGCAAGCATGTCTTTGATGCTACTGGACCACATACTCTTATATGATAAAGCCTGGGATTTCAGGGATGGTACACTGCAGTAGTGGAACAAAGCGAAAGCTCGTGCAATTTTGATATCGAATTAATTGACTAATTATTTAAATTGGTCAATTAATCTCCTCCTGGGAAATTCCAAGTCCTCCCCAGCTCCTCCTTCCTCCCTTCACCGACAGGAAATTCAAATTTTAGAAATAAATTTAAATTTTCACACTAAATTCAAATTTCCCCAATAAATTTTATTATTAATTAAATTTCAGAGAACATAATAATAATAATAATAACTATAATAATAGTAGTAGTAATAATATATTCTTTATTTAGAAAATATTCAATTTGCCTGTCACATAGGACATAATATGTTATTTATAGGGGCTCAGTTGGAGGGAAATCCGGATTTTGGCAGGAAATTTAAACTATGTGCATGTGCTTGCAAATTAAACAAACCTCTTTCACAAGTTTCTTTTTTTTTTTTTTTACATCAAAGCTATTGTGTATGGTCACTGCATACCCTGGGCCCACTTGCATTCTAAACACAAGGAGAGGGCGCAAGAATGAAGAATTAATGCCCAATATACATTCTGCATAGAAACTGAAGAAAAATTAAGTAGTGCACATTCATTTTCTTGATGGAGAACACTTGGCATGGGCTGTGGAATGGGTTCAGGTACTATGCTTGTAAACCTCATCACAGAAGGTTCATATGTGGCATGGATGGCAGCTATTTCACATAGCCATACATCTCACATGGTGGCTGGTAAATTAGCACAATGCATAATGGAATACAAGATGGACGATTTGGAAGTGTCCGCCTCCAGTAGCTGAGTGGTCAGCGCGACAGAATGTCAATCCTAAGGGCCCAGGTTCAATTCTCGGCTGGGGCAAAGATTTTCTCCATTCAGAGACTGGGTGTTGTGTTTCCCTAATCATCATCATTTCATCCCCATCGACGCGCAAGTCACTGAAGTGGCGTCAAATCGAAAGTCTTGCGCCCAGCGAACAGTCTACCTGACAGGAGGCCCTAATCACAAGACATTTACTATGGAAGTGAGTCTGTTACTGTAAAGTACAGAATAGAAGATGGTGCATTGTCAAGTTGGAAATCTAGATGTCTGGCTGGGGTAACTTTTTCTCCTAAGTATGTGTGTAATTCTACCCTCTCTATTGTAATTAGCCCCTCCTCTGACGTGACAATTTCAGTGTGGCCAGCGTATATGTCATACAGTTCATACAGTGAAATGTGAGCCTCTCCCTCTACTAAGTTAAACTGTATACTGTGCATTAGAAACAATTTAAACAAATTGAGGGATGGAAAGGCTCTCCGCCTCTGTCCCCACTGTCACCACCCTGAGCTCCCACCACTTCCACCCCCATCTGGGCACCACTCAAACCTCTGCCCTGTGACCCTTATGGCCGCTGCCTCTGCATACCACTGTGATCCTGAAGCCTCAATCCTGACACTAGCCTAGATGCAAGTGAACAGTGTGCACAGAAACAATTTCCTCTTGAACGCTGGGGGAGGTGGAGTGGGGAAGGTTCCTCTGCATCACTTTACCTGCTTCCACAGCAAACTCAGTTGTCACAAGCCGATATGCATACAGCTCCTGGATGGGAAGCCACTGGTCGCCGAAGCCTGTAGAGCTGAAGAGCCACTGTGAGATGGCGTGTGCCACCTGCTTTGATCAAAGTTTAAGTTGAAACTGTGTGTGGGAAAGGGCTCTCCTTGATGTCAGCACCACTTAAGCAATTGTCCCCATAAGTTTGGTGAGAAATAACACATATTTCACATGGTATTGTTAACCCACTTTCCCTACCAAACTTTAAATAACTACCCTTCCTACATCACAGTTTAACCAATCCTTCCCCTTCTACCACTCTGTTATCACAGTTTAACTACTACACAATCTCCCTTAACTTTCAAAACCAAGAAGACACTCTTCCTTCATTTAAAAACGACAGGGGCACATTCACAGGAAATTGATGAGTGAATGATGGGGAGACCACTTGTTGTCAGAACAATAGAGTGCTTTTCCTAACTTTAAAACTGAGTACAGTTGATGTAGCCTGTATCAGAGTGCTACCGTTCACTTCAACATGTAATTTAACTACTAGTGTGTCAAAGTGTCTGACTATATGCATAGGAGGATATGGTGAGAGCTGATTACAGGCACAAAGGCAGAAGGCAACTGGTGTTTGATAGCGGAGATTGAGAGTGTGGTGAAGGGTGTTAAGAAGAAGCTTACTCAGACTGGGAGAAGGTATGTTGTTCATGGCCATACATGAATGATGAGATTACAGATTATCATCCATCTCTTTATCCCCTGGACATTTTCTGTGCTGGTCTGCTGTTATCTATCACATCAATGAATGATGATGCAGCACATGGGGTGAAATTTGGAGACCAATCCATTTATTTACAACATTACTGTTACGAACTTTTTTGGACTAATGAGCGCAATGGCTCCCGTATCACAGAGAGTGGACCGCTGACTGTTATGGAAGCAACCTGTATACAATAACGTTGTGAACTATCTTTGAGTGTATAGTATACCCTTGAATGAGTTAGATCAGTGCATCAATACATGCAATGATGCAGTGCCAGATTCACCTACTATTGCTCCAATGGATATGGAGCCCATCCATGTCTTTTTTATCGATGGAATACCCAAGTTTTGAGATGTACCGATCACTCTAAGGGAAATACAAGCATAATTTAGTGCATGAAAGGAACACTCAGTCTGGAAATACTGTGCTGCTGTGAAAAATTAACCAATGGGTTTTGCTGATGTACTGCAACCCATGTACCATTGCTAAAGTGTAAATAAAAAATAATATATTATCGTAAATCTGAAGTTCTTTTATTCCGTTACCATCTCATTATAATGTATGATGTGTAGCCATTGTAGCTCAGAAAATAAATGTCAATTCAGCAGCATGTTTGGGGGGGGGGGGGAGGTTAGTATTTAACATCCCATCAACAATGAGGTCATCAGAGACGGAGCACAAGCTCGGATTAGGGAAGGATGAGAAGGAAAGCAACTGTGCCCTTTTGAAGAAATTATCAAAGCATTTAGCTTAAGTGATTCGGGGAAATTATGGAGAAACTTAACCAGGATGGCCGAACACAGATTTGTAACATTATCCTCCCGAATGCAAGTCCAGTGTGCTAACCACTGCCACACCTCGCTTGACTGCAGGATGGTTAGCCAGGTCTGTTAGAGAGAGAAGAAGTGACACATAAAAAACATTGTTATGGTAGGAAAAATATATTAAAAATATTGCTATTACTACGATGTTTACCGTAGTATTACGCGCAACTGAGGAGGACAGGACCAAAAAATTGAAGGTGTCATATTGCTATTAATTCAGTCACTAATTGTATTTCATCATCATTCATCAGCAACGCAGGTAACTCCTCCTCTGGAGGATGAACGATTGAGTTAATGGTGGCTCAAGGGACGCCTCCACATCAAACAGTGACAGGAAATTAGCTCTGTGGATTACATATCCACACATCAGGTGATCACTTCACAATAGTTCTCTCATACCCAGCATATAAACACGTCAAACTACACAATAGATGGTACTAAAAAAAAAACATGCTACGCTGGTGTCCAAACTTAAGGCAACAAACCGCCCTTTCACCATCACAATGTAATCATACAAACTGTCAACAGATGTCCGTACTATTGTGTTCTGCACGGAAGATGGCATTAACCACGCCAAAGCTACCGTCAGGACACCTATCAAAAGGAGTAGTGTCTGCTGACTAGTGTCACATCCACAATCGCTGTGTACACAGCCACACTCGCCTACCAGAATCTCTGTACTGGAGGGTCATAGGAAGAATGGAAGCAGGACAGTCGCAAACTGATGTGGCCCGATGGCTTAATACGAATCCTTCTGTTTTTTCTCGGATGTGGTGGCAGTTTATAGAGACCGAAACTGTATCCCAAAGGCCCGGGCAGGGCCGACCATGTTTGACATCAGAAAGAGAAGACCGTTAAATGGCTGTAAGGGCACGACGTTACCGCCTTAGTACTGCACGGCAACTGGCATCTGACCTCGCAGCATCCACTGTACATGTTGTATCGAGGCAAAGGGTGTACACAAGGGTTCAGCAAAGTGGCCCTTATAGTCCGAAATCTGCTGTAAGTGTACCTCTAACACATCTTCGCAGAAGGGAAAGTCTACAGTTGAGTCGTCAACATACCACATGGAAGGTAGAACAGTGGACTACTGTTCTTTCCACAGATGAATCCTGATGTGGTCTGGAGAGTGATTCTCGACGGATTCCTTTCTCGGGGGAACATGGAACACGATTTTGGGACCCAAACATTTTTGAAAGAGATCAGAATCGAGGAGGATCCCCAATGGTGTGGGCAGGGATTATGTTGACCACTCTAACGCCTCTTCACTCTAACGCCTCTTCACGGAATTGTATGGGTGAATCGGCTAGGTTTAACTGCTCTCAGGTATCATGACGAAATCTTGGGACCTCATGTGCGGTTGTTGCAAGGTGCTGTGAACCCAGATTTCGTGGTGATGGACGATAATGCTCGACCTCATAGTGCACGGATGGTCTATGTTTTCTGGAAATGGAAGATAATGCACACATTGCCTACCCTGTACGCTCGCTGGACTTGGATCCCATAGAGCACATCTGGGATGCACTAAGGAGACGGGTTGCATCAAGTCAACATCCACCAACCAATCTCCAAGACTTGCGGGCATCTCTGCAAGAAGAAGGGGCCATATTGCCTCAACCAGAGATTGATGACGTCAGTTCACAGTATGCCCCATCGTTTTCAGGCCTGTATTGCTGCCAGAGGTGGTCACATCCCACACTGAGCACATTAACCAGTTGTTGGAATGTGTCTGCGGTTCCGTCATGCATGTTGCAGTTGTTTACGTTCTGTATTCTTTACATTGTTTCTCATTTACCATCACCTGTTCACGTTATTTTGTCGAAAAATGTACGCAATCTTGCAAAATTTAATTTTGCTGCTTTAATTTTGAACACCAGTATATTTTGATCCTGACGCGTAAACGAAAGACGAAGAATATTGTGATATATTCTATGAACGTAGTGAGCCGTATTCTAACAGAATTAACCAGTGCGCTTGGAAAGCGGACACTTAAATCACCATGTACAATCTCTGATTTTATTACAGTGGTCATTTCTCCCTACGTAGGCACCTGTTAACACAATATTTTCACACTCGGGCGATAAAGTCGCAGACTTTCCTTAAAAATCACACCTCGCATCAAATCTAAGTCTTCCACCGACAAGTGTACTGCCACAATGGGCGTGCTTGTGCACACATCGCATCAGACGTCTCTATATTTTTCCAACGCAAGTGTGTGGTTTATTAATCGCGTCTGCGAAAGACTTTATTCCAAGTCACAGACAGCAACCATTAGACAATATTTCTGCTATAAAACGACTCACGATAGGTCAAGAAACCATGGTATTGTTCAGTCGTAGGATTTTGTGTCATGTCTTACGACTTCAGTCTTATGTCCAAGCTAGCGCTGCATTTTAATCGGTTCCTCACATAACACACCATCTGTTGTATGTGGACAGTAAACATTCTCTCCTCTGACATCATTCTCCCGGATCTATAACCCAATGGATATATCGAGGAACCCTGTTACACTGCCCGCAGCACATGGAGCATATGACATAGGATGCTGTGGCGGAACCAGTTTATAGTATTTCGTGTTTAATTACTGATAAATGATATTTCAGGTAGATCAAAAAGATATAAAACCAGTTACCTATTATCAGCGTAACAATTCGTTTGATCTCAAAAATGATTATCCCAGCTAATATTTGTCACTCTGCTAAAGAAATCTCCACTTGACGTTGCGTAGAAATGTTGTCTGTAAAGGCGTGTGAGTGGCACTAAATTGCATATTATTTATCAGATTTTACACAACTGTTACTTAAGATGGAAGCACTTTTCTCTAGCAAAAGGAACATTTAGTCACAAAATACTACCCGGGCACAACACTGACGTATATCTCCTATTAAAATATTTCGTGTAAATCGTCCGAAATAATTAGGCTTCATACATCAGCAAATAAGAAATTGATATTACGTAACGTGCTGTGAGCACTATTTTTATAGATTCAATCTGAGTTGAATTCTGTCTTTTAAAGTAGATTCTGGACCACGGGTGTACATTTATTTCCATTCATTTATATCTAACAACATTTATGTTTGTTTAAATTCTTGCAGTAAGTACTGGGAGATGAAGAAGCTTGCACAGGATAGAGTAGCATGGAGAGCTGCATCATACCAGTCTCAGGACTGAAGACAACAACAACAACAATTTTGCAAATAACGTATGTGGTCGGCGAGTGTAGAAATCTAAACAGACAATGATAATTAAAAAAGATAAAGATGCATATTAAATTGCGTATAAATAGTGGAGGTTAAAACATTACTCTGTCTCCTTGTAGCCGTCAAAGTTGTAAGAGCCTGTATCGCTCGATTGAATGCTTGGTTAGCTTTCTTTTGTTCCATGTTCGAGAAAGACGCCATTGGAGGCTGATGAATATAAAAGGTGTGAACTTTAAATTTATGTTGATTTATGAATATAGAGACTGTTAAAAATACTTGTAATGATTAATTGCTAGCTTGCCCAGAATTCATTCAACATTTTTAGCCGTTTTCAGTATATTTAGGACTTTTCATCATGCAGAGCCGTGCAGCGATCGCGGGAACCGCTGCCGCGGCAAACTCAAATTAAATTGAATGAAAACAGTTTTCACGCAAACAAGCGGGCAGGTAACGGTGCATTAAAATTATTTCTTTCAGCTTTCCAGAGACCTCAGAGGTGAATGGTGGATTTTATTATGTCATTTTCAGGTGGACATGGGCAACTGCTATTATAATACCAGTGACGTAAATAATTTAGGTTAACCAGAGCAATAAAATTTTATTTGTGTGATATCAAAGACTGCTGTGATGAAACCTGTTCTGGCTAATAATACAAAAACTAAATTCCATTTTTAGTTTCATGCTCTCGTGTTAGTCGTGGCAATCAATAGTGTTCATATATTACAAAATCCACTGCAGCTTTTACGTGTATCGAACATAGCATACTGTGGCTTCTATACATGTAATAAGAGTAATTTTCAGTGCATTTCAGAGATGAAAGTAGCGAAGGACATGTTTAATTTCATTATTAGTTACAGTAATGATACTGTCTTCCATTTCTAACAAGCCAGACCAGGGTTATATAAAAATAGTTCGCAAATTAAAGATCATACGTGCACAGCAGGAAATCTTTTAGTGTTGTGCGAATCCCCACGTAATAGGTCAAGGTGCACAAAGTTAAAATATTTTCAACTGCAGAAACTAATAGTCAGAATCACATTTTATCTGTTGTGCTCGCAACAATAAGCAATATATAGTTAATTAAAATATTATGCCATATAAACTGCATATAAATTCAAAAGCGCCGTGGGGATTAAGCGACACATGAATACTTTGGTGCTGGACCAGGATTCGAATTCACATACGTGTCTTTCGTGGAGACCTAGATAAGTTTGCAGTCTTGGGGAAAACAACGAAATGATTGAACTATATCGTTCCGTGTTTGTCAGATACCATGAAAGAGGCGCTCCGATTTATAATCCCAGTCCAGTACCAAATTTTACGAGTTCAAATAAAATAAGAGCTCTGTGACCTGAAGTGACCGTTGGCTCATTAAATAAAATAATGTTTCTACAGTAAGAGTTTCTGTTTGCCGCGACTTCCGCCGCTGCTATGGCCCAACCTAAACCATCTCTGCCCCAGTTGGTAGCGAAGGGATATGACGTTTATAACGTGGATTCTGAACTACGATGTAACGTGACATTCAGCACTTGGCATTGCTAGACGAGACTGGCATCTATTCGTGTTTGTTTAAAATACGTGAGAGAAAGGGGAATCGAACCCATACTTCGCAAATAAGAAACTAGGATCAATCCACAAGACCACTGAAGCCCACATTTGTTACATTCATGATTACGGTGTAACGTTTTGATGCGCTTAGCTTGGTTCTGACACGGAAATCATGTTAGACGCTTTTAGCCATCATAGACTTAATTCGAAGCCATTTTCAAAATTCTGACTATTGCTTGGACTGAGAAATCCCATTGCAGTGTATGAAGTTACCAAATACTTCGATTATTACCGCCATTATCGCTATTAATATCTTCATGCTGATGCTGCTACACTTGTGCTTGAAGGAAGCATCTAATGTTTCTTGGCTATTTTTGTAGCAGCTGCTCAAAAATTGGTAAATATTTAGTACGAAGCAAATGATTGTGGCGTTCTGTGGGAAGTGGATCGTAACAAGTAGTTATTTTGTTCTTCCTATGTCTAGGAAATACTTTTTAAGGTGTTATTGAACAGCTCCAACAACTGGTAGATTAAATTAAAACCAAATTACCTGCTGAAGACGTTACTTCATAACAGAAATGGCGTTGCACTACTTCATTTTCTTGCGTTTAGCCATGACGCTTGTAGAATGCTGAAATTGTCGGTAGACACCCTTTCAAAGCCAGAGGATGTTAATATCTGCTGTTGAACCTCATGATCATTCTCTCCAGATAGCTTGGTCGACGTCACCTATTACAAATAGCACAAGCAAGAAAATATTGCAGAAGACCAACTGGTTTCGTTGCAATAAACTCATTTTACGTGGTCCAAGTTCACATTTCCGCGGAATTACTCTAACTAAAGTATCAAATTCAAAAATGTAGAAAAATATTTCAACGTTGCAAAACTGAAAGTACTGCAAGTACAATTGACATTGTCCTAAACTATCAATACCTTGTTCACAACTAATTAAAATTTGTAGCAACGGCAGAATTCGAACCCGATGACGATAGATGACATATTCACCGCTTCATCTACTCCACTATGCTCCCACATGTATGTTGCGCTGTTACAGACTTCTGTGGTGTAATATGCGAGGTAACACTTTTTACTAAAATACGATATCCGGAGCAACGTGATTGTATCACAACGTGAATCTAAATTGTATCTTTAATCTCTGAAAACCGTGTCATTATTACTGTTACGTATGATGTTTAGAGACAAAATACATTTACACGATACTCTAAACAACACCCGTAAGGAATTAATTTATTAAATATTTTTCAAAGCATGTAATCAGAAATGAATTTGAATTCTGGGGCGAATGAAGTGCTCTCCAACTTGTATCCCACTTCGTTACCTCCTGCCTTGTCAGTAGTTCCTTAGTTGAGAAATGTCACAGCTCAAGGAATTTGATGAAGGTCGCGTTCTTGGGCTTCATGTAGATGGATACTGTATCAGCGAGAATTTCCCATTCCCTAGGATATAAAATATCTACGATACATCCCTAGGTGAAGAGGATGGCGAATTTCATTTGAATATTTTAATAGTGTTCTCCATTATTTTATTGAACACAGCAGTAAACGTCAGAGAGAAATTAAATGTCAAAGAGAAATTAATCATCAACAGTATACAGGGTGAAAATTAATAATCCCGATAAACTGCAGGAACGGATTTCTGTCTGGATACGGAGTAAAAAAGATCCTTTGAGATGCATCGTTGCCACTGTAGATGGCGCTGACGACTTAAAGTTCCTCTGACCACGTGCTGTGTGTTCCTTGTGTGTTGCAGGCAGTGTGATTGACGCAGTGTACTGTTAGCAGCAGTATGGTGCCGTATTCATGTCGGTAACAAGCCGAGATGGTGTTTGTGTACGGCCAAGCAGATAGAAACGGTCGAGAGGCAGCACGAATATACCAGAACAAATACCCTCACAGACACCAACCACATCACACATCGTATCAAGCCCGTTTTGGGCGTTTGTGTGACCATGGGTCCTTTCTGACAGACGAACGTGAAAGGAAGTTGGGGAATTTGCGTACACCAGACGTGGAGCACTGGTTTCTATAAGATGTTGAGACGAACCCTAGTAATAGCACCGGGCAAGTGGCCCGCCATCGTGTTGGAAGACGAAGTACGATTAACCGCTACAACTGTATCACATGAAGGCCACCTTGAACACCTGTTGTGTCGTGGATGGGACGCAGCTCTGCACTTCATTTCGGGACGGTCAGCTGTCGCTTCACACAGACCGTCCACTCGCGGACGCATGTTTATAGAATATTATTTCCTCCATTTCAAATCAGGAATCCGTCACTACAGCTCGTCACTTTTATTACTGTTTACTCTATACACCCTGGAATTATTGAAAACAGTCTGACAACGTCCGTAGAAACTGCAGGATGTGAGTTAGAGAAGTCTTCAAACCAGATTTGAAGTGCATTTTCGTCCAGAGAGGAATTTTCTTGACTGTTTTTCGGCAAGGAGCTTGATAGACATTGGAGGGCATAAGATCAGACGAATAAGGACGTGAGTGATAACTTTTCAAACTCCTGGATAGTTTTGTTAGTGAAATCGGCAGAATACGTTATCGTGTAGTATCAGCAGCTGATGAAGTTTTGTAGGTCTTTCTTCTTACACTATCCAATGGGGAGGTTCTCGTAATGCGCAACACCCTTATCGAGCTACCAGAGGCAAAATATTATGCTCACGCTCCCATTTTCTCGAGTATATGTCTTCCGTTACGGCTCACCCATTAAGTCTTCTGAAGAAGTTGATACACCACTGGTCATTCAAATTGCTACACCAAGAAGAAATGCAGATGACAAACGGGTGTTCATTGGACAATATATTATACTACAACTGACATGTGATAACATTTTCACGCAATTTTGGTGCATAGATCCTGAGAAATCAGAACCCAGAACAACCACCTCTGGCCGTAATGACGGCCTTATTACGCCTGGGCATTGAGTCAAACAGAGCTTGGATGGCGTGTACAGGTACAGCTACCCATACAGTTTCAACACGATACCACAGGTCATCAAGAGTAGTCAATGGCGTATTGTGACGAGACAGTTGCTCGGCCACCATTGACCAGACGTTTTCAATTGGTTAGAAATCTGGAGAATGTGCTGGATAAAGCAGCAGTCTAACCTTTTCTGTATACAGAAAGGCCCGTACAGGACCTGCAACATGCTGTCGTGCATTATCCTGCTGAAATGTAGGGTTTCGCAGGGATCGAATGAAGGGTAGAGTCACGGGTAGTAACACATCTGAAATGTAACGTCCACTGTTCAAAGTACCGTCAATGAGAACAAGAGGTGACCGAGACGTGTAACCAATGCCACCCCATACCATCACGCCGGGTGATACGCCAGTATGACGATGACGAAAACACGCTTCCAATATGCGTTCACCGCGATGTCGCCAAACACGGATGCGACCATCATGATGCTATAAACAGAACCCGGATTCATCCGAAAACATGACGTTCTTCCATTCGTGCACCCGGGTTCGTCGTTGAGTACACCATCGCAGGCGCTCCTGTCTGTGATGCAGCGTCAAGGGAAACCGCAGCCATGGTCTCCGAGCTGATGGTCCATGCTGCTGCAAACGTCGTCGAACTGTTCGTGCAGATGGTTGTTGTCTTGCAAACGTCCCCATCTGTTGACTCAGGGATCGAGACGTGGCTGCACGATCCGTTACAGCCATGCGGATGCCTGTCATCTCGACTACTAGTGATGCGAGCCGCTGGGATCCAACACGGCGGACCGTATAACCCTCCTGAACCCATCGATTCCATATTCTGCTAACAGTCATTGGATCTCGACCAACGCGAGCAGCAGTGTCGCGATACGGTAAACGCCAATCGCGATAGGCTACAAGCCGACCTTTATCAAAGTCGGAAACGTGATGGTACGCATTTCTCCTCCTTACACGAGGCATCACAACAGCGTTTCACCAGGCTACGCCGGTCAACTGCTGTTTGTGTATGAGAAATCGGTTGGAAACTTTCGTCATGTCAGCACATTGTAGATGTCGCCAACGGCGCCAACTTTGTGTGAATGCTCTGAAAAGCTAATCATTTGCATATCACAGCATCTTCTTCCTGTCGGTTAAATTCATCTTCGTGGTGTAGCAATTTTAATGGCCAGTAGTGTACAAAGACATCATAACTAGTCAGGAGTAGGAATATTACTCTGGAATTCTCAGTGAGCCAACTAATGACGATCAAGAGAAAATGCGTTAATACTCATCCGCTTGATTACTGTTGTTTTGAAATAGAGCATGCAGTGCTACTGACCCCGGCTTCTGAACATTGCCTACTGAATGAAAATGTCGCATAACGCTTAAATAGTCGCACTTCATCACATATGTCTGCTATCGAGGCTCCCGTAGTGGGCAAAATCATTATGCCAGAACGTTCATCTGGTCGGAGGCATCTGACTTTGGTGGCGGGGGACGTATGGCCGGTAGCCGGTGGCTGCTGTGGGCCGAGCAAACCATCGAGCGTAAACTGTTCTATCTTGACGCGGCCACAAGCTGCTTCTGAAACTTTTTACCGATGGTTTATAAAATGGAATGAATTATGTTTGGGTTCCATGAGGCTGATAACTTAAGGAGATATCTGATATACGATTTAATAGATAAGGGAATGGAGTGGACTCGAATACACGACTTCGTGTTTACAGGGCACAAAGCTTACCACTATACCGCGAGCACGTACGGTTTCGAAACGCCTCGAGAAGACTGATAGATCTTCCTACATGCAGCTCCGCATTCTGCAGTGTCGCCAGATCATGCATATGGCCGGACTTAGAATCCTGAGGGGTGGTCGAGAATATTGGCTGCCTTAGATGAACGACTCGGACTTCGTCTCTACGGCGGCTGGCCGGAAACCAGGTTTTGTGTCCAATACCGTACTTTCTTGTCATCTCGGTGAAATATTCTAAATGTCTTCCATTTAAGATGTAACACTGAGTAAGTAAAATTCATTGATTGAACCGAGATTCGACGTTTGACACCTAGGCTATGATTGATCTCTAATAACAAGAAACATTAGAAAATATAGACTTTAATGAAAAAAGGTAAACAACAGTAGTGTCATGTTGACTTAGCAGTAACATGCCCGATATCCATTGCGCTGCTTGATATGCAAGTCGGGCCGGATCTTGCCCAAGAAACGCTGCAGTTTGTAAATCTTTCGTTTTCTTTATTCGATCTGCAAATGACCAGTACGAAATTCAGTGACTAAATCGTACGACAAGCTCTGCATCGTAATCCATCTCACAACCTCCATTCAGTAAACTGGAGGAGTGATCAGAAGTGTCTTGTTTGGAAGTACTGAGTTACTTTACAAAAATGGCTCAGAAAAGTCTCAAAGAAACCATTAATGGTAGTGATTTGTGTGTCGTTTGTCTTTTAGGAAATCATCGCCTGAGACAGAAGTTACGGAAGCAGTGGGCATACTGAGAAAAATCTGGAGGTGAAAAACGTACTGAATGGCAGAAGTTTACGCTTTTTCATATCTTTCTTTTTGTATTTGCATCAGAAGTGATACATTTTCCTTGTAAATATACTTTTTTCTTACTGTGTTATATACGCGAATCAGTTCACAACTGACTAAAACAAACTGTTTTCCTTCTTTATATCAGACTTCCATCGTAAGACAGACATCAATTATGGTCATAGAGTATTTGCTTCAAAGATTCTAAAGCCATTTTATGCATGAGCAATTGACACATGAGTAACTTTGCCACCATTGTGTCGAAATTTTATTACACTTGCGACAGCAGCTATTAAGTTCTCACAGTGCCTCACACAAAGCAACTCCAAAACAAGCAGATCTGATTAAACCTAGCAGAATACCTAATGTGTCTCTTACAATTAAATTATGTTCCTCGTAAATCCGTTCATTGAATTCAAAGTCAGATAGACTATCTACATTTCCGTCGAAGACGCACAACGCCAATTTCACTCGATATATCACTTCCTTTTCATGGAAAAGGTGTGACGCCACAGACCATATTATCTTACCACTTCGTGAGTGTAGCGGATGCGGTTGGTAGAATAGTGTAATGTTAAAAATTGTAAACCTCTAATCCACAGGTAAGTGATTAGAATCCTGTCACTTCCATTTGTGGTAAGGGTTATTTGTCTAAGAGGACAACGAGAATTGTCAAGTATCCCACATTTTAAAGAATTCGTAAGTATATAATCGAGGATGTAGTGGACTCAAACACTCGACTACGTCTACATCGACAGTCCTGCACTACTTTTTCTCTTTATGCATTGTAATTTCCGTTTGGCATTCAAAGACAATGATGCCGCCTTTGTGCTTTCGTTGGTAGTGGCGTCCCGCCTGTACATAAATAAAGAGGACACAAATTAATATGTTTGTTTTCGACGTAAAAGAACTAAATACTTTCTCTTTGATGCCTTCATTGCCACTGACGTCATGAGCCAAGTGGCAAAAAAAAAAAAAAAAAAAAAAAAAATCATGTTTCTTTCAGTCTTTTTGATCAATGGTCGTAAAATTATTTAAAATCAAGAGCAAAAAGAGTGAAAAGATGTATGACAAACGAATTTCCCTCTTCTTCAAGGCAAAATAAAATGTTCATTTGTCATAAACAAAATTTTCTCCCTAGCAACACAATAATTCAGTAACGGGACCAGTTTCCGTCCTTCACAACAACTGCATTTTGCCACCGGCCAGTGGAGGCAAAAAGTTTTCGGATGAAGCTGTTATTCTGTGACAACTCTTCCCACGCGTCATGAACTGCTTGGCTAGGCCAACAAATGGTTCAAATGGCTCTGAGCACTATGGGAGTTTACATCTGAGGTCATCAGTCCCCTAGAACTTAGAACTACTTAAACCTAACTAACCTATGGACACCACACACACCCATGCCCGAGGCAGGATTCGAACCTGAGACCATAGCGGTCGCGTGGTTCCAGACTGAAGCGCCTAGAACCGCTCGGCCACCCCAGCCGGCGGCTAGGCCAACAGCTCACAGTGTTAGTTCATTTGAAACCAGTGTTTTACATAGTTCTCTGAGTGTACATGAGAACGGTCATGCTTGAAGATTATTCTGTCTCCCGAAAATCACCGACGAACAGAAGGAAGCACTATGTTCTCCAGTCTTTCGCAGTAGTAGTGACTAGCCGGTCCACTTAGCCCAGAAAGCCGCAACCACTTGCTGATATCCGTCCCCAAACTGTGACAGCAGTTCGGCCGCAACTTTGTCTCTGATGAACGCATTTGCTTTCGAATGTCGCTCTATTTGGTCGATATACATGGACTGAGTATTTGGTGCAGAATAAAACATCTTCTGGACCGTAAATATAGCTTGCTACCAGTACAAAAACGGTTTCCTTCAGTGCGTGAATACGAAGTTTAATCTCGCAGCCTTATATTCCTTCTACATATGCTTAATGGCCTGATTTTCGTTCATATCATCCTTTCTCGTGGGGACGATGGAGAATGGTCAAACTGTTCACTCATATATGGAGGATGTTCCTAATTTCTGTGCTCGTGCTGAAAGTGTCTTCATCACTGCAGTGGCGTATACTATTGCCTTGTTGCTCGGTGATAGTCCGTGGAAGCCCAGGGCAACGACGACGGTTTACTTGGGCTTCCTTCGCCATCCTCTTCACCTAGAGAGGTATCGTAGATCTTCTATACCCTAGGGCACGGGAATGGCTCTGATACAGTATCCAACTTCGTAAAGCCCAATAATGCGACCTTTAATTTTTTTTAATCTGTGGTAAGGTTCTATGGGACCAAAGTGGTCTCTGCGACCTTTATCAAATTCCTTGAATTGTGACATTTCTCAAGTAAGGAACTATTGAAAAGGCAGGGGTTAGCGAAGTTCCATACAAAGTGGAGAGCACCTCCTTCGGGTCAGAAGTCAAATTTATTCCCGATTACATGCTTTGAAAAAATATTTAATGAATTAATTCCTTGTGAGTACTATGTAGAGTATCGTGTAAATACACCGAAGCGCCAAAGAAACTGGTACAGGCATACGTATCTAAATACAGAGATATGTAAACAAGCAGAATACACAGCTCTGAGGTCGACAAAGCCTATATAAGACAACAAGTGCCTGGCACAGTTGTTGGATCGGTTACTGCTGCTACAATGGCAGGTTATCTAGATTTAAGTGAGTCTGAACGTGGAGTTAAAGTCGGCGCATGAGCGATGCGACACAGCATCTCCGAGGTAGCGATGAAGTGGGGATTTTTCCGTACGGCTATTTCACGAATATATCGTGAATATCAGCAATCCGATAAAAAATCAAATCTCCGACATCGCTGCGAACGGAAAAAGATCTTGCAAGAACGGGGCCAACGGTAATTGAAGAAAATCGTTCAACGCGACAGAAGTGCAACCCTTCCGCAAATTGTTGCAAATTGCAATGCTGGCCCATCAACAAGTGTCAGCATGCGAACCATTCAACGAAACATCATCGATATGGGCTTTCAGAGCGAAGGCCCACTCGTGTACCCTTGATGATTGCACGACACAAAGCTTTACGCCTCACCTGGGTCTCCCAACACCGACATTGGACTGTTGATGACTGAAAATATGTTGCCTGGTCGGACGAGTCTCGTTTTAAATTGTATCGAGCAGATGGACGTGTACGGGTATGGAGACAATCTCATGAATCCGTGGACCCCGCATGTCAGCAGAGGACTGTTCAAGCTGGTGTAGGCTCTGTTATGGTGTAGGGCGTGTGCAGTTGGAGTGATGGGACCCCTGATACGTCTACATACGACTCTGGCAGGTGACACGTACATAAGCAGCACTTGCTTCCATTCATGTCCATTGTGCATTTCGACGGACTTGAGCAAATCCAGAAGGACACTGCGACACCCTACACGTTCAGAATTGCTACAGAGTGTCTCCACGAACACTCTTTTGAGTGTAAACACTTCCGCTGGCCACCAAGCTCCCCAGATATGAACGTTATTGAGCATATCTGGATGGCTTGCAACGTGCTGTTCAGAAGAGATCTCCATTCCCTGGTACTGCTACGGATTTATGGATAGCCTTGCAGGATTCATGGTTTCAGTTCCCTACAGCACTACTTCAGACATTAGTCGATTCCATGCCACTTCGTGCTGCGGCAGTTGCACGTGCTCGCGGAGGCCCTACACCATATTAGGCAGTCGAGCAGCCGACCCGAGCGGAACGCTGCTCTCTGCACCTGGCGTAGCTGCCCGCTGATAGCTCCTCGGAGTGGTCTCTAACAAGCTGCAACTGGCGTAGCTGCCAGTGACGCTCTACTGAGCGGCACGAACCCGCGCAAGCCGCTTAAAGGCCGGTTCCCACTAGAGCGCGGCAGCGCGTCGTGCGGCAACGGCAGCGGCAAGCGTTTTCCGCTTTGACGCGGCGGCTCGCGGAATTGGCGTTCCCATCTGGAAGCGGCAGCCGCTAGCGGTAGCCAATGACGGACAGCCACTGAGGTACGGGTCGGGACCCACTGAAACTCCCGGTGCGTTTGAAAAACTATATCTTACACCTACATGGAGGAAAGACGAAGTTGGGTGAAGACATACCAATTTTTCATTTTCTGTACAATGTACTCTTTCACATATTCCATTATGCATGTTTTCTCATTTCACCATAAACAGATTTCATGACTACCGTTCATCATTGTTCACTATCTAGCACATTGCTTAAGAATCATGAAAGAATAATACATATTTGGAACAAAGTTTTCGAAACCAGATTTTAAATTATAAGACATTTCCTGGTGCAGACGCAAACCTACAATACTTTATTAGTTACGAGCTGCAGTTTACAACTAAAGAGACAGTAAACGGTAGCAAATGAAGGAAATGAAACTTGAATAAGTCAAGACCCACAGTTTTTCGATAATCTTAAAGTTAGCGTAATGCAACGACTGACTGAAACAGAGGAAGGAATCCGCTAGAATACGAATGGATATCTTTGAGAGAAGAAGTGGTGAATTCAGCAGAGTATGAGAACGGGAAGAAGGTACAGTAGAAATCGTTAGATAAAACGTGAAATATTAAATCTGACAAGAGGGAAAAATATAAAAATGCAGCAAATAAAGTAGGCCATTGGAAATAGAAATATCTAAACATGACGTTGACAGAAAGTCCAAAATTGCAACGTCATTTTGCACTTGGAAAACATAAGGGAATGAAAATGAGAAAGAACAAAGAAAACTTTGCTCAAAGGAGAAGCAACTGTCAAGAACTCATTTGGCAAGCTGGAACTAAGCAAATAAGAGAAGGCTAGATAGTGGAAGGAATATGTAGACAGGAGAGGGGGAGGGGTTGTACAAACTAACATAAGTACAATGTTTGATTCCTGTGAGATGTCTGAACACGCAAGGCAATACTGATCCTACCACTTAACTAAGTAGACACACTGAAGAACAGCGAAACTGTGTTTATAGCATTTGCATGTTCAGAGAAAGGTTTTGACAATCTTAATTAAAACATTCTTTGAAGCTCTGGAGATGTATTCGATAAAACACAGGGACACAAGATTATCTACAACTTGTACAGAAACCAAACTGCATTTCTAAGACTTCAGTAATTGAGAAGGCAGAAGTAGAGAGGATATAAAATGAAGACTGTGAATAGCAAGAAAAGCGTTCTGAAAAAGAAAATTTGTTCACATGGAATATAAATTGTAATGATTGGGTACTATTTTACGAAGGTATTTGTGTGGAGTGCAGCCTTGTAAGTGAAACGTGGGCAATGAACTGTTCTGTCAAGAAGACAATGGACGCTTTCAAAACGTGGTGATCAATGAGAATGCTGAAGATTAGATATGAGGATCGTGTAACTAAAGAAGAGGTACAGAATTAAATAGAGTAGGAAGAGGAAATTACGGCACAACTTTGACTACAAGAGGGGTAAGTTGACAGGACATATTACGAGGCGTCAAAGAGTGAGGACAAAGGGGTTGCGTGATAGTAATCTGATAATAATCATTTGTTCAAATGCTATTCTACTATTTTATCTGTTAATGTAAGCAGTAAATTTAGTCTTCCATGCACTCCTCCACAAAACATTTAAACCAAAACTGAAATCAGCTGAACACCAAACCTTTCAACCACTGTCTGACAACTACTGCATTCACTTTCAACTTTCTATAACTATCACTGGCTAGCCCCACACATATACAGATATAAGGAGAACAGAAATAAACAAACAATTTCAGCATATAATTCTTTAAGTTGGCAACATGTACATAAACAAACCAAACAGGAAGGGGCATGAGGTGAACACACTGTAGTTACGACTTCAAATCAGTGTTTTCGGTAAAATGTCTACAGCTAGTGACAGAAGAAAAAAGAGCGAACATGAAAATGTGCTTATGTTCCATAATCTAAGTTTTAGTTCAACCTCCAGCATGTGACCACATGAGGAGAAACGTATATGTCCGCCAAAAACTCGATTCACTGTAAGTAATCAGTTATGCATTTAAAACAAAACTGAATCATTCCAGATTCCACCGAAAATGCCTTAAAGTAAAAGGCGAAACGCGTCTTGAACCAATAAAGTACACTCGATAAAGAAAACAAAAACGTTTGTTACTTACCAAAGGAAATAATCAATAGCTGTAGATACTTAGCAAATTACATCTTATGACATACCAGCAAATTAGTTTCTGTTTAACTTCTCATTCCACACGCTATTAAATGCTGTTTAAAAAAAACCATCTATCCCTTCTGAAAAACTGTAGTTTCTTTCGTATCTCGGTAGATAAACAGATTTTGGATATTTATCATGCGACGAAATACATGACTTTTTACAAGTTATCGTTTCCAAAAAAACGCTTTTAGATTTCTTGAACCGTTTACGAAATTTGCAGTTGATACAACCACATGGTTTACAACGAGCAGGACGAAGTATCAGTCGCGTCGCGAGCGATCTGCGCGCGGTCACCGCACAGCCCGTCCACCGACGTATCATTCAATATCTCGAGAATGGTGATAGCTATCGTTCTGCTCTCAGCTTTAAAAGCAATTTCGATATGTCGACTAAATTTCATACGCAATAATGTATTACCTAAAATGAACTGTACGCAAAGTCCACGCAATGCGTTTTTACCTCTGCACACTCATTAAAATTTCGTGTAAAGGTTTACGTAAATGCGATACAGCAAGTAACCACGACGAATATCGAAAAGAAATTCGGCCCTTTATCGAGAGAAGATATCAGGCTGTAACATGCCCAAGAATCAAATTTTTCTACCGAATAGTTTCCTTGGAATCGGATGATAAGTATTTCATAGCTGCCGCTGCGTCCGCGCCAGCAGTTCGGCGAAAGTTCTTGTGGCCCGGGGTTGCGTACCTGACGTCACGCTCAGCGCGTTCTGTGATTGGCGGCGCGCACCTGGGGCGCGTCACGCGGCAGCGGAAGCGGTTCGACATGGTCAAACCGCGACGCAGAGCCCGCCGCGCCGTGCCGCTGACGCCATTTCCATGGCAACCGCGCCGCTGACGCGCGGTTTTGACGCGCGGCAGCCCTAGTGGGAACCGGCCTTAACGCTTTCGGGCGCTAAGTGGCAAGAGCTTCGGCTCAACTTCCTGCAACTTCGGTTGCAAATCTCCCCAGCGGGACTCTCCCGTTCTTTGGTAGGGTTATCTCAGTGTCAGGGGCCCGTTCACATCGGATAACCCCACGCACTGTAGGCCGCTCTCTTCAACCCGCGCTCTCTTGCGCCGCGCATTGCACTCCGTGCAGATAGGTCGTAGGACACCCCTCTTCTGTAGGAACACGATACACAGCGCTTTCGCTAAAAAGCAAATATTGTCGCTTCTTGAAAAAGAGCAAAATTGTTGTGCATCCATCCTTCCCTATCCAAATAAATAAATAATCCTGAAACAGCAAAGATGTCCGATCTTTCCTGTGCTTCCCCACCACTCACCCGCAGCAAAGCTGCAGCACAAGAGGCAGTAATGCCGGCTACTCCCGCCATCATTTCCGTCCCACTGTCCACCTTCCAAGAGCAGGTTGCCTTGAAGGATAAACAGATCGCGGAACAGCTGGAACTGATCGCAGAGCTGTTGGGCAGTGAAAATACACAAACAGAAACACCCACACCACACACACAGGCACCTGCTGAACAACAGAAGGACATGCCCCCTATCTCACCTCTGGCGGCCCAGGCACATACGGAACCGGATCCAGAGCCGACAGAGCACACAACAAACACAGATGAAGACGGGCCGTGGCAGCAGGTCGGCCCAAGGCGCAAACAGCAGCCAAATACGCAAACAAGTGAGCCCACAAACTCATGAGGCAACGGCCGAGCGCTGCTGCCAACACCATCTACATCGAGAACAAACAACAATAACAACACAGGGACCAACACAAACAACCCTGCGGCTGCAGCAACCACAAATATACAAGCAGCTACGCAGAACACAAACAACACCGCGACTGGCTTCCCACCGGTCATCATCCACAACTACGGAGACCTAAGTCTCCTAAACAAGGAATTTAACAATCAGCACAGCCCCACAACATACTACTCCAAGCTCACCGGGGAACACGCCGCACTGTACGTGGCGAACAAAGCAGACTACACGAATCTACTGGACTTTCTCAAAAAAAGGAAGGTACAACACTTCACGTACAGGACAGTCCTGGAAAAAACACAGCAGTACGTGATAAAGGGGATAGACTCACGAACCCCGACCGACACAGTACACAATGAACTCTCTGCTCTTGGGTGGGAGTGCATTCGGGTAAACCGAATGTCAGAGTTCGGCACAGCGAGACCGTCTCACAACTACATGGCGGAGTTGGCCGACACGGCCAAATCCCGCGACCTGCTGAAGTTAAAGCTATTTCTTCACATGGTCGTAAATGTAGAAATTTACAACACGCCGCGCACCCCCCAACAATGCCACAACTGCCAGCGCTATGCGCACGTGGGTATCAGATGCGGTCTCGCACCCCGCTGCCGCATTTGCGCTGGCGGTCACACAACCCAACGCTGCAAACTCCCCCATACAGCACCTCGCAAGTGCGCCAACTGTGGTGCTGCCCATCTGGCAAACTACAGAGGGTGCATTGCTTACAAAGCAGCTCTGAGGCGCAAAATCGCGAAACATGCGAAACCTACCGCCATCACAGTTCCAAAACCGCCCCCGCGCCCAGTAAGAAGTGGAATATCCTTCGCTGGAGTGGTCGCTGGCAGCCCCAGCAGCGCGGGACGGTCAGACGAGCCCCAGAGCTCAGAACACGCTCAGCAAACACCCCCAGCAACAGACACACAACAGACAAGCACAACGCCTGACACCACACCCGCACCGGGCACACCACACGAAACAAGCAACAACAACACCCTACCCCCTGAGATCGCGAACTGCAGCCCACCACAGGCTACAGAAAACGCACCTACTCAGGGACAACCATAGCGCCAGAGGAGGAGGAGAAGGAGAAACAGCCGAAGCACGAGGAACACGACCACACCACAACAACCACACAGGCAACAGAACACCAACACCCACGAACACATCCCGGACACCAACTCAACAACTCACATTACACACCCACTCACCACAGAGAATACACAGGCGACCACAACTGCCACACGAACAACCGACTCGCAGGCCAGCCCTCACCAAACGCCAACACTGGAACAAGCGGCCGCTAACACGACCAATAACTCGCAGGCCGACATGACCAACATTACTACAACATTCCAGAGAATAATGGAAACATTATTCCCCGGACGCACGACCACCGAAATAGTCTCGAAGATTATGGGGTGTGTCTCACAACTCTTCATGCAGTTCATGTCGGGTACGCTCAACTGGACTAGCTTCCAAGCCACTATCACACCGCTTTTCACACTACTACATGGATAATACACCACACCAGCCCCGAAACGCAGACTTAAACACAATCACACAGATCCTGTTTTGGAATGCCAACGGGATCGCAAGCAAAAAAGCCGAGATGGCCGCGTTCATGGAGCGAAAGGGTATCCGAATCGCTCTTGTGAACGAAACACTGCTTACGCCTCGCAAACAACTAAACATCCCAGGTTATTGCGTCTATCGTACCGACCGAGCGG
Organism: Schistocerca piceifrons; assembly: GCF_021461385.2. Taxonomy (NCBI): domain Eukaryota; kingdom Metazoa; phylum Arthropoda; class Insecta; order Orthoptera; family Acrididae; genus Schistocerca; species Schistocerca piceifrons. The sequence goes on along the minus strand of NC_060140.1, from coordinate 297,710,442 downwards.
ATGGCAGGAGGGGAGGCGGCACGGCAATCATCATACAGAGAGACATAGACCACACGAACATCGAGCTCCCAGCACTTGAAAGACTAGAGGCTTCGGCCGTCAGGGTCAAGTTCAACGGAGCCAACACCACACTGGTATCGCTATACAATCCTCCTAATCACATAGTAACACGCGATATCAGCACAGTACTCAACATAGCACCGCGAGTAATAGCCGCTGGAGACCTCAACGCAAAACACCCTGATTGGAACTCACGAATACGAACCTCCAACGGCAAGAAATTGTACGAACACGCGCTAGGCCGAAACTACATTATACTTGGACCGGACGTTCCCACGTTCGTGCCTACACAGGCCCGACATAGGCCAGACGTGTTAGACATAGCCCTCATAAAGGGCATCACATGTACACTCAACCTAACGGTTGAAAACGATCTGGACTCAGACCACATGCCTGTAATACTGCACATGGAAGAGACACTGCAGGACATCGAACCACACAGGATGCTCAACTACAATCGTGCGAATTGGACACTGTTCAAGGAAACGCTTGATAGTCGCATTCCTGACACACACGAAATTAACAACACACAACAAATCGATGAGGCTGTGGAGGCTCTCACAACTGCCGTCCAAGACGCAATGACTGACGCCATTCCATTCACAACACCAAGACAACACTCGACGGCCCTGCCCGAGGAAATCCTGGGCCTTATCTCAATGAGGAACCGCCTCAGGAGATACTGGCAGCGTACCAGGCGCCCGTTCTATAAACTGCACGTCAACAGACTCCAGGGCATAATACGGAATAAAATTCAAACATTCAGAAACGAACAATGGGGACAGAAACTCGCTGGGCTGGATACCACACGTCCTGGCGTGTGGCAGCTGGCCAGACACTTCACCATGGAGAAACATTACATTCCCACGTTACAAGGACCAGACGGCCCAGCCTACTCCGCGACGGAGAAGGCAGAGCTTATGGCCACAACACTTGCAGCGTCTTTCATGCCGAATCTGGTTCCTTCAGACCCAGTATTCACACTTGAAACGGACCAGGAGGTTACACGACTTGTAGCCCAGCCCTCGCGCAACGAAATAAGACGTACTAGCACAAATGAAGTCACATGGGCTAACAAGCACACCAACGCTAGAAAAGCCCCTGGGCCTGATGGCATTCAAAACCGTGTCCTCCAGGAGTTCATGGATAAAGCCGTAGAATACCTCACACACTTAACGAATGCCATCCTGACACACCAACACTTCCCTGACTTTGGAAGGCGGCCAAGGTCCTGATGTTCAGGAAGCCAGGGAAAGACCACTCCATCCCACAAAATTACCGACCTATCAGTCTGCTGTGCTCGCTCAGCAAGATTGTTGAGAAGGTAATACTAAAACGTATCACTAGGCATTGCATCTCCAACGACACCCTAAGACCGGAGCAATTCGGCTTTAGGAATCACCACTCGACAACACAACAACTCCTCCGCGTAGTCGAACATATAACACACGGCTACAACATGAACAAAGCCACAGGGGCCGTGTTCCTAGACATCGAAAAGGCTTTCGATCGTCTCTGGCACAACGGACTCATACGCAAACTAAGCGAAGCTGGTTTCCCGGACGGACTCGTGCGTCTCATACACTCATATCTCACGAACAGATGTTTCAACACTAACGTGCAGGATAAACAATCAACACAACACGGTATCCAAGCTGGAGTACCCCAAGGAAGCATCCTAGGGCCCATCTTGTTTAACCTGTACATTAATGACTTCCCAGCGACACGAAACACGACGTTAGCCGTCTACGCGGATGACACAGCCATCCTCGCGCAAGACTGGAAACCGTCGAACATTAACTCACGAATACAGACAGCACTCAGAACAGCTGAGCCTTGGCTGGAGCGATGGCGTATTAAAGTAAACGTCGACAAGTGCGAAGCAGTTCTGTTCACACGCAGACCGAAACTACTGCGCAAACACCAACACTGTAGACCGATAACACTACATACACGCCCAATACGTTTCCGAGAGAAAGTCAGATACCTTGGTGTCTGGCTGGACCGGAAACTTACATGGGGGGACCACATCGAATACGTTGCCAACCGAGCGCACGCGAGGCTCAAAAAGCTCTACCCAATGCTCAACAGGGCAAGCACACTGAATAGGAGGGTGTCGAGGTCCTTATACATGACACTGATTAGACCTCTGATGACGTACGCAGCTCCCGTCTGGGGATATGCAGCTCCCACACGACTGCGCCGCCTGCAGATCATACAGAACAAGGTGCTACGAATCATCAGCAATGCTCCACGCTACACACGCACCGTGGATCTTCACCATGAATACCGCCTTGATACCCTCAAGGAAGTATTCAAGAAACACGCCACACGACTATACAGGAACTCGAGACACTCGAACAATCCTTTCATCCTCACTCTGGGAAACTACGATCACAACCACAGGTGGAAACACAAGCGGCCAAAGACACTGCTAGCTAGGGCATAACCACCTATGGTAAACTAACATACGCAAACAGCGACAAACGCCGGTAAGCCCCTGCATATCAGCAACACTGACTGGCAACTACCAGCTGCTATTAGAGCCAACCAACAGGCCACAGCAGGGACACCGACGAGCTCGCCCACAGACGCACGAACAATCTGCCAACACTCCCTCACACTGTGCCTCCGGTATATGACCTATCGGACACAAGACCGATAACAAACCTAACTGTTGCAGGTTGCAGGACGCTGACCGAGGACTCTGTACCAGCACCCAGCGCCAGCCGCCGAGCAGCACAAACGCACAACGTCAAGGTATCGACATGCATGATACCCACTACTAACAAAGCCTATCCTTACACAACCTATCGCAGGCAGCAAGACAACCGCTACTGCTCTTGCCGCCCGACCTAACTTTCGCAGAGGTTTTGTTCCCTTGGCTCTTGCTTTGGCACTTTTTTTCCTCTGCCCTTCAAACCGCTACCCTTCGTCAGATTTCGACCAATCTATCTCCAGATGAGCGCGTATTAATGGTTAATCCTAACCAGACGTACGCAGACATTGCAGTACCCACATCCTGCGACACCTCACTTTAGTGAATACTAACCCTTATGCAGAGATGGCAGTAGACTTTTTGTGTTGGCCATCATGCCGGTGTGGGCGTGGAGGGGCTCCACTTCTTTCAAAAAAAAAAAATTTCTTTTTCTCTTCAGTGTATGTTTTGTCTCTAGGCATCATACGTAATAATAATAATAATATTAATGACACAGTTTTGGAGATTAAAGGTAAAATTTAGATTCACATTGTGATACAGGTGATATTGCTTGGGCTGTCGTATTTTTGTCATCTATATTACCTCACATACTACTCTTACATCACAGCAATCCGTAACAGCGGTGAATTTGTAATCTCTTGTTATCGGGTTCGAACTCCGCCGATTTTACAAATTTTAATTCGTTGTAAACAAAGAACTGTTAGTTTAGGATGACAACGCCAGTTGCAACTTTCAAAGTCCTCTTAGTGTGGTAAAAATGTTTGGTATACTGCTTCAAGCGCTCATCGGAGGGAGGCAAGGACAAACGGTGACCCCTCGTTTCCCTACTACAAATACACTTCAGTTTTAGGATGAACTCAGCCTCTGATTATTAATCGTTTTGTATTTTTAGCAGTACCACACCCTTAGATGTTATACTTGGTTTCAACTAACGATTTCCACTGCTACAGGAACATAACGCGTGATACTTCTTAAGCGAACTACAATTCAGTGCTGTTAGACGAAAAGATCGACCTGCCATAGATTGTGTAGACTTTGCTTGGAACCCTTTGCTACCCGGACAATAACATTTTCTTATTCGGTAAATTTGTGAACGTTGCTGCTTAAGATGCTTCAAAATTAAACTAATTCCTTCACCTACGACTGCGTAAAAAAAGAGATATTCTTAACAGCACTAAATAGCGATTTGTGAAGCGATTACTGGTTGCATTTTGCTGGTTAGAAGGGAAAAAGCTTACTGCAAGAAAACTAATCTTTCAGAAGGAAAGGAGGAACGAAATGAAACCACTCATAATGGAAGGTGATGTGACTTTTATTTCAGTGATTACAAAATCAAGTGAAATGAACGATGAACTTGGCACTTCAAGCACACTGTTGGTGTCAGTATGACGTTGCGGTACCTGGGGCCTGAAATGATGCAGAGACAGTTTAGGTCAGGAAACTGGAAGCCACGGCTCTATTAAAGTCTGCAATTCGTGAGCATTGCTTGCACATGAAACCACTGTTGCAGTATAGTTACGGATTCCAATAAGTCAGTTATGTATTTTCCGTTGAGAAAGAGAGCTGGTAAACAGTCTTCACCACATCAGTTTACTGACGTCGGTGTTCCACAGAGTTAGAGTTTCAGGTTGGCGGCTAAATAAGGCCTCTGAGACGGGTGTCGGTACTGCAACGTTGAAATATTTATCTAAATTTTTCATGTGGAAACTGCAGTACATCCGTGAAATTGTGTACTTGGTCCACGTAGAATGAGTTTATTCCAACGAATACAGTTATTTCTCGAGACTCGAACTCGGGATCTTTGCCTTTCACGGGCAAGTGCTCTACAACTGAGCTACCCAAGCACGACTCACGACCCGTCCTCACAGCTTTGCTTCTGCCAGTACATCGTCTCCTACCTTCCAAACTTTACAGAAGCTCTCCTGCGAACCTTGCAGAACTAGCACTCCTGAAAGAAAGGATATTGCAGAGACATGGCTTAGCCACAGCCTGGGGGATGTTTCCAGAGTGAGATTTTCACTCTGCAGCGGAGTGTGCGCTGATATGAAACTTCCTGGCAGATTAAAACTGTGTGTCGGACTGAGACTCGAACTCGGGACCTTTGCGTTTCGCGGGCAAGTGGTAGAGCACTTACCCGCAGAAGGCAAAGGTCCCGAGTTCGAGTCTCGGTCCGGCACACAGTTTTCATCTGGAGTTTCATTCCAGTTAATTTCTCGATCTAAGAAATTCCTTGAACTAGTGAAAATTTAGAAAATGACGTCAAATCACGTCTATGACGGCTAAAAGCGTCTTTACATTCCGCTGACATGAGACGAGTATAATTTCTGTGTTAGAAGCCAGCTGATAATTAACCAGTACATAGTGAACTGATTTTCAATTTGTAAGCTAAGCGCTTCAAAACGTTGCGAAATAATCATATATGTAACAAATTTGGGTTTCAGTGATCTTGTTGATTGACTCTAGTTTCTCATTTGCGAAGTATGCGTTCGATTCCCCCTTCTCTCACGTATTTTAAACAAACACGAGCAGATATCCGTGTCGCCCAGCAATGCCAACTGAAGAACGTCACGCTGCACCATAGTTCACAATCCGCGTTATAAAAGTCATATCCCTTCGCTACCAACTGAGGTGGACCTGGTTTAGGATGGGCCATAGCAGGGGCAGAAGTCACGGCAAAAAGAAACTCTTACTCTAGAAACTTTATTTTATTTAATGAGCTAATGGTCTTTTCGGGTCAAAGTACTTATATTTTATTTGAACTTGTAAAATTTGGTGTTAGACTCGGATTCGAATTCGGATCGCCTCTTTCATGGTATCTGATAAACACTGGACGACACAGTTCTATCATTTGTTTGGTTTCCCCAAGACTGCAAACTCATCTAGGTCTCCACAAAAGACACGTATGTGGATTCGAATCATGGTCCAGCACTAAAATATTCATGGTTTCGTTTCAAGCCATAGCATATGCACCGAATTACTACTGATAAATAATTTTCATTTTTAATGTCTCTTCATGTGTTGTTTACAATATTGACAGGTGCCGTTGCTTTTAATCAAACATGCACGCATCTCACTACTGGTGAGCAAAGAAATAGTGGATAGAAAAAAAATGGTGGTAAGTGCCAGGTTCGATCCTCGGTCAGGCAAAAAAATTGTATCCTCAAATTCGAATATCTCGCTGCTGGTTGAAATACTCGATATCTAACACCTGATTTTACTTAGTTAACAATCAGTTTTCGTAATGGGTTCGAGTCCCTGTCAAAAAATTTAGAATAATTGCACTTCGATTCAAACATGTGCACGCTTTGTTACCTGAAATTATAGTAAACGTTTTTCATGGGAAATAAGGGTATTGGCAGGATTATATGCAGAAGTTCAGATGCTTTTGAAAACTTCGATGTACCATGACTCTTTATGCCTGGTTACCAATGACGAATGTTGCTGTGATCGAGTCTCGGACAGGCAAGAAAGTTTTGCTTAGATTGAATGGCTATAGGTGCTTGGGTTCATTCCAATTTCAGACTAAGAAAGGTCTTCGTGTCGTTTAAAGTTCAGACATGTAGACAAACAACTAGTCAATCAAGATAACAGAGAAAATGCTGCTGATAACATGTTAATTTTGGGCTTTCCGTAGAGCGCTTGCTGTTGTTAATCGCTTCGCTTTTAACTGGTTTGTTGAATATCCAGTTTATGACAAACCACTCGTTTTAGGAACGACGTTGCACAGGTATGGGAATACCTTTTAAGGAGCAAAAATACTTCGAACTGTCAGAGTATTTCAGGAGTCCAGATATTGCATCGTTCATAAAAGTATTTAATTTTGCCTAGAGATTGCTGGAATGACTTAGGTGACGGAGTTAGTTAACTAAATCCCAATGAGTGTGGTAGTGATTTTGAAATGTCACCTATTGTAATAAAATTGAGTTTACAAGATTTAAAGACTGTCCCATCTCTCTGTGACACATTTCCTAATATTTGAAAAATCGTGGTGTTGATTTACATCCGCTTTGATTACTTTAAAGAACAGTGCTCCCTAAAGATCTCTTGTGGTATCCATTTTGTATTGTGGAACGACTGTACGGCAAAGACATTAGAGGACCTACGAGACAGCTACGTTATGTGAGTTGCATGCAAATCAGGCGAAACGCAATTCAGGGCGTTCGGATACTTTGGGTTGATGGTACGTTTGGATGCTTGCATTCAACATTCTGGTGGCTACGCCGGTTATTAATGTACCAGTAATTCACATTTGTAACGGCTTATCTCGTGCTTACATAACCTGTGATCCTGCAACGTTAATCACTTAAATATATTGTTCAGACAAATTTATTCTCGAAATTTCATTATTCTGCATTAATTATTTTTTGGTGCTGTGATTTTTTTTTTTTTTTTGCATTTGTGTACTTACCTGAAGCCTGTTAGTGAGGAAATCGAAGATAGGAAGAGAATAAATAAATGCAAGGTTCTGTTTCAAAAACCATTTTTTATTAATGGTGTACTACTTGATTAAATTTTAGCCAATGTACAGAATATTCTTGGAAGTTCAGCTCCAGACGTTAATGGAGGAGGTATCCTAAGAAGAAGGATATTGTTTCAGCATGATGGGGCCCAACGCACTTTGCAGAACCAGTCGGAGCTGTAATAACCAGAAGTTTTGGCAATCAATGCATCGGGTGGAGAGGATGTGTACATTGTCCTCAAAGATTTCCCGACCTCATCTCATTAGACGTCGTTCTCTGTGGCTACATGAAGGCCGAGTTGTATTCTATCCTTGCTGGCTCGGAGGCGGAATTGGTTGCAAGAATTCTTGCAGCAGCCACAAAAATACAGAACACCGATGCATTTTCCAACGAATACGGGACTCCCTGTTATGACGATACTGCCTCTAGACTGAGAGTAATGGCGACTGTTTTGAGTACTTATTACTGTGTAATAGTGCTCAGAGCAATAAAACAATGAAAAACGTTTAATACCGTTTTAGCCTCACTCACACACAATTATCTCCTGCATACTCAGTCCTCCAACAATATGCGTTTCCATCATGAAATATATTTGTTTTTGTCTCCATCATCGCTCTGTTTAATTGAGCACAAAATTTTTCAACGCCCTATACTCATAAAGACATCATGACTATTTCCGTAAGCACACCCACCTCCTAATGCTATACGCTAGAACTTTTACTGATATTTCTTCTCCAGATACCCTAACGTCCCCATTCTAATATATATAAGTAAACACATGATTTTAAATGATTAATAAGAAACAGAGAGTGCTTTTTTAACATAAATACACCAGTAAAACATACTGCAAGCAGCACAGGACACTATTTTAATTAAACATTAAAGCCACAACAGTACGTTAATTAAACATTAAAGCCATAACACACAGATAGAAGATCGCTGTCCGTTAGGTAATATATATAATAATATGACGCATATGTAGAAAGCTGTGTTGCCTTATCTACACAAAGCTGTTGACATTAGCGAAGATCACCGTGCAGTAGGACTGCATACAGCTGATTGTCTACCTGTACAGAGTAGTATTCCTAGATGACTGAAAGTGGAATGGTGGCACTCTGTCATTGGTAGATAGGAAAACATTCTAGCGTGCTGGTGCAATACGTTATAACCAAAGGTGGAGCAACATAGACGCAAAGCTGGCAGAGAAGCAAGGCATCTGATTACAGTAACGGAGAGGCAGAGCTACATAGGGAATTTCAGGTTAATGATCTCGTGATCAACGTAATGGTAGATGCATTGCAGTTTTGAAGACCCCAGATGTAGTAGTGGGCATCTATCTGTAACATACGTTCATATCACAGTTCCCATGCAGATTCTAGTTTTCTCGGTGAGTATGGAGATGGGTGCGCTTTGACATCCATATACATTAATATTTTGATGTATAGCTGATATCTGCATGGAGACAATGACTTGCTACGCTTTAGACTACCTAGTTTTGAATGCTTTTCCAGGTCACTCAATACTCAGTGTTCTGCAAGATAGCCTTACCTTAACGATCAAATGCTGAATGTAGTACAATATAAAATGCAACTTCCTGGCAGATTAAAACTGTGTGCCAGACCGAGAATCGAACTATGGACCTTTGCCTTTCGCGGGCACGTGATCTACCAACTCAGCTATCCAGGCACGACTCACGACACGTCCCCAAAGCCCTAATTCTGCCAGTACCTCGTCTCCTACTTTCCAAACTTCACAGAAGCTCTTCTGGGAACCTTACAGAACCAGCACTCCTGGAAGAAAGAATACTGCGCAGACATGGATTAGCCATAGCCTGGGGGATCTTGCCAGAATGAGATTTTTCACTCTGCAGTGGGGTGTGCGCTGATGTGAAACTTCCTGGTAGGTTAAAATTGTGTGCCGTACCGAGACTCTAACTAGGGACCTATTTGTTTCATAACAGCGCACACTCCACTGCAGAGTGAAAACCTCGATCTGGAATATAAAACGCAGTTTGTAAGGCGCGAGATATAGATGCAGGCATCGCTATGTGACACTACCCGTGCAGTCTGTAGCTTTCTCAACGAGTGTGTAGGAGGGATTGCTTTCACACCTATGTACATTGATATCATTTTGTGTAGTTGCACTCTATGTCAAAGCTTATACATTAATATCTTGATTTAAGGCTGTTCCCTGTGTCAAGGCAAGCCCCCTTCAATACCCACTGTGAAAACTACAGACTACACGGGTATTGTGGAATAAACATGTGTTAAGCTAGAGGCTGACATCTACACTGAAGCGCCAAAGAGACTGGTATAGGCAAATACAGAGATAGGTAAAAAGGCAGAACACGGCGCTGCGTTCGGCAACGCCTATAAAAGACAACAAGCATCTGGCGCAGTTGTTACATCGGTTACTGCTGCTACAATGGCAGGTTATCAAGGTTTCAGTGAATTTGAACGTGGTGTTGTACTCAGCGCACGAGCGATGGGACACAGCATCTCCGAGTGAAGTGGGGATTTTCCCGTACAACCATTTCACGAGTGTACCGTGAACATCAGGAATCGGGTAAAACATCAAATCTCCGACGTCGCCGCGGCCGGAAATGTGCCTACAAGAACGGGACCAACGACGACTGAAGAGAATCGTTCAACGTGACAGAAATGGAACCCTTCCGCAAATTGCTGCCGATTTCAGTGCTTGGTCATCAACAAGTGTCAGTGTGCGAACCATTCAACGAAAAATCATCGATATGGGCTTTCGGAGCCGAAGGGCCACACGTGAACTCTTAATGACTGCACAACAAAAAGCTTTACGCCTCGCCTGGGCCTGTCAACAATGACATTGGACTGTTGATGAATGGAAACATGTTGCCTGGTCGTACGAGTATCGTTTCAAATAGTATCGAACGGATAGTCGTGTAGGCGTATGGAGAGAAATAAATCCATGGACCCTGTATGTCAGCAGGTGACTATTCAAGTTGGTCGAGGCTCTGTAATGGTGTGGATCGTGTGCAGTTGGTGTGATATGGGACCCCTGACACGTCTAGACACGACTGTGAAAGGTGAAACGTACGTAAGCATCCTGTCTGATCACCTACATCCATTTGTCCATTGTGCATTCCGACGGATTTGGGTAATTGTCCAGAAGGACACTGCGACAGCCCACAAGTCCAGAATTGCTACAGAGTGGCTGCAAGAACATTCTTCTGAGTTTAAACACTTCCGATGGCCACCAAACTCCCCAGTCATGAACATCCTTGAGCATATTTGGGATGCCTTGCAACGTGCTGTTCAGAAGAGATCTCCACGCCCTCGTAGGCTTACGGATTTACCGACAGCCCTGCAGGATTCATGGTTTCAATTCCCTCTAACACTACTTCAGACATTAGTCGAGTCCATGCCACGTCGTGTTACGGCGCTTCTGCCTGCTCGCGGAGGCCCTATACGATATTAGGCAGGTGTACCAGTTTCTTTGACTCTTCAGTGTATATGTCGAATCTTACAAACTGCAATGTATCTACTACTACACTGATCACGTGATCGTTAACTTGAAATTCCGTAGGTGGTTCTGCCTACATGTGAGAGTCATCGGATGCCTTGCTTCTCTGCCTGCTTTTCACCTACGTTGCTGCAACATTTATTGATCGTGTTGTACCAGCACACCAGGATGTGGTGTTGCCCTACTATCTACCATTAACAGAACGCCACTGTTCCACTTACAGTTATCTACGATTGGAATACTATTCTGAACATTATATCGGTCATCGTCAAACTGGGGCCCATGGGGCACATGCAGCACGAATAAAGTAGTCGTATTAGTGCGGCCTACGTTCTCAGTCACTTTTTACAATAATATGCATCTAATAACTAACAGCCGAACAAAAAAGTCAACTAACGTTAAGAACTACTTAAGAGTATAATTTTCGTGCTTAGTAAAAAAAAAAAAAAAAAAAACCACTTACAGAGGCACGACTATTTCAAGATGTGATATTTGTTCTTTCGGCCGTGACCTGAGTAAAGCTGGTCGCTTACCTCAGGGTAGAGGGGGAAGTAGCATAGCTTCTGCGGGGTTAGAGGGTATGAGAGAGGGAATGTTTCCTGATTTGTCTTCCAGCACTTACAGTACTCACTTGCGTATGTGAACATTCCAAGCAGCTGCTATGATATAAAGTTTGTCAAGTAAGTAACATGGATTCCTGATTGCACGTAATAGAGAACATGATTTTGAACTATGGTTCACATTTGTAGCAGGGCTATCAATTTAAATTAAGGCTGTTGTAATACAGTGCGATGCGTAGAACAAAAATGACGTTCAAAACATTTGGTAAACATTTGCGATCGTGTCCCGTATTGCATGAGATATTTAAATATAATACAGCTACTGTTATTAAGCAGTTAATCGTCTGTTCACTTTGTTCACACAGACAGCACAACAACACTTCGTCAGTGTCACAAACTTTTATGTCGCTGATGGAGAAAGCGATACTAGACGGAGAAGACGATGCGAAGTGTTCCGAATATTTCCGACTTTTAAAGAGCATTATTAAGTCTCCAGGGCAGACTTGTTGCGCACTTGCTGTAGCTTGTTTATTGGACGCTTATAAGATACTAAATTATGTAGGTTACCAGTTAATAACAAGAATGCGGCGCAAAGTACCGGCCACAACGTCAATACTGGCTGTTGAACAAAAGGTTTGGTGACCACTGTTCTATACGTACCTGTCAAGGCGCAGCAGTAAATTTCTCTGTGCTCGCCCAAGAGCAAATGCTACAATTGCCTTCCTGGTCTATGATCCCATGCGCTCGACCAGTATCCCACAACAGCGACCAAACTGCGTCGTGGTACGTTCGTACTGTACTCAGAGACAGCTGAAACCTCCTTTATCCTGGTTTTGCTCGTTCTTTCAGGATGCTTAAGACAAAGCCCCAGGAGTAGACAACATTCCATTAGAACTACTGACAGCCTTGGGAGAGCCAGTCCTGACAAAACTCTACCATCTGGTGAGCAATATGTATGAGACAGGCGAAATACCCTCAGATTTCAAGAAGAATATAGTACTTCCAACCCCAAAGAAAGCAGATGTTGACAGATGTGAAAATTATCGAACTATCAGCTTAATACGTCACGGCTGCAAAATACTAACGTCAATTCTTTACAGACGAATGGGAAAACTGGTAGAAGCCGAACTCGGGGAAAATCAGTTTGGATTTCGTAGAAATATTGGAACACGTGAGGCAATACTGACTTGTCTTAGAAGATAGGTTAAGGAAAGGCAAACCTACGTTTCTACCATTTGCAGACTTAGAGAAAGCTTTTGACAGTGGTGACTGGAATACTCTTTCAAATTCTGAAGGTGGCAGGGGTACAATACATGGAGCGAAAGGCTATTTACAACTTGTACAGAAACCAGATGGCAGTTATAAGAGTTGAGGGACATGAAAGGGAAGCAGTGGTTGGGAAGGGAGTAAGACAGGGTTGTAGCCTCTCCCCGATGTTATTCAATCTGTATATTGAGCAAGCAGTGAAGGAAACAGAAGAAAAATTCAGAGTAAGTATTAAAATCCATGGAGAAGAAATAAAAACTTTGAGGTTCGCCGATGACATAGTAATTCTGTCGGAGACAGCAAAGGACTTGGAAGAGCAGTTGAACGGAATGGATAGTGTCTTGAAAGGAGGATATAAGATGAACATCAACAAAAGCAAAACGAGGATAATGGAATGTAGTCGAATTAAGTCGGGTGATGCTGAGGGAATCAGATTAGGAAATGAGACACTTGCAGTAAAGGAGTTTTGCTATTTGGGGAGCAAAATAACTGATGATGGTCGAAGTAGAGAGGATATAAAATGTGGACTGGCAATGGCAAGGAAAGCTTTTCTGAAGAAGAGAAATTTGTTAACATCGAGTATAAATTTAAGTGTCAGGACGTCATTGCTGAAAGTATTTGTATGGTGTGTAGCCATGTATGGAAGTGAAACATGGACGATAAATAGTTTGGACAAGAAGAGAATAGAAGCTTCCGAAATGTGGTGCTACAGAAGAATGCTGAAGATTAGAGGGGTAGTTCACGTAACTAATGAGGAGGTATTGAATAGAATTGGGGAGAAGAGGAGTTTGTGGCACAACTTGGCTAGTTGAAGGGATCGGTTGGTAGGACAAGTTCTGAGGCATCAAGGGATCACCAATTTAGTATTGGAGGGCAGCGTGGAGGGTAAAAATCGTAGAGGGAGACCAAGAGATGAATACACTAAACAGATTCAGAAGGTTGTAGATTGCAGCAGGAACTGGAAGATAAAGAAGCTTGCACAGAATAGAATAGCAAGGAGAACTGCATCAAACCAGTCTCAGGACTGAAGACCACAACAACAACAACAACAAGACTCACTGACAAATGATTTCTACCTGTCCAAGGAATTTCTGATTTTCGGAATTCTCGATCTTCATAACATTCCTTTTAGTAACATATAAATTGTTTTGTGTGCTATTATCGTTAAATTATTTTCTATACACCACTTATTAAGGCAACAAAGCAATGAGGTCGTGGTTGACATGTAACCGGCAGTACCTATGTGAGTATACTCTAACATTAACGACATGTGCTTACTAAGGCAATAACATAAGGATGTAGTGTTGACATGTACCCGGTAGTCCCGTTGTGAGTACTATACGTCAACATTAACAACAAATGCTTTCGTAATGGTTGCTGACGATAAAGTTACAGTATATTTGGAATCAGCCACCTCATACAAATACCTGTCTGTGGGGATAAGGAATGGAAACACCCGAATGGCCTATTTGTACACTACTGGCCGCTAAAATCGCTACACCAAGAAGAAATGCAGATGATAAACGGGTATTCATTGGACAAATATATTAAACTAGAACTCACATGTGATTACATTTTCACGCAATTTGAGTGCATAGATCCTGAGAAATCAGTACCCAGAACAGCCACCTCTGGCCACAATAACGGCCTTGATACGCCTGGGCATTGAGTCAAACGGAGCTTGGATGGCGTGTACAGGTACAGCTGCCCTTGCAGCTTCAACACGATACCACAGGTCATCAAGAGTAGTGACAGGCGTATTGTGACGAGTCAGTTGCTCGGCCACCATTGACCAGACGTTTTCATTTGGTGAGAGATCTGGAGAATGTGGTGGCCAAGGCAGCAGTCGAACATTTTCTGTACGTAGAACGGCCCGTACAGGACCTACAACATGCGGTCGTGCATTATCCTGCTGAAATGTAGGGTTTCGCGGGGATCGAATGACGGGTAGAGCCACGGGTAGTAACACAGCTGAAATGTAACGTCCACTGTTCAAAGTGCCGTCAATGCGAAAAAAAGGCGACCGAGACGTGTAACCAGTGGCACCCCATACCATCACGTAGGGTGATACGCCAGTATGACGATGACGAAAACACGCTTCCAATGTGCGTTCACCGCGCTGTCGCCAAACACGGATGCGACCATCATGATGCTGGAAGCAGAACCTGGATTCATCCGAAAAAATAACGTTTTGCCATTCGTGCACCAAGGTTCGTCGTTGAGTACAACATTGCAGGCGCTCATGTCTCTGATGCAGCGTCAAGGGTAACAGCAGCCAAGGTCTCCGAGCTGATAGTCCATGCTGCTGCAAACGTGGTCGAACTGTTCGTACAGATGGTTGTTGTCTTGCAAGCGGCCCCATCTGTTGACTCAGGGATCGAGACGTGGCTGCACGATCCGTTACAGCCATGTGGATAAGATGCCTGTCATCTCGACTGCTAGTGATACGAGGCTGTTGGGATCCAGCACGGCGTTCCGTATTACCCTCCTGAACCCACCGATTCAACAGTCTGCTAACATTCATTGGATCTCGACC
Organism: Schistocerca piceifrons; assembly: GCF_021461385.2. Taxonomy (NCBI): domain Eukaryota; kingdom Metazoa; phylum Arthropoda; class Insecta; order Orthoptera; family Acrididae; genus Schistocerca; species Schistocerca piceifrons. The sequence goes on along the minus strand of NC_060140.1, from coordinate 297,695,343 downwards.
AACGTGAGTTGCAGTGTCGCGATATCATAAACCGCAATCGCGATAGGCTACAATCCGACCTTTATCAAAGTCGGAAACGTGATGGTACGCAATTCTCCTCCTTACACGAGGCATCACAACAACGTTTCACCAGGCAACGCCTGTCAACTGCTGTTTGTGTATGGGAAATCGGTTGGAAACTTACCTCATGTCAGCACGTTGTAGATGTTGCCACCGGTGCCAACCTTGTGTGAATGCTCTCAAAAGCTAATCATTTGCATATCACAGCATCTACTTCTGTCGGTTAAATATCGCGTCTCTAGCATGTCATCTTCGTGATGTAGCAATTTTAATGGCCCGTAGTGTACGTAAAGCAGTTGACAGACATTGATTCGTTGGTATGTAGTACCCTTCGCCACGTACTTCATAACAATTTGCGAACTATTAATGTGGATGTACACTGGTGTGCAGAACTTGAGAACGAAAGGAACTTTCAAACGATCAGTTAGTGCCTGGTAACATAGCTCAATGAAACTTGGACCACACATAGAAAGAACTACTGCAGCATATTACGAAAGGTAACTGAAAGAACTCAATGATATGAACAGAAATGACGCTTTTATTCAAAGACAATAATTACACTGGAATCATTGCGATTCATAATGGTCCCACGGGTATTAAAACGCGGGGCTTGGTTCCTAATAGGGTGAGGCATGCTCTGCAACGTGCTCCCACGAGGGTAGTTAGGAGTTCTTGTGGCAAGGCGTTCAATTCTTCAACCAGCGTGGCTGACGATTGCAAAATGGTCGTTGGTGCGTGTGGACGTGCCGCAGTACGTCTCCTCAACGCATCCTACATGTTCTCGATGGGACAAATATCCTCTCGTGCCAATAGCTCCTCCACCAGCGCTGTTCGAAGCGGTAACTCACTGTCGTCCCTAAAAATGAAGTCAGAGCCGAATGCACCCCTGAAAAGACACACATGTGAAACACGTACAGTGTCACAAGAACTTTGACCGGCATATGTACCGTATTCAAAGATTTGGAGATCAGTACACCCACGCAACATTATCCCTCCCCACAACAAAACACCTGGACCACCGAAAGGAACACGTTCGATAATGTTCCCGGGTGCATTACGTGCTCTCACGTATCCCAGTATGAGAGTACGTCCAACATTATCGAACATGATCATTTTGGTGGCCAGGTGTTTTATTGTGGGGAAGCGTAATGTTGCATTGGCGTTCTGACCTCCAAATCTTCGATCATGCTACACACAGCTGAACATTATTTTAACAGCGTACTCCTTTCCTATGTGCGTATTTCAGGAGTGAATTTGACCCTGATTTCATTTCTGTGGACGAGAATGCGCGACCGTATCTAACTATGCATGAGTAGGAGCTCAAGAAACGAGAAGATAAGCGGCGAATGGGCTGGCCAGCCAATTCCTTCGATTTATATTCCTTCGATCACGTTTGGAATTTGCTTGAAGTGATCTCTGTAAACTTGAATCAAGATAGAGATGCTGCTATTGTTGTTGTGGACTTCAGTCCTGAGACTGCTTTGATGCAGTTCTCCATGCTACTCTATCCTTTGCAAGATTCTTCATCTCCCAGTACCTACTGCAACCTACATCCTCCTGAATCTGCTTAGTATATTCATCTCTTGGCCTCCCTCTACAGGAACCGATGACCGTAGCAGTCTGGTCCCTTCAATCCCTCAAACCAACCAACCAACCAACCTCCCTCTACGATTTTGACCCTCCACGGTGCCCTCCAGTACTAAATTGGTGATCCCTAGATCCTTTGAACATGTCCTACCAACCGATCCCTTCTTCTAGTCAAGTTGTGCCAAAAACTTCTCTTCTCCCCAATTCTATTCGATACCTCCTCATTAGTTATTTGATCTACCCATCAATCTTTAGCATTCTTCTGTAGTACCACATTTCGAAAGCTTCTATTCTCTTCTTGTCCAAGCTATTTATCGTCCACGTTTCACTTCCATACATGGCTATACTCCATACAAACACTTTCACAAACAACTTCCTGACATTTAAATCTATGCTCGATGTTAACAAATTTTTCTTCTTCAGAAACGCTTTCCTTGCCATTGCCAGCCTACATTTTATATCCTCTCTACTTCGACCATCATCAGTTATTTTGCTCCCCAAATAGCAAAACTCCTTTACTACTTTAATTGTCTCATTTCCTAATCTAATTCCCTCTTCATCACCCGACTTAATTCGACTACATTCCATTATCCTCGTTTTTCTTTTGTTGATGTTCATCTTCTACCCTCCTTTCAAGACACTGTCCATTCCGTTCAACTGCTCTTCCAAATCCTTTGCTGTCTCTGACAGAATTACAGTGTCATCGGCGAACCTCAAAGTTTTTATTTCTTCTCCATGCGTTTTAATACCTACTCCGAACTTTTCATTTGTTTCCTTTATTGCTTGCTCAATATACAGATTGAATAACATTGGGGATAGGCTAAAAACCTGTCTCACTCCCTTCCAAACCAATGCTTCCCTTTCATGACCCTCGACTCTTATAACTGCATTCTGGTTTCTGTACAAATTGTAAATAGCCTTTCGCTCCCTGTATTTTACCCCTGCCACCTTCAGAATTTGAAAGAGAATATTCCAGTCAAAATTGTCAAAAGCTTTCTCTAAATCTACAAATGCTAGAAACGTAGGTTTGCCTTTCCTTAATCTATTTTCTAAGGTAAGTCGTAGGGTCAGTATTGCCTCACGTATTGCATAGACATGCTAAGATTCGAATTCTGTTCCTTCGTGAAACAAGCCCAGTATCCCACCAACAGCGGCCTTGGCTATTGGTTGGATGGTTCCGTTGAAAAAGTCACGACCGATTTCCTTCCCCATCTTGCCCATTCTAAGATAATGCTCACTCTCTAAAGTTCGCGTCGGCAACAGCAATATAAATCTTAATCTTCCTTTCTTGCACTACATTATTCATAACTTACCGCGGAATTCGAACCAGGGCGATATTTCACATTTCTGGATTCACAAATTTTTGGCAGACATAAAAATCACGTTGTGTGAAAGCAGAAGGGAAAATCCTGTAATAGAATGTCATCTGATGTTGCCATTTATGGATTGACAACTGTGCACTTGCTTACGTATCATTAAGGTACAAGTCACACAGAGTGAACAGTGAGGACCGTACTCTCTCTGTAGCCGAGGCTACTAATGAAAGCTTTTGCGGTGACACTTGACTAGTAGGTAGTCGTTTCATATCCTGGTGGTTCAAATCATGTTGGTGAGAGAACTATCCATCAGCAGCATTTGACAGGCAAGGCAACGAGGGAGGGTTTCGTATAGTTCCCCATCACCAGGCTTTGCAAAAGTATCCTGGGTTAAATTACAAACTTCTCGACAGTGCCTCACTTGAACGGGGACGTTCAGCTCGGCTTCTCCCTTATCGTTATTAACAACACAAATTCGATACTAGAACTCAATAAACATTCACCACACACATTTCCAGTGAACAGGTATTTTAAGGCGCCATTGTGCGTGAAGCAAGAACATCTGTCTTAGTGGTGTATAACGAAGTGTGTAAGACAGGGGTCTTTCACCCTTACTGTTCAATCTGTAGCTCGAGGAAGCAATGACGGAAATAAAAGAAAGGTTTAGGAATGGAATTAAAATTCAGGGTGAAAGGATATCAATGACACGATTCGCTGATGACATTGCCATCCTGAGTGAAAGTGAAGAAGAATTACGTCATCTGCTGAATGGAATAAACAATCTAACAAGTACAGAATATCGATTGAGAGTAAATCGAAGAAAGACGAATGTAATGAGAGAAACTTTACATCAGGATTGATGGTCACGAAGTAGATGAATTTAGGAATTCTGCTACCTAGGCAGTAAAATAACCAATGACGGACGGAGCAAGAAGGACACCAACAGCAGACTACCAATGGCAAAAAGGGCATTCCTGGCCAAGAGAAGTCTACTAGTATCTAGTAGACTAGTGTCAAACATTGGACTGAAACGGTAAGGAATGAGGAGGTTATACGCCGATTCGGAGAGGAAAGGAATATGTGGAAAACACTGATAAGGAGAAGGGACAGGATGATAGGACATCTGTTAAAACGTGAGGGATTGACTTCCATGGTACTAGAGGGAGCTGTAGAGGGCAAAAATTGTAGAGGAAGACAGAGATTGGAATACATACAGCAAATAGTTGAGGATTTAGGTTGCAAGTGCTGCTCTGAGATGTAGAAGTTAGCACAGGAGAGGAATTCTTGGCGGGCCGCATCCAACAAGTCAGAAGACTGATGACCGAAAAAAAAGCTGTATCGTCAGATAGCACACTGGTTTTGTGACGAGAAACCGCAGCCTCGATCTCTGCTTAAGCAGTCTCTGGGTATTAGTACTCCAGGGACGCCACGTAGCTGGGCAGCTGTCTTCCAACCCACGATAACAGTTTTCCAGTACCTAGCATCGAATTCGAGTGCCCCGTTTAGCAGTCTCATACGCTGTTTACTATATAAATGAAGGAAATTACCTTATTTTGGAGAAGGAGTTGTAATTCTGCAGGCTGGTTTTAGGATACTCGATAGTAACAGTGCACTTTTTTTAGATAGACACATTATGCAACATTAATGACATAATCTCCATTGCCATCTGCCTCGTCATAGCGTTAATCATTGCTAATTACTCTCCCTTTTATGAATAGTTTCCCACTCCAAGGAAAATTGGGTTCCATGAAATTCTTTCATCCCCTCCGCGCTCTTCGATAAAGCTCCTGGGAGAATGATGATGACCTTTTGTACCGGATGTTTACCTTCGTAAAATATAATTAAAATTAAGAGAGAGGAATCTTACAATTGAATGTTTCTTTGGCAACAACGTCACATGAGCTGAATGCTAAGTCAGAAAGTTTTGACGGGTATTCGCTTGTGTTAAACTGTGAAAATAAATCACGAAATTTAAATAAATGCTGTTACACCTATCTCACTAAAATTAAAGGTACGATGTATGGGCTCGAACGAATCCGTAAAAGCGAGGAACACGTTGATACAAATCTAGATAGCATACGGAGGCTAGAAACGCAGTGTACAGCTTAGTCTCTGCAAGCTACGTAAAACCTATCTGGGGAATAAAATCACTTAGCTTTCAGTCTAGATATCCAGCGCAGAATCAGTGGGTGAGGCGGTGTTTATTTCCTATCTTCATTTTTAACATATGATTGCGTGGTGTCGATACACGCATGTGTAATTGTAATGGACAATGGGTGAAGAAATGGCGTCAGAGCACATTTCCACGGAAACCACGCTTAGCATTGTCGTGCTTCTATATAAGGAAAGACGCTGGGAAGCCTAGGCAGAGTTTCTGCGATAGGTCGCTGCGAGAAACAGCCTGCTGCAGAAGCGGATGTATTTGGACGACGCCTCTGCCGTGTACAAAGCACAGGAAGCGCAAAAGCTGAGGAGGTGGTGGCGTCGATTTTGTTTGCAAACTATACGAAGGTATGCCGTGGTGTCTCAGCACGTACGAGCTCCCGCGAATCTCCTAAAGAAGCTCTGGCTCATATACGCTCGTTTCTGTTTTTTCAGATCGTTCCATTTATTCGACTACGACGACGAGGCCGCCGACGCGTACAAGTCGCTGGAAACGCAAAAGCTGAGGGTGGTGGCATCAAACCTTTTTGCGAACGACATGAATGTATGCCACGGTGTCTGATTATGTACGAGCACCGACGACTCGCACCAAACTATTGCCCAGGTATTCTTTTTCCTTCAGAGCCTCAGATTTATTTGGAAACATTCATGAGGCAGCCGCCGTGTACAAGTAGCTGGAAGCGCAAAAGCTGAGGGGGCAGCGGTGTTTGCGAGCGATATGAAGGTATGCTATGGTCACGAACTCCCACGGGTCACAGGAAATTCTTGCTTATGTGCGCTCTTTTAGAGCCTTACTTTATTTGTGGACGCTGGAAGCTCAAAAGCTGAGATGATGTCGGTTTCGTAGCTGTTTCCAAACGACACGAAAGTATACTGTAGGTTGGTGTCTGACAACTTAGACCATTACAAGACTCAAGACACGTGGAGACGGCGGAGGAGCAATCCAACCGCGCTGTGCCTGACCAGCGTAGAGGATGCATGTGCCTGATGAATTTCTGGATTCAATCTGTATATACCTGAAAATAAAATGTACCTGAAACAAGGAAACTGATTTTGTTGTAACTTATATAACGCTAGATGTACTGGTTAACGCTCAGAATTTTCAGGCTTATAAATGCTTTGAGCCAGTACAAAAACAAAATGTAAAACTACTTTCGTTATACACTCCTGGAAATGGAAAAAAGAACACATTGACACCGGTGTGTCAGACCCACCATACTTGCTCCGGACACTGCGAGAGGGCTGTACAAGCAATGATCACACGCACGGCACAGCGGACACACCAGGAACCGCGGTGTTGGCCGTCGAATGGCGCTAGGTGCGCAGCATTTGTGCACCGCCGCCGTCAGTGTCAGCCAGTTTGCCGTGGCATACGGAGCTCCATCGCAGTCTTTAACACTGGTAGCATGCCGCGACAGCGTGGACGTGAACCGTATGTGCAGTTGACGGACTTTGAGCGAGGGGGTATAGTGGGCATGCGGGAGGCCGGGTGGACGTACCGCCGAATTGCTCAACACGTGGGGCGTGAGGTCTCCACAGTACATCGATGTTGTCGCCAGTGGTCGGCGGAAGGTGCACGTGCCCGTCGACCTGGGACCGGACCGCAGCGACGCACGGATACACGCCAAGACCGTAGGATCCTACGCAGTGCCGTAGGGGACCGCACCGCCACTTCCCAGCAAATTAGGGACACTGTTGCTCCTGGGGTATCGGCGAGGACCATTCGCAACCGTCTCCATGAAGCTGGACTACGGTCCCGCACACCGTTAGGCCGTCTTCCGCTCACGCCCCAACATCGTGCAGCCCGCCTCCAGTGGTGTCGCGACTGGCGTGAATGGAGGGACGAATGGAGACGTGTCGTCTTCAGCGATGAGAGTCGCTTCTGCCTTGGTGCCAATGATGGTCGTATGCGTATTTGGCGCCGCGCAGGTGAGCGCCACAATCAGGACTGCATACGACCGAGGCACACAGGGCCAACACCCGGCATCATGGTGTGGGGAGCGATCTCCTACACTGGCCGTACACCACTGGTGATCGTCGAGGGGACACTGAATAGTGCACGGTACATCCAAACCGTCATCGAACCCATCGTTCTACCGTTCCTAGACCGGCAAGGGAACTTGCTGTTCCAACAGGACAATGCACGGCCGCATGTATCCCGTGCCACCCAACGTGTTCTAGAAGGTGTAAGTCAACTACCCTGGCCAGCAAGATCTCCGGATCTGTCCCCAATTGAGCATGTTTGGGACTGGATGAAGCGTCGTCTCACGCGGTCTGCACGTCCAGCACGAACGCTGGTCCAACTGAGGCGCCAGGTGGAAATGGCATGGCAAGCCGTTCCACAGGACTACATCCAGCATCTCTACGATCGTCTCCATGGGAGAATAGCAGCCTGCATTGCTGCGAAAGGTGGATATACACTGTACTAGTGCCGACATTGTGCATGCTCTGTTGCCTGTGTCTATGTGCCTGTGGTTCTGTCAGTGTGATCATGTGATGTATCTGACCCCAGGAATGTGTCAATAAAGTTTCCCCTTCCTGGGACAATGATTTCACGGTGTTCTTATTTCAATTTCCAGGAGTGTATATGCAGTAGCAGTAAACGAATGGGAAATATGCTCCAGTTCGAGGCTCATAATCTTTGCAGAGAAGCATAAATAATTCCTCTTAAGTACATAAAAAGCTACAGTCCATACATGGAAATGTATTTTATATACCGGGTGATCAAAAAGTCAGTATAAATTTGAAAACTTTATAAACCACGGAATAATGTAGATAGAGAGGTAAAAATTGACACACATGCTTGGAATGACATGGGGTTTTATTAGATAAAAAAAAAAAAACAAATTTCACAAAATGTCCGACAGATGGCTCTGGACAGCAAAACGTTAGTGACTGCACATGACAATCGTGTATAAAATGAGCTGTAATGAGGGAGAGACTCAGGCGCTTTTAGTGAACCTGTATTATCAGAATGGGGAATGTGCTAGTTCAGCGTTACGATCCTGTCGCCATAGGAAAAGGATTCGAACGGGCAAAGATCCGTTGACAAATGCAGCTGTGGCGAGAATGATTTCCAAGTTCGAAGCCATGGGTTGTTTAGACGATAGACCCCATAGTGGCCGACCGAGCACAAGGCGTAATGCTGCTGAGACAGTTCAGGAAGAAATGGAGACTGTAGCGGGTTCGTTTATGCACGGGGAAGTCAGCGCTCGTGCAGTCGCACGTCGCACCGGCATTCCATACACTACTGTTTGGTTGGCACTTAGGCGTACCCTCCGATGCTAGCCCCACAAAATCCATCGGCATCATGAACTGTTACCTGGCAATTTAGTGAAGCGGAGGGCATTTGCGGTGTGGGCGTTCCAAAAGATGGCGGAAGATGACGATTGGTTCAGTAACGTGTTGTGGACCGACGAAGCTCATTTCACGCTCCGAGGGTCTGTCACCGCTCACAACTGCAGAATTTGGGCTACCGACGATCCTAGAACTGTCGTGCAAACTCCGTTGCGCGACGAGCAAGTCACGGTATGGGTTGGATTTACCACATCTACCGTTATCGGGCCTTTTTTCTTCGAGAAAATGCGTGCTTCTGGTTTTGTAACTGCTACCGTGACGGGTGAGAGGTACGTCGATATTTTACAGAATCGCATCATCTCCCGGCCTGGCTGATAAACACCTGCTGGAACGTACGATGTTTATGCAGGATGACGCTCCACCCCATATTGCTAGACGCGTGAAAGATCTCTTGCGCTCGTCGTTTGGTGATGATCGTGTGCTCAGCCGCCACTTTCGTCATGCTTGGCTTCCCAGGTCCTCAGACCTCAGTCCGTGCGATTATTGGCTTTGAGGTTACCTGAACTCGCAAGTGTACTGTGATCGACCGACATCTCTAGGGATGCTGAAAGACAACATCCGATGCCAATGCCTCACCGTAACCCCGGACATTCTTTACAGTGCTGTTCACAACATTATTCCTTGACTAAAGCTATTGTTGAGGAATGATGATGGACATATTGAGCATTTCCTGTAAAGAACACCATCTTTGCTTTGTGTTACTTTGTTATGCTAATTATTGCTATTCTGATCAGATGAAGCGGCATCTGTCGGACATTTTTTCAACTTTTCTTTGTTTTAATAAAACCCCATGTCATTCCAAACATTTGTGTCAATTTGTACCTCTCTATCTACATTATTCCGTGATTTATTCAGTTTTCAACTTTATACTGACTTTGACCACTCGGTATATTGAATACGTCTGTCACTAAGTAACGTCCTGCCCTGTTTCCCTTAAGAGAATATAAAACTAGATGTTGCTTAGAAGTGTGTGTGGTGTATAAAGAAGCCTCTTATTGTGGCCACCGACCTATAGATACAAACCCGTCCAGGCGATAGCAGCGTCACCTGGTGAGGAATGACTGTTTGGCAGACACACGCACGGTGCATTTCATAATCAGTGAGCGTGCTGTTGATGTGTAGAATGTGGAAGGTGCGCCATCTGAGTTTGACTAATGGCAGATTGTGATGGTACTGAGACTCGGCGAGAGCATTTCGGAAACTGCGGGCCTTGTCGGGTGTTCGAGGAGTGCTGTGGTGAGTGTCTTCAACACGTGGCGAAACCAACGTGAAACCATGTCCAGACGTCGTAGGGTTGGGCGACAACCCCTCATTACAGATGACGGACTTGACACTCCTCCAATGCCAGTTGCCTGCCTGTTGGCACCTAGGCTTACTTCGCAGATTTTCTCTTTTGTTCTTGTTGTGGTCTTCAGTCCAGAGACTGGTTTGATGCACCTCTCCATGCTAATCAATCCTGTGCAAGCTTCTTCATCTCCCAGTACCTACTGCAACGTACATCCTTCTGCGTCTGTTTAGTGTATGCCTCTCTTGGTCTCCCTCTACGACTTTTACCCTCCACGCTGCCCTCCAATACTAAATTGGTGATCTCTTGATGCCTCAGAATATGCCTTACCAACCGCTCCCTTCATCTAGCCAAGTTGTGCCACAAGCTGCTCTTCTCCCCAATTCTATTCAATACTTCCTCATTAGTTATGTGATCTCCCGTCTAATCTTCAGCATTCTCATGTAGCACCACATTTCGAAAGCTTCTATTCTCTTCTTGTCTAAACTATTTATCGTCCATGTTTCACTTCCATACATGGCTACACTCCATACAAATACTTTCAGAAAAGATTTCCTGACACTTAAATCTATACTCGATGTTAACAAATTTCTCTTCTTCAGAAACGCTTTCCTTGCCATTAGCAGTCCACATTTTATATCCTCTCTACTTCGACCATCATCAGTTATTTTGCTCCCCAAATAGCAAAACTCCTTTACTATTTTAAGTGTCTCATTTCCTAATCTAATTCCCCAGCATCAGCCGACTTTATTTGACTACATTCCATTATCCTCGTTTTGCTTTTGTTGATGTTCATCTTATATCCTCCTTTCAAGACACTGTCCATTCCGTTCAACTGCTCTTCCAAGTCCTTTGCTGTCTCTGACAGAATTACAATGTCATCGGCGAACCTCAAATCTTTTATTTCTTCTCCATGGATTTTAATACCTACTCCGAATGTTTTCTTTTGTTTCCTTTACTGTTTGCTCAATATACAGATTGAATAACAACCGTGTCTCACTCCCTTCCCAACCACTGCTTCCCTTTCGTGTCGCTCGACTCTTATAACTGCCATCTGCTTTCTGTACAAACTGTAAATAGCCTTTCGCTCCTTGTATTTTACCCCTACCACCTTTAGAATTTGAAAGAGAGTATTCCAGTCAACATCGTCAAAAGCTTTCTCTGAGTCTACAAATGCTAGAAACGTAGGTTTGCCTTTCCTTTTTTCTCTGTAAAGGCAAATTTCTAAATTTCTCAGTAAATGTGGGCAGGTGCCAACGAGTTTGTGTATTAGAGTGACCCTTTGCAGTTGTATTCACACATGTATTAGTGTTGCACCGCACCATGATCATGCCAAAGGAATGTGCGAAACAGGAGTGCTGGAAAAAGCTTAAGCACCCTTTGCGGTTTCTCGTCACGTTCAATTTTCGTTGAATAATTCTGGACGGTCCCTAGTGGTTCCAAGAGGAAAAATTGCAGTCGCGCCCAACTTCGAAGAGGTGAGGCGTGATCACGGTCAGTGTTGATACAACACCACAGCGCCCTTAGATTGGGATGTCAGCAGCGTCAGAGGATGTTAAGAACGTCGCCTGTTGCTCTTCGCTCTCCGAACTGTCGTTCACGACCGTGAAGTGTGCGAGTGTCAGTGCTCCATGAAATGGAGCGGTTTCTTTGACGCTCTCTATGCCATACCCTGAGACCTCTCCGTGTCGACTATTCGCGGCGGTAAGTATGGAATCTTCACCACGGCCACCCAAAAAAAACCGCGTGCTTTCAACGTTGGGAGTCACCGTTCTTACCCCGATAGCAGAGGCGTCAAAAGAAGGGTTGAAATGTTGGTTAGTGGCAATGTGAAGACCTTCCCAAAATGTGAATGCTGTGGCGTTGGGTAGAATTGTGGTGAAATTTGCTGAAAATGTGACATCATTAACCCACCTTACACGTCACATGAACTTGTGAGCTCTGGACTTTTTCCCTTATGTCGACGCCTTGCTGGCTGAAGCGTCGTCCAACCATAGGGTGCCGTCGCAGGGCGCCACACCTTCGCACCGGTACAGATAACGTTTGTAGGCACATTTGTGCCAAATTTTGAACGTACACGTCGCAATGCACAGTGTAGATTACACGCTAGTGTTATCGAAGACTGTGCTACCAAAGCAGAGTTACCAAACACAGCCTTCCAAAATGCCTTCACAAAAGAAGGCGAAGTAAATATTCCAGAATTAGAATCAAGAACAGCTGCCAACATGGGTAACGTAGAAGCAAATATCCTCGGAGTAGTCAAGCAACTTAACTCACTTAATAAAACAAGTCTTCTGGTCCACACTGCATACCAATTAGGTTCCTTACAGAGTACGCTGATGCATTAGCTACATACTTGACAATCATATACAACCGTTCGCTCGACGAAAGATCAGTACCCAAAGAATAAAAACTGGCACAGGTCACATCAATATTCAAGAAAGGTCGTGGGAGTAATCCACTAAATTACAGACCCATACCATTAACGTCGATATGCGGCATGATTTTGGAACATATATTGTGTTCGAACATTATGAATTACCTTGAGAAAACGGTCTAAGTGCTATTAACACACAGTCAACAAGGGCTTAGGAAACATCGTTTTTGTGAAACACAACTAACTCTATATTCGTATGAAGTGCTGAATGCTATTGACAAGCGATTTCAGATTGATTCCGTATTTCTGCATTCCCGGAAGGCTTTTGGCACTGTACCACAGAAGCCGCTTGTAGTGAAATTGTGTGCTTATGGAATATCGTCTCAGAGAGTGTCATTGAAATGATACAGGATTTGGGCTGGAAATCATTAAAACAAAGGCGTTTTTCGTTGCGACGGAATCCTCTCACGAAATTCCTATCACTAACTTTCTCCTCCGAATGAGAAAATATCTTGTTGACACCGACCTACACAGGGAGAAACGATCACCACAGTAAAATATGGAAATCAGAGCTCGTACGGAAAGATAGAGGTGTTCGTTCTTTCCGCGCGCTATACGAGATTGGAATAATAGAGAATTGTGATAGTGGTTCGATGAACCCTCTGCCAGACACTTCAATGTAGTTTGCAGAGTATCCATGTAGATGTAGATATAGAAGCTTGTGTTCTGAAAATTTTCGGCAAACGATTTCACAAAAATAAAAGTTCCACAATCGATGCAGATTCTGAAAATTAGGTTCATTTAGTTCTATCACATTAGGGTTTTTCACAAGAAAGGCTCTCTTATCTTAAAGATTTAAGTAATGGAAAGAGAAATTTTGAAATGCAGTATCAGTCTATGTCCTCTGAAACTACAACGTCTTGTGGTTCATTGCAATGCTGATGTGATAAAAAATTTAATAATGTTTCTTGCACTTTTATAGATTTGGGGGAGGGTGGGAGAGAGAGAGGGAAGGAGGGAATTACCGTCTGTTGTCGATGTTCTTCGTACGACAGTTGGGAAATGAAAGTACATAAGCGCCTGTGTATAGGCAACTTGCTCACCTGGGTAGTTAACAGATTTGCGTGATCTGGAGGACAGAATTTTCAGTAACTACCGGATTCAATGGTTGGCAGACGGTGAAGTAGATCAAATGTAGCAGTATTTGGACAGTAGCGTTATGTGTATTCAGATACTATTTACTGATTAGCATGAGATGTAGTTATGTGGTTACTCCCAGTTTAATACGAAAGGCAGGTGTTGTCATGCGGAATAAGCTCTTACAATTTACAAACACGTTGTGTTGAGGAAGTAACATTTTGCCGTTTTGAGGGGAAGAGTGCACTATTACTGATTGTTAGATGTAAATAAAAGTCGTGAATGATCGTATATAGGCAACGCCTTCTTATAAGCTGGCGTTTAAATCTTAAGGGGATAGTTTCAGGTTACTCTCAAGTTACACTCACACACACACACAGAAACACGCGCGCACGCACACGCACACGCACGCAGACACGCACGCACACAAGCACGCTGTAAACTGAATATCTCATGGTACAGAAATGACAGCCGAAAATGATGTGTTCGGTGTTCTCTGTAGTACTGATGCACGCATGTGTTTCAGTCCACTTCGAAATTTTCTGTGATGCCTCCCGAAGATATACTACTGATGTGAAGGGTTGTTCTGTACTTTATCTGCATAATCTATTCTCCTAAGTTGGTATAGTAGGTGCCAATTGTAATTTCATGAGTCTGACTTACCTCTTCAAAACGTCTGTTTATGAGACAAGTTCATACGTTTTTGTCCAATGGTGAACAGTACTCTTAGCGATAACGTCGACCTTTTAATTTTCTCTTATACCGTAGGGCCCATTATCCATGACGTTACAACTTTCTCGTCGTAGCAATGTAAGTCTCCGATTCAAAGGAAAATCAAGCAATCGGAAATCCCATTCCAGGACTCTATTCCACCAGCACATCCAGTCTTTTTACTTCTCTTGTTTTCCGCTACCCCCCTCCCTCTCTCTACCACACAGCGTCTTATCTCCGGACTGCAACTAGCTGCCCTATTCTTTCTCCACCTCATCCCTGAATGCTCCCACTAGAAGGGCTCCACTGTTCCTCACTCCTGCCCTGCTATACCTCCCCTACCGCCCCAGCCTCCGCCTTACCCCACCTCGTTGCCTGTCCCATCATGTGCTAATGCTCGTTGTCTGGCTTCAGCTGCCAGAGACTATGGTCATGTGTGTGAGAGTTGCTTTTGCATATGTGTGTGTGTGTGTGTGTGTGTGTGTGTGTGTGTGTGTGTGTGTGTGTGTGTTGTATTTGTTCGACAAAGACCTTGTTGCCGAAAGCTCATTTTGCGACAGTCTTTTTGTTGTGCCTGTCTGCAACTCAGCATCTTCACTATATGGTGAGTAGCAACTATCCTTTTCATAATATTATTAACTCTCCAACGCATTTCAGTAGCTACTTTTACTAACTGCACGATTCTGTGTGAGCAGCAACGTTGGCCACGAGAGCAGCAATGAGCTCTGCCGTATGTAAAAAACCTTCCTGAGGAAGGCAGATCTGCCCACCATGGTGTGTCTTTCGTCATCGCATGCGCTGTCAACTCCACCTGATTTGTGTGGCCCATAAGTATAGAGGCAGCTAGCCTGTTCCCATCCTCAGTGCTACATTGGGCAGCAAGTTAATGTGGCGTCAGCATGTACAGGAGTTGCATGGGAAGCTACAGGCTCTACACGTGTGGCAGATACACTGATCAGCCACAACATTATGACCACCTACCTGATGGCTAATATGTTCATCTTTGTCACGGATAACAGCGGCAACGTGTCGTGACTTGGAAATAAAATGACCTTGGTAGGTCGCTGGAGGGAGATGGCACCACATCTGCACACAAAATTCACCAAATTCCCGATAATTCCGGAGAGGGGAATCACATGTCTGATGTTTTCTATCAGGCTGAGATCTGGCGAGTTAGAGGAACGGAACACCAACTGAAACTCGACATTGCGTTCCTCGAAGCACTCCATCACACTCCTGTCCACGTGACGTGCTGCATTATTTTGTGCAAAACTGCCACTGCCATCTGGAAACATGATCGTCATCAAGCGGTATACATGGTCTGCAACCAGTGTCCGATACTCCTTGGCCATCATGGTGCTTTGCACTAGCTCCACTGGACCCATGAATGTTCCATGTGCATCTTCCAAAGGGCATAATGGAGCCGCCGCAAGCTTGAGTCCGTCCCGTAGTACAGGTGTAAAGGAACTGTTCCCTGGAAGACAAATGGTTTGGCACCCTCCCATCAGCATGATGAAGAAGGTATCGGAATTCATCAGACCATGCAACGTTTTGCAACTGCGCCAACGTCCAGTACGGAAAGTCACGTGTCCATTTCACTCGTAGTTCCTGATGTTGTTAACATTGGCACATGCATAGGTTGTCGGCTGTGGAAGTCCATAGTTAGGAATTTTAGAAGCACTATGAGTTCAGACACACTTATAGTCTGTTCAGTACTGAAGTGTAATATTAGTTCCGCCACAGTTCGCGACCTGTCCTCTTTCACCAGTCTGCCTAGCCTACGACGTCCGACATCTGTAATGAGGAGTTGCCGCCCAACCCGATGACATCGGGATATGGTTTCATCTTGGTTTCACCACGTGTTGTAGACACTCACCACAGCACTCTTCGAAAATCCCGACAAGTCGTGCCTTTTCCGAAATGATCGTGCCGAGCTTGCGGGTCGTCACAATCTGCCGTCGCTGAAACACAGACAGATCGCGCATCTTCCGCGTTCTACATACGGACAGCACACTCACTAATTATTACATGCACCGTGCATGTGTCGGACTAGAAGTCATTCCTCGGCAGGTGATGCTGTTATATCGTTTGGAGGGTTTATATCGATGGATGGACTGTAGGTTTTTATGAGCTTAAACAATAATTTTAGCTTCTCTACCAAAAATTATGAACCTTGAACTGATGTATATTTCCCATTCGTCTACTGCTGTTGCATTTAGAACAAATTTAGTTTCCACATTTCAACTTCAAACATTGTTTTATACAGTCTCACTGCATTTATAAGCCTGGAAGGAAATGTTTTTGAGACACTGGTGAAAATTCTGAGCCTTAATCAGTATATATCTAGTGCTATAGCAATTACAACAAAACCAGTTTACTTATTTCCGTTTTATTTTATTTTCAGTTTTATTCACAATGGATCCAGAAATTCGTCAGACAAATGCTATTTTCTACGCCCGTCAGGTATAGCTCGGTTAGATTGCTCCTCCGCCGTCTCCACGTGTCTGGTTTTGTAATGGTCTAAGTTGTTAGACACCACACCACGGTATACTTCTATGTCGTTTGCAAGTAGCTACGAAGCCGCCACCTTCTCAGCTTTTTGGCTTCCAGCGTCCACAAATAAAGCAAGGCTCTGAAAAAAAAAAGAGCACATAAGCAAGAGTTTCCTCAAGGTCGTGGGGGCTTGTGACCACAGCATACCTTCATATCGTTTGCAAACACCTTCGACGCCGCTACAGCCTCAACTTTTATGCTTCCAGCGATTTGTACATAGTGGCGGCGTTGTGGATGTACCCAAATAAATCTGAGGATCTGAAAAAAAAAGAGAGAGAATACATGGGCAAAGGTTTCCTGCGAGTCGTCGAAGCCCATACATACTCAAGGCCTCATGACATACATTGGTCTTGTTCGCAAAAAGCCCAAATGCCACCACCCTCAGCTTTTGGGCTTCCAGTGACCTGTGAGCGACGGAGGCGTCGTCCAAATACAGTACATTCGTTTCTGTAGCAGGCTGTTACTCGCAGCGACCTATCTCAGAAACTTTGCCTAAGCTTCCCAGCGTCTTTCCTTATATAGAAGTCTGACAATGCTAAGCGTGGTTTCCGTAGAAATGCGCTCTGACGTCATTCTTCACCCATTGTCCACTACAATTACACATGTGTGTATCGACACTATACAATCATTCGTTGTAAATGAAGCGAGGAAATACACACCGTCTCAACCATTGATTCTGCTCTTCATATCTAGACTGAAAGCTAAGTGATTTTATTCCCCAGATATGTTTTACGTAACTTTCAGAGACTAAGCTGTACACTACGTTCTTAATCTCCTTATGCTGTCTAGATTTGTATCAATGTATTCCTCGCTTTAAAGGATTCGTAGGAGCACCGTACATTGTACTTTCAATTTTAACGAGAGAAGTAGAACGGTATGTATATTGTGATTTCGTGATTTATTTTCACTGCGGAACACGACAAATACTCGTCAAAACCCTTCTGCCTTAGCATTCGCCCCTTGTGACGGTTTTGGCAAAGGAAAAGTCAATTCTAAGATTCCTCTCCTTTAATTTTAATTATAGAATGAGATTTTCACTCTACAGCGGAGTGTGCGCTGATATTAAACTTCCTGCCACTGCCGGAAGTAAAGCTGTGAGGAGGCGACGTGAGTCGTGCTTTGGTAGCTCAGTTGGTAGCCGGCACGGTAGCTCAGCGTGTTTGGTCAGAGATCCGGTTGGCCTCTGCAATAAAAAAAACTGAGTGGAAGGATCAACAAATGAACTTCAACGGATGTCATGTGATGTCCGCAACGACCAAATACAACGAACAAGATGAAAAAAAAAAAGTTGGTAGAGCACTTGCCCGCGAAAAGCAAAGGTCCCGAGTTCGAGCCTCGGTCCGGCATACAGTTTTAATCTCCCAGGGAGTTTTCAATTTTAATTATATGTTACGAAGCTAGACTTCAGGTACAAGAAGTCATCATCATTCTGCCAACAGCTATGTCGAAGAGAGCAAAGGGGGTGAAAAAGGTTCAGGGAGCCCACTTTCCTTTGAGGTGGGAAACTGTCCCTAAAAGGGAGGATAATTAGCGATGATTAACGCTATAACGATGCAAGTCATTAAATATGCGTAATGTGTGTATATAAGAAAAGTGTCCTATTATAGGTGGAGAGTCACATAAAATCAGTCTGAAGAATAATGATGCCTCACCCAAAGTAAGGACATTTGCTTCATTTACGTAATAGGCAACGTATGAGACTGGTGAACTCAGGAATCTGGTTCCAGCCTAGGTACTGAAAAACTATTAACGCAGTTACATGGCGTCCCTGCGGCTCACATATCCAGAGACTTCTTAAGCAAAGAAACAGGCTTTAGTCGGTCGCTACACCAGTGTCCTATCCGAAGATACAGCTTGTAGACTTCACTTTACGAAGAAGTCAGTTCCTGTGTCGGATTGCAGACCTCGTTACACTCACGTTTCACTGTGAGGGAGAAGGATTCGGTGTATGGCTTACCTAACACATTTAACTAGAAGCTGTAACAAATACACTGCCTGACAAAAGAAGTAACGTATCTGGAAGACATGATCGGATGTCAATGTAACTTCGTACACGTGTATACCTTTGGAGTGTCTTTAAGTGCTTAAGAATTGCAATCCGCTGTCACAGGTAGAAAAAGCACCAGGGTGCATGAGTATTCTTCATGTTTAGTGATTTTACCTGGCATAATAACGTATATAAGGGGTGAGAGCAGCGTCAGATGTGAGTGATTGCTATGAAGGACACGGAGATTCCGTGAGGTCGTGTGAAACAGAGTCATCAGCAAGTGTTTCAAAGTGGCTTCATTGTGGGTTTCCATGTGGTTGGCTGGTCGAGTTCTGCAATAACGTGATTGTGAAACGTTCGGATGTGACAGTGGCCCGATGTTGTACTGCATGGGAGAGCGAGAGCAGACATACCCTTCGTCTAGATTCAAGTCCATCACGTATGACCACAGGAAACGAAGATCACCGATTTTGCACCAACCACACAATACTGTCTTCACATCTGTACCAATCATACGAGGGAAAGTAGTGGGTTCCTAGCAACATTCTGTGTCATCCCACACCATTGTCCGGCGACGAGTGCAACCAGAGTATAGAATTACTACCCCACGCATAGCTCACCTACAAACGGCTGCATTTGGAGTGATGCAGTGACCGACAAGAATGAACTGCTGATGAAAGGTGTCGCCTTGTGTTCAGCGATGGATTAGTGCTCTGCACAGCCCCTGATTACCACTACCGATAAGTACGGCGGCCACTCGGGGAGAGGTTCCATTCCTCAAATGTTTGGGAGAGGCACCGCGGTATTACGCTACGTCTATATCTACATGAATTCACAGCAAACCATCATATGGTGCTTGGCGGAGGGTACCATGTGTCACTACTGGTCACTTTCTTTCGTTTCCCTCACAAATAGAGCGAGGGAAAAGCGACTATCTACACTACTGGCCATTTAAATTGCTACACGACGAAGATGACGTGTTACAGACGAGAAATTTAGCCGACAGGAATAAGATGCTGCGATATGCAAATGATTAGCTTTCCAGAGCATTCACACAATGTTGGCGCCGGTGGCGACACCAACAACGTGCTGACATAAGGAATGTTCCCAACCGATGTCTCATACACAAACAGCAGTAGACCGGTGTTGCCTGGTGAAACACTGTTGTGATGCCTCGCGTAAGTAGGACAAATACGTACGATCACGTTTCCGACTTTGATAAAGGTCGGATTGTAGCCTATCGTGATTGCGGTTTATCGTATCGCAACATTGCTGTTCGCGTTGGTCGAGACCCAATGACTGTTAGCAGAATATGGAATCGGTGGGTTCAGGAGGGTATTCGAACGCCGTGCTGGATCCCAACAGCCTCGTATCACTAGCAGTCGAGAAGACAGGCATCTTATCCGCATGGCTGTAACGGATCGCGCAGCCACGTCTCGATCCCTCAGTCAACAGATGGGGACGTTTGTAAGAGAACGACCATCTTCACGAACAGTTCGACGACGTTTGCAGCAGCATGGACTATCAGCTCGGAGACCATGGCTGCGGTTACCCTTGACGCTTCATCACAGACAGGAGCGCCTGCGATAGTGTACTCAACGATGAACCTGGGTGCACGAATGGAAGAACGTCATTTTTTCGGATGAATCCAGGTTCTGTTTACAGCATCATGATGGTCGCATCCGTGTTTGGCAACATCACGGTGAACGCACATTGGAAGCGTGTATTTCGTCATTGCCATACTGACGTATCACTTGGCGTGATGGTTTGGGGTGCCACTGGTTACACGTCTCGGTCACCTCTTGTTCGCATTGACGGCACTTTGAACAGTGGACGTCACATTCCACATGAGTTACGACCCGTGGCTCTACCCTTCATTCGATCCCTGCAAAACCCTGCATTTCAGCATGATAATGCACGTCCGCATGTTGCTGGTCCTGTACGGGCCTTTCTGGATATAGAAAATGTTCGACTGCTGCCCTGGCCAGCACATTCTCCAGATCTCTCACCAACTGAAAACGTCTGGTCAATGGTGGCCGAGCAACTGGCTCGTCACAATACGCCAGTCACTACTCTTGATGAACTGTGGTATCGTGTTGAAGCTTCATGGCCAGCTGTACCTGCACACGCCATCCAAGCTCTGTTTGACTCAATGCCCAGGCGTATCAAGGCCGTTATTACGGCCAGAGGTGGTTGTTCTGGGTACTGATTTCTCAGGATCTATGTACCCAAATTGCGTGAAAATGTAATCACATGTCAGTTCTAGAGTAATATATTTGCCAATGAATACCCGTTTATCATCTGCATTTCTTCTTGGTGTAGCAATTTTAATGGCCAGTAGTGTATATGACTCCGTACGAGCAGTAACTTATCGTCTCTCCTCTTCGCGGTCCTTATGCGAAATGTACGTTAGGTGCAGTACAATCGTTCTGCAGTCAGCTGAAAAAGCCTGTTCTCTAAATTTTCTCAGTAGTGTTTTGCCCAAAGAAAGTGGTCTCCCCTCCAGGAATTTGCATCCGAGTTCACAAAACGTCTCCGCAACAGTCGCGTGTTGATCGATCCTAGCAGTAACAAATCCGGCAGAACTCCTTCGGTGTTTTCCTTTAAACCAACACGGCGGGGAGCGCAGACTCTCGAGTAGTACTCAGGAGTGGGTCTTACAAGTATTCTTTACGCCGTGCCCTTTGTACATGGGCGAAACTTCTCTATATTTGTCCCAGTAAACCGAAGTCGACCATTCACCTTCCCTTACTTGCTCGTTCCACTTAATATCGCTTTCGTGGTTACACCTAGAAAGTTAATCGACGTTGATTGTATCCAGCAGCATATCACCAATACCACATTCGAATATTATAGGATTGTTTTTCGCCGGCCGGAGTGGCCGTGCGGTTCTAGGCGCTACAGTCTGGAGCCGCGTGACCGCTACGGTCGCAGGTTCGAATCCTGCCTCGGGCATGGATGTGTGTGATGTCCTTAGGTTAGTTAGGTTTAAGTAGTTCTAAGTTCTAGGGGACTGATGACCATAGCAGTTAAGTCCCATAGTGCTCAGAGACATTTGAACCATTTTTTTGAGAGAGCGAGATTAAACAGAACAAATGCATCATCTGGCAGGCTGGAGTGGTAGGCTTAATTATGGGCGTAATGAAGATGGGCATGTAGCAACACGAATGAATGGAAAATGGATTTTTTCCCTTTATTATCGTTTTATTTCCCTCGCCCCATATGGGCGGGGATGGGCTGTCAGCAGATACGAGCTGCCGGTCTCCAGCCATATGAGAGTATAAGTTCAGAAACATAAAACTGGACACAGCGATTGACAAAATGAATGTGTGACACAATAAAAAGACGTGTAATTCGTTGCATAATTTAAAATATATAAAAGGTGGAAGAATGGAGAGGAAGGGAGTATTGGAGAAGAGTGGGGAGGAAGGGAGTCCTGAACAGGGAGACGGGGTGGGTTCTCATTAGATCTGCTAGTACTGGTACAAGTCAGGGCAGGTTATGTGGTCGGGTAAGGGAATACGAGTGAAATTTCTTTGGGGGAGAATATGGAGAGTGTAGAGATGAAGTGCTGGGGGAATGTTATGGTAGAGGCGCTGAAGAATACATCTACATCTACATGATTACTCTGCAATTCACATTTAAGTGCTTGGCAGAGGGTTCATCGAACCGCAATCATACTCTCTCTCTACCATTCCACTCCCGAACAGGGCGCGGGAAAAACTAACACCTAAACCTTTCTGTTCGAGCTCTGATTTCTCTTATTTTATTTTGATGATCATTCCTAGCTATGTAGGATGGGCTCAACAAAATATTTTCGCATTCGGAAGAGAAAGTTGCTGACTGAAATTTCGTAAATAGATCTCGCCGCGACGAAAAAGTCTTTGCTTTAATGACTTCCATCCCAACTCGCGTATCATATCTGCCACACTCTCTCCCCTATTACGTGATAATACAAAACGAGCTGCCCTTTTTTGCACTCTTTCGATGTCCTCCGTCAATCCCACCTAATAAGGATCCCACACCGCGCAGAAATATTCTAACAGAGGACGAACGAGTGTAGTGTGAGCTGTCTCTTTAGTGGACTTGTTGCATCTTCTAAGTGTCCTGCCAATGAAACACAACCTTTGGCTCGCCTTCCCCACAATATTATCTATGTGGTCTTTCCAACTGAAGTTGTTCGTAATTTTTACACCCAGGTACTTAGTTGAATTGACAGCCTTGAGAATTGTACTATTTATCGAGTAATCGAATTCCAACGGATTTCTTTTGGAACTCATGTGGATCTCCTCACGCTTTTCGTTATTTAGCGTCAACTGCCACCTGCCACACCATACAGCAATCTTTTCTAAATCGCTTTGCAACTGATACTGGTCTTCGGATGGCCTTACTAGACGGTAAATTACAGCATCATCTGTGAACAAACTAAGAGAACTGCTCAGATTGTCACCCAGGTCATTTGTATACATCAGGAACAGCAGAGGTCCCAGGACGCTTCCCTGGCGAACACTCGATATCACTTCAGTTTTACTTGATGATTTGCCGTCTATTACTACGAACTGCGACCTTCCTGACAGGAAATCACGAATCCAGTCGCACAACTGAGACGATACCCCATAGGCCCGCAGCTTGATTAGAAGTCGCTTGTGAGGAACGGTGTCAAAAGCTTTCCGGAAATCTAGAAATACGGAATCAACTTGAGATCCCCTGTCGATAGCGGCCATTACTTCGTGCGAATAAAGAGCTAGCTGCGTTGCACAAGAACGATGTTTTCTGAAACCATGCTAATTACGTATCAATAGATCGTTCCCTTCGAGGTGATTCATGATGTTTGAATAGAGTATATGTTCCAAAATCCTACTACAAACCGACGTCAATGATATAGGTCTGTAGTTCGATGGATTACTCCTACTACCCTTCTTAAACACTGGTGCGACCTGCGCAATTTTCCAATCTGTAGGTACAGATCTATCGGTGAGCGAGCGGTTGTATATGATTGCTAAGTAGGGAGCTATTGTATCAGCGTAATCTGAAAGGAACCTAATCGGTATACAATCTGGACCTGAAGACTTGCCCCTATCAAGCGATTTGAGTTGCTTCGCAACCCCTAAGGTATCTACTTCTAAGAAACTCATGCTAGCAGCTGTTCGTGTTTCAAATTCTGGAATATTCCATTCGTCTTCCCTGGTGAACGAATTTCGGAAAACTGCGTTCAATAACTCCGCTTTAGCGGCACAGTCGTCGGTAACAGTACCATCGGCACTGCGAATACCTGAGCACCGAGCAGGTGGGAAACTAGTGGTGGGTAGTGTCGAGTTTACGGTTAATGTAGGATACGCGGGTGGTGTCCAAAATGGAAGAAGAGGGAGGAGAGTTTTGTAAGTAGGTAGAGGATGCAGACCGGGGAAGATAAGCGGATTCGAAAGGTTAGGCAGAGTACAAGGCGTCGAGGATCTGTAGGGCGTGATAAAAGGAGGGAAGGCAGATGGAGGAAGGAAGTACTTTATTAGATTCCAGGCAATAAGACACAACCGAGGCGGAAACACAATGGAAGGTGGGTATATGACATTCGAAAACACGCAGACGCAAGATTGATACGTACAGCCAAGGACCATAAAGCTTCCGAAAGTATAGAGAGAGGGGCTTTCACTCATCACGGTGATTTTATTATTCTGGTATATCAGCCCGATGCGTCGAAGACACGGCAGACGGCATGGACATTGATGACAGCCGCTAGACAACAATGCTGACCTTGCAGTCGTAAGCCACGCCTATCCGTCCAGAGTATCAGGACCTGCGGCCGCCCTTTGTAACGCGGCTGCTCTGTTCACACTGCGTACTTTATGAGAGGACGCAGACAGATGACTACAGATCCAACTGACCCTCCCCATAGAGTGGAGCAGACCTAACAAAGTTACAATTACCTAGCCAAAGCAACGACAATATACATCAGCCAAAATCATCCGAAAATGGACAGAAACCTTACTCTCCAAGAGCAGGAGGTACCATGGAGATCAACTATGAAGTATCTGGGGCTCACACTGCACCAGAACCTCTTTTTCACAAACATGTGCAAAACGTAAAGCTTAAAGCCTCTGGTATGGCGTGGGAACTGATGCCACTATTCCGCAGTAAGGAGCTCAACACCTCTAAAAATGTTAGACACTACAAGAGACAGAGGAATTACAGACGTTGGCTATCAACGGGCATTGATTAAAATCAATGGGAAAAGTCCAGAATTTGTTCCGGAGCTTTAGTCAAACCCAGGTCTTCTGCTTACTAGGCACATGCTCTGACCACTATACCATCCAGACGTAGTGGTCATTGCAACTCCACGGACTAACCCAGCACGCCTCCTATGAGACCTAAATTATAAGCTTATCCAAACACTACTGACATACTGCCTCTGCCTAAAAAAATATGAATGTTTTAGTTGGACCAATTTTTTCGCTTTGTGATAGATGGCACTGTAATGCTCACAAACGTATAAGTACGTTTACCTATTGCGAAAAAGGTAGATATTGTGATCAAAATGCCCAACGGGCGTGTGCTATGTATGCTGCTCGGTATCCTGGACGACATCATCTAAGTGTCCGGATCGTTCGCCGGATAGTTGCGTTATAAGGGGAAACAGGAACTGTTCAGCCACGTGTGAAACGTCAACCACGACCTGCAACAAATGACGATGCCCAAGTAGGTGTTTTAGCTGCTGTCACGGCTAATCCCGGCATCAATAGCAGACAAACTGCGCGAGAATCGGGAATCTCATAAACGTCGCTGTTGAGAATGCTACACCAACATTGATTGCACCCTTACCATATTTCTATGCACCAGGAATTTCATGGCGACGACTTTGAACGTCGTGTATAGTTCTGCCACTGGGCACAAGAGAAATTACGGGACGATGACAGATTTTTTGCACGCGTTCTATTTAGCGACGAAGCGTCATTCACCAACAACGGTAACGTAAACCGGCATAATATGCACTATTGGGCAACGGAAAATCCACGATGGCTGCGACAAGTGGAACATCAGCGACGTTGGCGGGTTAATGTATGGCGCGGCATTATGGGAGGAAGGATAATTGGCCCCCATTTTATCGATGGCAATCTAAATGGTGCAATGTATGCTGATTTCCTACATTATGTTCTACCGAGGCTACTACAAGATGTTACACTGCATGACAGAATGGCGATGTACTTGCAACACGATGGATGTCTGGCACGTAACCCGCGTGCGGTTGAAGTGGTATTGAATAGCGTATTTCATGAAAGGTGGATTGGTCGTCGAAGCACGAAGTTCACCGGTTCTGACGTCCCCGGATTTCTTTCTGGGGAAAAGTTGAAGGATATTTGCTATCGTGATCCACTGACAACGCCTGGCAACATGCGTCAGCGCATTGTCAATGCATGTGTGAACATTACGGAAGGCGAACCACTCGCTGTTGAGAGGAATGTCGTTGCACGTATTGCCATATGCATTGAGGTTGACGGACATCATGTTGAGCTTTTATTGCATTAATGTGGTATTTACAGGTAATCACACTGTAACAGCATGCGTTCTCAGAAGTGATAAGTTCTCAAAGGTACATGTATCACATTGGAACAACCGAAATAAAATGTTCAAACGTACCTACGTTCTTTATTTTAATTTAAAAAACTTACCTGTTACCAACTGTTCTTCTAAAATTGTGCTGTGCCATCTATCACAAAGCGAAAAAAGTGGGCCAACTAAAACATTCATATTTCTTTACGTACTACACGAATATGTAGTAAAAAATGGGGGTTCCTATTTAAAAAAACGAGTTGATATCCGTTTGACCTATGGCAGCGCCATGTAGCGGGCCAACCATAGCGCCATCTGGTTTCTCCCTTTAAGCTAGACAAGTTTCGTTCTTTGTAGTTTTTTCGTTTGACGCTTATTTCGTGAGATATTTGGCTCGGTCACGATCAATGGAGCATTTATTGCATTAATGTGGTATTTACAGTTAATCACACTGTAACAGCATTATGCATTAATATATATATATATATATGTGTGTGTGTGTGTGTGTGTGTGTGTGTGTGCGCGCGCGCGCGCGCCTGCCGGGGAGTGGGAGGGGGGGGGGGGGTTGGAGGGGTGGCGAGGAGGAGGGTCTGTGCAACCGGACGTGACTGAGACCTGGGTTCCAATCATGATCCAGCCTCAATTTTCAACTTTCTCCATTGATTTCAATCAATGCTCTCTCACAGGCAATGTCTGTAATTCTTTGTTTCTTGATTCATAATGGCTGGTGCGTCAAAAATAATGTCTCTTCTTTCAGCTATCTCTACAAGCAACTGTACTATCAAAAATGCTGTATGGGAGCACGTCAAGGAGCCTAGCTAGCAGGACCGAAATACAGTACATCCAGGTATTAAAAAATGAAGTCCTTCGGTGGATACTCAGGACTTCACAATACGCATGCATCCAGACAATGCATGAGTAGCTCAGTATGGAACCTGTTGTAGTAATGATGAAATTCAGCACCACAAACGTTCTTGAGAAATTAGACCTATTCAAACATGTCAACCGTCACATCTGAGAATGTGGTACCATTAGATCAGATCTCTGGCATCGGTACAGAGTCCCCAAGGGATTTGTTGAATAGGAAATTAGAAATAGGACACTACAAATAAAAAACGAACACTCGAAGAAGAAACTTACGAACTTGTGACCTTTTTAAGTCCTCCCCATGTGCAGTAAATAAAGTGGTGAGAACTATACCTTACCCTAGCAATGGCACCGGCAAGCGGAGATGGCTGAAGAAGTGATGGGCCTTTAAAAAACAAAACAGAGAGAACACGCTGTCCTTATAGATCTCGGTACATCTTAATACTCTATTTTGGTTTGCTCTTTGGACTTGTTATTCTGCCGTGCCGTCTCCGTTGTCTATTGCTCTCTGGCTACTCGCTGTCGACACTCTCGGCCAGTTGGCCAGCCACCAGTGACACTGCTTTTAAGTCGTTCCCAGACTTGTTCGATTTCGGTCACTATAAATGTCGACTAGGTAATACTTTAGCTGCGTTCCATGGGCTCCAGGCTCGTACAACTCGTGTAGCAGCTACAGCAGCAGCTGCACCTGCATCAGCATGTGTATCATCATCAGCAACAGCGGTTCCAACAACAGTTTCAAATTTTTTCGGATCACTTACCGCTCAGGGTTGCCAACGCAGCCAGGCTGGGTCACTTTCCAGGTCGCGTTTCCGCCACTTGACTATGTAGAAGAGGACTGGGACACGTATTTGCAGAGGCTGAAACAGCACTTAATCGATTTTCACGTTTCGGATGACGCTCTCCAACGACCGCTCTTGCTTTCTTGGGTTTCCCCAGGGACATTTTTCTTGCTAAGGAAGCTGACCCCTTTCTGGAATCCGATTGCACTGACATTCTAGGAGGTGTGTTCGTTGCTGTCCAATTATAATTCATAGCGAGCGATTCATGTGGCTGCATCCTGCCTCGACTTCCACAAGCAGTTTGGTCAATCGTACCGGCCGTGGGTGACAGATTTGCAAGGGTTGAGTAAACGCTACAATTTCATTTGTACGAATCCGGCTTGCAAAACTCCATGTGCCGATTTCCTTTTCCGAGATGTTGTCGTCCAATTGGCTCCCTATCTGAATGTTCTTATTGCAGCCCTCAAACTGGACGACCCTTATTTAGACGACCTTTTGAAAATCACGCACCTTTTTGAAATCGTATGGGCTTAAACAACCGCCCCCAGCCGTCGCCTTGGTGTCTTCTTCATTTATCGGTTTCTGACGCTTCCATGGCCTCAAAACAGCCTGTCACGTCCAGTCGACGAATGCACTGGAGTGTCCTGCCTATCTTGATTGCTTCATGAGACAATCACATGCGGACTATCCACATCGATGGGGGCTTTGCACTCGTTGTGTATGAAAGATGGGCATCTCTGCACTGTTTGTCGTCAACCGTCGATACAATCGGATATCAGCCCCCAGATCCCTCACCAACCCGTGCATGAATTTAAGGCAGTTGTTTCTCAGGGTGATCCTTGCACCTTAAGCTGTTTACTACCCTCATGATTCCAATCCAGGATGTCCACTACCAGATGGACAGAGGAGCTACTGTTGCTTTGATCAACCTCCACACGTATACTCGTCCCCTGACTTAATCCCGCTCTGACGTACTTTGGTCGCCTAGGGCGACAGTTCGATTCCTTCTCAACGTTTGGATTCCCTGTCACTGACGAGGTTCGGGTCGTCTCCGACATGGTTCCCTTCCACGAGCTCGACGACATCTGAACCGCCCTCGCGCCTCTGTTTGAATCCGGTCTGGGTCGCACCATGGATTTCCAGGCCATATCTCCTTATATTTGGATGCTGTGCCCCGTTTCTGCTACGTACGATCTCTCCCTGTCTCTTTATGGGCGGCCGTTAAGCAAGAATTCGATCGCCTCCACACAGCTGGGGTAACCTAGCCTGCAAAAACTAGTGCTTGGACCACACTCTCGGTGGTGGTCAAGAAACCCAATGAGTCTCTTAGGCTGAGATTTTAAATCGACGATCAATGTCCAAGCACAAGTGGAAAACTACCTCATCTCACAATCAGGAGATCCTCCTCACGAAGCTTGTTGGAGGTGAATATTTCTGTAAGATATACCTTGCTGATGCATGTTTTCAGAAACCCCTGGATGAGGAATCGCAACGCTGTATGGTCATCAGCACACCCTTTTGCTTATGCTAATGCAGGTGCTTGCCCTTTGAAACCTCTCCTCTCCGGTGATTTTTCAGATAGCTTTGGAACGGTTAACCGTGTCCATTTCTTCTTGTTCTAAATGTCTAGACGACCTAATTCTCACGGGCACTACGCATCTTGACCACCTGCACAATCCTTACTAAGTTGCATGTTGCAGGGCTCAAGGGCTGCTTCTGCCTATGGCATTAGTGCATATTGGCGTTTAAGAACAAAGACAATATGGAGTAGCCAATGACCTATGCATCAAAGACACTGACACTCTCGCAAAAAAACTACTCACAGATACCACTAGCTGCTAATGTCCCCATTCAGCCCCACCTTCCGGCTTCTGGAGCGGAGTGCACAAGGCCTCCAGCGTTGGGCTCTCTTCCTCAGCTGCTGCATTTATACCATTAAATTCACGCCCACAGAACAATACGCAAATGCAGATATCCTTTCTCATCTGCCCTTGGGACTTGACCTGACATTTGATGAACAGGAAATTTTCAGTTTTCACATTGGCTAGGAACAACGGAACGCCTTGGATGGGTGTCCTATTAAGGATGCTCACGTTACTGGAGACATGAGCCTTTTTTACAGTGTGTCGATTCTGAGATCTGGGCGTGCAGTCCTTTTCTGTGTTGTTCGGAGGTTCAGCCGATGGGTTCGCTAGATGAGCGCACCGAGCCCCTGTGCTACTTTTTAAACTGTTCGATAGTGAGTGGGTCCAGCTCCCAAGGAACCTAAGTGGGTCCGTGCCGTGTTGCTGTTTCTCCTTGGGCCAGCCAATTAAAGACACATGAGCACAGCTGTGACCATGCTCATCCAATGACTGTGCACACAGGAGGGCGCGTTGTAGCATCCCACACCTGAAGAGGACAGTTGACACGACTACCAGACAAGCTAAGTCTATTATTGTTATCGAGAAATGTGTTTGCACTGAGCAGTATTGGTCGCATAAAATACCAGTGCAAATTACGGAAGAAAGTGAGAAAGTATGTTCCCATCCTAGTACCACTAAAATGGGTTCGCCCTCAAAGCTTCGTCAATGCACTTTGTTTGACTCATGGCATCTGAACTGTCAGCCCGTAAGCCATTTTGATCAGTCCCATGTCCCAAGAATTTAAGAGTTGTCAAAACCTAAAAGAACAAAAATGACCATTACATTAGGTGACTGATAAGAACTGTTCAAGTGATTTCGTCATTTCAGGAAGCTAAACAAATGTACCTTCAGGTGCAAAGAAATGGCTGTAGCTCTTTGATGGTCTCTCTTGTGCCACCGCAGTTCACCAACCATATTATGGGCCACCTTCCTGCTCAGTCTGTACCTCACCGCAAAGTTCATCATATCCACACAGTACCTTACGAAATCCATGGTGCCGCATTTCGTCGAGCAGCATTGCCCACCTACGCCGCTCTTGCCCTCTTCTTAACAGTAGCACGGGTCCCATGTCCACTTCCTTGATTCTCGGCTGAAATGCATGCATAATAATATTTATGAACTCACTTTCCTCTTGGATGTGTCGCAGTGATTCCTCTGTAAAACCTAATCACTAAATCCAAAACAAAAAATCACTCAGTATTTCTAAAATAACGGGTCTCCGCAATAAAACCACAACGAACCGAACGAACGGCCTTACCAACACCTCACCACCTCCAGGTACAGCAGACGAGTTATCGTCAGCTGCACCAATCGTTAACAGGCCTCAGTAGCATACAGAATAGCAACTTCGGCTACCAAATCGAAAATGATGTCACTACCGAGGCTGACCTACGGAACCGAACGGTATGGATGATACAGAGTAGGGCTACTGCGCTCGTCTCTCCCACTGTTTGTCCATCGCCTTCGAAGTTTTCCTGCTTGACGTGGAGGTTGATACTCATCGTGTCGTCATGCCACCTACCCTGCACCCTCATGTTCAGTATCTCCTCCATCGTGAACATTGGTGTATGTCGTAGGTGAAGACCGTTGCGAGATGGCATGCCTACTGGCCAGGACGAAGCAAAGACGTGGAGGCAATTGTGTACAGCTGTTCTGCTTGTGTCCAGCACCAGGCAACTCCTCATTCTGGGATCTAACGCCACTGCATCGATATCTTTCCTCATATCTGAGTTCCAGGTTCCGTGACGGAAGTTCATCTTGTGTGCGAGTGAGGTAATTAAGGGACCAGCGCAGGCACTGGACGGAGAGAGTGCTGCTACAGAGGAAGACGCCGGAGCGATGTAACGTAAAGTCTGCAGACAGGACAGGGTAACGAGTGGAGAGTAGCTTGCTGTTCGGTGTATGGGGAAGGAACACACGTGCATTGTCGCCGACAGTGTTGTGCCTGGGCCCTATCGAGCAAGTGTGTGTGTGTGTGTGTGTGTGTGTGTGTGTGTATCTGTCTGTCTGCCTGTCAATTCCCTGTTGCCCACCTACAAGTGCACCAGCATTTAGGTCTTGTTAAACCGTGCTCCGAATTTTTGGATAGTGTGGCAACTGGTTATCAGTGGTGCGTAGTTGTGAGCCATTACACTAAATGAGATTTCCGTTATTCCGTTCTAGCCCGTAGTTAAAGAGTGCTAAGATGGGATTACGGACCACTGCGGTTACAAACTATTGCGGCTTATTAGTGTTTTAGACTTCTAAAATTGTTTCTTGCACGACGTCCTTTCATTGGTGTTGTTCTTTAAGTTTTTAAGATGCAGCGCTTCTCACCAGGTCACTGAATACTGTGCTGATTTTCTCAAAGAGGGTTAGTGGTAGTGGTGAGTAAACAGTTAAAAGAAGTTGAACCTTTTGTGCCGCGATTCATTAAGTTTTTTGGGGGTGATAAGTGTTCACGTTTTTTTAAACCAAGAGGCTCATGGATAGCAAAATCAACTGTGCAACATTTGTTTTCGTGCGCTCAATAGTGGTACTCTTGTAATTTATATTCTCATTCAAGGACAACGGAAAGCACTAGCCATTAGTAAATGTAACTGTGCAGTAACTTTCACCGTGCATTAAACGACTATCTTAGCAATATATATATACACTCCTGGAAATTGAAATAAGAAGACCGTGAATTCATTGTCCCAGGAAGGGGAAACTTTATTGACACATTCCTGGGGTCAGATACATCACATGATCACACTGACAGAACCACAGGCACATAGACACAGGCAACAGAGCATGCACAATGTCGGCACTAGTACAGTGTATATCCACCTTTCGCAGCAATGCAGGCTGCTATTCTCCCATGGAGACGATCGTAGAGATGCTGGATGTAGTCCTGTGGAACGGCTTGCCATGCCATTTCCACCTGGCGCCTCAGTTGGACCAGCGTTCGTGCTGGACATGCAGACCGCGTGAGACGACGCTTCATCCAGTCCCAAACATGCTCAATGGGGGACAGATCCGGAGATCTTGCTGGCCAGGGTAGTTGACTTACACCTTCTAGAGCACGTTGGGTGGCACGGGATACATGCGGACGTGCATTGTCCTGTTGGAACAGCAAGTTCCCTTGCCAGTCTAGGAATGGTAGAACGATGGGTTCGATGACGGTTTGGATGTACCGTGCACCATTCAGTGTCCCCTCGACGATCACCAGTGGTATACGGCCAGTGTAGGAGATCGCTCCCCACACCATGATGCCGGGTGTTGGCCCTGTGTGCCTCGGTCGTATGCAGTCCTGATTGTGGCGCTCACCTGCACGGCGCCAAACACGCATACGACCATCATTGGCACCAAGGCAGAAGCGACTCTCATCGCTGAAGACGACACGTCTCCATTCGTCCCTCCATTCACGCCTGTCGCGACACCACTGGAGGCGGGCTGCACGATGTTGGGGCGTGAGCGGAAGACGGCCTAACGGTGTGTGGGACCGTAGCCCAGCTTCATGGAGACGGTTGCGAATGGTCCTCGCCGATACCCCAGGAGCAACAGTGTCCCTAATTTGCTGGGAAGTGGCGGTGCGGTCCCCTACGGCACTGCGTAGGATCCTACGGTCTTGGCGTGCATCCGTGCGCCGCTGCGGTCCGGTCCCAGGTCGACGGGCACGTGCACCTTCCGCCGACCACTGGCGACAACATCGATGTACTGTGGAGACCTCACGCCCCACGTGTTGAGCAATTCGGCGGTACGTCCACCCGGCCTCCCGCATGCCCACTATACGCCCTCGCTCAAAATCCGTCAACTGCACATACGGATCACGTCCACACTGTCGCGGCATGCTACCAGTGTTAAAGACTGCGATGGAGCTCCGTATGCCACGGCAAACTGGCTGACACTGACGGCGGCGGTGCACAAATGCTGCGCAGCTAGCGCCATTCGACGGCCAACACCGCGGTTCCTGGTGTGTCCGCTGTGCCGTACGTGTGGTCATTGCTTGTACAGCCCTCTCGCAGTGTCCGGAGCAAGTATGGTGGGTCTGACACACCGGTGTCAATGTGTTCTTTTTTCCATTTCCAGGAGTGTATATATATTGCCACTCAAGGTATAGTGTGACTCATCACTCCAAATCACTCGTTTCTTGTCATTCACTGTCCAATGGCGTTACTTTTTTCTCTACCTCGAGCGTTGATTGACATACTACAGAA
This sequence comes from Schistocerca piceifrons, assembly GCF_021461385.2. Lineage (NCBI taxonomy): Eukaryota > Metazoa > Arthropoda > Insecta > Orthoptera > Acrididae > Schistocerca > Schistocerca piceifrons. Next base: position 297,661,534 of record NC_060140.1, on the reverse strand, counting down.
ATGTGCCACTTACCCAGAATTGCTTGACGATTGTGCCCCATTCTTCTTAGCTCCCAGTGCACAGTCATTGTCTTAACAAGACTGGTGGTGATACTTTGGAACCCACAAATGATCTTTCTGTTGATTTCGCGTGTATTTTTACAACCACCCACCACGACGCGAGATGGACTCTGTTCGTCAGACCTGGGATCGATTTGGTTTTGGTTTAGTAGTGGTCCTTCCTTTGCGTTTAGACTGCATATCTTGGCAGCATCCTTAAAGGAGGTTCAAAGTTGTAAAGGTTTCCACATCTGCATTGCTCTTCAAATTTGATTACAATTTGTCTTTAGCAAACCCATCAAGGATATTCCTAGCGATCATCAACTTCCTCCCTTTTTCCTCTCTCTCCTCACCTTTTTCTTACAAACTCTGAACCACATCAGGCAAATATCTGTAGCCAAATACTGCAAAAAGTTCCAACTCTAGGTCTATGTTGTTGGCTAACTGTTCGGCCTGCTTGATGGATGCTGCGTCCATTGACTCTAGGGCACATATGAAGTGTCTGATTTTACCAAAGTTTTCGCACAAGAAAACTGGGCATTTTATCCAAGTATTCCATCTTGTGATGACAGGAAACTGTGGAAGATGGAACCCTGTCACTTCATGATATAAAACTTGACGACTGGGAGCCTGTACCAGAATCTTCTTCAGAGTAGCCAATGAAATCTTTTACCCTGCCCTAATTCTCTCTGATACTTTCGCAAACGCGATGTAGACCACATGCAATATATGTCACATAGTTGAGGTTGAGGTACATGCCCTTCAGTTGTTCCAAAGCCGAAAGCATGTAGCGTGCTTGATCAGTCACCACAAGCCTGACTTTTCCGTATTGTATGCCCCTTGTCCACAGGTTCATACATGAGTCGTTCTATGACTACTTCATCGTGCAGCTTTTGTCTGGTCGAGTTGGTACGTTTTAAAAAGCGTAAGTTTTACCCATTGAAAAGGTGATGGAAAAAAACCAACACATTCAAAATACATATTTGCTGCTTATCAGTAGTTTCAACTAATACGAATCCCACTTCATATTTGCCGACCGCCTCTTTTATTGTCTCTGAAACGGTCTCATATATTATCTGTATCCAATTTTTTTTCGAATGCTATCATCCAGTACTGACCTTTGTATGAACTTATCAAGAAATTATTTGAATGCAGGATTGTTCACTTTTTGGATTGGAATTCTTGAGTGGACTAATTCCATAGCTAGATCCGTACTAAACTCGTTCAATGAGCGTTGCTTTTCAAATCTTGAAGGGAAAGTGTGTATCCGTGCAGATTGCTTAGGTATCGACTTGCAAAGTAATATATTCTTTGAAGCTTGTCAGCAATTGTAATATTTATTTTGTACACGGCACATCGCACAATGATACTTACAGTTTCGATAAACTGACTCTTGAATTGATCTGAAATTGTCCACAACTTCTCCGTATTAACCTTAGACAAGATTTTGTAGCGAAATATCCATACTGGTAAAACACTAACACGGCCAAGACATTATACAGGTGATAGACAGAAACCATTAAATTCATGCCAGCACTAACTGAATTTATGTTTCAACCGTTACAGCATCATTGTTTAAATTTTATTTGATTCACAGCTGCAGGTCGACCATTGTTAATGAAGTTGAGTATTGTTGCTGATGTTGGCCATGGTTGTGGGGGGTATAAATAATTGCTGATGTTTACCATTTATTGTATTTTAATATTTGTTGACCACTGTTGACTACTCATTAAACAAAATCTTAAAATCTGTTCAAGAAAAGAAAAAATCTGTCTAATCTATTAAAAACGCAGATAAAAACAGTAGGAAAGGTGCTTAAGCTTGGAATAAAAGGGAAAAGGTGGAAACGAAATCTCACAAAAAGGTGCAAGAAACTATTTTTAAATCGCTTCACTTCATATTCGCAAATGCGTATATTGACTTGTCTTTATAAAACTAGCTATATTTTTGGAAAGGTACTGCATCTTAAAGTCCTTTTTCTTTACTCGTTACATATGAGTGTCCCTATACTTTAGATCAGGTGTGTGTATGTGGGGGGGGATTTACTTTGAAGGTTTAAGTATCGTGACAGAAAAGAAGCTACATCTAAATCTATATGTTTACTGTGTATACCATTGCGAAGTGCGGGCACAGGAAGGTACCTGATCTAGGATATCCTGAAGTAGGATTTCTTCCCGTTCCAATCGTATATGGAGCGCGGAAAAAATGGGTGATTAAAGACATCTGTGCATCCTGTAATAATTCCAATTCCAATTTGAACTGTTCTCGGGTATCCGACCGGGTAGCGTCGTAATTTCTCCACAATATTTCGGCAGACGTACACGCTGCCATCTTCAGGTGGTTCCTGACTAATGTTGTGCTGTTTCTCTCGGCGCCGTATATATACTAGTCGTTGCCCCCTGCACCGTTCCTCTCCTGGCGTCTTTGGTGCGGCCGGCGCGGCGGTTACTGGAGATGGTGGGGGAAGTGGCGCCTGGGTCTGAACTGGGGTCTGCAGTCTCCCTGCCTCCGCCGTCGGGGGCGGTCCTCAATCTCTGGGACCGCATCTTTCTCTCCAGGCTGAGTGCAGGGTTCCAAGCCTGACTAAGGTGAAGGCGCCGAGAGGAACAGCACAGCATTCGTCAGGAACCACCTGAAGATGGCAGCGTGTACGTCTGCCGAAATATTGTGGAGAAATTACGACGCTATCACGTCGGATACCCGAGAACTGTTCAAATTGGAAATACGCCGGGAAAACTAGAGATCGCAATTCTAATTACGTCTTCACGATTTCTACTGGAACGATACGTTGGAGGTTGAAAGATAACTCTAGATGCTACATTCCATACTTGTTCAAGAAACTTTCTAACTAAGCATTCGTGAGATAATTTGCTCCTTTCTTCAAGAATATGCCATTACAAGTTTTTCAATATTTCCATCACGCTCTCTCATGAGTTAAGCAGATCTCCTACTTTCCGTGCCGCTCTTCTTTGAAGACGTTCCGTGCCCCCTGTTAGCCGTACTTGGTATGAGTCCCACAAACTTCAGTAACATTCTAAGATGGGAAGCACAGTTGATTTGTAAGCAATTTCCTTTGTAGACTGACTGCATTTTATCCGTATCTCACCAATGAATTCTACATGCCTGAACTATGACTGAGTCTGTGTGAAAATCTCATTTCATATCCCCCATGACAACTTCAGAAAAAGTTAATGACTTAATAAAGCGTTAGTCCACTTCTGTCCACTATACAAGCAGTTATTCGGCTTGGCATTGATTGATGCATTTGCTGGCAGACCTCCTGCAGGATATTGTGCCAAATTCTATTGAACTGAGGCATTAGATTGTCAAAATCCCGAGCTGTTTGGAGAGCCCTGACCATAATGCTCCAAATGGTCTTAGTTGGGGAGAGATGCGGCGACCTTGCTGGTCAAGATAGGACTTGGCAAGCACGAAAACAAGCAGCACAAACTCTCGCGGGCAGACATTATCTTGCTGAAATATAATCCTAGGATGGCTTGCCATGAAGGGCAACAAAACGGGGAGTAGAATATCGTCAACGTACCGCTGTGCTGTAATGGTGCCACATGACAACCAAAATGGTCCTGCTATGAAATGAAATAACAGCCCAGACTATCTACACTGGTTGTCGGGCCGTAAGGCAGACGACAGCTAGCTTGGTATTCCACCACTACCTGGGAGTCTCCAGACATGTCTTCAGACTGGAGTCTTATTGACTGGAGTAGAAATTGTCTTCAATATTGAGACCTACTTCTAACTGAGCCCCCATAACCAGCGAAGATGTATCTGGAGACTTCCTAGGCAGCGACAGGATAGCAACCTGTCGCCCGACATACAACCCAACAGTCGTGACTGATGGCCTGGGGCGTTTTTTCGTTTCATAGCAGGATCCGTTTGGTTGACATCTGCGACACCCTTACAGCACAGTGATACTTCGACGATATTCTACAAGCCATCCTGGGCTTACATTTCAACAAGATAATGACCACCCTAACACGGCGAGAGTTACTACTGCTCGTCTTCCTGCATACCAAACCCTACCTCAACGCTACTTCCACTAATGTTGATAACTCTACATCCAAGGTAACATGCTGCGTCTTCCCCACCAAAAAATCCTCAGCCTGATCGCAAGTTTTGTTTGATAAACCATATAACCGCACTGTTGTTAATAATCGTTGCTGTCAAACGCTTTCCGGAACTCAAGATGTACTCCACCACATGACTGCTTATCCGTGACTTTCAGGATATCACGTGAAAAAAAGCGCAAGTTGGGTTTAGCTGCATCGATGTTTTCGTAATCACTGCTTCTCGTTCTGTTAGAAATACTTCTTTATGTCTGAGCTCAGAATATGCTCCAGGATTCTACGACTGATGGGCCTCACTGAGATAGGACAGTATCTTTGGGGATCACCTCTGTTACTCTCTTAGTAGACAGGTGTGGCCTGTGTGTGAGTGAGGTTTTCTTTTCAGTCACTGTTCAGATTTTTGTTCAAGGAATATATCTCGTAGGGAGCAGAGGACTTCACCTAACACCATCTTCACAGACCACGCTTTAGCGGTGGTGAAACTTCTCCCGAAATTCCGTGAAAGCGACTCTCTCGCAGACAAAACGAAAACTGGACAGTCTAAAGTAGATGCGAAAGAAGCGCTGTTATGGTGTTGTTGAGTGTTACAACAATTCGATTTACAGGGAACTGACCCTCTTTATTTCGAAATTTGCTAATGAAAGTGTCTTCTACCCAGTTGCTGATCGTAAGTAAACGTCGTGAGCACCACCCCACGATCCTCAGTATGTCTTTAGCAGACATTATTAGCTCTGATTTCCTACTGAAAGTACAAAAAAGAAATTTCATCAAAGGTGTCACAAACTTATTTCAGAACATATAGACAACTCACATGTCAACTGTCCCATAATAAACGTTGCATACGACTTTCCACATGAAGCAGGTAGCTTCCTCAACTGTCCTCTCAACGAATCGATTTCTGGTAATAAAAATAACAATCTATACAGGAAGGAATTAAACAAAGTTTAACGGATCTTAGCAACCAAATTATTGATAATGAACTATGAACGATGTTGTTGACAGAGATAATAAACGATCCTGCTCTCTTCCAGTCAGCAACATGAACAGTTGAATGATAAAGAGTCCTTTGTTTATGTTTCCGATAGTAAGATATAGGACAAGCAATGACAAGATGAAAGTTATTGCTTTGATTGTTACACTTTCAACAGCAATCTCAGGTTAGTAGCAACACTGCAAATATTTATTTCGATGGTATGAGAAAAATAATCCATTGTACTTCCACTGCTTGTTGTAGCAATATTAGAAAATAAGGATAGAATTTATTTATGTCGGTATCGCCCTTTCAGGCAGGGCAGTATAACAAACCGAGAAAAAAACAGCATCTCTTGCATAAATCTTTGCTGCACTGTAGCACTGAAACTGCGTATTTGTGAAATAAGCAAGCATAGCTACGAAATCCGCCAAATACAATGCGAAAGCTTCAGAAACTATGAAGTCGAGATTGCGCTGTACGATATGCTTTTGTTGCACAACCTAGACACATGACACGTGATCCCTTGATAACCAACACCCCCCTCCCTCCAGAATTTACGGCACTTATCAAGTTTAGGGGGACAAAATTTTCGAAATTATTTTTTCTCACTTTTTGATAAGTTACAAAATGTTGATCTCGAAGACATTATTTATTTCCTCCCCCAATAAAAACTTTTTAATATATCGAGAGAAAAAAAATTTTAAATGAAAATTTTTTTGTCATTTTTTGACCGCGCCACGAATATGTTATTTTTTCTCACTTTTTGATCAGTTAGACTATGTTGATCTCGAAGATGTTATTTATTTCCATCCCCGATAAAATTTTTTAATATATTGAGAGAAAAAACATCAAAAATTTCATGGGTGTCCCCCTAAAATCGAAAAGTGCCGAATTTACGACTGCAATTAGTACCAATCTGAGCAGTATAGTTGTCAGTATAGAGTCTCGACCAGGATATTTTGTACTTATTTTGTATGTGACAGCCGGCCGGTGTGGCCGTGCGGTTCTAGGCGCTCCAGTCGGGAACTGCGTGACCGCTACGGTCGCAGGTTCGAATCCTGCCTCGGGCATAGATGTGTGTGATGTCCTTAGGTTAGTTAGGTTTAAGTAGTTCTAAGTTCTACGGGACTAATGACCACAGATGTTAAGTCCCATAGTGTTCAGAGCCATTTGAACCATTTTTTGTATGTGACATATCACTGGATACCTTATAATTTCAATTAACTAGTGCACAAACTACAAATTAAGACTTCCTTTGAATGAAATATGGAGTAGTACAATTTAGAATGGTTTGGTAATAATGTCCCCCACTTCAATGTTCTAGGATTAAGTTCTGTTGTTACGTCCAAGCCGAACCGTGGCCTCGCAAACAGAGAATCGGAAGCCACGATATATCCGGAATAAAAGAGCCAGATATTACTCTCAAACAAGAGTAACAAAGTCATTGCTTCATTCGCATCAATTTAAGATGTTTTGCGTCCCAACCTAACCACGTCTCTGACGAAAAACAAAAACAGAACCAAAATTATATATGAAGCCATAGCTCTGCTTATTTATATACTGTATGTATTTTAATTTATGCACGTTGTTCTTGGCTGAATAGATTGCGTCTGCTATGCTCATTGTAATTGACTAACTAGATCACATGCCCTGTGCTCGAGTTGCGTAATAAAAGCACATCGTACGGCGCTGCCTCGATTTCTCAGTTTCCGAAGCTATCGTGCTGTATTTGGTGGATTTCGTATTTACACTTGCTTGTTCCGTAATACGCATTTTGAATGCTACAGTGCATTAAAGATCTATCCAAAACACGTCGTTATCTTCTCGGTTTGTTGCGCTGCAGTGCTGAAAGTGCGATACCAGTATATAAAAATTTGCATTAAAAATGTTCTCGAAGCCGAATAAGACTGTTTACTGCATATCTGTCATGTCTTTGTCCCGAACGCCGGTCTTCCAGTCTTTCAAAACTTACAGAAATCACCAATGTCAACAATTTGTATCAACAGCGTCAGGCCATCCACATGAAAATACTACATTTTGTGCTGACCATATACATGGAAATAGTAACTGGAAGAAACACTTTTGGAATTTATTTACCAGTCTGGTTTACAAATAAATCATGTAGTTCACTTTTTTAACAACGTCTTTGTCGTGTGAATTACTATTCAAGGGTAAGTCGTCTATTACAGAGAAGTTTTCAGAATACGTTATGAATTTTATGTTGTGTTCGTCTATAAACATCACATTTTTAAAGATCTAGGAATTATAACTGCAACATCACAACACATATATTTATCAATGAATTTTGTTGGAAATAATCATCCACTGTTGTAACTGAGTAATAATATCCGCAACTACGTCATTATACGAAAATTATTGCCTCCATTCCTCTTCTTTAAAACTGAATTTGTGCCAGATATGAACATTGTTCATCACAATATCAAACGGAAGCTTTTCTTGATGTTATGCAGCTATTATTTCTTTGAGCCCAAAGAAGCTTTCAGCTTCATAAGCCATCGTCAGGTGACAAAACCGATTAGTGATAAAATAAATATTAATCATGGAAGTGTTTCCTTTTTGTATTATTCTCATGTTCTGTCCAGCGCCGACGGGAACTCAGTTGATTTACAGTATTATTCACCTTCTCAATGACGTAAAATGTCTGAGAGATACTAAAATTAAATACGAAAACCAACTTTTATTCATTAATATCACATGTATTTTTCACTAGCATAGTGCACATGCCTCCTCTTCCTGAAATATTTTTCTTTCTTGTGTATACTTTTCTTGTTCTTCTTCTCCTTCTTTTGTGACGACCTCTGTGAGACCATAGGTAGCCCGTTCCAGTATGGATTGGGTTTTCCATTTCTCCCGTCAAAATATACGCATATGTTTCCTTGTTCTCTCCTTCTCTTCTTCCGTTATCCTCTGTGTCTCTTTTCTTGTCTGCTCTACAGGTTCTCCTTTATCCCGTTCGTTTATTATTTTCTATTGCTAGTCACTGTCCTATTAGTTGGTGTCTACTTATTTCTGTCTCAGGCACGTCCTTCCTGAATTCAACAACCCACTTGATTCTTGACTTCCTTCTCGTCTTGTAAAATTTCACCTGTTCTCATCCAGTCATTCTACTCAAGCCAACCCTGACACCCTGATAACGTTTCGAGAAAATATTTCCGTTTTGAGTCTGGTTTCATCTATGTTGTCCTAAACTTCCAGTACGGATCTATCTTAATCTTCCTTCCCATCTTTCTTCTCTAATTTTTGGGTTCTAGTCTCTTCTTTTGCTAATTGCTCTGCAACCTATCTTCATAGTATTGTCGTATCAGCTGAAAATAACACTTTGTTCCCCAGTGTTGTCTGGTAGCATCCGATTGTTGTGTATGTGGATATGATGATTTTATTACTAAGGGGGGGGGGGGGGTGCAGTGCAGTGGTTAGCACACTGGACTCGACAACGTTGACAGAATGGTAAACCCTATCTTCCTTCCTTATTTTTCATATACACTGATCAGCCAGAACATTATGACCAACTACCTAATAGATGGTATGTGTAACTTTTCACGGATAACAGCAGCGACGTGTCATGATGTGGAAGCATTGTGGGTTTGGTAGGTCGCTGAAAGGAGTTGGCACCACATCTGCACACCAAAATCAGTTAATTCCCGTAAATTCCAAGGAGGGTGGACGTTCAGTCATATCCCAGATGTGTTCCATCAGGTTCAGATCTGACAAGTTGGGGGAGCCGGCATATCAATTGTAACTCGCCACTGTGTTCCTCGAACCACTTCCTCACACACTTGACCCTTTGACATGCCCATCATCTTGTTTATAAATGCCATTGTTGTTGGGAAACACGATCGTCATGAAGGGTGGTCTGCAACCAGTGTACGATACTCTTTAGCCATCATGGTACCTTGCACAAGCCCCATTAGACCCCAAGTGAGTGTTCCTCAATGCATAATGGAGCCGCCGCCAGTCTGTCTCCGTCCCGCAGTACAGTTGTCAAGGAACTGTTCCCTGGAAGGCAATAGATTCGCGCACCCTCATCGGCATAAAGGAAATGTCGTGTAACTAGGGCCTCCCGTCGGGTAGACCATTCGTTGGGTGCAAGTCTTTCGATTTGACGCCACTTCGGCGACTTACGCGTCGATGGGAATGAAATGATGATGGTTAGGACAACACAACACCCATTTCCTGTGCGGAGAAAATTTCCGACCCAGCCGGGAAACGAACCCGAGCCCTTAGGATTGACATTCTGTCGCGCTGACCACTCAGCTACCGGGGTCGGATGATAAATTAGGTATCAGGATTCATGAGACCATGCAACGCTCTGCCACTGCGCCAAACTGTGGAGGCCTATCATTGGGAGTAGTCGGAGCACTGTGTGTTGAGAAACACTTATGCTCTGCCAAGCATTAAAGTCTGATGTTAGTTCCGCCACAGTTCGTCACCTGTCCTGTTTCACCAGTCTGCCCAGCCTACAAAGTCTGATATCTGTAATGAGGAGTGGGCGCCCAACCCCTCGACATCTGGATGTTGTTTCACTTTGGTTTCGCCATGTACTGAAGATAATCACCACAGCACTCCTCGAACACGCGACAAATCGTGCAGTTTCCAAAACATTCATGGCGAGCCTCTGGGCCATCACAATCTGTCCTCAGTCAAATTCAGATAGATGGCACGCCTTAACCATTATATACACGGACAGCATGCTCACTAATACTACATGCCTCGTGTGTGTGTCCGCTAGCACTCATTCCTAGTCATGTGACGCAGCTATCACTTGGGTGGGTTCACATCGGTAATAGGTCAGTGGTTAAAAAGGTCTTGGCTGATCAATGTATTACACCAGTTGCTTATATTTATCCAGTATTTTCATGGAATCTTCAGATGTTTCCTTTTCCAATCTTAGGGATATTCACTAAGATTTGTTGTTGATGATCCTTAGCACTATCCTTCTTGCCATTTTGCTCAGCCAGTCAAGCCGTTTCTTTGCATTTACTTTGGGCTCATCCACCGATTTTATATCATCCACGAAAACTAGGATGTCCAACTATGCCCTGTTGTCCTTCTTGACCTCAGTGTGTGTCTTTTGTATTCGCATTTTGGCGTTCACTATTCTCCATTGTCGGATAATTTCATCCAGTACTATAATGGAAAAATACTGGTGACAGCTGATCTCCTATTGGAATCCTGCCTTACGTTAGTATCAAACTATTTTGACAATGCTCACTTCAATTTCTTGTCTCAGAGTCTGTCAGTATCTCAATTGCCAGTTCTCTCTGTTTCATTCAGGGCTCTTCTCTTCAGGTTCCCCACCAGAATCTACCTGACTATAAAGCTGAAGTTACTGCAGTATTTTCATTCTACAAGGATCTGTGAGTCGTTTCATTGTGAATAACTACTCTACATGTTCTCATACTTGCTTAAATCCCTCGTTGTTGTGACAGGTTTTACTTCCTAGTTCTTCTACTCTCTTCAGGAGGAGGCTCTACAGCACATGACAGTACCCATTTCTGTACACAGTATCTAGCGGTACTATCTTTCTGTATTTGTTTCTGTCTCTCTGGTCCTCTTTAGTGTGCTAGGATTCCATTTTGTCATCATTCAGGTAGTTTATTCGTTCTCTAGATCTAGTTAACAGTATGTTGAGTTATTCGATGAAAAAATCGATTTTTGGGAAAATGTACTTTCGAAATATTTAGAGTCTCCAGTTTAAGATTCTAAATTAACTGTTGAGATGACGTGCATTGAAGCATTTTAATCGTTTTTTAAAAATTGCGACAAATGATATTCTGCATCATGAAATGAAATGATCGTATGGCATTGTTGGCCGGGGGCCCCATGCGGGGAAGTTCGGCCGCCGTATTGCAAGTCCTTCGGCGACTTGCGAGTCAATGATGATAAAGAACACACAACACCCAGTCATCACGAGGTAGAGAACATCCTTGACCTCGCCGGGAATCGAGAACGCTACCGCAAGACCACGAGCTGCGGACTCTGCATCATGTTTATGAGACATGAAAGATGTCCGTAATATCCTACATTGTCAGAGATGTAACTGAGCAAAGAAAATTATCTTTCCTGTTAGCTACACAGCAAGACCGTTGACGATCCATTTTGCACCATTTGTATTGCTTCCTTCGTGAGTAGGCCTAGATCCATATATTCTTGTTATGAAAGCCATCCCCCCCATGAACCATGGACCTTGCCGTTGGTGGGGAGGCTTGCGTGCCTCAGCGATACAGATAGCCGTACCGTAAGTGCAACCACAAAGGAGGGGTATCTGTTGAGGAGCCAGACAAACGTGTGGTTCCTGAAGAGGGCCAGCAGCCTTTTCAGTAGTTGCAGTTGCAATAGTCTGGATGATTGACTGATCTGGCCTTGTAACACTAACCAAAACGGCCTTGCTGTGCTGGTACTGCGAACGGCTGAAAGCAAGGGGAAACTACAGCCGTAATTTTTCCCGAGGGCATGCAGCTTTGCTGTATGTAGCATGGAGAGCTGCATCAAAGCAGTCTCAGGACTGAAGACCACAACAACAACAACAACAACAACAACAATGAAAGCCATATTTGGTGAAGTCGCTGGGTTTTCTTCCCTTCAATATGCCAAGACCAGTGCCCTCAATAAACAACGTGCGAAAAAGTTACGTAATATCTTAGTTGAATCAATAATTGTCGATTTTTAATCACAAAAATTTCTTCCACCTCCAGAACATAAACATAATAGGGTGCATTGCTTGTCCGCTAAGAAGTGGACCCTGCCGCCGTTCGGTTATTGCCGGTTGAAGTCGGAGTTGCCAGTCTTTGCGAACCAACAGTCAGTGGCGTTGAATTACTAGCGCTGTGTTTGACAATACAGTGTGTGACCATATCTGAATATGAAGTCTCTACAATGTATTATTACGGAACATTGTTGCTCCCACGCGTCATTTCTAACGTCGGAAACGATAGGTATTGCGCGCGAATTGCAGGCCCTCAAAGCACCGACCTTTTCTCCGTGCATGTGCGAAGGCTTTGCTCCGCACGGTACCAGAATTCGCGGCCACGAGGGGGCAAGTCGTAGCGGACAAGCGATAGTATGGCATTAAGCATGATAACTAAAATGTTTGTGTAGGGAATTCCCCTTATGGAACATCTCGACGAAGTGTTGTAACAAACTGCACTCTGAATTTCATAAAAGAAGAAGAGAAAATGTGGGTCTTGGTCTTGCATGATTTTGTGCTCGTCATCAGAGCAGCAAATAACAGCTTCATTGGTGAAGTACAATGGCAGTATTCACCGTATTCAGATATCGATGGAGTTAAAAGAGTATTAGATGAGTTAATGAAGGTAAGCACTGCCTTCAGTTGCTTCACTTTCTTTACCCGCTCTTTTTCTGAACTTTCACACGCTTTCCACAAGGCTACTAAAGTGCGGATTTCTGAAGTTTTGCCATATTTTAATTCATTGTCTTAAAATCAATTAACATTCTCCGTTTTGTTGTTTCTCTGTCGGTCGGCATTTCTACAAATAACCTGCAGGTGTTCACCATAACTATGAGTTAGCTGGCACGGCTGGCCAGTCAATGCAAATATGCCGGTAGTATTTGTGCGTTTGTGAGATTTTTTCGGTCTTATCGACGACATTACAGAACAATTTGTCTTATTATTATCTTACTTGAGTGTACTCGAGTAGGAGTGCTTTAAGCTCCACGTAACGACAGGTCAATGAGGTAACAGCAAACGCGGAAGTATACGTAGCGCAGTGTTACATCAGTCTTAATTTTAAACGTTTAAAGTCAGTGCTGTTAGTATTCGACTCGTGCACATACGGATAACTAAGCATTAGGGCTGATTGTTTAGTTTGCAAAGTTTTTGTTGAAGGGAGCTAAAATCATGGATTTAAAAAAAGAAACTTGGTGCGTTTAAAGGAAAACAACGTCAGGAAAAAGGAGAGAGCAAACAAAATTTGTCCATAATTGACAAATTATTACTCCGTCTTCTGCAAGCACTTCCGGCCCAAATATTTTTTTGATTGTGACGAAGATACTGTGGTATCTGTTGAGAAGCTATTGAAGACGATCCAACAGTAATTGCAGTTAAAAGTACCGCCGACCATGACGACGCCACCAATCATGTCGACGATATCTGCACGGTATACGAAACATGGAACGACCCGTCGACCTATACACTCTTAGAAAAGGTAAATAAAGCTTCCTATGACTTCAGAAACTTAACGAACAAGACATTGAGTGATAAAGAAAAACGTTTAATTCTTGATGTGGGAGCGTTACAGCTTTCAGGACCATTTCCTAAAGATCACCACCAGAACAACAGGTGTTTTTCAACATCGTATTACATTTCAATTTCTAAGTATGGACCATTTGATCGCTTTTTGCAGCATTATTCCAAAATTCTAGACGCTGCCTATTGCCAACCTTGCTGGTTGATTGTTTCGCAAAGATATAATACATTGTGTACGCGTAATCGGGTCTGGCGGCACTTATCAGAAAGAATTAAAGAACACTGTTTCTCGAGTGGACACACGGAAGCACGTGCTGTGTTCAAACTGTTGAAAAAGAATAATACAATCGACAAGGAAGCTGAAAATGAAATTCGTAAAGAAGCGACATTTTGGAAAATGGTTCTTACAAGATTATTCGATATCATAGTTACTTTACTTTACTTTACTTTACATGTGGCAAGGGCCTTATCGACCATACACCTGCTCTGTGAGCCTCTTCCACTTCTGTCTGTCCAATGTGCTGTTTGTCCAGTTGCCTGTTGTTGTTCATCCTAGTTGTGTCCTCTCGAATGTTATCCCGCGATCTCATTCTGGGTATTCCTCTTCCTCTCGCTCCATCTATTGTTCTGCTGAATGCCATTCTAGGTAGTCTATTCTCTGTCATTCTTGCTATATGGTCTGCCTAATTCAACATTCTCCTCTAGGGCACTTCGACGATGTTACAGTGTTTGTACAGCCCTCTTAATTCTTCATTTCTTCTTATTCTCCATTCCATATTATTTTCGTCATATACAGGTCCAAAAATTTACCTTAGTACTTTTCTTTCGAATATTAACAGTTTGTCTTCATCTTTCTTTCTAAATTTTAATGTTTCACATCTGTATAACATCACAGGTCTAATGGTAGATTGATATAAGCGGATTTTGAAGTTACAGCTTTGTGATCTTTTTCTTAGGGTTTTGATGAAACCTGTTCTATTGCTATTACTAAAAAGTCTTCCTAGGTACTTGAAGTGGTCAACAATCTTGAAATTGAATCCATCTACAGTCAAAGGTGCATCTTTTCTGGTTTTCTTACTTATGGGCAAGTATTCTGTCTTTTCTTCATTAGCATGTAATCCTGTTTTCTCAGCAATTTTGCTTCATTCTGATTAATTCTGTTTTGGAACTACTTATTAGTGCTACATCATCTGCATAGGCAAGTCCTATTGCCGGAGCCCTTGTGGACTGGTTTTAGAAAATTCTCCATCAATCTTCTCAAGGACAAGGTTAAATAAAATAGTTGAAATGGCATCCCCTTGTCTCAGTCCAGTGTACACCTTAAAATCTTCAGTTTCTCCTACCAGTGTCTTTATGCGACATAAAGTTTCGTCTATACACATTTTGACCAATCTGATTAATTTTGATGGTATTTTAAATTCCTTCATTATATTTAGAAGTCTCTGTCGGTGTATGCTATCATAGGCCTTTTTAAAATCTACGAGTAATATGTGGACATCTACATTGAATTCCCACGCCTTCTCAGTTACTTGTCTTAGAGTGAATAAATGATCTAATGTGGATCTGTTTCTGTGGAAACTGCATTGGTAGTCCCCAGTCAGTTCTTCTGTTATTAGAATCAACCTGTTTAATAGGCAGCTCGATAAGATTTTGTAGGTGACATCCAGCAAGGCAATTTCTCTATAGTTATTACAAATAAATTGATCGTTCTTCTTAAATATGGGAAACACAATTGCAGTTTTCCAATCTGCAGGAATGGTTTCTGTCTTCCAAATTGTTTCTATTAATGCTTGTATTTCTAATTCCAATTGTGGGCTTCCATTCTTTAATAACTGAGGGTATATCTGGTCTTCGCCACAAGCCTTGTTATTCTTTAATTTCTTTATTGCTTGCTGTATTTCATTTACTGATGGGGTAGTAACTGTATCAGCTGTATAAATTGTATCGGGTTCTTCCAATTTAAAGTAAGAGTGTTGGTCATTGCAGTTGAAAAGCTGTGAAAAGTATGTCTTCCATCTTTTTTGTATGTCATTTTTGTTGGTCAATATTTTCCCATAGTGATCGTTTATAAACTATTCCCTTTTATTGAATTTACCAAAGGATTTTTTTTATACATCTGCCTTGTCCTGTGATGTTGGAAATCATCCTCTGCTTCTCTGATCATATTGTTATAGTATTCCCTTTTCTGTTGTCTTAGGGTTCTTTGCGTTTCTTGGCAGCGTTTGTAGTATCTATTCTTCAATGTCATATTGTCATTTTCTTTAATCCATGCGTTCCTCGCATTTCTTCTTTCCAGCACTTTTTCATGAAACTTTGTGTTAAACCAAATTTTATTAGGGCGCTCTCTTTTACCCATGATTTTGGAAGCTGCTTCTTGAATACAGCCCTTCAGGTGTCTCCATCTGCTTTCGACATCCTGTGGTTCTGTGTTGGTCAGTCTCGGTTTTGTTGGATTGCTCTCAATTTCTATTGTAAAATTTTCTTTTACATTTACTTTCGCCAGGTTTCCTATGTTACATTTGCAATTTCTTCTCCATTTCTGTTTACTTTCCTTATGAGTTTCACTTTCAAAATGGTTCAAATGGCGCTGATCACTATGGAACTTAGCTTCTGAGGTCATCAGTCCCCTAGAACTTAGACCTACTTAAACCTAGCTAACCTAAGGACATCACACACACCCATGCCCGAGGCAGGATTCGAACCTGCGACCGTAGCGGTCGCGCGGTTCCAGACTGTAGCGCATAGAACCGCTCGACCCTGGCCGGCAGTTTCACTTTCATTTTTGATATGATTAACATGTGGTCTGTGTCATAATCCGCTCCCCTAAAGGTTCTGAAATCTTTAATACTGTTTTGGAATCGTTTCTGGATAGCTACATGATCTATTTGATTGACTACCTTTCCATCTGGTGATATCAATGTTCCTAAATGAATGCGTTTATGATGAAATTTTGTGCCGCTTATCGTGAGACCATTTGTCATTGCGAAGTTTATAAATCGAACCCCATTATTTGAACTTTCCTCGTGTAAGCTAAAATTGCCGATGGTTGGCTTGTAGATTTCTTCCTTTCCTATTTGGCATTAAAATCTCCTAATACTATTTTCACATTGTGCCTACTTAATAAGTTGTACGTTTGTTCCAGTTGGCTGTAGAATTCTTCCTTCGTGTTGTCATCCTTATCTACTGTGGGTGCGTGTGTAGAAACCGGTTCCAAATTCACGACGCTGACCGCAGTCTCCATACATTATTGTCCCGTCTGCTATTTTCAGTGAACCTGTTCCCCGCCATCTTACTTCTTGGAGAGCTACCAGTTGCATTCTGTATTTTCTTAATTCGTTTGCTAGTATTTGGGCAGTTCCAAGGCGATGCAGGCTTCTAATATCCCATGATCCAACAGAGAATTCCATGTAGCTTTGCCAGTTCTTGTTCCTGTAAATCCTGTCCTGTTTCCAAGCCTGGCGTTGAGTATCCTGAATGTTTCGCATTTTTACATGAGAGGGTTGGTAGCCCTCTGCACAACCCCCAACCTGGAGGACCAGGAGTCTTGATTTTGCGGTACTCTACCCCTAGGGAGGGGGGGGGGGGGGGGGTAGAGTATCGCGACTGAGTGATCCTCTCCGGCCCATGCTAGTTTTTGTCCACACCGGGTATTTTATTTTCCCGGTACACTCTATATCTAGAGTGCTTCCCCTACCCGCCACATGGGAAGGCGCCCGATGCGGGATTATCAAACCCCACACGGGCGATATCATACTTGCCATAGCAAAAAGTTCATTGGCTTTCAGAGGACATCGAGAGAACTTAAGTCAGGAGGATGGATACCACGGCAATTTTCTGTCAGTTGTAGAGCTTGTCGCCTGGTACGATCACATTTTTACTGCACGCTTTGGATATGTCCAAAGGTAATCATTTCCACTTCTAAGAAACATTTTTAGTATTTTATTTCTTGTTTATTTTTTCAATTGCTTAAATTCCACGCATTTTTGTTTCTAGGTTTTACAAGGTATCTGAGTCCAACAATTCAAAATGAATTGATTGAATGCTTAGGGAACAAACTTGAAAATTACCTGCTAGAAACAAATCAGAGCATTACCATTTTCCGCAATCATAAAGAACACTACACAGGATATATCGAACGCAGATCAGTTAAGCATAGTTCTTATATGCGGTAATAGCCAGATCGGAAAATGGACAACCAGTTTATTGACAAAAATATTGATTTAAAAAATTGTGTGAGTCAAGGTGATGATGGGGTCAATGTGTTGAGTGGTATTTATAATGGCGTACAAAAACAGATTAAGAATATTCAGCCAAATGCGGGGATGTACAATGCAATAGTCATAATTTGAATTTAGTAATAAATGATGCTATTAGATACACATAATATTTTCGGGAGCAGCATTAAGCGTTCGGATCTACTGTCGAAATTGACTGGCGATCAGAAACCACTCTAAAACAATTAAATCGGAGTATATTTGGTCTACTAAAGTTAATACGATATCTGCAATAAAACTTTTTTTTTACAGTCATGACATTATCAGAAATAGTACTGAAGAGTTCCAGTAAAGTTAAGCGTAGTGAAGCAGAGAGCATTAAAACAAGAGTGCTAAATTTCAAGTTCGTATTCCTTTGCGAATTCATGCATCAAATACTGAATGACATCATTTATGCATCCAAAATCTTACAAAAACGTGATACGCATTTGGACGAAGCAAGTGGGGCCTTAGCAGATGTTAAAATTGATATTTTATAGAAATGATTTCGAATCATTCATGTGCAAAGCCATTAGTGGAAACATAGATCCAAATTCCTACGAAAAATGGCAAAAGAAAGTTAAATATAATTTTGACGAACTAACTTTTGACCCGCGATTTCTGAACAGGGGAGAAATTCGGGATGCAGCAAAAAGAGTCATTCGTTTCGGCACATCTATATTTCTGAAACTAATAGACGTATTCAATGAATTTTGTGTTTTGACAAACGAGAAACCCAAAAAGTTTTTTATACCTTCTCATTGATGGCTGGCCTCTGGAAGTGCGGGAATTTTTAAATCAATACCGTACATCTCAAGGGGGACAAATTGAACGTCTTTGAGAATGTATGAAAAAAAACTTTTTGAGTTCCCCGTTCATCAAAAAACAAAATTCGTTGTAGGCCTATATGTTTATTAATTTCAGTAATATAGACGTGCCAAGTAGAATGATTCGTTTTGATACACCCTGGATTTAACGTTACTATTTTCAGAAATGCACTAGACACATTAATACTTCAGTTAAATACACATTTTACTGGCATGAGTGCAGTCTGTGAAATATTTAATTTCCTAATATTACCAGTTTTCCTGACTGTAGATAAAGCAGCTTTATTACAAAAATGTGATTAATCCAAAGTAAATATTTTGATATAGTCGGCCTTTATTTTCCACTTCAGTTTATTAATACTTATCACCTTGTTCTACCTAAACTGACTACGACATGAACTATTCATCAATTAGGAACGGAAATTATAATTAAATATGCAGTGCTAGTATGTGACATTACAGAAGTGTTTACTGTAATTTTATTATTTTATGCAGTACCTGTCACTTCTGCAACGGCCGAAAGACCATTCAACAAACTAAAAATCTTCTTCTTCTTCCGTGTCCGGATGCACCAATTATATCTTCCCTTCCCAGAAATTAGCAACGTAGATTGCTTTGTCATTGACTTTCAAAATATCATCTTTAGTGCATGTCATAGACATATCTGGGCAGATCAGTAGATGGTCCAAGTCCTGTATTGCTCCGCATTCACACCTGTCGCCATCACTGTAACCCCATTTAAATAGGTTTGATTTGCACCCAGTTACTCCAGTGCGCAGCCGGTTTAATGACCTCCAAGTTGTAAAAGGTAGTTGAAATCCTGCAGATCCCTCCTCAAGTAGATCCATTGTGGAGTGTGGCACCATTTCTTCCCAAAGAGATAGCCGCCTTGTGGCGGGTTTGGTGACGAGCTCTTCAGTAGTTTCAATGAAACTCCTGCGGGATTTCAGCCGGACACGTTGTTTTCGGTGCATATGCAACGGGTGTCGAGGATCATTCTTTTGTTTTGATCTTTCGATCTCGGCGGCTACTTGTCTGCGGATAGTGGGTGGTGCTATGCCTATGATGGGGTAAATGATGTCTGTGGGAGTTGGTTTGAGGCATCCTGTGGCAATACGTACAGTTTCGTTTACGGCGACGTCAACTTGCTTAGTGTGAGCAGAGTTCCTCCAAACTGGCGCCGCATATTCCGCTGCTGAGATACTCAGCACCAGACCCGTGGTGCGCAAAACATGTGGTTGAGCTCCCCACGGTGAACCTGTTAGCTTCCGCAGTATGTTGTTCCTGGCACAGACCTTTTTTTTAGTGTTGTGACAGTGCTGCTTAAAAGTAAGTGCTCTGTCCAATGTTACTCCCAGGTATTTTGGGCTGTTTGTATGTTTCAGCTCTTCCCCTTGCCACATGACTCGGAGTTTCCGTTTGGCTTGTTTGTTCCTAAGATGGAAGGCGGATACTTGAGATTTACTAGGGTTTGGTTTGAGATTATTGCCGTCGTAATAGGTAGCAAGTTCTGTTAAGGCTCCTGTGAGATTCTCCTCCACTTGTTCAAAGGTTTTATCCTGTGTGGCCACTGCTGCATCATCAGCATATATGAACATTCGTGTCCGGCGGCTGATGGGAAGATCATTGGTATAGATGTTAAATAATATTGGAGCCAAGACACTACCCTGTGCAAGTCCATTTTTCTGTGTCCTCCAACGGCTGTTTTTAGATTGTAAGGTTACATAGTAGCGTCTGTTTTGTAGCAGACATTGCACGAACATAGAAAGGGTGTAGTCCTTAGTGACATTATACACTTTCTGGGTAAGCAACTTATGGTTAACTGTGTCACATGCAGCACTGAGATCCAGGAATGCGACCCCAGTTACTTCTCCTCTCTGATAGCCGTCTTCGATGTACTGTGTGAGATTAAGAATTTGGCCGCAGCATGATTTTCCTGGTCGGAATCCAGCTTGTTCGTTAATGAGGGCTTTGTCCACATAATCAGCTATGCGTTTGAGGACCATTCGCTCCAGCACTTTAAATAAATGGCAAAGCAGTGATACAGGCCGGAAATTTTTAGCTTCAGCTGGGTCTTTCCCTGGTTTTAGTAATGCAATAACCCGAGCTTTCCTCCACAGTTTAGGAATTTGCATTGTTGTAATACAGTTATTCATTAGCTCTAGGATCCATGCTTGTACTCCCGGTCCAAAATGTTTAATTTGCTCAGATCTCAGATCATCGAGGCCAGCGGCCTTATTGTTTTTCAAATCATTGATGGCATCTTGTAGTTCCTGAATGAAGAACGGGCGAGCTAGGAAGCTAATCTCCTCGTTCAATTTTCTTTTAATTTTGCCATTCCTGATCTTCCTTTTAGTTTTTCCGTTCATGAGTAGTTGGTGAGCTATCTGATCGGGTGTAACTTCACTGTAATTTGGTTGTGGTTCTGTTGGGTCGTTGTTGAGACTTTTGACCAGTTTCCATGCCTTCCTACTGCTGTGCTTCATGTCCGTCTCTTGTAGGAGGTTGCACCACTTTTCCTTTCTCGCTTCGGAGATACCAGACATCAGTGCCTCACCTGCCTGTATCGTTTCCTCTGAGAAGGGGTCCTTATTGTATAGTTCTTCATACTTTTTCAGAGCTTCCTTGCTGCTACCATTTAGTCCAGCGATATACTGGGTGCGGCACCCTCTAGGTATGCGCCGTCGAGAGATTTTCTTGACGAGGTCTATGAAAGTTTCATATGATTGTATCTCTGGTTTAATTTCCAAGATCTCCTTATCAAGGTCCTCTGTAAAAAGTTCCCAATGAGCTTTTTTGAAATTGAAGCGTCTCTTAAAGGGCATTACATCTGATTTGATTACTGCAGTAATGCAGCAAGTTATTGCTCTGTGTTGCGATCTTGGAATTGGGTCCTCGATTTGCTTTACAGTTTGCAGGGATACCTTTTCGGAGACAAAGATGTTATCTGGATTAAATCCTCGTTTCCATCTTCCGCTGTTAAATGATGCAGGCAACTTTGGGTCATGTATCAATTTCAGTTTAGCCTGGTCTGCCCAGGTCTCCAGCATTTCGCCATCATCATTTGTCTCTTTATAACCCCATGCGAGACCGTGACAGTTAAAATCTCCTAGTACAACTTTAATGTTTTTTGAATGGAAATTTCCAGGCTCCGTAAATTTAAACCTCGCACTGGGTGGTTTGTACACGGATGTTTCAGTACATGAATGTAGCTCAATAGTTAAAATTTCTATATTTTTTTCGCAGGTCAGAGCACAGGAGCGTACGTCTAAGTTCGGTTTCACAAATATAGCACTTCCGTACCTTTCGTGTGGTCTCTCGAGAACTAATTTCACGCCCTGTATTTTTGGTCTATGGCTAGTTGGTGCTCTGTGTGTTTCTTGTAACACTAAAACGTCACAGTTATTTCGTTTGCACATGTCAGATAATAAAATTTCTTTATTTACAGATAAGCCTTCAATATTGCAGGAAGTTGTCACTAGTGATGGTCTTGATAAAGGCCTAAACTAAAAATAATAAAAACTTATAAAGTCCTGATTCGACTGTTCCCAGCGTACTTCGCACCCAAATCCAGCAAGTAGTTTTTGCCTGAAAGCGTAAGAAACAAACAAACTTTCACTTTTGTAATATTATCAAGCAGTACAATTAAATATTACCTGCTGCGTCACACACAATAATTTACTTAGTAGAAAATGGATTTGCCTTAGCATGCGATGCAATGGCAGTAATGAGCTGTGAGCAGTTTTGCATCTGTAAAGTATTTCATTACTGCCCTTGGTTACCTGGCTACGCCACTGGCCAAGACCTAGTCTGAATGTATTTAAAAATCGCGTACATTGGCTCAGAAACGTAAGAGGTACTCAGAATACGTCTGACTCATCGCCTACATCAGTATTTGACGTCCCAGTATCATCTAACCCCAACTCTAGGAATGATACATTGAGTGATGCTGCTGCCACTACACCTGATAGTGGTTCAAAAAGAAAACTAGCTGGAGCTGAAGAACATACAAGAAACTAAATGCTAGGACTACAAAATAGAAGAAAATAAATGTGTCCACTTTACCACATGTTCTGGAGAACAATGTGTGCTCCAAACAATGTGGAAAATGTGGTGTCTCACTGAAAACAAACATGCATGTGGGACTTGCTTGTTAATTAGAAATGATGTGCAGTTATTTCAAATACGGTGTTATTTTTTTCCAGTGCCTCACATGCTGCTGCAGACTATGTAATATGAACATTAGAATAGTTTATGGATTATGGTCTGTAGATAAGGGCAGGGTTGCAGGTGCCAGGATATATGATCTGATGACACTCCCTGCTCCACCCTCAGAATTTGACAAACACATCATTGCATTAGGCTCTGCTGTTGAATATTTAGCCTAGGAAAATATGACACATGCACCTGAGGTCACTATTGTTCAGAATAATCATAGTGAGAGAGACTTGTCCACAGGTTTTGATGGGAGCTGGCAGAGGACATCGGCAACACTGTCCAAGAATTGCAGATGCAAGGACAAAATAAAAAATAAACGTGAGAAAAAATGCATATCAAATTATTATGGTTCAAGTGATGATATGGAAGTTTCTGGAGTAAGAAGTATTTATCACCACCCAATAAAATGGTACAACGTTAGATACATGAATTGTCTTGGACATGGTGACTGAAAGGCATTCAAAGGAATTGAGGAACTGAGGCTCTATAGGAACAATGGGAACCTTTAAAAACTATTTTGTGTTGGCCACATTCAGAAAAAGATAGGACCAAGACTTCAGTGGCTCAAGACTAGCATGAAACATAAGAAACTGAGGAACAGAAAACTTGTGATGGGAAAAACAGACGGACAGATGCTGCTATAGACAATATTTGGAAGTGCTATGGTCTAACAGTTAGACAGAATACAACAGATGCTGAATTAATGAGTAGAGCAGTCTCCACTCTGTTTTTCCCACACAGCTTCAAGCAACAAGAATCGCCAACTTGGGCAGTGTCCAAAACGGAAAGATAATTAGTGCAAGTACAATAGAGGCAAGGTAATTAAAAGCAACACAACCTCATTATTTGACACCTACCACAATGGATAAAATGAAATCAATATTCCAAAATATCATAGATATTAGTCTACTAAAGAAATGTCTTCATTGTTGGACTCAAAATCCAAATGAGTGTGTGAACCACGTGATGTGGAATAGATTACCTAAAACTGTGTTTGTGGGTACAAACATTCTTCACTTTGGCATTTATGGTGCTGTTTTGTCATTCAATCAGGGCCATATAATGGAACAGGCATGCATTGAACTAAAAGCTTTGGAGTTCATTTCCTGTATATTTATTTTTTTTGATATAAGATACATTTTCTCAGTATCTGTTTACAGTAGAAAGATAATATTTTCAGGAGTTGTTCCTTAAGGCCTTTGACTATATCTGAATTAAAAGATGTATGAAATTATTTTGTATTAAGGGACTTGTATTTTAAAATACTTTTTACAATGTATAGCTTTTTTAAACATTTAGAAAAAGTAAAGGATCTCAAAAACTAAACTTTCTTTTTGCAAAACTATTAATTTAGTAGAAAAGCAGAACATATTCATGGTCTACGAAAAACATCAGGAGAATGGTCCCAATAACTCAAGGGAAAATGTTCCTAACTTTTGGCCCAATTTACCACTGTAAGCATAGGGCATTCCATACCTTATATCCCTTTAATCTTTGCTATGTTTTCCTACACACTGTAACATCCTCACTTTCTCGCACCAGAACCTTTCACATTGTCTGTGGTTGCTTTTCTAATCCTCAGATCACTTATGGAAAGCCCTGTCTCAACTCTGGTTACTAGGTGTAGTTGTATCATTTCTATGCCTAAGTCTACTGCTATGAGTCTTGGATTATCCTTGGTTGGTTCGCAGCTTAGTGGGCCTTGGATACCTTCATATTGTCTCAGTCTGTCAATGAATTTTTAAGAAACTTCTTTGATAATTTTCTTTCAAAAATTATTGGTTTTTCATCCACTTCTTGCTTCATCCTCTGTCTTTTAGTCCATATTATTATTCTGGCTGCTTTGTCCTTGCTTCTGTGAAAATCTTGTCTTTGTCCAGTTACATGGTGTTCCTACATTAGTTTCTACAAGCCTTTTTCTTTTTCCTAATTGCTTCCTCACAGTTCCTCTTCATCCATCATGCATCTTTTTCTTTTCTCATTTCCTTTTTATTTCAGCCTGTTTCATGTATTTTATTCACTATGTGTTTCTGTCTCTTCTTCATACTTTTTCCTATTTCTTATCTGGTTGGACTTGATCTGTCTTGGTGCCTCCAGTTGCATTATTCGTCAATGGTTTTCCATTCCTGATGTCTCCTCTATGAGACTGTGATCTGGCTACATTTTTATATTTTCCAGAGCCCAATGATCATGATTTATTTCATTCTTGTTTGACTGATCGCAATGCAATCTATACAGATTTTAACAATGTTGGCCCATGGGCCAGCTTCTGTTCTCTCTCTCTCTCTCTCTCTTTTTTCATGTCCCTGAAGTGTCACCACTATCATTTTGATACAATTCAGTTAATCTTTACCGTTTTGTTCCTCACTGTACTCTGTGTACTCCCTGACTATTTCCTTATGCTGTTTCCTTCTCCAGACCCTTGCAATATAATCTCTGGTATGTATATAATTGCACCATCAATTTTTAACCGTAAGTTATCTCTCTCCAATCACTCCTGTTCTTGTCATTAGTTGTTGCATGTTCGGATACTACTGTACAGTTTACATTCCTTAAACGGAAGGTTATCTGTGATATCCAGTCTGACGTACTCCTTATCTCAGCTATGCCGTCTTCATATCTCTTCTCTGCAATAAACCACTACCAAAGCACATGCGTGTGGTTTCCTTTCCTAATTCAAGTCCTGAGTTTGCTTTCAACATTCAGAATCTTCCAGGTCTAATATGTATATTCATCTGTAAATGGATATCTTGAATCCATGAATGAAAATTATTTATATTAACACCCTTAAAATTGTTTTGTTTCACTTCATTACTGTATGTTGTATAATTAGCTTATTAACTGACAAGCTAGCAGCAAAGAACCAGACTGCCATGTTGCTAGGAGCACATTCTGATAAAATGTGGAGAACTTTGCATGTCTGGTGGCCTAAGTTCTCCTTCCTATTAGAATCCATTCAGAGAGATATTAACCAGATATAAAGTTTTGATGGTGGCCAGCATACGGGGCAATAAATCATCTAAGTCAAATTTGCAGAAACACTTTCCACTTATTCTCCTGCTTAGTAATAAGCAAACAACATTATTCATACTATGGGCTCCCAGCAGAAAAGCAGAAACTGCAAGTAAATAAATGGCAGTGTAAAATGAAACAACATTTTCAGGTAATTATATTTGCTGACATTGGGTGGCCATCAACATCTTCTACACTGCGTAAGGTCATGGTGCTGCACAACATATAAAGGTCTTCTATTGATACTCCAGCAAAGAGAGAGACAGTTGCACCTACACGATGGCAGCAAAGTGCAGGGCTGCCGTGATGTCCAGATGCTTAGGTGGCAGGCAGCAGTTCGTGCCCCGGCGGCAGTAACTGCGTCACTGGTATGGTGCTGAATAGCACAGGCTTGATGTTACATAACTGCCCAGCTGTTTGACGATGAAAAGCTGGTTTGGCCACATTTAAATACTGCTGCCCCAGGTGATTTCACAGTAAATGCAGCATATGTGGATCACACAGAATGTTCTGGGCCAGGCTGACAACCCAGTTGTTACAAGCAGGCTGCAATGCCTCCCTGAAGGCTGGCCCAGCATTGGTACGTGGGGTCCGAGAGAGACAGTTGCACCTACACGATGGCAGCAAAGTGCAGGGCTGCCGTGATGTCCAGATGCTTAGGTGGCAGGCAGCAGTTCGTGCCCCGGCGGCAGTAACTGCGTCACTGGTATGGTGCTGAATAGCACAGGCTTGATGTTACATAACTGCCCAGCTGTTTGACGATGAAAAGCTGGTTTGGCCACATTTAAATACTGCTGCCCCAGGTGATTTCACAGTAAATGCAGCATATGTGGATCACACAGAATGTTCTGGGCCAGGCTGACAACCCAGTTGTTACAAGCAGGCTGCAATGCCTCCCTGAAGGCTGGCCCAGCATTGGTACGTGGGGTCCGTTGACACGGAGGCAGTCCACTGGTGCGCACTGACTGACTTTGGCTGTTGCCTGGTTCTGTCCTGGCACTCCAGTGCTGGCTCGAAATCCCTTTTTAGTTTTAGCCTTTACAATATATTTTTCTACTTCCGTTCAAAATTATCATTGTTGTTCACACATTTGTACTGAGTGTAGTGTTGGAATGATTAGTACACTGGAGTTCAAATCCTGTTCCACCATACTGATTTAGGTTTTCCAAGATTTCACTAAACTGATAAGACAAATGCCATGATACTTCTTTTAAAATGGGGGGAGAGTAGGAAGGTAATGGGCTTTCAAGATACAAATTGATCTTCATCCTTTGGATTGCCTTTACGTCGCCATGAAGACATTCGACCTTAACATCATGCCATTAATGATCTTGAATGTATGACAGCATCATGCCACTCCCCTTTGCTCTCCTCCAAACAGAGCCTAATATTTTACCTGCCATTAAAACGAAACAGCCAATGACAATTTAGTACTTTAGTGGACATTAAAGGGAAAAAGCCAACCACAATGAAACTGCCATTTTGTCCATATTCAAAAGTATTCGAACAATCTGAATTTTGCACCATGTTCAAAAGTATGTAAAGGCAGTGATAGTACAGTACCTCCACTTCTGTAGTCTACTATTTAACAAAAATGTTTGTCAAATACTCTACCTAAAATTCTGCCTTGTCAGTAAATTTCATCCCCATGTGTCCACAAATACATGCACACACACACACACACACACACACACACACACATTGTGTAATATTCCACCTCTGTATTTCATGTCTCTCTCTCTCTCTTTTTCTCTCTCTGCTTTCTACTTCACTAAAAACACACACACATATATATATATATATATATATATAAACAAAGATGATGTGACTTACCAAACGAAAGTGCTGGCAGGTTGATAGACACACAAACATACACACAAAATTCAAGCTTTCGCAACCAACAGTTGCTTCATCAGGAAAGAGGGAAGGAGAGGGAAAGACGAAAGGATGTGGGTTTTAAGGGAGAGGGTAAGGAGTCATTCCAATCCCGGAAGCGGAAAGACTTACCTTAGGGGGAAAAAAGGACAGGTATACACTCGCACACACACACACACACACACACACACACACACACACACACACATACACAGACACAAGCAGACATTTGTAAAGGCAAAGAGTTTGGGCAGAGATGTCAGTCGAGGTGGAAGTACAGAGGCAAAGATGTTGTTGAAAGACAGGTGAAGTATGAGCGGCAGCAAATTGAAATTAGCGGAGGTTGAGGCCTGGCGGATAACGAGAAGAGAGGATATACTGAAGGGCAAGTTCCCATCTCTGGAGTTCTGACAGGTTGGTGTTAGAGGGAAGTATCCAGATAACCCGAACGGTGTAACACTGTGCCAAGATGTACTGGCCGTGCACCAAGGCATGTTTAGCCACAGGGTGATCCTCATTACCAACAAACACTGTCTGTCTGTGTCCATTCATTCGGATGGACAGTTTGTTGCTGGTCATTCCCACACAGAAAGCTTCACAGTGTAGGCAGGTCAGTTGGTAAATCACGTGGGTGCTTTCACACGTGGCTCTGCCTTTGATCGTGTACACCTTCCGGGTTACAGGACTGGAGTAGGTGGTGGTGGGAGGGTGCATGGGACAGGTTTTACACCGGTGGCGGTTACAAGGGTAGGAGCCAGAGGGTAGGGAAGGTGGTTTGGGGATTTCATAGGGATGAACTAAGAGGTTACGAAGGTTAGGTGGATGGCGGAAAGACACTCTTGGTGGAGTGGGGAGGATTTCATGAAGGACGGATCTCATTTCAGGGTAGGATTTGAGGAAGTCGTATCCCTGCTGGAGAGCCACATTCAGAGTCTAATCCAGTCCCGGAAAGTATCCTGTCACAAGTGGGGCACTTTTGGGGTTCTTCTGCGGGAGGTTCGGGGTTTGAGGAGATGAGGAAGTGGCTCTGATTATTTGCTTCTGTACCAGGTCGGGAGGGTAGTTGCGGGATGCAAAAGCTGTTTTCAGGTTGTTGGTGTAATGGTTCAGGGATTCCGGACTGGAGCAGATTCGGTTGCCACGAAGACCTAGGCTGTAGGGAAGGGATGGGTGGCAGTTGTCATAATGGAGGTACTGTTGCTTGTTGGTGGGTTTGATGTGGACGGACGTGTGAAGCTGGCAATGGGACAGGTGGAGGTCAATGTCAAGGAAAGTGGCATGGGATTTGGAGTAGGACCAGGTGAATCTGATGGAACCAAAGGAGTTGAGGTTGGAGAGGAAATTCTGGAGTTCTTCTTCACTGTGAGTCCAGATCATGAAGATGTCATCAATAAATCTGTACCAAACTTTGGGTTGGCAGGCCTGGGTAACCAAGAAGGCTTCCTCTAAGCGACCCATGAATAGGTTGGCGTATGAGGGGGCCATCCCGGTACCCATGGCTGTTCCCTTTAATTGTTGGTATGTCTGACCTTCGAAAGTGAAGAAGTTGTGGGTCAGGATGAAGCTGGCTAAGGTAATGAGGAAAGAGTTGTTAGGTAGGGTGGCAGGTGATCAGCTTGAAAGGAAGTGCTCCATCGCAGCGAGGCCTGGATGTGCGGAATATTTGTGTATAAGGAAGTGGCATCACTGGTTACAAGGATGGTTTCCGGGGGTAACGGACTGGGTAAGGATTCCAAGCATTCGAGAAAGTGGTTGGTGCCTTTGATGAAGGATGGGAGACTGCATGTAATGGGTTGAAGGTGTTGATCTACGTAGGCAGAGATACGTTCTGTGGGGGCTTGGTAACCAGCTACAATGGGGCAGCCGGGATGATTGGGTTTGTGAATTTTAGGAAGAAGGTAGAAGGTAGGGGTGCGGGGTGTTGGTGGGGTCAGGAGGTTCATGGAGTCAGATGAAGGTTTTGTAGGGGGCCTAAGGTTCTGAGGACTCCTTGAAGCTCCGCCTAGATGTCAGGAATGGGATTACCTTGGCAAACTTTGTATGTAGTGTTGCCTGAAAGCTGACGCAGTCCCTCAGCCACATACTCCTGACGATCAAGTACCACGGTCGTCGAACCCTTGTCCGCCGGAAGAATGACAATGGATCGGTCAGCCTTCAGATCATGGATAGCCTGGGCTTCAGCAGTGGTGATGTGGAAGAGCCATGTTGGAAAGCACCCACGTGATTTACTAACTGACCTGCCTACACTGTGAAGCTTTCTATGTGGGAATGACCAGCAACAAACTGTCCATTCGCATGAATGGACACAGGCAGACAGTGTTTGTTGGTAATGAGGATCACCCTGTGGCTAAACATGCCTTGGTGCACAGCCAGCACATCTTGGCACAGTGTTACACTGTCCGGGTTATCTGGATACTTCTCACTAACATCAACCTGTCAGAACTCCGGAGATGGGAACTTGCCCTTCAGTATATCCTCTCTTCTTGTTATCCGCCAGGCCTCAATCTCTGCTAATTTCAATTTCCGCCGCTCATACCTCACCTGTCTTTCAACAACATCTTTGCCTCTGTACTTCCACCTCGACTGACATCTCTGCCCAAATGCTTTGCCTTTACAAATGGCTGCTGGTGTCTGTGTATGTGCGGATGGATATACCTGTCCTTTTTTCCCCCTAAGGTAAGTCTTTCCGCTCCCAGGATTGGAATGACTCCTTACCCTCTCCCTTAAAACCCACATCCTTTCGTCTTTCCCTCTCCTTCCCTCTTTCCTGATGAAGCAACCGTTGGTTGTGAAAGCTTGAATTTTGTGTGTATGTTTGTGTTCGTTTGTTTGTGTGTCTATCGACCTGCCAGCACTTTTGTTTGGTAAGTCACATCATCTTTGTTTTTAGATATATTTTTCCCACATGGAATGTTTCCCTCTCTCTCTCTCTCTCTCTCTCTCTCTATATATATATATATATATATATATATATATATATATATATATATATATATATCAAATACTGTACTGTCTCATCAGTAAATTTCACCTCATGTGAGCACGCAGTATCAAAAATTATGCATTGGGTGTAACTTACTCTATTTCCACATTAGTATTATTAAAATATATTTATTTGTTTCATCTCTCTGTTTTATACTACACTCAACTGTGTATATCTCAAATACTTGACTGCCGTATCAGTAAATTTCATCTCAGTTTGTCTTATGCCTCACTAAAGAACATTTCTCTTAAGAAAAAAATGTTTATGTCAAATATTGTACTTCCTCATTAGTAAATTTCATTGTGTTCATTATCTTTTATGGTTTACTCTTTCCTGTACTTTCAGTGCCCTGCAATAAGGTAAGGTAGAGACCCATTGTGTGTGGTGTGTGTGTGTGTGTGTGTGTTTGTGTGTGTGTGTGTGTGTGTGTGTATTTGCTGATGAGGCCGAATTTTAGGTACAGTATTTGACATAAACACTTTTGGGAAATAATACAGAGGAGGAAACACTGTATTTTCAGTATCTTTATATATTTTTGAACAAGGCACAAAATGCAGTTCGATTGGCTACTTTTGAACATGGCCAAGATGGCAGCTACGTTATGACTGGATGTTTCATTTTGGATAAAATGCTAGGTTCTGATAGGTGGAGAAGAGATGGGAAGAGTGTGATGAAGTCATACTTTCAGTCAATATGAAACATCATTGATGACATCATGCATATGCTCCTGCCATGTAGGCAACACAATGGCATTTGTAATTGAGAGATAATACAGTAAAAATAATTTTAGTCCCATCCCATTGTTGCAAGCATTTTTTTGTAGTGTTATGCGTGGGTACTTTATTGGTTCAAGTGAAAATCACTGATGTTTTGTTACACTTTCACTACTCTCTGTAATATTAATTATTCAGATAAAATAAACAGATAATTTATTCTACACATAGGCAACATTGTGTACAGTAATTCCACACTGCTAACAATTAGTTCTTCAAAAATCTTGGAAGTCTTCACCAATTTTTCATTGCATTTGCTTCTTAATAGTAGTTGTGTCGTAGTAATGAGAATTAACTCCAAATAAACTGCAATTTACAAAATCATAATACAAAATGAAAATATAGCCTCTATGCACATTTTGCTTTGCCTCCCTGTCTGGTGTTTAAAATGTTCTTCAACATTCAGGCCCAACGGTCTGTATCAAGCTGCCAACAGACAGAAAGTGCTTAACAGGAAACACTTGCAAATTAAAAAAAAAAAAAAAATCAAAATGCATGTTGCTAGCCATTGCCCCTAGAAATTACCTTTCTACATTGAAGGAATCAAATCCCAATTTGTGTAATGATATGTATCAATTGTCATTCAAAATACATTTCCTTTCATATATTACATAGACATTCATTACTCTGTATTTCATATTTGCTCTTTATGTTTTATGTCTGTAGCTCAAGGATATGCATGCCTCAACTATGCAGACATTTAATATTTCTCTCGTAGCCCACACTTGTCGGTGGGAGCTGATTCCCACAAGGAACAACAGCCCCGAGCCTCTGCCGAAAATGTTGGTAAATCCGAATGATGTTATCTTCCAGCTCTACACCCTGTAAGACAACTATCAACTGTGATACATATTCTAGCAGCAAAATTTTATTCTTACATCTATTCTACATAAATTTTGCATGTGTGTGTGATATTTAATGTTGGAACTGTGTAGTGACTTGTGGAACAGGGTGCCTGGATGTGTAGCTGTTAGCTGTGTAGTAGCACTATGTATAACATTTCATCCACTTTTGAGTCATGAGTTACATGTAAATGGGAACACCCAGAATATTTTATTTCTGTTTTTATTTGCCCACTTACTTCTGATTCGCTGTGGCGCTGTGGGTCAACTTTATTAGCCACATGGAACTGTAATAATCAAAACTCTGGACTATTGCTAGCTACAACTTCCATATTTTCAGTCTTCAGTTTCTCAATTAGTTTCTTATCATCATTTGTATATTCCTCCTGTACACCATTTTTTAATCTCAGCAAAGTAGTTTCATCTAATATCACCACCACCCTGTCTTGCATATCTATATCTTTGGTTCCTTTCCCCTTCAAAACCCCACCCTATCCTCACCACACCTGCTGCTTGTTGCATTGTCTGTTTGATTATTTGTATACCTTAGGTCTCAGAATGTATATCACTAATGTAAACCTTCATCTTGTAATAGCTTCTCACAAATTTCTTTCTTTACTCTCAGATTCTTTTCACTTTCCCTTCATTTATTGGTTTACGATTTTAAAATCAGAATCAAGTAAACAACTAATCTATCCAGGATGTCAAATAAACACCTTTCATCTGTCAGTTTTCAACCCTGTTTTATTGGGCAACCAGTTTCAGCATTTTACTACACCGGCTTCAGACCTTCACTTCTGATCAAAACAGGGGCCAGCTATAATAGTGTTAGTAGATATTTGTTACAGTGATCACTTCAACCATCACCTGCCAATTAAATAGGGTTGAAAATTGATAGCTGTAAGGTGTTTAATTTGACATCCCTTTTTGAACTACAGAGACTTATCTGTCCAAGTTGGTAACAAGAATAACACAGAGAAAAATAGAAAACAAAATTGAGGACATGTTATACAAAGTTCATTTTAACTTTAGGAGAGATAAGGATTCCAGAGACACAGCTCTGATGTTTTGTTTGATAATAGAGACAGGACTGAAGAAAAATAAAGAGACATTCATAGAATTTGTTGACTTAGAAAAACATTTTGACAATGTAAAATTGAGCAAGAGGTTTGAAATTCTAATAAACTTTGACACAATCTATAGGGAGAAACATGGAGTACACAGTATGTACAAGAACATAAAAGATACAGTAAAAATAAGAGACCAATGGAGGAGTGCTTACCTTAAAGAGGTTGTAAGGCATTGATGCAGGCTTTCTTCTATACAGGTCAACCATAAAGCCCTTAATACATTGGAGAAGTAATGACTTAAATAAATGTTCAGGAGAGGAATTAGATTTCAGAGTTAAAGAATATCTTTGATAACATTTTCTGATATTGTTGCTATCCTTAGTGAAATACAATACAATTATGGAAGTGTTACAGGACCCATTGAATGCAAGAAAAGTGAAGGTACTTAAGAGCAGACAGAACTGAGATTAATTATGAAACTAATGTCAAAATGGAGGACCATGGAGTGGATAAAGGAATTTTGCCTTTGAACCAAAATAATACAGGATGGACATAACAAGGATTACCCAAGAAGCAGACAACAAACTCAAAGAAAGCATTACTCGCTGAAATTATGCTGCTTACATCAAATGTATGTCTTAATTTCAGGATGAAATTTCTGCAAATGTGTATCTAGGGCACAGAATTGTATGGAAGTAAGTTATGGGCTGTAGAAAAACCAGAAAAGTAGAGAACTGAAGCACTTGAGATGTTTTGCACAGAGAAATGCTGGAATTAAGTAGACTGGTAAGAAAGGACAAGATTCTCCACTGACCAGAATAAAGGACAGGATGATAGTACATGTGTTATGACATCAGGGTATAACTTTCATGGTACTTGAGGGAACTCTAAAAGGCAAAAACTATATGATAGACTGAGATTGGAATAGATCCTACAATTAGTTCAGGACATTGGGTGGAAATGCTAAACTGAGATGAAGAGGTTGACAGAGGGTAATAGTTTCAGTGGGTCACATCAAGCCACCCAGATGACTGAATGTCGAAAAAAATGTTGTTCTAAATAGTCCATGTAAGAATGAGTTCAATGCAGGGTGATGGTGCATTCCGTCCTTCATATTTTCCAAGATTAGTGTGCTATGAAGGGTCTTAGAAAATGAGGTTCAACATGGAGAAACAGTTTTTCAGTCACATGTCAAAAAATTTTCTACTTCTAGATGAGAGACATGTCATTACTGTTGAGTCATACTTTTTCTTACACCATGTATAGATATCGACAAATGGGTGAAAGAAGAAGAAAACTCCTGGGAGTAGTACCATTTACCACATTAATGAGATGTATCTTGCAGTGCCTCTCACTTTGGTTGCCCCATTCAGCATGATAAAACTTCCACATAGAGCTTGACCCTTTCTTGTTCGAGTAGCTAGTTATCAAGAATTAGTCACTACCCACCATTCATAAGCATATATTTTTGGTGTGCTACTATGATAACATTCCAAAATAATTTTCTAGCATTTTACAAAACTGATCATTAGTTACTAAGACACCATTTTGAAGGTGACCATTTTCCATCCAAATCATGATAATGTATCAGACTGCAATTTCAGATGACAAACACAATGGTTTACTTGATCAGACAGAGATATGTTATTAACTGTGACTTCTGTTTACCAACAGAGCAAACCCAAACAGTCCTCAAAATTTGACACCAGTTGGCTCTTATGTTGGGAACTTTGTTGCCTCAAAACCAACAAAATTTGTGATCCATGGGTGGAAGAATGAAGCAGATGAAATGAGTGAAATCCGTGATGGTAAGTGCTGTTCTTTAAAACAGTAAAGTGTGCATACATTCAAATTCAGTCATACCACTTACAATTATTGATTTATTTTCACAGCCTATGTCAGGCATCCATGGCGAAAGAAGAACCTCAGTCCGTAGCATAAATATATTATAGTTTAAAGGTATACAGTATGATCCCTTCACAAATTAGTGAGCAGAACCAAATATATTACTGGATTTACCACTACATCTGTACAGCTTACTTGGCAATCCGCTCTTCAGTTGGTATGAGTGCACTATTTATGAAAAAGTCTAAACAAGATATATTTATCCCTCACTTCAGACAAAGAACCCTGTATTAATTAGTTTCATGTATCAATATTCAATAATTTACTGCTTAAAAATGTACAGTAGTGATCACACAACACACACACACACACACACACACACACACACACACTCTCTCTCTCTCTCTCTCTTTGCTCTTCACTATTTAGACTATGCTACAAAATCTTTATAACAGTATGTTCTCTTCGATGATGAGTGTTCATCAGAGACAAGGCTATCATCAGGAGTACCCCAGGGAAGTGTGATAGGACCGATGTTGTTCTCTATTTCCATAATGATTTGGCAGACAAGGTGGGTAGCAATCTGCTGTTGTTTGCTGATGATTCCATAGTAAGAATTGGCATTTGAAGCTGACTGCCAAATGACTCTGCTGCCACCAATATTCATTGTGCGTAAAGACCACAAAGATTAGATATGAAAAATCAGGGCTTACACAGAGGCATATAGACAGTCACTTTTCCCTCTGTCTGTTTGTGAGTGGAACAGGAAAGGAAATGACAAGTAGTGGTACAGGCTACTCTCCGCCATGCACCGTATGATGGCATGCAGAGTATCTATGTAGATGTAGACCTAGAATTCATGTTACAAAAATACAATATTTCATTTCATGCAGTTTCATCAGATCACACATTAACACTTGTAAAAGCATATTTGTAATAAAAAAACATTAAAATCATCATAGAGAATAAGCAAATGAAACAAGTGCATATAAAGAAAACTTTCTTCTCCTTTCTCATGACAACACCATTTTACAAGTTATGGTTACCATATTCTAATGTTCAGAACCTGGAGTTTCAGATAATAATATTTATTTTACATTTTAGAAAATCTATTTTACTGATAATTCCGTCATAGTACTGAACACAAGTTACATAATACATGTTTTCAGTATAATCAACAACATCTTTACGTTTTCAACAGTGAGCTTATTCGACTCATCCATCACTGAGCTGGTGAAAATATTCTCTCTACAGATACATTACATGCAGGTATGGCATAATTGCACTGTACCATTTTCTACAGTTCAAGGCAACCAAAGTTTTTAAATCCTGTCATAATACAAAACTATTTTACCTCGTTATTGTGCTGCATCACTATAAAATTATTTAGCTCCTAGATGGATTGGGTACTTTATTTGTAAATATTTATACTCAACACATCTCAATAGTGACAGTGCAAATTAATAAGAACTCAGTTTATGTTCAGAAAAGTGAGAAAAAACTCGTAACTGATCATAGGAATACAGTATTTATATGTAAATATCCATATAGAGGGTGTCGAGGTTAAGTATATAATAATATAAAATGCAATAACTTGAGAAATTATTGGGATAGTTATTGACAGTATGTTTTTGCAAGTATGGTAATTCTAAGTGTTTTTTCACATGTCTAATACACTTCAATATGCAGCCAGCCACTGTGACCAAGCAGTTCTGGGTGCTTCAGTCTGGAACCGCGTGAATGCTATGGTCGCAGGTTCAAATCCCGCCTCAGGAATGGATGTGTGTGATGTCCTTAGGTTAGTTAGGTTTGAGTAGTTCTAAGTTATAGGGGACTGATGACCTCATGTTAAGTCCCATAGTGCTCAGAGCTAGTGACATGACAAACATCTAGACTATTTTCCACTTTTCTCCAAGTGTTCTGGAGCATTGCAAGCATAGCATATGTGTTCGCTGCACAGATGCAGATGTGGTTGATCAGAAACTGGTGTCCGATACAAATCATTCTTGATATACTCCCAGTCCCTTGAAAAATCAAGTGGCATAAAGTCTGGGCTTCTAGGTGACCAAGCAATTGATGGACTATCTCTCGGAATTCAGTGATTTATGAACATTTGATCCAAGAAACCCTCACAATGTTTGTAAAACCATATGGTATGCCATAATCACGTCATGAGGAAGTTGTGGCCAACAAACAGCTCAACATGTCTACATATGTTGTTGCATTAACAATAAACTCTGCAAAGAAGAATGAGCCTGTAAACATATCCTACAACAATCTACACCACACAGTCACTTTCAGAGGGTCACATTTGCATTCTGTCACTACAGGGGTCGAGGAGGGGCGGGGGAAGGGTGTTCAGTTCTCGATATGTGGCAATTGTGCGTGTCAGAAATGTGGAATGTAGCCTCATCCAAGAAACATACAAAATCAAGGCATGCCTCATTTTTTTCCAATTTTACCAGAATTGTCTGTACAAATGCCTTCTGCCGTTTACTGCGCTCATGCTTCATGAAGTTTGTACGACTGTAGTTGGAACCTCTTACGGATGACATTGTGTACTATTGAACAGGGTAACTGTCAGACTTACTCATGAGTGCTCCGCTGGAAGGACGTACTGATTAATTCAACAACAGCCTTTGGAACTGTGCTCTTGATGTGATGGCCAACATAAAAAAACAAAATCAGCTTCCCGAAGTCATTTGCCTCATTATCATTATTATGTAAGTGGGAACATCTGCAGTTTGCTGCAATCCATACTCACACGAAAACTGACATTTTACCAGTGTAACAGACTGTAGCTCCGTGTGAGAAAGAACACAAAACACCTGTGGAAAAATGTTTCAAATGCCTCTGAGCACTATGGGACTTAACTTGTGAGGTCGTCAGTCCCCTAGAACTTGTTGTTTGTTGTTGTGGTCTTCAGTCCTGAGACTGGTTTGATGCAGCACTCCATACTACCCTATCCTGTGCAAGCTTCTTCATCTTCCAGTACTTACTGCAACCCACATCCTTCAGAATCTGCTTAGTGTATTCATCTCTTTGTCTCCCTCTATGATTTTTACCCTCCGCACTGCCCTCCAATGCTAAATTTGTGATCCCTTGATGCCTCAGAACATGGCCTACTAACTGGTCCCTTCTTTTTGTCAAGTTGTGCCACATACTCCTCTTCTCCCCAATTCTATTCAAGACTTCATCATTAGTTATGTGATCTACCCATCTAATCTTCAGCATTCTTCTGTAGCACCACATTTCGAAAGCTTCTATTCTCTTCTTGTCCAAACTATTTATTGTCCATGTTTCACTTCCATACATGGCTACACTCCATACAAATACTTTCAGAAACGACTTCCTGACACTTAAAACTAAACTCGATGTTAACAAATTTCTTTTCTTCAGAAACGCTTTCCTTGCCATTGCCAGTCTACATTTTATATCCTCTCTACTTCAGCCATCATCAGTTACTTTGCTCCCCAAATAGTAAAACTCCTTTACTACTTTAAGTGCCTCATTTCCTAATCTAATTCCCTCAGCATCACCCGACTTAATTCGACTACATTCCATTATCCTCATTTTGCTTTTTTGATGTTCACCTTATATCCTCCTTTCAAGACACTGGCCATTCCGTTCAACTGCTCTTCCAAGTCCTTTGCTGTCTCTGATAGAATTACAATGTCATTGGCGAACCTCAAAGTGTTTATTTCTTCTCCATGGATTTTAATACCTACTCCGAATTTTTCTTTTGTTTCCTTAACTGCTTGCTCAATATACAGATTGAATAACATCGGGGAGAGGCTACAACCCTGTCTCACTCCCTTCCCAACCACTGCTTCCCTTTCATGCCCCTCGACTCTTATAACTGCCATCTGGTTTCTGTACAATTTGTAAATAGCCTTTCGCTCCCTGTATTTTACCCCTGCCACCTTTAGAATTTGAAAGAGAGTATTCCAGCCAACATTGTCAAAAGCTTTCTCTAAGTCTACAAATGCTAGAAATGTAGATTTGCCTTTCCTTAATCTTTCTTCTAAGATAAGTCGTAAGATCAGTATTGCCTCACGTGTTCCAGTATTTCTAAGGAATCCAAACTGATCTTCCCCAAGGCCGGCTTCTACTAGTTTTTCCATTCATCTGTAAATAATTCGCATTAGTATTTTGCAGCTATGGCTTATTAAACTGATAGTTCGGTACTTTTTACATCTGTCAACAACTGCTTTCTTTGGGATTGGAATTATTATATTCTTCTTGAAGTCTGAGGGTATTTCGCCTGTCTCATAGATCTTGCTCACCAGATGGTAGAGTTTTGTCAGGACTGGCTCTCCCAAGGCTGTCAGTAGTTCTAATGGAATGTTGTCTACTCCCGGGGCCTTGTTTCGACTCAGGTCTTTCAGTGCTCTGTCAAACTCTTCACGCAGTATCGTATCTCCCATTTCATCTTCATCTACATCCTCTTCCATTTCCATAATATTGTCCTCAAGTACATCACCCTTGTACAGACCCTCTATGTACTCCTTCCACCTTCCTGCTTTCTCTTCTTTGCTTAGAACTGGCTTTCCATCTGAGCTCTTGATATTCATACAAGTGGTTCTCTTTCCTCCAAAGGTCTCTTTAATTTTCCTATAGGCAGCATCTATCTTACCCCTAGTGAAATAAGCCTCTACATCCTTACATTTGTCCTCTAGCCATCCCTGCTTAGCCATTTTGCACTTCCTGTCGATCTCATTTTTTAGACGTTTGTATTCCTTTTTGCCTGCTTCATTTACTGCATTTTTATATTTTCTCCTTTCATCAATTAAATTCAACATTTCTTCTGTTACCCAAGGAGTTCTACTAGCCCTCGTCTTTTTACCTACTTTATCCTCTGCTGTCTTCACTACTTCATCCCTCAGAGCTTCCCATTCTTCTTCTACTGTACTTCTTTCCCCCATTCCTGTCGATTGTTCCCTTACACTCTCCCTGAAACTCTGTACAACCTCTGGTTCTTTCAGTTTATCCAGGTCCCATCTCCTTAAATTCCCACCTTTTTGCAGTTTCTTCAGTTTTAATCTGCAGTTCATAACCAATAGATTGTGGTCAGAGTCCACATCTGCCCCTGAAAATGTCTTAAAATTTAAAACCTGGTTCCTAAATCTCTGTCTTACCATTATATAATCTATCTGATACCTTCTAGTATCTCCAGGATTCTTCCATGTATACAACCTTCTTCCATGATTCTTGAACCAAGTGTTAGCTATGATTAAGTTATGCTCTGAGCAAAACTCTTCCAGGCGGCTTCCTCTTTCATTTCTTAGCTCCAATCCATATTCACCTACTATGTTTCCATCTCTCCCTTTTCCTACTCTCGAATTCCAGTCACCCATGGCTATTAAATTTTCGTCTCCCTTCAATACCTGAATAATTTCTTTTATGTCATCATACA
Organism: Schistocerca piceifrons; assembly: GCF_021461385.2. Classification (NCBI taxonomy): domain Eukaryota; kingdom Metazoa; phylum Arthropoda; class Insecta; order Orthoptera; family Acrididae; genus Schistocerca; species Schistocerca piceifrons. The sequence continues at coordinate 297,621,096 of NC_060140.1, read as the reverse complement.
TTACTTCAATTTCTTCATCATCTGCAGAGCTAGTTGGCATATAAACTTGTACTACTGTAGTAGGCGTGGTCTTCATGTCTATCTTGGCCACAATAATGTGTTCACTATGCTGTTGGTAGTAGCTTACCCGCACTCCTATTTTTTTTAATTCATTATTAAGCCTACTCTTGCATTACCCCTATTTGATTTTGTGTTTATAACCCTGTATTCACCAGACCAAAATTCTTGTTCCTCCTGCCACCGAACTTCACTAATTCCCACTATATCTAACTTTAACCTATCCATTTCCCTTTTTAAATTTTCTAATCTACCTGCTCGGATAAGGGATCTGACATTCCACGCTCCGATCCATAGAACGCCAGTTTTATTTCTCCTGATAATTACGTCCTCTTGAGTAGTCCCTGCCTGGAGATCCAAATGGGGTACTATTTTACCTCCGGAATATCTTACCCAATAGGACACTATCATCATTTATCCATACAGTAAAGCTGCATGCCCTCGGGAAAAATTATGGCTATGGTTTCCCCTTGCTTTCAGCCGTTCGCAGTACCAGCACAGCAAGGCCGTTTTGGTTAATGTTGCAAGGCCAGGTCAGTCAATCATCCAGACTGTTGCCCCTGCAACTACTGAAAAGGCTGCTGCCCCTCTTCAGGGACCACACATTTGTCTGGCCTCTCAACAGATACCCCTCCGTTGTGGTTGCACCTACGGTACGGCCATCTGTATCCCTGAGGCACGCAAGCCTCCCCGCCAACAGCAAGGTCCATGGTTCATAGGGAGGCCCTAGAACTTAGAAATACTTAAACCTAACTAACCTAAGGACATCACACACACCCATGCCCGAGGCAGGATTCGAACCTGTGACCGTAGGGATCGCGCGGTTCCAGACTGTAGCGCCTAGAACCACTCGGTCACCCCGGCTGGCTCTGCTATGGAGTCCACATGTCTAATGATGCACGTTTCTGTGAACAAAGTGGTTTCATGCATGTGCATGCAGTTCCAACTGCTGCAAGCAAACACAGAAAACATTTTGAATACCATATTTGCAGAAGCAGACAACCAATAAAGATCTCCACTACATTTCAAGTTATTACATTTTATATCAATGGTGGCTCATGCAAAATTAATCGGTGTGCTACATTGTGGTGGTCTATAACCTTTTGAGTAAAAAGGTTACTAATCATAACTAAACTGAATATCAGGTTACCTTCCATTCGGAAAGTGGGTGCCCTCAGTGACTGTTATGTGACCTAAATTATAGAGTGCAGCAATCAGTCATCCTTTTTTTAGATTTTATTATGCAAATCCAGATTTCAGCTAGTAACTAGCCATTCTCAAGGCACTAATTTCTATTGTCAATGCATGTAAGTCCCTGTTGTTCAGGCGTCAGTCACAGTTCTTTGAATAGTATTCATTGTTCAAAGAACTGTGACTTACATGCACTGACAACAGAAAATAATGCATTGAGAATGGCTAGCTACTATCCAAAATCTGGATTTGCGTAATAAAATCTAAAAAAGGATGACTGATTGCTGCATTCTATAATTTATAAATTGAATATATTAATTTTACATACATAAATTGAACTGTTTATATACATTTAAACTTATAATTATTAGTTTAACATTGTGAGGAATAAAATAAAATGAATAAAAAAGAGTGTTGTTACTAGCCGGAATCAAATCCAGGTCCATGAATTGCTACTTTCCAGCTTTAGACCATGTGGCCAATGTGCAGCTGTGACAGCGGCTACTCAAAAAGTGTAAGTGAAAATCTTTAAAGAGCATTTTACCTTTTCCTATGGCCCTCTCAGGTGAAATATTCTAGGAACTTGAAAGGGGGTATCAGCCTGCTTCTATACAGGTGATTTTATTTTATCTATAGTTTCTGTCAACAGAATCAATGGCCTTATGGAAATCAACGTAAATCTTTTGAATGCAGTAATCCATGGCAAATGATTGACTTCAGATTAAATATTTATTTAGAACATGATTGGTCCTTGGTAAAACTTGTATGGAGTACTTAAATTACTGTCTGGTGTTATTTATGTTCTGTTTAGTATAATTCTGGAAACTATGTTAAATCCAACTGGTTGCAAAAAAAATCCCTCTGCAGTTGTTAACATCTTCCCTTTCCTACAAAGGGAATATATGAAGGCCACCTTCCACTCTCCTGGGAGTTTTCTTGTTTTCCAAGTTTTCTCAAAGATTAATTTTACCTCATTCTTTTTATTTTTTTTATTTTTGGTAGACACCTTTTCAAAAGTTCTGCTGTAATAGTCTTCTCACTAGCTTTATAAGGTTTTAATATCTGCTTCAATTTCTTTGATAGTTGGGGGTAACTCTTCTTCTAGATTTTCATGAGAGTTTGAATAATCAAGTTTATGGATTAAGAAGCTGATCAAAATATTCTGCAATTATTTTGAAATTTTCAGTGTTAAGCAAGACAGATTTGGGGCGAGTCTCTTTCCTTGGCCATCTGTTGTTAGATTTACAATTGAAATACTTCTATATCACTCTTCAAATGTCACTATTCTCTCCAAAGATATATGGAAAAGGGCCTCTTTAAGAGATCATCTACAAAAATCAGTTTCTTACTGAATTTCCCTGTATACTCTCTTGTTTTGCCACCATCCAGCCTACAGCCTTTTGACTTATGGCTGTAATGATCATAACTACATAGAATGTATTAATTTTGTATATATAAATTGAACTGTTGAAATATATTTATATTTTGTAATTAGTAGTTCAACAATATGAAGAATAAAATAAAATGAAGGAAAACATATAGTGGTACTACTGTGAATTGAACATGGGTCCAGGAATTGCCACTCTGCTCATTAGGTCACTTTTTTTTTTAATTCTACATGTACAGTTAACTTACATTGAAATAAATATGAGTAAAAACAAGGCCCCAGGAGTAGACAACATTCCATTAGTACTACTGACGGCCTTGGGAGAGCCAGTCCTGACAAAACTCTACCATCTGGTGAGCAAGATGTACGAGAAAGGCGAAATACCCTCAGACTTCAAGAAGAATATAATAATTCCAATCCCAAAGACAGCAGGTGTTGACAGATGTGAAAATTACCAAACTATCAGTTTAATAAGTCACAGCTGCAAAATACTAACGTGAATTATTTACAGACGAATGGAAAAACTGGTAGAAGCTGACCTCGGGGAAGATCAGTTTGGATTCCGTAGAAATGTTGGAACACGTGAGGCAATACTGACCTTACGACTTATCTTAGAAGAAAGATTAAGGAAAGGCAAATCTACATTTGTAGACTTAGAGAAAGCTTTTGACAATGTTGACTGGAATACTCTCTTTCAAATTCTTAAGGTGGCAGGGGTAAAATACAGGGAGTGAATGGCTATTTACAATTTGTACAGAAACCAGATGGCAGTTATAAGAGTCGAGGGGCATGAAAGGGGAGCAGTGGTTGGGAAGGGAGTGAGACAGGGTTGTAGCCTCTCCCCGACGTTATTCAATCTGTATATTGAGCAAGCAGTAAAGGAAACAAAAGAAAAATTTGGAGTAGGTATTAAAATCCATGGAGAAGAAATAAAAAATTTGAGGTTCGCCGATGACATTGTAATTCTATCAGAGACAGCAAAGGACTTGGAAGAGCAGTTGAACAGAATGGCCAGTGTCTTGAAAGGAGGGTATAAGATGAACATCAACAAAAGCAAAAAGAGGATAATGGAATGTAGTCGAATTAAGTCGGGTGATGCTGAGGGAATTAGATTAGGAAATAAGGCACTTAAAGTAGTAAAGGAGTTTTGCTATTTGAGGAGCAAAATAACTGATGATGGTTGAAGTAGAGAGGATATAAAATGTAGACTGGCAATGGCAAGGAAAGTGTTTCTGAAGAAGAGAAATTTGTTAACATTGAGTATAGATTTAAATGTCAGGAAGTCGTTTCTGAAAGTATTTGTATGGAGTGTAGCCATGTATGGAAGTGAAACATGGACAATAAATAGTTTGGACAAGAAGAGAATAGAAGCTTTCGAAATGTGGTGCTACAGAAGAATGTTGAAGATTAGGTGGAGGCACTGAATAGGATTGGGGAGAAGAGAAGTTTGTGGCACAACTTGAGTAGAAGAAGGGATCGGTTGGTAGGACATGTCCTGAGGCATCAAGGGATCACAAATTTAGCATTGGAGGGCAGCACGGATGGTAAAAATCATAGAGGGAGACCAAGAGATGAATACACTAAGCAGATTCAGAAGGATGTAGGTTGCAGTAGGTACTGGGAGATGAAGTAGCTTGCACAGGATAGATTAGCTTGGAGAGCTGCATCAAACCAGTCTCAGGACTGAAGACCACAACAACACTAACATCATGAATATGAGCATGACACATTTTAAATATATAAAAAGAAATTAGAAGAACCACAACAGATGTATTTGAATGTTCATGCAAAACAAGAAAGACATTTTACTAAAAGCAATCAGTAATGGTAACGGTCAGTTTCAGGTTGGTGGAAACAAAGTGGGCAGGAGTCAAATCTCAATGCCTGGCCACAATGCCCCTCTCCCTCCCTCCCCTCCCCTCCCCTCCCCTCCCAATGGCACTGAGCTGCTCTCTCACATGGCTTTTTTTTCAGAAACAATACCAGCAGTATGAAAAGAAGGAATGCAGAGAAAAAACAGATATGAAAAAACAAAAGGACAGTGATACAGTGAGAGCAGTAGCTAGCTGCTGCTGGGACTATCCAGTGCCCTTTCTTTGAAAGGTAAGGTCCAACATACTGGCAAAGAAGTGTCCTAATTGGGGCAGAATCAAACTTTGGACATAAACTGGAAAAAAAATCCAAATGGTCATCACCCCCTCATCAGTAGCTACAAAATGTATGAACTGACAAACCAGCCATATGGTAGCATTATTGTTTGCCCTCAGAAAAAAAAGAAGTAGCTGGCTGCAGAATTGTATTGGTGGAATACGCAGTTCAGCACACTAAGTGAGGAAAACCAATTGCTTTCTGAGCCAGGACCAGTTTGATAAGTGACCAATACAACTAAACCAGTGCTGCAGCATATCTAGGGATGTGCACCTACTGCAATTTATCTATGTCACTAATCCCAATACAATATAGATGCTTTTAGGTGGAAATTAAATTGTTGAACATCCTGTAGCAGGAGGAGGCTGCTGCCAATGATCAAATTGGGAGGCTAATGTTGGCCCATAGAGTTTTCCAAGATATTGCCAATGATACTTGTTCCCGGAGATTAGCACAAGGAACCCCTTCCTAGCAGGTCAAAGAAACTTGGTCGTGAGCACTGGCCATTGCAATACAAGTATGTCAGCCCCCAGATAACTTACAGCTAGTTAGGACTCTCATAGGTATCTCAGTTTAGGATTCAGATGGCCAACATCAACGGGCAGATCATGACTCGCTAAATGTACTAAGGTGAATAGCCGAGATATGAAGGCATATAATCCCTGCATGAACATCAGTGTCATGACCCAAACATATAAGATGCCTTCCTGTTAATGTCAGAAAGGTCCAATCTGCTGAGGGAATGTAGCTTCATCACACCCTTGTATTGTAATGTGAAGACATGAAGCTTCCATTAAAAGCAACTGGCCAACTGGTTCATTTCTTAGCCATCATGTAGGAAAGCAGCAAAAGTTGTGCAATGTAATATGACCTGCACTACACATGCACACCCAAAATTTGTTTGTCTAATAGTTGTGCCCCCTGGATCATATCAGTAATCAATTTCCAATTGAGAGTTGCCATTTGGCATTGACAACACCCAGTGATGTATCTTGATGCATTGCAGTGGCCCATGTGATTATGCTCCACTGAAACCTGGTTAATTGAGAAGTTTGCTTTTGACTTCTTTAAGTCATTAGCAGCAGTAATCATCAACAATTGCCTTCAGCGGAGACATTACGTTAGTGGAGTAAAACCGTCACATCATCAGTGTACATGTGAACAGCGAAGGTCCTTCGAGAAAACATCAAACTCTGAAGCTGGGATGCAACCTTCCAATGCACTGGCTTTAGACATAAGGGACTGATAACCTTAATAGTCCCTGTAAACAACAAAACAACCAACCAGAGATAAGACAAACAATGACATCAATAGTGAGCTCCCCTGTGGCACTCCCCAGTGGATGGTAATCAGAGGTATGAGTTGCCCATTGGCAACTACTGAAGCTGCAATGCCCATGAACAAGTTGGATAAAACTTACAAGTCTCAAGAATACATCCAACCATCCTCACAATCTGAAGCAGGAACACATTGTTTACACAATCAAAAGCCCTGAAACCACATCATGATATTTGGCCACAGAGTAAGGTGAGATCCACACTGTCATACACATCACACAGGAGAGAACATTAAAATTCATGAGTTCTCTGAAAATTCCTCAACCCAGCAACTTCAGTTTAGCCAGAGCAGTCCACCATTCTGGAGTAGTAGAGTACCTTCCAGTGGATCAAAGACTATGCTCCCACACATCATAATCACATCATCAAGAGAATGATCTGGCAAGTGAGTGACATTTTACATCCAAGGGGAACAGAATAGCTTCACTGATTGCCAATCAAGTTGGAGAATGAAGACCAAGGCACAGTGATCAGAAAAGCTAGCCACAATGACATAGACTCCAATTCATTTACTAGAATTGGTCAATACTCCTGCTAGAAGTAAAATGTGCAAATTTGACCAACATTGAAAGTTTATGCTCCCAAACATCCTTCAAGTGCATCAAGTGTACCAACTCATTTAAATCCCAACAATAATTGCAGTAGGGAGACTGATCAACAGGATACAGAACACAATTACAACACCACCCAACAAAAAACCCTAAGGATTCTTGCGTAATAAAAACGCAGATGTACTGTGTGACCAGAACCAGATGGAGCATATAATAAAACCAGACTCAAATGCCTCTTCTTCAGCAATGGGAATGCCTTCCCAAAAGAATAAGGTAGGTCCTGTTGAGAATTCAAGCACAACATTTCAAACAGTTCAAAATTGAAGGAGCAGATAACTGGTAAATAGAAATTCTTGTAAGAAATGATCCACACAGGAGTCATACTCATATAAACTGATGCAGTGAAGCTATGCTCAGCTCTGATGCCACTTGTTTAACATCTAGTGTGACAAATGTATATGCTTAAGCCATCAATCAAGAATAAAACAGCTGTAAAACAGAGCAGCACAAATATACCACCAGTCGCCCGTCACAGCCCATTGTGAAATCCAACAACAAATCCAAAAGTGAGGGTGGGAGGTGGGGGGAGGAGGGTCTGATACTGTCCCAAATGGAATTTTTACTCCTGGTTGTTTTGCACACTGCTGCACATCCTAGCTGTACATGTTGTTTAACCCAGCTGTGAGGCATAATTGACTCTGGAGTCAGTGATGTAGGCAGATTTTGTACCAGTGCCATATGAATCTGTGACTTTTGAGGGTCAGAAGCCTGCTCCACAGAACGGTCACACTGCAAGGTGTGTTGACTCCCTGAAGGAAGGCAATCAGATTGAATCTCAGAGACAGTGGGAGACAACTCTGGGAAGACAATTTCCACAAGATTCATAATATGTAACAAAATCTGATCCCCATTGTTGAGAGCAGACAGAGGGCCAGGAGAGCATTGTTGTATTAACTGATTATACTTGAGAGAGCTGCGAAGGAGACAACTCCAACACACACATGCTCCAAGGCAGTACCATAGGTTCCACCTTTGCAGCCTGATCTCCACCGCACCAGGGTTATGTGGTACCACACTACCTGTAGGAGTAACAGACAAACACACCTCAGGGGAAGGTGGGACAAGGAAAAGTACAACTAATTGGCTCTGAGCACTATGGGACTTAGCTTCTGAGGTCATCAGTCCCCTAGAACTTAGAACTACTTAAACCTAACTAACCTAAGGACATCACACACATCCATGCCCGGGGCAGGATTCGAACCTGCGACCATAGCGGTCGCCAGGTTCCAGACTGAAGTGCCTAGAACCACTCGGCCACACTGGCTGGCTACAACTAATTCATCACCATCCTGAGTGTGGCACTGCTTATTATGAATTGCATTCTCCATGCTGCAAACAGTAGCAGTAACTGGGTCAGGCTTTGATTGCAAAATCGGAAAATCATTTGCAGAAAACTGTCAGACAAACACAAGTAGTAGTCCCAGGTTTGTTATGAGAGGAAACAAGGTCAGTAACTGTTAACATATAGTACTGTTCCAAGGAAGAATGTTAAACAAAATCTCTCTGAAGGTATTTGTTTCAGAGATAGTCACTTCTGTTGCACAGAAAACATGTCCCCATCTGTCCGCTGTATGTATCATGAATACAGTATCAACAAACTAGGAATTGAGATGGAATTTTCTTTTTGATTTGCATTCCCACCAAGCTTATGCCACTATAATATTGAATCCTGTGCTGATGTAAACAGCATTCACTGTAAATGCCTCTCACTTCACCAGATTGGGTCAAAACTTCTGTAAGATAATGTACTTTACTTCCTGAGGAAGATTGAAAATTCGAACATTGGTACATTTAATGTCCACATTTGCAAGCACTTGCAAAGCTGCAGCAAAGATTAGAAATAAACAGCTGTCATCTCGCTCAGCACACATGGCGAAACTGGCCACTTGGCCACTGTGATGTTACGAGAACATCTCCTTAAAATTCCCTTATTCTCTAGGCTTGCCCAATATGATACAGCAAAATCATAGAAAAATACTGACCTCATGCTGTGAGTGACATAGCACTCATAGTGCAAGAAGTGATGATGTCACATCAAAGGATGTGCAGTTGAAAACAGACAGCTGCATTCCTTCTCTGAATTGATCATAGTACAACTGACCAGCATGTAAGCATATGACACTGATTTGTAGTTATTATTGAGAGATTGCCGCAAAACATTTCAGTAGCATACCAGCATGCATTCAAAGAGAAATGGCTTAATTTCAGTGTGATTCCTGCCTCACATTTGAAGAAAAATGGCATAATTTTAGTGTGATTTCCAGCTCGCATTTGAAGCAAAATTTTAAGGCAATATTTACAGTGTGCTGTAATACATTAGCACATGATAACCAGCCACTACTGTTTTATATTATCATGTGTTTAACATGGACATACAATATGTTATGGTATTAACGATGTAAAGTATATAATCGAATAGACAAATAAGTAACAATGTGATAAATAAATTATTCACTTGCACAGTGTACATTCTGCTTTTATGTCTGTTTTTCCCTGGTGTAGGTAAGGAAATTAGGTTTTGTAATAAACATTGAACTTGCACTTATAGTTACCTTTGGGCATCCTGAGTCCTGTAGCAATGTGTTGTATATCCTACAATATTGTATTGTATTGTATTTTTATTGATCCAGGCAATCATAGTATTGTACAGCTGTACATATGATATTGGATAGGTCAAGGGAGCTATTTACAAGTAATTTTTACATTTGATTTTTACATTATTTTGTAGTAAGGAAATTATCTATCTTAAACAAAACTGTTAATACAAATCATAGAAATGTAAGGTTGTACATACAATATTGGATAGGTCAAGAGAACATATTTGCAGGTAATATTTAATAAATTGATTTTACATTATTTTGCAATGAGGAAGTTAGCTATCTTTAACAAAACAGTAAATACAAATGTTGTATGGTAAAATACAAACAGCCAATACAAATGTTATAGTAAAGTAGTCCAGTGTATTTCATAGACATGCACAGTATATAATTTTCAGACCTAATTGAACATTTATCATATTTTTTACATTTTTAACCCCTTTCAAAAAAATGATCAACTGCATAAAAGCAATGGTCCAAGAGATATTTTCTTAACTTATGTGTGAAGGCTCTTGGGTTGTTTGTTGCTTTGATTTCATTGGGTAAATTATTATACATTTGTATCCCAACATTTAAAACACTTTTTTGGTAGCAGGTAGTTCTGGACTGAATCATATGTAGGTCAGACTGCTGCCTTGTTGCATAGTTATGAATATCTCCATTGAATTTCAGTGTGCAGTCATTGTTTAACAGGTATGACTTGACAAATGAGACGATATTATAAATGTAAGCAGAGAGCAGTGTCATAATGCCATTTGTTTTGAAATGTTGTCTGCATGATTCGTTATGTCTTAGATTACATATTATGCGTATTGCCTTTTTTTGCATTTTGAAAATATATCTACCTCCAGGTGAGTTCCCCCAAAATATGATTCCATACTGTAATGTAGAATGGAAGTAAGCATAATATACATGTATGAGAACAGATTTTGTAACTGATTTTTTGAGTATCCTTAAAATGTAACACACAGTTGAGAGCTTTTTTGAGATATAATTTTTGTGAGTCTCCCACTTAAGATTTTCTGCGAGCCATATGCCAAGAAACTTGACACAGTCCACACACATAAGCTCTTTTTTATTTAGAATCACATCAGGCATTTCTTGTTTTTGGGATGAGAGTCTGAAGTTGATGTACGTTGTTTTCTGTATGTTTATAATCAGTTTGTTCTCGTTGAACCATTTGCTGAGTGACGACATAAGCGGTTTAATTTTTTGGTTGTGGTCCTCTGCATCAGTACCCTTTATTAATATACTTGTGTCATCGGCAAATAGTGTGGTATGTCCTGCAGCAAGCTTTGTGCTTATATCATCAATGTATAGCAGAAACAGTACGGGTCCCAGGATTGAGCCTTGTGGCACACCATATCTAATAGGCATTGTGTCAGAGGAGTGGACAGTAGATTGATGGGTGGTTGTATTCTTTTTTTCAAAATTAATTTCAACTTTTTGAAATCTGTTTGACAGGTAAGATTCTAACCATTTGTTTGCAATTCCTCTTATACCTTTATTTGCTAACTTCTTAAGGAGTATGGTATGGTCAATTACATCAAAGGCTTTGGGTAAATCTAAAAAGATACCAGTAGTGATTTCCTTATTATCCAGTGCTTTTAAGGTTTTGTTGAGATACTCATAAATAGCTGTGGTAGTTGTCTTTTGCTTTCTAAAACCATGCTGGTGTTTTGTCAATAAGGATAGTTTATTAGTAAAGTCTTCCAATCTGGTGTAAAATACCTTTTCAAATATTTTTGAGAATGAGCTGAGTTGTGCTATGGTCCTGTAATTGGCTACATCATTTTTAGAGCCCTTTTTGTGAAGTGGGGTAATTTTACAAGTCTTTAGTAGGTCAGGGAAAACTCCATTTGTAAAGGGGGCGTGTATTGTGTGGGTTAGGGGTTCTACAATGGATTCTCCACATTTCTTTACAATTAAATCAGGAATATTGTCACTACCACTGGAGTACTTATTCTTCAGTCCTTTTATAGCTGTAAGTACTTCAGTATTGGAGACTTTGTGAAGAAACATTTATGCCTGTACTGGTATGGTTTCTGTTAGTGTTTGGTGTTGAGTATTTGGTGTGTGGCAGTTGTTCTTTATCAGGTTTTCTGCTATTTTGCTAAAATAGTGATTAAAACCATTTACTATTTTTTGGGGATCTGATGTGACTTCATCATTTAGATTTAGTTTTAATGTTTTGTTTATAACATGCTGCTTACTGTTTGTTTCATTTTTTACAACTGTCCACAAGCCTTTCATTTTATTGTTAGATTCCTTTATAAATTTATCATTGTATAATTTTTTTGCTTGTTGGATAACTTTCCTGTAGATTGCAAAATAGGTCTTACAATATGACCTAAACTAATCATCGACGTCATGGTGTTTCATGTGATTTTTTAAGTCACGCTTTTTTTGACTGGAAATCCGTATCCCTTTTGTTACCCATGAGTTTGTGTGTTTGTTTCCAATTTTCCTGGATTTCAGTGGAAATGCAGTATTGAAGTGGTGGAGAAATGTTTCATGGAAGGAATTAAATATGTAGTTTACATCATTTTCTTTATAGACCTCTGCCCAGTTTTCAGCCTTTAACAGATAGTTAAAAAGCCTTATATTATCATCATTAAATTGCCTTCGCATTTTAGTTATTGTGGGATATTGTCCTATGTAATTTAAATTCGCTGTTAGTATTTGGGCTTCATGGTCATTGTAACCTGTGCTGATGACTTCAATTGAGTGGTGTAGTTTGTCTGCGTTTATGAAAATCTGATCTAGAGCTGTTTTTGAATTTTTTGTGATCCTGGTTGGTGTGTTTACAGTTGAGGATAGGTTGAATGAATTTGTAATATTCAACAATTCATCGTTGTTTTTTCCAGGTGTGAGGAAGTCAATATTAATGTCTCCACTTATTAATATATTGTTGTTTAGTGAGTGAATTTTTGTGAGTAGTGCTTCGAGGGAGTGTTTGAAGGTTTGGATGTTCCCATCAGGGGCCCTATATACATTCAGTATCAACAGGTTATAGTCTCCAGAATGAGATTTTCACTCTGCAGCGGAGTGTGCGCTGATATGAAACTTCCTGGCAGATTAAAACTGTGTGCCCGACCGAGACTCGAACTCGGGACCTTTGCCTTTTGCGGGCAAGTGCTCTACCAACTGAGCTACCGAAGCACGACTCACGCCCGGTACTCACAGCTTTACTTCTGCCAGTACCTCGTCTCCTACCTTCCAAACTTTACAGAAGCTCTCCTGCGAACCTTGCAGAACTAGCACTCCTGAAAGAAAGGATATTGCGGAGACATGGCTTAGCCACAGCCTTGGGGATGTTTCCAGAATGAGATTTTCACTCTGCAGTGGAGTGTGCGCTGATATGAAACTTCCTGGCAGATTAAAACTGTGTGCCCCACCGAGACTCGAACTTGGGACCTTTGCCTTTCGCGGGCAAGGTGGGAGATGAGGTACTGGCAGAAGTAAAGCTGTGAGTACCGGGCGTGAGTCGTGCTTCGGTAGCTCAGTTGGTAGAGCACTTGCCCACGAAAGGCAAAAGTCCCGAGTTCGAGTCTCGGTTGGGCACACAGTTTTAATCTGCCAGGAAGTTTCATATCAGTGCACACTCCACTGCAGAGTGAAAATCTCATTCTGGAAACATCCCCAAGGCTGTGGCTAAGCCATGTCTCCGCAATATCCTTTCTTTCAGGAGTGCTAGTTCTGCAAGGTTCGCAGGAGAGCTTCTGTAAAGTTTGGAAGGTAGGAGACGAGGTACTGGCAGAAGTAAAGCTGTGAGTACCGGGCGTGAGTCGTGCTTCGGTAGCTCAGTTGGTAGAGCACTTGCCCACGAAAGGCAAAAGTCCCGAGTTCGAGTCTCGGTCGGGCACACAGTTTTAATCTGCCAGGAAGTTTCATATCAGCGCACACTCCGCTGCAGAGTGAAAATCTCATTCTGGAAACATCCCCAAGGCTGTGGCTAAGCCATGTCTCTGCAATATCCTTTCTTTCAGGAGTGCTAGTTCTGCAAGGTTCGCAGGAGAGCTTCTGTAAAGTTTGGAAGGTAGGAGACGAGGTACTGGCAGAAGTAAAGCTGTGAGTACCAGGCGTGAGTCATGCTTTGGTAGCTCAGTTGGTAGAGCACTTGCCCACGAAAGGCAAAGGTCCCGAGTTCGAGTCTCAGTCGGGCACACAGTTTTAATCTGCCAGGAAGTTTCAGGTTATAGTCTGTTAAGATAATTAAGGAGAATTCAAAGTCTGTTTCTATTTGCATATTATTGTACTTTGTGAGGCTTTTGTATCTTAAATATTTTTTGACAAAGATTGCTGTACCACCTCCCTTACTTTTGTTCTGACAAGAATAACCAGCTAGAGTAAATTCGCCAAGTGGGGTTTTTTTAATTTTGTCTTCTGTTAACCAGTGTTCAGTAATATGGAGAACATCTAAGTGTGGCTTTGTTTGTAGGAAGAGATCTATTTCTAGTAACTTATTAAACATTGACTCCACATTATGGTGTAATATTTTAAAGGAAAATAGTGACTGTTTTCCAATGGAATGATTTTTGACACCACTCACCGGGTTTTCTTGTAGTTTCATATAGTCACGGTAGGAACTGTGCAAAAGTACTGAACGAAATTTCAACAACTGGCTAAAAATTTACATCTTTGATAAAGCCAAATGCTATATTCAAAGAAGCAACATGCAATATACAAAACAAAACGTCTAGTCTAGGACAATATGATTATGTTGTCGTCGTAGCTGGTGCAAACGATATTAGTGGATCAAAACGTGGTTTTATGACATCACTAGATGAAATGATTGCAAAAACTAGGCACACACAACTAATTCTATGCACAATACCGTATAGACATGACATGCCAAATGAAAACTGCAAAATCTACCAAATGAACAGTTACTTGATGCAGAAGGCATCTTACAGTGAACACATCAGAGTTTTAGATGTAAATAGCTTCCTCCAACAGAAAGACTTCACCAGGCATGGGCTTCACTTACATAAAAATGGGAAAAAGAAACTATGTGTTAATCTACTGAATGCCATCAAAAGTCCACTGGTAACAAGAAGTGCCATAAAACGTGTTACACCAGGACATCAAACATATTTGTGGTTCAATGAAGCTAATTTGGTGGACAATCTCAGAAGAATGAGCACTACTCCAGCTGAACCAACAGCAACACCAGGAACTGAAGAGCGATCAGTAACAACAACAAAAGTGAATATGCAGTCAGCGTCATCAAGGAAAACACCAGAAACAGTTTTAGAAAAGAAGAAGGTATCCACAGTCAGCACTAAGTCACCACCAACATCCACTAAAAATGTTATCATGAAGGTGTTCTTGTTTACTGCATCTTCACAAAAGTGAAGAAAAACAAAGAGTAAAGAAAGTTGGTGTAGTAAACATTAAGCAGAGTTCATCAAGGGTCCACTAGAGACCAAACAAATCATAGCAGAATACACCTACAAAACAATTGCTGAGAGTGTGATAAATTTCCTGGATGACTGTTGCCAGGGCCATACTCAAAGTGAACTGAAGTGATAAATAAATAATATATATTTATTGTATGCCAAAAATTCTGAAGCTGAGTGGAGGTTGGGGAAGGAACTCAAAAACAGGTGAACCCCAGTAAAAACAGGTAATATGATAACCCTATTACAGGTTCATAACTCCATGCAATCATATGTTCCTTGATTCTGGTATACATAGTACCAGCCATTGCTTTGGTTTATGAGTTCAGTAAATTATAAACAGTTAATAGAATTTCATGAATTAACATTCATTTTACAAACTATAAACTGAATATTAAAAGTGATATAAATATAGAATGCTTTGATGGAAAGTCCAGTATGAAATATAATATGGATAAGAGGATGGATCAATATTCATCAAGTAGAAGAAGTGCTGAGTAGTGAACATCTGAACACACACATAGAAACAATGACAAAGTACTAAGGTTTCAGACATGTTTTGATACTGCAACCTGACCAGGAGGTAATAGGTTACTAGATGCTGTGTGTGTGTGTGTGTGTGTGTGTGTGTGTGTGTGTGTGTGTGTGTGTGTGTGTTTGTGTGTGTGTGTGTGTGTGTGTGTGTGTATGAGAGAGAGAGAGAGAGAGAGAGAGAGAGAGAGAGAGAGAGAGAGAGAGAGAGTATCCTTTTCAGACCCTCTGTATACAATTGTGTGCACTACATTTTACTGGGTCTTAGCTGCAACAAAAGTATTTCTTTCCCAAAGGAAATCTGAGGTACATATTTACGAATGGTCAACCTTTTAATCATGTGCAAGTGCTGCCAGCTGTTGGGCATCACTATGAAAATATCAGCAACTCAGTGTAGCAGTGTTCAGCAGCTTGTGACCATCAGAATACACAGATATGGTTGGTTTGCTATATTCACTACATAATCGAATATTGTTGTTGTTATTTTTCATGGTGATTGTTGAATGATCATTTGAATGTTTATTACAACAGAGAATATTTTGTAATCAGGTATTTTTGTCCACAAAATGAAGGCAATTGTACAAAGTACATTTTGAAAATGGGCACATATTTTTGTACAAATCTTGCCTCTAAAGTCATTTTAAAAAATCACCTAAGAACATATCAAATAAAGAAAAATTTTCTTCCCTCCAGAAAACATTCAGATGTGAAAGGGTTAAGTTCTACCCTCATACATGTGTTATGTAGCGATAACACTGCAGTTAGACTGAAATTTCCATATATATATTTCAAGGAAACAAAACAAGAAACTGTTTAAAATATAATCAAAATTTGTCGGTTTTTTACAAGAGAAAGTTACATATGACTTTATGATACGTAATGCAGTTAGCACAAAGTATTGTGCAGAAAACTACCACTTTCCACCCAGCAGACATCTGGGAGTAGGACACATTATTTTACATGCTTGTTCCTGGAATGAAAAAATGATCTACTTTATTCAAAATTATACATACTCAGTCCCAACTGCAGGCTCTTCCACAAAGAATATAGTAGTAGTATACTACACTATATTAACCTGTAGAGAAGGGATTACAGAGAGAGAGAGAGAGAGAGAGAGAGAGAGAGAACCATTATAATCTCTATTTCTAATTCTGGATAAGTGCTGTATTTCCATTTTGCACTTTCTAGTTATGAAATATTTCATTTAATTCCTCACAGATCAATATAAGTTTATGCATAGTCTCTATGACAGTATTGTTAAGCATTTCGCAAGCACAACAGTAAAGTCACAAAGGAAATCATTTTTATTTTACTACTGGCTTTCATGGTGAAAGACACTTAAGTACTAGAGGAATGTAAACTTATGTAGAAGTAAACTAGCAAAATACATATGGATAACCTTAATTTGATTCTTGATTCAGTGGTAGGTAAATTCTGTTACTTCTCTTATGTTCATATGATGGCATAAGTTCCATCTCACTAGGGTTAGCTTTTTGTATTTTATCCATGCTAAAACTCAATGTTCTCAGTTCTGTCTACATATTTTTCAGGCTGGCTACATGCTGGAGATTATAATGTAATTGTTGTAGACTGGTCAGTCTATGCAGGACTCTGGAGTTACGCTCAGGCAAAAACTGCTGTATTAGGAGTTGGAAAAATTGTCGCAAATTTCATCAACTGGCTTGCTTCTTTTGGTGCAAGCACTAATGACATGCAACTTGCAGGATACAGTCTGGGCGCTCATGTCTGTGGTGTTGCAGCACGTTATATTACTGCAGGAAGACTGAGCCGAATTACAGGTGGCAAATGATCTTAGGTCACTTTGTTAAATGCATTAAAAATACCAGAAGCACATAGCGGATACTTCTTATGTTTGGTTACACATTCTGCAACTTTCTATCACTTTCTGATGAAGCAAGGTGGGATATTTTACTACCCCTCTTGTTTTGTCATCTGCCTCCTTAAATTCGTTTACTCACTTTTAACTAATTACCATTGACATACATGAATATGATCTGCATTTTCATAAAAGAGAAAGATTGGCCCTCAGTTTTAAAGATCTAATTTTGTGATTAGTTTTATGTATGTAATTGATTTTCTGATTTATATTGGCTATTAATAGTTAGTATTGTGTGTTATAGGGTGAAATCAGTAATTGTTTCGTAACTAAAATTCTATTGTTGACATATAAACAAATATAAATTCTGCACTAATTATAAACATTTGGAAGATGAAATGCAAGTAATCTTAAAGTATCTATTTGGCTCTATTGAAAACATGTTAGCAAAGCTAACTCTTAATTAATTCCAAAGTAATTAACAATTTTGTCAAAAGTATTGTTCGTGTAACTATATTTGTTGATTTCATAGTTTAAACAAGTAATTTGGCTTAACTCTTGTAGTAGAAGAAACTGTTAAAAAGATGGAATTTTTTGATGTATTCAATTATTGTTAATGATTTAAGTTGTAATTGTAATTTCTGTAAATTTAACTTCAAAGAATGTGTAGTTTCAGCACTTATTATTGTGAGAATATATAAGGGCCCAATTTTTGGTCACAAGACAGTCTATTCACGGTCAAGTTTCAGACGAGGAGCCTGAGTTGGTTTGAACAACAACAATGATTCAACTTAACTGTGTGTTACACAGTTAGGCCATGTGTTATGTCTGCTCCATACGTACCTTTCTATTCTACAAGAACTATGAACTTTGTGATTAGGTTTTTACTGCTCGTAGATGTTCAATAGTCACCTGTTGTAGCAATACATGGAGGTTTGGCTGCACACTATTAAGGAGGCTTATCAAAAATTAAATAATAGTGCACTGGCCATACAATGGTGCATTATTAGGGGGTTGTGAACAGTGAAATTAAAGTACTGTGAAACGCAACTGTGCACTTGTCGGCTACATTATTTACCGTAGTCAGTGTCGGAATCCACAACCCATTTTTCAGCCAGTCTAGCAACACAGTACATCAACACTGAGAACAGCAAATGAAGAGATAAACAAAGCAGGGGAAACCATCACATATGGTGCCTTGGGTGAAGATTATTGTATGTGGGCACAATAAACTAGAACTCATGAACTGTGACAGTGAAGTGTGAACCCAAGCAATTTAGAGGGATTTAAATGGAAGAGATGATACAGCCAATCAGCGCTGTGGTTTCATAACGAAGAAGGTGCAGCAGCCAATCAGCGAGCAGGTTCTAAGAAAGCATCCATTGAGTACAGGAGCAGCCAATCTGCATGCAGGTGGATGCAGTTGACTGAAGATAAATAAGACACCTTGCCGGGAGAATATCAATTGCCGCAGCCGTGCAGATCCAGATGACAACCACAGCAGAGCAGCAGCAGATGAGTGATTACAACAAGGTAATTTATTGAAAAAGCTGTTTTCTATTAAGTGAGTGACCGTAATGAACGAGACAGTGTGATGGAGGACCAGGGACAACAGGAGACTGGTTCTGCAGACGCTAGTAGTTATAAATCAGTCACGAATGTAACTCTGAATGATGACGACAAAACTCCTATTGTAGATGAAATGATAAAAGCATCAGCTACAGTGTATGGTGAGGTGAGTGGAATGGGCAAAAACAGTACTGAAGTACATGAGATCATTAAGGTTTAGGAGGAGGAACCTAGTAGCGAAAGTCAGCAAAGGCAAAAGTTTATGGCAGAAGAAAATTTGGGAGCAATTTTTTAGGGCAAATTATGTGTAGTTTAAGTTGTTTGAGTAATATGAGTACAAAATATGACTTAATGAGATGGAACAGCCATTTGAAACCCATTTAAAAACACATATTTTTCGAGCCAATTTGAAATAAACAGGAATCTCTGATGTAAACAAAAGGTAATGATATAAGTAAACCTATACTTATAAAATTGTTGCAATGAAAATGTTTATTGAATTATGATTGTATTGAAGTATATAAGTCCTGTAATTGGTAGAAATATTTAGGATTAATGTAATTAGGTGAAATCTGGAACAAATGATCGAGTACATTGGTCAAAGTCATTTCTTTGAAACTGAGATGTATTTGTATTAAAACAGTATCTGAATTAAAGTCTGTGGTATTTGAATGAAAAACAAACTGAGAGAAACAAAATTGATTAGAAAATTAAAATGTGATAGCAAAAATGTTATAAGTGGTGTGCAAACATAGGTAGTTCTTTAGGTGTTTTGTTAATAATAAATAAAAGACATATTTTCCCACATTCAGTGGGAGACTTGGAAACATATGCATTGGTAGGAACATTTTCTGAACCATGTATCTTTTACAGTTTTATAAAAATAGTAAAAGTATTGTTAATATTTCATATTTGAGTGTTTGCACACTCCAAAAATGTTAAATGCTTGAAAGTCGATAAATCTATTTGCTCTATAAGAGCCCGTGCAACTGTTGAACTATATCATTAATTTTGAGGCAACAGTTTTAATTGTAATTTTACTAAAAATCCCTTAATAGCAATACCAAGGATTGTTCGGATTTATATATGAAAGGGCAGCCATGTTGGCATTGGACAGCAGTGTCTTATGAGATGCTGTGCAAGAAGCATGTAATTGCTTAAGTAAGATGTATATCAGTGTTGTAAGCAGGTCAGTATTTTTGAGTTTTGTCTAAGTAACATAATAATTAAGACATGATATAGAAGAAAGGTTCTGAAACACAATGTTTGTATTGGTCATTATTGGTGTAAAAACCAAGTTACAGTGGACATGAAGGAATACAATGCTTGTGGCAACAGCAGATAAGAAGCAGTTGAATGAGTACACCCTACATAATTATAAGAATTTTTAATAATAATTTCACAATTAGTAGTATGATAAAAGACATTAGTAACAGTAAAACTGACATGACTAGCTTAAAGGACAATCTGAAGAAAGAAATTAAAAAGGAGATTAAGGTAGTCAGCTCTAATCTTTCAGAATTAAATAAACATTTGATGCAGTAGTTAAAGATTGTGATAATACTAATGAGAAATTAACACTGAGTAGTAACTGTGTAGAAGGGAGAGAGAAACTTTGTGATGGCATTAGTAGGAAGGTGGAGGTTGTCGAGAAACAATGCACTGAAAATAGGGTTAAATTCTAGATCCAAATCAATCACATAAAAATGATTTAGAAACTGAGGTGGAAACCAAGTGTGCAGTAGTGGTAGAGGAAAATCTGGTTAAAATAAATGAAAATGTAGATTCAAAATTGACAGAAATATAGAAAAATGTGGAAGAGGTACAAAATCTAAAGCATAGAGAAAGTGACAGTGGGTCTGACTCTCACAGTAGTTGCACTGATGATAGCAGTGATGAACCCAGCAGTGATGATGATAGCAATATGGTAAGTAAAAAGGAAGTATGTACAAGGTATACATGTTAAGTGCTTATTGGACAGTGGTAGTGACTTCAATGACATTTCACAAGCATTTTTTGAATCTATTCAGAACACAGAGGGTATAGTGGTGATGCATTTGTCTGGAACAAAAATTATTGGTGCTGCTGGTAAGCTATTAAAGAGTGTGAAACAAGAGATACTATTAACTGTGGAATTGGCAGGACAGCTATTGGAGTGCAATTGGTTGGTGATTCATAATCTCAGCAGTGATGTAATATTTGGGACTAATGCAATTAGCAAGTAGGGGGTTCAACATTCTGTGTTGGATTCATTACGTGGCAAATAATGCTTATCCCAGCTGCCTGTCTCATTTTTCGTGTTTGCTGAGACAGTCAAATTCTTCTCCTATTCTGTCTGTAGCCACTATGTGAAGTTTTAAATAGCTGTAATCAATCTATGACGAATGGCAGCACATGTGTGATAATTGGAGGCGCCAACGATGTATAACACAATGAAACTAGACGTGCTACAACAGTTTTAAAGCAAGTAATTTGTAAAATGCCTGAAGTGAATTTTTTTGTTGTCAGTATCCCTCATAGGTATGATCTCATGGAAAACTCTTGCGTGAATACTGAGATTATTACCGCCAACAGACTTTTCGCTAAGATATGTCGAGATTATCCTAATGCTACATATTTTGGGATAAATAGTGATTGCAGAGAGCATTTTACAGAGCATGGACTTCACAGAAACATGAAAGGGAAAGAAGCCATGAGTGCTGAAATATCGAATGCTATTAATGACTCTAAAGTAGAACGAAACACTATTACACTGTCTGAAAATGGCCTTATTAAAGTATCAACATTACCGGAAATAGGAAGAGATGATGTCCCTTAATCATTGGTAGCAACAGAAGATTCTTTGACTTTAGAAGAAGTAAAAAAATCTGAAGTGTCGTCCAGTACAGCAGCCAAATCAGCCAAATTGTCAGTAGTGTCGAAATCATCAAAAACAGCTGAACCATTATCATCAGCAGCAGATGTACCACCCTCCCCAGCAGATTCAAAATCAAGTCCAGAATCTGTGACTGGTCCATCAATCAGAAGAACAGAGGCAAGAACAGTGGTACAAAATGCCACTCAGATATCATCAACAGAAGAAAAATCAACACCATCGGAGCTTCATTTATCAGCTTCATACGCAGCTTCAACGTCCACAGTAACATCAGTGCCAACTGTAGTTCAAGATTTAAATGAAAATACAGTTTCAGCAAAAGTTCCAGTATCAACTGGAACATCACTTCCAGTATCAATTGGAACATCACTTACAAAACCAGACTCAGCATCAAAACTGGCAGCATCTCCAACATCCACTGAATCATCAGCTTCAGAAGCACCTCCAGCATCCACTGAAACAGCAGCTACAACTACAGATACAAGAAGTATGGTGGCACGTCCAGGGGTAAGAAATACAAGGAGCAGGAAACGTGTAATTCTTAAGGATTTTTGGTACCCAGCCTCGGCAAGGAACAGCCGATAACATTGAGAAACACGAGTACAAACTCCTCTCAATCTAATTTCAATAATTTAAAAATAATGAGCCTTAACATACAATGCATTTAAAATAAAATATTAGAACTTGAGATTGCAGCCAGTGAAGCTAGTATAGATTGTATTTGCATTCAAGAACATTGGTGCATGAGTTATGAACTAGAAAATATTTGCATTTCCCCATACAAATTAGTAAGCCATTTTTGCAGGAAGGAAACAAGACATGGCGGTGTTTGCATTTATGTAAAACCTGGAGTAAAGGTTAAAAATATGACTGTAACTGAATCCTTGAATGAAGAAAAACATTTTGAGGCTGCAGCAATACAGTTGAATATGCAAAAGAGTAAATTAATAATAATGTCAGTGTACAGATCACCATGTGGTGATCCTGGAATTTTTAGAAATAAGTTAGAGGCATTGCTCAAAATATTACATCATAAAAAATCAACAATAATTATAAGTGGAGATTTTAATGTCAACTTATTGACTGAAGGTGCATCCAAAGATCAGTTCCTGAATGTTTTACATAGCTTCAATTTGTATCCACATATAACTAACCCTACAAGAATAACAAACTCTTCAAAAAGTCTCATAGATAATATTTTCACAAATATAGATGCCATGGATATAGATGTAATAAATGTTGACCTAGGAATATCTGATCACAATGCACTTATCCTTAAATTTCCCATAGCCCCTGTGACCAAAAATAGTTCATACCAAATGTACAAAAGAACCTTCTCCACAAATAGTTGCAGTCACTTCATAAATATGCTGACTAACCAATCATGGGCAGAAGTACTGTTACAAACTAGCACAAACACTGCATATAATGTTTTTTCTTCCCTGTTTATGTTGAATTTTGAAATGTGTTTTCCTAAGAAACTTGTCAAAACAAACACATATGGGCATACACATGTTAACTCCTGGATCACAACAGGTATTAGAAATTCCTCCAGGACCAAGAAAATGCTTAACTATAGACTGAAAAGTTGGACTGACCCCAAGTTTAAAGAATATGTAACAAATTACAAAAAAATATATAGAAAAGTAATTACAAAAGCAAAATTACTAAGTAATGATAAATTAATAAGAAAATCAGGCAATAAATCAAAAACTATTTGGGAAATTGTGAAAAGGGAAACAGGTAAGGGCCTCAAGGATCAGGAAATAGTACTCAAAAATAGTGAAAATATTGAATTAAAAGATGAAACTCTGGCAAATTACATTAATAATTACTTTTTAAGTGTACCAGTGTCATTAAGTAAAAACTTTACTAAACATGAGAAATTAACAGCCCCAAAAGTAGACAGTAGTATGTTGTTAACTCCCAGATATGATAATGAAATATTAAAGGTGATAAAGAGTCTAAAATCAAAAATGTCTGCAGGTGTGGATGAAATGCCTGTGTCAATAATAAAAAAAGTTGCCCAACAAATTATAAAGCCTCTGGTACATATTACCAATTTGTCTTTCAGCGAAGGTGTGTTTCCTGAGAGGTTGAAAATCTCTAAGGTTAGACCTCTGTTTAAAAAAGGAGATCCATACAAGGTAGATAATTATAGACCAATATCCCTTCTCCAATCTTTTCAAAAATTCTAGAGAAATTAATGAAAACCAGACTCATAAATTACTTAGATGGTCACAAACTTCTAAACTGCAATTAACATGGCTTTCGCTCAGGCCACAGCACAGAATCAGCTATCCATGCCTATACCAAAGAGATTGTCAGGAGTCTCGACACTAAAAAATGTGTAGTGGGAATTAACTTAGATTTATCTAAAGCTTTTGATACAGTAAATCATAAAATTCTGTTAAACAAGATGGAGGCAATAGGTGTAAGGGGAGTTGTGAAGCAGTGGTTTGAATCTTACCTTCAAGATAGAACTCAGGTGGTAGAAATCATCGCAGAGCATAAAAATCAGAAAATCAAGTGGGTCTCAGATGCAAAGAAATTGGAAATAGGTGTCCCACAGGGCAGTGTTCTCGGTCCCTTATTATTCTTGCTTTATATAAATGACATAAGAAATCCTAATATTTCTACCAAAATAATGTTGTTCGCAGATGACACTAGCATAATAATAAGTGATGATAAAAAATCATTAACCACCACAACTGATATAGTCCTGAAATATATTCAACATTGGTTTAATGCTAATGAGTTAACAGTTAATCTAAGTAAAACAAATTATATACAGTATGGCAAAGCAACTCAAGATATGGACCTCCAGTTGAAACTAATGGATAAGAAGATAGAGAGTGTACAATCCACAAAGTTTTTGGGCATGCACATTGATCAAAACTTAAGCTGGAAAGACCATCTCAAGTACTTATCCCACAGGCTCAATTCGGCATGTTTTGCATTGAGGATATTATCTAGAGTATGCAGTACAGACTGTACTAGACTAGTGCATTTTGCTTACTTTCAGTCCATCATGTCTTATGGCATAGTGTTCTGGGGTAAAACTAAATCAAGCTTAACAGATATCTTTAAATTTCAGAAAAGAGCTGTACGAATCATAACACATAACTCTCCAAGAACTCATTGCAGGCCCCTTTTCAAAGAACTGCAAATACTCACAATACCATCACTGTATATTTTTAAAAGCATTCTGTGTACAAGAGCACATATGAAAAATCTACGTACAAATGAGGACTGCCATAATTATAATACTAGAACTCATAAGAATTTATATGTAGAAAGGGTAAGGACAACGCAAACCCAAAAGCATGTAAGTTATTTTGGAATAAAACTCTAAAATGCTCTGCCAGTGTACATGAAGACAATAATAGATGAAGTAAAATTTAAAACTGAACTTAAAAATTACCTTTTAAGCAAAACTTTGTATGACGTAGATGAGTACTTTGATTGTGTGTAAATTTATTGCCAAAAATTTTAATTTGTATGTCTAAACTTGTACTTTTAAAAAATTCCTTGAAAGTGATATTCTATTATTATGTCTGTAGTACTTGTACTAGTATGATAACATTGTTGTGACAAGTCCTACATCATGTAAATGATATACAGGAAGATAATAAAATGAAATGAAAATGAAATGAAATGAAATGAAAGTAAATTAGAAACATTATCTTCAACTTTCAGGTGATTTTATACTGTAGGATGCTTTAGTGTAGTAATATTTTAGAAAAGTTTTTTTTCAGTGTTTCTATGTGTGTGTGTATTGTGTTAGTTATAAGTAATGGAAGCATAAGACGATGGAACAAAATACAGTGGTATCATGGTTAAAGGATTTACGTTAAACAAAAAGTTAAGGTAAACTGAAAATGAAAGGTGTCAGCATTTGTGGAGGATAATTAACATCTGAAGTGCAGCATTGGTGCAGCAGTAGAGGCAATATGCAATATAAACCACCTTAGGTACAACATCTTAATATTAATTGTTGTATAATAGAAGTGTTTGTGTTCAGTGCAGTCTGTATATGGAGATAACTATCTACCTATAGAAGTGTGTCATGGTACAGCCTTTTCTACCATTAAGGAATTACAACTTTTGACATAGTTGCCTGGAGTAATGTATGTGGAAAGAATAAGAAAGGTTTGTATGTATATTGCCCTTCCGGCTAGAATGTCAAGCAAATAATAAGTTTTCTGAGTGATAATTTTGTCTGATCAGTAATGAGAGTTAAGTTTGCCTTGGCATAAGGATCTGTTACTGTGGAATGTTTTCCAGTAGAGTCAAGTTTGCATCAGATAAGCAGGGCAGGTATTTATTTATTAGTTAATGAAGCAAGAATGAAATAATGAATAATGTTAGGGTCTTAACTCCACTAGCTAATTTAAATAAAATAATGGAGCTGACAGACATGATTAATGCAAAAGATAACTGTATACAAACAAATGTGGTGTAACTGAACTGGGAATAAAAATTTTAAACTAGGCAACATTAGGTAGTGTTTATATTGGGCGATTCATGACACTGCAGCTGGAATGAGAGATTAACAGAAAGAGCAATATTTACAAGTAATATAATGCTGCATCATTGGAGCAATAGGTTATCTGAAAACTTCTAATTGTGTTCTGAGGAATTATGAGCTTAAAAAGTGGTAATACTGGGATGAAGAACAATAAGTTTGCTGATTAACTGACAACTGTGGTGCTAGCTGATGTGAATATTTCTGACAGGTCAACTATTTGGTAACATTTAGTGATTTTGTGAGGAAATGACTTTCTGTTTGAATGAGAGTAGTGCTCAGAGTGGAGTAGAGAAGCGGGGCGATGATTTGGTACAACTGATCCCCTTAACTTTGATTTGAATAGTTATTAAGTTATGGGATGGTGACTCTATTCTTTTTTCATAAATTAATGGTTATCAAATCTATGCTGTTGCACATCTTGAGTTTTTGCAATTTTGCAAATGGAAAAGAAACCAAGATCTTTCAACTTTAAGCAGTTTCAGACAGTTATGACTTAGAATAATATTTTGTAGTGTAATGTCCACTTGATTTTAAATTTTTACCATTCCACACCTTTCTTACTATAGACAAATTTAGTGCTTATAATTGTAATGTAATGACAACGATGTAATGTATATATATTTATGATGTAATGACTATTCTTTGCCATTATTGTTAAACTTTTTTTTCTTGGACTTAAGTTAGAAGAAAAAGTAAGTGGACTAAAGTAGGATATTTTGTCTCATTTTTTCATGTACTGTGGCGGAGGAGAACCACCTCCAAGGGAACTGATAGCAGTGCATTTCCTTGTTAACTGCCACTTGGACCTGTTGAAGGCAGATTGGTGAGAAAGTGTGAAAAGATAATTAGAAGTGTGAAAGCGCTTGTGAAACTTTTTGCAGCCCATGAAGATTTACATTGTTTGCAAGACAGGACTTGCATCAAATGATATGTATCTTTAAATGTAATCTTTGCATACCCGAATAGGACATCACTTATGATTAAGATGCCTAATTTTTTGTTAAAAGTATAACTTGTGGTTATTTTATGATATTGTACAATACACTGTATGCAATTATTTTGTATGGGGATTTCCATATGGCCAGTTAATATAAGTATAAATTTGAACAAATGTATGTCTGTACTTTTTGATAACAATTTTTATGTAATATTTTTGTGTATGTAGACTTTAAATGTGATTTCTGGCATCACTTGCTGCCATTGAATTGCCCAGTAACTATTTGCAATATATCTCTGGTCTGTCCAATGAGGGAGTGATGCGACAAAGCAAGATGGGATATTTTTACTTCCCGTTTTGTTTTGCCATATGCCTCCTTAAATTCGATTTTTCGCTTTCAACTAATTATCATTAACATATGTGAATATAATCTGCATTTTCATGAAAGAGAAAGATTGGCCCTCAGTTTTAAAGAATATAACACCAGATCTAATTTCATGCTTATTTTTATGTATGTAATTGATTTTATGATTTATTTTGGCTATTACTAGTTAGTATCGTGTGTTATAGGGTGAAATCAGTAATTGTTTCACAACTTAAATTCTATTGTTGATGTACAGACAAATACAAATTCTGCACTAATTATAAACATTTGGAAGATGAAATCCTAGTAATCTTAAGTTATGTATTTGGCTCTATTGAAAACATGTTAGCAAAGCCAACTCTTAATTAATTCCAAAGTAATTAAAGTATTGTTTGCATAACTATATTTGTTAATTTCATGATTTAAACAAATAATTTAGCTTAGCTCATGTAGTAGAAGAAACTGTTAAAAAGATGGAATTTTTCGATGTATTCAGTTAATTTAATGATTTAAGTTGTAATAGTAAATTTCTGTAAATTTAACTTTGAAGAATGTGTAGTTTCAGCACTTATTATTGTGAGGATATATAAGGGCCCAATTTTGGTCACAAGACAGTCTGTCCATGGCCGAGTTTCAGACAAGGAGCCTGTGTTGGTTTGAACAACAACAATGATTCACCTTAACTGTGAAATAAGTGTTACAGAATTGGGCCGTGTGTTAAAAGAATGACAGTGTCTGCTCCATACGTACCAATCTATTCTTCAAGAACTGTAAACTTTGTGGTTAGGTACTGTAGATGTTGAGTAGTAAATTATCATAGCAGTATGTGGAGGTTTGGCTGCACACTATTAATGAGCTTATCAAAAGTTAAACAATAGTGCACTGGCCATATAACTGTGTATTATTAGGGGGTTGTGAACAGTGAAATTAAAGTACTGTGAAATGCAACTGTGCACCTGTGGGCTACAATATTTACAGTAGTCAGTGTCAGAATCCACAACCCATTTTTCAGCCAGTACAGCAATGCAGTACGTCAACACCGAGAGCATCAAACAAAGAGATAAAAAAAAGCAGGGCAAACCATCACAACTTCCTGAATTTTCACATTTCCATTTGTTGTTTCTGCTATCTTTCAATACATTTTCATTTCTCCATTTCCCTTTTTAATTCTGAAGGTGGTAGTTTATTATTTACAAAAGCTCTTGATGTGTTACTCCTGTATTTATATCACTATTTTTTCTTCTTTAACCAGAATATTTTATGTGATTAACACCACTCAATTTTTTCGTATATTTTTACTTTTCTTGTAAATCATTTGCACTGATGAAAATGGCTGTTCATGTGTTCTTTGCAAACAGAAATAACAGCACCTAGGCTGTCAAACAAATAATCTGCTGACTTTCATCATCTTTTATCAGAAGCTTTGATCAACATAACTTGATTAAATGATGCAAATTCCTCTAAATCTGTAACTTGAACTCAGCAAAATTTTTAAAGTACTGTTTTACTACTTTTTCTCTTTCTTGCACTTTTTATGTATGAGATTGGTTAATGATGGTATTATTCTAAGCATTTAATATCAGTTTCAGTTAATCCAAAGTGATCTCTAAAAGTAAAAGAATGAATTCTTAAGTATTGAACCGCATCAATTTTAGTCAAACATAAACATTAACTATACAATGAGAGTGATGCAGAATTAACTTGAAACGACAGTTACATATATAATTCAGTGTGTTAGATAGATAAAACATGTTTTGCCTTGTTTCACAAAACTTTATTATTTTTGTACATCTTGGCTTTTCTGTGGCAAATGAAATGCAGAAAACTATACTGAGACAGTTCCCCTGTATCCTAGATGGAAAAAACAAAATCTGCACCAGATCATATGAATTTAGAAAATCTACCAACATCCTTTTTCTTGCACTTTCATATACAGAATTAATATTGAAGTCACCACATATAATTAATGTCTGGTGCTTCCTATAAAGTGAATCAAGAACCCTCTGTGTCTTGAGTAGAAATGCTCTGAAATCAGAGTTAGGGGACCTATACACAACAAAAATTAGAAGTTTAGTATCATTAAATTCAACTTCCCCTGCACAAGTTTCAAATATCTGTTCAGCGCAGTGCCTTGATAAG
Organism: Schistocerca piceifrons; assembly: GCF_021461385.2. Classification (NCBI taxonomy): domain Eukaryota; kingdom Metazoa; phylum Arthropoda; class Insecta; order Orthoptera; family Acrididae; genus Schistocerca; species Schistocerca piceifrons. The sequence goes on along the minus strand of NC_060140.1, from coordinate 297,591,583 downwards.
TCTATGGGCTCAAATGGACAAATACTGTTTCTTACATACATGGCCACTCTGTCACCTCACAAGGAACTCCTTGATAGACAGCCAGCTAATCTGTATACTGGTAAAGGAAGTCTCTGAATTGTCAAATTATTTAACTGGTGCTCCAGTATACCAAAAATTTCAGTCAGCATCTATAAACAATTCACTAATTTTATTTCTAATACCTCCTATATTCTGATGAAATATACTAATTCCTTCTCTGCTTGGAAACATGACATTCTCTGAGGGTGATTCCTTAGTTAGAGGGACTTCCTTTAAGCAGGTATACCTATCAACTGACTTCAATCTAGAAAAAGGTGCAGCTCTAGCAGCAACAACTACAGGAATTTTTGCATGAGTGATCCCCCCCCCCCCCCTACACTGTCACCTACAAGCTTTGCCACCCTCCCCTTCCCATACCTATTAAAGTGCAGGCCATGGGTAGTGAAACCAGGTCTACTGACAGACTCAACTGGCACCACCACAATGTGGCCCATATACTCTGCCATCAGTGCCCTCTCCAGCTCCACATTCACACCTAACAGCCACATTAACATGAGGCCGATCATGATGCTGAAACAGTTGCATGAAATGCACACTAGTGCCACCAGTTTCATTAGCTATCTTTAGCAGGTCACCACCTACATCATATTCCCCGTCCCTATCGAGACTATTCCCCTCTCCACCCACTATCACTACCTGATCCTCCTTCGCAAAATTCCTACATAACTTCCCTCTGCTGTCAGTCACCTGAGTCAACCCTGGACTAGGCTTCACAATGCCAGTGACCTGGTACTCACTCCCCAACACGTCCTGCTACTACTGGCTCACACGTCTACCGTGTGAAGGACCTAGCTGCAAAACCTTCTTTCTCTTAGACTTTGCAACTGACTTAGGCCTAACTGCTGAGGACTACTGCATGTTTCCTACACCTACAGCTACAAGAGGCTCCTCTCCACTCACCTCTGACAGTTGGTCAAACCTATTGCGCATACGCAAAGTACAACCGTCTGAATACCTCCTCATCCTAGCTGCCTTCTTGCCAACTGTCAGTTCCCACTCCCCAGCATCCTTCATCCTCCTCAAACTGTCTAGTTCCTCCTTTGCATACCGTAACTGCACCTGAAGGACACGGATTGTACACTCCTGTTCCCCTATCAACTTATTTCTACTAAAGATTCTGCACTCCCAGGAGAGGATTTCACTAGAATGCCCACTTGCTTCTCCACTGCATTCCCCCTAGTGAAAATACTTTGAACAAATCCCACACTGTAACTCACTACTGACAAACCTACAACAGACCCCACACTTCTCACTCATAGTAAAATTTTACAGTTACTAAAAAAAACTACATGTCTACATTACCTAAGTTCAGTTACACTAGTAGAACTATTTATAGAACTAACATTAGCAGTCTCTAAATTCACTCTCTACTAAGATAGCAACCACTTTTATTAAACTAATAAACCACAACTAATAGCAATACCAACAAAACTTCACAAAATGTATTAGCTGAAACCAAAAATTCAAGTGGCCATTGGAACACTCAACCAAGTTAAGACAGAGAATGAAAATTTTACTCAAATATTTCATTAGAAACAATAAGAAACATCAGCTGAAAACTAAAGCAATGAATTTTCTTAATGACTTCAATACACAGAAAACTCTAAAAACCACAGGAAGCGAATGTTTCCAAAAGTTTATTAAATTGTTATTTCACCACAAACAGCATGAAACAACATTGAAAACTATTAAATTTAGTAACTGTATAACAGCGCACAAACAACTTTGTCAGTAGGAGCTGACATTTTGTGTCACTATAATATCAACATTTTCTTGAGTATGGCACATACACATATTGGTTCTGAAACTAGTAAAGGATTTTTGGCAAAGTGATCAACACTCATGCCTTACATCACAAGTCACTATACAAGTAGTTATTCTCACAGTTCTGCTACACTGAGTATATGGGGATAGAGATGGATTCAAACAACTTAATTTCTCACACTCCAGACTGCTCACCTGATGTGGGTGAAGCTTTGGAGTGTGCATACTGTGACTTGCAAGACAAGCTAGCATCCCCAAAGTGTGACAAAACAAACATTTTTGTGGAGAATAAAGTGTTACTTTCCAAATTATGTGCAGTGACTATTGAATTAGACTATTCCAGCTGAACTAGGAGACTAATAAAGGATTCTCCTACTCCCCAGATTGTGTTGACTGCTCAAACAACTCAGCCTGGACCTGTTAATGAGCAATCATTGCCTCCTATCACTGTGGTGTACAACAAATGATGCCACATTCAGATTCTAGATACTCCTGTATCTTTCAACACTCATTGACTGGTGCCTCACAAGTACGCAGCAGCCAAGGAAGTGATTGGCAAGGACACTTTGAAAATCCTGCAGAACTGGAAACCCACTACTTTGTCATTAGATTGGATAAAGCACTTCAGTGTATCAGAGAATGGTACTACTACCCAGTGAAATGACAGCAGCCATTGCCAGTCTGCATGTGGGCTTGTTGAGTGGTGCAGTACAAGTATCAAGAGCTGTGCTCTTCTGGGGAAAGTGGAGGAAGGGGGGGGGGGGGAGAGGGGGGGGGGGATCAGTCACCAAAATTCCTCAGTGAACTTAAAAACAATCACCAAGAGAGAGTAGTGTTGATATCTTCATCTTTGTTGATCTGTGTTCAGTTTATCTTTGTTCTTTCAAGTGGTCAGTAGTTTTTGTATTATGCTCTATTTTATGTTTCTTGATGGTGTGCGCAAAAAATTACTTTTGCTCTACTGCATCACATATACCTAATTTGTATTGTCGGTCAACATTCCCACAGACCAGTTTCATATTATGAAACGGGTTTACAACTCAAAACCTAGGTTGTACAATAATAAAAAAGTTTTGTCAAACAAAGTAAAAAAAGTGTTTTGGTTAGTTAATATGTGGAATAAAAATAAATACAAGAAACTAATTTCCATGATTCTGAAAGGCATGATGTCAGTAACTATGTGGTTTACCAAATTATGCAATAAATTACAGAGAACTATCCAAGTTACAATATTACTTTTCTATATTGCTTGACAATTAGCTTTGAGCCTAAGCTCATTATTAAATCAGCCTAGAAAAAAACATAAACCAATAGTAAGCACTCTGTACATCACAAAACAGTGCCACAGTACAAAGATAACTGATAACAATTGCTACTCACCACTATGCTATGCAATAACACCCATTACGACAGCCCCATGCCTATTCATTCCAGTTAGATACATCTTGAAAATTAGTGCAGGGCTGAACTTCATTCACATAACTGAGACATTGCAATGTAGAAGCTATTAGGAAGACTAGGATAGGAGGTGATCATTGGAACTGTGCTGTCTAGCAACAAATTTATTTTACATATTTTATTCCTTCTCTCTTTTCAGTTTCTTGTAAAGTTATTAACTGCACATCTGGTAACAAGCATTACAGACTACATATTTTAAATACAACATAAATCTTTACAAGGAGATATTTAAGTTACATTTGTAATGGAAACAAGAAGGTGTGTACACATTATCATGTCCAGGCCATACTCGGTGCACTGATGAAATAAATTGGATGCTAGTAATGTGAAAACGAGTTTTCTAAACACCAACAAATATATCTATAAACAATTTTTGATATCAATATAATGGAAGGAAACATTCCACGTGGGAAAAATTATATATAAAACAAAGATGAGGTGACTTACCGAATAAAAGCGCTGGCAGGTCGATAGACACACAAACATACACACAAAATTCAAGCTTTCGCAACAAACTGTTGCCTCATCAGGAAAGAGGGAAGGAGAGGGGAAGACGAAAGGAAGTGGGTTTTAAGGGAGTCATTCCAATCCCGGGAGCGGAAAGACTTACCTTAGGGGGAAAAAAGGACAGGTATACACTCGCACACACGCACATATCCATCCACACATACAGACACAAGCAGACATATTTAAAGACAAAGAGTTTGGGCCCAAAGCTATTTGAAGTTCACAATCTTTTGTTAAAATGTGATTGGAATACATTGCAACCTATATTGCTACAAAATTATTAAAAAAAATGATTGAATCTGTTGGAGTAGTATATTCACTGATTTCTGAAGTCATTTTATCCACTGTTATATGGTACTACATGGGGAGCTATAGCCCCCATAGCCACCCCCCCCCCCTTGCCACCACCCTGATTACACTAATACTATGACATTTTGTAATGATGCGGATCGTGTCAGTTTAACATATTTTGTTCACACATTTTTTCTTACAGTTACTACTTCATATCTAGAAATTCATCTATTGAGTACAAAGAATTGTCATTCAGAAATTGTTTTAATTTGTTTTTAAATGTTGATTAGCTATCTGTCAGACTTTTAATGCTGTTTGGCAAGTGACTAAAGATTTTTGTGGTAGCACAATGAAAGGAAGAAAGTCCAATCAACTCTGTTTAGATAAAACTAAAAAACAACTTGTTAACACTTACAATATTGTAGAACTAGGTCATCTGTACACAGTGATGAGCCATTCCAGCACATTCCATAAATATTTTTGAAGCTCTCCTCTTTGGAAATTGGTGGACATTCGTCCCATTTCCAATAAATGATCCTCTCATGGGGAGTTTGCAAGGAATGTCACAGTTGCATAGTCTTAAATAGCTACTTTTTTATTTATGTTACTAACCATTTGAAAAAATTGATATTTATTTAGTAAAACATCTTAAGAACAACAATGTACTCTGATACAATATAAAATTTTTTTATTAACAATATTCTTTAACACTTTGTAATCTTCATAAGATTGTACTATGTTGTCTTTTTTGAAAGTCCTAAACTTCTCAATTAGACTGGAAATAATTATTTCCTGTTGGCCACTGAAGAGTGTTGTTAAAAAACTCTTGATACTCTAATGGAATGTACTTCATTATTTTATTAAGATCTTGCAGCTTCTTGGTATTTATAGGAATCTTATTGTTGTTTGCCATAGCTCTGGGATAATCAGGTACTTGTTTTCCTTTAAAAAGCCTGTATGTATTGTGAAGCAGTCCATCTATCCATTCCAAACAAACAGCATACCCTGGATTCTGGTGTTTATAGGTCAAATGCCGAAATCTAGCGAGTGAAAATCTTTCCTCTGCTTCACAATTTACACCAAATGAAGATTTTTTTAAGTGGCGTGGCCACCATTCCTTGAAGTTAAGTCTTGGCTTGAAGCGAATTCAGTGTTTTTTCTTGAATGAAATATCATTTCAATGTACTGTTTAGCAGAGTAGATTCTATCCTGTTGTCATATGACTCTTGATTATGGCAGAATCTCTATCACATGGGAGGAAGGAGTGACCTCAAACTGAAAAATAATGAAGAATTATTGGAAATTTCCCAGTCATTGTGAGATACATCAGGTACCGTACAACAGTGTTTTTATTTTGCCTGCCACACGAATCTTTAAACACATGTAGTTCTTTCACTAAGTCAGATAGTCCACTTATGTAGTCAATGAGAAACGTGCACACTTCATTGGGACCTCAATTACCTTGTCCTTTGTGGTAGCAGTAAAACTGTGCTGTATTGTCTTTCAGGTTTATGGATTCCAAATACAAAAAGCCACAATTTTCATAAGTAGAACATTTTCTGTACAGGAAGACAAGGAAGGGGAACATTTTGCATATAATCAAACACCAGGCCGACTACATTGTTCCTTTCAGCACACAGTTTTATCACCTCTTGCTATTTTTTTATAAAACTTAGATGCTCGTCACTTGTGAACCATCAATTCTGCAACAGCCACTCATTTCGCAAATTCATTCAGGAATGGAGATTTAATTTTGGCTAGAAGCTCCTCACAGGCAGAACTACATCTACTTGTTGGCAACCGAATCTATAATGAAAATTTTCATTGAAGTGTTTGAGATAATATTCATACTTCACTATCAATTATGGGTTTTTATCACAAAACAAATCGTGCATCTTTTTCACATTTAAGTTAGAATCCAATTATACAATACTTTTGCCACTGTAGTGTGACTGGTGGGTTGGGAGAGATCAAATATGAGCATCAGTCTTAGCAAGGACATCAGATCCAACTGCATTTCCCCTGTTAATATGCTTTCCTCTACAGTCATCTGGAGACTGGCCATTAACAGCAGTGATGTTAAATGTACAACAGCCTTATCAGTCAGAGCACGCAAACTGCAAAATGCTTTGTGACATACCTGTATCCTTTCGGTCTGTTTCAGAACAAAGAATCTGTATGTACCATTTTCTACAAATGTTGGAGTTTCATTTCTGTTCCTTCTCCTTAGTACAGGTGAACTATCTATCAGTTCCATTAAATGCAGACCTTTCTCCCTCTTAGTTTTACCATCATACAATCTCCTAATTATTTCCATTTGATCCTCATCTTTGAAATGTTCAAAACACATTTTGGAATAACTGCACTAGAACAGAATTTTGGGGCAAAATTACAGTATATTTCACTTGAATATTTAGCAGTGAAATGAAGACAAATATCACATGGAAACATTTATATAAAACTTACTTGCATGGCAGACCAGACCATTTTTGTGGGAGTTGGGTTATTTGTGGGAAGAGACCAAACTGCGAGGTCATCGGTCTCGTCGGATCAGGGAAGGACGGAGAAAGAAGTCGGCCGTGCCCTTTCAGAGGAACCATCCTGGCATTTACCTGGAGCAATTTAGGGAAATCACAGAAAACCCAAATCAGAATGGCCGGACGCGGGACTGAACCGTCGTCCTCCCGAATGCGAGTCCAGTGTGCTAACCACTGCGCCACCTCGCTTGGTGAGACCGTTTTTGTGGCACAACTAATCCTTTAAAGGTCTTAGTGATCTAGCTCTCTTGTCTCTTTCTTTGACATAGTCTTTTACATTTCTTACACCTTTTCTTCTACCATGCACTTTTTCAATTTCAGAGTCACTTTCACTCATTATGCTACGAGGCTACAAACACCAACTTACATAAACACACTGACAATAATGTGGGACAGTAAAACAGAAACAATGTGTTTAAATGCCACGTAGTAGCATTGTTGTAACATTCTTCACCTGACATCTGGTGATGCTGCTTACACTAGTGAGTGGAAAACAGAAGAATGGCCGGACATTCTTCTCTATTCCACTAATTACAAACTTTAAAAAGCTGAATTTTCCGTATTTTTAATTGTTTTTTCTTCCCATTTCCACTCACTGATGAGTGGACAGTTCCAAAATTAGATGTATAGCTCAGATTATTTTCTAAAAAAAGAAGACTTTTTTTCTTTTTCCAATCAGTGATTCATCACCCCTTTCTGTGTCAAAGTCAGATTTAACCCAGATTAGTGAAGATCATCCTTTCTTCTAGTGCTGGAGCTATGCACTTCACTATTATTTTTGAATTGGCATGGCCTGTTAATAACAAATTTCATAAGTGAATACACATATTGCGAAGGTAATATGAATATTCTGAGTTCCTTAAAGAAAAGTCTGCAAGGTAATCTTGGGTGGGCTTCAGCTACTATTCTGATTATACACTTTTGTTCAATGAATACTTTTTCCTTAATGATGAATTTACCCCAAAATATGATGACACATGAAAGCAGTGAATGAAAATATGCATATCAGGCTGATTTACTGATATTTTTATCACCAAAATTTGCAATAACCCTAATAGCGTAACTGAATGTAACATGAATGTGTTTCTTCCAGTTCAATTTCCCATCAACGCACACACCTAGAAATTTTGAATATTCTGCCTTAGCAATAGACTTCTGTTCAAAGTCTATATTTGTCAATGGTTTTATGCCATTTGTTGTATAGAATTTTATGTGCTGTGTCTTCTCAGAATTTAGTGAGAGTCTATTTGCAGTATAAACCAGTCTAAATTCAGTTCTGATGCTGTAACAAATGGAGGAGAGAAAGCAGAGAACAATATACTAATGCAAATATACTATCCAGTGTATCAGAATAACATTAATCAAAAACCTGATTTCATCTGTGCAGGCATGGACCCAGCATTTCCTCTCTACAGTTTAGAGCCCATTGAGAACCGCCTTGACGCAAGTGATGCTAGCTTTGTACAGGTGATACACACCAATGGTGGACTTCTGGGATGGAAAGATCCTATGGGCACAGCTGACTTTTACCCAAATGGTGGAACATACCAGCCTGGCTGTGGCATTGATATTGGATGTTAGTTATTTATGAAATTATGCACTTTTAACTTTTATTCAAAAGTAGAGAGAGTAGTATTGCTATGCAAACATCTATGCTATACTATGCAACTGAAGACCTATAACTTTTACAGTTCTGTTAACCAAATGTGTAAAAATCCTTTGTGAAATATGGTACTCTTTCTCAAACTTAAATATTGTAGGCAAAATGAATCCTCATACATTTAAAACTAAAGAAAATATTTAGTACAGTATATTACAAGTTTAGGTATTTCTGTTAATTAAAAATATACCATAAGGATAAAGACTAAGCTTTTATTTTTTCAGATGTTAAGTTTCTGTAGTGTTTGATGATGCATCTAGATAATAGTTGTCTTTTCCTTTAAAAAAAAAAAATCATTATTGAAAGCTGTTTGCTCATGTGGCACATAATTCCAAATGGTAGCTTTATAATCACATTTTTTCTCAGTGGTTACAGTAAAGTTATGCATTTTTTTTATTCCACAAATTCACAGATACCTGTAGTCATGCTCGGTCATTTTACTATTTTGCTGAATCCATAACGACAGAGATAGGTTTTACGGCACACCAATGTGGCAGCTGGAATGACTACATGAGTGGAAATTGTGCTGGGAATCCAACAGCTCTCATGGGAGAGACTACCCCAACCAGGTACAATACATTCATAATGTTTAATGTGATTTAGTAACTGATGTAGTTTAGGAGCACCTGAGTAATCTAGACCAAAAAATAATGGATAATTACATACAACAATAATTGTCCTTATATTCATTCAAACATACTTAGATACAATGTGTGTTCCCGTTCTGTTAGGACTGTGGCTATGAAAAATAAAAGTCATAGCTTATGTTCACAAAATCACTGTACTTGTTAAAAATAGTCTCCCACTGAAACAATGCATAGCTGAAATAATTTTGAAGGTGTTTTGAAACAGTCACTGCAGTCCTTTTTTGGAATTACATTTAGTACTGCAGTACAGTTTTTTGGGGATGATCTTAAATGCATTATAACGCCATACTTTCATTGCCAACTTCAATTAGGGGAACAATCAGAAGTTAGGTGGGACCAAATCTGGCAAATATGGTAGGTGATCAAGGATTGTGATCTGTTTTCTGCCCAAAAACTTGTGCACAATCTCCACTTTGTGGTCTGGTGCATTGTCATGGTGGAGCAATCAGAAACCTCCCTCTTGATATTTGGGTCAAATCCAATGAATTGTTCCGAGTGAGGTGGCAAAGTGCCTAGCACACTGGACTCGCATTCAGGAGGACGATGGTTCAATCCCGCTTCTGGCCATCCTGATTTAGGTTTTCTGTAATTTCCCTAAATTGCTCCAGGCAAATGCCGGGATGTTTCTTTGAAAGGGTATGGCTGACTTCCGTCCCCATCCTTCCCTAATCCGATGAGACCAATGACCTCACTGTCCGGTCTCCTCCCCAAAACAACCAAACCGCAATGAACTGTCACAAACACAAAACTTGATCATTGTCTCCGTGCTCCACTGCCATTTTCTGATGATGTCAGGCACACATTGTTACAATAGTTGCCAGGATGTCTGCTGTAGTGACGATCATGCTTTGTCCTTCTGTACAGTTGTTGCTCAAACTTCAAGGACTGTAAACCCAAAACCTGCCATGCGATAACATTACAATTTGGAATTTCACATAAGCAGTCCTAATGGAACTGGAACACAATGTGTACATCATGCTCTCAAGGGAGTGAAAACATGTTTAAATATCCCGACTACTCATTATTTATGCATTGGGAGTTACCAAAAGAAATTCAGGAACAATCTGTCATTCTAAGATCACACACACACACACACACACACACACACACACACACAGGGTGCCCCAGGAGGAATTATTAGTATTCAGGGATAAACTGCAGAATGGTAATTAGAACATTTAATGTACGTTGTGTAGTGAACTAAAAATTCTCATTTCTGGCCTGACGTGACATACAGATTACTTATGAGATCACCCCACCCTCGAAGCTGGTAATTAAGTAACTACAGTGATCATATAGTGAAATCAAACAGCAAAGGTTTATGAGAGTAAGGGATTGATATGCAAATGGAACAGATTAATTAGAGGTTTAACACATGAAACATTTGCTCTTATTGCAGTCCCTTTTACACACATTACAAATCTAAGGGTCAGTTTGAGTAAACATGAACACAACTCAATTATTAATGGGAAGGAGGATGGAATGAATCATCTCACCATTCTTCATAGTCATTGTCATGTGGTGATGTCGGCAGCAGACAGTGAGTCAGTACGGCACATCACCTCATTACTGTGCCGAAGTGGCTCGGCAGCTGCCATTAGTGTCTTGGAGCTTTGTTGTGAGGCTCCAGAACAGTCTCCATGTTGAATGCTCATAGTAGGTTGTGTAGCTGAAGTAGCATTACCACAGTGTTGGAAGACAGATTGAAATGCTTAGTTTAGTGCTTCGTTCCCAAGCACCATAAGGATTTGTCCACTTACCACAGACAGCTCCAGGATAAGTCACAAAGTGGGGATGAACATTTAGATGGGAGTAAAGATTAAGTAGGCAATGTGTGGAAGAGCCTCCATGTCCTCTTTATTTCATGCTATCTCACCAACTGTTCCATCCTGACTGTCCTCAATGAATTCTTCTTCCCCTTGGCATTATCCATTTGTGGACTAAACTTGTAATACCACCAAATGACTGATGACTGTTTTGTGACCAATGCAGAGTGGAAATTTTCTGTCTTGTGTGGGCAGGTGTGTAACTTGGGAACTGGCATTTTCCTCACATATTCAGTGCCGAGACTGTTCCCAGTGTTGGTCGCAATCAATCCAACAGATTGTTCTGATGTTTCCTGCATGCCTTAGTTGCTGTGAAAACAGCAACTTAACATTTCTTGATAATGGTAGTCTCTGCATGAGGCCTGGGCAAGTTTATGCTTTGTCTAAGAACCTGCTGGAATTTATGTTTTATAAGTACCTTGTTACTGACTGGCAGACAAAATAAAGGCTTGATTTTTCTTCCACAGTTCCATAGTTTCACCTGCCTCCCTCTGTGCATTCTTGGCAGTTTTGTGTCTACACTTTGTCTCTGTGCCTGTAGGGGTCTATAAATTATTGACATGTTTCTCGCTTTTTTAAGGTAGGTTAAAATTGCTGCAGCCAGCTAGGAGTTTCACACGCCTCCACGTGTCCATTCTTGACACTTGTGTGTATATGCTCTGTCTCAGACTGCAGGGGCTCATGAATTTTTGGCAAGTTTCTCACTGTCTGCCAGGCCCTTGCATGGTGTCTATTCTCATATGAACCAAGAGTCTTTTTCTTAAAGTCTACCCATTTCATGGGTGCAGAATGCCCTCATGTCCACATCTCCTGTGGTCACTTTACGAGGTTCAGCTTTCTTCTCCTACATGGCAGCTGACACTGGGAGGTATTGAAAGTGTCTGCCAGCAGAGCTACACCATAGACCCTTGGTATGACTCTTAAGCTTTTGATATGGAAGGTTGAGAGTCTTGGCAAAGTGTTCTATATGTGTTCACTTGTCTCTTCACACACACACACTTTAAAAAGGAAAAGAAAATTCTTCACTTCCTAGTAATTACACAGACACTACACTCACTAGTGTGGGGCTTTGTGGTGAGCTTACATTTTAAGTTGTGCCATAGTGTGTCAAACCCAGTTGACTATTATACAAATGTTACCCATAATAAATGAAACAAGACATGTAAAAATAAACAAAGATCAGAACAAGTGAACAGTGCACGAGGAACACATATCACATTGAACGGGGTAATGACATCACAGATGCACATAAGACACACAAAATAACCATGGAACAGAGATGTGCAAAAATAAAAATAAACTATACACCCTAATACTGTTAACGTGGAGATATGTCACAAATTTAAATAATAAATACATTCAAGGCACACAGAATTAGGATGTGTCCAACTAAAATAAATCTTACCCTGTAATGATGTTCATCAATGAGTTACATGGGACATACACCAACATGATAGACACAAGAGACACACAAGTTATGATGTGTGAAACAAATAAAACATGTTAAACACAAATGAACCTTACACAACAAAAAAGTTTATCAATGAGTTCTATGTCACAAATGTCAATATGAGAACCACATAAGACACTTAAAAGTAATACATGTAACACAAAAATTGACCTTACACAGTAATATTGTTCATCAATGAGTTCTGTAAAATGGATACAAAATGGTTGTCAGTTCAAATACTTGCTCACACAATAAATATTGATGACATTAGAGATGGGCAAACTGAGCCACGTAACTGTTTTGAAACAATGAAACAACACAATGTAATGTTTAGATAGGCAGTTTTGAAACAGTGAAATAGTTTTTGTTTTGTAAGCATATAGACCTACATATTATATCTTCTTGAATGTCTACTGTATAAATATTTTCATATAATCACAAATGAGGTGTGAGAGTGCCATTCATATCGCAGACAGAATGAAACTTCCACTTAGGTGTCTTGGCAGTTTCGTATTTCCTGCAGTAAATGATTTCGTGTAGTGTGACTTTCGTACTTTTCAATTGGCTGAGGACAGAGTTTGTATGTTTGACATAACAGATTTCGCCAAACTCGTTCTCCTGTATTGTAGCTCCTAATTTTGAGAGGTTTTATGAGTGAAAATCTGTATGTGCTCTTCAAAAGGCATGTCATGAGATGTAATTTATTGAGATAGCTTTCTAGTAAGCAAGGCACAGAATTAACATTTATGAGTGTGCCACTCACACTTTTCTTATAGTTAAATTTTCCATTGTTTGCCACACAGAGCAGGCCTGTAAAGTGACTGATGCACAAAGATAAATAAATTACCATAACAGGCTGGAGCATATAACGCATTGGTCAAGTATGGCAGTTTTTCGTCAAACATTCACAAGTCAGCTGGATACAGCTCATAATATGTACACTTGATAGAACTGGAAAACATGTTAAAACATTTCAAGGTAACTGAAATGCAGAGATTGGTATGCTTCCTTGAAGTATAAAATCCACTTAAGCAACCATACATCACTTAAGCCAACCATACATCAAAACACCCCCTACTCACATCTGCCACATAAAAGTGACCGCACATACCCTGTGAGCAGTGAAGAATTATGCTGTTGATATGTGTGCATGCGCATGCATATGTACGTGTGACAGAGATTTTCGGGGTCAGTGTTTCATTTTATATCTCTTGTAGACATGGGAAAAAGATAGCTAAAGCAGCCTCACTCTTTCTCTCTCTTATACAAACGCTTGCAATCATGTTCTCCAGGAATATATCAAACTCTCAGAGTGCATAAGAAGGGTGCTGTTGTAATAAGTGTTTATTTCTGCTTCCCTATACGTTTTGTTTGATATAATATCTTATGAAATATATGAATTATTGATGAAATGCCATAAAATGTTCGATGCTAGCAAACTACATTTTTTTTGGCACTGGCAATGGAATGCTTCGGCAGTCACCACTGCTTGCAGCATGTGGATTGTCTATACTTTGCATCAACCCTCCTACAGCTTGGTCAAAATCTTGTCAAATGCTGTCACTTGCTAGAGTTGAATGTCCCCACCACAACTGGTTTGGCTGGTGGTGGATTGTCTGTAGAACACTGAGTGGGTTTCTGTCACATTAAACAGCACTTGTTAATTGTGGCATCTTTTGTTTCTTTTAATCCTTGCCCAGTTTTTGGAAATGTATGCTCCCTGAAGCGAGGATCCACAAGCAATTGCTTTATCTGCAAACGTTTAAATGAGGTGGGTACAGATTCCATCCTCAAGTTTAGCAATTACTGTATTAATGGCTTTATTGCTGTAATCTGAGTTTTTCAGTCTCAGACAATGGCTTTGTAAACCTTTACTTAATAAGACAACATTTGACAAGGTTACATTTCTTTTGCTGCTAATTTCTGTTGTGACTTGATCAAAAGGAGATACTATTTCACAAGATTTGGCAATAACTGACCGGGCTTCATTGGACAGTTTTTTTTTAAATTCACACTGAGGAGGGCAAGGGTGCAAAGACTCTTTGATTTTCAAAAGCCTGTCAAACATTTCATACATGAAATTCCCTCTCGTAGGACAGTCTTGTTTCAGCGTTAAAATAGGGAAGCCCATTTGCTTCTGAATATTGCATAATTTCTGAAATGCTAGAAGGCTTCTTTTGAAAAATTTCAGTATTGACTTCACTTTTCCCTTGTTTCTGTAACTGGTTCAAGGCTTACTTGCACAACTAAATTCGTGCATGTGCAAAACAAGGTACATGCCACCATTTGCGCATCATCACTGCCTTCACCACATTTGGTGTATTATCTGTAGTGCAATCTATAATTTTATTGGTAATACCCCAAGTTGAAGTCACATTTTGTAACTCACTGGAAATGTTTTCAGCTGTACGCTTGTTATGGAATTTAAAAATGAAATGAACAGTCATTGCAATATAATTCTTGTTTTTCACAGATGTCCATCCATCATTCGTAGTGCAAATGTAGGATGGAGCTTGCATTGCAGATCTTACTCGCATGAGTGTGTTATCGAATACTTGACAGAGTAAACTCTTGGAGTTTCATTTAATAAATAAGTCGTTTTTCTAAACTGTACACTCTCAACTATATTAAATGGAGGATATTCTTTAACAACAAGTCTTAAAATCTATTCATCTATTTTGGCTCATTTGGATGAAGACATTGGCTGGTCTTGGTGCAAATCCAGTAATTTTTGTTTGTCTACCACACCTACCCAGAACTGAACTGGCAGATTCCTGAACAGTTGCTGCAGAAATTTATCTGGCTTCATCACTGCCCAGATTCATAAAAACTGGTTTCAAACAAGTTTCACTTAAATTAACCATTGGATGCTTATGCCATAAATGTCTGTTTAAGCAAGAGGTTGAACTACTTTTAAAAGACAACAACACCAAGCACAAGTTACACTTAATTTTGTCAGGATTCATCTTCATAAAATAATTTCACATCATGTTTCATAACGCCATAGCTGAAGACAGAAGAACCACCATGAACGGAACTGGAGGTGGGAGCAAACTGCAGAAACAATGTATATGCTACTGGGATTCCTACATTCCATTAGCAAGGGTAATATACCTATCCTGCTAATTTCGATGCACACAAAAGGGATCATTGTGGAGACTAGGCCCATTGACTATAGACTAACAAATAGCTCCACTTAATTCGAGTAAATAACAAAATATAACAGACAAAATTTTTGTTCCTCAAGGTGTTTCAGATCATTACTATAAATTCACCATGCTTCCCAGCCCTTCCCATTCACCATTTCACCATCAGTGATACATCAAGCAGATTGCTTGCAATTATACCTACATCCAATTAATGTATATGTCTAAAAACTGCCACTCTGTGGCTTTTTTCATTCAAAATGTTGTATGCTTACTTGCATTTTTAATTATTACTGTACATGAACAGAGAAGCATATGTTATAAAAGGTGTGTAATTTAACTGAATGGCTTTCACTCATTTGTTATTTTGAATGTGAATAGTGTGCATTATTTTACTGTTTGGATAGCGTTTATAAAGCAGATATTACGCTATTTTGGAAAAGGGCAGTCAGCCAGAAATGAAGCTTTATTTTTGGAAATCTCAAGCTTCATGCTGTTGTTTGTCAAAAATATTTTGACACTCTTGAAAGTGTTTCAGTATCTGTGCCAAGCTCGAATCTCATCCAACAATGAGTGAAATGAAACATCACTGTTTCGATACAGTTAGTCTGTTCCAAACACACGTGTACTGAAACAGCATTATTTTGAAACAACGATACAGTTTCTGTGTCTGGCTTGAGATCATATCTGGTCCCATTATCTGAGACAGGACGGAATGAAACATGACTGTTTCGAAACGATGAACCATAGCCTTTTCAAAACACTGAAACAGTTCCACGTATTGATACACTGTATCAAAACATAGAAACAGTGGCCAAGTCTAGATGACATACATTGTTGGACCACCACTAGCCATCAGGATAGGATGGGATGGGTAACATCTTAATATTTTTTCCAGCAGTGCACCACAGACCTCAGTGAGTTTGGTTCCCACCATACAGATTAGAGCCATCCTATCATGGAACCTACAATCATTATGAATAAAGTATGTATAATAGACTTTTGGGGGCCTTCCTCTTATTCACCAGGTTTTGTAGTATCTGCTGTGCAAGTTACATGAACAGACTCAAATCTCAACAATAAAAAATAACTAAATAAAAAATTAATAAAAAAATAAAAATTGTGCATGTATGTATACTCAATCAATCTTAACTTAACCTTAGTTTATAACATACAAAATAATTCTAACATGCCTCAATCCACATTCTATGCACTACTTTGCAAATGTAAAATGTCTTCTCTGCTGACTGTAAGGTACTTTTGGCAAATCTCTGCAACAGAAATCTTGTCAAATGGGGTGCATGTGTATTTCTCACCATCCATGCAAGCATCAATCAATTTGACACATTGTATGTCAATATGATATAACATGTACACACCATATTACAATTAAGGAAATGCAGCAACAAAAAACAGTACCATACAATGAAATGGTAATGTACTAGCATGAGCTGCATTATAATCCTGTGCTACAGGGAGTCTTATGCTATCAAAGACAGGTGGCTCCTATCATCCTTAATGACTGATAGTCAGACACACAAACATGGTGCATGTAGTAGCAGTGAGTGTGCTATCCGTATATAGAATGGGGAAAACACACGATCTATCTGAGTTTGACTGAGAGTAGATCATGACGGTCCAGAAGCTCGGCATGAGCATTTCAGAAACTGCACAACTTGTCAGGTATTCATGGAGTGCTGTGGTGAGAGTCTTCTACTTGTAGTGAAACCAAGGTGAAATCTTGTGGTTTTCCACCCCTCATTACAGATGTCGGTCATTGTAGGCTGGGCAGACTGGTAAAACAGGACAGGCGGTAAACAGTGGCAGAACAAACATTAGACTTTAACTCTGGGCAGAGTATGAGTGTATCTAAACACACAGTGCCTGAACACTCCTATGATGGGCCTCCAATGTTGACACCATGTCCGCCCACAGTAACTGAGGGGTCAGCGCAACAGGATATCAATCGTAAGGGATCGATTCCTAGCTGGGTTGAAGATTTTCTCCGCTCAGGTACTGGGTGTTGTTTTCTCCTAATCATCATCATTTCATCCCCATCACGCCCAAGTTGCTGAAGTGGCGTCAGATTGGAAGACTTGCACCCGGCAAACGGTCTAGCCGACGGGAGGCCCCAGTCACACGACATTTATTTGACATGATGACATCAGCAGCTACGACTGAAATGGGCGTGCAACCATCGGCACTGGACACCGTTGCAGTGGCAGATTGTTGCATGATCTGATGAATCTCAATACCTTCTTTATCATGCTGATGGAAGGGTACGAATCCATTGTCTTCCGTGGAAGCAGCTTCTTGACACCTGTACTGCGGGATGGAGACAAGCTGGCACTGGCTGCATTATGTTCTGAGGAACACTCACTTGGATGCCCATGGGTCCAGTGGAGCTTGTGCAAGGCACCATGATCACCGAGGAGTATTGTACACTGGTTGCAGACCACGTACACCCCTGGAGACCAACTTGTTACCGGACAACAGTGTCATTTTTCAACAAGATAATGTGCCACGTCACAAGGCCAAGGGTGTAATGGAGTGGTTCGAGGAACCAAGGAACACAGTGGCAAGTACCAACTGAAGTGTTAGCCCTCCTTCCCCTCCCCCTTCAGTACCACATACTGCAAAACATGGCTTCATTGAATTTCCTCTCTGTCTCTGGTAGGTGCTGGACTCAGGTTTTATGTCCGTCAAAAACCATTATCCTAAAGATGACTCCCAGCTGGTGCATGTATCACTTCATGGGATCAGACTGAGGGTTTCTAATTGAGGAAAAGGTCACTTTGATCCCATCCTTTTCCAATCCTGCCTTCCACTATGTGGATGTGACAATCGTAGAGTGATATGAGAGGGTTCTCTTGGGCTTACCACATATGTGCACATAATTTTCCATCAAAATTTTTAATGAGCCTTTCATTGCTTGTTTTGTGATGTAAGGCCTGATGTGCTTAGTAAATACAGCCACGACAACAAAAATAAATTGCTGCCCTGAACTGCCCCCTTGACAGAGAACCATACTGATCAACACACACCAAGTCATTTGGCACATCTGGTGTAATTGCATGCATTTCGCCTCATACAGCATGTTCAGGTGTTTTACTTGCTGGCACATATAGCATTTCCTAACTATCACCACAACTTTCCATCTTTAGTATGGCATATTCCCATTCCTTGGTGACTGTCACACACAACTTTGTCACTCTGCAGTGACCAAGATGCTGATGCAAGCGCTTGATTGAATCCTCCAAAAGTGCATCAGGGAGCCAAATTTTCAACCTTCATTCTTTCACGAGCCACCAGAAACATACACATCACTCATACATGCACAATAGAGCAGTATTCCTTGTTTGTGCATCCGTTACACCAAAGCTGACTACAGAAATTTCTTTACACTCCAGACTTCATGCTGCTGGTCTTGTACTGTGGCTAAATCCCTCCTGTATTGTCAGATGCATGCTTGGTCCTATTGTTCCAACATTGCCATTATTACCTCATTAATGTCTCTGCCAGCACATTAGTCACTGTTATCCTGTGATGACCAGTTGGTAAATTTGTTATATTTACCATGGCAAAAAGATTATTTCCAGATTATATTCCTGAATTGCCATGGTCTACCCCACTACCCTGTTACTTGTGTATCTGATGATTCTTAGGAATGTTGAAAGCATAGTGGTTTGTGTATAACCAAGTTTTCCACCCAAGCAGGTATCTACTGAACTGTTTTGATGCATAGACAGTGACCAGCATTTCTAGTTCGGTAGTGAAATACTGTGTCATTGCATCCAGTAGTTTCTGGTTATACATAGCCAAAATGTGTATGTTCCTATCCCTGCTGTCCTGTTCTAGACATCCCCCGCTGCCTTCCATACTTGCCTCTGTGATGAGTTAGAAAGGTTCTGAAAAATCAGGATGTGCAAGACAAATACTGTGATGGAACACAATCTTTAGTTTCTTGAACGCATTTTCCTCCTCTTTCTGCAGCTCTGCTTCTTACCCCTCTCCAACAGTGTGTATAGAGACTCAATGTCTGCATGAAGCTGACCATGCACTCCCTTTAAAATAATATCAGGCACAAGAACTGTCTTAACTCTCATACATGGGATGGTCACTTCATTTTCATGGTCTCCATCAGTTTGCACTTTTGTGGATGGATAGCATGCAGTGAGATCTCAAACATGAGATATACCACTCCATTTGCACACAGGTTCACTTTCTCAGGCCTGAGCATCATGCCAGATTGTCGGAGTGACACCAGCAGCTGATTTATGTGGCCCATGTGTTCATTGTGCTGCACAAGCCCTTGTGTCCCCCTATTTTCTGCCCTCATTGTATTAACAAGTGCAATCCTTTGTACCTCCTGCTCTTCAGTGTCATCCAAAGACATTAAGATATCAAGAAACTGTTCTGCCAATAGTGCCCCAATGAATGCATGTTGTACATGAGTGGGAAAATGCTCAACCGTTCCTCATCTGTCACTCTGTCATACAAGTATGCCACAAGAATGACAAAGTGAGCAGCATATGTTTTCATGGATTGACTTGACTGAGGTGTATACTGTTCCCAATATGTGCTCATCTTTTCACTTCCCTGTGCGACCAGGTTCTAGTATCTCACCAGAAACATGATGCATAAATCCTTGTAACTACTGTTTTCACAAATAGTCACATCGAACCTCACAGTTTCCTCCTGGCCAAGCATCCGCCATGCAGCAAGTAAATCATTGTATTCTGCCACTCCTTTCATTCACTGATACACATCTAAATTCTTTAGGCATGTCTTCAGGGAGGAGGGAGGGGGGGGGGGGGGATATTGCAAATTCACTGAAAATTTGGTGGCATGACCCACATTACCAGGACATTTCCTTGTCATATTGTAGAGACCTCTTGCAAGAGGACTGACATTATATTTGTGTGTCCTTGGACGATTCACTTTCCTCATCTTGACAGAGAAGTTTGTCATCTTCATGTTAACCAGCATTTCTAGGTTTTCAACCTTCATTTTGCATTCTTTTCTTACCTTGCCCAGGCTGTTGGTGACTTCTGCCAATGTCTTTCTGGTCCCGGTTCCCAGTTTGCAGCTGTCTATAGTAATTTGCCCATCAATGTTCTGACTGAAAAGTTTTAGTTTGGTTTCCAGTCTTCCAAATTTTGTTTGATTCTTCTCCATTATGGTGGTTAATTGAGATGTGTGGTTTTACAATATAATGAGAACTTGGCCCAGTGGACTCAGATTTTGACTATCCCCCAAAGATGTGCCTTGTATTTCCTTGGTCACCCTCAAACTTTTCTTAAGTGGCCTGTCGATTTCTAGCAGAATCAGAATTTGTGTACTTTGCACAGACGTGCCTGGTGATTCCTCACTCTCCCCCAAACGCTCCTCAGTTGGCCTGTCTGTTTCCATAGTTCCTCAATTGCATAGAAAACATCCATTCTTGTTACTTTTGTTATATGCTCTGTCTCAGTGCCTGCAGGTGTTCCCAGAATGAACTGGGACAGAGAATATGATGCTGATGTCAATGCTGGTAGCAGCAAGTAGAACAATGAAAATGTGAAACAGAATATTCACAACAACCAACTACATGTTCTAAAACTGCTTCATAAAATACAGGGGAGCCTGTGTGAACTGAAACTAAATACACTAACTACAGCTATGTCCACTGCTTGCTGCTCATTTGCAACACACTTAGCACACACAGACACACTGTCTTTGTGCCTGACATCCCACACAATGGTCATGGGAAGAGCCTCTATGTCCTCTTCCTTTTGTGCTGTCTCTTGACTTCTCCTAACTCTCAATAGCTCACAGACTCATCAGATTTTTCCTCCTCTCGGTATTGTCAATGGCATACCAAATTTGGTATGCCACTCTATGACTGATCACTGTTTTGTGACCTTGCCTCCCAGTATAGGGTGGAAATCTTCTGTCTTGCATGAGCAGGTGTGTGGCTCAGGAACTGGTATTTTCCTCTTGTGTTCACTGTTAAGACTGTTCCCAGTGCTGACCGCAATCAATTCAGCACATTGTTCCTACATTTTTGCATGTTTCTTAACTGCTGTGAATTGTGCTTTGTCTAAGAATCCGCTGGCATTTGAGATTTATAAGTAACCGCCTTGTTGTATGGCAAACATTTTTTTTAGCAGACTGATTCTTCTTACAAATTTACATAGATTCACCTACCTCCCTTTGTGGATCATTTGCACTTTTGGGTCTATGCTCTGTCTCTGTACTTGCAGGAGTCCTTGAATTATTGGTGCATTTTCCCCTTTTTAAGGCAGGCAAAATGTGCTGCAGCCAACAAAGAGTTTCCCACACCTCCAAGTAACCACTGTTGATGCTTTTGTTTCTACACTCCATTTCCGTGTCGCAGGGGTCCATGAATAATCTGCAATTTTCCAGATTTTTAAGGCAGGTCTATACTGCTGCAGCAATCCAGGAGTTTCACACGCCTCCATGGGTGCATTCTTCTTATCTTTGTATAAACACTCTGTCTCAGTGGCTGCAAGGGTCTATGAATCATTGGCAAGTTTCTCAATGTCTTCCAGGCCCTTCTCAGTGTATCTAGTCTTGAGCAAGCTGATGGCATCCACAAGGCTACCTCCTGTGTGGGTGCAGAATGGTTATGTATCCACATCTCCAGCAGTCACTATATAAGGTCCGACATTCCCCTCCTACTGGGCCGCTGGTGCTGCGAGGCATCAAAACTGTCTGCCAGTGGAGGTATTTCAATTGTTATTTATTTTCTTTGTTATTCAATACATTGTGTGGTTTACACATGTACAGCAGTTATTAAACAATACAATACTTGTTTACTAAATGTCAATGGAAAAACAGACATCATCCAATGCCATAAACAAAAGTCAAAAATCAAATGACTGTGCTGCTATGATCAATCCACAATTAGGATGACTGCCACTAGCTCCAAAACAAATGTACCTTAAATGTGTTGTATCCTGGAAACAATGTAGAACTGGGCATTTGTCTATACGATGTGTTTGCATCAAATGAACATTCTTGTCATATCCCTGAATGTTGATCATTCCCCCTGGAACACCTTATTCAGTTTGTTTCACAATTCATGTTACAAACTTTGAGAGGTTGTAGAAGGGACTTAGTAGACCATGTTTTACATAGGAATCCATGTTCTGAAACGTCATTCAAGGATGCTACAGAGCTCCAAAGTTATAGACACTGGCGCCTGTAATTATGTATATACAGGGTGATTTTGTGATGATGTTACAAACTTTCTAGGATTATGGAGAAGGATAAATGTATCAATTTGAGGTAAGGGTAACCCGTACTGGAAATGAATGAGTCAAAACTTAAAAGCAAAAACCGTTCTGATATATCTGACAGTTGGACACATGTACTGTTGCTGTTGTTGCTAAGATGGTAGGGTAAGCAAATCTCAGAGGTGGTAGTATAGACCAAAACAAGAAAAAATTCTAGTAAAAATGGGCTCTAAAATGGATACAGTAAGAGCTATGAGCACTTGTTAAATAGAGGAGATGTGTTTCACACAATAAACTGATTTTATGTTGGATATATGATTGCTAATGCTGTAGGGTAGACATATCCAATCAACATATAGGAATACATCATGATGGCTTAGCACAGGAAAATGCACCAATACTATGTAGTTAGTATAAAGTGTGCATTGAAATTGTCAGCACTGATGTCAATATGTTCAGATTGCTTTTATGGTATGAACTGTACAGCACTAATGAAATGATGGTGTGTTATGGCAAGGGTAGCAGCAGCATAGGCTGAGTAATGGAAATGACTGGGAACTGTTAGTTAGTTAGTTTATTAGTTTCATGCTCCATGGACCAGTCTGCATAATAACTATAATGAAGTGGAACAATTCATTTTAAATTCACATTTCAAATTAATTTGTACATACTGTTATAAGCTGAACATTAATAATTTAAAAAAAAAAAGATATACAGGTGTGAATTGGTAGTTCCAACCCACCACCTTTAACACACTACAGTAACAGAAATTCTTCTACAGAATGGAAGGATTTGTCAAGAAGAAACTTTCTCAGTTTGCTTTCAAACTTTACTTTCCTGTCTGTCAGACATTTTGTGTCACTGGGTAAGTGTGATCAAAAAAATTTTTTTTTGCTGCATTTTTCATCCTTTCTTGTGCTAAAGATAACCTTAATGTAGAATAATGAATGTCATTTTCTCCTTCTGGTGTTGTAATTATGTACATAATCGTTCCTTTTAAACTATAGTGGGTTATTTCCAAAAAATAATCATGAGGGAATAAATATCCTGTGAAGTAGTAGGCTGAGTGCCCAACTCCTTAAACATATGTCTACAAAATGATTGTATGTGAGCACCACATATTAGTCTTATAGCACATTTTTGCATAAAGCAAACTTTCTTTCTTAAAAATGGGTTACTGAGAACATTATTCCATACATCATTATTGAAAGAAAATATGCAAAAATATAACTTACTTATTTGTCAATTCCCAAGATTTGTATTGATGCTAAATGCAGATGTGGTGCAGTACATCTAAATGTACAAAATTTAATATGCTGTGTTGTTTTAAAATTGAAGGTGATACCATTTGCAGAAAATAAGTCAACAATACTTTTAAGAATTTTATTTGCCATTTCTTGCGTTTCTGTACATGCACTTGCACTGATTATAAAGAACTAATTCTGCTTGTTGTATACTGGACAGAAGTTCATTTAGATATATGAGGAACAATAGTGGACCTAAATTGAGCCTTGAGCAACACCATACGCGATTTCTCCCCAGTCAGAATTATGTCCCTGGCCCATATTCGTTGAGTTACAAAATACAACTTTCTGCATTCATTTGGTTAGATATGACATTATCTATTGGTTGTCTACTCCATCAATCCCATAAAACTTCAAATTTATCTCAGAGAATAATGGGATTTACACAGTCAGATTCCTTAGACAGTTCACAGAAAATACCAGCCTTCACTATTTTATTACCTACTGCTTGTAAAATTTGGTGAGTGAACATGTAAATGGCATTATCAGTAGAGCAACTCTTCTGAAGTCCAAACTGTGTTTTGCTGAGGATATTATTGTTTTGACAAGGTGAGTTATTATTCTAGATTACATCACCTTCTCACAGGTCAGTGGTTATCTCTCTTATCACTTTTCATAAACAGGGGTTTAATAAGGCATTTTTCAGTCTTTCTGAAAACATGCCTTGAGTTAGTGATGCATATATGTGGACAAATCTTTGGTACTCTGCTGGAAACACCATCAAAACCAAATGAGTTTTTATTTTTGAAAGAATGTTTAACTTTCTTAATTTCAGTAGAAGTTGGTGATACATTCATATGATTGAATTGTTTGAGAGAGCCTTTTGTCCCTATGCATTGCGTTGTGTTTAAGAAATGAGTATTAAATATATTTGCTAACTTTAAACTCATAATTAATAGCCCTTCCATTCAATTCAAAAGTGATGTTATCCTGCTCTATGGCCGGTTGCCCTGTCTCCGTTTCACTGTATTCTATATAGCCTTAAATCTGTTGTTAGAATTACTGATTTCTAACATTATGTGCATGATGTTAGGTTCATGTTCCCTGATTTTCTAATAACCTTTCTTAGTAATTTTGAGTAGTTTTTTTTTTAGTATGCAACTAGCGCAGCACCTCTACTTCTTCTTGCCAAAAGATACATTTCCCTTTTCCTTTCATAAGATACGTTAATGCCTCTAGTGATCTGTGGTTTTTCATGTGGTTATTTAATGTCCTTTCTGATTAGCTTATGTGGAATGCTGCTTTCAAATAACAATATGAATTTATCATAAAACAGATTAAATTTTATGTTAGCATTTGGTTCATTATAAATTTCATACCAGGTCATCTCTTGTAAACTATTCTTTAAAACATTTGTCCTGGAGACACTAATTATTCTATATGATTTCCACCGAGGAGAATCAGTACTGTAAGGCACAGTGTTATTTATGCTAACTAAATGTACATCATGAGCAGAGAGAGCATTTGTTACTGGTAAGCAGCTTTTCTCTTGTTTTTCAGTTTCATCACAGAAAACATTATCAGCTAGTCTCCCACTGTCTTTACCAACTGTGTTGGAAAGTTAATTGATCACATCTAATTGAGGGACCAAAATAAGGTTCTGAGATCACTTTTTCTGCCAGAATCCTTAAGAAAATCTCTATTAACGTCACCAAAAACTATCAAGTGTTTGCTACGGTCTGACAGACGGCACTGTAAGGAAATCAGATTCCTCACAAACAGTTCAAAATTTCTTAGTGGGGATCTGTATACCACTACAATTAAAAGTGAAGTATTTCTTGGTATTAATTCATAAGCACACACTTCTATGTGCTAATCACTACAAGATCTTCTTGTCTCAATGTTTTTGAATTTGTGTTCTGTGTTAATATACTTAACAACTCCTCCTTTTCCTATATTAGTTCTGCATGAGTAAGCATAAAGAGTGTAATCTTTAATATGTCACTTATCCAACCCTGTGGCAATGTGGTGCTCAGACAGGCACAGGATGTCTACCTTTTCAGGGGTCTCTAAATTTTTCAAACAGACAAGAAGCTCTTCTACCTTATTACCCAATCATCTAAGATCCTGATGAAATAAGCCAACTGCATTTTACGGTGTCTTCTGAAGTATTTTGTGGGGCTCTTCTGTTCTTCTGACTTCTTTCAAAACAGATTGCCTGAATCCTGATTCTAACCCAAAAAACCACAGGAATGTTGCTTTGCGTGACCATGCCCCCCCCCCCCCCACCCACTGCAGTATATTATCTGCAAGAAACTCATCAGCCTATTTTTCCCTCTCCTATTCAGGGGTGTAAGCCATGTCTAGTATATCCTCATCTCTCAATTGTAGCAGCCAGCAGCTGGCACTGCACTCACATGAGATATTCATTTTAGTCAGCAGCAGCCCTCTCAATGCAGTGTTCACACACCTCACAGCAGTGTTGACCCAGGGCCTATTCATGGCACTGCAGAACACAAAACTTGCATTTTTGTGTGTAGCTCCTATGCCTATTTCATCCTGGTCACTGCTAATGATGTAATTACTGTTCTTAGCCAGGCTGTTCTGTGCTCCACCTACTACAATAATCCTATCCTCTTTGCCAAAATGTTTGCAGAAATTCACTATGTTCTCTGTCACCTTGGCTACACAATACTTGCAATGTGGTACCCCATTCCTAATTTGTCCTGTACCATCTGACCATACCCCTCCCATTGCATCTACCTTGCAGCAAGGATCTTTTCTTCCTTCTCTTTTTTGGTTTCAACCTACATTGAGTTTCTTTGCTAGGAGCCTGTTTCAGCCTGCTGTGACCTGTGGCTGAATGAAACTCTTCTCCTTCTACTTCAATGTAATAAGTCAAGTTTATTCAATATTGATAGCTCAAATGTACGTGAAGTTGAAGAGCTGTTCCCCTTTTGCCCATTGCTTGTTACCTTTACCCAGTTCCCATGATCGTTTCCACTTCAACCCATCTACTGTAGTTCAAATTTCATGTGGTCAGATTCAGCCTGAAGGGCAAAAACCTTTGCATCCTGCTTGGTGATGCTCTTGTCAATTTTTTAGAGCCTACAATACCATGGGAGGGCCTTGTTGATTTCTCCATTCAGTTCCCCATTGCAGTCATCCCACTGAAATTACAACCCACAGTCTACGCATAATATTCCCTCCTTGATTATACTACGGCACCATCCACACTTATCACACATTGCCGAACCAATTACAAGCTTCCAGATAGAATTAAATCACTTCACACATTTTACACTATATGAATTTTCATTACTTATGAGCAGCAATAATTAGGCCTACAGGTTAGCGCTTAAGGTGTATGATATAAAGTAAAGAGTTATTTATTTCTCCTTGCAACAAGAACTTAACACTTGCTTAACTACAGCGTCTGTTAATAAACTTCACCACAACAGACTGTAACTTTAATATATGCAAACAGTATGTAAACAAATGATTAGTGCAAAATTTTCTAAATCAAACAACTTAGAATTTATGCTACAAATACTTTTCAGAAATATGAAATTAATATTGAATGGACACACTCAAATTAGATCCTCGGAAAGAAAAGCAGAACAATTAAATGAGGTCCTCTAAGTTAACTATGCCACATGAATGAACTAATACATATATTGTACTAGATCAACTGTTATTAAAATCCAAATAACCTATGAGAGTGCAAAATCCTGGACGTCTCACATGGCACAGGGCTGCCAACTTGTAGGTGGATTTTTATTACATACCAAAATACACAGTTCATTAAACAGTATCACCAAGATAGCTTGAAACAAGTGACAAAATCTTCTATTAAAATTGTGTATAATAATGATGAACATTAATAGACAATATTTAATAAATATACAACAAATATAGCAAATCCACAATCAGAGAAAAAAGAAATTGAGATGGCACAGTTCTTAGCACACTGGTCTTGTATTCAGGAAAATGATGGTTTGGATCCATGTTCAACCATCCTGATTTAGGTTTTCGTTATTTCCCTAAGTCACCCAAGGCAAATGCCAGGATGGTTCCTTTGAAAGAGCCTGACCAGTTTCTTTCCCTATCGTTGGGACTATCTGAGCTTGTGCTCCTTCTCTAATCACCTCGCTGTTGACAAGATGTTAGCCCTGATGTTCCATCTTCATCCCTTCAGAGAAAAACCTATGTCTAAAGTGCAGAAACAGCACAGATAGGCTTGCTAAACAGACGTAGAATAGAGAACAGATATTTTGAGTAATGAAAGTCAATGCCTAGGAATCCTGTAACAGTGATTCAAAACCCACCGCGATTTGAACAATATTTTAGTAGTAAAAGAGCAATACTGATCATACCAAAATACAGTAGAATTAAATAATTACAATACACCAAGCCAATGCCTAATCCTAAGATTCATGTAACAGTAACTAAAAATACACCAAGGAATATATCAAAATCATATGAGTAAAACTCAATAAACCTGATACCAAAAGCAGCAGAATTAACTGGTACTATATCCTAGACTACAGAATGCACATTATTTGAGCTATAGTTTGATGGACCCCAAACCATCGAGGGACAAAATGAAACAATATTAAATCATAACTTGCATCAGTAGTGTGGCCACCAGCAATGTATAACAAAGCATAACCATCTACACACACAAATTGGTCAAATACTGTGTTAATATGTGGTCAACTGGCATGGAATACATTCCCATGTAATCTCTGTTGCACTAGTGCCTGTACTATTTCCTGTCAGTACGTAGTCAGCTGTAGTGTGAGCACACAAAGAAGCTCACACTTGTCCTTGGGAAGCCCTGGATGCTAGACGCATAGCACAAGATGCTGTCTCTGTCAATGCTCTCTAGGAACAGACTTCTCAGATACCAACACAACACCAGCTGGCCTATGCTCCTCGGCTGCAGAACCTCTTGGTTGTGTCATCTGCCACCAACTGCTACTCAGCTCCAGGCACATGCCTCAAGTTCAAGTGTTCTGTTGTTCATCAACAGACTGACTGATAGTCAGATCCCAAGACAACACCATATGTTGTGCTCTCCATGCAAATAACATGCATGTTGCCAGTCAGCAACTGTCCATAATATTTTATGGTTCTGGCTCCAAGTTTCAACAGGTCTCAGGAACCACCCACTTGGGAACCAAGACACCACCAGATGGCATGCTTTCAGTGTGTTGTCAGACATCAGCTGCCCATTGTCTTTCTCAGTGCTGACTCCAAGTTTCCACATGTTTGATAGCACACTTAAGACTTCTTAACTGTTGCTGTGCACTCTCTGCATCAGCAAAGTGACCCCTCCACCTACACCTACAAAGTGGGGGTAGGACTTAAACTGTACTCCGAAATCATGGCACAGTTGGAACTAGTTACAGACTTCACATATAGAGAAGCATTTTGAAATCATAGAAAAGATGGTAGGTTGCATTGGGCCACGTACCCACTGAGGAGACATCTGATGTACACCAACTTACCAAAACTTTTCCAGTTATTAAGCAAATTTGAGCAAATAATACAGCAATATAGCTGAAGAGGACAATAAACTGTATGGACCTATGAGTTGGTAGAAACCCTTCTTGCTGGCTTGAATGAGGAACCTTCAGGCAGCACTTGATCTGATGCATATGACACTGTTGCCATACACAGTACTGTGAAATGCACAAACAGCAGCTACACTGCTCCCACCCACAGAAAATCCAAATCTTCAACTCTTGCAGACATTGGACCTCATGTCTTGGGAAGCAATGTGGATGTCAGCACTTACACTCCTACCATTCACAGAAAGTGAAAATTGTAGCTCTTGCTGACTTGAGAGATTGTGTTGTGTTGAGCCAATAAATGCTGTGTGGTCATAACTCACCTTCCCTCCCAAGAACTATTCTTGAATGTTGCCTATTCCACCAGATGTAGAATGCTCAGTAGTCACAAATTTCACATATAGGCTATTGTGAAGCCCTGTGCTACACTGGCAAACAGCTGCCACCATGGATGGAACTCCAGCAAACTTTGTATCTCTTGCCTGAATAAGCCAATGTGAGACATTCCACGGAAGGTGAATAGGAAGAGGAGGATTTTTCCTTTTTTGATGTGACCTCATTTCCTCTTGAGGAGTCCTGTAAAAATGTCTCATTATGTGACCCCTGTCGAAAGTGAGGAGGCTGTCCTGAAAAGAAGTTTCATTACATGTGACGTGTGGGATGTTGTATGAACAAACATTTGTACAATGATGTCAGGTGTCGTGCTTGCATGGAACCTGCAGGATTCTGCTTGGAGCAATTATTGTAAAAGTAGTATCTTATATGAGTAATTCAGATAAATGAAATCATTACAAATTATTTGTCTACTTGGATTTTTATCACAAGTGGATCAACAATAAAGGTGAAATTTTATACTTTCTTTTATAACTTTTGAATCAGTCATCTCTAGACCAAATTTCTACATCTAAAATTGATTCAGTGGATCCACTCCATCATACATGAAAGTTTGTTTCATCATCATGGAAATAGCATGTCAATAAGCTAGGCCTGATACAAGGAGCAGATGTAAAGAGTAGACTTTTGCTTCTTTGGAGGAATTGCTCTGTCATTTGTCCAACTTTCAATAGCTATAAATAAGCTTAATATAAAACAACCTCTAGATTATATTATAGAATACTTGAAAGACATATCATTGCTAAACTTTTTATGGAGAGGTATTTTCTTCTGGAAAAAGAGAGAAAAGTGTTGAAGGAAAGGAGACTTGTAAGTCTTAAAGATACAGGAAAAAATCTCCCAGGATCCCAAGTTAAGGGTAACTTTCAAGAAAGTGTATCTGCTGATGCTCCATTGCATTGATATTCTATGTGACATCCCTATAACCTTATACGTTACAAATGTCTTTTACTTCAATGTTTTCTCTCTGAAGAAACAAAGAAGAAGACCCTAACTCTGACAGAAATTTTACAGCTTTCTATGTGCTTCCACCTGCAGCCACTAGGTGAGCTTGTGCACTTTGTTCATATTTTAGATATTTTCAAATCTTTGATAATTACATATCATATTTCAGTAATACTGCAAAGATTTTCTTTCTTTCAGTGCATCTGGAACATATTATTTGGCAACTGCAAGTTATCCACCATATGCTCTTGGTTAGACATGGTGTTTCTGTCTCATTCTTCTGAGGATAATTAATTAGTTTACTAGTTAGTTAACTAATTAGTTAGTTTTGTGTTCCATAGATAAAATCTATGATAAACATTAAGATGTAGCCCGAGTCAACAGAATGAACATACAACACTTATATACAACTAAAAATAATATGTGTATGGCTACAGGCTGGCCATCTGTAGGTCTTTCTTTCGTTAAAAATGACTGATTATTTTATACAAGAATTCCTCAAAGATGTACAAGGAGTTTTTTAATCTACATTTGAATATACCCTTGCTACTCGTCAAACACTTTATTGCCATCGGTAGATTGTCAAAGTGTTTCATATCTGTGTATTTCACCACTCTCTGTGCCAGAGTTACCTTCAGTAAAGGGTAATGAAGACCATTTTTCCTTCTAGTATTGTAGTTGTTAATATCTCTTTTAATTTTACTCCCAAAATTAAATGGATTGTTTATGGTAAATTTTATAAGTGAATAAATGTACTGTGAGGCTGTGATGAACATTTCCAGCTTCTTAAAAGGGTACCTACAAGGCTAATGCGTTTGACCTCCATGCATAATTGTAACTGTTTTCTTTTGTACAATGAATACTTTTTGCCTAAGTGTGGAATTATCTCAGACTCATCCCATAAGACATCGGAGAATGAAAATATGCAAAATATGTTAACTTACTGACTTCTGTGTCCCTAAAGGTGGAAATTATTTGCATCACTCACATAGATGAGCCTAAACATTTTAGCAGGTCTGCT
The DNA here is from genome assembly GCF_021461385.2 of Schistocerca piceifrons. NCBI lineage: Eukaryota > Metazoa > Arthropoda > Insecta > Orthoptera > Acrididae > Schistocerca > Schistocerca piceifrons. Next base: position 297,559,796 of record NC_060140.1, on the reverse strand, counting down.
GTATGGCTTTTCCAGTTTGTTTTCATCAATATGCACACCTAAGAACATACAATGTTCTACAGTATTTATTATTTCTTGTTGGTGTACTGAGTTAATAGGAGGTGGGATACATTTGACAGTGCAGCATACATAAACCTTTCACAAAAACATCATTTAAATTTTTCTCTGTTGGTGCTTCTTTTCTTGGCTTCACAACAATACTAGTATAATCTGCAAACAAGAGTAATTCTGCCTCTTGATTCAAATAAAATGGCAGTTGTTTAACATAAAGCAAGGACAGTAGTGGGCCAGTGGTTGAATGCTGTGGGATCCCATTGTAATTTCTCCCCATGCAGACAAAGTGGCATCCATCTTGTTTTACTCTAATAGTGTTGGGTAACTTTCATAAATATGAACTAAACTAGGCATTTGCCTAAAATATATATTCTGTAACAACTTCTCTAATAGAATGTTATGAATTACATAATCAAATTCCTTTGATAAGTCACAGAAGCTCCCAATTGGTGATATGTTATCCTTTAAAGATTTTATTAAGTGCTCAGTAAATGTATAAATAGCTGATTCAGTAGAATGGCCCTTTTTAAATACTAAGTATCCTATTACTGCACAGTTAGGCAACAGCTGTGGTGTACATTACTTTCTCAGAAATTTTAGAAAATGATGTAAGCAGTGACACTAAGTGGTAGTTATTGACATCAGTGGAATCACTCTCTTTATAGAGAGGCCTAAAAATGGAATATTTCAATCTTTCTGGGAAAGCACAATGTACTGAGGATACATGACATAAACAACTAAGAACATTACATATTATAGGGCCACAGCTTTTTAGTGTCTTATTAGATATAATATCCACTTCATTTGAACTTCTAGTCAAGATTATCTTCCGTATTTCATAGGGGAATGTGAGATGAATTTTTATTTAACTAAATGTCCTCTATATTGCTTCTTCAGTGTCATTTTGCTTTCTCTTCTGAACTGTTTGCATCGATTATTTCACTTTTAGAAAGTAATTACTGAAAGTTTCTGCATGCACATGAACTGTCTTCTACAATGGTTCTGTTTGATTTAAGAAAAAGTGTCATCTTCTATGTCTTCTTTCACTGTCTGATCTGTCAATTTCAGACAAGATGTGCATACTCCTGTTTATAAGCAAAGTATTTCTGGGTCACTAACTTTTCTGGCTATTTTTTAAAAGGCCTTTTATCATTGTGAAGAGACTATGATACCTGTAGTGATCCATCTGTTTGTAGTGACCTTGATGATCAACATGTCAATCATGAACAATTAGAGTAATCAGTGAGAGGTCTTTGTTATGCAGTGACTGTCTTGCTCATGAGTTGCAATCAATCAGTTCTGTGTGGAAGTTATAACATACCTGTAAGTAGATTCCTAGAACATGTTGCTAAGAATACAGTGCGATAATGGTTGTCTCATAGGCAAACTTGAATATGTGGCATGTTTTATTCACAGGCAGGTAGAAATGAAGATTCTAGAGTTAATTTCCACACTGCAGCTGAGTGTGTGCTGAAATGAAGCAGCCTGGCAGATTAAAACTGTGTGCAGGACTGGGTCTCAGACATGGGACATTTGCCTTTTGCAGGCAAGTGCTCTACCATGAACTACCCAAGTGTGACTGACGACCTGTCCTCACCACTTTACTTCCTCCATTACCTCATCTCCTACCTTTCACATTTCACTTTAGGTCCCCTGTGAAACTTGTGGGACTAGCACTCCTGGAACAAAGAATACTGGTGACACATGGCTAAGCCACAACCTTGGGGATTGTTTACAGAATGGTTGTCTTCTCTGCAGTGGAGTGTGTGTTGATATGAAATTTTCTGGCAGATTAAAACTGTGTGCCAGAATTGAACTCAAATCTAGGGTTTTTGCCTTTCGCAGGCAAGTGATTGACCAACTGAGATGTCTGAGCACAATTCACGACCCATCCTCACAGCTTTGCTTCCACCTATACCTCATTTCTTACATTTCAAAATTACCAGAAGTTCTTTTGCATAACATGCAGGACTAGCACTCCTGGAACAAAGGGTACTGTGGAGACATGGCTTAGCCACAGTGTGGAGGTTTGTTTCAAGAATGAATTTCCACTCTGAAGTGGAGTATGAGTTGATGTGAAAAGAAAAAAGAAAAGTGAAACCAGAAATCTTGCCTTCAAACATTTGCAGTTGGATTCCCCTTCTCCCAGCCTCTGGAATGATTGATTGGAAAGAAGGATATTCTATGGCAACAAGTTGTCCTGGTCTCTCAAGTTGTGGATGAAAGATGTAAGAAATGTGGAGCATCCACAAGTTATATGTTACCAATTGCAGGTGTACTGAAAGGTTTTCTCATGCTGCAATGAAATGACTCTTGAAAGGAGACTTTCCACTGAAGCTGAGACGAAACAATCACAGTATACACAGATATTTTGAAAGATATCCCTGGCTAGAAACAGGTCACTCTTAGAATTATTTTTTGAGTAAAAGTGCCGTGTTTTTGATTGAACAAATATGATAGAGATGGCAATTGATTGAATGAACTGGATAATAATGATTTCAGAATGAGATGAAGAGACAGTGATTAACAAAGTTAACATTATAGGAGGGACTAAAAAGGGCAATTATATAAAATGTGGTAATACAAATGATCAAAGTCTGAGACACATTTGTTCCGTAATTACAGTTTTATATATAAGATTTTCTTGTAACTTCTTTTGTGTTGTGGCACTGTGTTTCACAATTAATTTCTTCCAAGAGCCACCGGGCAAAGAACAGAATTGGACCTCCACAGTTTCCAGCAGATATCTTGCTATTGCCGGAGAGAGTGGCAAGCATTCAAAACATGCCAGTTTTGCAAACATACAAGGAACTAAGATGATTTTTAGGAATGATGAACTATTATCATTGGCACATTCCCAAAGGTGCCCACCTACAAGCACCAGTGACAGACATTTTAAAAGGAATATACGCATCCAGAAGAGAAAGTGAAGAGGACACAGGAGCTATTAGACACTTCACGGTCTACACTGATCACACACCATTAACAGTGCTTTCTGCAAGAGTTACGGACCACAGCTTGCATAGACAGTATCAGCAGTCAGAATACATCTCATATTTCACCACCAATGAGAGGCACATCAGCAGCAAAATGGATGTAATGGCGAATTTTTTCTCCTGCTGCATGAACGTGCAAGTACTCCTGCGGAAACAAACTGCAGAACAGCTGCAGAGAGACAGCAACCTGCAACAACTACACAAGCAGCAAAAACTAGCACTTAATACAAGTTCATGTTCCAGAGCTAGGAGCCATGTTATGGCACAACATAGCCCACAATATACAATGCCCATACATACAACAAGAGTATTGACATCAGATTTTTGAGACCTGCCACAGCACAGCACAACTTGGGGTGAGAGCAACAGTCAAGTTTGTTGCCAAGAAGTGGTTGACAAGGTATGAAGAAGGATTGCTGTTAGTGGCCACAATCTTGTGACAGCTGTCAGTGGAGCAAAATCAAAAGGCAAGTCTCAGCACCAATGAGTGCCATTGAAACTCTAATGACTAATTTTATGCACTTGGATCTGGTAGAACCGCTACTGACCTCAGATGAACACAAATACATATGGATGGTCATAGATACATTCATATGGTAGTCAGAGGCCATTCCCATCATGAGCATTTCGCATGAAACAGTGGCCAGAGCCCTTGTCGCAAACTGGATTTTGATATTTTGAGTGCATGAAACCATAAGAATAGGTAGCGGGAGGCAATTTGAGTCTCAGTTGTCCATAAACTTTTGTGTCATTGTGGCTGGAGCTACCTTAGAAGTAATAGCTACCATCATGCAAGCAATGTGATGGTAAAAGGTTCCACAGGACCATCAAAGAGGCTCTAATACACAATGAAAGCCATTAGGCTGAGTCACTACCACTAGTGCTGTTAGAACTATGCGTATTTGTAAAAAAAGAAGCTGCTTTGCTCTGTGGCACAACTATTGCTTGGGGAAGAATTACAACCACCCACCTTGCATGTATCCACAAAACCACCATGATGGAGCTGAGTTAAGTGCCACAAAAAAGAACTTCGAAGAACTCTGTGAAGCGTTGGGAAGGGGACACCACCACTGTCATAACCATTCACAGTGCTCCAGGTTTCAAAGAGGAGCAGGAGGAGGTGGCGAGGGCAGGGGGGGGGGGGGGAGGGAGCTAGTGTAGTGGCCTCAGCAGTCAACACATTGATCATTAAGAGTTAGAGTATAATCATTGTGGTATCTTTGTCTATCAGTGAGAGTGTTGTTTGCAAGCTGGAAACATCACTTATCTTATGAACTGTATAAAGAGTATCTAGCAAGTATTTCATAGATGTCCTGTGCTAGATTCTCCAGTAAGTTCTCTGCAGAAGCTATTAATACGTGTAACTAAATATCAGTAGTTTCTTTAATGGCTTGCCATTATTACATTTAACTATCTTTTTAGAAACATTACTTTCAAAACTGTATGCAAACTCATAAGAAATAATTTGAATTTAATTGGGCTAATTTTAAATGTCACCCAAGTCTGCATTTTTTAAGCTGTTCTTAAAATCATCTTAAGTGTTATTAATCAGTCTGTTTTCTCAGACTGTTTCTGAACTTTACATGGGGCTAAGTTATATAATGCAACTAACTGTGCATCATGATTTGACAATTCATTTACCACTGGATACGGTGTGCATCTCTTTAATTTCTGTTTGGGAACTGAATACTTTATCTGTAACAGTACTACTATCTTGAGCAACTGAGGTAGGGAAATTTATGACTGATAGCAAATTAAAAGGGAATAAAGTCACCTCTGAATCACTTTCCTGTCAGACTACTGTAAGAAATTTACATTAAAATCATCACAAATTAATAATCTCTCCATTCTGTGTGTCAGAAGGTACAATGATTCATTAGATTTTTTTAAGAAAAATTCTCAGTTTCCCAGTGGAGGCCTGTATGCTGTAACAACAACAAATATTTCATTTCTCATCAGTAACTCAAATCACATACTTCTTTATTCTGATCTATTTAGAATTTACTTAGTTCTACATTTATTTCTATTGTATCTCATTATCAGGAATGTGATAACTTCTCCTTTATCCGCACTGAATATAAATAAACATGCACTTAACTTGTAACCTCTTATAATAGGATTTTTTTGTACCTGTGGTTATGTGGTGTCCAGACAGACAAATTATGTCAGTCTCTTCTCCCAAATTAACAACTCACTTACTTCATTTTTTTTGTAACTCTAATATTCTGATAAAGAAAGTTGATTTCACTTTTCCCTCTGTTATTATAGGATAAACTGGTAGTCTTTGTCAGTTTCTCTCTCTTTAATGCTCTCTGTCTGGATCCTGAACCTGACATATAGTTGGTGTCGCACCTGACCCCAGTAACTACTGGTGTTTGCCTTTGAGTATTGGTGACCCCTGCTCCCCCCCCCCTCCCCCCCCCCCCCCCCCCCCCGTGCCCTCCCCATAGTTTTTGCTGATAGATCTGCTAACTCGTCCTTATCCCTCCCATTCAGGTATATGCCTTGAAGAGTATGTCCCCATCTTCCTATAACAATAACTGGAACAGCACTATTAACAGAGATTAGATTGCGCACCGTGTAAATGTCTCCTGGACCAAGCTTATCTTCCTTATACAGCTTTGAAAACAGACAACAAACTGTTGTTACTCCAGTCAGCCTTAGCAAGGTCTTCAACACAGTTTCACACTATATCATAATAAAAAAACTAAGGCAATGAGCTAGCACTTCTGAAATCATATTTCGATAACAGAAAACAAATGGTGACCATACATCACATTAAAAAAAAAAAGAGACTGGTTTTCTCAATATAAAGTATGGAGTGCCACAAGGATCTGTGCTGGGACCTTTCCTGTTCGTTTTGTATGTAAATGACTTGAATGTCTTGTGCCATGTTCTGAAATTCAATTTTGCTAACAAAATTTCCTCTTGTTTGCCATTTGCTTGCCACATTTCCTAGCACCCCTTGTCATTTTTTCCCTTCAGCAGTTGAAATTCAAATTTCACAATTTCTACCTCTGTCACAGATGCACAAATCTTCACTCATGATCCCCAATTTTCCAGTCTTTCTGGCATAACCTACATTTCATGGAAGAGCCACTTTGATTACCTGATTCTCTCCTCCTTGCAATGATGCCATAAGCTACAGTTTTCACAAAGCACTCCTTGTTTAACTAATCGGCAGCTGAATCCACATTTATCACACAAGGCTGATTGGTTTTAATACTAGATACAACGTACATAAAAAAGAAATGCATGTTGCTCTTTTTGTGTATAGTTCTTGTGCATAAAATTAAGCCTAAATTTATGACTGTAGGACCAATAAGAAGAAGATTTTTTTATGATGTTTTATCTTAATTCATATGACACAGCTACATTAATGTAATTAAGGTATACTTCTAATTATGACACAAGAAATATTTAAATATAGCTTCTAATCTCTTATTTATGTAATTTTTTGCAACAGCAGAATTTCCACCATTTTCACGGGCATGGTGTTACCAACATGAAGGATATGAGGAAATAGTAATTTTCATCTTGATTCAATGTATAGCTGTCATTAAATAAATAATTTTCTTCATGGCACTGTATAGAAATTGCCTTATTTTCCTAGAAAATAGCAGTACTGAACATACAATTTTAGTCAAATAGACTTTCCTAGAAAATTAGTATGTCTACATTTGATCACATAATTGAAGTTATGCCTAAGTGTTCTTTAACAATTGTGCTATTTGTCATTTAGTGTGCAGTAATTGCGTATTTTATTATGCTCATCTAGCAGTGTCAGATAATTAATAAGATCAACAGAGGTCTGTAGATTTCTTCACCAATTAAAAGAAATAAATCAGACATCACTGTTGCAGTCAGATTTACCAAATCATGCAAAAGTATTAAGAGAAACTGCCAGTTCCTGACTTTACACTAGGGATGACAAAAACTAACTGGTTAAAACTGATACCAGTATTTTAGTTCTAAATAACCAGTATTTATTTGTATTTCTTTGGTCTCAGTCATAACATATGTTTTTGTTTTTACTAATACCTGAGTAAAAAACTGAAACATCAATTTGCCATAGCAGCAATGCTAATTTTTTTGTTTTTATTAAACTGGTCTTTTAAAAAAGGAGTAATTTGTATTCATAAAATTTGCATTGGTTTGAAATATTATGTCATTATAGAAAATGGGAAAAGCAGCCAGTGCTACTTTCAATAACAATGCCAACAGAAAACAAGCAATAAAAACATGGCATTAGAGTTGGCACAGCAATGCTGAGACAATGATCACTTTGTTGCCTTGTGTCGTGGCTTAAAGTACGGTGTACATGCGATGTACAAGACTTATCCCCACTTGGTCTATGTGGTTAATTTATATTAATGATTTTCCACAGTGTGTGGAGCATGGAGAAAAAGTACTTTTTGCTAATGACAGTATTATACTGATTACCAGTGAGACACCTGATCTGCTATTGGAAAAAGCCAATAAAGCACTAGCATTTGTTTACAAATGGTCTACAGAGAACATAGTAACTCTCAACATTAAGAAAACTAACAGCATGTACTATAGAATAAACAAGAAGCACAAGTCCATAAATTTAAAACTACACAACTCTTCAATAACAGATATAACTAACATTAAATTCCTAGGACAGCACATTGACAGCCAACTAAAATGGAATGAAAATGTGTTGATTATCTCAAAGAGAGTCTCCACAGCATGCTATGTGCTTAGAGTTCTTGGAACAGTATGCAGTGACATCTGTGTAATGTCAGCTTACTTTGATTATGTGCATGCTACCCTTAGCTATGATATAATCTTTTGGGGAAATAGTACCCAGAAACTACAAACAGTTTTCAGATTACAAAAGAGAGCTGTAAGAATAATGACAAAATACAAAAAATGGGTTTATTGTAAAAAATTATTTAAAAACCTGGGCATTCTGACTGTTCTTTGTGAGTTTATTTTTCAGACCATAATGTATATCAGAAAAAATCTTGACAGTTATAGCTTGAATAACGTTATTCATGATTATAACACAAGGGTGAGCCATTGCCTCCATTTAGATAGTAAAATTAAGCTAAAAGCTCAGAACAGTCTTGATTATCAAGGCATGATTATCAATAATAAGGTGCCACAGAATATAAAAGAAATTAGCACTACTATGTATTCTTTAAACGAACTGTAAAACTGTTTTTGAAAGAGCATTGTTTCTACACTTTGGACGAATGTCTTAAATGAAAACCAAAGAATTGTTGGAAACACCTAACATAAGTTATACCTGACTTTTTTTTCATCCATGTATTATATATTTATGCCTATGTACTTATGTCTACTAGTTCCATATCAACACACCTAGTATATTTATTTAAACAATATAAATTATCATTTTTCATTTATGTAATATGTGTGCAGCACTTTGTATTTATGTATTTAAGTCCTACATCATAATACCTGTGCTTATTAAACAATATACATGGCATTTGTTAAGAAAGTATTTAGACTTGATACCACAATTTGTACATTGGAGGATGGATAAATAAATAAATAAAAATAAATTTCTGTGAAGTAACATAGCAGTGGAGTAAAATGCTTCATATGCTTTAAGAGATTAAAGATTTGTCTGCCATTTCTGTTAAATGAGAAATGAAGAAGGAAATTATGGTAACAGTAATAAATTAAAAACTTAAAAACAATTCACAGTGTACAATAAAAACAGAATGTAGCTTATAACTACCTGTGTCTACATAATATGGTATTATCTGCTTGTAGTTCTGAAAATTGACAAATTAATATGAAAAATTGAGTTCTGCAATGTCAGTTTTCATCCTTTAGCGCTGACTGTTTCTAATTCCCAAATTGTGTCATGATTTCTGATTACAACATGATATTTGAGCAAAGTTTCAAAAACTTGGAATCAGTGAGAGAATACTGGTGATTTGTTTTAGTATCAACCACTTATAACTTTTTGAGAAAAAGCAAATGGAGGATAGTTCTCTTTTATTCGTCTATTTATACATTTTGATTTTATATTTCTTGAAACTGAGACAGTCCAAATTTTTCGATCTGTTTGTTTATTACATGAAGTAATAGGAATAAAATCTCAATACTCGGTTATTTCAGAAACTGATTATTTTGAGCAGTATTAATAATTGGCATGGAAGAAAAACATAAAATATAACTGAAAACCGGTTGTTTAAGTGATAACTGTCATCCCTACTTTGCACTTCTTTTCAGTCTTTGTTTCACTATTTTGGAAACAGTTGACAACACCATAATGAGAACTCAATAATATAAGGTAAGACCTGATAGTGGTATAATTGCAAGTAAAAGCTGAGAAGCAAATGATTAAGAAGATCAAATAGTGTTTCACTCTCTCAGTAGCAGTTACAGGGCATGGTGAAGAACACAGGTAAAGTTACAAACCACAGAGGTAATTACAACAAGAGAACTCCCCTAGTAGGGGAATACCAGGTGAGCAATAATCTTAACATAACTAAAGTTGTCACCAATCACAGTTCTTTTGTTAAAACCATTAATGAAGAAAATCATGTCATAATCATTGGTGTTTAGGCAATATTTTGGAATACAGGCTCAGTTATGCAATGGAACATGAAGTCAGGCATGCAGCTGAGAATGACTGTCACACAAATGTGAATATTGTGTTGCCTTTTGTCTATTACAATAGATGCTACATTATATGTTATTTTTAACTAGTAAATACAGAACTTCAGTAATTCCTCACTCCCAGATCACATTTATTATATCTAGGAAGGGGTAAGTTGCATAATAACAAGGATTGTTCAAGGGTTTTTCAGAAAGTGAAGTTACAAGTCTAATTAAAATGTGAGAAACTTTATCTCATAGATGTTTCCTCTTTTCTATGTCTGTAATCACACAGTTCTCTACATTTCCCTTACGAAGTAAAAGCTAAAGTTGGTACTATTGTTTTCAGTCCATATGACAAAAGTGAAAGTTCATGCAGTTATTCGTTTAATAAATTAAAAATGGGTAAGAAGAATTCAATGTCGTCTCCTTCCTGGTTGTCATGGCAACAGTAACCTTGCCTTTGAGCACTCACAAGCTCCAAAAATTAGAGAAAATGTATTTCATTTTCAAAAGGAAAGAAATGATGTTGATAAGGAAGAATAAGTAGAATACATATGTAGTGGAATCATACCTAAAGCAGCTGGTACACTTTGGTCCACTGACAGGAAACTGGGAAACTGTAGTCAGTCCACAACAAAGATTGTTTATAAAATATTTGTGGACAAGTTCGGGAATATTGATCACTGTGTGGTACAAACATCAAAAGGACCTTAATAGGTAATATTGAATTATTTCAAAACGAATGATGACCAGTTTGTTTGACTCACGGGTGAATATCAGACAAATGCAAAAGAACCTGAATTGGCAGACACTTGAATATAGACATTAATTATATTGCAAAACAGCACTTACAAACCATCAATAACTACTATTAACCCTTTCACTGCTCCAGGTGTAAATGTACGCTAATCATTTCAGTGCTCCAGACGTATATATCTATTTGCTATAAAAAATACAGCGGTTCCCTGCTACAATCGTATAGTTACGTATAACGCCGACAATCGGGCCAGCGAGTCGGAGGTAATTGTTGCGCAAGTATGCAGTTTAATTGTTGGAATACTAGGAAATACCTGAACGACTATTGAATGCTGAATTCTCTTTCAGCTGAGTTCATTCGAATCCCTATATTACCTAATTTGTGTGCGGCCTTTTCCACGTTACCGAATAAAATGACGCGACGTTACCGTCCGTTTACAGACGATGAGCTGCTGAGTATTCTAAACCAAAGTGACGACGAGAACATCGTGATGCCCAAGCCAGCTGGTCATGGGTGGACAGATAATGACGACGACGAGCTGGCAGATAAATCTGTTACCACAAATGTAAAAAAAATATTTGTGAACCAACAAACGTTGAACCAGTAAATGCAGATCCAGATTTTGACGTTATCGTCGATTCTTTCTCCGATTCCGAAGAAGAGCCTGAGTGTATGCCTGAAAAATCTCCTAAGAGACACAAAACAGTTGATTTAAGATGGAAAGGCTCTGATTTGGACCTTAAAGTGTATAATTTCTATAACAGTGGTTCCCGTTGCAAAATCATCAATTTAGATGATTTATGAACAGTATACGACTGCTTCCAAGTTTTTTTTTTTTAGCCACGAAATTGTGAGCTACATAGCTAAGCAATGTAATTTATGTTATGAACCCATTTGCAATGATGCCAGTGAAAAAGCAAGACTGCGACGTTGGAAAATTGCTGTAAATTTTCTGATGGCTCAAGTGAGAAAAATGAAATATTCAGTTATTGTACCAATGATCAGTTAATGTCTACTCAAATGTTTGTGCAAATCATGGCGAGGGATAGATATCTTCTGTTACTTAGAATGTTACATTTTCTGATAACAGTAAGGACCATGGAGATGACAAAATGTGGAAATTACGTCGAATTGTGGATCACTTAAGAACACTTTTTTGTGTTATGTGGATTGTGAGACTGGTTATATTCTTGACTTTATTATTTATGTGGGTGCAGCAACAGACGTAAAAAAAAGAAACTGACTTTGGTGTAAATGTTGGAATACCTGGAAGCATTGTTCTCACTTTACTTGAACGTTATCTTGGTAAAGGTCACACATTATTATGTTGACAATTGGTACACTAGCCCAACGTTATTTTCTTATTTGCATGACAGAATGGATAATGCCTGTGGAACTGTGAGAACAAACCGCAAAAGCATGCTTGCGTTATCTAAAAAACTTAGAAAAGGCGAGATCGAGTTTATGTCAACAGATAAACTTCTTGCTCTGAAGTGGCAGGACAAGTGGGAAGTGAGGATGCTTTCAACTCTTCACACAAGCGAAATTACAGTGACTGACAAAATTGACAGAACCACGAAAACCAAAAACAAAACCAGCTTGCATTGTAAGCTACACTGAAAATATGGGGGCCGTCGACAGGAGCGACATGATGCCAAGTTCAGTAGAATGTGTACTAAAAACTGTAAAATGGTATAAAAAAGTATTTTTTCATTTGCTGGATCTGTCTCTGCTCAGTGTACATGCATTATATAAAACTCAAACGGGATGAAATATTTCAGTATCTGATTTTCAACAGAAACTTATCAAGGAGATCCTAGAGATTCACCACCAACCGCAAACAGAGGGACGCCGTGGAAGGAGATCGGCTGATGGTGACAATCCCTTACACCTAACCAAGCGCCACTTTATCTCGCTAATCCGAGGAACTCCAAAGAAGAAGGCCGCCCAGAGAAGGTGCATTGTATGTGAAAAACATGATAAACGAAGTGACACAAGATACATTTGTGCAAAATGTAATGTGTCTTTATGTTTGTATTTTTGTTTCAAGAGATATCACACTTTGAAGTATTACTAATGTAATATGTTTTGTATTTTTTTCTCCTAATAAAGTGCCTTTTTTGAACAAAATAAGACTTTCTGAACAAAGATTTAAAAAAAGGAAATGATTTACACCGACAATACTGGATTTTGCGTCTCATTTTTATCTGAATAATAGCGGTAGACTGCTCCAGTCGTATATATACGCACCGGGTGAAAATACCGCGCACAGGGCGGGAGCTGCTGAGAGTAAATGCGCAGTGAAAGGGTTAAGGGAAGAAAACAGAAGAGCACTAGAACTCCTGTAGGGACCAGAAAGACAAGGTCAGAATGCTAACAGCATGTACAGGTCCATTACAGCAGTCATTCTTTCCACACTTCACTTGTAAGTGGAATGATAAGAAATCCTAATGTGCGGTACAATGGTAAGTATCTAGTGGCATGCACCTCTTTGTCATTTCCAGAGTATGACTTTAGACACAGATGTAGATGTAGTTGTAGATATCCCCTCTGGAGAAATGAAAGTGTTGAATAAATACTGAAGTTCATGATTTTCCACATTCAGCGATCTTCAGAATTGTCAAGACCTTTCTAGTATAATTCAGACTGTTTATACTTTTTGATGAAAGAAGTAGAAGCAGACTTAGTTATGATTTCTGAAAAAAACAAGTAAAAATTCTGTGCAACACAGTTATCAACTATCACTTTACTGAATATTCCATGATGTGTTGAATAGTGTAGTCATCTTGAATAATGTTAAGGATCATGTACATAAGAGATTGATCTGGAAGCAGGTATTCATCATCAGTATCAATATTAATATTAATATTCACATCATTCTTGCGAACATATTATTTTAAAAGTTCAAAGAAGATAACTTTAGGTACACCTTCATTGATAATGTTTTTTTGTTTGGTTGAAGGTACACCTTTAGCAATAGTGTTTTTATTTGGTTCAATTAGGTGATTTTTAGAAGATGAAAAACTTCTGATATTATGCCTTGTATCGACATACAATTTAAAATAAATCCTAAAAATTATTCTGTTTTAACATTCATTTCCTTTCTTGTTTGAATTAAGTTTCTTTGTATGAATAAATTTTTATCAATTTTTAGAGGAATATTGACCAATATAAAATGCTATTATTTGATTATTGACATATAATTTGTTATTTTTACTGTGACATATAGAGTTAAAATCTGTATGGAAACCAACTACTGTCGCACTATTAAATTAATCTTTATTGGGAACACATCACTGTTCACAAAGAAATACTGAATTATGACTCAACTGGAATAATTTTTTTAATTGTTAGTAATTAAATGAAGACAAACTGAGAATGAAAATAGGACTTCCATAGAAGGAGGCAAAAAGATAACTTTCTAAATATGTACCAAACGCTATTTATTATTCAACAATAGCCTAACTTTTTGTTGAGCAATAACTATCTATTGTGCTGAAGACAGCTGATTTGAAATAAAATAAGTAATGGCTTCATTTACTGTGAAAGCTCCCTGAATTAAAGTACAAAATAGAAAGAAAGGATAAAAGCAGAAAGTGATTCATTAGCATCACATGTTAGTTACACTGACAATCTGATACAATTGGGTAAATGTAAAGATAACATAGACCAACAATTGTTTTGGTGCTAGAATAATTCAAGTATGGTTATAGTTATTGCCTAGGTACTCAAATTTCTATGATATAACATTTTAGTGAAACATGTATTACACTGTTTTAATTTAGATTGATGAATCAACTAAAAAGTTAATCATTGAATTTTTATAATTACGTCACATAAATATTATTATATGCAAAGATAAGGAAAAAATCATCAATGAAACAAACTAATCAGTGAACTCTTCAGAAGCTTCTTTTACATGACATTCTGGACTGCATTTTGAAACAGTCCCTTTTTAAACCCCATGAGTAGCCTCCATCATATGTGTAGGCCATCTGGATTGGTGTTGTCCACCATAGCTTCAATATACTGGTGAAGGTTTTCACCTTCTTCCTCAATGATGTTTTCTAAACTTTTAAGACGATGAATCATTCCATGTAGGCTTTCACGGCCGGCGTCTTTATCAGTAAACTCTTCCGGGCTAAGTTGCCGTGGTCGATCTGTAGAACTTCTTCTCCCTGACGTTTCGTTCTCAACTACGGAGAACATCTTCCGAGGTGAGTCGACGACTGGCTGCTAGGAGCTGGGGCCGCCGCTTATATAGAGATCGTAGGGGGTGCCACCACACGTCACATGGCGTCGATGTTCAGCTATCTCTGGCTATCATCTGTTCTCTCGATTGCAGGCAATCGATTGTCACGTGATTGATGCAACGTCGACCGCCATATCTTATCCAATTTTAATCTTTCTTCTTTACGATTAAAATTGTATTGATGTTTGTGGATTTCAATTGCCTCTCTATACATACGTGTATAATAGTGCGACGTCCTCGCTAGCACGCTTGTTTCACCAAATTTTATGTCGTGATCTCCATCCTTAAAAACATGTTCCGCTACTGGCGATTTGTCGATATGTCCCAAGCGACAGTTTCTTTTGTGCTCCGTCAACCGTGTATTGATGCTTCTTTTGGTAGTTCCTATGTAAACCCTGCTGCAACTACAGGGAATTTTATATACCCCTGGGGTGGCTAGGGGGTGACGAGCATCTTTTGTTGATCTTAGGCATTCACTAATTTTCTTAGTAGGTCTAAAAATGGTCTCTACCTGAAACTTGGCTAGTACTTTTCCAATGCGATCCGTGATATTATGGATGAACGGAAGAAATACTTTTCCAGCTGATGGTTGTTGCTGTCTCCTATTTTTAGGCATTTTTCTATTTGGGTGAAGTGCTCGATTAATCTCGTTTTTTGTATAACCATTTTTCGCAAAGGCCATTCGTAAATGATTTAATTCTTCTTGTAAGTAGCCTGGTTCACAAATATTATTGGTCCTATCCACTAGTGTTTTTATGACCCCGATGGTCTAATTGGCTGTGTAATGCTCATGTTATTCAATATTGATAGCTCAAATGTACGTGAAGTTGAAGAGCTGTTCCCCTTTTGCCCATTGCTTGTTACCTTTACCCAGTTCCCATGATCGTTTCCACTTCAACCCATCTACTGTAGTTCAAATTTCATGTGGTCAGATTCAGCCTGAAGGGCAAAAACCTTTGCATCCTGCTTGGTGATGCTCTTGTCAATTTTTTAGAGCCTACAATACCATGGGAGGGCCTTGTTGATTTCTCCATTCAGTTCCCCATTGCAGTCATCCCACTGAAATTACAACCCACAGTCTACGCATAATATTCCCTCCTTGATTATACTACGGCACCATCCACACTTATCACACATTGCCGAACCAATTACAAGCTTCCAGATAGAATTAAATCACTTCACACATTTTACACTATATGAATTTTCATTACTTATGAGCAGCAATAATTAGGCCTACAGGTTAGCGCTTAAGGTGTATGATATAAAGTAAAGAGTTATTTATTTCTCCTTGCAACAAGAACTTAACACTTGCTTAACTACAGCGTCTGTTAATAAACTTCACCACAACAGACTGTAACTTTAATATATGCAAACAGTATGTAAACAAATGATTAGTGCAAAATTTTCTAAATCAAACAACTTAGAATTTATGCTACAAATACTTTTCAGAAATATGAAATTAATATTGAATGGACACACTCAAATTAGATCCTCGGAAAGAAAAGCAGAACAATTAAATGAGGTCCTCTAAGTTAACTATGCCACATGAATGAACTAATACATATATTGTACTAGATCAACTGTTATTAAAATCCAAATAACCTATGAGAGTGCAAAATCCTGGACGTCTCACATGGCACAGGGCTGCCAACTTGTAGGTGGATTTTTATTACATACCAAAATACACAGTTCATTAAACAGTATCACCAAGATAGCTTGAAACAAGTGACAAAATCTTCTATTAAAATTGTGTATAATAATGATGAACATTAATAGACAATATTTAATAAATATACAACAAATATAGCAAATCCACAATCAGAGAAAAAAGAAATTGAGATGGCACAGTTCTTAGCACACTGGTCTTGTATTCAGGAAAATGATGGTTTGGATCCATGTTCAACCATCCTGATTTAGGTTTTCGTTATTTCCCTAAGTCACCCAAGGCAAATGCCAGGATGGTTCCTTTGAAAGAGCCTGACCAGTTTCTTTCCCTATCGTTGGGACTATCTGAGCTTGTGCTCCTTCTCTAATCACCTCGCTGTTGACAAGATGTTAGCCCTGATGTTCCATCTTCATCCCTTCAGAGAAAAACCTATGTCTAAAGTGCAGAAACAGCACAGATAGGCTTGCTAAACAGACGTAGAATAGAGAACAGATATTTTGAGTAATGAAAGTCAATGCCTAGGAATCCTGTAACAGTGATTCAAAACCCACCGCGATTTGAACAATATTTTAGTAGTAAAAGAGCAATACTGATCATACCAAAATACAGTAGAATTAAATAATTACAATACACCAAGCCAATGCCTAATCCTAAGATTCATGTAACAGTAACTAAAAATACACCAAGGAATATATCAAAATCATATGAGTAAAACTCAATAAACCTGATACCAAAAGCAGCAGAATTAACTGGTACTATATCCTAGACTACAGAATGCACATTATTTGAGCTATAGTTTGATGGACCCCAAACCATCGAGGGACAAAATGAAACAATATTAAATCATAACTTGCATCAGTAGTGTGGCCACCAGCAATGTATAACAAAGCATAACCATCTACACACACAAATTGGTCAAATACTGTGTTAATATGTGGTCAACTGGCATGGAATACATTCCCATGTAATCTCTGTTGCACTAGTGCCTGTACTATTTCCTGTCAGTACGTAGTCAGCTGTAGTGTGAGCACACAAAGAAGCTCACACTTGTCCTTGGGAAGCCCTGGATGCTAGACGCATAGCACAAGATGCTGTCTCTGTCAATGCTCTCTAGGAACAGACTTCTCAGATACCAACACAACACCAGCTGGCCTATGCTCCTCGGCTGCAGAACCTCTTGGTTGTGTCATCTGCCACCAACTGCTACTCAGCTCCAGGCACATGCCTCAAGTTCAAGTGTTCTGTTGTTCATCAACAGACTGACTGATAGTCAGATCCCAAGACAACACCATATGTTGTGCTCTCCATGCAAATAACATGCATGTTGCCAGTCAGCAACTGTCCATAATATTTTATGGTTCTGGCTCCAAGTTTCAACAGGTCTCAGGAACCACCCACTTGGGAACCAA
Source organism: Schistocerca piceifrons (assembly GCF_021461385.2). NCBI lineage: Eukaryota > Metazoa > Arthropoda > Insecta > Orthoptera > Acrididae > Schistocerca > Schistocerca piceifrons. The sequence goes on along the minus strand of NC_060140.1, from coordinate 297,542,059 downwards.
GACACCACCAGATGGCATGCTTTCAGTGTGTTGTCAGACATCAGCTGCCCATTGTCTTTCTCAGTGCTGACTCCAAGTTTCCACATGTTTGATAGCACACTTAAGACTTCTTAACTGTTGCTGTGCACTCTCTGCATCAGCAAAGTGACCCCTCCACCTACACCTACAAAGTGGGGGTAGGACTTAAACTGTACTCCGAAATCATGGCACAGTTGGAACTAGTTACAGACTTCACATATAGAGAAGCATTTTGAAATCATAGAAAAGATGGTAGGTTGCATTGGGCCACGTACCCACTGAGGAGACATCTGATGTACACCAACTTACCAAAACTTTTCCAGTTATTAAGCAAATTTGAGCAAATAATACAGCAATATAGCTGAAGAGGACAATAAACTGTATGGACCTATGAGTTGGTAGAAACCCTTCTTGCTGGCTTGAATGAGGAACCTTCAGGCAGCACTTGATCTGATGCATATGACACTGTTGCCATACACAGTACTGTGAAATGCACAAACAGCAGCTACACTGCTCCCACCCACAGAAAATCCAAATCTTCAACTCTTGCAGACATTGGACCTCATGTCTTGGGAAGCAATGTGGATGTCAGCACTTACACTCCTACCATTCACAGAAAGTGAAAATTGTAGCTCTTGCTGACTTGAGAGATTGTGTTGTGTTGAGCCAATAAATGCTGTGTGGTCATAACTCACCTTCCCTCCCAAGAACTATTCTTGAATGTTGCCTATTCCACCAGATGTAGAATGCTCAGTAGTCACAAATTTCACATATAGGCTATTGTGAAGCCCTGTGCTACACTGGCAAACAGCTGCCACCATGGATGGAACTCCAGCAAACTTTGTATCTCTTGCCTGAATAAGCCAATGTGAGACATTCCACGGAAGGTGAATAGGAAGAGGAGGATTTTTCCTTTTTTGATGTGACCTCATTTCCTCTTGAGGAGTCCTGTAAAAATGTCTCATTATGTGACCCCTGTCGAAAGTGAGGAGGCTGTCCTGAAAAGAAGTTTCATTACATGTGACATGTGGGATGTTGTATGAACAAACATTTGTACAATGATGTCAGGTGTCGTGCTTGCATGGAACCTGCAGGATTCTGCTTGGAGCAATTATTGTAAAAGTAGTATCTTATATGAGTAATTCAGATAAATGAAATCATTACAAATTATTTGTCTACTTGGATTTTTATCACAAGTGGATCAACAATAAAGGTGAAATTTTATACTTTCTTTTATAACTTTTGAATCAGTCATCTCTAGACCAAATTTCTACATCTAAAATTGATTCAGTGGATCCACTCCATCATACATGAAAGTTTGTTTCATCATCATGGAAATAGCATGTCAATAAGCTAGGCCTGATACAAGGAGCAGATGTAAAGAGTAGACTTTTGCTTCTTTGGAGGAATTGCTCTGTCATTTGTCCAACTTTCAATAGCTATAAATAAGCTTAATATAAAACAACCTCTAGATTATATTATAGAATACTTGAAAGACATATCATTGCTAAACTTTTTATGGAGAGGTATTTTCTTCTGGAAAAAGAGAGAAAAGTGTTGAAGGAAAGGAGACTTGTAAGTCTTAAAGATACAGGAAAAAATCTCCCAGGATCCCAAGTTAAGGGTAACTTTCAAGAAAGTGTATCTGCTGATGCTCCATTGCATTGATATTCTATGTGACATCCCTATAACCTTATACGTTACAAATGTCTTTTACTTCAATGTTTTCTCTCTGAAGAAACAAAGAAGAAGACCCTAACTCTGACAGAAATTTTACAGCTTTCTATGTGCTTCCACCTGCAGCCACTAGGTGAGCTTGTGCACTTTGTTCATATTTTAGATATTTTCAAATCTTTGATAATTACATATCATATTTCAGTAATACTGCAAAGATTTTCTTTCTTTCAGTGCATCTGGAACATATTATTTGGCAACTGCAAGTTATCCACCATATGCTCTTGGTTAGACATGGTGTTTCTGTCTCATTCTTCTGAGGATAATTAATTAGTTTACTAGTTAGTTAACTAATTAGTTAGTTATGTGTTCCATAGATAAAATCTATGATAAACATTAAGATGTAGCCCGAGTCAACAGAATGAACATACAACACTTATATACAACTAAAAATAATATGTGTATGGCTACAGGCTGGCCATCTGTAGGTCTTTCTTTCGTTAAAAATGACTGATTATTTTATACAAGAATTCCTCAAAGATGTACAAGGAGTTTTTTAATCTACATTTGAATATACCCTTGCTACTCGTCAAACACTTTATTGCCATCGGTAGATTGTCAAAGTGTTTCATATCTGTGTATTTCACCACTCTCTGTGCCAGAGTTACCTTCAGTAAAGGGTAATGAAGACCATTTTTCCTTCTAGTATTGTAGTTGTTAATATCTCTTTTAATTTTACTCCCAAAATTAAATGGATTGTTTATGGTAAATTTTATAAGTGAATAAATGTACTGTGAGGCTGTGATGAACATTTCCAGCTTCTTAAAAGGGTACCTACAAGGCTAATGCGTTTGACCTCCATGCATAATTGTAACTGTTTTCTTTTGTACAATGAATACTTTTTGCCTAAGTGTGGAATTATCTCAGACTCATCCCATAAGACATCGGAGAATGAAAATATGCAAAATATGTTAACTTACTGACTTCTGTGTCCCTAAAGGTGGAAATTATTTGCATCACTCACATAGATGAGCCTAAACATTTTAGCAGGTCTGCTGTATGGCTTTTCCAGTTTGTTTTCATCAATATGCACACCTAAGAACATACAATGTTCTACAGTATTTATTATTTCTTGTTGGTGTACTGAGTTAATAGGAGGTGGGATACATTTGACAGTGCAGCATACATAAACCTTTCACAAAAACATCATTTAAATTTTTCTCTGTTGGTGCTTCTTTTCTTGGCTTCACAACAATACTAGTATAATCTGCAAACAGGAGTAATTCTGCCTCTTGATTCAAATAAAATGGCAGTTGTTTAACATAAAGCAAGGACAGTAGTGGGCCAGTGGTTGAATGCTGTGGGATCCCATTGTAATTTCTCCCCATGCAGACAAAGTGGCATCCATCTTGTTTTACTCTAATAGTGTTGGGTAACTTTCATAAATATGAACTAAACTAGGCATTTGCCTAAAATATATATTCTGTAACAACTTCTCTAATAGAATGTTATGAATTACATAATCAAATTCCTTTGATAAGTCACAGAAGCTCCCAATTGGTGATATGTTATCCTTTAAAGATTTTATTAAGTGCTCAGTAAATGTATAAATAGCTGATTCAGTAGAATGGCCCTTTTTAAATACTAAGTATCCTATTACTGCACAGTTAGGCAACAGCTGTGGTGTACATTACTTTCTCAGAAATTTTAGAAAATGATGTAAGCAGTGACACTAAGTGGTAGTTATTGACATCAGTGGAATCACTCTCTTTATAGAGAGGCCTAAAAATGGAATATTTCAATCTTTCTGGGAAAGCACAATGTACTGAGGATACATGACATAAACAACTAAGAACATTACATATTATAGGGCCACAGCTTTTTAGTGTCTTATTAGATATAATATCCACTTCATTTGAACTTCTAGTCAAGATTATCTTCCGTATTTCATAGGGGAATGTGAGATGAATTTTTATTTAACTAAATGTCCTCTATATTGCTTCTTCAGTGTCATTTTGCTTTCTCTTCTGAACTGTTTGCATCGATTATTTCACTTTTAGAAAGTAATTACTGAAAGTTTCTGCATGCACATGAACTGTCTTCTACAATGGTTCTGTTTGATTTAAGAAAAAGTGTCATCTTCTATGTCTTCTTTCACTGTCTGATCTGTCAATTTCAGACAAGATGTGCATACTCCTGTTTATAAGCAAAGTATTTCTGGGTCACTAACTTTTCTGGCTATTTTTTAAAAGGCCTTTTATCATTGTGAAGAGACTATGATACCTGTAGTGATCCATCTGTTTGTAGTGACCTTGATGATCAACATGTCAATCATGAACAATTAGAGTAATCAGTGAGAGGTCTTTGTTATGCAGTGACTGTCTTGCTCATGAGTTGCAATCAATCAGTTCTGTGTGGAAGTTATAACATACCTGTAAGTAGATTCCTAGAACATGTTGCTAAGAATACAGTGCGATAATGGTTGTCTCATAGGCAAACTTGAATATGTGGCATGTTTTATTCACAGGCAGGTAGAAATGAAGATTCTAGAGTTAATTTCCACACTGCAGCTGAGTGTGTGCTGAAATGAAGCAGCCTGGCAGATTAAAACTGTGTGCAGGACTGGGTCTCAGACATGGGACATTTGCCTTTTGCAGGCAAGTGCTCTACCATGAACTACCCAAGTGTGACTGACGACCTGTCCTCACCACTTTACTTCCTCCATTACCTCATCTCCTACCTTTCACATTTCACTTTAGGTCCCCTGTGAAACTTGTGGGACTAGCACTCCTGGAACAAAGAATACTGGTGACACATGGCTAAGCCACAACCTTGGGGATTGTTTACAGAATGGTTGTCTTCTCTGCAGTGGAGTGTGTGTTGATATGAAATTTTCTGGCAGATTAAAACTGTGTGCCAGAATTGAACTCAAATCTAGGGTTTTTGCCTTTCGCAGGCAAGTGATTGACCAACTGAGATGTCTGAACACAATTCACGACCCATCCTCACAGCTTTGCTTCCACCTATACCTCATTTCTTACATTTCAAAATTACCAGAAGTTCTTTTGCATAACATGCAGGACTAGCACTCCTGGAACAAAGGGTACTGTGGAGACATGGCTTAGCCACAGTGTGGAGGTTTGTTTCAAGAATGAATTTCCACTCTGAAGTGGAGTATGAGTTGATGTGAAAAGAAAAAAGAAAAGTGAAACCAGAAATCTTGCCTTCAAACATTTGCAGTTGGATTCCCCTTCTCCCAGCCTCTGGAATGATTGATTGGAAAGAAGGATATTCTATGGCAACAAGTTGTCCTGGTCTCTCAAGTTGTGGATGAAAGATGTAAGAAATGTGGAGCATCCACAAGTTATATGTTACCAATTGCAGGTGTACTGAAAGGTTTTCTCATGCTGCAATGAAATGACTCTTGAAAGGAGACTTTCCACTGAAGCTGAGACGAAACAATCACAGTATACACAGATATTTTGAAAGATATCCCTGGCTAGAAACAGGTCACTCTTAGAATTATTTTTTGAGTAAAAGTGCCGTGTTTTTGATTGAACAAATATGATAGAGATGGCAATTGATTGAATGAACTGGATAATAATGATTTCAGAATGAGATGAAGAGACAGTGATTAACAAAGTTAACATTATAGGAGGGACTAAAAAGGGCAATTATATAAAATGTGGTAATACAAATGATCAAAGTCTGAGACACATTTGTTCCGTAATTACAGTTTTATATATAAGATTTTCTTGTAACTTCTTTTGTGTTGTGGCACTGTGTTTCACAATTAATTTCTTCCAAGAGCCACCGGGCAAAGAACAGAATTGGACCTCCACAGTTTCCAGCAGATATCTTGCTATTGCCGGAGAGAGTGGCAAGCATTCAAAACATGCCAGTTTTGCAAACATACAAGGAACTAAGATGATTTTTAGGAATGATGAACTATTATCATTGGCACATTCCCAAAGGTGCCCACCTACAAGCACCAGTGACAGACATTTTAAAAGGAATATACGCATCCAGAAGAGAAAGTGAAGAGGACACAGGAGCTATTAGACACTTCACGGTCTACACTGATCACACACCATTAACAGTGCTTTCTGCAAGAGTTACGGACCACAGCTTGCATAGACAGTATCAGCAGTCAGAATACATCTCATATTTCACCACCAATGAGAGGCACATCAGCAGCAAAATGGATGTAATGGCGAATTTTTTCTCCTGCTGCATGAACGTGCAAGTACTCCTGCGGAAACAAACTGCAGAACAGCTGCAGAGAGACAGCAACCTGCAACAACTACACAAGCAGCAAAAACTAGCACTTAATACAAGTTCATGTTCCAGAGCTAGGAGCCATGTTATGGCACAACATAGCCCACAATATACAATGCCCATACATACAACAAGAGTATTGACATCAGATTTTTGAGACCTGCCACAGCACAGCACAACTTGGGGTGAGAGCAACAGTCAAGTTTGTTGCCAAGAAGTGGTTGACAAGGTATGAAGAAGGATTGCTGTTAGTGGCCACAATCTTGTGACAGCTGTCAGTGGAGCAAAATCAAAAGGCAAGTCTCAGCACCAATGAGTGCCATTGAAACTCTAATGACTAATTTTATGCACTTGGATCTGGTAGAACCGCTACTGACCTCAGATGAACACAAATACATATGGATGGTCATAGATACATTCATATGGTAGTCAGAGGCCATTCCCATCATGAGCATTTCGCATGAAACAGTGGCCAGAGCCCTTGTCGCAAACTGGATTTTGATATTTTGAGTGCATGAAACCATAAGAATAGGTAGCGGGAGGCAATTTGAGTCTCAGTTGTCCATAAACTTTTGTGTCATTGTGGCTGGAGCTACCTTAGAAGTAATAGCTACCATCATGCAAGCAATGTGATGGTAAAAGGTTCCACAGGACCATCAAAGAGGCTCTAATACACAATGAAAGCCATTAGGCTGAGTCACTACCACTAGTGCTGTTAGAACTATGCGTATTTGTAAAAAAAGAAGCTGCTTTGCTCTGTGGCACAACTATTGCTTGGGGAAGAATTACAACCACCCACCTTGCATGTATCCACAAAACCACCATGATGGAGCTGAGTTAAGTGCCACAAAAAAGAACTTCGAAGAACTCTGTGAAGCGTTGGGAAGGGGACACCACCACTGTCATAACCATTCACAGTGCTCCAGGTTTCAAAGAGGAGCAGGAGGAGGTGGCGAGGGCAGGGGGGGGGGGGGGGGGGGGGGGGGAGGGAGCTAGTGTAGTGGCCTCAGCAGTCAACACATTGATCATTAAGAGTTAGAGTATAATCATTGTGGTATCTTTGTCTATCAGTGAGAGTGTTGTTTGCAAGCTGGAAACATCACTTATCTTATGAACTGTATAAAGAGTATCTAGCAAGTATTTCATAGATGTCCTGTGCTAGATTCTCCAGTAAGTTCTCTGCAGAAGCTATTAATACGTGTAACTAAATATCAGTAGTTTCTTTAATGGCTTGCCATTATTACATTTAACTATCTTTTTAGAAACATTACTTTCAAAACTGTATGCAAACTCATAAGAAATAATTTGAATTTAATTGGGCTAATTTTAAATGTCACCCAAGTCTGCATTTTTTAAGCTGTTCTTAAAATCATCTTAAGTGTTATTAATCAGTCTGTTTTCTCAGACTGTTTCTGAACTTTACATGGGGCTAAGTTATATAATGCAACTAACTGTGCATCATGATTTGACAATTCATTTACCACTGGATACGGTGTGCATCTCTTTAATTTCTGTTTGGGAACTGAATACTTTATCTGTAACAGTACTACTATCTTGAGCAACTGAGGTAGGGAAATTTATGACTGATAGCAAATTAAAAGGGAATAAAGTCACCTCTGAATCACTTTCCTGTCAGACTACTGTAAGAAATTTACATTAAAATCATCACAAATTAATAATCTCTCCATTCTGTGTGTCAGAAGGTACAATGATTCATTAGATTTTTTTAAGAAAAATTCTCAGTTTCCCAGTGGAGGCCTGTATGCTGTAACAACAACAAATATTTCATTTCTCATCAGTAACTCAAATCACATACTTCTTTATTCTGATCTATTTAGAATTTACTTAGTTCTACATTTATTTCTATTGTATCTCATTACCAGGAATGTGATAACTTCTCCTTTATCCGCACTGAATATAAATAAACATGCACTTAACTTGTAACCTCTTATAATAGGATTTTTTTGTACCTGTGGTTATGTGGTGTCCAGACAGACAAATTATGTCAGTCTCTTCTCCCAAATTAACAACTCACTTACTTCATTTTTTTTGTAACTCTAATATTCTGATAAAGAAAGTTGATTTCACTTTTCCCTCTGTTATTATAGGATAAACTGGTAGTCTTTGTCAGTTTCTCTCTCTTTAATGCTCTCTGTCTGGATCCTGAACCTGACATATAGTTGGTGTCGCACCTGACCCCAGTAACTACTGGTGTTTGCCTTTGAGTATTGGTGACCCCTGCTCCCCCCCCCTCCCCCCCCCCCCCCCCCCCCCCCCCCCGTGCCCTCCCCATAGTTTTTGCTGATAGATCTGCTAACTCGTCCTTATCTCTCCCATTCAGGTATATGCCTTGAAGAGTATGTCCCCATCTTCCTATAACAATAACTGGAACAGCACTATTAACAGAGATTAGATTGCGCACCGTGTAAATGTCTCCTGGACCAAGCTTATCTTCCTTATACAGCTTTGAAAACAGACAACAAACTGTTGTTACTCCAGTCAGCCTTAGCAAGGTCTTCAACACAGTTTCACACTATATCATAATAAAAAAACTAAGGCAATGAGCTAGCACTTCTGAAATCATATTTCGATAACAGAAAACAAATGGTGACCATACATCACATTAAAAAAAAAAAGAGACTGGTTTTCTCAATATAAAGTATGGAGTGCCACAAGGATCTGTGCTGGGACCTTTCCTGTTCGTTTTGTATGTAAATGACTTGAATGTCTTGTGCCATGTTCTGAAATTCAATTTTGCTAACAAAATTTCCTCTTGTTTGCCATTTGCTTGCCACATTTCCTAGCACCCCTTGTCATTTTTTCCCTTCAGCAGTTGAAATTCAAATTTCACAATTTCTACCTCTGTCTCAGATGCACAAATCTTCACTCATGATCCCCAATTTTCCAGTCTTTCTGGCATAACCTACATTTCATGGAAGAGCCACTTTGATTACCTGATTCTCTCCTCCTTGCAATGATGCCATAAGCTACAGTTTTCACAAAGCACTCCTTGTTTAACTAATCGGCAGCTGAATCCACATTTATCACACAAGGCTGATTGGTTTTAATACTAGATACAACGTACATAAAAAAGAAATGCATGTTGCTCTTTTTGTGTATAGTTCTTGTGCATAAAATTAAGCCTAAATTTATGACTGTAGGACCAATAAGAAGAAGATTTTTTTATGATGTTTTATCTTAATTCATATGACACAGCTACATTAATGTAATTAAGGTATACTTCTAATTATGACACAAGAAATATTTAAATATAGCTTCTAATCTCTTATTTATGTAATTTTTTGCAACAGCAGAATTTCCACCATTTTCACGGGCATGGTGTTACCAACATGAAGGATATGAGGAAATAGTAATTTTCATCTTGATTCAATGTATAGCTGTCATTAAATAAATAATTTTCTTCATGGCACTGTATAGAAATTGCCTTATTTTCCTAGAAAATAGCAGTACTGAACATACAATTTTAGTCAAATAGACTTTCCTAGAAAATTAGTATGTCTACATTTGATCACATAATTGAAGTTATGCCTAAGTGTTCTTTAACAATTGTGCTATTTGTCATTTAGTGTGCAGTAATTGCGTATTTTATTATGCTCATCTAGCAGTGTCAGATAATTAATAAGATCAACAGAGGTCTGTAGATTTCTTCACCAATTAAAAGAAATAAATCAGACATCACTGTTGCAGTCAGATTTACCAAATCATGCAAAAGTATTAAGAGAAACTGCCAGTTCCTGACTTTACACTAGGGATGACAAAAACTAACTGGTTAAAACTGATACCAGTATTTTAGTTCTAAATAACCAGTATTTATTTGTATTTCTTTGGTCTCAGTCATAACATATGTTTTTGTTTTTACTAATACCTGAGTAAAAAACTGAAACATCAATTTGCCATAGCAGCAATGCTAATTTTTTTGTTTTTATTAAACTGGTCTTTTAAAAAAGGAGTAATTTGTATTCATAAAATTTGCATTGGTTTGAAATATTATGTCATTATAGAAAATGGGAAAAGCAGCCAGTGCTACTTTCAATAACAATGCCAACAGAAAACAAGCAATAAAAACATGGCATTAGAGTTGGCACAGCAATGCTGAGACAATGATCACTTTGTTGCCTTGTGTCGTGGCTTAAAGTACGGTGTACATGCGATGTACAAGACTTATCCCCACTTGGTCTATGTGGTTAATTTATATTAATGATTTTCCACAGTGTGTGGAGCATGGAGAAAAAGTACTTTTTGCTAATGACAGTATTATACTGATTACCAGTGAGACACCTGATCTGCTATTGGAAAAAGCCAATAAAGCACTAGCATTTGTTTACAAATGGTCTACAGAGAACATAGTAACTCTCAACATTAAGAAAACTAACAGCATGTACTATAGAATAAACAAGAAGCACAAGTCCATAAATTTAAAACTACACAACTCTTCAATAACAGATATAACTAACATTAAATTCCTAGGACAGCACATTGACAGCCAACTAAAATGGAATGAAAATGTGTTGATTATCTCAAAGAGAGTCTCCACAGCATGCTATGTGCTTAGAGTTCTTGGAACAGTATGCAGTGACATCTGTGTAATGTCAGCTTACTTTGATTATGTGCATGCTACCCTTAGCTATGATATAATCTTTTGGGGAAATAGTACCCAGAAACTACAAACAGTTTTCAGATTACAAAAGAGAGCTGTAAGAATAATGACAAAATACAAAAAATGGGTTTATTGTAAAAAATTATTTAAAAACCTGGGCATTCTGACTGTTCTTTGTGAGTTTATTTTTCAGACCATAATGTATATCAGAAAAAATCTTGACAGTTATAGCTTGAATAACGTTATTCATGATTATAACACAAGGGTGAGCCATTGCCTCCATTTAGATAGTAAAATTAAGCTAAAAGCTCAGAACAGTCTTGATTATCAAGGCATGATTATCAATAATAAGGTGCCACAGAATATAAAAGAAATTAGCACTACTATGTATTCTTTAAACGAACTGTAAAACTGTTTTTGAAAGAGCATTGTTTCTACACTTTGGACGAATGTCTTAAATGAAAACCAAAGAATTGTTGGGAACACCTAACATAAGTTATACCTGACTTTTTTTTCATCCATGTATTATATATTTATGCCTATGTACTTATGTCTACTAGTTCCATATCAACACACCTAGTATATTTATTTAAACAATATAAATTATCATTTTTCATTTATGTAATATGTGTGCAGCACTTTGTATTTATGTATTTAAGTCCTACATCATAATACCTGTGCTTATTAAACAATGTACATGGCATTTGTTAAGAAAGTATTTAGACTTGATACCACAATTTGTACATTGGAGGATGGATAAATAAATAAATAAATAAAAATAAATTTCTGTGAAGTAACATAGCAGTGGAGTAAAATGCTTCATATGCTTTAAGAGATTAAAGATTTGTCTGCCATTTCTGTTAAATGAGAAATGAAGAAGGAAATTATGGTAACAGTAATAAATTAAAAACTTAAAAACAATTCACAGTGTACAATAAAAACAGAATGTAGCTTATAACTACCTGTGTCTACATAATATGGTATTATCTGCTTGTAGTTCTGAAAATTGACAAATTAATATGAAAAATTGAGTTCTGCAATGTCAGTTTTCATCCTTTAGCGCTGACTGTTTCTAATTCCCAAATTGTGTCATGATTTCTGATTACAACATGATATTTGAGCAAAGTTTCAAAAACTTGGAATCAGTGAGAGAATACTGGTGATTTGTTTTAGTATCAACCACTTATAACTTTTTGAGAAAAAGCAAATGGAGGATAGTTCTCTTTTATTCGTCTATTTATACATTTTGATTTTATATTTCTTGAAACTGAGACAGTCCAAATTTTTCGATCTGTTTGTTTATTACATGAAGTAATAGGAATAAAATCTCAATACTCGGTTATTTCAGAAACTGATTATTTTGAGCAGTATTAATAATTGGCATGGAAGAAAAACATAAAATATAACTGAAAACCGGTTGTTTAAGTGATAACTGTCATCCCTACTTTGCACTTCTTTTCAGTCTTTGTTTCACTATTTTGGAAACAGTTGACAACACCATAATGAGAACTCAATAATATAAGGTAAGACCTGATAGTGGTATAATTGCAAGTAAAAGCTGAGAAGCAAATGATTAAGAAGATCAAATAGTGTTTCACTCTCTCAGTAGCAGTTACAGGGCATGGTGAAGAACACAGGTAAAGTTACAAACCACAGAGGTAATTACAACAAGAGAACTCCCCTAGTAGGGGAATACCAGGTGAGCAATAATCTTAACATAACTAAAGTTGTCACCAATCACAGTTCTTTTGTTAAAACCATTAATGAAGAAAATCATGTCATAATCATTGGTGTTTAGGCAATATTTTGGAATACAGGCTCAGTTATGCAATGGAACATGAAGTCAGGCATGCAGCTGAGAATGACTGTCACACAAATGTGAATATTGTGTTGCCTTTTGTCTATTACAATAGATGCTACATTATATGTTATTTTTAACTAGTAAATACAGAACTTCAGTAATTCCTAAGTAAAGTGAGACATTCTCACAAGAACTTGTATAAAATCAGCTACTCCTCACTCCCAGATCACATTTATTATATCTAGGAAGGGGTAAGTTGCATAATAACAAGGATTGTTCAAGGGTTTTTCAGAAAGTGAAGTTACAAGTCTAATTAAAATGTGAGAAACTTTATCTCATAGATGTTTCCTCTTTTCTATGTCTGTAATCACACAGTTCTCTACATTTCCCTTACGAAGTAAAAGCTAAAGTTGGTACTATTGTTTTCAGTCCATATGACAAAAGTGAAAGTTCATGCAGTTATTCGTTTAATAAATTAAAAATGGGTAAGAAGAATTCAATGTCGTCTCCTTCCTGGTTGTCATGGCAACAGTAACCTTGCCTTTGAGCACTCACAAGCTCCAAAAATTAGAGAAAATGTATTTCATTTTCAAAAGGAAAGAAATGATGTTGATAAGGAAGAATAAGTAGAATACATATGTAGTGGAATCATACCTAAAGCAGCTGGTACACTTTGGTCCACTGACAGGAAACTGGGAAACTGTAGTCAGTCCACAACAAAGATTGTTTATAAAATATTTGTGGACAAGTTCGGGAATATTGATCACTGTGTGGTACAAACATCAAAAGGACCTTAATAGGTAATATTGAATTATTTCAAAACGAATGATGACCAGTTTGTTTGACTCATGGGTGAATATCAGACAAATGCAAAAGAACCTGAATTGGCAGACACTTGAATATAGACATTAATTATATTGCAAAACAGCACTTACAAACCATCAATAACTACTATTAACCCTTTCACTGCTCCAGGTGTAAATGCACGCTAATCATTTCAGTGCTCCAGACGTATATATCTATTTGCTATAAAAAATACAGCGGTTCCCTGCTACAATCGTATAGTTACGTAAAACGCCGACAATCGGGCCAGCGAGTCGGAGGTAACTGTTGCGCAAGTATGCAGTTTAATTGTTGGAATACTAGGAAATACCTGAACGACTATTGAATGCTGAATTCTCTTTCAGCTGAGTTCATTCGAATCCCTATATTACCTAATTTGTGTGCGGCCTTTTCCACGTTACCGAATAAAATGACGCGACGTTACCGTCCGTTTACAGACGATGAGCTGCTGAGTATTCTAAACCAAAGTGACGACGAGAACATCGTGATGCCCAAGCCAGCTGGTCATGGGTGGACAGATAATGACGACGACGAGCTGGCAGATAAATCTGTTACCACAAATATAAAAAAAATATTTGTGAACCAACAAACGTTGAACCAGTAAATGCAGATCCAGATTTTGACGTTATCGTCGATTCTTTCTCCGATTCCGAAGAAGAGCCTGAGTGTATGCCTGAAAAATCTCCTAAGAGACACAAAACAGTTGATTTAAGATGGAAAGGCTCTGATTTGGACCTTAAAGTGTATAATTTCTATAACAGTGGTTCCCGTTGCAAAATCATCAATTTAGATGATTTATGAACAGTATACGACTGCTTCCAAGTTTTTTTTTTTTAGCCACGAAATTGTGAGCTACATAGCTAAGCAATGTAATTTATGTTATGAACCCATTTGCAATGATGCCAGTGAAAAAGCAAGACTGCGACGTTGGAAAATTGCTGTAAATTTTCTGATGGCTCAAGTGAGAAAAATGAAATATTCAGTTATTGTACCAATGATCAGTTAATGTCTACTCAAATGTTTGCGCAAATCATGGCGAGGGATAGATATCTTCTGTTACTTAGAATGTTACATTTTCTGATAACAGTAAGGACCATGGAGATGACAAAATGTGGAAATTACGTCGAATTGTGGATCACTTAAGAACACTTTTTTGTGTTATGTGGATTGTGAGACTGGTTATATTCTTGACTTTATTATTTATGTGGGTGCAGCAACAGACGTAAAAAAAAGAAACTGACTTTGGTGTAAATGTTGGAATACCTGGAAGCATTGTTCTCACTTTACTTGAACGTTATCTTGGTAAAGGTCACACATTATTATGTTGACAATTGGTACACTAGCCCAACGTTATTTTCTTATTTGCATGACAGAATGGATAATGCCTGTGGAACTGTGAGAACAAACCGCAAAAGCATGCTTGCGTTATCTAAAAAACTTAGAAAAGGCGAGATCGAGTTTATGTCAACAGATAAACTTCTTGCTCTGAAGTGGCAGGACAAGTGGGAAGTGAGGATGCTTTCAACTCTTCACACAAGCGAAATTACAGTGACTGACAAAATTGACAGAACCACGAAAACCAAAAACAAAACCAGCTTGCATTGTAAGCTACACTGAAAATATGGGGGCCGTCGACAGGAGCGACATGATGCCAAGTTCAGTAGAATGTGTACTAAAAACTGTAAAATGGTATAAAAAAGTATTTTTTCATTTGCTGGATCTGTCTCTGCTCAGTGTACATGCATTATATAAAACTCAAACGGGATGAAATATTTCAGTATCTGATTTTCAACAGAAACTTATCAAGGAGATCCTAGAGATTCACCACCAACCGCAAACAGAGGGACGCCGTGGAAGGAGATCGGCTGATGGTGACAATCCCTTACACCTAACCAAGCGCCACTTTATCTCGCTAATCCGAGGAACTCCAAAGAAGAAGGCCGCCCAGAGAAGGTGCATTGTATGTGAAAAACATGATAAACGAAGTGACACAAGATACATTTGTGCAAAATGTAATGTGTCTTTATGTTTGTATTTTTGTTTCAAGAGATATCACACTTTGAAGTATTACTAATGTAATATGTTTTGTATTTTTTTCTCCTAATAAAGTGCCTTTTTTGAACAAAATAAGACTTTCTGAACAAAGATTTAAAAAAAGGAAATGATTTACACCGACAATACTGGATTTTGCGTCTCATTTTTATCTGAATAATAGCGGTAGACTGCTCCAGTCGTATATATACGCACCGGGTGAAAATACCGCGCACAGGGCGGGAGCTGCTGAGAGTAAATGCGCAGTGAAAGGGTTAAGGGAAGAAAACAGAAGAGCACTAGAACTCCTGTAGGGACCAGAAAGACAAGGTCAGAATGCTAACAGCATGTACAGGTCCATTACAGCAGTCATTCTTTCCACACTTCACTTGTAAGTGGAATGGTAAGAAATCCTAATGTGCGGTACAATGGTAAGTATCTAGTGGCATGCACCTCTTTGTCATTTCCAGAGTATGACTTTAGACACAGATGTAGATGTAGATGTAGATATCCCCTCTGGAGAAATGAAAGTGTTGAATAAATACTGAAGTTCATGATTTTCCACATTCAGCGATCTTCAGAATTGTCAAGACCTTTCTAGTATAATTCAGACTGTTTATACTTTTTGATGAAAGAAGTAGAAGCAGACTTAGTTATGATTTCTGAAAAAAACAAGTAAAAATTCTGTGCAACACAGTTATCAACTATCACTTTACTGAATATTCCATGATGTGTTGAATAGTGTAGTCATCTTGAATAATGTTAAGGATCATGTACATAAGAGATTGATCTGGAAGCAGGTATTCATCATCAGTATCAATATTAATATTAATATTCACATCATTCTTGCGAACATATTATTTTAAAAGTTCAAAGAAGATAACTTTAGGTACACCTTCATTGATAATGTTTTTTTGTTTGGTTGAAGGTACACCTTTAGCAATAGTGTTTTTATTTGGTTCAATTAGGTGATTTTTAGAAGATGAAAAACTTCTGATATTATGCCTTGTATCGACATACAATTTAAAATAAATCCTAAAAATTATTCTGTTTTAACATTCATTTCCTTTCTTGTTTGAATTAAGTTTCTTTGTATGAATAAATTTTTATCAATTTTTAGAGGAATATTGACCAATATAAAATGCTATTATTTGATTATTGACATATAATTTGTTATTTTTACTGTGACATATAGAGTTAAAATCTGTATGGAAACCAACTACTGTCGCACTATTAAATTAATCTTTATTGGGAACACATCACTGTTCACAAAGAAATACTGAATTATGACTCAACTGGAATAATTTTTTTAATTGTTAGTAATTAAATGAAGACAAACTGAGAATGAAAATAGGACTTCCATAGAAGGAGGCAAAAAGATAACTTTCTAAATATGTACCAAACGCTATTTATTATTCAACAATAGCCTAACTTTTTGTTGAGCAATAACTATCTATTGTGCTGAAGACAGCTGATTTGAAATAAAATAAGTAATGGCTTCATTTACTGTGAAAGCTCCCTGAATTAAAGTACAAAATAGAAAGAAAGGATAAAAGCAGAAAGTGATTCATTAGCATCACATGTTAGTTACACTGACAATCTGATACAATTGGGTAAATGTAAAGATAACATAGACCAACAATTGTTTTGGTGCTAGAATAATTCAAGTATGGTTATAGTTATTGCCTAGGTACTCAAATTTCTATGATATAACATTTTAGTGAAACATGTATTACACTGTTTTAATTTAGATTGATGAATCAACTAAAAAGTTAATCACTGAATTTTTATAATTACGTCACATAAATATTATTATATGCAAAGATAAGGAAAAAATCATCAATGAAACAAACTAATCAGTGAACTCTTCAGAAGCTTCTTTTACATGACATTCTGGACTGCATTTTGAAACAGTCCCTTTTTAAACCCCATGAGTAGCCTCCATCATATGTGTAGGCCATCTGGATTGGTGTTGTCCACCATAGCTTCAATATACTGGTGAAGGTTTTCACCTTCTTCCTCAATGATGTTTTCTAAACTTTTAAGACGATGAATCATTCCATGTAGGCTTTCACGGCCGGCGTCTTTATCAGTAAACTCTTCCGGGCTAAGTTGCCGTGGTCGATCTGTAGAACTTCTTCTCCCTGACGTTTCGTTCTCAACTACGGAGAACATCTTCCGAGGTGAGTCGACGACTGGCTGCTAGGAGCTGGGGCCGCCGCTTATATAGAGATCGTAGGGGGTGCCACCACACGTCACATGGCGTCGATGTTCAGCTATCTCTGGCTATCGTCTGTTCTCTCGATTGCAGGCAATCGATTGTCACGTGATTGATGCAACGTCGACCGCCATATCTTATCCAATTTTAATCTTTCTTCTTTACGATTAAAATTGTATTGATGTTTGTGGATTTCAATTGCCTCTCTATACATACGTGTATAATAGTGCGACGTCCTCGCTAGCACGCTTGTTTCACCAAATTTTATGTCGTGATCTCCATCCTTAAAAACATGTTCCGCTACTGGCGATTTGTCGATATGTCCCAAGCGACAGTTTCTTTTGTGCTCCGTCAACCGTGTATTGATGCTTCTTTTGGTAGTTCCTATGTAAACCCTGCCGCAACTACACGGAATTTTATATACCCCTGGGGTGGCTAGGGGGTGACGAGCATCTTTTGTTGATCTTAGGCATTCACTAATTTTCTTAGTAGGTCTAAAAATGGTCTCTACCTGAAACTTGGCTAGTACTTTTCCAATGCGATCCGTGATATTATGGATGAACGGAAGAAATACTTTTCCAGCTGATGGTTGTTGCTGTCTCCTATTTTTAGGCATTTTTCTATTTGGGTGAAGTGCTCGATTAATCTCGTTTTTTGTATA
Organism: Schistocerca piceifrons; assembly: GCF_021461385.2. Taxonomy (NCBI): domain Eukaryota; kingdom Metazoa; phylum Arthropoda; class Insecta; order Orthoptera; family Acrididae; genus Schistocerca; species Schistocerca piceifrons. Next base: position 297,523,917 of record NC_060140.1, on the reverse strand, counting down.
ACCATTTTTCGCAAAGGCCATTCGTAAATGATTTAATTCTTCTTGTAAGTAGCCTGGTTCACAAATATTATTGGTCCTATCCACTAGTGTTTTTATGACCCCGATGGTCTAAATGGCTGTGTAATGCTCATGTTATGAGCTAAGGGATTTGAAACTGTTGAGCATCTCATTTACATGTTCAACATAGTTTTCAGCTTTGCATCTTCTTAGAGAATTTCTGACAACAGCAAGAAATTAAGTCCAGGCTCATTTCTCAGCCTCATCCATCAAATGAGAGGTGACTTAGTCACTGTGAATGTGTTAGCTATCCATTGTTATGAAATTTTTTAGATGCCACAGGTCTATGTTGATCATCTCCAGATAGACCTGTCTCCATGAAGTTAACAGAAAATCAAATTAAAATAACTGTATATTTTAATGGCATTCTCTGTTAACTTCATGAGGGCAGATCAATCTGAAGATGATCAAAACCGGTAACTGAATAGACAAATATTTGTGATCAATGACTGACTGTAGCAGCATTTACAAAATTCCTTTCATTGCGGGCCATTAAATATTTCTGTTTTAATTTATATGTACCCAACTGAGGCATTTTTTCTCAGACACATGCAAGGCATGATCCGTTCTTATCAAGCACTTTTACTATGTGCTTCATAAGGCCAGTGTGATATGCAGACCTGTAAAGATGATTTCCCTTCATTCAACTAATGGGTTGTTAATGATATTCTTTTCTCCAATTACATGTTTTCTCTCTTAGGCCACTGTTTTCTAATCCAGAGGTGTGTTATGCAGAAGTGCAAATTTGGTGTGTGGCCAATTTGCTGTCCTAGGAGAATGTTTACCATTCTAAGTCGACACAAATCACTGACTGATGTTCATGATACTTTTTCTTCTCCAAGACCAAAGCTATGGGGTTACATATTTTCGTTTTCATTGAGTGAGCAATTGATACTGAACCATTTTGTTCCATTTCTGTAGGAGGACACACTTCGAACTTCACTTTGAGCTGTCACCAGATAGGGGATAATAATTTGGAAAATATGCAAGAAGACCAGTTCTTTTTCAGGGTCTTCTAATTTCATGAAAAAATGCAAGACTATCTTTAGAGAAAAAGGTAGCAGACACTTCCTCTTGTATGGTACAAGATAATTTGGTAAAGGTTCCAGGGAATTTTTGTGTTTCAACTTGGAAGCCAGTAATCACAAGCATATTTTGACAGGTTGTGACCTCTGGTGAGATCATTTAATCATTGTCACATACATTAGTATCAGAGGGAGAACACCTGTCTTCACAGAAATCATGAAGCTGATGAAACCTAGGAATTGGCTCTTATACTAAGTGAGGGACTGGGCATCATGGAGAGACTAAATCAGAATAAAACCGTTTGTTACAATTGAGTCAAGTGATTCCAGTAATAGCCCTCAGAGTAATATTTGTGTTCTCTCAAAACCATCAATATTCCCATGCCATATTTCACACTTCGTAAGTACTTTGAAATGAAAGAGAAAAATGCAGAAGCATTGAGTTGTTGACAGACAAATACACACACACACACACACACACACACACACACACACACACACACACACACACACACACACACACACATGCCTATGCCCCTATATGGAGAGGACTGGGCGAAGACTGATTACACCACTGTCTGTCCAGCTGAGTACATATGGTGGCATAGGTAAATGTGTGCAAGCCCATGTGTGCACATGCATTTGAAAGATAGCAAGTTTTCTTTCTTGTTATTCTTGCATGTGTAGGTCAATGTCTCAATGCATCTGCTTCTTGCTGAGTGGTCTCCTTTGCTCCAAAGTATTTACATACTTCCAGAACTTTCCTACAAAAGAATGTCACACTTTTTCTTTCCCCAGTAGTCCATTGTCATAAATGTCCCGTAAAAGTCTTACAGATCTAATGGGGTGGCCATGTTTTATCCTGATCACAAGCCTAACACCGAGTTTCCAAGCTAAGAAACGTTTACAAAGTCACTAACAGTTCTGCTTCCTTTCAATGTGCAATCCCCACAAAACACGTCAATATGATTTACATAACTTTTTCTACTTGAACAATACAATACAATAATCTATAGCACCATACTTTTTAAGATAACCTTATAACAACTCTTTCCCACCAACTTTGCTGTACCTTAGACAACAAGAATTCACAAACTGACCTCAGATCTAGCATTGAATGTCACCTAAGTGACCACATGTTTACTCGATCTGGTGCAGTTTCCTGGAACTGAATCGATGATAGCAAAAATATACAGGAACCAGTTCTCATACATGTGATTTAGAGTTGCACATTTCATGTGGAACTACTGGTTAAGAAACATTTGTCTTAAAAAGTAGAGCAGATATAGAAAAACTGATTAATATTTAGCTTCAGCACCTCAAATACAGACTGAAACAGTTCTAAAATCCTATGCAAGAAAAATTTGTTTCGTGTAAGACTGTTTAATTCTCTAGTGGTTTTTGATGACTTCATATTGGAGAGTTAAGATAACACAAGGCAATATTTTATGGAGGAAAACATAGTTTAATAGGCGCCTTTTATTTAGTTCAAACATACTTTTAAGAATTCTGCACAACCTTCTAGGAAGGCGAATTTGGTGAAAAACTAGCTACTACTGCAGTTAGAGTAATAATGCATGGTAAGAGAATATTCAGGAGGCAGCTAGGCTTTAATCTGAAATATTTCCTCAACTGTTTAAGATATCAAAATGATGTTTTCACACTAATTAATTGTGAAAAAGTTGTCACTAAATTCGTAAAGTGTCTTTTCGTTCCTATGTTACTGACAGAGATATTGTTATCAACTTACGTTTTTCAAGTGAAACTACAGTAACTTCTACTATAAGTATTTTAGTTTTAAAAGAAAAGACTGCAATATTGTTTTTGGTCTTGTTCTTGAGGTATCGGAACTGGTATCGAATTTGGAGATTCTCATTACTGTCCTTGTTACTACCCTCTTTGGTCACCTCATGAGTTTGCATAAAAATGCATGTTGTTCTGCTGTTTATGTGATATGTCGTTATAAAACACCTTATTCCTTCCTAAAATTGGACACCACCTTCCCTCTTTCCTTTCCTAAAGTTCGTGATGCTGTTGTAAACATTGGATTTCTTTTTTTTTTTTTTTTTTTTTTTTTGCTTCATAGGTGGTGCAAAAAAATTAATTTGAGCCATACAGGGCATTGTACTTGAAATCAACTAATTCCCAGTTATTTGTTGCACTGACTCTTATCGATCATATTTATCTGGTGTTACTGTATTTTCAGTCTTTCCTTCCTCAAACACGTTTCACAGTTCACAGTCATGTTTTATAGATGCATATGCATGGTAAAAACCTGATAGAAACACGTACTTTTTTGCATTGCCAATGTATTTTACAGGCATTTTAAAATTTTTTGACATTTGGTAAGCATCACAAACTAACAATTAATTTAAGACTACGTTGTGTCTTAAGCCAAGTGTTGTACTATGATCGAACCTTTAACGTTACGTGCATCTGTATACATCTATTGGTAATAACAAATAACTCGTGTTACAAAGTACGAACATTTGACATTTTTAATAGCGCAGTGATCAGTTTGGTGACAGTGAAAAGCTGGTACATAAAACAGCAGTTGATTTTATTTAGCATTTTTCAAGGGTTTGTAGCATAGTATATACAATATAATTAATGTTTGACAATGATGTATAACTAATTTGTTAATTATATTTTATAGACAATTGCTGGTTTTTAATTATTTAAGGAGAGTGTGTTATATATTCATTCTAATATTTCATAGCAAATGATACACAACTTTGAAAGAAATTTTCTGATGTGACTGATGAGCCAGTCCATAAATGATTTTTGGATGTCCCCAACAAAAATGCAATTTGTCATTTTTCACAGAATTAAGATACTTAGATGTATTTTTATCTTTACAAATATTTTGGATGCTTTCGAGCATAGCTCGTACTAGACTACATTGTAATTGTAATACCAGTCTGTTATTGAGGAACAAGTGAGAGAAGTGTGTGACATACTTTTTCTTGAATAATATTTCAGGTCATTTAGATATTTTTGAGCACAGACCAGATGGGACTGCACTGTAATCAACTCCTTAATTTTAATATTCAGCTGTGACTGGAGGAGAAGGGAGTATATTATACAGAGTGTCTTTCCACAATTTTATGTACATATCATGGATTAGATGTCATTTTTAAGCATAATTTTTATATTACACTGTCATTGGTAGGAAAGAGGAGAGAGAGGGAATATAAAGCACATTTTGGTCTGTTCAAAAAGTAACATAACCCGACACAATATTTGTGCTGGAAAAAATGAATTTCTTTGTCTTTCAAGTGGAGGCTATGTAATTTTATTACATAACAGGCACAACTTTTATGGACAATTTAAATACTATACTCTGGTTGACTCAAAAGAGGAGGGAGAGGGGCTATATGGTACATAGTTGGACTAATTCCAGCATCTTGGATTTTTAATACTGCACAGTTATTGGTTGTTGATAGGATGGAGGGAATGGGAGGGGAAGACAGTTTTAAATTTTCCATTAAAACAGTTGGGATGTTTCCCATATCTCGGATTTTTCATTGGACCCTGACTTTTTGCTACTGCACTACGACTGGCTTGAGACAAGTAGTATTGCAGTGTACTTGGTTCGTGATAGAGGGAGTAGGATATGGTTTTCAAGTTCCCACTGTTGTATCCTGCCTAGCTGTAAAAGATGGCATGTCTAGGAGACCTGCTTCTCGGATCACTAGACAGCAATTCAAGCAAATCGTATTAAACAGTTTTATTGTGAAATGCATCATTGACAATACTTAACTTGAGAAATACATAGATGTGTCGCAAGCAAAGGGCGACATGCAATATAATCAATGTCTTTAAGTATAACAATTTCAGTACAATTGAAGTAATACAGTGGATGCTTCTATCCAGGTTGCCGGTCTTGACGCTTGTGTAGAACTAGCCGCGACCAGTCAGGAGCGGTGCTTATGTTCTCTTCATCTAGAGGCCGCTGCTGTTGATTTCTCATCCTAGAAAAGGGTCCGTCAGTGTGCTTTGGCTGACATCTTCTTCACAGCTCTCTCTACTCTAATGTTCCCAACAGGCATGACGGGGCTTGACTTTATGCCGGAACACCTATTAATACAAATGGACTATTTCCAACATCCTGGATTTTTTTCATTTCTAATACTGCATGATGATAGGTTGCAGATAAGGAACACTCCATGATATTTGTTGGAAACAGGGTGAGGAAGATAGAGTTTTTAATTTTCCACTAACACAATTTGACTATTTTTGCTACTTTGAATTTGAAACTGTACTATGATTGACTGGAGACAGTGGGAGGGAGGGAAGAGGAAGGGGGGAGGGATAGCTACTATAAAGTATGATGGAGATAGTTATATGTTTTAAAATATATTTTATTCATATCAAGTCCCTCCATTTGATATTTCACCCTGATCAGTTACAACGAGGAGGTCGTGGTTTACGGCATAAAGCACAATTGTGCTAGTTCCTTTTTTTAAATTCCCCACCAACTTTTAAATTTCCCACTTATGCCATCTTTGATTTTCTTGCAGTTCCCATCTTTTTTTAAATTTCTCACCAACCTCCATCTTTGATTATTAAATTTCTCACAAATATTTTTAATTTCCCATCGTTTGAACTGCAGGACAGTTGGCCTATTCAGAATTCTGGGCACCATTTTCTTGGATATCTCGCTATCCACCACTTTTTTATAATTTCCCACACTACGTGACTGCAGCACCACGAGTTTGATGCCACCTGGTGGCGGAAAGTGGAACTCCAGGATGGAGTCACCATAGCATTGCTACTGAAGTGTGATTTATATTTCAGTTGTAAAATGTCGTTTTTCCAAATACTTCGAGAGATTAAAACGGGTAAGTCATTCAGTGAAGCACCACTATAGTTCCTTCTGGCCTTGTCTGTATGGCATTAGATCTCCGTTTGAAAGACTTCAGGATAGTGTGACACTGCATTGTATCCAGAAATTGTTAAAATGTCTCAACCTTTTCTGTGGACATATTGGACGATATAAGGGTGTATGATACCGTGTTGCTGAAGATCTACAACTATTCACCTGTAAGATCAGTTGGACACAGCAAGGGTTCCACAGTGTTGTAATTGATTTGTCAAGGACAAAATTCATTAAAAAGTACTGATGGTGCTGTTTAAAGGCAAAGGGACGTTCGGGGACGCCATATTTCAGAATAATTTACAGTGGTAGCTGAAAACGATGTGTAGGAGACTGCGACTTTGGATGTGGGCGCCCATCAAAATGGTGGGGATGGCACTGTAGTGATGTTGGTGGCAGGCGACACATGGCTGGCAGTGCACAGGGTCGTTCTGACAGACAGGAGGCCCATGTTCGCCGCCATGTTCCACCACAATACACTGGAGGCCAGCAGCAGTGACTACCAAGCAAGATGGCGCAGTAGCTAGCACATTGGACTCCCATTTGGGAGGTTTTCCGTGATTTTCCTAAATCGCTCCAGAAATATGCCGAGATGGTTCCTTTGAAAGGGCACAGTCGACTTCCTACCTATTCCTTCCCTAATCCGATGAGACCGATGACCTCGCTGTCTGGTCTCCTCCCCCAAAAACAACCCAACCGACCAGCAGCAGTGAGGTCACAATACCTGATGTGGAGGGTCCAGTTCTGCGCCAGATGCTGGCCTACATTTATGCCTTTCAGTTCCCCCAGCTGCGCAGCCTGACCCCCCCCCCCCCCCTCCGCAAACTGCTGGCTGATGCAAACAAATACAGCGTGTCGGGGTTGGAGACTCAGTGTGAGTGGCAGCTGGCCACTCAGCTGGCGGTGGAGAATGCAGTGGGCACAGAAATGCTTGCAGTGAGGCACTCGTGTGTAAATCCCGTTTCACACTAGACGTGCAACTCTCACAAGAAAGTCGTTGTCTACTGCAGCGCTCCATGCGGTAGAACGTCCAACCACAAAAAAGCGTTTATATGGCACGTGACTGTCACATCATCTGCTTTAAATGTTTGTTGACAACTTCCAACATGTGAATCGATGGCCTTAGTTCACTTTCGAGACTTTCGGGTATTTTATGTCTTTTTCCAAGGGCACTACTTTTGTTTGAACTTTAGACGGTCACTATGATGATACATTTAATTGTTTTCCCACACTTTATATGAAACTTTAAGTCCCTCACATGTGTAAACACCCTCATTATAAAAGCCGTTTAAATACTTTCAGAAGACAAGGTTCAGAAGGATGGAAGAAGATATCACCTTGGTCTTATTATCATAGATGTGGCTTTCATCATAAAGAAAAATATAGGAAGAATGATGCTGCAGAAATAGAAGCTTCTGGGTTCGGTCATGGTTTCAAAGAAGGGACAAGGAAAAAAGACTGTTATTCCTTATTGATGAAGGAGTTGAGGCTGGAGGATCCACTACAGTTTAAAATTTTGTGAGAATGGCTGCAGTGTATTTCGACATGCTGTCGTCCTTAATTGAGCCCAATATTCGTCTGAGAGAAGCAGTTACGCCAAGCAGAAAAAAGACTTTAATTTCGTGTGTATATTTTTTCATACGATTGTTTGTTCAAATACAGTAGCTGAAAGTTGTCATATTTTATTCAAATGGTTCAAATGGCTCTGAGCACTATCAACTTCTGAGGTCATTAGTCCCCTAGAACTTAGAACTAGTTAAACCTAACTAACCCGAGGACATCACACACATCCATGCCCGAGGCAGGATTCTAACCTGCGACTGTAGTGGTCTCGCGGTTCCAGACTGCAGTGCCTAGAACCTCACGGCCACTTCGGCCGGCCATATTTTATTCCTTTCCATGTTAACAGTTACATTGCAATTTCTGGCGACTGGCGAATCTTACAAGAGCTTATCGTTTGCAAATCGCATTTTAGTACGAGTTTGTCTAAATTGACAATAGATTTATGGTGTGAAATCCGTAACTCTTTGAGAGATGACTATTTGAAGGTACTTGTTTCCTGTATTACTGAATTAAAAAAAGTGAGAACTTTCACTTCACTTTTACTTTCTTACGGGCTTCAACAGCTGAAGAGGAATGGCTTAGAATAGCAGCAGCTTTTGATAGATCGGGTAACCGAGATAAAAGCTTCAAATAATACCTACCGAAAATTGCTGGTATTTCACGCGTTAACTTTTGTGAGACGAACAACCTGCTGTATAACATTTCCCTGAGCAGGAGCGAGGTACACATTTCACATAGAATTTCGCGCCGTTTGTCAGCTGTGCTCCCCACTTGGTCGTCCGCGCAAGCGCGAAGAACCTACATACGTGTGAGAACAGGATCCATCCTGTTCCGCCATCCAGCGATCGTAAGCGTGAATCTCTTGCAAGTGGCCTCGTCTACGCGGAAGGCGCCGGCGGAAATGGTGCATCATGGGTAATCTTGCAAGCTCATACGTTCCGTGTAAAACGGGATTAAGCCTCACAGAGGTCGCTTTCGCCTTTATAAAGGCCAGCTCGCAGGTGTCGGCCACGTAGTGGGCCACCTGCAGAAACCATGTAAGTTCAAGTGTTTTCTAACGCAGCATGTGAGTGTGTGTGTGCATGCGCGCGCGAGCGCGTGTGTGTTTGTGTGTGTGTGTGCGTGTGTGTGTATGTGTGTGTGTGTGTGTGCATGTATGTATGTGTGTGTGTGTGTGTGTGTGTGTGTGTGTATGTGTGTGTCGTTGTAGTAGTTTGTGTGGGTATTTTCAAGCCTACAATGTCAGCCAATGATTTTACGTACATAACTCTTTGCTGTGTAATATACCTTCATTGAGAGGTACAAAAGCCATTTGCTGGTAGCTCACAGTGCTTTTCGTGACACATTCAACGGTGTTCTAAACTGAACTGAACTGCGTTTACTAGCAGATTAGGTGTCTATCAAATGTCTGTAAAGAGCTACTTTTTCATAGCTTCAAAAACTGTTTTGACTTTTAGGCAGTTCATCTTTATTTGCAGCCAGTAATTCTCTTAAACTGCATGTGTACAAATCGTTGTTACTTAGGTTTACTCATCAAATGTCTGGAAAAAGGGCCCTTGTGTATACAGCATGAGCCATTTTGTTCTGGACGCAGTGATGTACTGCTTAACACAGAATCAGACACAGTGATGTGTGTAGTTTGCAGCCAGGGCTGGCTATTCCTCAGGCCCCATTCTCTGCCCTGTTTAGGTCGCTGTAAGCCGTTGTGTATGAAATAGCATTTAATGCTGATTAGTGTCTCTGCTGATGCTGACTGTGGCATACCTACAAAGAGAGTCGTGGTGCATAAAGAGAAGCTACCTTGGAAGATGGGTTTAGGAATTGCAAACCTAATTTTATAGCTTTTGTGGACTTAGAGAAAGGTTTTGACAGTGTTGTCTGGAATAAACTCTTTGAAATTCTGAAGGTTGCAGGGTAAAACACAGGGAGACAAAGGCTATTTTCAACTTGTATAGAAACCAGACAACAGTTATAAGAGTTGAGGGACATGAAAGGGAAGTGACACAGTGTTGTAGCCTTTCCCTGGTGTTATTGAATCTGTATATGGAGCAAGCAGTAAAGGAAGCCAAAGAAAAATATGGAGTAGGAATTAAAGTACAGGAAGAAGAGGAAAAAACCCCGAGGTGTGCCGATGTCTTTGTAATTCTGTCAGAGCCAGTAGAGGACTTGAAGAGCAGTTGGACAGAATGGCCAGTGCCTTCAAAAGCAAAACAGGGATAAGTGAATGTAGTCGAACTAAATCAGGTGATATAGAGGGAATTAGGAAACGAGACACTTAAAGCAGCAAGTGAGTTTTGTTATATGAGCAGGAAATAACTGATGTTGGTCGAAACTGAGAGGATAAAAATATAGACTGGCAGTGGCAAGAAGAGTGTTTCTGACGAACTGAAATTTGTTCTGAAAGTATTTGTGTCTGGAGTGTAGCTATGCATGGAAGTGAAACGTGGATGATAATTAGTTAAGACAAGAAGAGAATAGAAGCTTTTGAAATGTGGGGCTACAGAATAATGCTGAAGATTAGATTGGTAGATCAGGTAACTACTAAGGAGGGAGTGAATGGAATTGGGGAGAAAAGAATTTGTGGCAGAACTTGACTAAGAGAAGGGATCGGTTGATAGGACACTGGACATCAACGGGTCACCAGTTTAGACGAAAGAATAATGCGATTCTCAGTCATGATCTGTATGAAGTTGAAAATAACAAGATGAAGTGAGCATCTGTGCTGCAGTGTATGGCTGCTCATTCCTCACGCACGCTGCGACCCTCTCTCGGACCACAAACCAGTCCACGACAGCTTTGGGCAGTCCTGCATACAGGTGAGTCTTCCCAACTCATTTCCTCTCCCTGCCACTCCCGACCACCCTCTGTTCCCTAAGAGCCTAGAGCACATACAACACTTGGGCACACTCCCTTCTGTGATCAAGTGATTAACGTACTTTACCTGCGTTCTCGATGAACATACATAAAGTCTCTGTCCACCTGTGTTGTTTTCTCTATGAGATTACTCAAGCCATCTGGTGGATACCACAGTATTTTTTTCTATTAAGGCACCGCAGACAACATTCTCTAACCCCATCTGTTGCTGCTGCTATTCCATCTTGACAACCTGAACACTGAAGAGTCGCCGACATCCAAATTTCATTAGTTCAACACCATTTTACAGTTACTGCAAATTTAGTAGCTAATAACATTCCCAAATCATCGAATAGTTTTCAGCGAGGCACATCAGACGAAAGAATAATGTGCTGTTTGACGTATTGGAAATCCTGTTTTTAAGATGACGGTGCATGCACTTTCTAGCCCAGGGGATTCCAAACTTTCTCTCTGATGCAATACTTTGAGAATCCTTGTACTTTTATGGAACACCTTATTTATTTTGAAAGTTAATTAAATTATCAAAAATGAGAAAAACTTGTTCTATTTAGTGATTGCTTCAACTATTAATCATAACAGAGAAGTTGTAATAAAATGTAAAAGGTAATTAAAGTCGTCAAAAAGTCGTGAAACAACGCCATGTTATTAATAGTTTTTTGCAGGGGACTTATTCACTTCCTGCGGAACACCGATGTTCGGCAGAGCACAGTTTGGGAAACCTAGAACATTGCTAATTAACCTATAGCCTGCATAGCAAATCATTCAATTCGATTCTCTCTTGTTCATTGTAGTTTAGCGTGAAAACTCATGTTTGAAATAAGAAACATGCAACTGTCGCTATGTATCTTCTTGTAAGATAGTTTTTATCTTAAAACAATGCTCATGGATATACTTGTCTACATTACTTCAAACTTGTTCTGTATACTGTGTTGTATGATACAAGCACTAGAGTTTGAACCATTTGTTTTTGACAGTATAGTCAGATCTACCTGTACGTTTTGCAAATGCTGTGAGTGACATACATCAGCTCCTTTTCATAATTTGTGTCCATCAGGTTACTCACTGCCTCATGCATCACATATTATCAGGCATTAGTTACATGCAAGTATCCAGATTCATTTCTATGATTGCCGTTGTCTTTCAACGTGTTCTCCCCCAATGTAACTTATAATAACATAATCATGGATAATGGATAACAAGAAATACTATGTACATATAATGTTTTCTTGTAACCATAATATTTTTGTATCAATGGTTAACACAATTCTTTAGCTTCTCTTGGTGGGTGGGAAGGGGTCCTCAGGACCCTCATGGTTTGTATCCACACCAGATTTAGCTGTCTATCTGCTTGGCATCAAATTATGATATGATTTACGGTTCACATCTCGTGTATGTGCAGGAAGAGCAATCATATTTTGTTCAGTAGCAAGTCCACAGCGTAACTTACAACTACAATATCGTAAATCGCAAACACACGCACACACACACACACACACACACACACACACACACACACACACACACACACACTCACACTTATCCTTCGCTGTTATTCGTTCAGTTCCAAGACGTTAGACTGTGTCCTGTAATGGGTGACAAATATACAAGCTTATTTTAAGCATTTCGTGATTTCATGGGCCATTACAAAGTGAAAGTTCTAGCTTTCAAATAACTAAATTTGTGTCAATTCTATTTACTCGATAATATTTCGGTATCTGTGGTAATATTTTTAATGGCAAATAAATTTCCCACTATCAGAGCTTACTTATATGACGAAATTTTTGTTTTCACCTTCCTGCACTTCTCACCCCTCTGAACTTCTTCTCCATCTGTTCATAATCTGCTGTAATCCTTTCCATTTGTACCTTCTAAATCCCACTCTTTAATTCAAGCTTTGAACACTGTCTGTTGGTGATATTATCACATTAATTAAATTTAAATTTCGGTCACAACCAGCTTAACGTCCTTGTAATTCATCTGCAGTTGCTGCTGTTCCGATGCATTTGAGCTGACCTTTCCAATAACTCTGTAAATAAGCTTAGTACAACTGTTGGCTATAGTACTTACTTTTGATACATGCTTTATCGTGAGCTGTCTATCATTACTGTGGTAAACTACTGCTGTGGCGACTTAAAGTAAGCTGAATGTGATTGCATCACTGATGAGGCAATTATATTGGATGAAACACTATTTTTGTTGGCATTGTGTACTCAGTCTGTTGTCTGCATGTGGATTATGTGCCAGTGGTCCTGCCTGTAGTGACCCGTCCCCAGGTCCCCGTATCAATACACTGAGCCACACTTTGCCCCTTTCTGCAGCTCACCAGTCACGGAAGACAGCAGGCTCACTGCCAGCACTCACTGTCAGACACACAGCAACCATGGCTGGATTCCTGCTGCAGATGCACCACCCAAGACAACCACCACATTGACCCATCTGATAGTGCTGCCGTCTCTTTGTATGTGCCGAGTTGCCTCAATACATGCATGCGTGCATGCACACACACACACACACACACACACACACACACACACACACTCACACACACACACACACATGTGAGCACGCACTCTCACAGTGCCATTACGTGTAGGAAAGCTAAAATATCTGAAAAAGAAAATGTAAGGTCTCAATCTAGATTTAATGTTGGTATGAAAAGTGAAATGGAATAAAGATGAAGATATATGGTCAGATGAGGCGCGGGTGACATTCACAGGATGAGAAAATTGTATCATGGGGGAGAGGTTAGCTATGACTAAGGAGGTTGGGCAAACAGTGAGTAATTATGAACAGTTTGGTGATTTGTTTTCAATAGAATCAGCAAACCAGTGCCGAAAAATAATTCAAGCATGTAAGTCAACAACGGACCCAGAAAATCTAGTGAGGGGAAGAGAGAGTATACGACGACAGTGAACGGGTAAATCTGCATGCAAAGCGAGATGAGGAGCTAATAGTCACAGAGGACTGGAATGCTGTTGCAGTAAAAGGGATAAAGATAAATTTACGTGACAATGTGGGATCTGTGGTAGGAACGAATGAAGAGAAATAATCTCGCAGTTCTGTATGGGTTCAAATGGCTCTTAGCACTATGGGACTTAACATCTGAGGTCATCAGTCCCCTAGAACTACTTAAACCTAACTAACCCAAGGACATCACACACATCCATGCCCGAGGCAGGATTGAACCTGCGACCGTAGCAGTCGCGCGGTTCCGGACTGCAGCGCTTAGAGTTGTGTATTAAACAACTATTTATAAGAAATACACTCTTCAAGAATAAAACCATCAGAAAGGGTCGATCGAGGAGGCCTGTCCTACCTCATATCCTCCGGTTGTGAAACATTGTCACAGTGCAACACGTTCACGTAACTGCGAGCAAAATGCAAACCGTATCTCTGCCCACTGCAGATAACACTTGTATCAGTTTCAGTAACAGATTTAGAACGTCATGTTGACCTGTTGTATTTGTTTTCTTGTCGGCAAATTTGGGAGGGGGGGGGGGGGGAGGGGGAAGGGCAGCAACCTCTTCGTTTCTCAGTAACACTTGCACACGAAGTCTTCAGTTACTTGTAGATGGATTCCTGTTTCTGTCTTTCCCTATGGAACTTTTTGCCCTTATGTCACAACACTTGTCCTATTATGCTATCCCTTCTCCTTGTCGCAACTGTCCACACGTTGCTATTCTCGCCAATTCTGCGGAGAACATCCACATTTCATTTCTTATGGTCACATAATTTTCAACATATTTCTGTAGCATCGCTTTTGGAACACTTCGATTCACTCCTTTTCCTGTTTTTTCCCACAATCCATGACTCATTTTCATACAATGCTGTGCTCCAAGCATTCTTAGATGTTTATTCCTCGGACTAGTAGATCCTCCAAGTTTTACTAGCCATGTCATACCGGTGATCGTTTACTTCTTATAAAAATGTTACTTCATCCCTTACTCTTAAATTTGCTTGGAAGCAGAAGACCTTCAAATGGTCTGCTTAGTGGTCCCCAGTTTTGATGTTAAGCTCGTCGCCAATATCATTTCTGCTACTCCCCAACATTTTCGTCTTTCTTTAGTTTATAAAACTAAATTCTATGTGCGTTAGGTAATTCATTCCATTCAACAGCTCAGCTAATCCTTTTTCACTATCAGTGATGGTAGCAGTGTCTTCAGCAAATCCTATTCACCCTGAACTTTACTCCTATTCATGAAACTTTCTATAATTCCACTATCGGTTCACCCTTCTTCAGTTTCAACAGTCTGGGACAATGACTGCAGCCCTGTGTTAAACCTATTTTACTCAGAGTACTGTTTTCTTCCATTCTTGATTATTGTACATTGCCACCCTTAATTTACTTTCACGAAGGGAATTAACAGAAAAATGGACCCACAGTTAAGTGAAAAAGGATCAGATGAAAGAAATCAAGATAGTTAAGAATAACATTGGAGTTGTTAACGCGGAAATAGATGATATCAAGAAAGAAATAATTGTCATGAATTCCGAAATCAATAATCTTGAGCAAGACATGACAGAGGTACAGTCAAAATAGGAAGCATAAATAGTCGTTTTGAGACGGAAGTGGAGAGGATCGACCAGAAAATGGAAGACACTGTTGAACCCATTTTTGAAAATAAAGTACTTGAAAAGGTAAAATTAGTACGAAAAGACGACAGGGAAAAGGTTACGAATTTGCAAACTTTAGTATCAGACGTAGATAATAGGGTGAAGAAACAGTTGACTACGTGTGATGAGAAAAAGAGGTAAGAGGAAACGTTAGCGACGACCGCTTGCCAAGCAGTTACAAAAGTAACCGAACTAGAAAAGAGATTATACGAAAAGCTGCCGTGTGTGTTATGTCACGTACATAATACTGAAATCTTTGCGAATGAGGAGCGTTTCGATCACCTCAAAAATCAGGATGGATTGGACGCCACCGACTTCATTAAAAATTGCGAAGTATTGCCAGAATCGTGGACGGTTAAGAGAAAAATTAACGCTGCAATCGACGTGCTAGCAGGCGATGCTAAGCAATGGGGCTTGAATCTCGATGTTGTGAACTTGAGCTTTCAAGAATTTAAGTATGAATTCTTGAAATAAGATTGATCAGAGCCGAAGCATGAGATTGAATGGCGCTATTTCATACTCTCAAAATCCTACGACGAAAACTCGTGCGGCTCAATGAAAGAATTCTGCGATTATTGGATCCGCAAGTTAGAATATTTGCATGACCGACGGACTGAATCGGTGATTGTCTAAGAGTGGTGGAAGAAGCTTCTAGGTGATTCCAAGAGGTACTTGGGCAGTAGTTACAGAACAATTACTGCATTCTTAGAAAAGGTCGAATACGAAAATAATTGGCTTAATAAACGCGAAAATTTTAAAAGTCGTGGTAATAGTAACAATTACCACAGCAGCAGCAATCATAACAACAGCAACAATGGCACTAATGGTAACCACCACTGTGGTAATAATAACTCACACCTCTATAACAGTAACAGTTATAGTGAGAACAATAATAGTAGAAATGACAGAGGCCAGTATTATGTGAATATAGTATGCGGTTCTTTGCAGAGTTTTGGACGGCAGGAGCAAAGTTAGCAGTTGCGACAAATGGATAGAAACGAGCCTGACATACTTAATGAAGGCAACCATTAGCCGCCCTGGTTTAGGGCCCAACGGGTGTGGGAACACTTTGGCGCCCCTTAGGCAACGTCGCTATAATAGATCCGAATGGATAAATCGGCGGTGGGAGAATATGCAGGAAGACACAGAGCGAGTAACGCACCCGCGGTAACAGTATTTGTGGATGAAACGGCAGTCAACAAAGCGATCACTGTCCGTAATAACGATGAGAGTAGAGTACCGGTCATTAACGAAGATGCTGGCGCTGTTAAAACAACAACGGTACCAAAAGCTCCAATACAACGTGATTCGCTGGCGGAGTTAAAGAAGCCGATATCGAATAAAACTTCCGTTATCGCGCAGGACAATGCGGAACGCGAGGAGGTGTGGTTAGGTCAGTTCGGGCGGATTATAGCGAACTGAAGGATTACAGAGGATTGTATGGGAGATGTGCTAATGGAGAGAGCGAACAATATTTGACACTTCTCAATCCGCACGAAATTAGCGTTTATGAAGAAACGGAGAGCTCTGCATCGAAGAGACAGGCTTGTCCAAATGTTTTAGCAATTGAAGTAGCCATCCCCAACGCCGCTGGTCCTAAAGAAAACAGAGGCGAAATTTCTGAAGAGGGGAAAGACGAGTTTGCCGATGATGACTGGGTACGACTAATTGAAAGCCTCGTAGATTACATCTGCGAGGTTAAGGCTGTCGTCATACAGTCAGACGAGAGTCGGGAGAAGAATTAGAAGCAGAAACAGAGCACATTTCTCCAAGCAATTTGGGAGATGACAGTCATCTTCCCTAAGAAAATTTACCTGACTTGCCAGTTACCGAATTACTGGTAATACAAAGTTAATTACTCGAAGAAATTGATAAAAAGGTTACTCTGCTGGGGTCAAAATTCAGCAACCCGAGAACAGGAAGAAAGAAATTATTAATGTCTAAGAACAGAAAATGAAAAAACATCAGATAAACCGCTTTCGGTGTCAGAGTCGGACGGATTTTTATGTAATGACCTTGAGTGTGGATGAGGGCTTGTTATGGGAAAATGAATTCTAAGGTGTATTGGAATCGTACTACTTTCTAGACGCAGAAGGACGAAAGAAGATAGTATATTTGTAAAAATATGCGTCGTCATCAAAGTGAGGAAATATGCTTGAAAATAATGAAGTATGACAAAAAGTATAGAGGTAGAGAAAAGTTTCTATCAATATTTAGAGTAGATTCTTCCTTCAGAAGTGTCTGTTGCACACTTCCTCCTACTAACCGGCATTATTTTCCTTCAGTAACAATAGCTTTACTCTCTGTAAAATTTCATTAGACATATGCGATCACAGTCAATTACATTGCAATCCAGTAGGCCGATTAGAAAGGTGGAGGTTAGAAGCACCATCACAGTGACCACATTCTCACAAAACATACAGTGCCAACTCGAGGCCTTATGGTGTGGGGTGCCATCAGATACATTCACAAATCACAATTGGTGCATAACCAGGGCACTGTGACCAGTGTGATCTACGTTAATGACATCCTGCGACATGTGACCATACCATTACTGCACAAAACCCCAGAAGCGATTTTCAGCAAGACAATGCACGACCACATGCTGCTGCATGAACACGTGCCTTCTTGGGATCACTGGATGTCGGCCTTTTGCCCTCTCTCGCCAGATCACCAGACTTGTCACCAATCGCAAATGTGTGGGGTATGTTGAAACAACAGCTGTAGTGCTCTGACCCAATGTCTACCACCGCAGGTGAACCACAGAACCAGGTGAATGTAACATGGATTGCACTACCACAGGACGCCATTCGCGCCTTATACGCATCGATGCCATAGGGCATGCAACAAGGTATCAGCGCGAGTGGCGGACCCTGTATGTACTAGGCAACAGGACACATGCTGAACCGAGGAGACTGATATGCTAAACATTTCTGTAGAACATGTCCTGTGAATATGAACGTCCTTTCTCTAGTCAATCAAGGTGTTCTGTTTTTTTCTAAACATGAGTGTAGTTCGTACCTAGTGCCTCTCTGAGTGGTCCAATTGATACAGTACCACTAAGTTAATACTGTGGAAGTAATTTCGCTTGCGAGAATGTTTCTAAAATAATTTCCACCAGGAATATGAGAGGGAAGTCTTTAAGATGTACATATTCTTTCACAATATTAACGCTTGCTACATTTGGTAAGTGCAAGTGACGTAGTTTGTTTGGCTTCCGCCGTCAGTGTTTCTTTCTGATGAATAATGGAATCGGCAGGCTGCACCTGTCACCCGCCTCGTGACGTATGAGAATGGCGAGTGGCGAATGTCTGCTTCTGCTGTATCCAATATGGCAACTCCTCCTTCTTAAATATCACTAAATCGCTGTTAATATTATTGCTGGCTGGCAAATGAGTGATGAGTGCTGTAATTCGACAATGTCTGAAAATCTAATCTATGTAGTAGCGTTTGTGGCAGGGTGTTCAGTTGGGTGGGAAATTAACTTCAAACAGACAGCGATTTCATTTGCATGTAAGTTATTTTTAACATTTTCTGTACTTCGTTTATGTATCTCTAGCTCAACAAACCGCCATCCCATCTCACAAACGCCATTACTCTAGTCTGGTGTAATACTGTCTTTAATACTTTGCATTCAGTTCAAACAATATTTCATACTGACAGTTTTTTTTGTGTTCTTTACTATAAATATTTTCCACACCCTCTTGAATCGAACCACTAATCAGCCTAACATACGCCATTACACGCCCTTCCATACGCTACTGACCCTAGGTTGTCTTCATCTTCGTCTTCCCATAATTTTACATTGCTGTTTATTTATGTTGGCATAGTACTTATATTAAAAATAATACACATGTATAGCTTTTATGCACATATCTGTAATTTTCATATTTCACCTATCATAAACAATAACAAATAAGTAAACACATGATAAAAAAAAATCTATCTCAAAATATAGTTAAATGTGGTACAATATGATAATTTTCAGGTACATGAAGTACCAGAAGTGAAAGCCACGTAAAAGTTTCAGAAAACAGTGGCAGCATGTACTAATCGAACATGAAAACTCGTGCCATTCCACATGCAGCGAGACGCAGGACGAGGTATAACAGTGCAGTTAATTATGTACTAAACGATTATGCAGTTTTCAATATAAGATAAATGCAGACGTCTTTTAAAAGCTTCGTATGAATCAGTGAAAGAACAAAGATTCCTGGAAACGCCTTGTAAGAGTTCATTCGGTTGGCTTTGCATTAGAGAACGGTGGTTAAAATAATTTACCGTATCATTATTTTCGCCTTTGACCTATGTTAAGTATCATAAAATGTTCTTATAAAAATATCGAAGTAGAAGACGGAGGAGAAAAACTTTCTTCACGCATAATCAATTGTAGTAATTAATTACTTGCTCTCAGTGCATTAAAATACGTAAAATGAGTCTAACATGTATAAATAGGCATGCAATTATGTACAAAGAACCAATTAGAAAACGAAGGCACGGGTTGTACGCTATCAGGCACAATTAGTTTTGTCACAGCAGCTAGATACAATTCTTACGACTGATAGCTGGCTTTAGTATGGTCTACGATGAAGACAGCCCTTTGAGAAGAATACTATTGGACATTTTACAAAGAGGATTCTGCAGTCACAGACTGTTTGTTTTCCCTCCGAGCCAGATTTCTGTCAGCTGTTGAACACAGTTCTTGCTCCAGACTGATGATGTGTGGGTTCCAACAAGCCAGTAGTCTGTTCTTGAGAAGAGGGAGTGTCGCTTCGTTACAAATGAAGAAAACGAACAGCAATGGTCCCTGAACCATGGTAGCAATATGCACGTAATATACGAACTGTGCTATACCTTCAGCCTGGTGGAACCCAATTCTAATAAGTATGCATATCCCACTTAAGGTGGTAGTCTTAACTGATACGTAAAGAAGTTGTCTCTTTGAGCCAAATTTGTCGTTACTATAAATTTGGAGTTCAGTCAAGGATATCTTAGTACGTAGGTACATGTATCCTAGTAGTCCAAGACAGATCAAATTGAAACCTATCGACAGTGAGATACCCACCAGGAATATTATCCGACTGTGGATCACGTGATATCTGCTCGTCTTTTCCAATGCAATACTTGCTGCACATAATGTACTCCATGCTATTAGTGCCAACAACACCTGACGGCATAATACTTTTCTCGATTCAGCAGGTAGATGATCATTAGGAAGCCTCAGATGGCGAACGCATGCGTACATTTGGTAGCAGAACGAGTTTAGCCAGATACAGCCGAGGAGCGCGAGGGCGCTGTCGACCAGCACTGTCGTAGACAAGTCGGGGACACCAGCCATACGATACAAGACCTCGGAACACAGGATCTGGATTATGCCTGTAATCTGGAAGGACAGGAATATCATTCCAGGCAAATTACGTAACTGGGGAAGGTATATGTACACTCCAGCAGTCAGAAAGCGGAAAATAATATTCACGGCTATAAACGAGATTTCTAAAGGTTTTAAGCTGTCAATTTTAAAATCCTTGTATTTCAAGGTGGCACTGCTTAGACTATCTTTGTAGTTCAGTGTTCTTTCTGATGCCTTTGCGTACCCATCTAGCGCTGATAACTTGTCCGTTGTTGAGTTTGATCCATTTGTATAAAGATGGACGCTACATACCTCGAGCCTATTATAGAAGGAAAAATCACGACACTTCACCAACAGAATAGCTCTGGAAACAGAGCAGATGGCATCTGTAGCATTCGATTCCAGACACGACTGGTCGTCAGGACTATCGAAATAGCAGCGAGCATCATGTACGGACTGCATCATACTAAAGGGGACATCCTGACAAATGCTGAAAGAGTTGACTGTCATCCAGGCCAAGAGGCAAAGGTTGACGTTCGCCCTCTGCGTGTAGGCCAGGTAACTGGTGACGGGTATGTGGGGCGACCGCTGCACCATGTCTTCCCACAGCTGTATACGGCACTGTTCACGCTGCCTGATGGTTTCTGGTGGCAGGTCTTCCAGTGGACACGTGGGGTGGTCCAGAGCGTTCGCCAACAGCTGCATGCAGCCAGTGTCCACGGAGAGGGTAGCATTGCTTCTGTCCTCCAGCTGCCACTCCTCATCTGCAAAATAGTCACAGCAAGTAGGTGGTGCTCATACACTGAAGGAAGCTGAAATCAAAGTCTCCTCTACACGATTAGACTAGGAGTTGTGGAACTGAATTGTCGTTGATCAATGGTTAGAACAGGTCGCGACCAACAAATTCCCAGGGATTATTACCTCAAATGATGTAAGACGGAATGTTACCAAAAATTCTAATATTCAGAAAGTCGTATATCAGAGATTTGTTAAATAACACAACACGAAATGAACATAAACAGTTACAATTGCAAGAAACCTTTTTATTTTTTAGGTTACCGGTTTTGGTTGGGTGCAGACCATCTTCAGACCTTATGTTAGGTGCTGATGGTGAACGGAACAGGCGCTACACCTTCACTACAGCTAACTGCTAGAGTTGTGGTACTTGCTCCGTTCACCGCCACAGCCTACCATCATGGTATGAGATCTGAAGATGGTCTAAAACAGACCAAACCGGTAACCTCAAAAAAAGAAATTGTTCTTCAGGTTGTAACTAGTTACGTTCATTTTAAAGTAAAGAAAAACGTTGTTTCTCAAACATTACTGCATACTACACAAGTATATTTCATCTACAGGGTATCAGAGAAGACTCCGTATCCGTCCTGACTTTGTGCCGTTCGGGAAATTAACAGCGTTTATTGATGTGACTATCCTGAAACTAACAAAAGCATTGTTATTAGTCTTGAATTGTATTGTTTCAGTATTGCATTGTTGGAGTTGTGCATCCATGGTGACACAGTTACTCTGTAAATTTGCAAGGACACGATGCAGTTCACTACGTTTAACCACATTAAAACAGATACTGAAATGAAAGGAGTTAGGCCAATGTTTTTGATTGACTTACCCAACAACAATATGGAGCAACGAGTTGCATCTTGCTGTGCTTTGTTGGCACAATTTCTGCCTTGTCTTACTCAAGAGTATTCTGCCAAAATTCTAACTTCTCTTTAATTTTGGAAAAGCTCCAAGTGATTCACCAATGACAGTAATGATTCCGAGTGCTGTCTAATCTCTAGTCAAGTTTTGCCGAGATTGCGACCACCGCCCCAATACAATTCAAGATTTCGACAGAGCGTCTCCAAGAGGGGTATTTTAGGTTTTATCATTACACGGAGGTAACAACAGAAGCTAACCATCTTTCTAGCCATGTTCCTAAGTAGCCGCTGAGACATTGTGTCTCTCGAGTTCCCACGGCAGCCTTCCAACGGCTGCTTTTAAGTAAAGGAGATATTCCTTCGCGTAGATCTCGCATCTTTGCACGAGCGCTTGCTAGCTGGCGTCACTTTAAAATAGGGGAAAGTGAGAGTGGAGGCAACTTCCGCCCTGAAGCCCAATTTAAGCTTGTGACGGTTCAAAATTATTTTTACCAGTTTTCGTGTCGTCACCATACAATTTCATCGTCCCAGTCTATTGTAATAGGAACCAAGAAGTAAGATAAGTTGCATTTCATTGCAACTAAAGTCTATCTTGATACATATGTTCTAGAAAAACCCATACTGTGTCCAGCAATGGAAATATTTGTGCAGACATGCCAAAGATCATCCGAACACCGTTGGTTGACACCAGAGCCTGGGCGAGCTGACCATTAGAAGAGCAACTGATGGCCACAAGATTCTTACTTTATTTGTTAAGAAATGACAGCAGCGCCCTACATTTGTCTCAATTAATGCTCCACGTATGGTACTGACGAGGGTTTCAGTCAGTCACTATTGAGGAGCTAAGGAGACAGCGAGCTTGGCTTGGTAGACGACATACACTGATCATCGAGAACATTAAGACCGGCGAACTACTATCGGTATAAACCTATCCAAGTGACAGCAGTGTCACCTGGTGACGAATCACTGCTAGTCAGAGACACTAACGGTGCATGTAGTATCAGTAAGCCTGCCGTCCATCTGTAGAACTGGGATGGCGCGCGATCTGTCGGACTTTGGCCGAGGGCCGATTGTGATGGCCTGGAGGATCGGCATGAGTATTTCGCAACCTGCACGACTTTTCAGGTGTTCGAGGAGTGCTGTGGTCAGTGTCTTCATCACATGTAGAAACCAAGGTGAAACCACGTCCAGATGTTGTAAGGTTGGGCGGCCAAACCCCATTACAGATGTCAGTCGTCATAGGCTGGACAGACTGGTAAAACAGAACAAGCGGCGAACTGTGGCGCAACTTACATCAGACTTTAATGCTCTGCAGAGTACAATGTACGAGCGTCACTCCAAAAGAAATGCACACTATTTTTGTAAAAACACAGTTTTCACTTTGCATCTGTGAAAGTTTTACAGTGTGTAGATACATCCTTCCCGCTTTTTTTCAAACTTAGTTCAACAACCTGTTTCCGTGAATGACGCCGTCACAGAATGTCTTCAAGATGGCTGCTACACTTGACGTTTGTCAGAAGCAACGTGCTGTCACAGAATTCCTGTGCTGTGAAAACGAGACAGTGGGAAACATCCACAGATGCTGCTGTCGATCGCAGTACAGTTAGTCGGTGGGCAAGCAGGTTACGTGATGAAAGCAGGCACGGCAATATTGAGGATGGTCCTCGCAGCGGCAGGCCTCGTACTGCACACACTCCAGACAATGTGCAGAGAGTTAACGAATTGGTGACTGCTGACAGATGCATCAAAGTGAACGAATTGTCACGCTACATTTGGATAGGGGAAGGAAGTGTTTGCAGAATACTGAAAGTGTCGGCGTTAAAAAAGGTTTGTGCCAGGTGGGTTCTCAAGATGTTGACAGTTGCTCGCAAAGAAACAAGAAAAACGGTATGCAGCGAACTTTTGTAACAGTACAAGAATGGTGGAGATGAATTTCTTGGAAGAAGTGTGACAGGTGATGGAACATGGCTCCATCATTTTTCACCAGAGATGAAGAGACAGTCAATGGAGTGGCATCATGCAAGTTCATCCAAGAAAAAAAAAATTCAAAGCCACACCTTCTGCTGGAAAAGTTATGGCTACGGTGTTTTTCGATTCCAAAGGACTCTTGCCTGTGGACATCAAGCCAAGTGGAACCACCATAAATTCTGATGCATATGTGACGACACTGAAGAAACTTCAAGCTCAGCTGAGTCGTGTTAGACCAAATCGGCAAAAGCAGGATGTTTTGCTGTTACACGACAATGCACGGCCACATGTCAGTCAAAAAACCATGGAAGCGATCACAAAACTCGGATGGACAACACCCGCCTTTAAGTCCTGACCTGGCTCCATGTGACTATCATATCTTTGGGAAACTGAAAGACTCCCTTCGTGGATCAAGGTTTGAAGATGATGACTCCCTTGTGTACGCTGCCAAACAGTGGCTCCAACACATTGGTCCAGAATTTTACCGTTCGGGTATACAGGAGCTGGTTCCAAGATGGCGTAAGGCAGTTGAGAGGGATGGAAAATGATGTGGAGAAATGAAAATATCGTTCCTAAAGTATGTTTCTACACGCTGTAAAACTTTCAAACATGTAGAATAAAAGATGGATTTAAAAAAAAATAGTGTGCATTTCTTTTGGAGTGACCCTCGTATCTGAACACACAGTGCACTGAAAGCCCCCATTGCTGGGCCCCACAACTGATGACCCGTGCATGTGCCAATGTTAACACCACGACATCGGTAACTCGAGCTGAAATGCGCCGTGGCTCTCGGCACCGGACATTAGCACAGTGGCAGAGCGTTGCACGATCTGTGAATCCCGATACCTTCTTCAACGTACCGATGGGAGGGCGCGAATCTGTCGTCTTCCAGGGTAACAGCTCTGTTACACCTGTACTTCGGAATGTACACAAGCTGGCGGCGGCTCTATTATCTTCTGGTGGACATTCATGTGGCCATTCATGGGTCCAGTGGAGCTCGTCTAGGCGCCAGGACGGTCACGTAGTATTGTACACTAGTTGCAGACCACGTACATCCTTTCATGACGATTATGTTTCTCAACGGCAGTGGCACTTTTCAACAAGATAATGCACCATGTCACAAGGCCAGGAATGTGATGTAGTGGTTCGAGAAACACAGTGGCGAGCTGCAGTTGATGTGCCAGTCCCACAACTCGCCAGATCTGAACCCGATCGAACTCATCTAGGATGTGATTGTTCGTGGCGCCAGAGCTCAAGACCCCCTCCCTTGGGAATTAAGTGACTTGTGTGTGCAGATGTGGTGTCAAATCCCTCCAGCGACCTGCCGAGGCCTCATTGCTTCTGTACCGCGACACGTCGTCACTGTTATCCGTGCCAAATGTGGACATACCGTGTATTACGTAGACGGCCATTATGTTCCGGCTGATCAGTGTATGTTTTACTGCATGGGAATTGGGACACCTTAAGTGTCGTGATCGATTCCTGCCTAGCGCAAAATTGTATCGGTTATTTCGTCAGTCTGAAGCTTTCCGAGATTTTATGGAAGGGATATAGGTTCAAATGGCTCTGAGCACTAAGGGACTTAACATCTATGGTCATCAGTCCCCTACAACTTAGAACTACTTAAACCTAACTAACCTAAGGACAGCACACAACACCCAGTCATCACGAGGCAGAGAAAATCCCTGACCTCGCCGGAAATCGAACCCGGGAACCCGGGCGCGGGAAGCGAGAACGCTACCACACGACCACGAGCTGCGGACTGAAGGGATATAGGACTCTGTTCTTGGGCTGAAATAGATTTCAAATGCAAGGTTGGAAAAGTGCAGTAACTGGTTTAGGGCATGATGAGTATAATTGTTTCCTGAATTTTGTCAGAGTCTGGCTCCTTGTATTTGTGTGACATTTGACGAAAAGTCAAGTGATTTTGATTTTGTACAGACTTACTCAAGAGTGTCTTGCATGCTGTCTCAGTATTTAGTAATATAATACGTGAGTCGTTAAATTGCAGCGATACTTAAGTTTTGAATTGAGTAATTTTGTCTGAAGTCGTTAGTGTTTCGTTGACTGTGATACTGGGTGGTGCAAGCGCCGGTGGATTTGGATATTGCAATTGGTTAAGTATTTTTTTTTAACTATAGAATCGCACTACGGGATAGTAACGTTGTTGTGTAAGTGGAGTAATTTCATACCTAGCATTATTCTCGAAGATTTTCTAAATCGGCGAATCCAGCACAGGAAAAAAAGATCAGAGGTGAATTAGACTGCATATTTTGGACATAAGCACTGTTAGTGACGTTACCACTGACACCACACCGCCCTAGTTGAACATTTTAAAGCGGAAAATACAACTGCTATCATTGTCTCTGTAGTAAAAGTGTCTAGTGACTTTACATTTAAGATTTGCTAGTGGCTACACGAGAGGCCAACACCTGAAGAGTAGAGATATAAAGTGGTGGTAATACCTAAATTTCATCTCGCTTAATGTGGGGTGGCGGTGGGGTGAATGGACTGTTGTAGCCTGTTGTGGGATTGTGTACCACTGTGGGCTACTGACTGTGGGGCGAAGCCTCTCCGTCGTTTCTAGGTCCCCAGTTCCATACAATACAATGCAATATAAGCTTAAAGCAAATAAGATCCATTTAATGTAAGGTGTGCTGTAGTGCGTGGAGGTAGAATTACGAGTTCGATCAAGCATGTGACTATTGATCACATCGTTGCTCGTATAGCGTTCGTAGGAATCTGTGTTCTTCTGAGAGCTTTGAGGTTGGATAGAATTCTATTGTGTCTCTCCTCGAGTAATTATCAATTTTATTTTATTTATATTTTTTCTTCTTTTTCTCGTGTGCTGGGCCGGCGTGGTGCCTGAACGTTTTAACAGGCCTAGTTACGTGGACACTCGTAAGTTGCAATTCTGGCACAGTGCGAGCTACACATTTGTGGCCATGTCGAAGGTCGTCTTCTTACTTCACTCCGCCATCTCTCTGAAAGGCTTACGTGCCAAATAAATGGAAAAATTCAGCTTCTCACAAACAGATGTGAACAGCTAATCCAGTTCCTAGCCTGACTGTAGGCAGTGTGTGAGGCTACACATGCGTTTTGCCAGTAGTAAAACGAATTATGGTAAGAACATCTCAGTGACGCATTCATTTTGTTAATAGACATAAGGAGTACTATGAGAGCATAAAAGTGTTAATAAAAATATGTACGGGTGTGCTACATGAATAATTAAGCTACTTTACACCTTGTGTCGAAATACGCAGAAAATATCGCTGAACAATGTCACAAATTTTGTCGATGGCGTTCGGGTCCACCGTGTATCAGGCAGATCACACGTTGTATGGCATTTACCAGTTAATGCTGAAATGAAGAGCGTAGCTGACAAGCAACTACAGTGAAGATCTCCATAAAACCACTCTGAAGCTTGATAATCGGAACAAGATCACACAAACAAAAATTGGTCTACATCTTTCTCTCACTCACTAACCGTTTGATTAAAATGAAAGGCTGGCAATAATTGTTTATTTGCTTTGTAAATTCCAGCCTGTGAATTTCGTAGGCGTAATGCGTTTTCTTCTTCCCTTACTCCAGCGACTGAAGGAAAAACTATGTAAGACGATATGGGTGAACAGATCACACAATACGCCAGAACCTGCTCCGTGTAAAATTACAGAAGGAACAGTACAAGGAAAGAAGGAGTGAGGAATATTTGCAAGTAATTTAGAAAACCCACCTAGTGTATCTCAATTTTCAAATAATGATGATAATGAGGTAGATGCCGCTGAAAATTCGCAGTAACACAAAGATGTTAATGACCATGAAGAATCCCTTTACAGCGAGGACATGAACAATTCAGTGCAGGTTCTCCACTTATTGTTTCCTCGTAATGAGAATACAACAGAGGCAACAGTCCTTCAGGCTGGAATTTCTGGAAGGTACCTACAAGGTACTCGATAAAGGTCTGTGATGATGAAGAGTCTCGTTTTATGTTGTTCTTTCTTTTTTTGTGGTGGGGTTTAAGGGCGCTCAACTACTGAGGTCATTAGCGCCCAGTCACTGTTGTTAGAGCGCATGGAATCTAGTAAAACTCAAGTGGAGGGGGGAACACCAGAAAGTCCTGACAAAGATGCAGATAAAATAAGTAAAAAGGTTAGATGTCTTTGGACAAGCTAGTCAAAGTTATAAAACGCAGAACACGAGCAGCTGCTCGAGCATCATCAGCTAAAATATCCGGTAAAGTAGATGGCAGGGACAGGACAACACGAGATTGACTAAAGCAGGGACACGACAATAAAACATGGTGCACTGTTAACGCTTGACCACAAGGGCACTGCAGGGCTGGGTCACCGGAGAGCAGGTAGCGGTGGCTAAACCGGCAGTGCCCAATCCGCAACCTGGTCAGAAGGACCTCTTCTCGCCGAGATGGTCGGGAGGAGGTTGTCCAAGCAGTTGGGAGCGGTTTTACTGCCCGGAGCTTGTTTCCTTGGAGGGATGACCAAGCATCCCACCACAACGACACAAGCCTCTTACAAACAACCCCACGAACGTCAGATGACGGGACACAATGGGAGGCTGGCCGAGGCAGGAGGCCTGCAGCCTTGGCTGCAGCATCTGCAGCCTCATTCCCAGGCACTCCTACATGTCCGGGAACCCACAGAAAGCTGACAGGAGAACCATTATCAGCGAAAGAATGGAGGGACTGCTGGATCCGTTGCACCAAGGGATGGATCGGATAGGGAGCTCCAAGCACTGAGGGAATCAGAGCAGAGTACATACGATGAATGGCGGTGGCGGCGGGCATACTGAACGGCCTGATGGAGAGCAAAAAGCTCGGCCGTAAAGCTGGAACATTGGTCGAGGAGCCGGTATTTAAAGGTGGCGGCCCCGACGACAAAGGCACAGCCGACACCATCGTCAGTTTTGGAGCCATCGGTGTAAATAAAGGTGTGACCGGCAAGTCGAGCACATAGTTCGACAAACCGTGAGCAATACACTGCAGCCGGAGTACCCTCCTTCGGGAGTGAGCTGAGGTCGAGATAAATATGAACCGTAGCCTGGAGCTAAGGTGGTGTCGGGCTCTCACCCTCTCTGAAGGTGGTAGGGAGGGCAAAATCCAATTGTCGAAGCAGGCGATAGAAGCGGACTCCAGGCGGCAGCAGGGCAGACACATACAACCCGTACTGACGGTCCAGAGAATCGGCGAAGAAGGATTGATAAGAGGGGTGGTCGGGCATTGACAACAGCCGGCAGGCATACCGACACAGCAGTACGTCGCGCCGGTAGGTCAATGGTAATTCGGCAGCTTCAGCATAAAGACTCTCGACAGGACAAGTGTAGAAGGCTCCGGTCGCAAGACGTAACCCCCGATGGTGGATGGAGTTGAGACGGCGTAAGAGGGATGGCCGAGCAGACGAGTAGACGAAGCTCCCATAATCCAGCTTCGATCGGACTATGGACCGATACAATCGAAGCAGGACAGTGCGATCTGCTCCCCAAGATGAACCACTAAGAACTCTGAGGACATTAAGGGAAGGTGTACAATTGGCCGCTAAATAAGAGACATGCGGAGACCAACAAAGTTCCCTGTCCAATGTGAGCCCTAGAAACTTAGTTGTTTCCACGAATGGGAGAACAATGGGACCGAGATATAAGGATGGCGGAAGGAACGCTTTATATCGCCAAAAGTTGATACAAACCGTCTTCTCTTCAGAGAACTGGAAGCCATTTGCCATGCTCCATGAGTATAGGCTGTCTAGACAACGCTGAAGGCAGCGCTCCAGGAGGCATGTTCTCTGGGCATTGCAGTAGATCGCGAAGTCATCGACAAAGAGAGAGCCTGAGACATTAGGTGGAATGCAATCCATAATTGGATTGATCACGATGGCAAAAAGGGCTACACTCAAGACGGAGACCTGAGACACTCCGTTCTCCTGGAGGAAGACGTCGGACAATACGGAACCCACACGTACCCTAAACTTTCGATCCGTTAAAAAGGAATCAATAAAAAGGGGCAGGCGACCACATAGGCCCCACCTGTGCATAGTGCGGAGGATACCTCCTCTCCAACAGGTATCATAAGCCTTTTCCAAATCGAAGAACACGGCTACCGTTTGGCGCCTTCGCAAAAAGTTGTTCATGATGAATGTCGACAAGGTCACAAGGTGGTCAACAGCGGAGCGGCGGCGACGAAAGCCGCATTGGACATTGGTAAGTAGCCGTCGAGATTCAAGAATCCAGACTAACTGAGCATGAACCATGCGCTCCATCATCTTACAGACACAGCTTGTAAGAGAAATGGGGCGGTAACTAGAAGGAAGGTGTCGATCCTTCCCGGGTTTGGGTATAGGAACAACCGTCGGTCCAGACGCGATTGAAGACAGTGCAAGCGCACGTTCGAGTTCCCGCATAGTAAAGGGGGCATTATAAGTTTCCAGATTCAGCGAGTGGAAGGAAGGTCGCTGAGCCTCTTCTGCCTCTTTCCTGGGAAGGAAGGCAGTGTGGTAATGGGCAGAGCTTGAAACCTCCGCGAAAAACCGGCCGAAGGCGTTGGAGACAGCCACAGGATCAACAAGTACCTCATTACCTGAGGTCAGGCCAGGTACCGAGGAGTGGTCCTTAATGCCCGACAGCCGGCGCAGGCCACCCCAAACGACAGAAGAGGGAGTAAAACTGTTAAAGGAGCTGGTGAAAGAGGCCCAACAAGCTTTTTTGCTGTCTTTGATGACTCTACGGAATTGCGCTCGGAGTTGTTTGTATCCAGTACAATTCGCCAACGTAGGATGGCGGCGAAAGGTGCGTAAAGCACGTCGTCGAGCACGGATAGCGTCTCTACAAGCCTCATTCCACCAGGGGACGGAAACGCGACGTGAAGAGGTAGTATGAGGAATGGAACGTTCGGCAGCATTGACGATAACAGCCGTGAGGTATTCGACCTGACTGTCACAACTGAGAAAATCGTGGTCCGGAAAGGTCGCCAGGGAGGAGTAAAGTCCCCAGTCAGCTTTCGGTATGTTCCAGCTCGAAGGACGTGGGGATGGGGTGTGGTGCAGGAGACGAACGGCACAGGGGAAGTGGTCGCTCGAATAGGTGTCAGAAAGGACATACCACTCGAACCGACAGGCAAGAGTGGTAGAACAGATCGAGAGGTCCAAGTGGGAGTAGGTATGAGTAGAGTCCGAGAGAAAAGTCGGGGCGCCAGTATTGAGGCAGACAAGATTGAGATGGTTGAAGACATCTGCCAAGAGTGAGCCTCTTTGACAGGATGCAGGAGAGCCCCAAAGGGGATGATGGGCATTGAAGTCGCCAAACAATAAAAACGGCGGAGGAAGCTGAACAATCAGGTGCATCAAGTCAGCCCGACTAACTGCGGATGACGACGGAGTGCAGATGGTACAAACTGAAAAAGTAAAAGCAGAAAGAGTAATACGGACAGCTATTGCTTGGAGTGGGGTGGTCAATGGGATGGAATGGTAATAGACACCGTCCCGAACGAGCAACATGACCACACCATGAGCTGGGATACCGTCCACAGGGGTGAGGTCATACCGCTCTGAGGTATAGTGGGTAAAGGCAATACGGTCAGTCGGGCGCAACTTGGTTTCCTGGAGACCAAGGATGAGCGGACAGTGCAGGTGGAGGAGCAGTTGTAATTCCTCCCGATTAGATTGAATACCTCTTATGTTCCAATGTAACAAGGCCATCGCTAGTCAAAAAAGAGGGAACGAGACGGGGGAATAGCTGGTCACCTCGACGGCTGCGGTGGGCCAGGTTCCGAGGGAACAATGCTACAACCAGCGGGAGGCGGATCCTGTTCCATCGAGTCGTCGCCAGCTGCGGCCGCTGTCCCGGGTTGTGTAGGAGGGGCAGCATCATTTGCTGACGAGAGGCCAGCTGAGCGCCTGGCAGCAGAGTGTCCCGGCGAAACTGTGGACGGCCGGGAGCAGCGACTCACGGATGGAGTGTCAGACGAAACGCGCCGGGGTGGAGAGGGGGATAGAGACTTCTTCTTGGAGGCCTTCTTGGAAGTCCGAGGAGGCACAGGGATGTTGGGCTGGACCCGAAGAAGGTCCTCACGCGCGGGGTCCGTTTTGGAACGCCGGACCTCGGAAGCTGGGGTCCGGAACGTTTCCCCAATGGACGCCTGAGAAGAGGATCGCTTCTCAGGCGGCGGGGGGGGGGGGAGGCGGAAGGGTGGCCCCTGGGGCAGAGGGGGCGGGGGCTGCAGGGTAGGAGGATTTGGAAGGGAAGGATTTGGGAGGCGGAGGCATAGACCCCGGATGGGGGGAAGGGGTGGAGGGGGGACAGGATAGGGGTGAGGATACTGGGGAAGGAGTAGACACGACTGAGGCAAACAAAGTGGTCAACGTCACGGGATGGAGGCTGTCATACTTCTTCCTGGCCGCAGAATAAGAGAGACGATCCAAAGTTTTGAGTTCTTGGATCTTCTTCTCCTTCTGATACGTGGGGCAGTCTAAGGATCTAGGCGAGTGGATGCCAGGACAATTAACACACCGAGGTGGTGGAGTGCATGTATGTTCCTCACGAAGAGGATGTCCACAATCGCCACAAAGGGGCTCAGCCTCACACCGTGACGACATGTGCCCAAAGCGCAAACACCGACAACAGCGCATAGGAGGCAGTACGTAAGGTCGCACGTCACACCGGTAGCACATCACCTTTACCTTCTCTGGGAGAACGTCCCCCTCGAAGGCGAGGATAAAGGCCCCGGTGTCGATGCGATGGTCTTTCGGGCCGTGCTGGACTCGCCGGACGAAATACACGCCTCGGCGCTCCAGGTTGGCCCTGAGCTCCTCATCAGACTGCAGCAGGAGGTCCCGATGAAAAATAACCCCCTGCGTCCTATTCAGTGCCAGATGCGGGACAATGGACACTGGGATGTCCCCTAGTCGGTCGCACGCCTGGAGCGCCGCCGACTGTGTGGCAGAGGTGGTCTTTATAAGAACGGACCCCGAACGCATTTTACTGAGAGCCTTGATTTCCCCGAAGATGTCCTCAATGTGCTGAACAAAGAACATGGGCTTGGAGGTGGCGAAATTCCCCCATCGGTTCGAGAACAGACCAAATAGTGGGGGAAGTACTTCGCCCCAAGCCGGCGGGCCTGACCTTCCTCCCAGGGAGTGGCCAAGGGGGAAAGGGCAGGAGAACCAGAACCAGAGACAGTACCTTTCTTTTTAAAAGACTCGGCCGCAGAGTGACCTGATACATGTTGACGTTTCATCTGCGAAACGTCCGCCCCGATACCACCCACTCCAACCAGGGGCTCTCCCCACGGGCGCCACCCAGCCTCAGCAAGGGTCACCTGGTAGGATGACCGTTGCCGGGAGTCCTGATGCCCCAAGGAGACGGGCATCTACTCCTTGGCTGACGTGGGGAGGGTGCAGCTCAGGTATCAGCAGTACGATCCCTGTGTTGTCAGGGGGCTACAACCTAGAGGGTACATGACGACCCCACCACAACGGGCTGGCTACCGTGCTGGATTTTGGGTGCCATGGAAAGTCCATCATGATCGTAGGTGCAGATGGGGACGCACTATGGGCGTAACTTGTACAACCCATCAGGCGTTTAGGCCCAATTTGAGGAATAGTGGGTATGGTTACAACGCCGTTACAATGCTGAGTGCCAAGGTCTTAGTGCACTGTGGACCAGGGTACACCACGTAAGGCGTCCTTCCCCAAAAGGCTCGTACTTCTGTAGAATTTTGAAAAATGGAGGTCAAACCCCAAGGGAGACCATCACATGGAAGGCCGAAACGGTTGAAACTCCTTTTAGTCGCCTCTTACGACAGGCAGGAATACCTCGGGCCCATTCTTACCCCGGACCCGCAGGGGCATGTTGTTCTTTCGTGTAGCACTCATTGAGAAAGTGTACATGAGGACCAACAAGGTAGGTCGAATTCTTTACAAGGAATGGATGGATACATATCTGCATGAAATAGGAAAAACGTTCTTGATGTTCTGATCTTGACATGAAGATATCAGTTAGCTTTGGAGTGTTGAGAATGGCTGACCATTGAATCTCGCAACCACTTATATGCTATTCTTAACATGTCGTGGTCTGACAATGTAGCAGCCCAAAGTGAACATATGTCAAGTGACAAACTGGGACCAATCAGGGAAGTTTCTGATATGTGGAAATTTATCTTGAGGGTTGCCTGCATTCTAGGATGGTGCGTGACCGTGCGTACCATCAAAACCTGGTAGACATGAAATAAAGTTTTGGGCTGTTTGTGACAGTGCGACAAGCTACTGCGTACGTTTGTTTTGGGGAGGAGGAAGAAACCAGGAACTTGCAACTTGGAGGAAATGTTTTGGAAACCTTGGTGATTGCTACAGTATGAAGAGAAAAACAATACGTAGGCGGTTGGTGGTTTTCTTCAATACGATCGAAGTACGCGTAAAGAATGCATGCACAAAGCCGGCCGGGGTGGCCGAGCGGTTCAAACAATACGTAGGCCGTTGGTGGTTTTCTTCAATACGATCGAAGTACGCGTAAAGAATGCATGCACAAAGCCGGCCGGGGTGGCCGAGCGGTTCTAGGCGCTACAGTCTGGAACCGCGAGACCGCTACGGTCACAGGTTCGAATCCCGCCTCGGGCATGGATGTGTGTGATGTCCGTAGGCTAGTTAGGTTTAAGTAATTGTAAGTTCTAAGGGGACTGATGACCTCAGAAGTTAAGTCCCATAGTGCTCAGAGCCATTTGAACCATTTTGCATTCACAATTTGAAAGATGCTGGCTACGAATAAAAAAAGAAACAATGAGACGTCGCACTTTCACCAGCAGTTTGGCAAAGCAATAGTCAATGAATCCAGTAGTATCACCAAACCCATAAATGGCGGCTAAACCTCCAGCTAAGAAAAGGAGAAAATGTACTTATTGTGAAGAGAAGAAAGGTTGTTTGCAATAGGAATTATTCTATAAAAATACACGATGTAGAACGAGAATAAGCTATACATCTTTAAAAAGTCACTGGCGAAAGTGTAAAATTTACGTTTTTTTAAATGTAAACTCACAATAAACAAAATTATTTTAAAAGTATTTATACATCAAAAGTGGTTCAAATCATAAGTAGTCAAAATAGTGTTGGTTTGTGTCAGTTTAAATAACACGGGCCTGAGAGGCCTGTCTCGTAGGTAACGTTATACGATTTCCTGCTAAAGAGAAAGTTAAACGATTCTGTGCTTATACATACAGGGTGATCCATTGATCGTGACCGGGCCAAATATCTCAAGAAATAAGCGTCAAACGAAAAAACTACAAAGAACGAAACTTGTCTAGCTTGAAGGGGGAAAACAGATGGCGCTATGGTTGGCCCTCTAGATGGAGCTGCCAATGGTCAAACGGATATCAACGGCGTTTTTTTGAAATGGGATAACCCATTTTTTATTACATATTCGTGTAGTACGTAATGAAATATAAATGTTTTAGTTGGACCACTTTTTTCATCTTGTGATAGATGGCGCTGTAATAGTCACAAACATATAGCTCACAATTTTAGACGCCCAGTTGGTAACGGTTAGGTATCTTAAACTAAAATACAGAACGTAGGTACGTTTGAACATTTTATTTCGGTTGTTCCAATGTGATACATGTACCTTTGTGAACTTATCATTTCTGAGAACGCATGTTGTTACAGCGTGATTACCTGTAAATACCACATTAATGCAATAAATGCTCAAAATGATGTCCACCAACCTCACTGCAATTGGCAATACGTGTAACGACATTCCTCTCAACAGCGAGTAGTTCGCCTTCCGTAATGCTCACACATACATTGACAATGCGCTGACGCATGTTAACCAGGCGTTGTCGGTGGATCACGATAGCAAATATCCTTCAACTTTCCCCACAGAAAAAAATCCAGGGACGTCAAATCCGGTGAACGTGCAGGCCAGTATGGTGCTTCGACGACCAATCCACCTGTCATGAAATATGCTATTCAACACCGCTTCAACCGCACGTGAGCTATATGCCGGACACCCACATGTTGGAAGTACATCGCTATTCTGTAATGCAGTGAAACATCTTGTAGTAACATCGGTAGAACATTACGTAGGAAATTAGCATATACTGCGCCATTTAGATTGCCATCGATAAAATGGGGGCCAATTATCCTTCCTCCAATAATGCCGCACCATACATTAACCCGCCAAGGTCGCTGATGTTCCACTTATCGCAGCCATCGTGGATTTACCGTTGCCCAATAGTGCACATTATGCCAGTTTACGTTACCGCTGTTGGTGAATGACTCTTCGTCGCTAAATAGAACGCATGCAAAAAATCCGTTATCGCCCCGTTATTTCTCTTTTGCCCAGTGGCAGAACTGTATACGACGTTCAAAGTCGTCGCCATGCAATTTCTGGTGCATAGAAATATGGTACGGGTGCAATGGATGTTGATGAAGCATTCTGAACACCGATGTTTTTGAGATTCCCGATTCTCGCGCAATTTGTCTGCTACAGATGTGCGGATTAGCCGCGACAGCAGTTAAAACACCTACTTGGGCATCATCACTTGTTGCAGGTCGTGGTTGACGTTTCACGTGTGGCTGAACATTCCTGTTTCCGTAAATGAAATAACTATCCGGCGAACGGTCCGGATACTTGGATGATGCCGTCCAGGATACCGAGCAGCATACATAGCACACGCCCGTTGGGGCATTTTGATCACAATAGCCATACATCAACACGATATCGACCTTTTCCGCAATTGGTGAACGGTCCCTTTTAACACTGGTAATGTATCACGAAGCAAATACCGTCCGCACTGGCGGAATGTTACGTGATACCACGTAATTATACGTTTGTGAATATTACAGCGCCATCTATCACAAAGGGAAGAAGTGGTCCAACTAAAACATTCATATTTCTTTATGTACTACACGAATATGTAATAAAAATGGGGGTTCCTATTTAAAAAAAAAACGCAGTTGACATCTGTTTGACCTATAGCAGCGCCATGTAGCGGGCGAAGCATAGCGTCATCTGGTTTCCCCCTTCAAGCTAGAAGAGTTTCGTTCTTTGTAGTTTTTTCTTTTGATGCTTATTTCGTGAGATATTTGGCCCGGTCACTATCAATGGACCACCCTGTATATATATCATGATGTAACCTTCTTCTGTTTTTGTGGTGGAGAAACTCGACGTGGCATAGACCCAACAAGCCGTTGGAAGTCCCCTGCAGAGATATTGCGCCATGCTGCCTCAATAGCCGTCCTTAACTGCAAAACTGTTGCCAGTGCGGGGTTAGTTTTGGGCATGCACTGACCTCCCGATTATGTCCCATATATGTTCTCTGTGTGGCCAAAACATTCGCTCAGACTGTGCAGAATGGTCTTCAGACCAGTCGTGAACAATTGTGGCCTGGCGACATGGAATATTGTCATTAATAAGTATTCCATCGATGTTTAGGAACATGAAGTCCATGAACGGCTGCAGAACGTCTCCAAGTAGCCGAACATAACCGGTTCAGTTGGGCCACAGAACTCGGCATTCCAAGCAAACACAGCCCACGCCATTATGGATGCACCACATCTTACACAGTGCCTTGTTGACCAATTGGGTCCACGGCCTCGTGGGGTCTGCAGCACACTCGAGACCTACCATCAGCTCTTAACAACTGAAATAGGGACTCATCTGAACAGGCTGCAGTTTTCAAGTCGTCTAGGGCCCAACCGACACGGTCACGAGCCCAGGAAAGGTGCTGCAGGTGATGTCAAGCTGTTAGCAAAGACACTCGCGTTGGTAATCTGCTGCCATAACCCATTAATGCCGCATTTCACCGCACTGTCCTAACAGATACGTTCGTTGTACGTCCCACATTGATTTCTGTGCTTGTACCAAGTGTAGAAGTGTGAAACCGGAATTTGGTTGCAATAATTACACGTCTGTTGTTTGAAACTGAAAAAAAACATTTTATTTAAAATAATCTCCATTTCTATTTATACATTTCTCCCACCTTTCCGGCAGGCTATGAATGCCACGCCAAAAAAAGACAGTTCTTTTGAAACGAACCAGTCAGCGAACCATTTTCGTCCATTTTAATACTAATTAAAGGGTTTTTCAGCAAGAGGGCGTTCCAGTGATGCAGATAGATGACAATAGGGCTGAGCCAAGTCTGCAGAATAAGCCGTATGCCCTAGTATTTCCCAACTGAACGTCACGATAGTTTCCCTGACCCGTTTTTCTGTGTGTGATGGGGCGTTATCATGGAGCTATATGACTGTGTTACTGTTTTCCATATTCCGGTTGCTTTTTAACGTAATGCTCGATTTAAATCGATCATTTTCTGTTGGTAGCGATCGGTGCTAAAGTTTTCACCAGGTTTTAGCAGCTCATAGTAGATGACACCCTTCTGATCTCATCAAACATCGAGCATTGTCTTCTTTCCAAAGCGATTTGGTCTTGCAGTGGATGTCAATGGTTTGCCTCGATTCATCCATGATTTACCACCCTTAGGATGCTCAGAATATATCCATTTTTCATCGCCTGTCACAATTCAATGGAGAAACGACTTTCTTTTGTATCTGGCGAGCAGCATTTCACAAATGCTCTTTCGATTTGCTTGCTGTTTTTCATGCAGTTCATGCGGAACCCATTTTAGCACTTTCTGCACCTATTCCACAGCTTTCAACAGAAGAGAAATGGCTTTCTGCGTCACATTAAATTGTTCCGCGAGTTCCTGTTGAGTTTGAGTACCATCTTCATGCAACAAGGCCTGCAATTCGTTGTCTTCGAACTCCAGTGGTTTCCCGCGCTCGTCGTTTCTCACGTCAAAACTTTTTGAACCATTCGGAACACTGTGTTTTCCCAAGAGCATGTTCGCCGAAAGCCTTGACAAGCATTCGATGCGTTTCTTCAAATGATAACAGGGAACCAATGCTGTCCGCAAATCGTAGTTCGTAGGCGCAAAAGTGGAAATGTTTACGGGTTGAAACTCATGGCGATGCATCGAACTTGGGTTACTGTTTGTTGACATCCGTCGTCAGCCGTTACAGGAAACAGATGGCGCTGTAGGTGCGGTCTCACGGGCCCTATACTGACGGCTAGCACCGTCTGTAGGGACATTCCGGTTTCATACTTCTACACCTGGTATATATGGATGAAATGAGTGGCCAGGTTTACAATTCACTTCTAAACACTGCCCCGGGAACATTACAGAGGCAGCATATGAATGGAATGTTGCTGAGGTGAAGCCGAAGTGCACACAGTCAGCCGTGTGAGAGTGGGCGTGCCCCTACCTGGGTGCCTTCTGTATCTTTCCGCCATTTTGCAGATCGTTTCGGTATTCAAGAGCACCGAACGGTCTAGTACTCGAATTAGAGTCCCTGCATTATTCAGTATGCATTTCGGTAGCGATACCGTTCTGGTCTAGAGAACTGAAGAACTGTTGTCGGTTTTTGTTGCGCAAGCCAATGAAAAGCAAGCGGCCGCAGATCCCCGCATGTGCACTGCAGCGCTCACAGCGCCACGAACACAAAGTGGCTAGCAGACGACAGGCGCGCTATTCTTCCAAGTACCGAAAATTGCATTTACGTTGCTATAACGCATGACGCCGCATTCAATCGAGCTGAAGTCCCCGCCTTCATCGCCCTTGCCTCTTCCTTAACAGTATCAGGCGCAGTATATCCATTTCCATGATTCTCAGCTGAAATGCATAAAAATCGTGTTTTGGATTTTAAGTTTCGAAAAATGAGCTAGGAATAGTGTGTAGTACCACATTGTACTAATACATCTATAAAAACACCCGAAAAATTGATTCTGAGAGTTTTAAAGAATAAGAGGATAAACAGAATGTGGTTATTGTGGTGTCACCGCCAGACACCACACTTGCTAGGTGGTAGCTTAAATCGGCCGCGGTCCATTTAGTACATGTCGGACCCGCGTGTCGCCACTGTGTGATCGCAGACCGAGCGCCACCACAAGGCAGGTCTCGAGATACGGACGAGCACTCGCCCCAGTTGTACGGACGACATTGCTAGCGACAATACGGACGAAGCCTTCCTCTCATTTGCCGAGAGACAGTTAGAATAGCCTTCTGCTAAGTCCATGGCTACGACCTAGCAAGGCGCCATTAGCCTTACCTAGTTTGAGAGTTATCGTATAAATGTCTCAAGAAGAACGTTGTAAACCAACAAAGAATAAAGTTAAGTATATTCCAAAGCTACGTATTTTCTTTATAGCAGTCATAACGTATCCTGTTCCAGACTTGACGCCAGTCGGCGTGTGTGTACGAGTGCCTTTCGGCTCCCTTCTCAGTGTGGCGTAGCTAGCTTGTTACGCCACAACAGTTATAACTCGCTCCTAGAGATCCAAATGATTAAGTAGCCCACTTCCCCCTATATGATATGTCAACGATTTGGGTCTTAAAAACAAAATTGAAAAAAAAACAACACATTTTCGAGAGCTCCTGCAGTTCGTCGAAGTTAATAACATGCATCTCATGAATGAAAGTGTTTCGTATATTGTGCTACAGTCTAAAATTATTACGGCAGAGATCTTTCATCTCTGTCTACTGTGGTTGAGAATTCGATCGCAGATAAATACTTGTGACAAGCAAGATTATGAAGATGACTGCTGCTGTTACATTCCCAGTAATTTAAGTTGTGCTCTTAGATTCCTGTCTAAACGCATACTCGGAAATCGCTACATATTCAGAAAAAAGGTATATTATTTCTGACAAAAAAATATAAAGGTCACTGTCGGTTGTTTCACCAGCAATTCCATCTCCAACAATATTTGGTATTTTAGACAGAAATCACGAAATCATTACTCAGGAAGTGCGCTCTTACATGTGAGTAATAACGAATATTGCAGAAAAATCTTAACTTACACGAGTAACAATGTCTCAGAACGTGTTGGATATATGAAGAGGCAAAAAAATTTTTTTGCGTCCACCCATGCGCGAACCCGTGTTCTATTGAATCGATCTCTGCATCGCATTCCTGCGCGCTAACAACTTTTTTTTTTTTAATCTCATTTTGGTCTATGTTCGTTGTATATGTTCGAGGCGGACGTCCCATGACATTCGTTGAGGTTGTTCGTTGAGCCGGTCACTCAGTTTTTATTTTTTTATTTTAGAGGGTAGCTAAACCCTCTGAGTGAACGAGCTGAGCTACCGTGCCGGCTACCACTTGGCCGCGCCAAACGACAGATACTCATTTCTTGTAGTATTGTGTAGACTGTAGAGGAATGTAGACTGACTTCGTTGTCAAAGGGTGCTGCGTAAGTCATAAATGCGTGATAGTTTGGATGGTTTCCAATATCAGGCTTCACATAATTGCTTTCCATTGTTACTTGAAAGTTGAAAACACGTTTCGATAGTTAATAACTAACCCATTTGTGGGAAAAAGTACACAAAGGTACTAGTAACGTCAGTTCACACTCATGTAATATACGTTAG
Organism: Schistocerca piceifrons; assembly: GCF_021461385.2. Lineage (NCBI taxonomy): Eukaryota > Metazoa > Arthropoda > Insecta > Orthoptera > Acrididae > Schistocerca > Schistocerca piceifrons. The sequence goes on along the minus strand of NC_060140.1, from coordinate 297,482,516 downwards.
CACAGCCAATGTCTTGATATTTAATGATCTTTAAACTCTTATTTGCACAAAAATAACACGTATTTTGAGAGAATATTGACCGAAAACGTTTTTTTATGTAATCATTCACATTAACAACCTAACCTAACCATATTTCTAACAAAGGAAAATAGTCAATTATGAACTCATTTTACAACCGGATGCGTCCTCTGGTGATTCTTTAGTAACACAATCACTAAATCCAAAGCTAAAACCGCTAAATATGTTTAAAACAACAAATTATAGGTGTACATAAACCACAGCTCACCAATCGACAGAGCCAGACCGAAATCCAAAACCTCTCGGTACAATTGTCGCAAAATCGGTGGGAGGACCGTTCGGTAACAAGTCTCAGAAGCTTACTGAATAGGATATTTCGATAAAGAACCGAAAATGACGTCACTACCGAGACTAACCTACTACACCGATCGGTATGAACGATACAGAATAGGTCCCCTGGCAGCACGTCAGGGCTCTGTAAATACCGTTTCGCTAGCGCAGGCGCTCGCAAATGCTTCCAAGGCCTGCCCATGGCTTTCTCCCACTCGCCTAGCCACGCACGTCACTGAACCGTGCGGAGCCACTCGGTTCATTTACTTCCTGTAGTTTCTATTGTCTGTGTAGACATCGCGTTCGGTATTTGTGACAAAACAGAACTAGTGGGTGGAAAATGGCTGAGGAGGAGTCAAAATCGTTGAAACGAAAGTCCTTTGAAACCATACTCTTCATCCACAGTGGGAAGAAGGGTACTTTTCTGTTGAAACGCAAAGCGGACCTCAGTGATTGATTTGCATACAACATCGTCTTCGCGGAAGAAGTACAATGTGAAGCGACATTATCAACTGCTTCACGAGAAGGTTATAGTCGGTTTGAACAATGAAAAAAGAAAAGCCAAACTTATTTTGCCGCACGTAGTGGCCGCGTGGTTTGACGCATTATGTCACGGATTGCGCGGCTCCTCCCGTCGGAGGTTCGAGTCCTCCTTCGGGCATGGGTGTATGTGTTGTTGCAAGCATAAGTTACTTTAGGTTAGTTTAAGTAATGTGTAAGCCTAGGGACCGATGACCTCAGCAGTTTGTTCCCTAAGGAATTCACACACATTTTTTGAAATTATGGAACTGAATACGTATACATGTAGATAATTATGACATTGAGTCACATTATTATTGTTATTAATAATATGTTATGTGCATTTTTCGTCTCTTTTACATGCTCCTAGTACGTATTTACAGGACGAGAACCTTATCATCCGCAACGATGCAGCGATGAGAGTAAGCTATCATGTAGCTCTTAAAATAGCTAAAATAGAATGGCCCTTCGGCGACGGAGAATTTGTGAAACAATGTTTTGTTGCTGCCGCAACAATTTTGTGCCCAGCCTGTCTTCCTGTTTTCGAAACCGTTGCTCTTTCACGGAGAACGGATTGCAGGCGTATTGAAGAAACGGCACACGGAGAAACAGGATCAAAGATTTGGTTTTCTTTTTATTAGCATTAGACGAAAGCACTGATGTATGTGATGTTGCTCAACCTACAGTCTTTCTGCGAGAAGTTGATCCTCAGTTTAATGTGATTGAAGAACTCCTCGATTTAGTGCCAATGCATTACACAACAACGGCCGACGGTATATTTACGTGCGTAGAACATGCAATAGAGAAATACGAGCTATGTTGGGATAACTTCCATCGATTGCAACAAATGGGGCTCCTGCAATGATTGGTCATAAGTCTGGTGTCGTTGCTTTGACACGAAAAAAGTTGAAAGCCGTCGGTATCCAGCAGGAACTACCAGCAATACAGTGCGTTCATCACCGTGTTAATTCGCTAGCAAAATGTGTCAAACTGGTTGTCGTCATGGACGTGGTTATAAAACTAGTTAACATTCTCAGATCGCACGGTTTGGGACACAGACGCTTCAAATCGTTCCTGGCAGGTCTCGAGTATTAATACGGCAATGTTCCATATTTTTGTGAAGTACGCTGTTTGAGTGGAGGTGTTGTTTTAGAACGATTTTTTAATTTACGTAAAGATATAGCGATATTCATGGATGCGAAAGGAAAACCGGTGAAAGAATTGGACGACCCACAGTAGATTTTAGACCTTGTGTTTTTAACTGACGTAACCAAGCATCTGAATAGCGTGAACGTAGTTTTGCAAGGTAGAAATAAAGTAATTAGCGAAGTGTTTGAGACTATTTTGGCATTCAAGAGAAAACTGCTTTTGCGGGCAAAGAAACTGTCAGAAATGTCGTGTGTACACTTCCCAAGCGTTGCACTAGTCGTCAGTGAAAACAATTTCAACAGGAGAGGCTCAAAGAACACTTTGGTGGGTTTGAAACGGTGCTACAGTCTCTCGAACGCATTTTTGCTAGTAATGAGGACTGGAATACGATGTCAAACTTTCTGCGACCCCTTTTGCAGCTAAGCCTTCTGTAATTCAGTTCGAATTCATTGACTTTCAATACAATCGTTTGCTGAACCCTTGAAAGCTTCTACAAATATTTCCCACGTGAATAGTTTCCATTGTTATTTAAAATAGCTGCTCGTGAGTATAGTTTTTTGGGACAACATACTTGTGTGAAAGTGTTTTCTCCATAATGAAACTGACAAAATCGAAGCTTATTTTCTGAGTAGTGTTACTCGTGTTCATCTGACTGGTGCAGTGCGCCTAATGACTAGTAATTTCACACCAAATATCGAGATGCTAGTTCAGAATCATTGTAAAATTATCCAGGATAATGTAAACTGTAAACTATTGCCTATGCCCTATTCGTACGTAGTACACCTCCTCTGAACTACACGTGTCTGTGTAGATATAACGTAACATTTACAGTACAAATGTGTTCGTTTCTTGATCCTTTACGTCCGTATCCTATTTGTGGCCATGAAAGTAGAACGTGTTACAGTGGTTTGCAATTGCGTTTCATCCGTACATGGCCAACTGTTGCATGGCACAGGATACACAAACTTCAGGTAAGCACGTTTTACACTTATGTAGCAATTACGCATGTTGTGCCACATATGATTCGCCTCCCGATAACTGTGTACAGGTGCCGAGTTCACGGACGCCACATACGCGTGAAACGACCTCGGACATGTGTTGTTGCACCTGCACTACGTAGGTTAGCTTGTCCATACTCACGTGTGCGCGCGAAGCGCTCTCACAGCGACACGATTGCCCCCCCCCCCCCCCCCCCTTCTCACGCCCGTGCAGTGTACGTGCCCAAGCGGCCAGTCACACCGCACAGCTCTGCTACCCGCACTACACGGCCTCATTGCTGCTGAGCGTTACCCTCGCGGCTGACGGTGTCCGCGGGCAACCGTGCGGGCAGCTCTCGGGCCCACCCCTGCTATACGCCCACCCCATACCGGTGATCAATTGGTCAGTTGCCGGCCGAAGTGGTCGTGCGGTTAAAGGCGCTGCAGTCTGGAACCGCAAGACCGCTACGGTCGCAGGTTCGAATCCTGCCTCGGGCATGGATGTTTGTGATGTCCTTAGGTTAGTTAGGTTTAAGTAGTTCTAAGTTCTAGGGGACTAATGACCTCCGCAGTTGAGTCCCATAGTGCTCAGAGCCATTTTTGAACCAATTGGTCAGTTACTTGCTGCACACACCGCAGTTTATGCCCTGGCCAGATTCGGGACTGCTAGCGATGAGCGCGACTGCAGCGCCTCCCTCAACATTTGCCTGGACTAGCTTGCACCGTACACTGCAGAATATCGCGCTCGACTCTCTCTCGCTTGCGTGCAAGTACATTAACAGCGATTTTTGATACCAATTCTTCATCCCAGTTGGTCTTAATACACTTTCATACAGAGATTCCTCAACTACCTACCTAATCACAGACCATTTCCTAAAGGAAACCAGAAAACATGAGTATTATCATACGTAGCTCATGTAAGAGAAACTCTACACTGTCCAACCTATAAACAAAAAATGAGTTTACATATGTATCAACCCCCTTACATCTTCTCCAGTACGCCGATGACACCGCCTTCGGCCGGCCGGAGTGGCCGAGTGGTTCTAGGCACTACAGTCTGGAACCGCGCGACCGCTACGGTCGCAGGTTCGAATCCTGCTTCGGGCATGGGTGTGTGTGTGATGTCCTTAGGTTAGTTAGGTTTAAGTAGTTCTATGTTCTAGGGGACTGATGACCTCAGAAGTTGAGTCTCATAGTGCTCAGAGCCATTTGAACCATTTTTGAACACCGCCTTCCTTGTCCTCATCCCCACCCTGCGACGCTCCCAGCACCTTCTCCAATCCCATCTTGACTGGTTCACCACTTGGTGTAACCAATGGCTGCTCAAGGCAAATCCTTCCAAGACCCAGGTGATCATTGTAGGCAAAACCACTCCTTCCTTCTGTCTCCTCGATTTCTAACTCACAATCTACAGCCATCCTATTCAGTTCACCCCCACCCTCAAGTACCTTGGCGTCACCCTTGACTGTCGCCTTGTGGGGCGGCGTGTGTAAGTTTGTAAAAATAAATTTGCTGTAACAAACGCTTGCAAGTTGAATCAGTTTCTGGCTTTTAGAATGTTGTTAATGCTGTCTTTCGCCGTTCTCAACACTGGCTCTCTATTTACTTCTTGGCACCCAGAAAGTGATTTAATAAAACATGGAGCCAGTATTTAGAGATCCTAGTGCCCACTTCAATTGAGATACCATTATAGCTGCAGCTTATAGCTCTGAGGAATTAGGAGATTGTCCGGGATTTCTAATCAAAAACGGTTTTCCAAAATAGTTGAGTATATTCTGAAATTCACTGATTAAAAACACAAGTATCCCTACAACCTAACTAACAGAGCAGTTCAGAGTCTAATGCGCTGATGCAACTATAAATGTCCGAATTAAATGTTAAAAAGAATGCTCGCCATAATTTGATGAAAATATTTCATCAAACGCCACGCTAAATATTTGGTAGAATGTCTGTCCCGCGACGGCGCGTGAAAATACGACAATACGCAAACTGAAGCTAGATAATGAAAATCATTCCAGAATTAATACTTCACATGAAATGTTTTCATGGTTCTGCGTATCTCTAGTAACTTAATACGGCACCCGAGGCTGTTTGTAGCAGATACACTGATGCGACGCGACTACCGACACAGATGGCGTGTCATTCAGCGTCTGGAGAGAACTGGGGCCTTGCCTCCTCGCGTAGCGTCCTTATATATAAAGCCGCGGTGCGGACGGCGAAGGGAACGCCTGATCTTTTCGGCTCTCTCGACTAGCCGCTGGGCTAGTAACGCACCACTTCAAGTTACATAATAATTTATAGCTTCTTTTGCTTATGGCCGATGAAGCTTTTAATTTAAACGTGCATTCAGCACGCAGGTAAGTATTGATAATAAAATTTTGACGTGGCTAAGTTAAATATTTTGGGCGAGAGAATTAATTAAATTACACTGTACGCAGTAGATGAGCTCTGAACTGGCCCTTTTGAGATCCGCTATCGCTATAATTTTATGGGTATTAAAAAGAAACTTTACACATCTTCATAATCATAGCGGACCTCCAACCTATTTAAATCTAAACAGCCTAGCCTTATTTATTAGCCTACTTAATCTATCTTGCTTCCTTCAGTTTTGAGATGAAAACCACAAAATCATGAATTTCCACTAAAGTCTTAATTTGTGAAATCCAAAGTACTGTTATTATTAAATCATTATGAAAGATCAATCTAAATATAAATTTTGAAGTCTCTAGCTCTTTTCTGTTGCGCCAATGATTTTTTCAGAAAAACGTCCAAATTTCGAAAATGGCTGAAGTTATCGAACTGATATTTAACACACATTAATTTAGTATTATTCCTGAGATGCTAGAAAAGTTTTATGTCATTTGCTTGATTTTTAAGGTATTGCACAACATTTATGACGTCAGAGCTAGTTACAGCAGACTGGCTGGCACACAATGGAAACTGATGTGAATTTACTACAGCGTGAGTAGGCTGCTTCCCTACAGCCTCTCCTGGACGCCCCCATTTTTCGACGATACAAGCCAAGGCACACTTCCGACTCTGCCTCCTCAAGCTTCTTTCTGGCCGCACATGGGGTCTGGACCCCTCCACCGTCCTCCACACCTATAAATCCCTTACCTGCCCTATCCTCTGTTCTGCCCATCCCACCTGGATCACTGCCGCTCCTACCTTCTACAAACCTCCTTCAAATCCTGGAACGCCATGCACTCTGCCTCGCCTATCGCATCCGCCTCCCCTCCCTCAAGCGGATCCTCTACAACTTAATTCCATACCCACAACTCCTCCTTTTCCTCGAACGGATACAGATCCTTTACACCTCCTACAAACTTAACCCCCCTCACCTGCTTGTCTCTCCCATCCTTTCCCACCCTCATCCGCTGCCGTGCCTGTACTCCCACACCCCACCTGCTCTCCATCTCTCCACACTCCACACCCTTGCCCAAGGTGGCTTCTGCCAACTCCCCCTCCTTGATGATGCCTTCATCCCCTCCATCTACCCCTCCTACCAACTTTGATCCTCCCCTTCCTCCCCCTGTGTTTTTCCTCCAGGGCACCCTCTTTCCCTTGTCTCCCTCCTCTCCACCTCCCTCCCTCCCCTCCCCGCTCCCCCCTCACCGAACTTCCACGCACCCCCATACTCCCTCCCCTCACCCTCCCTTCTCCCCACTGGTATCAACCCCCTCCCCCTCTCCCTCCTACCCTTACCTCTTGCCTCTGGCAGGCCCCTTTCTGTTTTGTGTGAACTGTGTGTCTTTGTGCGCTCGAGATCGTCACCGCAGTGGTTTGTCGTCCCGTCGGTGCATCAGTGTCTCTCTGTCCGAGCTCCTCTGTTCACGTGTGGCATTCTGTATTCTCCGTTGTGTCCAGTGTTGAACTTTTTTTTTTATCCGAGCAGTACGTCGGTGAACGACTTCGCTTATTTTTACTATGTTTGTCTCCCGTTTTTGTACTCCATGTATGTTTGTTTTTCTGTATTGCTGTTATATTGTGTGTCTTTCCTATGGCCGAAGAGCGGCGTATGTAGTCCGCTGCCGGCCTACCTTGTTTGTGAGGTATCAAAATGACAATAAAGAAAAAAAGTACGTCTGTAGCTGTTGTGTTACAGAGCTAAAAATGCCATTTTTAAAACAACACACTTATAACATACAACACTCTATGCATATATAATTTTAGAATGTTTACAGGAGATAAAAGGAAACACCTTTTTTTTTTTTTTTTTACAGGTGCACCATTTCCCCATTAGGCGCCTGTGAAGGTTGTGAGGACGACGGAGCAATACAGTTTTAAAGATGTTGCTGACCTACAAATGTTATCTTTGTGGAGGAACACGAAGCTTTTGATAAATGAAACACCGAGAGACAATCCAGAAGAGTTGTTTGTCCGTTTGTTGAATCTACATCCACTATTCGAGAGTTCAAATGGTTTAAAATGGCTCTGAGCACTATGGGACTTAACATCTGAGGTCATCAGTTCCCTTGAGCTTAGAACAACTTAAACCTAACTAACCATGACCGAGGCACGATTCGAACCTGCGACTGTAGGGGTTGCGCGGTTCCAGACTGAAGCGCCTAGAACCACACGGCCACACCGGCCGGCGCGTTTCGAGAGTCAACTGTTTCTTTTGAGCCAGTAAGACTGTCACTGGTACGCAGATGACAGTTGTCCATAAATATAAGGGGATGAAGTTTTCAACAACATGCGTAAAATAATATTCATTGCACAGTAGTGTCCCTGTACATCGGTAGCGTCCAAACTACCTTGGCACAGTAGAGGGAAACAATGCACCTGAGACATTTTTGTCGCATAAAAATGTGTTGCTTTTTGTCTCCCCTAAGCATTCCAAAATTTTGTATCCATAGTTCTCTTGCACCCTATGTAGCACAGGTGTCATTGATATGACGAAATTAAGTACTTATCTTGTAACAGACCTAGATGGAAACATGTCAAATTATCGAAAAAGAACACCAGAAGCTACCTTGAACGGCGTTGTAAATCGCGGAGGATCTAAAACTGGATATCCACACAGGCTTTTCAATCTCATTCCTCGAATTAGAATGCAGTCGCCGTTGTCAGTACATAAATATGTAGTAGATGGGTCCTAGTATTATACCTACCTATAAAGCGATCGACACCTACAGGATGTATCTCGTAGAACAGGTTGTAATGATAGAGGGAGTGCAGTGCGTCGGCAAGACTGAACATTTGTGATGCCCCTGGGTGTCGCTCCTCGCATAGCGCACCGAAGCTGCCACGAAATGACGGGTGCTCCTGGTGGAAGGAGAGAAGGTCTTCATTCAATACGGGGCGCCTGTAACACACAAGTCGTGGGGTTGGAAGTTAAAAACAAATTAAATCAACATGACAAATCATGGACAGTGTATACGTTAATGTGAAAATTCCCGAAGTGAATTTTCACTCGATAGCAGAGTGTGCGTTAATTTGAAACTTCCTGACAGGTGAAAATCGTCTACAAGACCAGGACTTGAACCCAAAACCCTTGCCTTTTTTTAACTAAAAGTGTTTTATTGCGATGAATTACAATGAAGAGCAATGTTATACAATTAGTAATGCAAAGTTTTCCCGCCACTAACAGAGCCTTCCTTCGCAGATTTAAAAAGTTGACAATACCAGTGTATATTTTCCATCAACAAGAAAAGTGTGTTTGAATGAGTGTAAGTGTGAAAGAGAGAGAGAGAGAGAGAGACTGCCAGAACTTTGCTGACGTGCTGACAAGGCACAGTCAGCAGCAGCTCATCTGCCATACCGCAGTCGGACGTCAGACGAGCGAGGCCTCAGCAGTCCACTGCACCTGCTAGTAGTGTGGCTGACAAATGGACATCCCAAGTGTCAATAAACTATCTTGATGAAATTTAGGGGGTGGGGGGTGGGGAGTTCTAGGAAGGTCAAGATAATGCAATACATATTTTTTTGTTTGTGCCCGATTTCACTTTTAAAGAGTAGGACACACACCAAGGAGTAATTTGGCATATTACGTTTGGAAGAAATATCTTCCAAATAACGAGATATAAAAAACGTTTCTCACATAAAAGTTGATATGTAATTAAAATTCTTGGAACCTGTGTAACCGAATTTTGTAATAATTTGAAGTTTCACAAACTACCTCACCCCCATTAATCTATTTTGAAAAATGAAAGTTTTTGTTACAACCCAAATTAAATAAGCTTTCAAGCTACATACATTCAGGTGTAATAAACTTGGTTTCTGAAATACCAATTTTGGAAAATAAACTGTACACAATTTGCTGTCAGAGTATTTTGATCATACAGGGTGACGCACGAAATGCGTTACCAATTGTTTCTTTCACAATTTACGACGCACATTAGATATCCCGCTGGGATCTCTACAGCAGTACCAGCAGAGCTTGGAAAGACAAATGAGTTACGAAATGACGTGTAATTCACGATACTGCCGCTAGGAGATTAGTAAGCAGCAATGGCTGACAATGTAAGACTGACGACACAGCATCGATCGGCAATTGTGTTACTTTTTCATGAAACAAAAAGCCTTGTTGTGATTCAGAGGCGTTTTCGACAACAGTTTAACACACGATGGGTCCCTTGCAAGAAGACCATCCACAGGTTGTACGATAAATTTGTATAGGAAGGAACAGCATTGGAAGCGAATAGACCTCGGCTTGTTCGTCGGAGAATGTTTAAGCGGTACGATTTGCTGTACAGAGAAGTCCCAGGAAACTGTGTAGAAAGGCAGCAGAGCAACTGAGAATACCCAGACGCTCCGTTCAACGCATTCTTAAAAGTGTCCTCCATATGTACCCATACAAGATGACCTGTGCACAAAAGCTCACTGAAGAACAGAAGCAGCAGAGACTACTGTTTGCTCAGTGGGCGGAGGATAGGGAAGATACTCTCAACAACGTTTGGTTTTCAGACGAGGCGCATTTTCATTTAGACGGTGTGGTTAACAAACAAAATGTACGCTTTTGGGCCACTGAAAACCCACAAGTGCTTCATGAACGACAACATTATGCTCCGAGGATCACAGCGGGGGCAGCAATTTCCAGTCACGGACTTATTGGACCCCTTTTCTTTGAAGAAACTGTGAACAGCGAGCGTTATTTGAGCATGTCTTGCAATAGCTTCATTCCACAGCTTCTTGCTACTGCCTTGCCCTTCAACACGCTGTGGTTCATGCACAATAGATCAAGGCCACATACTGCAAACACTGTGTTGGAGTTTTTACACGAGCATTTCAACATATGGATCATTTCACTCAGATTTCCAGGTCGCTGCAATGACGGACAAAATTGGGCCCCCAACAGTCCAGACCTCAATCCATGTGACTTTTTTCTTTGGGGGTACCTAAAAAAAAAATTTTTTCCGAAACGTTCACGTGATTTAATGGAGCTCAGAAGACTTATTCTTAAAGCTTGCAGTGAAATTGCGGAAGACATGTGCCGTAGGGTAAACACTAACTTCAGTGTTCCTTTGAAGGAAGTTAGGAAACGAAATGGTGGACATACTGAGCATGTGCCGATTTAGAACAAATCTCCATGGACGGCTCTTCATTGTAGTATATGTTCCTTTCAGATTGTATTGACAATGAAGTTTATATTCAAAATCAAAAGGGTAACGTATTTCGTGCACCAGCCTGTAGCTAATTAAATTATCTAAAAATTCATTATTAGTCTAGTTATTTATTTTACTTACGTTCTTGTTTTTAATTGTTATTTACGTTTTACATTCTTTTTTCTTGTTTTCCAGTTTTTTAGTTTACCATTTCACATACATGTATTTTGTTAATGAAACACAAATATTCATTAGTATGTAGGAAACCTGCAAATAAATACTTAAAACATAACGCTTTAGCACACCACACACATAAAATGAACAAAATTTGTTCACATAATATACACGCCAAAGAACACAATATAAAAAAATTCAACAAGATTTCAAATTGTCACAGATGACCTTCTAAACATCTTGATTTGTATGAAGCATATTTCAGTACATTGGTAAGCCTTTGTGAAGATAATTGATCATTTACTAGTACCTGCAGCTTGATTATATTGTTACTCAAGTGGAGATTGACATCATAATCATTCAACACAACGACATACGAAAATTTTGCACAAAAGTGTTCACTTTTCAAAATAAATTAAAGGTGGTGGGGTGTTTCGCAAATTTCAAATTGTAACAAAAGTAGATTATGCAATGTGTATTGCGTTATTTTGCCCCCTCTACACACCTTCCAAGTTTCATCAAGATCGTTTATTGACACTTGGAAATATTGCCTTGTGAGAGGCAGAGGGACTGCAACCAGACTGAGTCCAGTTTATACGAGCATATCTCGGACGCCCTCTAGTGACAACTGCGTTCACCTTGTATAATTTATTTACAAATTTTAACAAGAAGTCTCATGTATTAATGTCAAATGCTTTAGATGTTTCGCTTATTGCCGGCCGGTTCTAGGCGCCGAGCGGTTCTAGGCGCTACAGTCTGGAACCGCGCAACCACTACGGTCGCAGGTTCGAATCCTGACTCGGGCATGGATGTGGGTAATGTCCTTATATTAGTTAGGTTTAAGTAGTTCTAAGGTCTGGGGGACTGATGACCTCAGAAGTTAAGTCCCATAATGCTCAGAGCCATTTGTTTCGCTTATTAATGACAAATTAATTATGTTATGCCTTTTACACAGTTCTTGGTTATTTTTAATAATGCACAATATCAGTATTTTCTCTCTCCCGTCCCTCCTTTCTCCATCCTCTGCGTATCATTTATGATGCAGGGCCCTACATTTTGCGCAGTGGGTTCGGCAGAATGCTGGACGCCATAGAATGTCCTCAAAAGCGTACTTTTCTGCTACTACCTTTGTTATGCAAATCTGACTATGTTCTTCTGTTTGAAGAATCATTATTTTTTATTACTCGTGGTTAACCAGGTACTATTACGTTTGAACTAATGGCAACCTATACTATCAGAAAAAATGCAGCACCCTCAGGGACAAGGTCATCTTATTGGCAAGTGAAGTGACACGTAGGTCATCACTGTAGGAGTACATGATAACAAATTAAGACCACATGTCACAGTAAATGGCATCCGAACAGCTGCAGCATTATACTGTATACTCTCCTCCCTCTCATGTATTCACACATACAAACAATCATAGAGGTGCCAAATGACATCTTGCACTAAATTGTTCTAAGTATCTTGCACTTTTCCTTCAAGTTTGTTAACAGCTCTGGCTAGCCACGGAGAACGAGCAAGCTCCCTCCTCATCAGGTCACATACATGTTCAAATGACGAGAGATCTGGTGATCTCGCTGGCCAGATCAGTGGCTGTACGCCACAAAGCGCACGTTAGTGGCAGCAGCCATATGTGGACATGTATTGTCCTGCTGAAAGGTCACGTTGCCTACTGCCTTAGCGCATTGGTAACACCGGTTCCCGACAGGTCACCGAAGTTAATTGCTGTCGGGCTTGACTAGAACTAGGTTGGGTCACCGTCCAGTCTAATGAGCGCTGTTGGCAAGTGGGGTATACACAGCTCTTGTGAGGGCAATTGAGGAGCTACTTGAGTCAGAAGCAGTGCCACTGGTCACGAAAACTGACAACGGCCGGGAGAGTGGTGTGGTGACCATATGCTCCGCCACATCCGCATCCGTTGACGCCTAAAGGACTTGGCTGACACGGCGGCTGGACCGACTAGTACCGTTTGGCCTTTTTTTTTTATGGAAATGGCAGTATCGTGGGGTAACAGCCTGTGCAATGTAGGGGACACTGGTTGCTTTACATACAGGAACACCTAGTATGACAGCGAGTTGTAACAGGCGCCCCCACCCCACCACCCCTCACGCCCCTCCCCATCATGAACCCTGAGATGGGACCCATTGCCGTGGGCGAATCCACACTGGAATAGGCAGCTCACGAGATCTCTGTCACAGCGGTGCAAATCTATCGCTTGCATGTAGACAAAACAAATTCGCATCAGTAAAGACAATAGAGTGCCATTACACTCTCCGGTCGACACTTTCACGGCACCAGAGTAGCTGTGCTTGGCGGTGTCGTTGTGCCTGTGGTTGCCTGGCCATTTTCACATGTGCTCTTAATACTGCTGCTAGCGGACCGTTGCCAGTGGTCCCTCACCACACCTCCGGTACAACATGTGCTCATATTTCGTCCCTGGATGATCTTCAGTCAGCCCTGCTGTTTGCACAACGGCCCGATCTTGATTGCATCTGCACTACGCGGATGTCCAGAACTCGATCTACAGATGTAGGAATGCTCCATAGAACTCTGCTGGAAGCAGTGACACACCACCAATGCACTGTATCACCATGGGCAGCAATCAATCGGTACATCCATCTGGTTTTCCGTTGAGCAACAATGTGTCTCCGAAAATATCTCTGAACCTGTTTAGTGGTAGTATGTACTCATTGGAGGAGCATGGTTGCGCCCTAGAATGAATGACGCAAACACTGTTTACTTCTGAACTCAGCACTGTAACTGCCTGCATAGTCAAAACATAGATCCCACAGACAGGCCTCCTCAGAACCACGTCATCACTGATGCCTGTCACAGATGAATTAATAACACTACAACTGCTCAACATGCACATATTATATTCTGGTGCCAATGAATACAGTCCTAGTCGATCAGCAAAATTAGCCCCAAAAAGAAGGTTGCCTTCAAACAATTAGTGGAATTCTGGAAACAGTTTTAATCACTCAAGTAGCCCTCTGATACGATTAACTGAATTTGTGACGATTTCAAGTGGAACTTCAGCCTTAATGGAAAGAAAACCACAAAAATTTCAGACTTTTTCTGTTTCTTTTTTTCAAATTCGTTTAATCGAAAAAGCCAATGTTGCCAAAATGAAGAGAATTAAATTTTGCTTCGCTAGAGTACCAAAACTTGGCTATTTGATTATTTTTCGATAGAGAAGCTACGTTAGAAAACGGCAATTTTTCACACATTTCGGATTACATTCATGGCTATAAAACGAGCAACCAATTTTATACATAATTTTATAGCGGAGAAGTTGTACAACTCAGAACTGTGTTTTCAAAAAGTGAAATAAAGGAAGAATAAAACAAGCTGGTATGTAAATTTCGTCCTTATTCAATTATAAGCAAATCATGTGATTAACGACCAACGTCAGTTGAATGGTTTCTTCCAGTGTTCACTCTTGTTAATTTACTTTTCAGTACACTCAAACTGTACCTACGTAAGTATGCGGGAGACACAAAAAGCTGTGTCTTACAAGATGTTTGATGTCTTTAAAGAGTTGATTTGGAGAAGCCATAGTTTGATGTAGATGGAGGATTTCTGTTGCATAGAATGGCATTAGCTCAAAAACAACTATTATCTTCCTTAATTACAAAGTTAGTCAGCTGAGCGACTCTGCAGTCACCGAAAAAACTGCACCGACTTTCATGTTTATGGAACAACGTCAGTAACCATGGCAAAAGGTTCGTTTCTGCCGAGCGAACAAAATAAACAACGCTTCATTTAATTACAGATTGTACAACTTCAGGGTGAGCGCTTCAGTATTAAGGGAGCTGTAAAGGACGCCTATATTGTAGTTGTAGTCGCTGCTGCTGACGTTGCTCAGTCGTTTGAGAGGACACCGCCCTTCTGACTGCTCCAGTCCCATTGTCCTCCAACATGTTTCTACTTCACCCTGGTAGATGCAGACGAGGCGACGTAGTCTACAGCCTCCCAAATTTCAAATTGTCTCAAGTATCTAGAGAAAATATTCTACTCCTACATGCCATCAGTGTGTGAGAAATGAGTTCGTCGTTTTTCGACGGAGGTAAACTGAAACTCCTCGAGGTATTGGAGACGAAAAGCCATCTGCAGAAAACAACAGACATATTCCGAAGTTCCACTACTACTGCTTCTGACAATGACCAGACTGGACAGAAATTCATGGCAATCGTGCACTGCGAAGATTACAACATTATTAAAGGCGTTTCTTTGAAAAATGTGTGTCAAGAACATCATTCAGTCTCACTTTATTGCCTCCTAAACAAGCAACAGCTCGACGGTATTCCCTGAGAATGTATTTGAGCCCGCAAGATAGGAAAAAAAGGACCCACCAAGTCCTATGCAATGGGTGGAGGGCTTCAAAATTCGGCCTCTTGCCAGTTCCCACTGCTAGGGAAGCAGCACGTGCGGAACTGTCGAGTTCATTTCCTGGGCTTGGAATGGTGTGCCATGGAGGTTGTTCTTGCAGGAAAAACATCATTAAGTGTGCCACCGCTTGCAAAGTCCAACACTCCACGCATCTTCCAACTGACATCCCTATTACTGACAATGATGTCTGTGCTACAAATAATGAGATTTTGGAAAAAGGAAGAAGAGAGCCGACCAAGGATATGAATATAAAAGAAATGATGATGATGTTTGGTTTGCGCTCGGCTCAAGTGCACGGTCATCAGCGCCCGTACAAAGTCACAATTCTTACACAGTCCAATCTAGCCACTGACACGAATGATGATGATGAAATGATGAGGGCAACACAATCACCCTGTCCCCGGGCAGAGAAAAATACCAACCCGGTCGGGAATCGAACCCGGGACCCCGTGATCCAGAGGCAGTAACGCTAGCCACTAGACCACGAGCTATGGATGATATGGAAGAAAGGGAAGAATAAGAGTTAGTATTATTTGGACACTCATTCACCAAACAAGTGAAGGAGTAACGCTGTAAAATTAAGAAAAATGAAAAAAAAAACTGAAGATGTGAATTAAAATTTGTGCTATGGCCAGGACTTGAATCCAGGTCTCCTAGCCTCAATGCAGATGTTCTAACATTACACCACCGCAGCATGATGACTAACAGACCTGTACGGACTACCCTAGTCCAGCACTCTCCCTAACATTAACTTCAGTTCACGCCTTCACCCCATTTTTCCCTTTCCTCAATCGTCAGTATTGCCGAGGCTCTCCGTTATTGGCGTAGCATCCCAAATTTGTACGTAATGGGAAAATTCCGCCTGTACCTTAAGC
Source organism: Schistocerca piceifrons (assembly GCF_021461385.2). Lineage (NCBI taxonomy): Eukaryota > Metazoa > Arthropoda > Insecta > Orthoptera > Acrididae > Schistocerca > Schistocerca piceifrons. The sequence continues at coordinate 297,466,532 of NC_060140.1, read as the reverse complement.
ATAGGTGATCTATTGATCTGTTGGGATTACATTTTACTTGTGATACTGCTATTGTGATGTAATGGTTAGCACGTCGGTCTAGTGAGCAGGAATCCTGGGTTTAAATCATGGTTGTGGCACAAATCTTAATTCATTTCTTCTGCTTCTGCACTATATGGTAACGTTGAGTCTTATGTGTCTCAAGGAAAATGTAATTACATCAGACTGTACTTAGCTACACAATAATCTTTTACTCTAAGATGGTTTGATTCACTGTATTACTTAAACATAATAATGTTTTTACTTTAACATAATCATATGTAACCCAAATTATTGTCAACTGACTTAACTTTCTCCATTCCCAATAAAACAATAACAACTAACGTATTTCTTTTCAATAATACCTCTGTAAACAAATCTTTTGCCCTATCTGTAATGTTAATATATTATATTATGGGCTAATTTTACAGTATTCAGAACTAGTAACTCGATAACTGTATGTTAAGAACTATTTACCAGAGACAAAAATAAAAAAAATAAATAATGGAAAATTCATTGAACAGAAATAGTACAACGAAAAAAACCAGTGCAAAGTTGCAAATTTAATTTTTTTTAAGTACTCGATGATTAGTTTCCGTCCGGGACCCATTTTCAGATCATCGTAACATCGTCACAAATAGTATTTTCGAAAACGCAAAAAACATTTAAAAATGTGCAATCCATGTAAACAGCGCGCACAGAATTTTTTCAGTCGTGTTTGCTAAGTTGCTTGGTTTTGTACCGTAGTATTGTGGTAAAACGTGCCCAGGTTTAGTGTCAGGTCCACATTTTTTCCTAAGTTATCAGTGTTACCATAAATTGAAAAATCTTATGTAGTAGCTGGCGGCAACTGTGTTTTCTGTAGTCGAAGTAGTATCACCGTTCATTGTTAGGTTTGCTTTGCTCATCTGCTGCGCAATATGTGACGTATTGTAAGACAAAGAGCCAACCGAAGAAGTGAAGAGTACACTACGAGATCAAAAGTATCCGGACACCCCCAGAAACATACGTTTTTCATAAGAGGTGCATTGTGCTGCAATTACTGCCAGGTACTCCATATCAGCGACCTCAGTAGGCATTAGACATCTTGAGAGAGCAGAATGGGGCGCTCCGCGGAACTCACGGACTTCGAACGTGGTCAGGTGATTGGGTGTCACTTGTGTCATACGTCTGTACGCGAGATTTCCACACTCCCAGATATCACAAGGTCCACTGTTTCCGATGTGATAGTGAAGTGGAAACGTGGAGGGACACGTACAGCACAAAAGCTTACAGGCCGACCTCGTCTGATGACTGACAGAGACCGCCGACAGTTGAAGAGGGGCGTAATGTGTAATAGGCAGACATACATCCAGACCATCACACAGGAATTCCAAACTGCATCAGGATCCACTGCAACTACTATGACAGTTAGGCGGGAGGTGAAAAAACATGGAATTCATCGCCGAGCGGCTGCTCATAAGACACACATCACGTAAATGCAAAACGACGCCTCGCTTGGTGTAAGGAGCGTAAACATTGGCGATTGAGCAGTGGAAAAGCGTTGTGTGGAGTGACGAATCACGGTACACAATGTGGCAATACGATGGCAGGGTGTGGGTGTGGCGAATTCCTGGTGAACCTCGTCTGCCGGCGTGTGTAGTGCCAACAGTAAAATTCGGAGGCGGTGGTGTTATGGTGTGGTCGTGTTTCTCATGGAGGGAGCTTGCACCCATTGTTGTTTTGCGTGGCACTATCAAATGGTTCAAATGGCTCTGAGCACTATGGGACTTAACTTGTGAGGTCATCAGTACCTCTAGAACTTTTGTATTACAAAAATGGCTCTAAGCACTATGGGACTTAACATCTGAGGTCATCAGTCCCCTAGACTTAGAACTACTTAAACCTAACTAACCTAAGGACATCACACACATCCATGTCCGAGGCAGGATTCGAACCTGCGACCGTAGCGGTCTCGCGGTTCCAGACTGTAGCGCCTAGAACCGCTCGGCCATCACGGCCAGCTGTGGCACTATCACGGCGCAGCCGTATATTGATGTTTTAAGCACATTCTTGCTTCCCATTGTTCAAGAGCAATTCGGGGCGGCGATTGCATCTTCTAGCTCGATCAAGCACCTGTTCATAATGCACGGCGTGTGGCGGAGTGGTTACACGATAATAACATCCCTGTAATGGACTGGCTTGCACAGAGTCCTGACCTGAATCCGTCAGAACACCTTTGGGATGCTTTGGAACGACGAATTCGTGTCAGTCCTAACCTACCGACGTCGATACCTTTCCTCAGTTCAGCATTGCGTGAAGAAAGGGGCTGGTGTGCCCCAAGAAACCTTCCAGCACCTGATTGAACATATGCCTGCGAGAGTGGAAGCTGTCATGGAAGCTAAGGGTGGGCTAACACCGTACTGAATTCCACCGTTACCGATGGAGGGCGCCACGAACTTGTAAGTCATTTTCAGCCAGGTGTCCGGATACTTTTGATCACATAGTGTGTTGGAATCCCAACACTTCGTAAATGAGCAGTTGTAATATCTCCTTCACTGTGGCCTATAAGTCACATTTTTCTGCTCCAGCCCGAATTAAGCGATCTAAGTAGCTTGTGTAACAGTAAAGAAAGCAGCGAGAAAAGTGAAACAATGAGTTCGGAAAAAAAGATTCAAATGGCTCTAAACACTATGGGATTTAACATCTGAGGTCATCAGCCCCTTAGACTTAGAACTACTTAAACTTAACTAACCTAAGGATATCACACACATCCATGCCCGAGGCAGGATTCGAACCTGCGGCTGTAGCAGCTACGTGGTTCCGGACTGAAGCGCCTAGAACAGCTCTACCACGGCGGCCAGCGATGAGTTCGACAAATATTTGAATTCACACGGGCTTATACCTAAGTATGTACTTCCCAGGCTTCTTCTTGTCCTCTTCCACCCTGTAGTACGGTATCTGCTCGCTGAGTGTCCTCACATCGCTCACCCAACTCTCACGCGTTCCATGTCCTTAATCCATACATGGAGCCGCTCTTCATTCGTGTGATTTCCCTGAAACACACAGAAAATAATTCAGATTATTTGCATGATATTCACAAACAGCAGGTATTCTCAACTTACACTTATAGGTACCGCCATCACGCTGTTACATAACTTTAAAGTTATTGTCGATACATGATTACGCTTTAAATAATGTACAGTAATTACAACACTCACGCAAAGAAAGTGTCTAGCGATGTCTTATCGAACATAAACAATTCTCGGCCTATAACAGCACATAAGAGAGGTGCAGTTTTTTCTCCGAAGTTACAGTACATTCTTTCGGGACGTAATAATGCACGCTGTAGCCGTAATATGTCTGGATTAAATGTTCTAAGGATGCCAGACAAGTCAAGCACCCAAATGCGTAGCCACCTCACGTGGCTGGGACCCCAAGATGATTTTATTCAATTTTTTATCAATTTTCGAGAAGACAAACGTGAGTTCGTTGGCTATCGCGCCAAAATCTTACTCCTTGCCAATGCTGTGAGAAACATGGAAACATGTTGTCACCGTTTACATACGTAATGATGTGCAACAACAGCTTTGTATCAGAAAAATTATCTGTGTTAGTTGTGCACATATTAATTGCTCAAAATGCTTCAAATGGTTCTGAGCGCTATGTGACTTAACATCTGAGGTAATCAGTCCCCTAGACTTAAACCTAACTAACCTACGGACATCACATACACCAATGCCCGAGGCAGGATTCGAACCTACGACCGTAGCACCAGCGCGGTTCCGGACTGAGGGGCCTAGAACCGCTCGGTCACAGCGGCCGGCTATTAATTGTCAGTTTGACACTTTTGTATGATTTCGTTGCTCGCTTTTACTAAAAATTTTTGTTTTTTGGTCGTCACTTGATATGTTATCTATTTCTGAAGGCCACCCCATGAACCATGGACCTTGCCGTTGGTGGGGAAGCTTGCGTGCCTCTACGATACAGATAGCCGTATCGTAGGTGCAACCACAACGGAGGGGCATCTGTTGAGAGGCCAGACAAACGTATGGTTCCTGAAGAGGGGCAGCAGCCTTTTCAGTAGTTGCAGGGGCAACAGTCTGGATGATTGACTGATCTGGCCTTTTAACACTAACCAAAACGGCCTTGCTGTTGTGGTGCTGCGAACGGCTGAAAGCAAGGGAAAACTACAGCCGTAATTTTTCCCGAGGGCATGCAGCTTTACTGTATGGTTAAATGATGATGGCGTCCTCTTGGGTAAAATATTCCGGAGGTAAAATAGTCCCCCATTCGGATCTCCGGGCGGGGACTACTCAGGAGGACGTCGTTACCAGGAGAAAGAAAACTGGCATTCTACAGAACGGAGCTTGGAATGTCAGATCCCTTAATCGGGCAGGTAGGTTAGAAAATTTAAAAAGGGAAATGGATCGGTTAAAGTTAGATATAGTGGGAATTAGTGAAGTTCGGTGGCAGGAGAAACAAGACTTCTGGTTAGGTGAATACGGGGTTATAAGTACCAAATCAAATAGGGGTAATGCAGGAGTAGGTTTAATAATTGATAAAAAAATAGGAGTGCGGGTAAGCTACTACAAACAGCATAGTGAACGTATTATAGCGGCCAAGATAGACACAAAGCCCATGCCTACTACAGTAGTACAAGTTTATATGCCAACGAGCTCTGCAGATGACGAAGAAATTGAAGAAATGTATAATGAGATAAAAGAAATTATTCAGATAGTGAAGGGCGACGAAAATTTAATAGTCATGGGTGTCTGGAATTCGGTAGTAGGAGAAGGGAGAGAAGGAAACGTATCAGGTGAATAAGGATTGCGGCTAAGAAATGAAAGAGGAAGCCGCCTGGTAGAATTTTGCACACAGCACAACTTAATCATAGCTAACACTTGGTTCAAGAATCAAAAAAGAGGGTTGTATACATGGAAGAAGCCTGGAGATACTAACAGATTGCAGATAGATTATATAATGGTAAGACAGATTTAGGAACCAGGTTTTAAATTGCAAGACATTTCCAGGGGCATATGTCGACTCTGACCACAATCTATTGGTTATGAACTGTAGATTAAAACTGAAGAAATTGTAAAAAGGTGGACCTGGATAAACTGACTAAACCAGAGGTTGTACAGAGTTTCAGGGAGAGCATAAGGGAACAATTTACAGGAATAGGGGAAAGAAATACAGTAGAAGACGAATGGGTAGCTCTGAGGGATGAAGTAGTGAAGGCAGCAGAGGATCAAGTAGGTAAAAAGACGAAGGCTAGTATAAATCCTTGGGTAACAGAAGAAATATTGAATTTAATTGATGAAAGGAGAAAATATAAAAATTCAGTAAATGAAGCAGGCAAAAAGGAATACGAACGTCTCAAAAATGAGATCGACAGGAAGTGCAAAATGGCTAAGCAGGCATGGCTGGAGGACAAATGTAATGATGTAGAGGCTTATCTCACTAGGGGTAAGATAGATACAGCCTACAGGAAAATTAAAGAGACCTTTGGAGAAAAGAGAGCCACTCGTATGAATATCAAGAGCTCAGATGGAAACCCAGTTCTAAGCAAAGAGGGGAAAGCAGAAAGGTGGAAGGAGTATATAGAGGGTCTATACAAGGGCGATATACTTCAGGACAATATTATGGAAATGGAAGAGGATGTAGATGAAGATGAAATGTGAGATACGATACTGCATGAAGAGTTTGACAGAGCACTGAAAGACCTGAGTCGAAACAGGGCCCCGGGAGTAGACAACATTCCATTAGAACTACTGATGGCCTTGGGAGAGCCAGTCCTGACAAACCTCTATCATCTGATGAGCAAGATGAACGAGACAGGCGAAATACCCTCAGACTTCATCAGTTTAATAAGTCACAGCTGCAAAATACTAACGCGAATTATTTACAGACGAATGGAAAAACTGGTAGAAGCCGACCTCGGGGAAGATCAGTTTGGATTCCGTAGAAATGTTGGAACACGTGAGGCAATACTGACCTTACGACTTATCTTAGAAGGAAGATTAAGGAAAGGCAAACCTACGTTTCTAGCATTTGTTGACTTAGAGAAAGCTTTAGACAAAGTTGACTGGAATACTCTCTAAAGGTGGCAGGGGAAAAATACAGGGAGCGAAAGGCTATTTACAATTTGTACAGAAACCAGATGGCAGTTATAAGAGTCGATGGACATGAAAGGGAAGCAGTGGTTGGGAAGGGAGTGAGACAGTGTTGTAGCCTCTCCGCGATGTTATTCAGTCTGTATATTGAGCAATCAGTAAAGGAAACAAAAGAAAAATTTGGAGTAGGTATTAAAATCCAGGGAGAAGAAATAAAAAACTTTGAGGTTCGCCGATGACATTGTAATTCTGTCAGAGACAGCAAAGGACTTGGAAGAGCAGCTGAACGGAATGGACAGTATCTTGAAAGGAGGATATAAGATGAACATCAACAAAAGCAAAACGAGGATAATGGAATGTAGTCGAATTAAGTCGGATGATGCTGAGGGAATTAGATTAGGAAATGAGACACTTAAAGTAGTAAAGGAGTTTTGCTATTTGGGGAGCAAAATAACTGATGATGGTCGAAGTAGAGAGGATATAAAATGTAAACTGGCAATGGCAAGGAAAGCGTTTCTGAAGAAGAGAAATTTGTTAACATCGAGTGTAGATTTTAGTGTCAGGAAGTCGTTTCTGAAAGTATTTGTATGGAGTGTAGCCACGTATGGAAGTGAGACATGGACAATAAACAGTTTGGACAAGAAGAGAATAGAAGCTTTTGAAATGTGGTGCTACAGAAGAATGTTGAAGATTAGGTGGGTAGATCACGTAACTAATGAGGAGGTATTGAATAGGATTGGGGAGAAGAGAAGTTTGTGGCACAACTTGACTAGAAGAAGGGATCGGTTGGTAGGACTTATCCTGAGGCATCAAGGGATCACAAATTTAGCATTGGAGGGCAGTGTGGAGGGTAAAAGTCGTAGAGGGAGACCAAGAGATGAATACACTAAGCAGATTCAGAAGGATGTAGGTTGCAGAAGGTACTGGGAGATGAAGGAGCTTGCACAGGATAGATTAGCATAGAGAGCTGCAGCAAACCAGTCTCAGGACTGAAGACCACAACAATAACAACAACAATTTCTGAAGGTGTCTCGAATGGTGTCGATTAGAAGGTATGTACTTTACTGTGTCTCGAGCGCTACGGTGAGGGCTGTATGCGTCGCAAGACGCTAAAACGTTGTAACTATATTCATTAATCGTGGAGTATGCTGAAAAAAATAATAGTTCCACTTTTTGTCATCAGGTGAAAATATTACGCTGTAAGCAATCAGAATATGATATGGTGCAGAAAATTGTAAGGAACGATCGAACAGATTATTACTGTGGTTCTGGCCATGTTTAGCAGGATATGGCCATAAATTACAGCATGCGTTCAGCATGGTCACCAAACTCAGGAACATGCTATATCCGTAACACGGCATGGTTGACAACTGCCCGCAGCATATTCGCTCTAATCAGAACGATATGTCGTCGTGTGATGCCTTTCAGCTCGGGAGGCATCCGGATAGATCGCTGATAAACACGATCTTTCAGAAATCCCCACAACCAGAAGTGACATGGACCTAGGTCGGGAGATTTGGAAGGCCACATATCTTGAAACTACCTAGAGATAGTGAGGTCGTTACCGAAGACATCTCGAAGCAAATCTTTCACCTGACGAACTACATGTGGTGTCGCCCTATCTTACATGAAAATATTGAAGCAGACACAGTCGTGTTCTCGCAAAGCTGGAATCACGTGATCTACAAGGAGATTCTTATAACTTGCAGATGTCACTGTTCTCCTAACAGGCCCACGAGTTGTCACAACCTCTAAAAAAAAAAAAAAAAGCCGGACCGAATGTAGGAGCTTGTTAAACCACACCACATAGTTACATTACTCGAGTTCCTGGACAGCATTTCGAGGAGTAGAAACTCATGTGGGACAGTTCTGCGAATTTACGGCAGCATGCAGAGTAGAATGTGCCTCCGTCGAAAGAATATTCTCCGGCCATCTGTCATCCATTTCTATGTGCGCCAAAAAACGAGGGGCACAGTCACGACGTTATAACCTATCGGGAATCCGATATATCATTATTTAAAAAACACCATCGCCGTTTCTCGATGCACAGAAAAGAAGTATCGATACATCGTTATATCAACGGACAAAATATCGAGGTATCGGCCTATAAAAATATCGGCTGCACATCGAAAATATACTGCTGGTTTTGGAGGTGTATATTTAAGTACTGATTTATTATTAGATATTGTGTACATCAAAAAGCTATCAGCCTGCTTATCACCTTTAGAGCAAGAATTGAAAGAAAAACGATGCACGTTTAGGCTTGGCGATAACCACTTTGCTAAGAACGTTACCTGCATATGAGTGACATAATAAAAGGTGTCCGATGGGACTATCGTTCGGTTTCGTCCCATATCGGATTTGTCCGGTACACTTCATGTGAACTTCCCTGTTTTTTCATTTCTGCAAATACCAGCGACCTAGCGCCGAGTGCCGATTACGTCATTATTTCCCCTCACTACTCTCCGCCTGCCGCAAAGACCAGTCTCGTCGTTTAGATTTTTGTTCATAAATTTTAGCAACTGTTTTTGAAGAATGTTGATGTGAAGAAGTAGCACATTACTTGCGTTAAAGTTGTTCTATTTTTTAATGCAAGTGGTATACTACTTCTTCACATCGGAAATCTTGTTATCCCATTGACACCCCTGGCTGTCCAGCCATTTCTGCCTCATGTGTATAATTTAAGCAGCCTGTAATCTGCAACAGAGGTAAAATCTGTACCGGAAATTTTAGATCTAGATTACAACATAAAAAAAATCAAGTGAGCATGTGAGAAAGGTTTGGTATGTCAGTTTTGATGCTTAATGTTGCTGTAGTGTATCGTTTTTGGGTTGTAGTAGGTGCAAAAGAGCCGTCTATGAATAACAATTACCACTTGCTGGCGTTCTTATACTAGTGAGATGGTGTTTCTGATGTGTGATGCGCTTTGCACATGTGTTGTATGTGTTTCCCCGCGTGTGTATGTGCTTTCGGTGTTCAAAGCATCTCATTCTAAAATTTATGTTTGCCTTTCACATTTATGCTGAATAACCGCCATTTCACGTTAACTGACATTATGTTTCTACTGCTGAATTTGTTTGAAGTTTTGCCGAGTGTCTGTAAATTTGCTTTTCACTGTCACCACGAATCATCTCAGGTATGTGATAGAAAGTTTCTCTCTTCATCTCATATTTTTCTAAATCTTGTCTAGTTCCTCCGATAACCGAGGACACGGTGAACGGTTATTTTCCAAGCTCTTCTCGAGAGAGATATAGGTTAGAATGGAGTCCAGCCTCCTGGGCACCGCCATAAACTGACGAAGGAGGTCGGACGCACTGTGTCCAAGCTGTCGTACGATGTTATCGGGCGAACTCTGCTGGCGACGCCCGGCCATCGTTGTCGACGCCGATGAACGAGAAGCGCAGTCACATGGAAGCGGTAGAGGGTCACACGGCCACTTCGTGCCAGATCTGCGCCATATGTAGCACTCCCAAGCGTCCATTGTGCTCTACTGCGCCCGGTGATCTTTGAACTGAATATACGAATTAATAATGGTTCAGATGGCTCTAAGCACTATGGAACATAGCATCTGAGGTCATCAGTCCCCTAGATTTAGAACTACTTACACCTAACTAACCTAACGACATCACACAGTTCCATGCCCGAGGCAGGATTCGAACCTGAGACCGTAGCAGCAGTGCGGTTCCGGACTGCAGCGCCTAGAACCGCTCGGCCACAGCGGCCGGCCGTGTTAATAAAATACTCTGAAGTGTCTAGTGATGTAAATTGGATTCAGATAATCTTTCAGTAGATATTCATCAATGGACGTCATAATAAACTAATCGATATTTCTGTCGTATTCGCACCCTTTGTGTCAAATGAGCGGAAGTCTTCAAAGAACAATTGGAAATTATAACTCTCAAATTCTTCTATCGTGTTACACTGACAGAAGCTAACCTGGCACCTATAGGATGGGAGATTTGCGGGTTTAAATCGGTAGGTGTGAACAAAGAATCTTGAATCACTGTACTGAGGGTACTTTCCGAGTACAGCTCGTGAGACGGCCTCGACGACAACGTTTTGCTTCTAATGCTTACAAATAGCCGATTCAGTGCATACACAGGTAGGAGTGAGCAGCTACACGGCTGTTATAACTTACTGATCACCCGTGTTGAAAGAACGGAAAAATGGAGAGATATTTCTGCCTAACAAGAATTACTGGAAAATCGCTGAAAGCCACCCAAGCAGCCGGCAGCAAACATGCAGCACAGGGCAGGAGAATGTGGCTCGCTAGAGAAAGCAGCGAGCGATGCTTTGAACATTGAAACAAAACGGAAATCTTGTTGAGAAACAAAATCTGTGGAGTTTTAAAGCAATAAAGTGTCTACGGAATTGTCAAAAAAGAAAAGACTTCTTCTGGTCGTACGTAAAATTATTCGACGTAGTAAACTCAGCAGACCAGTTGATCATGATGGTACCTAAACAGAAAGACGAATGATCTAATCCTATATCCAGAAAGTGTCTCACTGGAAAAGTACTCACTTTACACCGTCGCAAACAGTCGAAAAGACACACCTAAAAAGAAAGTAGTGTTGAATTGGAAACTAGCTCAAGTCGCCTTCTACAGGAAAGGTCACAGGATGTGGCGCGGTGCACCTTAAATTCTATACGAAATTCGCCAAGAAACTAAAATCAGTTCTAGAAACAGTGTCGTAGGTCGCTGGAACAACGATCTGTGTCATGGGACTGGAGAAAGGAAGCCGGCCGCTGTGGCCGAACGGTTCTGTCATAGTGCTTAGAGCCATTTGAACCATTTTTGGAAAAAGGATCAGGTGACTCCAGCCTATAAGAAGCGCCGCATGGAGAGCGTGAAGAGGTAGAGAATTACCACGACATGCATATATCAAAGCTATTTGAGAACGTAACTTCAGTTTAGTAAACAATAACGTTTTTCTGAATCGAGACTATGACCTTTTATAATGAAATTCTTCCTAAACATGTCCTGTGCGTAACCTGCATTTCAAAGGTAATAGACGTGTCGTAGTTCAAAATGTTCTTGTTAGTGGCGAGGTGAGGTTTCTAAGAAACATAACATACGTATCAGGCAAACTGCATTCCCTACAATGCAATGAAGGGATAATGGTAATGAAATCAACGAAGTTGGAACAACATGACACGACATTGAGACAAACCCGTTCTGAAATGCTGAACCCTAAATGTAACGAATATATGACATCTCCGTGGTAGAATCTGCACCCATGTATCTTCCCTACTATCCAGAGATGTTCTATAACATTTACGCAAAAGGGAATTCCTCTTCCCCTAATCATATCAATTCACTGGACGACAAACCATTTAATTCCCTTTACAAAAGACCCAATATGTCCCTTGCACGCCATTTTAGGGACTGACAGGAATTTATCGACGACACAAAAAATGTTAAACTTACCCGCAAATCATACTGCACCATTAGTCTATCACTGTATTTACTGTCAGATGTCTGACGGGCATAATGCCCCGTGGAAGGTGTCACAATTTGCATATTTTATAGATTCTGTTTATGACGTGTGTGTTTCCTTCAGATAATTTGTTTGCTATTATATCTGGTCCATTCATCAATTATGCGTATCAGCTGCAGCATCATCAGAGTGATACTTTTGGTTACGAGTAGGACTGTTAATATTTTAAAAATACTGGGAATCCGATATATCGGTATTTAAATAAACGTCGTCATCGGCTCTGGATATAACGAAAACAGTATCAATATATAGACGGGAAAGATATCGACGTACCAGCCTATGAAAATATCAGCTGCACGTTATAAATACACTGCCAATTTTAGAGCTGTATGTCTAAATACAGATTTATTATTAGATATTTTATACATCAACAAGCTAGCAGCCTACCTATCCTCCCTTAGACCAATAGCTAAAAGGAAACTATGCACGTTCACGCTTGGTGATAACAACTTTGCTAAGAATGGTAACTGCACAATGAAAAATCTCCGATGCGTCCGTCATTTGGTTTCGCCACATATCGGATTTCTTCCGTACACTTCATGACGACTTGCACGTTTTTTTCATTTCTGCCAACGCCAACGATCTAGCATTTGTAGTGTTAAAATTGCGTGAAGAACCTAAAAGTTGCAGTTTCTGTTGGAACCGCCGAGCACCCATTACGTCGGAACTTACCCTCACGCGACCAATCTTGTCATTTAGATTTTTATTCATCATTTTCAGCAAATTTTTTTGAAGATGGACGATGTGAAGAAATAGCGCCTTAGTTGCTGTTTTTTCACATCGGAAATCATCTTCAGTTCACACCTCACCCCCCCCCCCCCCCTCCAGTGCAACTGGACTACTATTGTGCCACATATACTTGCTTCACTGAGTCAAAGGGAAAGAGAGGACGTGATGAAAGCTCCTCTGGTCAGAGGAGTACAGGGTAATATCAACAACAGCAGAGAATGTTATAACAGGAGTAGGATTCGTTAGGAATAGGAAGGTAGGGCAGAGAGTGTGTTAATGTGAACAGTTCAATGATAAGGTTGTTCTTATCAGAATCTACAGCAAACCAATACCGACAATGACAGTTCAGGTACACATGCCGACGTCGCAAGCTGAAGATGAAGAGATAGAGAAACTATATGAGGTTACTGAAAGGATACTACAGTACGCAAAGGAAGACGAATATCTAGTAGTCACTGGGGACAGGAATGTAGTTGGAGGGGAAGGAATAGAAGAAAAGGTTAAAGGCGAATATGGGTTTGGGGCAAAGAATGAGAGAGGAGAAATACTAATAGAGTTCTGTAATAAATTTCAGCTAGTACTAGCGAACACTCTGTTCAAGAATCACAAGTGGAGGAGGAGGTATACTTGGAAAAGGCCGGGTGATGCGGGACGATTTCAGTTAGATTATATCATGGTCAGACAGAGATTCCGAAATCAGATACTGGACAGCAAGGTGTACCCAGAAGTATATACAGACTGAAATCACAATTTAATAATGATGTAGAGTAGGCTGAAGTTTAAGAGATTATTCAGGAAGAATCATTAAAGTGGAATACGGAAGTTCTAAGGAATGGCTCAAATGGCTCTGAGCACTATGGGACTTAACATCTTAGGTCATCAGTCCCCTAGAACTTAGAACTACTTAAACCTAACTAACCTAAGGACATGACACACATCCATGCCCGAGGCAGGATTCGAACCTGCGACCGTAGCAGTCCCGCGGTTCCGGACTGCAGCGCTAGAACCGCACGACCACCGCGGCCGGCTTCTAAGGAATGACGAGACTCGCTTGAAGTTTTCTAAAGCTATAGACACAGTAATAAGGAATATCTAAGTAGGCATTACAATTGAAGAGGAATGTACGTCTCTAAAAAGAGCAATAACAGAAGTTGGAAAGAAAAACATAGGTACATAGAAGGTAACTGCGAAGAAACCATAGGTTTCAGTTGATCGATGAAAGAAGGAAGTACAAAAATATCCAGGGAAATTCAGGGATTCAGAAACACTAGTCGCTGAGGAATGAAATAAATAAGAAGTGCAGCTAAGTTCAGATGAAATGGCTGTATGAAAAATGTGAATAAACCAAAAAATAAATGATTATCAGAGAGACTGAGTCAGCATGTGGGAAAGTCAAAACAACCTTCGGTGAAATTAAAAGCAAGGGAGATAACATCAAGAGTGTAACGGGGACTCCACTGTTACATGCAGAGAAGAGAGCGGGTAAGTGGAAATGATACATTGAAAGCCTCTGTGAGGGGGAAGGTTTGTCTGATGTGATAGAAGAAGAAACAGGAGTCGATTTAGAAGAGATAGGGAAACCAGTATTCGAATAGGAATTTAAGAGGGTTTTGGAGGATCAAATAAGGCAGGAGGGATAGATAACATTCCATCAGAATTTCTGAAATCACTGGGGGAAGTGGCAACAAAACGACTATTCACGTTGGTGTGTAGAATGTGTGAGTCCAACGACATGCCCTCTGACTTTCGGAAAAGTATCATCCATACAATTCCGAAGACTGCAAGAGCTGATAAGTACGAGAATTATCGCACAATTAACTTGACAGCTCATGCATCCAAGTTGCTGTCAAGAATAATACACAGAAGAATGGAAAAGAAAATTGAAGATTTGTTAGGTGAGGTTAAGTTTGGCTTTAGGGAAGGTAAAGGCACCAGAAAAGCAATTCTATCGTTTCGGATGATAATGGAAGCAAGACTAAAGAAAAATCAAGACACACTCATAGGTTTTGTCGACCATGAAAAAGGGTTAGATAGTGTAAAATGGTGCAAGATGTTCGAAATTCTGAGAAAAATAGGGTAAGCTATAGGTAGAGACGAGTGATATAGAACATGTATTAGGGCCAACAGGGAATAATAAGAGTAGACGACCAAGAATGAAGTGCTCGGATTAAAAAGGGTGTAAGACAGGAATGTAGTTTTTCGTCCCTACTGTTCAATCTGTACATCGAAGAAGCAATGATGGAAATAAAAGAAAGGTTCAGGAATGGAATCAAAATTCAAGGTGAAAGGATATCAATGATACGAGTCGCTGATGAAACTGCTATCCTGAGTGAATGTGAAGAAGAATTTGAGGATCTGCTGAACGGAATAAACAGTCTAATGAGAAGCAGAATATGGATTGAGAGTAAATCGAAGAAGGATGAATGTAACGAGAATTAGAAAAAAATGAGAAAAGCGACAAACTTAACGCCAGTAGATGAGCTACTGCAACAGAACAGATTCGAACCACTTGAGATGTGGTGCTACAGACGAATATTGAAAATTAGGTGGATTGACAAGATAAAGAAAGAGGAGGTTCTGCGCACAATCGGAGAATCCTACTACACCGCACATGAGCACAAAGCTTTTTACTTCAAACATGGCACACGAGCACAGAGATTTTTCCTTTAAACAGGCAGCGATAAACTGATCAACTCGGATTACGCGACGTAACTGTGCTACGAAAGAACGACAGTGCAGAATAATTTAATTTCATTGTCGTCTGTTTCTCTGTTGTCAGTGAACAGTTGAAGCACACCTGCTGGCTGGAATTTGCTTCTGTTTCTCACGTCGCTGGAGTTTTAGCTGGGACACATATATGTTCTGAATATTCTTGACACTGTCTTTCTGATTTAAAATCTTTGAAATTTCTTGCAGTGAAGTGTTCTGGATCGAATCTTATCCCACTTATTCTTAGCGGTTTTAGCGGTTTCTGTGGGCAGCGAAGACAGACTACGAAATTTAAGTAGTCTTGTTGGCAGTTGATGTGGTGTGTTGTCATTTGTGTGAACGTTGTTGTTATGTCTACACGAAAATGCATCTTTTGTTCCAACATAAAATAAAAATAATCTTTCCTCGAAGAAAAAAGCTTAGTTAAGAAGTGTAATATAAAATTTGCAAATGGTTCAAATGGCTCTGAGCACTATGGGACTCAACTGCTGAGGTCATTAGTCCCCTAGAACTTAGAACTAGTTAAACCTAACTAACCTAAGGACATCACAAACATCCATGCCCGAGGCAGGATTCGAACCTGCGACCGTAGCGGTCTTGCGGTTCCAGACTGCAGCGCCTTTAACCGCACGGCCACTTCGGCCGGCTATAAAATTTGCAACGCCACCTACTATTCGACTGTACAGAGTGGGAACTTTGATATCGTGCAGGCTGCAGCATAATAAATGGAACAAACGAAAGTTGGTTTCTTCTTCTTATTTCGCCAAAAAAGTAACTAAGTAAATAAATTAATTAAATTCTTACAACTGTGGTGAAGTGTATTTCACACATTATTAGACACTCTGCTTACGTTCTTTTCGTATGAACATGTGTTTAAAAATGTAAAACATTCCCAGTATCAACATGTTTTTTTTAACTGTGTCATTAAATCTAAGCTCAGTAATTCAAGACCACAGAGCTTTCACATTAATTACAGTAATGAGGGGCTGACTTGCTACCCTCCCATAATTTCTACAAGAAATTTGAGTAGAGTCGGGTTTTACATACTAAGGCCAACACATGTTACGGTATTTCAGAAACTGCTGATTAGCTTATCACAGCTTTTCAGGGGTACCGGTATTTTCATGGGGAAAATATGGTAGGGTTAAGTAGACTCCGACCACATCCTCGTAATAATAACGTTTCAAACACTGTATTGTAGATTACTGTCCTGGTAGATTACTTCAAAATATTTTCAACAATCATGAAGATGATACCAGGCAGAAACCCATTGTTAAATTTCCTTTCAGTCACCACGTAAACTACCGGGTGATAAAAAAGTCAGTATAAATTTGAAAACTTAATAAACCACGGAATAATGTAGATAGAGAGGTAAAAATTGACTCACATGCTTGGAATGACATGAGGTTTTATTAGAACGCAAGAAAACAAAGTTCACGAAATGTCCGACAGATGGCGCTGGACAGCAAAACGTCAGTGACTGCGCATGACAATCGTGTATAAAAGGAGGTGTAATGAGAGAGAGAATGAGATGCGCCAGCAGTCGCATCATGTTGACGTTACCTGAAAAGGTGCTTTTAGTGAAGGTGCTTTTAGTGAAGCTGTATTATCAGAATGGGGAATGTGCTAGTTTAGCGTTACGATCCTATCGCCATAGGAAAGGGATTCGAACGGGTAAAGGTCCGTTGACAAATGCAGCTGTGGCGAGAATGCTTTCGAAGATCGAAGCCACGGGTTGCTTAGATGATAGACCCCTTAGCGGCCACCGAGCACAAGGCGTAATGCTGCTGAGACAGTTCAGGAAGGAATGGAGACTGTAGCGGGTTCGTCTATGCACGGGGAAGTCAGCGCTCGTGCAGTCGCACGTCGCACCGGCATTTCATACGCTACTGTTTGGTTGGCACTTAGGCGTACCCTCCGATGCTCTCCGTACAAAATCAATCGGCATCATGAACTGTTACCTGGAGATTTAGTGAAACGGAGGTCATTTGCGGTGTGGGCGTTTCAAAAGATGGCGGAAGATGACGATTGGTTGAGTAACGTGTTGTGGACCGACGAAGCTCATTTCACGCTCCGAGGGTCTGTCAACGCCCACAACTGCAGAATTTGGGCTACCGAAAATACTAGAACTGTCACGGAAACTCATCGTGCCTTTTTTCTTCGAGGAAATGCGTGATTCTGGGTTTGTAACTGCTACCGTGATGGGTGAGAGGTACGGCGATATGTTACAGAATCACATCATCCCCAGCCTGGCTGATAAACACCTGATGGAACGTACGATGTTTATGCAGGATGGCGCTCCACCCCATATTGGTAGACGCGTGAAAGATCTCTTGCGCGCGTCGTTTGGTGACGATCGTATGCTCAGCCGCCACTTTCGTCATGCGTGGCCTTCCAGGTCCCCAGACCTCAGACCGTGCGATTACTGGCTTTGGGGTTACCTGAAGTCGCAAGTGTATCGTGATCGACCGACATCTGTAGGGATGCTGAAAGACAACATCCGACGCCAATGCCTCACCATGACTCCGGACATGCTTTACAGTGCTGTTCACAACATTATTCCTCGGCTACAGCTATTGTTGAGGAATGATGGTTGACATATTGAGCATTTCCTGTAAAGAACATCATCTTTGCTTTGTCTTACTTTGTTATGCTAATTATTGCTATTGTGATCAGATGAAGCTCCATCTATCGGACATTATTTGAACTTTTGTATTTTTTTCCTTTGTTCTAATAAAACCCCATGTAATTCCAAGCATGTGTGTCAATTTGTACCTCTCTATCTACATTATTCCGTGATTTATTCAGTTTTCAAATTTATACTGACTTTTTGATCACGCGGTATGTATATTTCCAAGCTTGTATTGTCGAATTTCGTTCTTAAGGCTTATTTAAACTAGCAAGTCGTTTAACAATATTATAAATTTTTGTCGTTTGTAAGCGCAGTTATTTTAAAAACGTAATTGTTGAAATGAGTACAGAACAAAAATGCCGTCCCGCTTAAGGTGCCGCCCCTAGGGCACGTGGGTAGTGGGCCTGTATGTAAATCCGCCACTGACTATCTCAGCTTACGAGAGGGATGTCTGCGTCGACAGTTACATGGAAATAGCTGTTTCGTTGCTCGTTATTATGATCTGTGGTAACGCAACGTTACTAGTCAAAGTAATCTATAGTAGATCGTTTCAGATTCCAAAAGCATTTCCGTTGCGTTGAATGCTTGCCTGTGGCGAGTTATTTTTTAGGGTACTTATATCGCGTAATAATGTTATTTTCTTTGGGCTTTATTCACGTTGCGCAGAGAGTATCTTTAATCAGGGCAGTGCACTGCTACTAGAGGAGTCATATCGGATTTTATACACGCGATATAAGCTTCTACTGTTTTAACCCCAAAGGCCTTCATACGCCGTTTGTGGGTAAATTCATAGATGAAGACAACAGTCATAGGGTAGGTTTCATTTAGGTCTGGCGACGTCCGCAGAGCCCAATTACTAAGAGGAATGCTCGTGCAAAACAGGAAATCCAGGTTCAAGTGAGCCTGCCGAAGTTTTTAATAGTTTTGAAATATTTATTAAATATTCTGCTTGGTGATTGTAAGAGCAGAGTGTGTCCTTTAACGTAGCATACGCTAGTCGGCGAGTTTCCGTTATACAGGGTCCGGCGGAAACGTCTCACGTATTTGAAGAGGCCACTATGTGAGTTGAGGTGGGGTTCTCATATGGATTATGTATCGGTGGATAGCGGTGTGCGTGCCGGTTTCGTCAGGCGCGATGGGGAACACCGTGCGTAGGTTGTGGAGGAGTGCATTCGCACAGGTGGTTCTGTGATCACAACTCAGCGATCATCTCGTGACCGTTCGAAGTTAGTAGAGCACTTGCCCGCGAAAGGCAAAGGTCCCGAGTTCGAGTCAAAGGTCCCGAGT
The DNA here is from genome assembly GCF_021461385.2 of Schistocerca piceifrons. Taxonomy (NCBI): domain Eukaryota; kingdom Metazoa; phylum Arthropoda; class Insecta; order Orthoptera; family Acrididae; genus Schistocerca; species Schistocerca piceifrons. The sequence continues at coordinate 297,447,564 of NC_060140.1, read as the reverse complement.
TCGAGTCTCGGTCCGGTACACAGTTTTAATCTGCCAGGAAGTTTCACATCAGCGCACACTCCGCTGCAGAGTGAAAATCTCATTCTGTCTCAGTATTCATCGGAAGGACTTAGTCTGAGATGGTACATCGTTTGATGACTTACAAACTAAGTCGCGGATACGGTTCCTTATCGTAGGTGAGGGCCGTTATTTGTTGTAAGTGCACGACGGTACCGCCTCAGACGGCGCGGCATCTGGCACCTGAACTCGCGACTTCCACTGGATGTGTTGTATCGAGGCAAACGATGTACTTGAGGCGTTGGCAGAGTGGCCTTAACTGTCGGACCTGCTGTATGTGCATCTCTGATGCGTCTTCACAGATGAGTACGTCTAGGGTGGAGTCGTCAACATGCTACCTGAACGGTCGAGCAGTGGGTCAATGTTATTTACACAGATGCGTCCCGATTTGGTCTGGTAAGAGATTCTCGATGAATTCACATTTGGAGGGAGCGTGGAACACGGTTTAGGGACCAAAACAGTGGAAAAATAGTGATATCGATGAGGAGCCCTAATGGTGAGAGCAGGAATCACTCGACCACCATAACACCTCTTCATGAAATTGTACGGGTGAATCAGCAAGTGTTAACTACTGACAGATACCGTGAAGAGGTCTTGTGATCTCACGCGCGGTTGTTACGAGATTATGTGGGCCCAGACTTCGTAATGATGGACGTTTATGCTCGCTCTCATACAGCACAAGTGGTTGATGTTTTCTAAGAAATGGGAGATATTGCACGCATGGCGTGGCCTGCTTGCTCTCCCGATTTAAATCCCGTAGAGCATGTCTGGGATGCACTAGGGAGACGAGTTGCACCACGTCAGCACCCTCCAGCCACTCTTCAAGATTTGCGAGCAGATCTGCAGGAAGGATGGGCGTTACTGCCTCAACATGAGATTGGTGACATCATTCACAGAGTGCTCCGTCGCTGTCAGACTTGTATTGCTGCCAGACGAGGTCACAACCCATACTGAGCACAGTTGTCAGAATGTGTGTTCAAATTAGTTACGTTAGAAGAAATGAAGAACATTTTTGTCTACCGTTATGCATGTTGCAGTTGTTTACATTCTGTATTCTTTACATTGTTTCTACTTTACTATCACCTGTTTCTACTGTTTTGTGGCAAAATAAATGCAACATTGCAAAATTTCCATTTGTTGCCTTACTTTTGGACATCAATGTAAAATACGCTGTGTTATTATGGAAGAGATGGTGGGGAACCTTATACGATCCAGAGCTGCTCGCGGATACATATAGTTACTGAGTAGGCTTCTTTAGATTGTTGACCCAACCTAGGATTTGGATAAACTCCTGTAAGTCTGGGTTGCATTCTTTAGTAACTATAATGTTATGATTCCATTATAATAGAAATTGCAGTGGAAGGAGGCACAGTCGTGTTATTTAACGACGGCGATTACCGCTTAAACATCCTATTTTCGGTTATACCGGTTTCATTCGTCTCCAGTTTAACTTTACTGTTAAAACCGCTATAAGTAACCAGTTCTGAGATCATGGATTCTCGGTTTTGTTGCTATTATTTCGAATAATAAACGTAGAATTCGAACAGACTGAAATATTCTAATGAAGGTGAGGGACGAGGAGAGGACGATCGATATTGGCTTGAGGCATGGCATCGTGTCCAGCAGAGATGGCGAAGACGAAGGAGACGGGTGCGGCGTTGGTGAGAGGGAAAAGTCATGAGTTAATGACTTTCATGCATCGTCACTTTTGGGTGCTACCAATTTTTCACCTCAAATAAACCAAAAAATTAAAGGTTCAGTTATTATCCCAAATTATTCATATATCAATCAAATTTCCCTTCCTTTCCGAGGGACAATGAAAAATTTTTCTCCCCATATGATTTCCCAAATTTGCTGCACCTTCTCCCGTTTTTAATTTTCAAAGCAAATGGAGCACTGTACGTTTTTATTCTTCCAAAGCAAATGGAGCACTGTACTTCATTGCTATAGCTCTTCGTAAAGTACTTCCAACCTCGGGATGGTGGCATTCTATAATACAACCGGCCGGCCGTTGTGACCGAGCGGTTCTAGGCGCTTCGGTCCGTAACCGCGGTGCTGCTATGGTTGCAGGTTCGAATCCTGCCTCGGGCATGGATGTGTGTGGTGTCCTTAGGTTAGTTAGGTTTAAGTAGTTCTAAGTCTAGGGGACTGATGACCTCAGATGTTAAGTCCCATAGTGCTTAGAGCCATTTTTGTAATACAACCAATGTCCGACGACTACTGTAAAAAAATGGGGAACGTCTTTCATACTACATGTACACTCTTATCATGCTATGGGGCACACCACGCTTTCCCGATTTTCTACAAGAACCTAGTATTTCAAAGCAACGCAAATTTTACAAATGAACATTGCTCATTTTCGAAAAAGGATCTAACAAAAACTAAAATTTTAGCACTGCTATTACGGCAAATTTCTGTGTCGGTGTTTCATTCTCTTATGAGTAAAACATGAAAAAAGCTATTATCATCGAGACCAAACAAATACCGAAAACTACCAGCTATTGAGAGCTAGAATACCTCTATCGATTTGAACCGGTCGGTTTTTCCCATTCCTCGTGTGATTTATGTCTCCGAATTTTATACCAAGTACACATCGTTGGAAGTTGAACTGCTGCAGTCACTAAGACGTTGAGAATTTTCTTGAAGATGGGTTAAATTCAAGAAAGCGTTAGTAAAGCTATTAACATATTGTGAAAAGCAGCTACTATCTACTAATAGATAGCATTTTGTCAAACATTTTTCCATCCATTTTAAGAGGATGTATTGTCTTCGTTTTTTGGAGACTTTTTTTCTCAGTAACCAAGTATTGAGTTATCTGATATTAATAGGACGTCTGCTACCATTAAGTCAGGTGTATTTAATAAATTTAGGCTATTTGTTGACAGTTAAACTAAAAAAAGCCACGATTGCCCCTTGCATTGGCGATAGCAGCTGAATTTTCATGAAATTACGTAAGCTCGTCAGAGCTGCCGTCGTCCGCTGTTTCTATCACCCCATGATGGAAGAAGACTGGTCCACATCTTCTTCGGCACCGAAATCTAGATGACATTCAATTTCACGCCCTCCTCCTTCGTACTGAGGTTCTTGGAGTGTTTTACAATCTCTATGGCCTCTCTGTATAGCCTTTCATGGTATCCGCTTGTGGCTGCCAGTACTTGAGTCCTATCAAAATGGATGCGGTGGTCTTCTGGCTAAAGCACGTTCCTCAACAGCTGATCTGTCAGTCTCCACTCTTCTGCAATTGCGTTCGTGCTCTTCTTGTCGGTTTTTGACTGTTTCTTCTGTAGTATCCACATACACCTTCTCACATCAACACGGAGTCTTATAAATTCCAGCTTTTTACGGCGGTTGGAGAGCATCCTTGGCCGATTTTAGGTGCTCTTGCATTTTCCGTGTGGGTGTGCAGATTATGCGATGTTCCGCTTTTTCAGGATTTTTCGTATCCGGTCGGTAACGTCGTTAATGAATGGCTCTAAGCACTGTCGGACTTAACATCTGAGGTCATCAGTCTCCTAGAAGTAGAACTATTCAAACCTAACTAACCTAAGGACATCACACACGTCCATGCCCGAGGCAGGATTCGAACCTGCGACAGTAGCAGCAGCGTAGCTCCGGAATGAAGCTCCTAGAACCGCTCGGTCACAACGGCCGGCGAACGACAGGAAAACTTTAGTTTTCACCGGTGTTTGAGCATCGCTATGATTTCTGCACGGTGGTCTTAATGCTTTTTTAACCTCAGTGAACGAATAACCATTATTGAGCAATGCATTGGTGCGGTGTTTTAACACTGCGTCAAGGAGCTCTGAGTTTTAAGGTGGAATCAATTCGACCACGGCATTAATGCCCGGAACATTTTATTAACTGTGAGAATCTAGACCTTCCCCCCATAAAATACGAGTATGTAACCAAGAGGTTTAGATTTATAAAGCAGGATGTGATGCGAAGTATCCCAAAGGTATTAAAGAAATCCTGAGAAAGCATTAAAAAAAGGGAAAAACGAAATAATTTCAACTATAATCCTAATCCATTTTTACCTTGCGCCCTTTATCTAGTAACACCACAAGGATGACAGACGTTGAGATGAGCTCGTTCAGGACCCCTGGAGGGATTCTGGGAGGTAATGACGGCGACAGCGTGGGCCAGGTAAATCAGAAAACAGACGGCGAGATCTGACAGTCACGTGCGGCTATTCGTGTCATTCTCTCAAGCCTCGTACACACGACACGCCTGGAAAGAGGGGACAAAGTCGCCACTCACCATGTGCTCGAAGGCGAGGGGGACCAACAGCCATGAGACGTCGTCCACACTGAGAGAGAGCAGCTGCGCCGAGTCTCGCCAGTAGCTGGAGAGGTGTTCCAGGTAGACCACCACCTTGGCCTGGAGTTCTGGACAAAAAGACGACGACTTACTAGTGATCAGATTTCTGTAGAAGCACAGCTTTCACTTTCTGGCTTCACCAGCTCACGGAGTGTATGATGCAGGTATAACTTACTTTTTGAATATAGATCAATACGCGCTGCCGGAAATGGTGAGAGTTGCAGCATGGACACCTTGATCGAACACTACCAAACTCATACTCTGGTATTTTTAGCCCTGTGTCATACCTGGATCGAAATTTCATCCCAATGAGTCTGTATTTTCTGTATACAAAAAAGACATTCCTACAGATTAAGAACGGTGTGAATGCACTAGCAATTGTGATTGTCTAACGCTACTGGAACTATTCAGGGTACATCATTACAACTCAGACCACATAAAAACATTAAATCTACATCTACATCCATACTCCGCAAGCCATCTGACGGTGTGTGGTGGAGAGTACTTTGAGTACCTCTACCGGTTTTCCCTTCTTTTCCAGTCTCGTATTGTTCGTGGAAAGAAAGATTGTCGGTTTGCCTCTGTGTGGACTCTAATCTCTCTGATTTTATCCTCATGGTCTCTTCGCGAGATATACGTAGGAGGGAGCAATATACTGCTTGACTCCTCGGTGAAGGTATGTTCTCGAAAATTCAACAAAAGCCCGTACCGAGCTACTGAGCGTCTCTCCTGCAGAGTCTTCCACTAGAGTTTATCTATCATCTCCGTAACGCTTTCGGGATCACTAAATGATCCTGTAACGAAGCGCGCTGCTCTTCGTTGGATCTTCTCTTTCTCCTCTATCAACCCTATCTGGTACGGATCCCGCACTGGCGAGCAGTATTCAAGCAGTGGGCGAACAAGTGTACTGTAACCTACTTCCTTTGTTTTCGGATTGCATTTCCTTAGGATTCTTCCAATGAATCTCAATCTGGCATCTGCTTTACCGACGATCAACTTTATATGATCATTCCATTTTAAATCACTCCTAATGCCTACTCCCAGATAATTTATGGAATCAACTGCTTCCACTTGCTGACCTGCTCTATTGTAGCTAAATGATAAAGGGTCTTTCTTTCTATGTATTCGCAGCACATTACACTTGTCTACATTGAGATTCAATTGGGATTCCCTGCACCATGCGTCAATTCGTTTCAGATCCTGCTGCATTTCAGTACAATTTTCCATTCTTACAACCTCTCGATGTACCACAGCATCATCCGCAATAAGCCTCAGTGAACTTCCGATATTATCCACAAGGTCATTTATGTATATTGTGAATAGCAACGGTCCTACGACACTTCCCTGCAGCACACCTGAAATCATTCTTACTTCGGAAGACTTCTCTCCATTGAGAATGACATGCTGCGTTCTGTTATCTAGGAACTCTTTAATCCAATCACACAATTGGTCTAATAGTCCATATGCTCTTACTTTGTTCATTAAACGACTGTGGGGAACTGTCTCGAACGCCTTGCGGAAGTCAAGAAACACGGCATATACCTGGGAACCCGTGTCTATGGCCCTCTGTGTCTCGTGGACGAATAGCGCGAGCTGTGTTTCACACGATCGTCTTTTTCGAAACCCATGCTGATTCCTACAGAGTAGAATACTAGTCTCCAGAAAAGTCATTATACTCGAACATATCACGTGTTCCAAAATTCTACAACTGATCGACGTTAGAGATATAGGTCTATAGTTCTGCACATTTGTTCGACGTCCCTTCTTGAAAACGGGGATGACCTGTGCCCTTTTCCAATCCTTTGGAACGCTACGCTCTTCTAGAGACCTACGGTACACCGCTGCAAGAAGGGGGGCAAGTTCCTTCCCGTACTCTGTGTAAAATCGAACTGGTATCCCATCAGATTCAGCGGCCTTTCCTCTTTTGAGCGATTTTAATTGTTTTTCTATCCCTCTGTCATGTATTTCGATATTTACAATTTTGTCATCATTTAATATTTCGGCCTTTAGTCTGTCATCCTCTGTTTCAGTACCATATGATGTGTAAAGGATGTGTACAAGCTGTTATCACCGTCTTTCTCTCTCTGGCAAAGGTCGGGTCTTTGGGATGAGGGATTCGATTAGAAAACAGTACCGACAGAGCGCACAGTTAGCTGTAGAACAATGGTTGCAGAGCGTGTGGTGACGAGTTGGAATTAGGCAGCAGTGTGGCAGGGAGAACACCGACTATCGGAAGAGGTCAATGAAAGCTCGGTTGAGCTGTGGAGTTGCTGTTTGTTGTTTACCACTAACATGCGTGTGGAAGAACCGGAGTCAACTGCCACACGGAGAGGCACTCTGCAGTGTTCAACGGTTGATATTGCTTCTGTCTGTGGTGGTTAAATCAACGTTGCTTCTTCCTGGTCAAAGACTGTAGGAAGCAGTAATGCCCGCGATGCATACCTCTACAGCTACTGGAATTGTAGTGAGAGGAGCTGTTGGATACGACAATATGAACGATTTCCTAATTGTTGGAGGCAGGCTGAACGCTCGCAGAATATGGTAAGACTGTTAAACACTTTTGTCGTACCATTCATGTGCATGGTACCAGTAGGCATATTCCAGCAGATTAACAAAGGGCCTTACGCGCCATAAACACGGTGAGGAATCTATAGATCGGTGAGTGGCCAGCGCTGTTTCATGATCTGTCAGTCGCAGAGCATGTGTGGGATGTGATTAGGAGGACGTACAGCAACCTCCAGACAGCGTCCGTCATAAACTGACACATCATGTATCAAGCACTCCGTCTTCAGGCCACGAGTGGCCTACCAGGACCATCCGACCGCCGTGTCATCCTCGGTGGAGGATGTGGGTAGGAGGGGCGTGGGGTCAGTACACCACTCTCCCGGTCGTAAGGTGGTATTCTTGAGCGAAGCCGCTACTATTCGGTCGAGTAGTTCCCCAATTGGCATCTCGAGGCCGAGTGCATCCCGAAAAATGGCAAAAGCGCATGGCGGCCTGGATGGTGAGCCATCCAAGTGCCGACCACGCCCGACAGCGCTTAACTTCGGTGTTCTCACGGGAACCGGTGTAACCACTACGGCAAGGCCGTTGCCTTACCATGTATCAAGCATTGCAAGAATTTTTTCAAGACGACCTAATGAAAGCGTTTGTGAAGACAGACATGACTTCCGAATAAAATGAAACCTTAATCGTTTAATACCCGTTATTTGATGAACATCTCAAAAAATGGTTCAAATGGCTCTGAGCACTATGGGACTTAACATCTGAGATCATCATTCCTCTAGAACGTAGAACTACTTAAACCTAACTAATCTAAGGACATCACCACAATCATGCCCGAGGCAGGATTCAAACCTGCGACCGTAGCGGTCGGGCGGCTCCAGACTAAAGCGCCTAGAACCGCTCGGCCACGCCGGCCAGCTACAAATGTCCACAAACTTGGATATACATATGGCAATGGGGCTCTCTGCTAACGCTTCCTATTTCCGTCAGTGTGTGTTAATTTTTTTTTTTTGTGGTCTTCAGTCCAGAGACTGGTTTGATGCAGCTCTCCATGCTACTCTACTCTGTGCAAGCTTCTTCATCTCCCAGTACCTTCTGCAACCTACAGCCTTCTGAATCTGTTTAGTGTATTCATCTCTTGGTCTCACTTTACGATCTTTACCCTCCATACTGCCCTCCAATACTAAATTGGTGATCCCTTGACGCCTCAGAATATGCCCCACCAACCGATCCCTTCTCCTACTCAAGTTGTGCTGCAAATTTCTCTTCTCTCCAATTCTATTCAGTACCTCCTCATTAGTTATGTGATCTACCCATCTAATCTTCAGCATTCTTCTGTAGCACCACATTTCGAAATCTTTTATTCTCTTCTTGTCTAAATTATTTATCATCCACGTTTCACTTCCATACATGGCTATACTCCATACAAATACTTTCAGAAACGACTTTCTGACACTTAAATCTATACTCGATGTTAACAAATTTCTCTTCTTCAGAAACGCTTTCCTTGCCATTGCCAGTCTACATTTTATATCCTCTACGTCGCCCATCATCAGTTATTTAGCTCCCCAAATAACAAAACTCCTTTACTACTTGAAGTGTCTCATTTCCTAATCTAACTCTCTCAGCATCACCCGATGTAATTCGACTACATTCCATTATCCTTGTTTTGCTTTTGTTGATGTTCATCTTATATCCTCCTTTCAAGACACTGTCCATTCCGTTCAACTGCTCTTCCAAGTTCTTTGCTATCTCTAACAGAATTACAATGTTATCGGCGAACGTCAAAGTTTTTATTTCTTCTCCATGGATTTTAATTCCTGCTCCAATTTTTTCTTTTGTTTCCTTTACTGCTTGCTCAATATACAGATTGAATAACATCGGGGAGAGGCTACAACCATGTCTCACTCCCTTCCCAACCACTGCTTCCCTTTCATGCCCCTCGACTCTTATAACTGCCATCTGGTTTCTGTACAAATTGTAAATAGCCTTTCGCTCCCTGTATTTTACCCCTGCCACCTTCAGAATTAGAAAACGGCACAAACATGGCTTCTATAACCCCTCCCTTCCAATGACCAGTTAACCTCTTCTGTAGGTTCACTTCTCTTCGTTTCGCAGCCATGTTTTTCTATTAGTATCTAGTAAATACGTTTTCTTAGGAATGTGTATAAATGACGGTGTTTGTTGAACTGAAATATTTATTATAATTTATTATCATCATGTATTGACGACATAATGACTTGTACGTTGTTACGCTTAAGGATGTTAGGAATCGTCAAGGGTACTCCAAGATAGCAAATCAGAGACACAATGCAGTGAGCAGACAAATGTGGAAATGTTTAGGTTACCGTAGATAAATAATGACACTAGAACTGTATAATTGCAGACATTCTGGGCAGCTGTCTCACGGGAAAGTATAACTTCAGAGAATTAACTGGTAAGTCCACCCACCGACTAGACGCTGTTTTAAGATGTCTAACTAGAGGATGGCCACGAAAGGCACGTCTTAGTAGAGGCAGCAAGCTTGATACTTGCTATCGACAACGGCGACGTCAGTGAGTTTGCACAGGTTAAAGAGCTACTACAGCAGTCCCCAACCGCAGCAGGAGGGAGAGCGGGGCTAAGTGACGTAAAACGCTGTTGTTCCTGGCCGTAAAAGGAGTGGCAGTGACGTTCAGCTGTCAATAGCAAACTTGGAATTTGTTAATGTAAAATCCAGAAGCATCTCTACCTAACCATTAGGAGTAGGGGAGGAATCTAAATATGTTTGAGCAGAGGCTTCCTGGAGGTGCAGGGCGAGTCGCTAGATTGGCAGAAGCTTGTTAAGTTCTGGGGGAATGGTGGATCGACCATAGGAAGGGAGAAATAGTGGTTCGTAACGATTCTTAATAAACCCGAATTTTTGCATTCAGAGGGAGTTCTCAGTCAGATCCCAGGGGCGAAGGTCCCCATATCGCTCGTGGCTACCCTCAGTAGGCCCCGAAATATATATTTTTCTCACTTGGAGTGCTGTTCTCAAGTTTGTACTTAACGTGCTGCTAGCGTTCACTACTTCTGTTTAACACTTATCCCGAGATTTCAGACATTGAGTTCTGTTGTGCAGCTAATTGTCTCCTTTGTTTTTTTCTAATGTTTAGAATCAGCCTTCAGTGTAGTAGTTAGTGTGATCGCAAATAAATGGTGTTAATCAGACTTCTGAATTCCATGAGTTTCGTGCTGCAAGCATCCTGTAGACTTCCAGAATCCGCGCCTCTAGTAGGTGCTGATCCAAGTCATCAAGCAACCTTCTCTGAGAATCTATCTTTCCGCATTTGTTCCTCACCGCTCCTAAATTGCAGACTAACTTAACCCCCCCCCCCCTCCCCCTGACTTTCCGCAGGCCGCGGTGGCCGAGCGGTTCTAGGCACTACAGCCTGGAACCGCGCGATCGCTACGGTCCCAGGTTCGTATCCTGCCTCGGGCATGGATGTGTGTGATGTCCTTAGGTTAGTTAAGTTTAAGTAGTTCTAAGTTCTAGGGGACTGATGACCTCAGAAGTTAAGTTCCATAGTGCTCAGAGCCATTTGAACCATTTGAATCTGACTTTCCTCTCTCCTGTGTCAGGACAAGACATTAATATTATTTCATCGTTAGTATTGTGTGCAAGTTGAAAAATCAACTTTAATGAACATCTCTCAGTATTCCAGATTTGATGTAAGAGATGGACAGACAACCCTCACCTTGATAGTTAAATGTAAGCACTCTGGACAAAGAATTATTATCCACTCGCCTCTCCTGGCAACGACCTCAACTTAGAGAGGAACAAAGTGCTCAAGATTCTTCAGGTATGCCATATTCAGCTGTATCCCCACCTTAATGATCCCCATCATCACCATCGACTTCAATGGAAGTCATTTTGGCCCGTTCCGCATCGGAATCATTCAGGCCATCCTTTCAAGTGACTTCGCACGTTTCTCTTTCCTTTTGGTATGTACTGTATTGCAACTTTAGTTATTCTATCATTAGACATAAGTTGGGCGTGGCCTTCCCAATTCAGTCGATGTTTTTAAACTATATTTGCAATGGGTTCAACATTTAGTTTTTCTCCGATATCGGCGCTTCTTCCACTGTTTAATAATAAATGTCTCGCTAAAAAGTGGAAGAACATCGTATCTGATGATTCAAAGCAAAGACAACAGTATTACCCTGTAAATGCCCCTTTCTATATATTCTGTTTCAATGTACGTTGTATGGTTCCACAGAAATGACCAATTTTAGCTGTACATCATCTCAATTGGGAAATCTAAAATCACACCGATATATTTACTGTCTTATTTTTTAACTATTTGTCCATCTGTGACAACTATGACTCTTACGGGTTCCAATGTCTGAAACGCCATCACTTTTGTTTTCCTGTTGATATTCTCATCCAGTATACAGGGTGGTCCATTAATAGTGACCGGGCCAAAAATCTCACGAAATAAGCATTAAACGAAAAAATTACAAAGAACGAAACTCGTCTAGCTTGAAGTGGAGAATCAGATAGCGCTATGGTTGGCCCGCTAGATGGCGCTGCCATGGGTCAAACGGATATCAACTGCGTTTTTTTAAAATAGGAATCCCCATTTTTTATTACGTATTCGTGTAGTACGTAAAGAAATATGAATGTTTTAGTTGGCCCACTTTTTTCGCTTTGTGATAGATGGCGCTGTAATAGTCACAAACGTATATGTACGTGGTATCACGTAACATTCCGCCATTGGGGATGGTATTTGCTTCGTGATACATTACCCGTGTTAAAGTGGACCGTTTGCCAATTGCGGAAAAGGTCGATATCGAGTTGATGTACGGCTATTGTAATCAAAATGCCCAACGGGCGTGTGCTATGTATGCTGCTCGGTATCCTGGACGACATCATCCAAGTGTCCGGATCGTTCGCCGGATAGTTACGTTATTTGAGGAAACAGGAAGCGTTCAGCCACATGTGAAACGTCAACACGACCTGCAACAAAAATGGATCAAATGGGTCTGAGCGCTACAGGACTTAACATCTATGGTCAACAGTCCTCTAGAACTTAGAACTACTTAAACCTAACTAACCTAAGGATATCACACACATCCATGCCCGAGGGAGGATTCGAACCTGCGACCGTAGCGATCGCGCGGTTCCTGACTGAAGCGCCTAGAACCGCTCGGCCACTTCGGCAGGCTGACCTGCAACAAATGATGATGCCCAAGTAGGTGTTTTAGGTGCTGTCGCGGCTAATCCGCACATCAGTGGCAGACAAATTGCGCGAGACTCGGGACTCTCTAAAATGTCGGTGTTGAGAATGCTACATCAACATTGATTGCACCCATATCATATTTCTATGCACCAGGAATTGCATGGCGACAACTTTGAACGTCGTGCACAGTTATGCCACTGGACACAAGAGAAATTACAGGACGATGACAGATTTTTTGCACGCGTTCTATTTAGCGACGAAGCGTCAGTCACCAACAGTGGTAACGTAAACCGGCATAATATGCACTATTGGGCAACGAAAATCAACTTTGGCTGCGACAAGTGGAACATCAGCGACCTTGGCTGGTTAATGTATGGTGCGACATTATGGGAGATAGGATAATTGGTCCCCATTTTATCGATGGCAATCTAAATGGTGCAATGTATGCTGATTTCCTACGTAATGCTCTACCGATGTTACTACAAGGTTTCACTGCATGACAGAATGGCAATGTACTTCCAACATGATGGATATCCGGCACATAGCACACGTGCGGTTGAAGCGTTATTGAATAGCATATTTCATGTCAGGTGGATTGGTCGTCGAAGCACCATACCATGGCCTGCACGTTCACCGGATCCGACGTCCCCGGATTTCTTTCTGTGGGGAAAGTTGAAGGATATTTGCTATCGTGATCCACCGTCAACGCCTGACAACATGCGTCAGCGCATTGTCAATGCATGTGCGAGCATTACGGAAGGCGAACTACTCGCTGTTGAGAGGAATGTCGTTAGACGTATTGCCAAGTGTACTGAGGTTGACGGACATCATTTTGAGCATTTATTGCATTAATGAGGTATTTACAGGTAATCATGCTGTACAGCATGCGTTCTCAGAAATGATAAGTTCAGAAAGGTACATGTATCACATTGAAACAACCAAATAAAATGTTCAAACCTACCTACGTTCTGTATTTTAATTTAGATAACATACCTGTTACCAACTCTTCGTCTAAAATTGTGAGCCTTATGTTTGTGACTATTACAGCACCATCTATCACAAAGCGAAAAAAGTGGTAACTAAAACATTCATATTTCTTTACCTACTACACGAATATGTAATTAAAAAATGGGGGTTCCTATTTAAAAAGAAACGCAGTTGATATCCGTTTGATCTATGGCAGCGCCTTCTAGCGGGCCAACCGTAGCGCCATCTGGTTTCCCACTTCAAGCTAGACAAGTTCCGTTTTTTGTAGTTTTTTCGTTTGACGCTTATTTCATGAGATGTTTGACCCGGTCATGATCAATGGACCACCCTGTATAGTGATGATTAGACTCAACTTATGTTGTGCAATCTGAACTACTCTTAAGGTTCTCGTATTATACACTGATCTGACAAATGTTGTGTGTTGGACGTCTTTTTTCCTCACGTTATGCAGCAGCTTGATATTGCATGTACTCAACAAGTCGCTGGACGTCCCCGGAAGAAATACTCAGCCATGCTGCCTCTTTAGCTGTCCGTAATCGGGAAAGTATTCTCAGTACAGGATGATGTGCACTAACTGGCCTCTAGATTATGTTCCATGTTAGTCGATCTGGGTTGCCAAATATTTCGGTAAAATTGTCCAGAATGTTCTTTAAACCAATGACGAACAATTGTGTTGCGGTGACATGTTTGGGAACATGAAGTCCATGGTCTCTAAGTAGTCTAATATAAACATTTCCAGTCAATGAGCGGTTCATTTGGACTATCGGACCCAGTACATTCCATGTAAAAATTGTCCACACCATTACGAAGTCACCACAGCGCCTTTTTGACAACTTGCGTCTATGGCTTCGTGGGCTCTGCGCCACGCTTGAACCCTACATCAGGTGTTACCAACTGAAATCTGGACCCATCTGACCAAACCACGATTTTCCAGTCGTCTAGGGTCCAACCGACTTGATCACGAGCCCAGGAGAAACGCTGCAGGCGACTTGGTAGTGTTAGCAAACGCACCCGTGTTGATCGTCTGCTGCCATAGCTCATCAACGCCAAATTTCGCTGCACTGTTGTAACGAATACATTCGGCGTACGTCCCAAATTGATTTCTGCTGTTACTTCACGCAGTGTTGCTTGTCTGTTACCACTAACAACGCTAACCAAATGCCGCTGTTCTCGACCGTTAAGCGAAGTCCGTCGGCCACTTTGTTGTCCGTGGTGACAGGTAACGCCTGAAATTCGATATTCTTGGCACACTCTTGACACTGTGGATCTCGGTATGTCGAATTGATAACGATTACCGAAGTGGAATGTCCAATGCTTCTAGCTCCAAATACAATTCCGCCTTCAGAGTTGTTACTTCCCCTCGTGAGACCATAATCACGTCGGAAACATTTTCACATAAATCACCCGAGTACAAATGATAACTCCATCATTGCGCTGTCATTTTATAGCTTGTGTTCGCAATACTACCACCATCTGTACATCTACATCTACATATATACTCCGCTAGCCACCAAGCGGTGTGTGGCGGAGGGCACAATTCGCGCCAAAGTCATATTTCCCCCCCCTCTGTTCCATTCGCGGATCGCGCGAGGGGAAAACGACTGTCTGAACTCCTCAGTACGAGCTCTTATTTCTCTTATCTTCGAATGATAATCATTACGCGATTTGAAATTTGGTGGTAATAATATATGCTCTACATCCTCGGAGAAGATTGGATTTCGGAATTTAGAGAGCAGCCCCTTCTGTTTAGCGCGTCGTCTATCTGCAAGTGTGTCCCACTTCAAACCTTCTATGAGATTTGTAACACTTTCGCGATGGCTAAATGTACCAGTCACGAATCCTGCCGCTCTTCTTTCGACCTTCTCAATCTCTTGAATCAAACCCAACTGGTAAGGGTCCCATACAGTCGAACAATACTCTAAGGCTGGACGAACTAACGTATTGTAAGCTCTTTCCTTTGTTGAAGGACTGCATCGCCTCAGGATTCTACCAATAAACCGCAATCTAGAGTTCGCCTTACCCGTTACTTGAGTAATCTGATCATTCCATTGGAGATCATTTCGAATGGTCACACCCAAATACTTGACTGTTACCGCTTCCAAAGACTGATCATTTATTTTGTACTAATACATTAATGGGTATTTTCGCCTTGTTATACGCAGTAGGTTACACTTACTAATATTGAGAGATAACTGCCAGTCATTACACCACGCCTTTTTTTTTTTTTTTTTTTTTTTTGAAATCCTCATTGATTTGTTCACAACTTTCGTGTGATACTACTTTCCTGTAGACTACATCATCATCAGCAAACAGTCTAAGGCCGCTGTCAATGCCATCAACCAGATCGTTTATGTAAATCGTAAAAAGCAGAGGATCTATTACGCTGCCCTGGGGCACACCTGAAGTTACTCTTGTTTCTGTTGAAGTTACCCTTTTCAGGACGACATACTGCTCCCTGTCTGTTAGAAAACTTTCTATCCAACCGCATATGTCATTGTGATAGACCGTAAGTGCGCACTTTTTGTAGGAAGCGACAGTGCGGAACTGAGTCGAACGCCTTTCGAAAGTCGAGAATTGTGCCATCAACCTGGAAGCCGGTATCTAGAACCTGTTGTATATCACGCACAAAGAGGGCCAGCTGGTTCTCGCATGACCGCTGTTTCCTAAAACCGTGCTGGTTTCTGCAGATGAGCTTCTCAGAGTCTAGAAAGATCATTATGTCTGAACACAAAATATGTTCCATGGTCTGTATATAAGCATATCGCTATCCGATGACGTTTGTCACCTGAGTGAAAACTGATCATCACCGAACAGTGTAGTCATGAAATTAAAATATCACTTCTTAATGTGTGATTTAACATATTCAACCATTTATCAATAATAACGTCAATATAATCATTGAAAAAGTTGGGAGACGGTGGGCTTCCTTCTCTGATTCCTCGATTAATATCGGCGGATTCTGTCCGTTTCCTTACAGTATGGATTCCTATTTTATTATTTTTGTATAATGATTGAATTGTTGGAAGCAGATCTCCTGGAACTTCCATTTCCTTCAATGATTTCCGTAGCGTTTTCCGGTTTACCTTGCCAGATGACTTTTCGTAATCGGTAAAAACATTATAAATTCATAATCTAAATTCTCTTCCTCTTTCAGTGAATTGTGCCAAAGTCAAAAGACAATTGGAACAATGATTTAGTCTTCTTAAAACCTTTTTGTGCCTCTATCACAAGTGCTTCCACTATTGGTACTGACCTCGTGCTTATAATGTTAGCGTACGGTGTTCAACACCAGTTTAGCAGACTTATTCCTCGGTAATTTGCGTATTACAATCTGTCACCTTCCTTGTACATAAGGCGTCTGTGACATGTCCGCTCAGCCAGCAAATAAAATTTAAAAGCCTATGCTTCAGTTCGTTAGTTGCATATTTAATCAGCTCAACGTTTATATCATCAGCGCCCAACAACGTTTTGTTTGTTGTTTCTTGGATCACATTCTGCAGTTCTTCTATTGATATCAAACCTACAGTCACTTGTACTGATGTTTGTTTTTGGTTTTTCTTCATTATCAGTCAACAAATAGTCAAACTATTTTAAACACTCGGAATTACATATAGTTGAAAAGTATCTCTTTCTTGTTTATTGAAGTGCTTTATAGTTTTATGCTGTGCTTTGTCTTACGTGAGTATCGTGTTCTATTTCACTCACATATCGATCCCGACTTTCATGCTAAATTTTTCGCATTCCTTTCTTCCCTAAAGCAGATTTACTTTCATAAACTTATTTGTAATTCATAGTATTAGGTAATGACAAGGCTTTTAGACACACCTCCATTTGTCTTTTATTAGTATGCTAATGTAGTCGTTCAAAACCGATATCCCCCTTCTAGAATATCTCTCTTTCCTCGTTACTAACGCTTCAGCAGCTCCATACTTTGTAGTTTCTTTAGTAGTATCCCGTTCTCCATTTATGTTGTTTCTTGATGGTTTCATTTGATATTTCTCATTTAGTCCCTTTTAGATACTAGTTTCTTTCTATATTCTTACAAGGGGAACCCTCAGTAGGTTGCTCCCTGACACAGACCAAACTTCGCTTGGTGAAAGAAGGGTAAAACTTAAGGGATACTTATTTTTTCTTATGTGCCAACAGTCAATCGTTTCCGAGAAAATGACAAAGTTTTGACTTTACTTCATCAGTTAGTGCGAACAGCATTAAACCAAGTGACTCAGGAGCGTAGTAGCTAACAGCATAGTTTCGAATTTTTGTGCTCTCTGTTCAAATTCAGTCTTACGATCTTTTTTAATCACAGAAGTGTGTGACTTCAATGGCATCAATATTTTTTGTGACATCGAGAAATACATTGGAATTATTTACAAAAGAAATCAAATTGGCCAAGGTCCAAAATAACGGACCAGTTCCAAAACATCAAATCAGTTCCAGAAGTGTACGACCAATATGGCAAGGCTGTTAAGAAGAGTTCCAGTAACTATTCCCCAGCTATGCATCACAAATTACGTAGAGGGCCTCAATTCAGAAGTGATCTTGCATCTATAAGTTTACTACAATCTACTCAAACAGAGTCTTCTGGGTGAGAAAACCATTGAAGCAACACATGAACTAACTTCCTTAACAGAATCGTGAAAGTGACAGGGGGGGGGGGGGGAGGGAGAGAGAGAGAGAGACTTGGTCCAAATTGATGGAAGTATTGGATATGACACAGAGTAGAGAGGCCTGGAGACTATTAAAGAAACAGAGCAAATATTTAATTATGAATGAGGCCCACTCAGATGTAACAGCCAGTCATATTGCCCGTCAAATTCTCATGGATAGCAAAATGAAACGAGAGGCTAAGCACAGGCAACCCATGTCGAAGACATCTGCACATAAAAATCTAGAAAGATCTGAATACATGCAAACTTTTAACATGACAAATTAAATAAAGGTGCTGCTGTGGATGATATGTGGGTGGAACAAATAAAAAATGTGGAATTAATGGTTGCTACAGCTTTTAATAGCTATCTAAGGTCACCTAAGATCCCAAAATTATGAATGAATGCTCATGTAATAGCTGTTTGTGAGCCCGGAAAGGGCAATAGAGAATGGAGGAACTGTAGCACAATATCTCTCCTGTGCCACCTCAAAAAGATGGTACTCAACAAATTCACTCAGGCTTTTGGCCAACAACTCACTCCACAGCAGGTACACTTTAGACCAGGCAAAAGTGTTCAACACATTCGGGATGGATCTGAAAACCGACAGTTCACAGAAGTAGCTTTCATTGAAATCAACGATTGACCGACTGTATACTGTTAGAATACGTTTGAGGACACGAAGAACTTCAGACTTACTAGAGTGATGTCTACCATGCTATATAGTCGCAGGGTTTTTGTTGACTTTCAACAAAGGAAATTTAGATTACAGAAGAATGGATTGCCACTACTATTCAATATCTACAGTAATGACCAATCACTACACACGAACACAAGAAGTTTTATCATTGCAGACAACGTTGCACTAGCCTGCTGAAGAAGTAGAAGTCACCTTTGAAATTGTTCTGAAGGAACTTGGCATATACTACGTGGCTCAGCATCTAAAACCGAATCCATCAGAATCCCAACAGTTCGCTTTTCATCGCAGGAAATGGGAGGTTTCATGGAAAATGCATGTCTCTTGGAACGCAACCTTCTTTGAAGATTATTTCACCCCAATCTTACTAGGGGTAACACCGGATAGCAATTTCACTTTTAGAACGCGCTGCTCCAATATCAGTCACAAAGCCTGTGGTAGAAATAACATCCTGAGGAATTTAAGACGTATAAATCGGAGTGCACAACCCACATGTTCTTAGAACCAAAACACTGACTGTGTGTTACTCTGCTGGAGAATATGCATCCCCTGTGTTGTACAGTCAATCCATGCTAAAAGTGTGGACCTTGCGTTCGACGAAGCTTTGCAGGTTAACCACCGGATGCCTAAAACCCAACCCTGTTGAAAAGACGTACTGTATTGCTGGTATTGCACCTCCCAAGTATTCGTCGAGATGTCGTTGCTGATCAAGAACAACTGAATGTAGATACTATTGAAACTCATGCACTCTTTAGCTATCAACAGTCTCAGCCTAGGCTGAAAAGAAGGACAAGCTACTTCCAGAGACCGAAGTCTTTGGAAGTACCTCCAAATAAGGCAAGATTTCAACTGTGAAAATCTAAGAAACTGGACTGGACAGAGCCTCGTGAACATCTTTCAGCTGGCTGCAAAGAAGTCTGGATTGTTTTGGTTGTCCGTAAACCGAGTAATAATCAGAGTCAGCAGGGCTGAGTCGTCGCTTACGTAACAGGGCCTCACATCAGAGGACCGAAATTGCGAGTATGGTCAAAATCAAACAGTCATCCATTTGACCTCTCTCTCCATTTTCCCTCTCGTAACAAGAACAATTGTTTGCCAGTGACAGTGCCCTACTTGTGGCTCAGTTTTGGAGAAATATTATGTGAATGGAGATTTGGTCAATTCCTTCACCTCGTTAATTTATTTTTTGCAATCTATGTACATACAAATATAACTATAATTGTTATGTGATCATGTATACATTTAACTGTATGTCTTTGGCACTCCTCTGACAAAAGTAAATGAAAAATAAATCTGTTTCTCACTCACTTGTGTCGTCAGTACCTCTCCTCCAGCATAAGAAATATACCATCATTCCATAACTGAAATATCGGATCAGGGATGTCCACCATCTTGGCTGTGACTTTGCACAACACTAATCCTTTCTCCATCA
Source organism: Schistocerca piceifrons (assembly GCF_021461385.2). Taxonomy (NCBI): domain Eukaryota; kingdom Metazoa; phylum Arthropoda; class Insecta; order Orthoptera; family Acrididae; genus Schistocerca; species Schistocerca piceifrons. Next base: position 297,427,719 of record NC_060140.1, on the reverse strand, counting down.
CCTTCTCCATTTCAGCCATACTGCTCTGTAAACTACGTCTTATCCAATTATCATCAACTTATCCCGCCTGTCAGAATATGGCAGCTGTCGTCCTTCGTTCCAAGAGCGAACTAGTACTTCCGCCTTTATCTCAACACTACCCATGCTTTCCTCATCCCTCTCTATTCCTGTTTTTTTCCTTGCATTTCATCTACTAATCTTACCCTACCATTTCTCGCTCTTTGTCTGAACAGCTACAATTATTATTAACACTATACAGGGTGTTACAAAAAGGTACGGCCAAACTTCGAGGAAACATTCCTCACACACAAATAAAGAAAAGATTTTATGTGGACATGTGTCCGGAAACGCTTAATTTCCATGTTAGAGCTCATTTTAGTTTCGTCAGTATGTTCTTCCACCTACGCTCAATGGAGCACGTTATCATGATTTCATACGGGATACCCTACCTGTGCTGCTAGAACATGTGCCTTTACAACTACGACATAACATGTGGTTCATGCACGATGGAGTTCCTGCACATTTCAGTAGAAGTGTTTGTACACTTCTCAAGAACAGATTCGGTGACCGATGGATTGGTAGAGGCGCACCAATTCCATGGCCTCTATGCTCTCCTGACCTCAACCCTCTTGACTTTCATTTATGGGGGCATTTGGAACGCTCTTGTCTGCGCAACCCCGGTACCAAATGTAGAGACTCTTCGTGCTCGTATTGTGGGCGGCTGTGAAACAATACGCCATTCTCCAGGGCTGCATCAGCGTATCAGGGATTCCATGCGACGGAGGGTGGATGCATGTATCCTCGCTAACGGAGGACGTTTTGAACATTTCCTGTAACAAAGTGTTTGAAGGCACGCTGGTACGTTCTGTTGCTGTGTGTTTCCATTCCATGATTAATGTGATTTGAAGAGAAGTAATAAAATGAGCTCTAACATGGAAAGTAAGCATTTCCGGACACATGTCCACATAACATATTTTCTTTCTTTGTGTGTGAGGAATGTTTCCTGAAAGTTTGGCCGTACCTTTTTGTAACACCCTGTATACGCACGTCCTAATGTTGAATCATTACGGATGTCTGGTTAGATGTAAGAGGGGGTATAAGCGCTCCAATTTTACTGGTGAAATAAATACGGAAGTACATAAAACGTGCCAAATTCCCTTACGATTTATAGCCCACGTTTACATGGTCTATTCTTATAAGAGGCATTCCAAATGAAACCCGGTGACTAATGTAAAGTAACGGTAATGATTTTATTAACTCAAAAATGTAGTTATACACAGTACACATACTCAAAAATACTCGCCAAAACTGATGGCACATTTATGCCATTGCGACGTTAGCTGGTCGATTACATCCTTAAAGAAGCTAGTAGGCTGCTGTCGGGTCCAGGCCTGGACCCAGTCACACACTTCGTCGTCCGTTGAGAATCGATGTCCGCGAATTGCTTATGTTAGAGGTCCAAACACATGAAAGTCACACGGTTAAAGTTCGGACTGTACGGTGGATGTTCCAGCGTTTGCCACCGTAACTGCTTTGAAGGTGGTGAAGTCGCATGTTTCCACTGTTTGCTCTGACGCTTGCTTTCTGGTTCAAAATAGTGACACCATGTTTCGTCACCTGTGATAATATGCGACAGAAAGCCGTATTCCTTCTCATGATAATGTTGCAGATGACTGAAAGACAGCCTCATTCGTGTATTGCGCTGTTCGGCAGTCAGTTGGTGGAGAAGCCATTACGCAAAGATTTTTCGAAAGTTCAGGTGCTGATGCAGTATCGTGTGGGCGGTGCCCACGCTAATACTCATTAACAGATGGATTTCGTCCACGGTGATTCTGTGGTTGTCCAAGACTAAAGCACTTCCACAACCATTTCCCGTGTGATGACACGATGAGCCAGTCCGTGACGAGCATCGTCTTCCAGTAACTCGCACCCCTCAAGGAATCGTTTGCGCTATTCCACAACACTTGAACGACTTGGACTGCACTCATCATACACAGCCTTCATCCGTCGATAAACTTCACGGCCTCCAACTCCCTCCGCCGCCAAAAATCGAATCACTCCTCATTGTTCCTGCTTACTCGCCTGCATGTTCGGTAGTGACGATAACTTCGGCGTGAAACCACACTGGCGCTATGCAACATCAAACGGTGCGCATGCGTCAGTCTGTCTACCGATAGATGGACCACCATACCCGCAGTTACGTGGTGCCACCTTAAGTGTAAGGCAAAGGTACACACACTGTCGGTTTCATCTTAATGAACCTCATACTTTCTTTCGAATCATTGAGCATGTTACGCGGGGTTGGTAGATCCACGTGCCCTCAGTAACAAGTGTGTGTCAGCGGGTCTCGATAAATTTTCGACGCGCTGCTCAGGACACCAGGGGACCTCAAAGTTCTAGAAATTCCGGAAAAAACAGACAACACTTCCCTACATTTTCTCGGTTAAGAGAATGACAGTTGGCGGAAGTCTTAAAAGGCGATATGCCGGAGTTTCGCGTAGACGTTTTGTGTACATACGACCAGAGCTTGTTCAAATGGTGCAAATGGCACTGAGCACTATGGGACTTAACATCGGAGGTCATCAGTCCCCTAGAACTTATAACTACTTAATCCTAAGTAACCTAAGGACATCACACATATCCATGCCCGAGGCAGGATTCGAATCTGCGACCGTAACGGTCGCGCGGTTCCAGCTGAAGCGCCTAGAACCGCTCGGCCACTCCGGCCGGCCCGATGCATGTTCAAGAAAGTTTTTGCAAACAAGTGATTTATTATTTGGTGCCCCGCCTCCCACCCGTTACACCCTTATGTTCGTAGACTTTCACCCATGTTAGTTTTCCGTACTAATTGTGAAATGCTCTGGGGCCCGTGGGCTCCACTGGCGCCTGGTAGTACTATTGTGATACGTCAAGTAAAGAAATTTGCAGTTGCCACGCCAAGTGTCATCTTTCGTCGCTTGGCCTTTAAAACGGCCCTGCTCGCAGTCTAGAACGATCGCATCCAGACTTGCACTACACCTTCACTGTTGATTCTGCGTATGGTTCAGGCACTCCCGCCTGCAAGGGTAACCACCGCGTTCACAACGCTTCCTAGATATGGCCCCGGCTTGACGGCCGCTGAAGCCATGTAGAGCACCTCGACTGTCCTGCTTAATCATCCGACCTTTATCTCACAGATAATGTCTGAAACGTTGCAGACAAACCCTATCGCCCTCTCCCCCAATGTCGTACCTGTACGCGATCTGATGAGTGACTTCGGCTGGACACGTGAGGAAGCTTGGGCAGTTGTCTCCTCCTCGCCAAACACCGCCATTTCCGAGGCTAGGGGCGGTGTGTTGTACTCCACTGTACTGTGCGGCGTCACCCTCATCTCTCTCCTAGGTGGGCGGAAGGGGCGGTGGGGAGCTGGCCAGTAGTTCGTCTGACGAACTTATTTGACATCAGCTCAAGTTTTTCCTCAACGTTCGTGTTCGTTACTAAACGAAAAGGATACGTTAGGTGCAATCTGGTTGTCAGCGGATATTGATTTTTTCTTCTGACTTGGTTATTATTTACTTCGAAGTTTTTGTTTGCCTTGTACTTTGATCACGACACAGTTGTAAGCTCCAAAACATCCAATCAGCTACGTTTTTTATTAAGCTCTGAAACATTCAATCAGCTACGTTTCTTTATTATCTTAAAGAAGATCTTCTTGATAGCATAAGTTAATGAGCAAAGTACGCTTTCGTATAGATCTTTTAAGTAAATTTTCCCCGAGACATTTAAGTCTCATCTTTATCTACGATAATGATGGAAGCTGAAAAAAATTAGTTAATATTTGTGGCGCGGTCGGGACTTTTTTTTTACACTTTTACCAGAATTCGATTTCGAACGTCACTTTTCTGACAGTTAAAAATATTTAGCAGAGCATATTTTTTTTATTTTTTATTTTTTTTAAATAAGGAAAGGATTTTGGAAGGTTTGTTTCTTTCTTTATTATTATAATTTTTTTTATATAAATGGATAAAGGAAAGCCGTTCCTCATCGGCTACATAACCAGACTAATACCAAGTCGTCCCATTACGACATAAGGATGCTCCATACTAGAGCCCGCTGCGAATTGTTCGAAGACTATCGTCTCGTTGCTGTGTTGTTCAATTTTTTCTTTTTTTGTTTTACTAATTTATTTATTTTTATATATTTGTTGAGATCATATAGGGCACGCCCTTCAGGCGAAAAACAATTATGTGTAATTACCATCAATAACAAACAAAATAAAAAGCGATTTATAGAATTTAAAGAAAACGCCCTCCTAGCAGAACAGACAAAATGGCATCCGCGTCCCGCCAACTTGTGTGTAGACGCACACCGTATCCCAAGGCAGTCAAGCATGTTCCAGACACTTCTTCACGGACTCGAACCAAGTTCTTCTTGCTTACTAGCCAGGAATGCTGACCCTTACACCACCACAGCCCTATGGACAGCATTGCTGCACGAATTACTCTAGCTTTGTTGGGGAGGGCATGTGGCTTGAGAAGTTCGTGCAGCTACGTTGAGCATCGTACTGCGGCGGTGTAATGGTCAGCATTTCTGCTCAGTATTCAGGAAGACTCCGCCTCCGCAAAAATTTTAATTCATATCTTAAGTTTCCATCATTATCGTAAATTACGCTTAATTTAATAACAGCATACTTCAAAATAAGATACTCACCAGTTTCGTTCAGCCTCGATGACTGAATGAAAGATAATGTATTTCGCAAGGCGCACTGAAATCTGGCGGTTATGGCTCTTGTGATGCGCCGAGCAGCTTTCAGTAACTGGACGAGGATGGAATGCCTCAGATGATCCATTGCCAGAATTTCCGCGTCCCATTCTAGGTTAGTCCAGCTGTAAAAATAAAATGGAGTCACCAATTGTAACAAACGATAGTCTGAAACTTGATTGTATTGTCTACAACAGAATGGTGAAAGCTAAACTCAAGTTGCCCCTTCTCCAGTTTCTATATTCTTCTTCGACAGTGGTGGACAGGCCATTAGAAATTAATCAAGGCATTGTACGTTGTATGTTAACCGGGGACCTAGAAACGAAGGAGAGGCGCCGTCCCTGCCGCATTCGCAGTGGTCCACAATCCCACGACTACTACCGCAGTTCACTTCATCCCTCCGCCGCCCCACACCGAACCCAGGGTTATTGTGCGGTTCGGCCCCCGGTGGACCCCCCAGGGAACGTCTCACACTAGATGAGTGTAACCTCTATGTTTGCGTGGTAGAGTAATGGTAGTGTACGTGTATGTGGAGAACTTGTTTGCGCAGCAATCGCCGACATAGTGTAGCTGAGGCGAAATAGGCGGAACCAGCCCGCATTCGTCGAGGCAGATGAAAAACGCCTAAAAACCATCCACAGACTGGCCGGCTCACCGGACCTCGACGCAAGTCCTCAGGCCGGATTCGTGCCGGGGACCAGGCGCTCCTTCCCGTTCCAGGAAGCCGTGCGTTAGACCGCTCGGCCAACCGGGCGGGCAATCAAGGCATTAGACTGAGTTACTCCGGAGTAGGTTATGAATGCGAGTCTGCTGACACATTTTGATCAACGGAGCGGTCTCTGTTGAAATACGAGAATGCCTGTGTACACATTCATCCCAAACTACTACGCGATACTGACATTCTCTAATACACGAGAATGATTATTATTACATGGCTTTAAGGTACATACATGAGTACATGCACAATGTATTCACGGGTTAATATTTAAATTTGGTAAATTCATGCAAATCTTTCCATCTTCATACACATGGAGTTCGCAGTTCTCCGCGATATGTCCCACAGTCCCGCACCATGGTCACACTCAGCATTTTCACTATAACCTCACTTTCAAGATGTGACCAAATATACCGTGTGCCGTTCGGATTCAGTCAACTCGCCAACATTCGCAACAAGCAACATCAACCATTGCAGCATCCGTGACCGTATTTTGAATTCGATGGATCTCCGGGGTGGATGTTCATTCAAAGCTTTTTCCGCTTCTTGGTGTCATCAAAAACTTCTGTGACCTGAAGAACAACCCAAAGTGGCCTTCGTGTCTTCAGGCATCAAAATTGTGAATTGAAGAGCTAACAGGAATGAACTAAGGAAAGTTAGATCACATAGAAGCGCAAGCTGAGTGATAGGAGTTAATTTGGATATCAGAATCAAACAAGAGTTTATTTTCCAATTTGCCAGTCACAACCAAAGGGTTTATGTACCAATTTCGAGTGAACAATATTGTAAGCTTTTTGTGCCCCCGCCCAGTACCGCTCGAGTATGGAGGAAAAGTTGAGGCTACTATAGAACTTGTTTCTAAATTTGTCACATTTAATCCTTTGTGAAGCTTGACAGCAAAAACTTGTGGTATAGAATTCACAAATCACTTTCAGAAGGAAGTAGAGGGTGTTGAGAAAGTGATGTTGAGTAATAGACCACAGTTTAAGCAAAAACAGTAGCAAACCATCCTTAAGCGGCGACAAATGAAATCTGTCTTCATTTTGCCTTACCATCCAGTGTCAAACTCAGTAGAAATTATTTGCAATAGGCAGCACCATAGCAGGGAATTATTCATAAGTGAATTTCAGGGGATAACAAACGAGATGCCAATGGATCGACTGAAATGTCTCCCAAAACAATCTTGAATGACAAAGGACTGCCAGACCGCATGTGAGAGCCAGTGAATCTTATGCCCACAACAAAGGTAGGCATGATGAGGTTTTTAAACTTGTGACAGATTGTATCAAGAAAGCAGATGGCAAAAAAAGTAAGGCAGATGGAACGACTATGTCAGATAGCCAATGAAGTAGAGGATAAACAGTTGGTGAGATCCCATCTGCTATATGATGCAAAATCTATAACATCTACTTTCGGTATTTTTGTATCGGGAGAGTTGTATACAAAAATGCTGTTGAGTTTGAAACCTTACACACAAAGAATTTATGTAGCTTACATCAAGCCATGTAGCTCACATAATGTCTCTAATCACAAATCTTTGAAGTATAAATAGTTTGATGTAAACCTTGTCAGTGTGTTTTCTTTTGAATTACAGTCCATCAAAATAGCAGTTAGTGCGTATTACTCTACTTTCATCATCTTCTTGTTAGAACACAAGTTACTGAAGCCAAACTTGGCCATGTTGTTGATTGTTGTGATAACGTAGTCAGTCTATACCTGTATTTGTGTTGTGAGGTGGTATGCTCAGAAGTACATGAGAGCAACGCAAGAGTTAACTTCTATGGGAGCAACTGTAATTAATGAACATTTGACTTGCAGCTCTGTAGGATGCGTATAGAGAGCTGTAGATGGCAGATGAATACAGGATTTAATTGCATAGAGTATTTGCTAAATACTAATGCCAAGGGAGCACTGGCAATATGAAGGTAGCGAGAAGCAATAACGGAGTTTTTTGTTGCTCTTGCCCGGAAAACATGACCCGCATCAAGGGAGTACTGAGAGTAGAAATGGATCTAAAAAAAAAAATAACGCAGAGGATGCGATTTGCTGCAGTAGTTTGTTTGAGTTGAGAAAAGGTACGCCAAAAGGAAGGTCTGTTACAATCTTGTGCTTCACAGAAGATGAATGTGTTGCTGCCTCTCTCAAAGCAAGCTTTTAATGAGGAAACCATGTGGGAAGAGATCAGGTCATGGAACAACTAATCAGCAACATGAAGACAGAAAGAATGCATTGATCAATGACTGGACAATAGTTTACTATGTGCTAGCCTGTATTACTTTTGTAGGTTTTTTTTCTGTAATAGGAAACTGAACAGCGGAGAAGAAAAGAAGTGGAAGTTAATTAATGAGAATCGCTCAGGTGATTCGATTTTTTATGTTTTTCTCGATAGATCCGAGATTCCAGTGGACCAGGAGTGTACGAAGACTATTTTGGAAATAGTTAGCGACATGTCCTTTTGTGTCAAATTCCATGACAAAAGCAGTGGAAATTAGTTGACGACAATCGGTCACATGATTTTATGTTTTTCTCAATAGATCCGAGATTACAGTGGACCGGGAGTGTATGAAGATTATTTTGGAAATAGTTAGTGACATGTCCTTTTGTGCCAAATTCCATGACAAGAACGAGACTTTTGAGTGGAGATACTGAAACAAAGATGTAATAGCAGACAAACCTTCATACTTCCTGTGGTTTGTAATCAATCGTAAAGAAAATGTTTGAGTGAGGGAGTATCAGAAGAACATGGAAATTAGAGACCGCCATGGACCTCATATTTTTGTACACTTGTATATTGTGTGTTAATAGATTATTTCCATGCTTTCCAGTTTCAAATCAAGTGGCTGAGCGATGGCTCTGTGTACCCATATAGACTGAGCCACACGAGGTAACAAATCGGTCAGTTCTGTAATTTTTTCTCGTTTGAATTGCTATGTGTTTATTGTGTTGGTTAATTGCGACTGACCTTCTGACTGCGAAACGACTAGAGAGGAGATGATGTCATCTTTTTCGGTTTTTGTGAGATGTTTACAGATGCTGGAGACTGACAAACACTGTAATACGCAAGGAGAGTCGTATGGATAAGAAGACGTAGAGACTTGACTCCAGTCAAATGATAGTGTGAGGATGTGTATAGGAATGACAAGTAGATGAAATTAACAGGTCGTTGAGTATGTCCAGCCACGTTCCTCACTTGGACAAGTAATTCTGAAATGTGTGTATAGAATGATGTAAAAGGTATATGTAGTGAGTGATTTGATTCTATGAGTTTGCTGGTGGTGAATGGGAGTAGTGCTACTTAACGCTTAACTTTTTTCTTCACCCTGTCCATTGCAAACTGTGTACGGTATGAAATCGCTTGATATAACTTTTTTTTAATTAGTCATAACTATGTATAAAGTATGATTAAGATTCATGTGGTAACCTCCTATTCACGTAAAGTTCGAATGGAGATCTGTGCAAAGATTATTGCATTAATAACGGGTCCATGCCGTGTAACATGTCGTAAAAATAATTGATTGTACATCTGTTAAGAGAGCAGCATGTTCCCGGGACTATGAAGCGAGCTCAGTGGTTGGGATGAACTGGAAGATACCTACGCTACTGTCGCTGCCCGAGTAATGGAAGGCTGCTATGTAATTGAGTATCCTAGCCCAGCGGACAAGGTAGCCCTAGCCACCACAGCACTGCTAATGCTCGGACCTAGGAGTCCGCTTCACTGACGTCACGCACGTCCTGCCGAAAGAGATGACAGTTGAGCAACTAGGATTACCTGGCCTGACTTCACAGCACGAGCGGTAATCAGCCCTAATGACGCAGAAAGGGTCTGATACACTCCTAACAACTCTTGGGTACAGAAAATACAGAAGTGTGCTGGCATTAACGCAACGCTATCATGGGCAATCCGCCCAAACCATGCACACGCGATTGCGTGTGGTAGGTGCCATGGTGTCCAACAGCAGTGTGGTACTAGAAGAAGAGAAACTACGTGCATGTTTTTATGGTACCACACGTTACTGTGCCACAACGTTCACATGAATATCAACCACGAGTTCAGCAGATGAGTCAAGAGCAGCCTCCCTAAATTTTCACTAAGTCTTAAGAAGGTGAGACAAGCGTTTTGATCTGCTTCCCGCCAACAGCTGATTTAACTGAAAGAACCTGCGATATGACACGAACTTCTTTGAGCTGGATCACGCCCACCTAACGCATGTGGAACTCACTCCCTATGACTGTCTTAACGAAACAGTTCTGTAACCCATAGTCCAAATGTATTGTCTTTCCAATCACCACTGAGATCTACTATACACATTATGGGAGGCGACTGCAAGAAGACACGTGCTGTAGGCATCCTTGAGAATCTGAGCCAATCGACTGAGGTGGCTCAGGCTGTTACTGAAGAGCATTGTCTCTTTATCAACATTACTAGCGTAGTTTTCTTTATTCTATTATGTTAAGTGTTTGATGATGTGTGAAACTAAAAGCAATATTGACAAATGCTACTGTAGAAATGTTATTTTTTCATTTACCAATATTGTGTTTATTCTTTGAGACATATACTCAATTTTTTCATTGCTAGTAATGTAAATATCCCAAAAGTAATTCGATTTGTCTGCAAATTATATTCATTTCCTATCGATCGATATCAACTTATACCCTTTTATAGCGCTTTGTTTTTGCAGTTATTTGTTTTAAAAAATTGCTTGCTTCCTACTATAGTGTGATTTTCTTTGAATTATTTAGTTGCTGTCAAGTTTGTTTGCCTACAGTTGGTAATATACACGTCTAAATAGTAACTTTTTCTTTATTTTTCTTGAGTTAATCAATGATAATGTATGTCTCTTTGTTAACGATGTGATACATTAATTTTGTTGACGTTTAAATTTTATTTGATACTGTAGTGTTGAAGTCGGCCAACATGTTCTTTCGCGATACTTTTAACATGTTGGAGCATTAATTATTGTCTTTAAAAATACAAAACTGTATTAATTAAATGATATTCATAAGTAATGTGTCAAATTTCATTCTCATGTGCAAACTTGAAGTGCATAATTCGAGGTCTATTCGAGAAAAAGGGAACGATTGGTCGCGAAATGAAAACCACAGTGAGGATCACAACTTTTATTTGCAACAGTTAGCTAAATCTTCCAGCTTCTTCTCTACGTAGTCTCCGCTCTGTCTTAGACATTTGTCGTAATGTTGTATCAACTTTCCAATAACGTCGTCACAGAAGGCAGGCTATTGTGCTTTCCGGCACATTTCTGCGCTGGAATGCTCCTCATTGTCTATTTCAAAACGTCGTCTTCATAGCCAGAGGTTTATCAGATGGAGCCACATCTGGGCTGTATGGAGGCTGATCAAACACTTCCCATCGAAAACGCTGCACGGGCGTTTTTATAGCCGCTGCAGTGTGCAGCTGAGAACTGTCATGAAGAAGGAAATGCATGAAGTTAGGTTCTGCGGGGTTGCATGATATCAGGCGAAATCTCTCGGCAGGCACCTCATATTTGGCTGGAGACATTATTGCTCTAGGCACCTTTACGCGCTAAAACTGAACGGAGAAGAGCTACTGCTAACGTACTTCCCAACACATCTGTGCAAACCCTCATAGGATTTTCACTGTAGTTTCCGTTTCACGACTGATCGTTCCTTGCTTTCCGAAAAGTTATCGTATTTGAATAGATGAGTGTTTATTAGACTCTAAAGAAGCAATCTTCTTTTAAGTGGATAAAATTTGAACTGGGTTAAAGTCCATTAGATTGTAAAGGAGTGGTATCCTTTTTGATTATTTTATTCACTTATTTTTCTTGTAATGAACAAACTGTACATTTGTGTTTGTTTCTATCATGTACTGCTTACCTGTCACCCATGTTGTTCAATTGATAGTGAAACCTTCCCGTCTCCTCTATATCTCTTTTGTTGCGGAACCTTCCCTTTCACAATAACCTGTGAAACCTTCCCTTAGGATTTCTACCTCTTGCTTAATAATAACAAATGAAATCTTCCCTTTGAAATTAATTCTCTTTCTCAATCTTCGCATACAAATTTAAATGCTGCTTATTAAAAGTTATTTTCTGATTATTTCGACGAAACATAGAATGTGTCGTCGTCGTGGCCCTCAATCGTTATGTGCTATAACCCAAAACTGTTCCTTACCTTTTTTACTGTTACTGGATCGCCGTCTGACTGCTACATCAAACTGCAGCATGAACATACTTACACTGTTTACTATACTCTATTAGCTGCTGGTGGGCTGTCATAATAAGTGGCTGTATTTATTACCAAAGCTGACGTTATTCTTTAATAGCAAAGCTGACGTTATTCTTTAATTAATTTGACTGACGCTACGTAGTTCATAGTTAAACTTTTTCTTGACAACAATAAAATTTTGCGAAGTTTTACGTTGATGGTTTTTGGGGTGGCAAAAATTAATTATATTTTGAATGAAATGATTTTACAAACGTTCAAATCGGACTTACTTTTTACAATAATCTTACAACTAGCATTGCGCAAACATACCTTCCGTAGTCTTGAGTTTCTCAAAAAAATAATTCAATAATATTAGTTCCTCTTACGATAATAGTTAGCTGATGTCTCTGTACATCCGTTTATAACCTCTTGTAAATCATAGCCGATGGCTGGCAGGCACACCGCTCCTCTCGACCTCTCGCTTCAGACCTGCTACCGACTCGCTCCACATCTCGCTTACTAATGACTTCCTACGAACGCTAAAGTGCGGTCTCTCCTGCCAACAATGCTTTCTGGTGCAGGCAATCCCTGCTAACATTACAAAATGTATCAGTGCGCGGTCTTTCCCGCTCTTTTCTTAAAATGTATCCTTACGCTGTCCGTCCCACCCTTTTTAAAATTATATCAATCTGCGGTCTCTCTTGCCAACAATACTTTGGTGCAGACATTCCCTGTTACCACAATTATTTCCAACATGACAAATATTAATTATTCCTACTTAATCCTATTAATAAAATACAAACATCTTTCATAAACTGTGGTTTGACAATAGACAATAGAAATATACACGTCTTACAATAGGAAACCTTTCATGTTGTGCTTGCGATTTTTTCCTTGTAAAACCTAAGTATTGTCATTATAGATAATTATTCACAGAGATAGATCCCATTTTCTATGGGTCACTAAAATTATGATTTCATATAATACAATCGAATCATTTAGTTCCCTCAAGATTTGTACTTGTTTCTTGTGACTTTGTTCATTAATTACTATGTATGCAAAATAAGGTATTTAAGATATTGTCCTCGTTTGTTCAGCAAAACATGCCAGGGACTGCCCTTCCATTTGAAGGACAGCCCCAGCTCAACTTTCCCTGGGGCTTCCGTTGATGAAACGCATCAGTCAGATTCGTTTCATAGACTTTTATTTCATAACGCATATAGTGTCCCTGTAGTACTGATTTCACGACAGACATTACTGCGTTACGCTAATAATCAATCTCTGGAGTAAGGAGAAGCCGATTTGTTCATTTATTTCATTTGTAGATGTATGTTACATCATACATTTATCCTATAAACTATGAATGTATGAACTGGGTGTCAGTGCATTTCAAATGCTTCTGCGGTCGACCAGAGTTAGCAAATGCAGCAACTCGTCTTTGCCATTTTAACGTGATAGAAATCTATATCAGAGAACAAAAAGCATAGGCAGAGTCAGTCAACAGGTCCTAGTATGTCTGGGGTGTGGTTGCTCAGAAGTAATGGTATCGTTCAATTCCACCTGTTGGAAACGGAAACCATGTCGGCCACGTAGCTGTTTCGACACTCTTGCAGTTGTTTGGTAAGTGAACCGATATGCCCTCTCGAGCGTCTTCATTGGTTGAGGTTACATGTATTTCAGTATGGGAGTGTAGTTTGTGTATAGTCTATTTCATTCCAGCTTCGGTATTTTAAGGAAATGTTCATGATCCTCTTTTTTATTCTTTTACATGATTTCGTGTATTTATTGTAACTTGGTAGTGTGTGCTTTGTTAGTTTTTGGACTACTACCACACACGTACCTTGTCTGAACAATAGGTATTGTGAGCTGTACATTTTATTAAATTGTTTCTATAGCAGTTCCTGAATCATATGGTGAATATTATAAATTAATTACTATTTTAACCGGTAAATCTTTGTGTCCAGTATCATCCCCTTTGTCTGATAGACCCTCACATGTTTGTGATCCTATAGGTTCCAGTTAAAGGTTCTAGTGGGAACCTATGCATAAGTACCTGCATGCATGTGGACCTATCTTTCATGAACTACTTTATGATTTTAACAACATATTTGCAACCAACTATCTCTGACAAGACTGACCACTCTAATCATTCTTTGCTTGCCTTGGTGTGAGTAGATTGCAGAACTAAAATTTGTCCTTTATCTAGCTGTGGGAATGTGCGTGTGTTAAGTGATCCTTGCCTCATGGTTTGGAACTTTGATATCTCAGCCATGAGGCTGATTCCATTCACAATAGTCAATGTTCCCTCTGAACCGCTCTTTGATATGTGTCAAGGGACAGTTATAGAGTGCAATCGGACGTTAGATTGTGTACTCCTATCAGTGTCATGAGATTCTTGATTTATAAATGTGTTTTAAAGTGTTTTCGGTGGCAGTCTCATGGTTGACCTGAATAAATTTTCACTATTTGTGATCAATTAATCTCATCGTCTCTCTGTGTGATGTTGACGCTCATTCTTATTCCCATCCAATCGCAAGTACCTATCCCTGAAAGATCAGTGTAAAGGGGACGTGAAGAGACTTAAAAGTAAATAGTATGCAGATTGAAAGATGTGCAGTAAAATAAATCCTCCATAACATCACCTTCTGTTACATGTTCGCCTAGGTTCGAGTAATCTGTTTCATGAAATCATTAACTGCGTCCTTTTTGGGCTATATTTATTTATATAGAGTCATTTAGTAGTAAAAGCATGAGAAGCACTGAACGGGATTTAGATGGAAGCGCATATCAATAACTTTTTCGTTAATGAAGGCCCATTAATTGTAGCCTAAGAATAAATAAGTTCTAAGTATTCCCTGTTTTGTGGAAAGCCTACACAGGGATCTTATTTCATTTAAACACCTTCATTTTTTATATTACAACAGAAATAAGGAGTGTGAAAACGGAAAACATTTAGAGACACTACCTGGTTAGAACAGAATCATACAGTTAACTCTCTAAAATGTTCATCTGCGGTCAGCGACTATAACTCTGAAAGACAGTACCTCATACACAACAAATTATTTCTATTTACGTTTCTCAGTATTATTTTCTGATTATATGTTTAGATTTTATTATTCTCTTGAAATTCTGATCAACTGAAATGTTGCAAAGTAAACTTATTACAGTTATTTCAAAATAATGTTTTAAGGAACGTCGTAAACACACTGGCAATGTCAGGGTCTTTATAGTGTATAATAACAATCCCAAACGAAAGATATTTTGGAATGGCACTAACATCGATGGTATATGAGAGCGCTAAAACAGTCGCTAGTTAACAGTGAAAGAGGTCGGACGTGAAGTAATTGTCAGAGCACGCAAAAAATTTTTGTAAATGGCGTTGTGACATAATGTTTCACAAGGCATTGTGGATACATCGAAAAATCAATTGTATAGACCACATTAAAATTTTAATTTCAGGAGAAGTCTGAAGAGTGTAAATGAGAGAGAAGTATTTTGTGGCCAGCTATAATTATACATTCCCCGTAAATGGAAACGAGCCTTTTGCCCAATAACTATGGCTTCAAAAGTCATTATTTTACGCTAAAAGCAGCGGTACCTCAAAGTAAGATTGTGCCACTTCCGAGTTTAGAAATGTACGAGACTTGCAGGGTCATAAAATCAGTTTACTGAATTATGCAGTACTTTGTAAATTTTAATCCTTACCTAATGTTAACGATTTTCCTGTATCATCGCCAACAGTAGCATCCTGTTCCAATCATTATAATAATCAGGTGTCACGTTATTAAAACAGGGCCACGCGGCTACACCTTGGCACGGTTCACGCGGTTCCCCCCGCCGGAGGTTCGAGTCCTCCCTCGGGCATGGGCGTGTGTGTTGTCCTTAGCGTAAGCTAGATGAAGTAGGGTGGAAGTCTAGGGCCCGATGACCTCAGCAGTTTGGTCCCATAGGAACTTACTACAAATTTCCAATTTCCAAAACAGAGATAAAATCTAATATGAAAGTCCTAAGTGAGTGAGAAAGCTAATATTACACTTTGCTATTTCAATGGCTTAACCGGAAGTATTATTTAGATTTTGAAATTTAACTGCATTCACCAATTTTTTGTGAAGCAGGTAAATTCAATAACAAAAGTAATTATTCTGGCAAAGTAAAAGTTAATTCTGTGATTGTAAAATATTATTTAATTCTGTATATATATTTGCGTAATGCAGGTTTTTGTACTTTCAACATTGCCATTTCTAATTGCTGCTAGGTAGGAAGACTTTACAATTAAATTGTTACATTTTTTTCGAAATGCATTTTGATTGGTAGAGAGAGGTGATTCAGGAAATCTAGTGACAGTGAATATTATTGTGAGGTCACGTTTCTCAGTCATTATGCATTGCGATTAGTAATTTACTTCAATTTTGAATGACTCAAATGTCCAGTGTAATGATAGTTGAGGAGTTACATACAGCTACCTGGTTTCAAAAAATGGAATTCTGAAAATTTGTTCCAAATGACTCTCCGTTCTTTTAGCTTTGCAGACGTGAAGATTTCAACAAAAAATATTTGTCGGTTGCAGCATTATAGACGAATATATATGATGATAGGCGTCTGATATTTGAACATTCCATGTCCACTGCATCCGTCAGTTTCTGTTAGTTAGCTGACTTTCAGGTTAACTTCGAAGTGCATTTGTCATGCTTCTGTGTGGCAGAACGGAACTGAAAATTTCTCATACTTGTTAGTCATAGTTCAGCCCTCCAATTGTCCACCTCAGAATTGTTTACTGTCTGAATTGTGTTCTGTCATTGAGAGTGTGGACTATTTTCTACAGCTGTTGTAACGTGATTTCTGAGGCGATTTTACTTTATTTTGAAATGGAAAACTCAAAGCATATTATAAAAACAAAATGGCACAGTCTCCTGGGAGGACTGGAGATTTAGAAAAGAATAGTGATAGTCGTAGCTACGCACCAAGTTGTTTGATGAAAAACATGAAAGTCTATTACATACCTAAGGATTCTATAACAAAAAGGGCAAATGTAATTTGTAACATAATTTTTAAAAAAAGATAAATGTTTTGTGACTGGTTTCGTTCAAGATGCTATGACTTATTCCACTCCAAAATTTAAGAGATATGCCCAAAGACTGTTAAAAAAAAACGGTGCAAATAGGGGCTTGTGACATTGTGATTACTTTTAATGATGGGCTGGGTGGCACATTAAAATCTGTTGAGAAACTTAAAGACCTGTGTGGTAAATACGATCAAATGTTTGAAGAATGAAAGCATGTGGAACATAACTCTTTCAAAAAAAAGGGGGGCAGGGCAAGACGATCTACCAAGGAGCTAAGGAAAGCAGGAAAGACTGAAATTGAGGGGTTGGGTTGTTTGGACGAAGAGACCAGACAGCAAGGTCATCGGTGTCATTGGAGTAGGGAAGGATGGGGAAGGAAGTGGGCCGTGCCTTTCAAAGGAACCATCCCGGCATTTGCCTGGAACGATTTAGGGAAATCACGGAAAACCTAAATCAGGATGGCCGGACGCGGGATTGAACCGTGGTCCTCCCGAATGCGAGTCCAGTGTGCTAACCATTGCGCCACCTCGCTCGGTGACTGAAATTGAAAAATGATGCAAAGAAGAAAGGACACCAAGGAGTATACTATTGAGCTGGGCAGTTTTCGCTCATAAAAGTCGTTCTAACTTACAGTAAAGCATTTTTCAAACTTACAAACTGATTTTCTCAGTCCGTATATTTACGAAATGGTTTCCCTGGTAACTTTTTGTGTAATGGATGAATCATCTTATAATTATTAGAGGAACTCTACTTATGGTGCTCTGCAAGATACACTAGATTGAAAACTTTTTTAGTTGTTAATTTTTAATTGGTGTAAAAGTGGTTCAGGAGGTGGTTTAGGAACTCAGTTTTATAAAACATTTTCCGCAAGGAGTGCCTTGACGATCCTAGCGAATGTTCTGGCTGCATATTATAGCTATAGTATGAATGAAGGTGTACAAAAAACTTGCTTGATGATTGTGAAATGATAAATCATCTCCTGACAGAATTTAACCCACTCACAGTGGTACAACATTTTTCTGGCTAGTTGAGGGGTCTTTCAGTAAGTAACGCAACACCTTTTTTCTCGGGCAGGTTCGGTTGAGAAATTCGGAGTTCGTTGTGGTACATCGTGGAATATTCCCGCTTCAGCCCATATACTTTCACCCAGTTCCGATAGGTGGCGGCGCTATATGCAGCCCTCAAAATGGTGTCTGTAATGGAGGTGCGTTCCAAGCAGTCAGCTGTCATTGAGTTTCTTTTGGCGGCAGAGCATCGCAGGTATTCATAGACGCTTGGAGAATGTCTGCGGAGACCTGACAGTGAACGAAACAGCACACTCATTTGACGTGGTCGACGGGCCACAATGAAACAGCTCACTGCACAACTAGACGCCTCTGTTCGTAGTGCTGACACGCTCGTTCACCAGTTTGGGTACTCAAAGCGAGTCGGCTCCTTGGAGCCTAACAGAAGACCATAAAGAGCTATGAGGACCGTCTGTGGGGAATTGCTTGCACATTAGATGGCTGATCGCGACAATCCTTTGTCGAACATCGTCAAAGGCGATGAAACATGTGTTGATCACTTTGAACTGGAAACAAAACAGCAATCCACGGAGTGCCACCACACCACCTCTTCTCCGCAGAAAAACTCAGAGATGCGCCCTCAGCCAGTAAAAACATGGCGATAGGCTTCTGTGACTTTTAAGTGATTATCCTCCTTGATATTCTCTCGCATGGCGCAATGATCAATTCGGAAGTGTATTATGCTACCCTCAGGAAATTGAAGAAACGACTTTAGCGTATTCGTCGCCACAAAAAATGCAAAAAAATGGCTCTGAGCACTATGGGACTCAACTGCTGTGGTCATAAGTCCCCTAGAACTTAGAACTACTTAAACCTAACTAACCTAAGGACAGCACACAACACACAAAAAATGCACACGAACATCTGCTTCTTCGTGATGACGCAAGGCCTCACTCAAATCAGCACACTGGAGAGGAGCTCACAAAACTCCAATGGACTGTTCTTCCTCAACCACCCTACAGCCCAGATCTCGGACCATCCGACTTCCGTCCGTTTGGCCCAATGAAGGATACACTCTATGGGAAGCAGCACGTGGGTGATGGAGAGGTTATTGATGCAGCACGACGTTGGCTCTCACGTCAACCACTAGAGTGTCACCGTACGGGCATATAGTCCCTCCCAGTAACGTGGCGTAAAGCCATTGAATTCAATGGAGATAATGTTGACAAACAGGGTTTCGCAGCCAAAACAGTGGGAAATAATATGGTGTATTGTAATTCTGAATAAAACCATCACGATTTCAGAAAAAAATGTGTTCCAATGCTTATTCAACGCCCCTCGTAGGAACGAACAAACGATATTTACTTTAAGCAGACAACCATAACGTGATTTTCAGCCTGATGCTTTTCATTAGCTATAATGATTATAATAGAAAAACTAACAAGTCTTATATCATTTGCAAAGCATGACAAACTCACCAGACAAAATACTAGTCAACAACTTAATTTAGCACACAGGTTGCTCTGCAGCCCTACAGGTAGTGTAGAACTGATACCAGGGAGTCACGTGACTCTCCACTGCTGACGTCAAGTCGTGGCAGAGAGATGGCAGTCGTGGTAGGTAAGTGCCAGTTGCTTGTATGAAATTAGCACAACAAGGTGGGTCGACTTGGAGATCTTAAGGGATAGCAGAAACCTGCTATAGTGTTTAGACAAGTTCGTGACCATGTTGTTGTTGTTGTGGTCTTCAGTCCTGAGACTGGTTTGATGCAGCTCTCCATGCTACTCTATTCTGTGCGAGCTTCTTCATCTGCCAGTACTTACTGCAACCTACATCGTTCTGAATATGCTTAGTGTATTCATCTCTTGGTCTCCCTCTACGATTTTTACCCTCCACGCTGCCCTCCAATGCTAAATTTGTGATCCCTTGATGCCTCAGAACATGTTCTACCAACCGGTCCCTTCCTCTTGTCAAGTTGTGCCACAAACCCCTCTTCTCCCCAATTCGATTCAATACCTCCTCATTAGGTATATGATTACCCTTCTAATCTTCAGCATTCTTCTGTGGCACCACATTTCGAAAGTTTCTATTCTCTTCTTGTCCAAACTATTTATCGTCCATGTTTCACTTCCATACATGGCTACACTCCATACAAATATTTTCAGAAACGACTTCCTGACACTTAAATCTATACTCGATGTTAACAAATTTCTCTTCTTCAGAAACGCTTTCCTTGCCATTGCCAGTCTACATTTTATATCTTCTCTACTTCGGCCATCATCAGTTATTTTGCTCCCCAAATAGTAAAACACCTTTACTACTTTAAGTGCCTCATTTCCTAATCTAATTTACTCAGCATCACCCGA
This sequence comes from Schistocerca piceifrons, assembly GCF_021461385.2. Taxonomy (NCBI): domain Eukaryota; kingdom Metazoa; phylum Arthropoda; class Insecta; order Orthoptera; family Acrididae; genus Schistocerca; species Schistocerca piceifrons. The sequence goes on along the minus strand of NC_060140.1, from coordinate 297,407,646 downwards.
CTTAATTCGACTACATTCCATTATCCTCGTTTTGCTTTTGTTGATGTTCATCTTATATCCTCCTGTCAAGACACTGTCCATTCCGTTCAACTGCTCTTCCAAGTCCTTTGCTGTCTCTGACAGAATTACAATGTCATCGGCGACCTCAAAGTTTTTATTTCTTCTCCATGGATTTTAATACCTACTCCGAATTTCTCTTTTGTTTCCTTTACTGCTTGCTCAATATACAGATTGAATAACATAGGGGAGAGGCTACAACCCTGTCTCACTCCCTTCCCAAGCACTGCTTGCCTTTCATGCCCCTCGACTCTTATAACTGCCATCTGGTTTCTGTATAAATTATAAATAGCCTTTCGCTTCCTGTATTTCGTTGTGGATTGGCAAGACAGCCAACCCACTATGAGAGGAAGCCGAAAGGCACGCGTTTTAGCTCACGCAGGCTGGCGTGAGGTCTGGAACAGGTCAAGGAAATGAGACTAACAAAAAATGTACGTAGCTGCTGGAATACTTAACTTTAATCCATAATTGGTGAACATCGCTCTTGACGGTACATGTTTTACAGCATCAATAGTAACTGGTAATGGCACCTTGCTAGGTCGTAGCAAATGACGTAGCTCAAGGCTATGCTAACTATCGTCTCGGCAAATGAGAGCGTATTTTGTCAATGAACCATCGCTAGCAAAGTCGGCTGTACAACTGGGGCGAGTGCTAGGAAGTCTCTCTAGACCTGCCGTGTGGCGGCGCTCGGTCTGCAATCACTGATAGTGGCGACACGCGGGTCCGACGTATACTAGCGGACCGCAGCCGATTTAAAGGCTACCACCTAGCAAGTGTGGTGTCTGGCGGTGACACCACACATTTTACCCCTGCCACCTTTATAATTTGAAAGAGAGTATTCCAGTCAACATTGTCAAAAGCTTTCTTTAAGTCTACAAATGCTAGTAACGTAGGTTTGCCTCTCCTTAATCTTTCTTCTACGATAAGTCGTAAGGTCAGTATTGCCGCAAGTGTTCCAACGTTTCTACGGAATCCAAACTGATCTTCCCCAAAGTCGGCTTCTACCAGTTTTTCCAGTCGTCTGTATAGAATTCGCGTTAGTATTTTGCAGCTGTTACTTATAAAATTGATAGTTCGGTAATTTTCACATCTGTCAACATCTGCTTTCTATGAACTGGGCTATAACTAAGCGCAAGAAGTTGCCCAGTTTGTTTGTTTGTTTATCACTGTGGACTGTCCATATGTCTACAAGGGATGCAGTACCGCTCACAGCAGACAGATATTAGCCGCTGGCACTCGAAAGAAAGGCACTCCTTGTCAATGGCAGTCAGTTTCAAACCGGACAGGAACAACTACTTTCAGTGAATGCAGGTCCAGTTTCCGAGCGATCATCACGAAGACAACTGCAAAGATTAGACATTTCGAGTCGGATGCCACGCAAAAGGCTGTTGCTCACATTGGCACATAGAGATAATCTTCCTAATGAGCCAATCAAACCTATGAACTGGGCTATAACTAAGCGGACGCATGTAGTGTGTATAGCAATGATTTCGGCTCATTTCAAACGATGCGAAGAGTAAGGTGGACCAACGATCCAAAGAGTTGTTCAGGCTGCAGTACGTGAAAAATACAGGGTTATTACAAATGATTGAAGAGATTTCACAGCTCTACAATAACTTTATTATTGAGATATTTTCACAATGCTTTGCACACACATACAAAAACTCAAAAAATTTTTTTAGGCATTCACAAATGTTCGATTGCGCCCCTTTAGTGATTCGGCAGACATCAAGCCGATAATCAAGTTCCTACCACACTCGGCGCAGCATGTCCCCATCAATGAGTTGGAAAGCATCGTTGATGCGAGCTCGCAGTTCTGGCAAGTTTCTTGGTAGAAGAATCTTTCACATAACCCCACAGAAAGAAATCGCATGGGGTTAAGTCGGGAGAGCGTGGAGGCCATGACATGAACTGCTGATCATGATCTCCACCGCGCCGAAAATTCAAAGCGTTTGACTTTGTCATCGGGTGTCAGGGCTTGTAGCAATTATAAACGGTAAGGCTTCTGCTTTAGCCTTTTCCGTAAGAATTTCCAAACCGTCGGCTGTGGTACGTTTAGCTCCCTGCTTGCTCTATTCGTCGACTTCCGCGGGCTACGCGTGAAACTTGCCCGCACGCGTTCAACCGTTTCTTCGCTCACTGCAGGCAGACCCGTTGATTTCCCCTTACAGAGGCATCCAGAAGCTTTAAACTGCGCATACCATCGCCGAATGGAGTTAGCAGTTGGTGGATCTTTGTTGAACTTCTTCCTGAAGTGTCGTTGCACTGTTATGACTGACTGATGTGAGTGCATTTGAAGCACGACATACGCTTTCTCGGCTCCTGTCGCCATTTTGTCTCACTGCGCTCTCGAGCGCTCTGGCGGCAGAAACCTGAAGTGCGGCTTCAGCCGAACAAAACTTCATGAGTTTTTCTACGTATCTGTAGTGTGTCGTGACCATATGTCAATGGATGGAGCTACAGTGAATTTATGAAATCGCTTCAATCATTTGTAATAGCCCTGTAGTTCAGGCCGGAGGTGGTTCTGTTAAGATATGAGGGTGTTTTTCGTACTGTGACTTGGATGCACTCATTGAGGTTATCCTGAACATTATAAGGTTTTGCCTCGTGATGACTGGGTGTTGTGTGATGTCCTTAGGTTAGTTAGGTTTAAGTAGTTCTACGTTCTAGGGGACTGATGACCATAGATGTTAAGTCCCATAGTGCTCAGAGCCATTATAAGGTTTTACGGACTGCACGCAGCCGTACGGTACATAACACGCGCTCGCCAGCCGGCCCATCTGGAATGCTGACACTTTGATTGGTCAGCAGTGCGAGGCAGAGAGTAAGCCACTGACCGCCGTCCACAGCGCGCCGTATTAACTAACGCGGCCTCGGTCGCGAATATGTCTCTTTTCTTAGCTCACCATGGAGCCTTTCGATACGACCGTAATTAGCCGATGTTAGGATGTCAGAAACAGTGATGATGGGTGCGCGTAGCGTGCGTGTTTTATAAGCAGCCTTTGTTAATAAAACTGTTTAAACTGACTTCTCGTGTTCGCGTATTGCCGTTCCTCAAGGGCCCACCGCTAACAAATTCTGACCAAATATTCGTGTGATCATCATCCGGGCCAACAACACAAATTACCCCCTTATAACGTGAACCAGAGTGTTTATTTGCCCGTTCTCAGTGACGAAGCGTTGCCCTATTTGTAAATCTTCGTGATCAGTATGCTGTGGACACTCCCATGTTACAAGATGACAACAGCCATTTTCACAAGGTTGCATGCACACATTTCCGGTCGGGCAAACACCCAGGACGCCTAGCACACCTCGTGGGGCCTGCTTTATCACACAATACTAATACCGTGGACAGTGGCTGGGACTTTTCGAAACGAAGGCTGCAACGTACCACTCATAATCGCCGGAAACTGGTGCGTCCACCGGACTTAAACATCAAGGGATGTCTATATGACGTACAGGCAGTGTACAGAAATAAGGAAACACCAAGAACGTAACACACTGTCATAACAGTTTCCAGTCATCTCTGAATAGGTAAATACAAGTCCTGCATAATTTCCAAGTGAGAGCTATGTCACTCTTCCTGTAGGTTAGTGGAAAGTTCGGGTAAAGATGAAGGAGGTGTTTAACAATCACGCACGTTCACCGGCCGGAGTGGCCGAGCGGTTCTAGGCGCTACAGTTTGGAACCGCGCGACCGCTACGGTCGCAGGTTCGAATCCTGCCTCGGGTATGAATGTGTGTGATGTTCTTAGGTTAGTTAGGTTGAAGTAGTTCTAAGTTCTAGGGGACTGATGACCCCAGAAGTTAAGTCCCATAGTTCTCAGAGCCATTTTGAACGCTCGTTCCCCTCGAAAGTAGATCACAGAGGCTTAATAATATTGGTGGTTGAGGGAGACGTGAGAATTCATCCTTGTGCTCGGGGAACCAGTCCTCGACGATGCAAGCTGTGTGAAGAGGTGCTCAGTCATCTTGGAAAATGGCGTCACCGTTGGGGAACAAACACTGTACCATGGGCTCGACCTGATCAGCCAAAATGGTCACATATCCTTGTCAGCAGTGTGACCTTGGAAGTAACAATGGGGCCAATGGAATACTATGATATCGCTGTCATAATTATCAGCGAACCACCTCCATGTTTCACTTTTTGGACGTAAACTCGTTGAGAAGTTGGAAAAAAATGTGAAGCAAGACTCATCCGACCGAACCGCTTTCTTCGGTTGGCTTCGGCACCAAGTTTTCCTGTTAATAACCATTTCATCACTCTGCAGGAATTGATATCCACCGATAGTTTCGGAATTCGAGCTCTCTCTGCTATTCCCTGCTTATGGAGCTGCCTTCGTATTTGCGATTACGACATTCAGTTCTGATGTGACTAATGTAGCTATCGTGCTCTTACGTTTCGTCACAGTCCTCACAATGACTGTCTATCACGACCAAGCAACACATCCTTTTGTAGTGGTTAATAAAAAAGAAAGAGAAGAGAAGAAAAGGTTGAATATGTGGGAAGAAATGGTGAATAAAAAGGGGTATTAAAATCGTTAATGACCGAGAAAAAGGGAAAGAATTAAATGCAAATCGGACTTCGTATTACAGAAGAGCTATCGGACTTTGTGATTCGGAAAAGCTATTGTTCGGGTGGTCCTTGTGGCGTTTCTGAGCAAAAGTCAAACCAATTTCCACTACAAAAATTTTTTGAAAGAGAACAGAGAATAACAAAATGTGATTAACAGGGGGAGATGGCGTAGATAAGAGTTCATTCTTTACCATATTAACATGTCTTCTCTTGTGCGGCGTCCAGATCTTGTTCTCCAAAAATCTCCTGCTTCATTTTTGCGTGAAAAGTCGTAGCTGCTCCGAAATCTTGCAATAAATTTCATTGTCCAGGAGTTACTAATGTATACAAATTAAAACCGTCTTGATATTGAATGCTATGTATTTTACGTTGCTGCTTCCATCCTCCAAATTTCATTCAAACTTTCACAATACGTCTGCACATCAATAAGTTTTTTCGTCTTAATCCGACCAAGACTAGCTAATAAGTGAATTTAAGCTTCCGCTCTCAAGAGACAAGAGCGGGTAGAAAACAAAAAGAGTTAAAATTTTTGTACCTTCATTTTCTTATATATTTTCTCATGCAGCTGTGACTATATAATTTATATCTGAGGGAACGAGTGTAACGCGGCGAAATTCAAAGTCCCGCTACACTTTCGTCCAATTTGTGACTTAGAGGATGCATTTCCCACTCTCGCTGCATTTGGTATAAATCTTGCCTCTTGGTACACCAAACACTTCAGGCGTCTTGTTTAGCGAGGCACCCACTATAAGAGCAGCAGCGATTCGCCATCATACGATTGCACTTATTCCGACATAATCCATTCAATACTTTTAAGTTCTGCCTTGCTGCAGTTCTTGTCATGGGGGAAGCCTCGTCAGAGAGGTCCACCGCATGAGCGTCTAGGGAAGCGATTCCAGTGGTGGTTTCCCGTTGCCTTCCACTGGTGATGATGAAATGATAATGAGGACAACAGCCAGTCCCTGAGCGGAGAAAATCTCCGACCCAGCCGGGAATCGAACCCGGGCCCCTCGACGTGACAGACCGCCGCGCTGGCCACTCAGCTATCGGGGCGGACTAATCCATTCAGAACTATGCAGAACAATGTTCTGACCAGGACTACAACTTGTAGCGTATTGAGGACGTTGCGCAGGTAACGTTTTTGGTCAAATACAATAGCGCAACCAGCAGGCGTAGTTAGCAGAATAGAGGCCGTCATCACGGCTACAGGTGGTGCCACGAGGTACTAGCCCGCTGTCTCGTGGGGAAGTGACCAGTGTGTTGTGCGGTGCACTTGGTAAGGCTCGGAAAGTAGGGAAGACAGATGGTAGTGCACAGAAGAAAATTAAGAAAAGGAAAAGAAGATTATGTGTACGGTTAATGACGGAGGCCTTCCGTGGCGTACATACCCCCGGACACAGGAGGAGTGGATGCAGTGCTTGGCGATGAGGGAGCACAGGTCCCAGGAGTGCAGCTCGTCTGGCGTGGCTCTGGCGAGGTCGCGGACCGCCTCCACAGCGCCGCCGCACCCCTCCACCCATGCGGGTGGCCAGCGGCTGCTGCTGCTGCTGCTGGTCGGTATCAGGGGCGCCACCGCCGACACCGCAGCAGACGGCGGCGCCAGGTTGTCGCACGTCACGTACACGTCATAGCTTCCTGTGAAACATTGAAGACCGCACACTGACTGCCCGGACACAGTTTCATTAACTACTTCTATCTACACTCATTCCATTAGAACTACTGACAGCCTTGGGAGAGCCAGTCCTGACAAAACTCTACCATCTGGTGACCAAGATGTATGAGACAGGTGAAATTCCCTCAGACTTCAAGAAGAATATAACTCCAATCCCAAAGAAAGCAGGTGTTGACAGATGTGAAAATTACCGTACTATCAGTATAATAAGCCACTGCTGCAAAATACTAACGCGAATTCTTTACAGACGAATGGAAAAACTGGTAGAAGCCGACCTCGGGGAATATCAGTTTGGATTCCGTAGAAATGTTGGAACACGTGAGGCAATACTGACCTTACGACTCACCTTAGACGAAAGATTAAGGAAAGGCAAACCTACGTTTCTAGCATTTGTAGACTTAGAGAAAGCTCTTGACAATGTTGACTGGAATATTCTCTTTCAAATTCTGAAGGTGGCAGGGGTAAAATACAGGGAGCTAAAGGCTATTTACAATTTGTACAGAAACCAGATGGCAGTTATAAGAGTCGAGGGACATGAAAGGGAAGCAGTGGTTGGGAAGGGAGTGAGACAGGGTTGTAGCCTCTCCCAGATGATATTCAATCTCTATATTGAGCAAGCAGTAGAGGAAATGAAAGAAAAGTTCGGAGTAGGTATTAAAATTTATGGAGAAGAAATATAAACTTTGAGGTTCGCCGATGACATTTTAATTCTGTCAAAGACAGCAAAGGACTTCGAAGAGCAGTTGAACGGAATGGACAGTGTCTTGAAAGGAGGGTATAAGATGAACATCAGCAAAAGCAAAACGAGGATAATGGAATGTAGTCGAATTAAGAAGGGTGATGCTGCGCGAATCAGATTAGGAAATGAGACACTTAAAGTAGTAAAAGAGTTTTGCTATTTGGGGACCAAAATAACTGATGATGGTCGAAGTAGAGAGGATATAAAATATAACCTGGCAATGGCAAGGAAAGCGTTTCTGATGAAGAGGAATTTGTTAACATCGAGTATAGATTTAAGTGTCAGGAAGTCGTCTCTGAAAGTATTTGTATGGAGTGTAGCCATCTATGGAAGTGAAATATGGACGATAAATAGTTTAGAAAAGAAGAGAATAGAAGCTTTCGAAATGTGGTGCTACAGAAGAATGCTGAAGATTAGATGGGTAGATCACATAACTAATGAGGACGTATTGAATTGAATTGGGGAGTAGAGGAGTTTGTGGCACAACTTGACTAGAAGAAGGGATCGGTTGGGAGGGCATGTTCTGAGGCATCAAAGGATCACCAATTTAGCACTGGAGGGCAGCATGGAGGGTAAAAATCGCAGAGGGAGACTAAGAGATGAATACACTAAGCAGATTTAGAAGGATGTAGGCTGCAGTAGATACTGGGAGATGAAGAGGCTTGCACAGGATAGAGTAGCATTGAGAGCTGCATCAAACCAGTCTCAGGACTGAAGGCCACAACAACAACAACATCTACACTCATGCTCATAAATTGAGGATAATGCTGCTACATGATGAAACAACGCTCTGGTGGGCGGTTTGCAGGTTTAAATCACCTCGTGGTATGACAGTGCGGTGCATTTGACCTGCGGTCATCGCACGGTGGCGCTGGCAGCAGTCCACATACGCAGAGGTGTGTTGGTGCATATCAAATGGTTCAAATGGTTCTGAGCACTATGGGACTTAACTTCTGAGGCCATCAGTCTCCTAGAACTTAGAACTACTTAAACCTAACTAACCTAATGACATCACACACAACCATGCCCGAGGCAGTATTCGAACCTGCGACCGTAGCGGTCGCGCGGTTCCAGACTGTAGCGCCTAGAACCGCTCGGCCACTCTGGCCGGCTGGTGCATATCAGAGTACAGTGCAGGGAGCAAGTGTGCAGTCGTTTTCAGACGTGCTAATGGTGACTGTGTGTTGAAAATGGCTCGAAGGACACATATTGAAGACGTTATGGAGAATAGAATACTAGGGCGACTGGAGGATGGCCAAAAACAGCAGGCCGTAGCAGGGACCCTCCATATGCGACGAGGTGATCTCACGATTATGGCAACGATTCCAGCAGACAGGAAACGTGTCCAGGCGCTACAGTATGAGACGTCCACAGTGTACCACACTACAAGAAGACCGATATCTCACCACCAGTGCCCGCAGACGGCCACGGAGTACAGCAGGTAGCCTTGCTTGGGACCTCACCGCAGCGATTGGAACAGTTGTCTCCAGACATGCAGTCTACAGAGACCTGCAAGGTGCATTCCACTCACCCCTGGTCACAGGAAAGCCCGTAAAGCCTAGATTAAGAACACAGTATATGGTCATTGGAACAGTGGACCCAGGTGATGTTCACGGACGAGTCCAGGTGTAGTCTGAACAGTGATTCTCGCTGGGTATCATCTGGCGTGAACCAGGAACCAGATACCAACCCCTTAATGTCCTTGGAAAGGACATAGATGGAGGTCGTGGTTTGATGGTGTGTGGTGGGATCATGATTGGTACACATACACCACGGCATGCCTTTGAGAGGGGAACTGTAACAGGTCAGGTGTATCGAGACGTCATTTTGCACCAGCACGTCCGCCTTTTCAGGGATGCAGTGGGTCCCATCTTCCTCCTGATGGATGATAACGACGGCCCCACCGAGCATCCATCGTGGAGGAGTACCTTGAAGCAGAAGAAATCAGGCGAATGGAGTGGCCTGCCTGTTCTCCAGACCTATACCCCATCGAGCACGTCTGGGATACTCTCGGTCGACGTATCGCTGCACGTCTTCAAACCCCTACGACACTTCAGGAGCTCCGACAGGCACTGGTGTAAGAATGGTAGGCTACACCCCAGTAGCTCCTCGACAACCTCATCCAGAGTATGCCAACCCGTTGTGCGACCTGTGTACATGTGCATCGTGATCATATCCCATATTGATGTCGGGGTACATGCGCAGGAAACAGTGGTGTTTTGTAGCACATGTGTTTCGGGACGGTGTTCTCAGCTTATCATCAATGCCGTGTGTGTTCCCTATGTGGCTATGCTATTAGCGCCAGTTTTGTGTAGAGCCACGTTGTATGGCACCACATTCAGCAATCATCCTTAATTTATGAGCATGAGTGTATGTTCAGACATCTCACCACTGAAATACAGACAACATGAAAGCAGCAATCCATAAAGTACTCGTAAACCTGTCATCACGTGTAGTTTGGGCTTCGACGGGCAGATTACTAGCATTTCAGCTGACTATGAGCACGCTGACCATTGCTGTGGGCTCCACCGGTGTGGAAGCAGAGATGGGCATACCGGCAGTGGTGCGCCCTATGAAGGTGCTGGGCACAGGACGGCAGCACGTTGTCTTCTCAGCAGAGGTCCTGTTCTTATTACAGCTTCACGGTCGACAGATGCAGTGTGGAGGCTTGCCAGGTTCCACTGATCAGTCTCGTGCAGGGCCAGCATCTAGCATCACTGTATAGGGCACCATTTGATACACAGTGCATAGTCGGCAATTTGGACAGCAGCCTTTATGTTTGTAATGCGTTGAGGCCTATGGTTCTGCCCTATCTCTGAGATGCCCTGACATTATCTTCCAAGAAGATGATTCAAAACCACACACTGTCCCGATCTACCGTGATACAGATGGTTTTAACTGTCGCCGTTAACAGAACGTTCTCCAAATCTCTCTGGCACTGTAAACATCTGGTAGTGGCTTACCAAAAAACTGGCATGCGTCACTCTATAGCCACGGAACTCTGGCACATACTTGCAGCAATACGAAATGACATACCTGGATTGGCCATCCGAGCTCAGTTCAGCTCGAAGGCCAGTCAGGTTACCGAGCGAGGTGGCGCAGTGGTTAGCACAGTGGACTCGCATTCAGGAGGACGACTGTTCAATCCCGCGTCCGGCCATCCTGATTTCGGTTTTCCGTGATTTCTCTAAATCACTCAAGGCAAATGCCAGGATGGTTCCGTTGAAAGGTCACGGCCGATTTCCTTCCCCGTCCTTCCCTAATCTGATGAGACCGATGACCTCGCTGTTTGGTCTCTTCCCCTAAACAATCCCAACCCAGTTGGGTTACAGCCATTGTTTATGCCATAAATATCAGCAGCGAAAGATGTGGCAGTGTGCTGTCATAACGATTCGCATGCTCAGTTTGATAATTAAATGAATTAAGGGATTTGGTATAATAATTAAGAGAGATAAATAGCTGACAAACGTGTCAACTGATGCAACATTTCATTACACTAAGAATGGTGTAAACAGCATAACAATCAGAGTACACATAGTGGAGTTATTTGAGTTTGAGCTAGCCTACTCGGAAATGGGTGGAGCGCGAGGCGCCAGATACCACATTCGGGGGAGGGCAGCTGGCTCCCTCAGATATTGCCAGTCACCATCGTGGGCTAATGCAGTGAGACCTGGAAAGCATAGGAGCAGGTGCAGGGAATATAAAAAGGACCTAAATTAAATGTTAAGACTTCTCTTCTCTTTGGTTCCTGTAGAGAACTCCAACACCAGAGCCATCCCAAAGCAAAAAATAATCCACTTTACATTTTGTTCTGGTTGACAGTAGAGAATTCCTAGTGTTGATGAATGTAGAGTTGACTTATATATCAGTAAATTGTAGAGAATGATATAATTACAAGCAGAGTTTGTATGTGGTGAACTGTAGTGTCTGATGTCATAATCATCAAGACTTAAGAGAGTGAAGCGACACACCACAATCAGAAGACAAGTGTCTCAGCAGTTGAATTGGAAAGACGTGTACAGAGAGTCGTTGTGTCATGATTCCGCAGTAAGCTTTGTTAGAGCACAGTCTGTGCAAGTAAAGTTGTCTGAGTAAGGCCGTGCAGGCAGTGAACTTTATGACTGTGTTTGAAGTATATTTCTGCTGGTGAGAAACGCTGAGACGTAGACACAAGTAGTTAATGAGCAAAGCTTATCGTGTGTATAATGCATCACTCCCTCGAGAGTGATGATAGATTGGGCGCAGCTTGCTGGCCACCTGTTAACTGCTTAAGTTTTGTGGTATTGTAGTCACTCATGAGCCTTTTCTAGTGGCTCGCAAGTTGTGGAATTTTTCGGCATGAATAATATCTAATAAAACATTTCCACCTTTCCAAACCCTGGCGAGTTATGATAAGTCCCGTCGGGGAACGAGAATTAACAGCATCTCCCCAACATAGATTAGCTGAGTTTTAGAATTTATAAACAATAAATTTTTACGAGATCGAAGTTTCGTATATGGCCTTTGTGCCGCCGATATCAGCACGATTGCAATGAGCAAGCTCTGTGAATTCTGATAAGCGCCGTCTTTGATTTTTTTACGTAATTACGAATGTTCAACAGCTTATTCTGAGGACACTGGCCCTCAACTATACAGATAATTTCTACCAGCATTGATTTAAGCTCACATAATTATGGCTACCAGGCTCTCTCTTACAACGGATTGGGTTTCCATACATACAGTAACTTTTTTACATCATAGTTACCTAAGAAAAAAGGAATTTTAATGTGAAGACATGGAGTTCATCAGCGTTTTAAAAAGTGTTAAAATGATTTTAATGTCTACAGTGACAATGTGAGTAAGTAATACTCACTATGAACTAATAAAGTTAATACTTCCTGTACTTGTATTTCTGCTGCTAGTGCCACTGATAGTGATAATAATTATAATTAATAATAATGATTACAATAATAACATTCATCATAGTGGCAGATGTAAAAATGATTTATGGACGTACAAAATACTTATTTTATAATATAGCGAGTTCTGGGGAACGGAAATTTAAGGAAACTGCACCAGCTGAGAATATTGGAAAATTAGGAAAGAAGGGCAAAGGATGCATACAGGGACAATGGTAATCATTTTTGTTGCTTTAGTACACATGTCATTAACTGTCTTATGAAGCTGGAGATGTTGTTCATTTCCCTAATATACCGCACGAGTTTATTCGAGAGTCTTGATACTGAGAAGGACATCGAGAAAGTAGCTACGCGATGGAGCGAGACAGAAAACATTTTGCTGTTGTGAGAATGAATGTTGCCATGTTGTTCAGACAAGAACGTTAAGCTCGAGGAGGTATATGAGGGACAGCGTTCGATGACAAGACAGTAAAGGTATCAGAGGTTATGGAAAAAATCCTGCACTTGTCTGCATGAAGCCAGGAAAGGTGTGCATATGATGATGAAATGTGATGGAAGAGTCGAACATCACAGGTATAACGGACACAGGCATTCACAGCCAGTTCCAGGCTACGTGAACTTTCTTGAGAAAGGGGTTACAGTATAACATCGCTGTAATCAATAATTAGAAGTATAAGTGTTTGTAAAACTTTCTTCTTGAGATCAAGACGGAAGAGATTTTTATATTTTCCTAGGGCATGGAGAGATACTGATGTTCTCTTACACATTGCAGTAACGTGCCTAGTTCAATTTAGATTGTCATGTGTTACTGACCTAGATTCTTTTCTGAAGAAGAGAAGTTGATATTTGTCCGATTTGGGGTTAAGGATTGTAAAAATTCGTTCTAATGAGCCTAGAATGGCCAACCTGCACAACTTGGGTTTTGCGTAGCTTGAGCCTTAACAGTGTATCCCGATTCAATTTTGATATTGCACACAGCTCACTACTAAAATTCTTGATAGCTGTCTTCAGGGTTATTGGTTTTGCACTTCGATACAACTGGAGATCATCTGTGTACATGTGTGCAGTAGGACAAAACTGATCACACATCGTAGACATATAAAGTAAAGAGCATAGGACCTAATGCCGAACCCTGGGGGGATGCTTGATACGACCTGCCTCCGTTGTGACCTTAGGGTGTGAGACATGACGCATTCCTGGCAAGGCATCAGGTATGAGCCAAACCACTGCAATGCACCTGGCGAGAAATTCTGGTTGCTAAATTTGGCAAGCAAAATGTCGAAGTCGGCAATGTCAAAGGTTTTTCTTAAGTCTAAGAATCACATAGTAGTCGCCTCTTGTGCATCCATGTCAAGCTTTAGGTCATCTGTCATCATTATTAAGGCAGCCATTACGCTGTGATGTTTACAGAAACCTGACTGATATCCTTCTAGTAGGTTGTTTGTGATTAGGCATTTTGTTAGCTGGTCGTGTACTATTTATTCTAAGGTCATGGACAGTGCGGGAAGAATGCAATTAGGTCGGTAATCAGAGGCTGCTGTGGCAACGTCCTTGTTAGATAGTGGCTTAGTCGGTCCCTGTTTACAGGCCTCAGCGAAAACTCTTGTAGTTATGGAGTGGTTGAAGATATCTGTTACAGTGGGCAGTATTGGGTCAGTGATAACCTTCAGCATTTGGACTGTGATGCCATTGTATCCAATAGATCCAATGTATCTGAAACACGTGATGGGTTTTTGGGGGTATTGCAAATAATAAGCTGCAGATAGAATTCTTTGTGGGTTCAGTCGCTATGAAGCATCTGTTTCGTTCTTGGTTGAGTCGTGCTTTCAGATAATGTGAACTATTTGTTCAGTTCTTCCGCTGGGACAGTTGGCTCAGCTGCAGCTTTTACTTTGCCTATACCAAGACCACACAGGTTTTTCCGTAGGGCCCGCAGCTCGTGGTCGTGCGGTAGCGTTCTCGCTTCCTGCGCCCGGGTTCCCGGGTTCGATTCCCGGCGGGGTCAGGGATTTTCTCTGACTCGTGATGACTGGGTGTTGTGTGATGTCCTTAGGTTAATTAGGTTTAAGTAGTTCTAAGTTCTAGGGGACTGATGACCATAGATGTTAAGTCGCATAGTGCTCAGAGCTATTTTTCCGTAGGACAGATGATCTTCTGTTGTCGGGTAATGTGTGGGCCTGCCTCAGTTTTGCATTTCTCACAGCTGCTTCCGTTTCTGTTTGTATGCATATGATTTTCAAGCGTAGGGCGCAGTTTACATGCCAAGTATGCAGCGTCTATGAGATTCATGACTTCTTTTCGTTTCTCAGCTAGCGAAGTTACAAGTTTCTTTTCTACTTTTCTGGTCTTTAGGGGAGCATATTTGCATTATAGTCGAGTAAGTTTGTTAGTACACAACGACGTATGATACGACACAAAATGTTACAATTTCCTACAAGCTTTAATTGTAGTTACATTACCAACTGAGATTTAATCATAACAAATTCTATCAAGAATAATGCGCTGTTAACGGATTCTCAACATGCTATTCATTTGAAACGGCATACTCTTATAATACGCAAGTTACAATAATTCTTTTGCGATGGGTATGACGTTTCTCGTCATATTATTGCAACGAATGATACAATAAACGGATGGTTTTCGAGAGTTTGCTAATTCGTTTATTCTCAGAAATGGCATATACCAGGTTTACCGGTATGAAATGAGCGTTAAGATACAAATGTGTCAAAAAATGTTCAAATTTGTGTGAGATCTTATGGGACTTAACTGCTAAGGTCATCAGTTCCTAAGCTTACACACTACTTAACCTAACTTATCCTAAGGACAAACACACACACCAATGCTCGAGGAGGACTCGAACCTCCGCCGGGACCAGCCGCACAGTCCAAGACTACAGCGCCTTAGACCGCTTAGCTAATCTCGCGCGGCTACAAATGTGTCGATAGGGAACAATGTGTTGTGAACGAGCCTTAATTTTTTGTTTGTTTGGTTGGTATGGCATCTGTCAAAGATATTTAGTATACGTCAAGTCATGGAACAAACAACATCATATGTTTTCATCGTGTTGGTTCAAATGGTTCAAATGGCTCTGAGCACTATGGGACTTAACATCTATGGTCATCAGTCCCCTAGAACTTAGAACTACTTAAACCTAACTAACCTAAGGACAGCACACAACACCCAGCCATCACGAGGCAGAGAAAATCCCTGACCCCGCCGGGAATCGAACCCGGGATTTTCATCGTGTTAACAATGTCGAATTTTGTACCAGAAAGTGATGATTTGCGGAAAACATTAATTTTTTGTTTTCATTTGAAAAAAAGTGCTACAGAGTCGCATCGAATACTTGTCGAGGCATATGGTGATCATGCTCTATCAGAAGCAACATGCAAAAGATGGTTTCAACGGTTCAGAAATAATGATTTTAATGTAAGAAATGAAGGACGTGGAAGACCACCAAAAAAGTTCGAAGACGCCGAATTGCAAGCAATATTGGATGAAGATGAAGAAGCCGGCCGAAGTGGCCGCGCGGTTCTGGCGCTGCAGTCTGGAACCGCGAGACCGCTACGGTCGCAGGTTCGAATCCTGCCTCGGGCATGGATGTGTGTGATGTCCTTAGGTTATTTAGGTTTAACTAGTTCTAAGTTCTAGGGGACTAATGACCTCAGCAGTTGAGTCCCATAGTGCTCAGAGCCATTTGAACCATTTTAAGATGAAGATGACTGTCATAATGACTGTGTGGGCGATGCGACCTATTCTACGCCTTATTTTAGATCTATATGACGATGCTATGCTGATTATATTTTATATGTTTTTGACGATGCCATTATGGCCTTATCACTTTAGGACATGGTGTAAAAAAGATCTGAGGATGGTCATTACGGACTGAAACCGGTCATCGTCTAAAGAATTCATATTGTGATCAAAGATTGGAATAGAAAACATTTGACAGTATTGGATCACTGCTTGTGTACGCGACCATGTAGCAGTTGGTGAAAATAGTACCTTACTGTCGGGCTGAGAACCTTTTATGTTGCCCCACAACAGGACGTGCAAGCCAAGCCGTCTGTCGGCTGTTCAGATCCGCACGGCGGATAACGTCGTGTAAATCCGTAATGTACGAAAAAGTACTTACGGGGATACTGACAGTAGGTCCACCACAACTTCTTTTCGCCGTAGCTGCTCCCGGGCGGCCCGGTGACGTGGAAGATGTAGTCGCAGACGCAGTCGAGCAGCGAGGTGCCGTTTGCTGCAAGCAGCGCCAACAGCGAAGCTGCTACACCCGCCGCCAGCATCTTAGGCTGTTCTCACTGACAGTGGGATCACGCGCAGTGCGCGGTGCATGGGGCGCACGCAGGCTCAGCACAGCGACGGGCGCGGCGCAAATCTTTCCGCAGGAAGGGTAAACCGCGGGAAGTGTGACGCCTCTCGTCGCGAACACAGCCGTGTTCCTTTCCGTTATGAGGAAGTCCAGCTGCAAACACACAAGCGCCACGGATAATTGGTTCAAATGGCTCCGAGCACTATGAGACTTGACGTCTGAGGTCATTAGTCTCCTAGAACTTAGAACTACTTAAACCTAAGGACATCACACACATCCATGCCTGAGGCAGGATTCGAACCTGCGACCATAGCGGTCGCGCGGTTCCAGACTGTAGCACCTAGAACCGCTCGGCCACTCCAACGCATCATTATTCTTTCGTTTCATGCCTACGTCTGCCACAAGTTTTCACTACAATATGTAGGTGGGAATTTAAGGAGAGGGAACCTGGATAAACTGAAACAACTAGAGGTTGTACAGAGCTTTAGAGGCCGGCCAGAGTGGCCGAGCGGTTAAAGGCGCTACAGTCCGGAACCGCACGGCCACTACGGTCGCAGGTTCGAATCCTGCCTCGGGCATGGCTGTGTGTGATGTCCTTAGGTTAGTTAGGTTTAAGTAGTTCTAAGTTCTAGGGGACTTATGACCACAGCAGTTGAGTCCCATAGTGCTCAGCGCCGCGCCAGAGCTTTAGAGAGAGCATAAGGGAACAATTGACAGGAATGGGGGAAAGAAATACAGTAGAAGAAGAATGGATAGCTTTGAGGAATGAAATAGAGAAGGCAGCAGAGGATCAAGTAGGTAAAAAGACGTGGGCTAGTAGAAATCCTTGGGTAACAGAATAGATACTGAATTTAATTGATGAAAGTTGAAAATACAAAAATGCAGTAAGTGAAGCAGGCAAAAAGGAATACAAACGTCTCAAAAATGAGGTCGACAAGAAGTGCAAAATGGCTAAGCAGGGATGGGTAGAGGACAAATGTAAGGATGTAGAAGCTTAGCCTACAGGAAAATTAAAGAGACCTTTGGAGAAAAGAGAATCACTTGTATGAATATCAAGAGTTCAGATGGAAACCCAGTTCTAAGCAAAGAAGGGAAAGCAGATAGGTGGAAGGAGTATATAGACGGTCTATACAGGGGCAATGTTCTTGAGGACAATATTATGGAAATGGAAGAGGATGTAGATGGAGATGAAATGGGAGATATGATACTGCGTGAACAGTTTGACAGAGCACTGAAAGACCTAAGTCGAAACAAGGCCCCGGGAGTAGACAACATTCCATTAGAACTACTGACAGCCTTGGGAGAGCCAGTCCTGACAAAACTCTACCATCTGGTGAGCAAGATCTATGAGACAGGCGAAATACCCTCAGACTTCAAGAAGAATATAATAATTCCAATCCCAAAGAAAGCAGTTGTTGACAGATGTGAAAATTACCGAACTATCAGTTTAATAAGCCATAGCTGCAAAATACTAATGCGAATTCTTTACAGATGAATGGAAAAACTGGTAGAAGCCGATCTCGGGGATGATCAGTTTGGATTCCGTAGAAATGTTGGAACACGTGAGCCAATATTGACCCTACGACTTATCTTAGAAGCAAGATAAAGGAAAGTCAAACCTACGTTTCTAGAAATTGTAGACTTAGAGAGAGCTTTTGACAATGTTGACTGGTATACTCTCTTTCAAATTCTGAAGGTGGCAGGGGTAAAATACAGGGAGCGAAAGGCTATTTACATTTTGTACAGAAACCAGATGGCAGTTATAAGAGTCGAGGGACACGAAAGGGAAGCAGTGGTTGGGAAGGGAGTGAGACAGGGTTGTAGCCTCTCCCCAATGCTGTTCAATCTGTATATTGAGCAAGCAGTAAAGGAAACGAAAGAAAAGTTTGTAGTAGGTATTAAAATCCATGGAGAAGAAATAAAAACTTTGAGGTTCGCCAATGACATTGTAATTCTGTCAGAAACAGCAAAGGACTTGGAAGAGCAGTTGAACGGAATGGACAGTGTCTTGAAAGGAAGGTATAAGATGAACATCAACAAAAGCAAAACGAGGATAATGGTATGTAGTCGAATTAAGTCGGGTGATGCTTAGGGAATTAGATTAGGAAATGAGACACTTAAAGTAGTAAATGAATTTTGCTATTTGGGAGGAAAATAAATGATGATGGTATAAGTAGAGAGGATATAAAATGTAGACTCGCAATGGCAAGGAAAGCGTTTCTGATGAAGAGGAATTTCTTAACATCGAGTATTGATTTAAGTGTCAGGAAGTCGTCTCTGAAAGTATTTGTATGGGGTGTAGCCATGTATGGAAGTGAAAAATGGACGACAAATAGTTTAGACAAGAAGAGAATAGAAGCTTTCGAAATGTGGTGCTACAGAAGAATGCTGAAGATTAGATGGGTAGATCACATAACTAATGAGGAGGTATTGAATCGAATTGGGGAGAGGAGGAGTTTGTGGCACAACTTGACTAGAAGAAGGGATCGTTTGGTAGGACGTGTTCTGAGGCATCAAGGGATCACCAATTTAGTACTGGAGAGCAGCGTGAAGAGTAAAAATCGTAGAGGGAGGCCAAGAGATGAATACACTAAGCAGATTCAGAAGGATATAGACTGCAGTAGGTACTAGGAGATGAAGAAGCTTGCATAGGATACAGTAGCATGGAGAGCTGCATCAAACCAGTCTCAGGACTGAAGACCACAACAACAACAACAACATTGAGTTTCACTATAGTGATTTAAAATTAGCGGCGACTTTTGACATTTGACTGACGGGAACGCGACCCAATTGTCCAGGTAACGTCAATGGCTAGCTGGCTTTCCCTACCACACTGCCAACGGTTCGGTTGGTAAAGCGTCCCTGTTGCCACACGATGCAACCACCTGGCGTCACGCCCCGACCTGCTGGAAACATGTAAAGGTGATCGCCCTACCCAAGCTGGGCAAGGATGCCAGCCTAGCGAAGATTTCCCGGCTGACCAGCCTCTTTCCAGCACTGTCGAAAGCCTACGAAAAGCTGTTCCTAGCCCGGCTGCAAGCGCACTTGGAAGCAGAGGGGATCCTACCAAACGAGCAATTTGGCTTTCGGTGGCAACATGCGATGACACACCAGCTGCTGCGCTTGACGGAGGAAGCGTTTGGTGCCATTGACCGACGCGAGTATTTCGGCGCTCTCTTACACGGCGTGTCACGTCCCTTAGACTTCGTATCCTGGGGATACCTGTGCCGCACGTGAAGCTCATCATGAGCTATCTCGAAGGCAGAACGTTTCACGTTCGAGTAGTTAGTGGAATTTCCACGGAGCGTCGCGTACTCGAGGGTGTACCTCAAGGCTCGGTCCTTGGACCAATGCTTTACTCCCTCTACACCGCCGATCTACCACACACAGACCGCGTGCAGCTGGCACTATACGCGGGTGACACGGTAGTACTCAGCCGCAGCAGGTGTGTCGACACACTCCAGAGGCGCATACAGACCGCCAAAGACGCTCTCACCGAGTGGGAAACAAAGTGGCGACTAGCTTACAACGGTAAAAAATCGCAAGCAATCATCGTATCAACGCGCTACTACTGTCAAGATGCTCCCACAGTCACCATTCGTGGAGTCTCGGTGCCGTGGAGTGCAACGGTAAAGTACCTGGGGGTCACTCTTGATCTTCGCCTAACGTGGATCAGCACATCGTGGACATCAGAGGGAAAGCACTGGGACGGTTCAGACTGCTTTACCCCTTACTCAACCCGACCTCCACGCTTCCCCACCATGTCAGCCTTACCCTTTACAAGGCCGCCATACGTCCACTACTAGAATACCGGCCTTGGTATGGAGTAACACGGTCGATACCAACTTAAGGCGGCTCCAGATGATTCAAAACAGGGCAATTAAATTAGCACTCCATCTCCCCTGGGTTTTCCCAACGGAGGAGCTACACAGGATCGCCAACGACTTCAGCGAAGAGAGCGCTACAAACAGATGGCGGCCAACTTCTATGATAAGGCCGAGCATTCGCCGAACCCATTGGTGTGCGCGCTCGGAAACAAACCACACTGGAGAGCAACGCTACGCTGATCTGATCAGCTGCGCCACCAAAACGACGCAGAACAACACTGAGGACCCCGCTACTTCTAAGTAGCAACCACGCAAAACTGCCTCACATTCTACGATGCGGTAACCATGATAATAAAAAAGCTCACGATGCAGAGCAGCCTAGACAATCAAGAGCACTGAAACTAGTACGAACCCACAACATGTTGAAGGCAAGAAGTTAAGCAGAACTTCCTCAAGTACAAAGCTGAGGGATCGTACCCACATCAAAGGTTCAAACGGTGTTCCCTCAACATACTGCAGCGCGCATGGCGTCGAGCATTAGACGCATCGACTATCGTCATCTCTCGTTGTAAAGCCGTATTTTCTGGCGTTTGGTTTGTGGTCGTCAGGCATTGTCGACAAGTGTTTTGATAAAAAAAATGGCTCTGAGGACTATGGGACTTAACTTCTGAGGTCATCAGTCCCCTAGAACTTACAACTATTTAAACCTAACTAACCTAAGGACATCACACACATCATTGCCCGAGGCAGGATTCGAACCTGTGACCGTAGCGGTCGCGCGGCTCTAGACTGTAGTGCCTAGAACCGCTCGGCCACTCCGGCCGGCAAGTGTTTTGTGTTGGCGTTTTATTAATAACAGCAGTGCAGTACATCTGAATACGAGATTTGAAATAAAAGCGTCGTCGAAGAACACGTTCCCTTGTTGGGAATATAACCTGCTGCAATAGATTGCTCGGGATTCGACAATAGTAATGGACGAAAGCCCTACCACTCTGGGTACAAAGAAATGTTCCGTGAGATAA
Organism: Schistocerca piceifrons; assembly: GCF_021461385.2. NCBI lineage: Eukaryota > Metazoa > Arthropoda > Insecta > Orthoptera > Acrididae > Schistocerca > Schistocerca piceifrons. The sequence goes on along the minus strand of NC_060140.1, from coordinate 297,386,535 downwards.
AATTGAAACTAAGAAGGTAGTTGAGGAGACATTGATTCATAATGGACTTTATTTAGTTTTGAGGAGTACGTAACTTCTCTTGTTACCATGTTAAAATCTACATGCCGCGCGGGCTAGCCGCGCGGTCTAAGGGTGCCTTGCCACGGTTCGCGCGTCTCCATCCCCGTCGGAGGTTCGAGTCTTCCCTCGGGCATGCGTGTGTGTGTTGTCCCTAGCGTAAGTTAGATTGAGTAGTGTGTAAGCCAAGGGACCGATGACCACGGCAGTTTGGTTCGGTAGGAGCTCACCACAAATTTTCCCCCAAAAAGTCTGCTTATTTTGTCAAAACACAGCAGAGTTTAGAAATATTCATCCCAGAAACATACTAATGCAGTTGAAATTGTGACAGAACCATGAAATACTGTATTATTAAATCAGCAACTGAGTGCTAGTCAAGTCAATAGTTAATGAAGCAGCCCATTCTCGGTATAAAAATAAACTTGTAACTTATGTTGTTACAAAACCCACAGCAGTTCTAGTTTCATCAGCTATCGATGCTCCTCAATCATTACATTATTTCAATGATAAAATCGGTAGTCGCTTGAGTATCGCGGTAGATATGAAAATTTCGCATATTAATCATATGACAAACCACTCCCGTCTTCGCGCGCTATCGTTTGCTAAGATCTTGTTTCGATATTTCAAACCATTTATGAGATACGAGTAATTTATGAATATTTCATTCTAGTTGTTATCACTGACGCAGCAGTTCATGACAGAGGGCTTCAAACACATTCCATTTTTCTCGAGATTGGAAACAGACAGCGATACACAGGGTGTTTCAAAAGTGATGGTCAATTTTCAGGGATATGACAGCAATGATATTTCGAAACAAAAAAGTCAAGTAAATATGGAATCTAAAACGCATACCTTAAGAACTATGAGATATTCTTGATCTTCAGTATTGTGAAACAAATCTCTTCTACTGCAAGCTCTTTGCTTTCCATATTTTGGGAAGAGGTAGTATGAACGAAAACAAGACAAAAATGTCTAGTAAACATGTGCTCTAAAATGCATACATTAAACGTTAAGAGCACTTGTTCGTTAGAAGAGATGTGTCCCAAAGTACCGATGATGAACAGGTGCTCATAGCTGTTAAGGTATGCGTTTTAGAGCCCTGTTTCGACTGATAATTCCTGTCATATCCCTGAATATTGACCATCACTTCTGAAACACCCTGTATTTCAATATATTATCTACATTTTCTACGCAGCAACATGTAAACTCACACACAACAAACACAAATTCATACCGACAAGTATTTCTCACTGCAAACTAACAATTTCTTGTAGGAGTATACATACTATCTAAATACCAGAATAACTCTGACCGTCGACGAAATGACGCTGAAGAATGAAGCTGACGAAATAAATTATAATATGTGCGAGAATGAGCGTTTATTGCCGAATAGCTTCTTTGAAGTCGTTTGAGAAAAATCACAGTTCGACTGGTTTGTTGTTGACGCAGTCAGCGAGCCTGCCAGGTTTCGCGCCGAGCAGGCCTGGTGCTATGGAGCTATCCTGTGGGCACCTCCTGAGGCACCCAGCACACGCTGGCAATTGCGCTTCCCTCCCCCCCCCCCCCCCCTCCCCACCCGCTACTTACTCAGCTGTCGAAAGTCGCAACTTATTTTAAACGCACTAGAAGAGACTTGTGGACGATGTCCAGAAGTGCTGGTCTATTATTCTGGCACAAGAATCGGCAGGCTTGCGCTTCTTTAGTACTGAATTGGCAACTAACAATGGAAACTCTCCGTCGCACCCCCGTTAGATTCAGTGGTAAGATACCCGTCAAAAACTGAACACAGATCGAGAATGAAAACAGGAAGTAAGTGTACCGAATTGTGAAAAAAGAAGCAAAACCGAGACAGTGAACGTTCCAAACTCAAGAAGTGTAAACGTAAACATGTGTGATGTCATGGTTATCTAGTCATGTAGTTCGATTGCAAACGAGGAGATCTGTGTTCAAATCACCCTCGTGCCGATTTCACTTTTTTTCTTTTTTCACAAAATTACGAGCTGTCCATCCAGTCGTTGGTGTGTCTGTTCGCTGAATTCAGATTTGTGTCTGTGTCGTGGTTTCACGTCCGTCTGCAACAGCGAGCTGCGAGGAAGGCCATCCAGATGTACGACAGTTGCCCAGAAAGACATTCACCGCATTTCTTTGCTCAGCCCAAAACAATCCTACGGATTCGAAACTTTACGTATGTAATATTTGAAGTCTCCTAAGTGAGCATGCCAAGTTTCCATCACTTCTGACCATCACTTCTGATAGCGTAGCTGCAGGAAAGTTTCAAAATGGCGTCTGTAGGTGATGCACGTTACAAGCAATGTGCCGTCATTGAATTTCTCACTGCACAGAAAGAAACTGTAGGGAATATTCAAAAACGCTTGTGCAAAGTCTATGGAGCATCTGCTGTCGACAGAAGTACAGTTAGTCTCTGGGAGCGGTGAGGTGATCAGAAGGCGATTCGTCGGAGCTCAACGATTTGCAGCGGTCGTGGAGACCATCCACGACTGTCGCACCTGACTCGCCTAACGTATCCTCATCGGTGTTCCACCTGTTTGGGCCATTAAAGGATGCCATTCGTGGAAGACATTTTGATGACGATGAGGAGGTGATTCACAAAGTGAAACACTAGCTCCGCTATCAGGACAAGACTTGAAATCAAATGGTTCAAATGGCTCTGAGCACTATGCGACTAACTTCTGAGGTCATCAGTCGCCTAGAACTTAGAACTAATTAAACCTAACTAACCTAAGGACATCACACACATCCATGCCCGAGGCAGGATTCGAACCTGCGACCGGAGCGGTCCCTCGGCTCCAGACTGTAGCGCCTAGAACCGCACGGCCACTCCGACCGGCGGCTTGATATCGACAGGGCATAAACGCTCTTGTTTCGCGCTGGAGGAAGGCCATAGAACGGGATGGAGATCTTGTGGAAAAATAGGGTGTGTAGATAAAACATCATTCTTTCGTGTGTAATTCTCATTATGATCAAAAAAGAATTGTACAATAAAAAAAATGTGATGCATCATTTTCTGGGCAACTTTCGTACGTACCTCCTATTTGTTCTACCCAAATACCACATGTTATGACTCTCGCGTTCCTGTTTAGATGTTTCGACTCTTGAATTCCTTTGTTGTAACATAGTTCAACCCACCCGGTTAGCCGAGCAGTCTAACGCACGGCTTTCCGGAGAGGTGCGGAGCGCCTGGTCCCCGGCACGAATATGCCCGGCGCACTTGTGTCGAGGTCCAGTGAGCCAACTAGTCTGTGGATGGTTTTTAGGCGGTTTTCCATCTGCCTCGACGAATGTGGGCTGGTTCCCCTTATTCCGCCTCAGCTACACTATGTTGGCGATTGCTGTGCAAACAAGTTCTCCACATACGCTTACACCACCATTACTCTACCACGCAAACACAGGGGTTACACTCGTCTGGTGTGAGACGTTCCCTTGGGGGGGGGGGGGGGGGGGGGGGTCCACCAGGGCCGAACCGCACAATAACCCTGGGTTCGGTATGGTGCAGTGGAGGGGTGAAGTGGACTGCGGTAGTCGTAGTGGGGTTGTGGACCACTGCAACTGCGGCGGGGACGGAGTCTCTCCGTCGTTTCTAGGTCCCAGGTGAACATACAACATGCAACATAATTCACGTCCGTTTGTCTGTTGTTTTCTTCTCTGTGGGAGGTCTATGCGGCATCTCACCTGTTCTCACTATTCTTCACATTTACGTGCGACGGTTAATATATTTGGGGTCCTACCCACTCTTCGCTTGTAGGATGCCTAAAGGGTGTTGCTTTCTCGGAATGCTATACAACAGTTCAGTAAAATAACATTAATGGTTTTTATTACAAATAAGAAGGTTGACAATACTTAGGCTTTACATCGGTGTCGGAAGCGGTGGGCGACATGCAAATAAGTAATGTTATTCACTATAGACAATGTCCAAGTAAGCAATGGATGTGGATCGCACGTCACTGCAATCGTAGTGCCGGGTCTACTACCGTGCTAATACTGTCCGGCCGAGGCTGGCAGGAGCGGCGCTTGTATTCTCTTCGGCTAGAGGGCGCTCCTGTCGTGGTGCGGTCCTTGTCAGCGCGCGAGCTATTGGCTGACGTCGTCTCTCCGCCTTCTTTCCTCTTGCGATTTTCGCCTTCGTTCCGGCGTTTTTCGATAGCCCGGAACATATATTTTTACCAGATGACTCATAGTCTCTAACCAATGTATAGTACGACAATTGCCAAGACTACAGAAGGAGAACAGACACCTCAATAGCTGGATGGAAAGTTCGTAACTTTGTGAAAAAAACTACGTACGAGTTTTAATGTTATCTGTGCCTCACTGCTTTTTTTTTATTAATTTGTGCCTGATTTTATTCTGAGAAGCTCAGTAATGTATGTAAATACCGTAAATGTAAACGTGATTCTAAAAGTACTTGAAGTGAAGTGAAGCGCAGCTGGACAGCAACAAACTCTTTAGCGCGCAATCCCTGCAACGATAGTAATTGTGAATCTTTGAGTGTGGACTCTACAAAAAAAGACAATTGATTTATTAAAAAAGAGAACTGTTAATCTGTATCTTGTGGAAAGAGGACGTGTTGCTTGACCGTCGCTCAGAACGTATCGTTGCATTTAATGAAAACTGATATTTTAGTGATAAAGCCGAGTAAAGTATGTGTAAGAGTTGCCAAACATTTATCTATACAAATTTTCTGGAAGTGAAGAATAGAAATATCTTGTTTTTGGAAAAGGAGGTGACCTTCACTGTCGTCGCCGTCAATCAATCGACAGAATTGTAAGTGTACCAAGTTCACTAAACTACAGGAAAAGAAATGCATTCTCTACAGTTTTCATTCAATAAGTAACAACCTCTCATAATGTCTAAAGTACAGTAATTGGATTATGTTCTTGAACAATAGTATGGTGTTGAACTCCACTGACCAATTTTGATGTAGCAGGAAGTGTAGTTCGAAGGAAGTTTGTGTGCCAAGCAACCTCCTTTTCTCAAGAAAAGCAGATTGCTGTTTGATCTTATTTACTTACAACAGTGGTCCCTTAGGTATGAAAAGCTACGAAAACTTGGGCTCAGAGCTATCCGCAATACGGCCAAGTAACTAACAGAGTCGTATTTTAAACCTTAAAGAACAATAACTTCCTCCAAATTGTAATATGTCACCAACTGGTGCAGAAGCTGATCATTCAAGGAGGCAGCAACCAAATTCAGGTACCAGTTACGACTTAAAGTAAAAATCTCAATCAAAACTCAATCTCTCTCTCTCTCTCTCTCTCTCTATCTCTCTCTCCAAACACATATGTAAATATTCATATTATTTTTAAAAAAGTCATTTTATAGAGTGAGATTTGAACATGGATTACAGATGTCTCGTTTTGCAGCCCAGCTCCGTAAACACACAACCACAAGAACGTGGTTCTTGCAGTTTGCCCGATGCTGCACAACTTGTGCTTAGACGTTTCACTGTTTCTATTTCGCTTCTTTTTTCACAGTTCAGTACACTTTCTTGCTGGGGCTATCAACTGGGCCATTTTACCACTAAATGGTTCAAATGGCTCTGAGCACTGTGGGACTTAACATCTGTGATCATCAGTCCCATAGAACTTAGAACTACTTAAACCTAACTAACCTAAGGACATCACACGCATCCATGCCCGAGGCAGGATTCGAACCTGCGACCGTAGCGACCACGCGGTTCCAGACTGAAGCACCTAGAACCGCACGGCCACACTGGCCGGCTTTACCACTAAATCTGAGGGAGATGCGATGGGGCCGGCAGAAGTGGCCGTGCGGTTAAAGGCGCTGCAGTCTGGAACCGCAAGACCGCTACGGACGCAGGTTCGAATCCTGCCTCGGGCATGGATGTTTGTGATGTCCTTAGGTTAGTTAGGTTTAACTAGTTCTGAGTTCTAGGGGACTAATGACCTCAGCAGTTGAGTCCCATAGTGCTCAGAGCCATTTGAACCATTTTGGAGATGCGATGGGGGATTTCCCTTGTAGGAGAGATTGTGAGTAACTGTGTTTATTGCAAAAATAAATTTGTCGAGCAGAGTTACTGGTGGTGAAAATATTATGAAGATAGCACGGTGATGAGCCGAAAACATTACGACCACTGCCCGACGCGATATTGGATGCTACCAGGTAGCGTTGCGGACATGTGATGCACTAAAAGAATTACGGAAGCGGAGTAGATACGAATGGGAAAATATTCAAGCGACGGTATAGGCCGCAAATGGGGAACCCACAGACGTAAGGGCACATTGCTGTTCGCCACGGCGTTTGAGAGAGTATGTCGGAAACGGTGGATCTGGTCGGCTGTTGGCGTGAGGCTGTCATGAGCGTCTATGGACAGTGGAGGGGCCCGCATCTCGTGGTCGTGCGGTAGCGTTCTCGCTTCCCACGCCCGGGTTCCCGGGTTCGATTCCCGGCGGGGTCAGGGATTTTCTCTGCCTCGTGATGGCTGGGTGTTGTGTGCTGTCCTTAGGTTAGTTAGGTTTAAGTAGTTCTAAGTTCTAGGGGACTTATGACCACAGCAGTTGAGTCCCATAGTGCTCAGAGCCATTTGAACCATTTTTTTTGACAGTGGAGGGCGTTGAACCCAAGAGTGGGAGACAAGACGCTGGAAGTGCAGTCCCCGTCACGTCGCAGAGCCCGCTCCGTGGTGCAGGGCTGCTGGCGACGTGTGGCAGATCTCACACCAGAGCGCAGTTGCGCTGCAGGCACCGGTGTTTCGCAGCGCACGTACTCGAACGTGGAGCTACGTAGCAGTCGATCCGTACGTGTTGCCGTGTTGACCCGTTGACACTGTCAGTGACGATTGCAATGCGCACGGGATCATAGAGAGTAAACCGTGGATCAATGTAAACGCGTCGCCTGATCCGATTAATCAATTCTGTTGTTACACCGGGAAAGAAGTAGAGCTGGAGGAATGGAAAACTGCTGGTGTATGTACCATGTACAAAACGTTGATACAGAACTGTACAGGGATATCTCTACTATGCACGTGGTGTAAAATGGCATAAGCAGCTACATTGGACACGCTCAACTCATACGCTGACGTAATATTAGACACATCAGAAGCGGGGTTCAGAAAGGGCAAGCCAACAACTGATCAAATATTCACACCAGGACAAATACCAGATAAGAACTGGGAGCACGATAAGGCTACCTTCTGTATCTTTATAGACTTCCACAAAGCATGTGACATCATAGAGGGAAGACGTGGAGGATAATGGCAGAGCTGATAAAGATAACTAAAACGTGTGTGATGGAATCAAAGTATAGAGTGAAAGTACAGGGGGAGTTCTCAGGAACATTTCAGGTAAACACAGGAGTGAGACAGGAAAATATTATATCAGCAACGCTTATCAGTTTCGCGCTTAACAACACCCTGAGAAGAGTAACGAAAGGAGTCGCCATAGGGAAAAAGGTACATGTTATGGCTTTCACAGATGATATTGTGGTGACAGAAAGAACCCGCCAGGTTAGCCGAGAGCGCTAACGCGCTGCCTCCTGGACTCGGATAGGCGCGCCGGCCCCCGATCGAATCCGCCCGGCGGATTCCCGACGAGGGCCGGTATGCCGGCCAGCCTGGATGTGGTTTTTAGCCGGTTTCCCACATCCCGCTATGTGAATACCGGGCTGGTCCCCACGTTCCGCCTCAGTTACACGATTCGCGGACTTGTGGAAACTTTCGCACTATTCCATGGCTTCCACTAGACGCAGACAGGTGGGGTCCACTAATTCCGTTCTGGGGGGATTCGCGGTGGCTGCAGAAAGGGCATCTGGCCACCCTCTGCAACTAACACTGCCACATCAATAGTAACACGGTCGACCGCGCGTGACGCGGGACAAAGGTCCCAAGAAAGAAAGAAAATTGTGATGACAGAAAGGAGCATGGAAGCCGTGGAGAAAATGGGAACTGTACTGATGGAAGAAGCTAAGAAAGTAGACCTAAGGATAAATGAAAGTAAAACATAGTTCATGGTAATAGGATGAAGAGCTCAGTCACGACAAAACAATCTAACAGTCAGGAACATAAAAGTAGGGTAAACGGTTCAAAAATGGTTCAAATGGCTCTGAGCAATATGGGACTTAACATCTATGGTCATCAGTCCCCTAGAACTTAGAACTACTTAAACCTAACTAACCTAAGGACATCACACAACACCCAGTCATCACGAGGCAGAGAAAATCCCTGACCCCGCCGGGAATCGAACCCGGGAACCCGGGTGCGGGAAGTGAGAACGCTACTGCACGACCACGAGCTGGGGACGTAGGGAAAACGGGAACATTCACGTACCTCGGTGTCAATATCAATCAGCAAAAGCTTATAGAAGAAGAGATCGTAAAGAGACTTGAAGCTGAGGGAAAAATGGTTCAAATGGCTCTGAGCACTATGGGACTCAACTGCTGAGGTCATTAGTCCCCTAGAACTTAGAACTAGTTAAACCTAACTAACCTAAGGACATCACAAACATCCATGCCCGAGGCAGGATTCGAACCTGCGACCGTAGCGGTCTTGCGGTTCCAGACTGCAGCGCCTTTAACCGCACGGCCACTTCGGCCGGCGAAGCTGAGGGAAGATGTCTAGGAGCTATACATAACATCGTAAGATGTAAGTTACTATTTGGCAAGTAAAAATAACAGTATATCAGACAAGTGGTGTGCTACGCAAACGAGACTTGGACCCTGAAAAAGAAGTAAAAAACTCATTGAGTCGTGGCGCCATTGAGTTAGTACACTGTTCTCTATGGCGCCATCGGCTCAGGTGTAGTATCGAACATCCGTCTTGCGGCCCCATTGCCAGTATCTATGTGGAAGAGTTGGTACTGTGAGTTGTGTCTTTAGAAGGTCTTTGCTTGCCGACATATTTTTACGAGGTCCGCTGGGACAGGAGAAAGGCACGAAGTTTGGGGATTGGCGGTAGCGTCGCGACAAGAGGTGGTTACGAGATCCGAGCGGTCGAAGCCACGAGATGATAAAGGGGAGTAACATTCTTTAATCGTCGTGGTAGTTTGTTTCATTGTGTACCTGCCTTTCTTATTATTTTCTGGCGTTCACCCGACCATCAGAGTCTTACTTGGTCGTAAATATAGGCAGTAGTATTGTACTAAGACACTAGTTGTTGTTTGAAAATTTGTTCCTTTACTATATTTCCTTATCTTTCTGGTTTGTACACGGTCATTAATGTTCTAATTAATCAGCTCTTGGTCGTAAATACAGCCGGAACAAATGTACTAAAGCACAAGTTGCCATTAAACGAAAGAGGGACCTTGTGGTTAGATTTAGCTGTAACCGGTTCATTTCTTTGATTGAAATTACATTTCTCTGTAATTCGTTATAATCTGAACAATCCGCTGTACTAAGCTGTTCGTTTCTGTGTTTGAAGACCGTGTATTATTGGTGTATTTTATCTGGATCTTGCGGTTCCGCCGAGTGAGGTCTCTTGTTTTCACAGATAATGTTTTAAGACGCGTCTTCAGAGCGGTCTTAATAACTGACATTCAGTTTAACTTTGAAAATATTAACAGTTAACTGTCACCAGGGCTTTAGTCAAAATAACATTGTCAGAAGGGACAGGTTGGGATCCAGTTGCACCTTGGTTGCCGATAGATGTTAAGGGGTTAGTTGCTTTGAAGTAAGCCTTATCATTGTTATATTGTTTGCTAATCTATTTAACTCTTAAGCACAGATGCGCATGTTAACCCCAAACCTTTCGACATACAGCTTTCAAATCAAAAGTTAAGTCATTTGTTTTGAGAAGTTTAATCACTCTTCTCCTCAATGGTGCTTATGTAGTTTTATGTGTTGCAGAAGACCATTTAATAACACAGAGTGTGTCCAGCGCGGTAGTAAACACCGCTGTTTCACCTGATAACGGGCGGGCTACATGTCCGGCCGTCTTATCAATGTCATATTGTTTGCTGTTTTGCAATACAGCACTTCAGATTTCTTTTGCAAAGATTAAAAGCTTATTCAAATTAAGATTTAAGGTCAAAAGAATTTTGCAAATTAGTTCATTTTGTCAAAGAAAATTTTATGATTAAATGCTTCGATTATCTGTAAAACACAATTTCTATATTGTTAAATAAACGGGTAGTGTGAAAAGATAGTTATATTAGTGGGCCCTCCCTTCCACGTTTTCCTTAATTCCAGTAAGTACCACGCATCACTCATCACTTTTGTAAATAAAGTACTGAGAAGAATAAATGGACCAGTGAAAGGAAATGAACAGTGGACAAGAATAAGGAAATACAGAGAGCTAAAGCAATTATACACGCTACCTCACATCGTAGCGAGTTTGAAAACTAAAAGATTCAAGTGGTACGGAGTTGTGAGAAGGAGAGAGGAGAATGTGGTAATAAAGGCAGTAATGGATGGAGAAGCCAAAGGAAGGAGACCACTAGGACGGCCGAGAACGAGACGGAAAGATAATATCGTGGGAGACGTGTAGATACTAGGTGTGGGAGATGAAGATGCAGCTTATAATGGTCGCCTAGTCGTAGATATTGCTATAATCGCACTATTTCACTCCCATTTACGGAGCTTGTTAGCACTTGATGTTAGGTTGGCGCCATTAAAATGCATTGTGCTAATCGCTGCTGCTTGCTGGATCGCTGCTGTGTCTGGATGCTAATGCTGGCTCTAAATCTGGTTGTCTAGGGGTAAAAAGATGAGGTCCCGTGTTTTTGATGTGCTTTTGATGATAAATAATGAGCGAAACCAACAAATATTTAAACTTCAAATATTTATTACTCTGGTGGCCATCTTAATTCCACTGTCCACCAAAGACAATGACACAACACAAAGTAGCACCTCTTTTACATGTTCTTTGCAATGTTTATCCACCTCGAACAATAACACACATACACCTTACCAAAGTGACATTCAGACTACGCTCCCGACCCTTCTTGCTGCTTGTATTTATAACCTTGTCAAAGAACTACTAAAAAGAGATATAGTTTGTAAGTCACATGTACATCTGTTATCGTAATTTGTGCAGAAAAGTTATTAATTTATATCGAGTGACATAATCTAACAGGTTATTAAAATGACAGACAGATTTGTTGACTTGACAGAATAATTCTTTGTTACAAAAAGGCCGTTTTTTAGAAGTATGTCAATTGACTTCTCTAATTTGCATAAATAAGTAAATAACATGAATTATTAACAATTACATTGGTTTTCGTGTAAAATAGGAGTGTTTACGTGAATTCTGAGTGAAAGCGGTCCTAGTGAACAAATAGGTTTCACTGGGTGATTTTTATTTAAGGAGATCCAAACTACGTAAGTTGGCCACTATTTTTCGTACTTCATATTAACTATTTAAGATGAACTTAGTATTTTTACATGATGACATTTGCTGTATCAGTGATCAAGTGATATTAACTTTCGTGTGGGTCAGTTACTAACTTATTACAAGAGATCGAGTCTTTCGAAGGTATGCTCGAAACGTGCACCGCACCACGGACGCAATTAGGTAGACGAAGCATTAAGCCATGCGTTACATTGACCTCGGCTTCCGTGGGATCTCTGCTAGTAAGGGAGGGCACTGTGACAGGTGCCGTCTACGTGATCGTTATTGCGGACCACCTGTATCCCTGCGTGCTCGACTTCTTGCCTGACTGCAACGGCGCCTTCCGCCAATATAACTGTCTGTGTCACCAGGCCAGAACCGGGGCTGCTCTGTCTTCAGGAGTGCAGTAGTGAAGTCATGTTGATGCTTTGACCACCAGATTCGCTTGATCTGAACCCGATGGAACACGCCTGGGACCCTGCTCCCACAAACCGCCAGCCAGTGACTTACGGGAATTGCGCGACCACGCACTGTGGGAAATCTACTGAAGATTTGTCGAAACGATGCAACTCAGGACCACTGCTGTTTTGCGTTTCACATCTGGACCAGCGCGCTGTTAAGCAGGCAGTTACAGTGTTACGGTTCACCAGTCTTTATCACATGCTCAAGAGCAGTTACAGTACTAGTACAGATTCATACGGTGATATCCGCCATGCGGGTTTCAAGAGCGGAGAGGCTGTCCTCAGCTTGGCAGTAAAGGACTATGCTTATTAGGGGAGCGGGAGCGGGAGCTTGGGGGGGGGGGGGGGAGGAGGACTGCACTCACTTTTAAGTCAATTCAATGGACGTAGTCCAGCCTCAGGTTTCGCCTCAGTGGAATTGTGCGACACCAACACTTAATGCTACTAGTAATTAGCACTTTTTTGTGAGTAATGTTTCATAGGTATTTTGTACAGATTTTGGCAACAGTCAAGTTAACTTGTAATTTTTTAACTCAATAAGCCCATTTTCTATATTGATGTGTTGTATGCTGTGAAATATTGTATAGATTGGCGACTCTATGGAGTGTTCTGTGCACCACGACCAGATAGTGGATATAATTGGAAGGAGAATCAGCACTGGTCGTATTTTTTTGTTTTGCAGTTTATGTGATCGCTCTAAGCTTGTTGATACCAGTGCCTGCCAATTTGAATTGTATATTACAGCACAGAGGATGGTCACTAAGTGAACGAAAATCGATTTTGCGGATAATAAAACAAAATACGACCAATGCTGATTTTCCTTCCAAATATTGTATAGTTTAGTGGTGCACGTTGAGGCTTAGCTTTTCATATCGCGCTCGTGTTAAGTAAGAGACGATAGCAAGCAGACAACACCAGACAGTGAGTCACGGTTATTGCGCAACGGATGTGCTCTGATCCAGTGACTCGCTGCAAATAGTCACGACTGAGGCAGAAAAGTAAGAGTCGTCAGTCTTCTGACTGGTTCGATGCGGCCTGCCACGAATTTCTCACCTGAGCCAATGTCTTTTTCTCAGAGTAGCACTTGCAGCCTACATCCTCAATTCTCTGCTGAATGTACTCCAATCTCTGTCTTCTTCTACAGTTTTTACCCTCTACACCTTTCTCTAGTACCGTGGAAGTCAGTCGCTGATGTCTTAACAGGTGTCCTATCGTCCTGTCCCTTCTCCTTGTCACTGTTTCCCACACATTCCTTTCCTGTCCGATTCTGTGCAGAATGTGCTCATTCCTTATCTTATCAGTACACCTAATTTTCAACATTCGTCTGTAGCACCACATCTCAAATGCTTCGATTCTCTTCTGCTCCGTTTTCCTACAGTCCATGTTTCGGTACCATGCAATGCTGAGCTCCAAACGACTTCGTACGAGCTATGAAATTACCAGGCATTTAAAACATGTTTTGAAAACAAAATTGTTGTTATTGCGATTATTATGACTGTCATTAATTACTGCTAATTCCTTTGTTAATGTGAATAATGGCGTCAAGTGAAACTAAAATAGTACATGAGTATTGTTATGTCGATCAACTGAGCAGACGTTAGCGGGAGAACTCTGAGTATACAGAGAAAGTGAGTTATACTCTTAGGCAAATTTTGTAATGCACAACTTGCCAGTTTGTAGGAATAGGGAAACAAGAAACATTTTACGATATTTCTGTTATTTAAAGGGGAGTTATTTTGATGTTTGTGGAGTTTCTAAATTTTCGCATTTAGTAAACTGTTCATAAAAACTATTAAGTTGTGATTAGTCAAATGTAAAAGACACGGGACTGCGCAGTTTAATACTAATATAGGACTGGCTATGATGTGTACCAGCCAACCAGAGACAGTACGTTCACGGGTATTCTGTGAGCTAAAGAACTGCTTTGTGAAGTCTGAAGAGTCATTTCGGAGTTCCGCCATCATGATGTAAGGAAACATTGAAAATTTGTGGTAAGTTCCTATGGGAGCAAACTGCTGAGGTCATCGGTCCCTAGGCTTACACACTACATAATCTAACTTAAACTAACTTATGCTAAGGATGACATATACACCCATGCCCGAGGCAGGACTCGAACCTCAGACGGGGAGAGTCGCGCGAACTGTGGCAAGGCGCCTTTAAGACCGCGCGGCTGACGTTCGTATTTCGGTATAAGGAGCTCTGAACAGATGTGATAATTCTGCAGAATACCCTGGATTGCAGCAAAGTGGATGCCAACGTGTGAGAAAAACAAATACGTGAAATTTCGATTTTAATACGCAAGCTGTAACTTTTGAATAACCAAAATCTGCGTAGCACGTTATACAATTTGTGACCGCAAACTGAACATTCGTATTCGTCAAATTGTGTAACATTTGAGCGAGTATTCTGTCATTGGTGAGGGGTTTGGTAATTCTTCTACGGTCCGGTTCAGTTAATTACCATTAGCTGTCTATGATGAGTGACTGTGATGGCGTGTGAGTTTGCCGAAACTGTAGCTTCAGGTTAGCATGGACTTGGTTAGCGCAGACGTGATTTGTATCAAATGAGTGGCAATATATTCAAGTTTTCACTTACAAACTACTCACCGTTGAATATCTGAGCTAACTTGTGTAACCAGCCTCCGTCGACCTGCTGTCTTCGACTTCTCTGACGGAAGATACAATGTTATTATCTACTGTATATGCATGGCTTTTAGTTAAATATATACATCAGATGGTGCAGCCATAAACATTTTCACTGTAACGGTGACTAAGTTACTAATGCTAAATTTTTGGCTCAGTCGTCCACCCTTCGTTTGTTGCTGCGTTACCGAAAACAATATAGTTAGTAACGCATTTGGATGTTAGTTATTATTCGCCAATATAGACGATGTTACGGAAATCGCTTTAGTTCTTTATTAATAACATCAAATAATAATTAAGTGACCATGAATGATTACGTTTTGTATAGAGGGAAAAGGAGGGTTGACCCTACAACCATTCTCAGCAATTAAGGCAAGTAAAATGTCCGTGATTTTTATGGTTAGTCACTCGAAGATATTCTAGCAAGAAATATGGTCCATTAGTATATTTCAGTACAGTAATTCAAACTGCGTACACTTTAATTTTCACAAAGCTAAGTGTCCAGTCCAGTTCTTATAATCAGTTAATAGTGTAGTCCACAGATCCAATTATCAGTTATTCGGCATGTACTAGAAGTTAATATTGAGCGCTACTTTTTCTCGCGCACACAATTCCTCAGATATTCTCAGCCCGTGACCTACGGCGAAAGTCCCGTATAAATTAACTACAGTCAATTTCGTTTGCAATTTAACAAAAGTTCCCTGATCCCTTGCGTAGCGTATCACACGGAAATGCTCGCTACGTAGACTTATTCAGAGCGCAGAAAACAAGACAAGAGAACTTACAATACCCGCGCATGGTTTATATTGTAGAATTTAGAGACAAAACTAGCTGCGTTAAATCCTCTTTGGTTTCCCTGAAGCGCTACTTTGCTGCTGGCGTTATTCTGATGAAAGATTATACACTACTAGCGCATTAAAATTGCTACACCACGAAGATGGCGTGCTGCAGACGCGAAATTGAACGGACAGGAAGAAGATGCTGTGATATGCAAATGATTAGCTTTCCAGAGCATTCACACAAGACTGGCGCCGGTGGCAACACCTACAACGTGCTGACATGAGAAAAGTTTCCAACCGATTTCTCATACACAAACAGCAGTTGATCGGCGTTGCCTGGTGAAACGTTGTTGTGATGCCTCGTGTAAGGAGATGAAAAGCGTACCATCACGTTTCCGACTTTGATTAAGGTCGGATTGTAGCCTATCGTGATTACGGTTTATCATATCGCAACATTGCTGCTCGCGTTTGTCGAGATCCAATGACTGTTAGCAGAATATGGAATCGGTGGGTTCAAGAGGGTAATACGGAACGCCGTGCTGGATCCCAATGGCCTCGTATCACTAGCAGTCGAGATGACAGGCATCTTATCCGCATGGCTGTAACGGATCGTGCAGCCACGTCTCGATCCCTGAGTCAACAGATGGGGACGTTTGCAAGACAACAACCATCTGCACGAACAGTTCGACGACGTTTGCAGCAGCATAGACCATGGCTGCGGTTACCCTTGACGCTGCGTCACAGACAGGAGCGCCTGCGATGGTGTACGAACGTGGGTGCACGAATGGCAAAAAGGCATTTTTTCGGATGAATCCAGGTTCTGTTTACAGCATCATGATGATCGCATCCATGTTTGGCGACATCGAGGTGAACGCACATTGGAAGCGTGTATTCGTCATCGCCATACTGGCGTATCACCCGGCGTGATGGTATGGGGCGCCATTGATCACACGTCTCGGTCACCTCTTGTCGCACTGACGGCACATTGAACAGTGGACGTTACATTTCAGATGTGTTACGACCCGTGGCTCTACCCTTCATTCGATCCTTGCGAAACCCTACATTTCAGCAGGATAATGCACGAACGCATGTCGCAGGGCCTGTACGGGCCTTTCTGGATACAGAAAATCTTCGAGTGCTGCCCTGGCCAGCACATTCTCCAGATCTCTCACCAACTGAAAACGTCTGGTCAATGGTGGCCGAGCAACTGGCTCGTCACAATACGCGAGTGACTATTCTTGATGAACTGTGGTATGGTGTTGAAGCTGCATGGGCAGCTGTACCTGTACACACCAGCCAAGCTCTGTTTGACTGAATGCCCAGGCGTATCAAGGCCGTTATTACGGCCAGAGGTGGTTGTTCTGGGTACTGATTTCTCAGGATCTATGCACCCAAATTGCGTGAAAATGTAATCACATGTCAGGTCTAGTATAGTATATTTGTCCAATGAATACCCGTTTATCATCTACATTTCTTCTTGGTGTAGTAATTTTAATTGCCAGTAGTGTATATCGATAATTTTAATTAAAACATTTTCAAGGCTATTAATTATTACTGATATTGTCGATCACCTCTCCACTCCCCTATATGAAAATAAGCCTTATAATACTGTTCTTAATTAAAAGTGCGGTAATACTTGGTACTAGCAAAACATTTGTTGCATCCGTTGGACTCGTGTAATGCTATTGGCGCTACTACAGATTTTCCAGTTGAGATGCTTATTCGTTTGTAATATGGCATGCATGTGACCTGACTGCAAATGAAGAAAGCACTGCAAGGTGAGTAAATATTATTTCAGGAGGACGAGTACGTAGAAAACCGCGACGTTGCAATGTGTTGAGCCCGAGGCCAGAATTGTAACGGTAGAGCAGGAGGAGCTGGATTGATGTCCACCAGTGTAGGGAGGACAAGGCGCGTCAGAGGAGGAGGTGGTAGGCGCGAGGAGGCAGCTGGGGGCCGAAGAGCGGCCTGCCGGCAGCCACCAGCCCGGTGTGGGCGCCGGGCACAGGTGTCTCCAGAGCCTCGGATTGCAGCTGGCAGTTGGAACGAGAGCCATGTGTGAGTCGTGCTGAAGCTGTGTCTACATAATGCCCGCCGACGCAGCGTTTCCAAGCAAAGTAGTGTTTTCATTTATACTGTAAGATGTATGGATCAGTGTGGTCTTATTGTGAATGTATTGGCAGGATTTAACTTATGTGTGTATCCACATTGTTGATGACGCAATACCTGTGATACCATCCTGGTCCGATTCCTATAACCGACGTTAGTGTTACAATAATACAAAGTAGTAAGGCGTATTAGAATTCGTAGGTCACAGCGTTAAAGAACTACGACAGGACGATGCAAACAACTTACCATGTTCAGAATTTCGGAGGCAGCTTTTGACAAGTTCCTTGTACTTCTACGCGCACTCCAACATGACGACGTCAGTGTGTGTCTCATCTGCTGAACTCGATGAGTGAAGCGTTTCCAGCGTGTCTGCCTCCAGTTCCTCTGGACAAGGCCACCAACTGTCATCCGACCATACGAAATATGGCCGCAACTCTCGTCGTAGTCAAGTACTCCAAAATTTTCACTGCCGTCTGTCCAGTTTCGGTAAATAGTAATAACGGCTAAATTCGAACTTTTGACCAAACCCTCCGTTTCTGCGCTAATTTTCTTGTGGTACTGTCACTTAATATAAGTTTAATTGTTGCGAAGTCTCCACTAAGGTATTTGTCTCAGGTGTATGGAGATGAAACCTGGAAGGGAAACAGTCCAGGCAAGAAGAGAGTAGAATCTTTTGAAATGTGGTTCTAATCATCATTTCCTTTGGGCCTTTGACCCACTGCAATACGGGGTCGGCGTTGTTGCTAAGGATTTGGCGATGTTAGTGTCAGAGAGTGGCCAGATACCCTTCCTGTCGCCACGCTATACGCCCCAGGACGGAATCAGTGTACCCCAGCTGTCTGCGTCTAGTGTAAGCCATGAAATAGTGTGGACGTGTTTTCCAATGTCTGCGAGTCATGTAACTGAGGCGGGACGTGGGGACCAGCCTGGTATCCACCTAGTGGGATGTGGAAAACCGCCTAAAAACCACATCTAGGCTGGTCGGCACACCGGCCCTCGACGTTACCCACCAGCGCGCCTACCTGGGTCCAGGAAGCAGTGCATTAGCGCTCTCGGAGACCTCGAGGATGAAATGTGGTTATAATAATAATGCTAAATGGACCGATAATGAATCGAACTGTACAGAAAACAAGTGCCACAAATTGACTAAGGGAAGGGACCGATTAAGATGACTTACCCTGAGACAAAAAGGTATCGTCAATTTGGTAATGGAAGGAAGTCGGGGGTTGGGAAGTAGGAGAGGGGGGCAGGTATGGGGTGAAGGGGGCGAAGTTGTAGAGTCAGACCAAGGCTTGACCATAACAAGCAGGTTCAAACCTATGTCATTTGCAAGAGTTATGCGTATGTAGGAGGCGTCCATAGATAAGCGTGTGAGATAAAAATGAAATGATCGTATGGCATTATTGGCTGAGAGTCCCCGTGTGGCTGCCTAGTTCACCTTTTTCTGTTTGGCACCACATCACCGCCTTGTGCATCGATGATGATAACACGAAATGATAAGGGCAACACAGACAACCATCGCGCAACAGGGGAAAATCAATGGTGCAGACGGGAATCGAGCTTATCAGCCCAGCATAGAAGGGCAGTCATGCTCATCACTAGACCACAAGCCACAATCACAGACGTGGTTTCCTGCGTCGAACCAGTCTTCTGACTTAAGACCACAACAACAAGAACAACAACAACAATAACTGTCGAGCCATCTTGTATGTCACTTAATCAGCGACTTCCACGATCCTGTGTTCATAACACCACCAAGTTATCTTAACTTCCCAGACTGCTTCTTCTTCGGAGCTCTCCGCATGGCTTTAGAATGACTGTAATAGTTGGCACTTGCTAGCGATGAACAGCAGGTCCCGTAATGTTTTCTTCCTGAACCAGATACAAGCGCATTGCGGACGGTACATGCAATCGTTAACCTGGACACTTTCTCTCTTGTATCTCCTTGGCGTATTTTCTTCTTTTGCCATTTAATTTGGTTCTTTACAGTCAGATATAAAAGTTCTCGGTACTTCTGCGTCTTGCAGCCCTCAAGTTCTGTAGAAAGGATATTTTTAAATGTTTAACACCAAAGCGTTCATTTAGAAACGAAATATAGCGAAGATATAAACACAAGCGAAAATACCCTTTCAGCTTTCGGCACGCATCTCATAGAGTATAAATACTCCATTGAAAATATCGAGAGAAATCTCAGTTTCATAATGTCTCCAAGGACAATTAATGGACATTTTAGAAATAATACAGATCTAAATTCACAGGACTAAACACCCAGAGCAAATGCTGCATTAACAACCAACTTGTGCAGAAAATCTTCATAGAAATCTTGCATAGCAGCTTAATCAGCATGTGGAAGGCACTCCACCGTGCATTAATCAACAAATACGCGACAGCAAACGGTTCACATAAACCTTCAATAATACCTGCACTCCATCTCACTTCAATCACTCATCAAATATGTACGAGTCTGCAAATTATACATTGAAAATTATAACAGCAACACAATACTGTCATATGTGCATTCCAATGCAATACGAATGAAACTAAATGTTACCTATTAAATAGGAAATGCTCCTATGGAACACTTTGCCTCACTCTTAAAGTACTCAGCGATATTGAAATACAATCCCAAAGTGAGAATCGCTAAGCGGGTCTAAGGCTTCCATTCTGTTCCTTGTTTGACCAGTTGGTGTGACACTTGAAGATAGCAAAATGAAAGCCGAAGTTTTAAATTTCACTTCAAGAAGTCGTTCACACAGGAGAATCCTACAAACATCCGTCATTTCACCATCGGACAGACTCCCGTATGGACGACATAGTACGAGGGGGAGTTGGAAAATAAGTTTCCCCTGTCGACTGTGGGCAGAGTTGTGTGATATGGGCGAAAGACGGCACGGCAGGTGAGCGCGCACGTTCAAGACATCGATACACCATTGAGTAGAGTTCGACTGCGATTAAGCAGATGGAGCTGCCGCAGTGCCTGCGCAAAGAGGACGCCAGCCGCTCGGTCTTTTCCCGGAGCTATGGAGGGAAAGTGCGTTTTGGAGTCGTGGTCAAAGGCGGAAGCGAGAGCTGTTTTCCGCTATGAATGAGCACGTGGAGAATCAGGCACAAAAAATTCGTAACCACCTTGTTGAGGTGTATGGGTCAGGTGTGATGTCGAGGCAAATGGTGCGGAGATGGTGCCAGCAATTCAGTGATGGACGTCAGCAAGTGCAGGACATACCGAGACCCGGACGGACGTGCACAGCCACTGCAGATGCAAATGTCAGGAAGGTGGATGAGATGATTAAAGCGAACTGGCGTATCACCATCGATGGAGCAGCGGCAGAACTTGGAATCGGACATGAGCGAGCTCACAAGATCATCCACGACATTCTTCGATACAGGAAGGTGTCAGCACTATGGGTGCCCCGCCAGCTGACCACGACACACATGGAACAACGCATGGCGTTCTGCCTTGAACATCTCGTGCGCTACCACGAATCTGGCAATGACCTTCTGTTTCGGATTGTGACGGGGGATGAAACGTGGGTCCACCATTACATGCCCGAATCGGAGACCGCATCCATGGAGTGGAAACATCCGTCATCACCTGTCCGAAAGAAGTTTAAAAGCAACCCTTCTGTAGGTAAAGTGCTACTCACCGTTTTCTGGGACCCCAAAGGAGCTTTGCTGCTGGACTTTCTGGAGGATGCAACCATCAATGATGCGTGGTACTGTGCCACATTGTCGAAATTGAAAGAGGTAATTCGTAAAAAGCAGCCTGGCCGTCTCAGATCTGGCGTTCTGCTGTTGGATGACAACGCGAGACCACACACGGCGACGGCAACTCAAAACCATATTGCAACTCTTGGTTCTGAGCGCCTACACCATCCGCTTTACAGCCGGATCTAGCACCAAGTGACTTCCATCTGTTTTCTGCTTTGAAGAAGACTCTCGGCAGAGGGCGCTTTGGCAGCAATGCTGACGTCAAACAAGTCGTTCAACGCTTCTTCAGTATGCAACGCCCGGATTTCTTCCTGGAAGGCTTTTTGAAGCTTATAAAGCGGTATGACAAATGTCTCAATGTACTTGGAAATTATGTAGAAAAATAAAGATATGTCCTATCTTTAATGTCGCATCTCTTTTTTTCCTTTCACACACAACTCTGACCACAGTCGAAAGGGGAAACTTATTTTCCAACTCCCCCACGTAATAAGCTTCCCTGGGGTAGAGAAACAACTGAAAGATTTGAAAGCAAATGAATCACCAGGTCCGGTTGGAATCCCAGTTCGGTTTTACAAAGATTACTCTACGGCGTTGGCTCCTTACCTAACCTTCATTTGTCGTGAGTCTCCCACCCTGCACAAAGTCCCAAGCGACTGGAAAAAAGCGGAGGTAACTCCAGTGTAAAAGAAGCATAAAAGAATGAACCCGCAAAATTACTGACCAATATCCCTAACTTCGGCTTGCTGCAGAATCCTTGAACATACTCTCAGTTCGAATGCAATAAACTTTGAAGAAGTTGAAAAAAAATCAGCCAACCAGTTGCAAAACAAAGGTTTATTTCGACCTTGACCTAGGTTTCGATATTTCTAAAAATATCTTACTCAGAAGGAGTGGTCCTAAAAAAATGTGTACAGACGCTTACAAACTATTTTTACACAAATGACAAAATATTAATAATAGAAAATATTTGTGAGGTAAGAGTGCTCACTTTTTACATCACATGGTGATAAAGTACATTAGCTTAAGCCGAGCGGTGCTTGTCATATATAAAATTGATATAAAAATTACATCACTTGCCGTGGCTTAAGACAGCAGCCAGATTACATCCAGCGTGCGTCAGAATAAATGCACAAATGTATTCGCCCACTGGCACAACGTTCGTCTACATGAAATTATAGCAGCAGTCCAAAGAATAAAATAATTGCGTAACATAAATATTCACCACGCCAGAGACAAAGGCCAGCTGTTCCGAGGTACAGGCTCAAACCGATGAAGAAAAATTGGGATGCAGAGGACGTTAAATTCATGAGCGTAAGAACTCTGACTCGTGTTTCAACTCGCCAGTAAGCATTTCCTTGTTGGCTTTAAACCGCTGCTCACTGTCACGTAATACGTGTTTACCGATCTCCGCTAATATCGGGGAATGTGCCGTTTTCCTCAAAATACTTGATCTTTCATTCGTCATCTACTTACAGTATTTTTTCAGCATATGTTCCTACACATGGAGTTCCACAAAAAAAATGTATATTTTCTGCGTAAGCCTCCGTTCAGTCAAGCAGAATGTTCTCATTTTTTATGTTGTGATGTAATTTTATCCCTTTTACTCTTTTCTCTACCTTTTTGAGACAGAAGTAATTTTTTGCAACAAAATTGATATCTTCATATTTACATGCAGTATCACTCTGCTGCATAAATGTTTTACACTTTACATGTACCTCAAAAATTATTGCGACTGTCCTTCTATAAGAGATTTCATTTTTCTTCAGTGTAAAATTATGTTACTTAATACAAGCAAAACGCAGTGATTAAGCGCATGTATATAGCATCCACTGCTTTCCAATTTCTCTTTATCGTTTCCGCCAAGTCAAACGCAAGTTTCTCTTTATAGTGACAGTTTTAGCTCGTATTTGCTCTGCTTTCTACATGCATTTGTGACAGTGGTCCATTGTGAAGAGAACTCTAACTTCTGCACGCTGATTTATACGTACATTATTACTCTGTCAGAGAATATACTGCCGGCCGCGGTGGTCTAGCGGTTCTGGCGCTGCAGTCCGGAACCGCGGGACTGCTACGGTCGCAGGTTCGAATCCTGCCTCGGCCATGGGTGTGTGTGATGTCCTTAGGTTAGTTAGGTTTAAGTAGTTCTAAGTTCTAGGGGAGTTATGACCTAAGATGTTGAGTCCCATAGTGCTCAGAGCCATTTGAAGCATTTCTTTGAGAATATACTTGGAGATTTTATGCGTAATGTACGAGGGGCGTTTGAAAAGTCCGTGTTAAAATAAAAACTACTTACGTGTTTGGGGTAAACCTTTTTTATTTTTCGACAAAGTCTCCTTTTAGACTTATACACTTCGTCCAACACTGTTCTACTTTGTTGATCCCTTCCGAATAATAGGAATTGTCCAAGTCTACAAAATAGCTATTAGTTGCTGCAATCACCTTCTCGTTTGAATAAAATCTTTGTCCCGCCAGACATTTCTTCAAATCGGGGAACAAATAGTAGTCCGACGAAGCCAAGTCTGGGGAATAGGGGGGAAGTGAAACGAGTTAGAATCCTGTTTCCATTAATTTTGCGACCACAACTGCTGACGTGTGTGCTGGTTCATTGTCGTGATGGAAACGGACTTTTTTTGCGGTCCAATCGCCGACTAATACATCTGTGCAGCGCGTTTTTCAAACGGTCCAATAACGATGAATAATACACTCCTGGAAATTGAAATAAGAACACCGTGAATTCATTGTCCCAGGAAGGGGAAACTTTATTGACACATTTCTGGGGTCAGATACATCACATGATCACACTGACAGAACCACAGGCACATAGACACAGGCAACAGAGCATGCACAATGTCGGCACTAGTACAGTGTATATCCACCTTTCGCAGCAATGCAGGCTGCTATTCTCCCATGGAGACGATCGTAGAGATGCTGGATGTAGTCCTGTGGAACGGCTTGCCATGCCATTTCCACCTGGCGCCTCAGTTGGACCAGCGTTCGTGCTGGACGTGCAGACCGCGTGAGACGACGCTTCATCCAGTCCCAAACATGCTCAATGGGGGACAGATCCGGAGATCTTGCTGGCCAGGGTAGTTGACTTACACCTTCTAGAGCACGTTGGGTGGCACGGGATACATGCGGACGTGCATTGTCCTGTTGGAACAGCAAGTTCCCTTGCCGGTCTAGGAATGGTAGAACGATGGGTTCGATGACGGTTTGGATGTACCGTGTACTATTCAGTGTCCCCTCGACGATCACCAGTGGTGTACGGCCAGTGTAGGAGATCGCTCCCCACACCATGATGCCGGGTCTTGGCCCTGTGTGCCTCGGTCGTATGCAGTCCTGATTGTGGCGCTCACCTGCACGGCGCCAAACACGCATACGACCATCATTGGCACCAAGGTAGAAGCGACTCTCATCGCTGAAGACGACACGTCTCCATTCGTCCCTCCATTCACGCCTGTCGCGACACCACTGGAGGCGGGCTGCAAGATGTTGGGGCGTGAGCGGAAGACGGCCTAACGGTGTGCGGGACCGTAGCCCAGCTTCATGGAGACGGTTGCGAATGGTCCTCGCCGATACCCCAGGAGCAACAGTGTCCCTAATTTGCTGGGAAGTGGCGGTGCGGTCCCCTACGGCACTGCGTAGGATCCTACGGTCTTAGCGTGCATCCGTGCGTCGCTGCGGTCCGGTCCCAGGTCGACGGGCACGTGCACCTTCCGCCGACCACTGGCGACAACATCGATGTACTGTGGAGACCTCACGCCCCACGTGTTGAGCAATTCGGCGGTACGTCCACCCGGCCTCCCGCATGCCCACTATACGCCCTCGCTCAAAGTCCGTCAACTGCACATACGGTTCACGTCCACGCTGTCGCGGCATGCTACCAGTGTTAAAGACTGCGATGGAGCTCCGTATGCCACGGCAAACTGGCTGACACTGACGGTGGCGGTGCACAAATGCTGCGCAGCTAGCGCCATTCGACGGCCAACACCGCGGTTCCTGGTGTGTCCGCTGTGCCGTGCGTGTGATCATTGCTTGTACAGCCCTCTCGCAGTGTGCGGAGCAAGTATGGTGGGTCTGACACACCGGTGTCAATGTGTTCTTTTTTCCATTTCCAGGAGTGTAGTTTTACTCTTTTCCAGATAGTCGATGAGGATTATCCCCTGCGAACCCCAAAAGACACTCGCCATAACCTTTCCGGCCGAAGGAATGCTCTTCGCCCTTTTTGGTGCAGATTTTCCCATGGTAACCCATTGTTTAGATTGTTGTTTCGTCTCAAGAGTACAGTAATGTATCCATGTTTCATCCACAGTGACGAAACGACGCTTAAAGTCCTGCGGATTCTTCCTGAACAGCTGTAAATCATCCTTGCAACACTTCACACGATTCCGATTTTGGTCAAGCGTGAGCAATCGCGGAACCCGTCTTGCGGATAGCTTTCTCATGTCCAAATGTTTATGCAAAATATTATGTACCCGTTCATTCGAGATGCCCACAGCACTAGCAATCTCACGCACCTTAACTCTTCTGTCATCCATCACCATATGATGGATTTTATCAATGATTTCTGGAGTCATAACCTCCACAGAGCGTCCAGAACGTTCAGCATTACTTGTGCACATATGGCTACTCCGAAAAATTTGAAACCACTTATAAACTGTCGTAATCGAAGGTACAGAGTCGCCGTAGTGTTTATCAAGCTTCTCCTTAGTCTCCTGAGGCGTTTTGCCTTTCATAAAGTAATGTTTAAATTCTTTTTTGTCCATTTTTTGACAATCACTGAACTTCCTTGATTCACACGAATGCCAAACACAAAGAAATAGACTAATACGGCTAAAACTTGGTGTGTGTTCTTCCCAAAGATGCTGCTAACTAAACATGACCTCGACACGCGCCGGTGGTGCCATCTCTCGCACTTTTCAAACGCTCCTCGTATACCTGTAAATTTATTGCATTAGTAGTAGCCTTGTAGAAGAAATTTTAGTTCTTACTTTAATGTAAAATGCTGCTGCTTAACACAAGTAAGGCGTAGTTCTTATGGGCCCTCTGCATCCCAATTTTTTCTCATCAGTTTGAGCCTGTACCTCTGAACAGTTGGCCTTTGTCTCGAGCACGCTGAATTCTTATGTTATGCAAATATTTTATTCTTTGCTCTCCTGTTATAATTTTATGTAGGCAAGAGCCTTTACCAGAGGGCGAATACATCTGTGCATTTATTCTGACGTACCATGAATATAACCTGGCTGCTGTCTTAAGCCATGGTGTATGATGTTCCTGGTTTTTATATCAATTTCATACATGACAAGATAATTTTATATGTGACAATAGCCGCTCGGCTTCAGCTAACGTATTTTACTACCATGTATGCGAACCTCACAAACATTTTTCTATTATTAATATCTTGTTATGTATGTAAAATAGTTTCTAATCGTTTATATATATTTTAGGGCTAACTCCTTCTGAAGCAGATATTTTTAGAAATATCTAAACCTAGGTCAAGGGCTTAATAATTCTTTGGTTCGAAACTGGTTGGCTGATTTTTTTCAGCCTCTTATAATTCATGCAGTTGTTGAATAGCAGTCATGTTTAAGATATAACGAACTTTCTTGAGACTAAGCCGCTTATGTCCCATGCCTTAGAAAGCGTCACTCCTGCGAAACTCAGCTTGCCCTTTTCTCACATGATATACAGAGAGCTATGGATGAAGATCAACAGGCAGATTCCATATTTCTAGATTTCCGGAAAGCATTTGACACGGTGCCCCACTGCAGGTTTTTAACGAAGGTACGAGCATGTGGAATAAGTTCATAGTGAGTGGCTCGAAAACTTCTCATGTAAAAGAACCCAGTATCTTGTTCTCGATGGCGAGTGATCATCAGAGACAAGGAAATCGTCAGGAGTGCCCCAGGAAGTGTGATAGGGCCGCTATTGATCTCTATTACACAAATGATTTTGGAGATGGCGTGGGTAGCAATCTGTGATGTTCGCTGATGAAGCCGTGGTGTACGGTAAGGTGTCGAAGTTGAGTGACTGAAGGAAGATACAAGACTATATAGACGAAATTTCTAGTTGATGTAGTGGTTCAAATGGTTCAAATGGCTCTGAGCACTATGGGACTTAACATCTATGGTCATCAGTCCCCTAGAACTTAGAACTACTTAAACCTAACTAACCTAAGGACAGCACACAACACCCAGTCATCACGAGGCTTGATGTAGTGGATGGAGGCTAGCTCTAAATGTGTAGAAATGTAAGTTAAAGCAGTTGGGTAGGAAGAATAAACCTATAATGTTCGGATACAGTATTACTAGTGTCCTGCTTCACAAATGTAAATATTTGGACGTAACGTTGCAAAACGATATGAAATGAAACAAGCTTGTGAGAACTGTGGTAGAGAAGGCGAATGGTCGACTTCGGTTTATTGGGAGAATTTTTGATGCATATAGGACCCTCGTGCGAGTGGAACAGAAAAGGAATTGATTAGGTGCCCTCTGCCACGCACCGGTACGGTGGCTTGCGGGGTATGTATGTAGTTGTAGATGTAAATGTAGGTATAAGATACTATAATAAAATTGTTTGCATCAAAATCTGTCAAAATTCAAGATAACACCTACGATAAATAAGTTAGTGTGACAAAAAATGGGCTGGCCGCTGTGGTTCTAGGCGCTTCAGTCCGGAACCAACCCCCCCCTCCCCCCCCTGCCCCCCCCCCTCCCCCCGCTGCTACGGTCGCAGGTTAGAATCCTGCCTGGGGCATGGATGTGTGTGATGTCCTTAGTTAGGTTAGTTAGATTTAAGTAGTTCTAAGTCTAGAGGACTGATGACTTCAGATGTTAAGTCCCATAGTGCTTAGAGCCATTTGAACCATTTGGACAAAAAATATGTTGAGCACTGCTTGTTTCTGGGCTGGGCGGTGCTGCAAAGTGACATCTAAATAGCTGTTTGTGTTGGTCGGCTTTCTATACACTCTGTGACCTAGATTGTTATCAGATCTTCTGTATATCAACACATCCAGGAACGGGAGTCCTACCTCACTCTCACCCTCCAAGTTAAATTTGATTTTGCGGTGAAATTCCATTTAAGAAATTGTGGAACGCATGAAGTTCTGCTTTGCTGCGTGGCCGTATAACATGTATCGTCCACATAGCGGAGCCAACAAGAAGGCTTCCAAAGAGCACTACTTAATGCCTGTTACTCAAAATGTTCCATAAAAATGTCAGCTGCAACTGGCAATATGGGTGAGCCCATAGCAAGGCCGTCAGCCTGTTCATAGAATTCACCATTGTATATGTGAGTACAGGCTTTCTCGGCGAATTTCGTATATGAACTCTTCACGGGTTGTCAGCGGAGTAGCGTCGTCATCTCGTAGCAACGTTTCGATGGAATGCATCTCCATCATCTTCAGGCGAAGATGAAACACTGCTACATCGAAACACTGCTACGAGACGACGACGCTACTCGGCTGACAACTCGTGAAGACTTCACATATTCACCATTGCATTTAAAATAGCTCGAACGAAGACATAATTCACTTAAGTCACAAACATCTGAAGCAACTTTCTCCCTTATGATCTCCATTGTATCTGATACTGGGACGTTGGTAAATAGCGAAGTCACATCGAAGCTAACAGGAATGTCGCCTGCAGATATCTTCACTGTGCGTATAATTTCTAAAAAATGTTTTGAATCTTAGACAAAGATATTTGTTTTGCCAACAAGAGGTCTCAGTTTGTCAGATAAATGACGCGCTAAAAAATAAGTTGGCGAGTTAATTCCACTGACGATAGACCTCAAAGGAACTGATTATTTATATATATTGGGTAGTCCATACATTTGGGACGTTATCCCCAAATTCGTCAGAATTAGCCACCCTGTGCAGTCAATGAAAGCCAGGAGGATCTACAAAAGGGCGAGCCAAGCACAAAGCCTGCAGACTTACATAAAGTTTATTTTATTTAAACTCTATAACGTTACTTTTCAGCACGCCCCCATACACCTCTACTCACTTTTTTGCTGATATCTCAAGGCTGCCGACTTAGGAACATAAAAACGGTGTTCATACTCATCAGAGAAACGACTATGACAAGGCCTATGTTCCGTAAGATTTCGGGATTGCAGCCGGATCACGTTGGCTTCTTGCCACGATATTTCAGCTGGCAATTGTCCAGCCATCTTCAGGTGAGTGTCCATCACTGGAGACTGCAAGTTTTTTTTCCCTTTATTGTATTTCGATTCCCCCTGAAGGGGGCGGGCTGGGAGCAGCTTATCACGCTGCTCTGCAGCCTACAGACTTTTTAAAATGTAAGAAGAAGTTAAGAAACAATAAAAGCAGGTGATAAAACGGGGACTTAAATTTAAAACGGCGGAAAATTGGGGAAAGTTAAAACATAAAGCAAAGGGTTGGCAAAGTGAGTAAAAATACACAGGATCCAGAAGGGTAACATAGTAGACACACAATTAAAAAACATGGCGACAGTCTGGTTTCTGTTCGCAAGAGATCTAAAATCACACCCAGCGACAGTATGATGTCCGTTTGCAACACGTCGGAAAAGACACACAACACTGAACACTCACTATAAACACTGCACTAAAATGTCGGCACAAAGAGGACACACCATAGCCAAGGGCAGATGGAGGAGGGGTGGACCTGGACAGATGAGGGAGAAAACAAGGAGGGAGGAGAGGAAAAGCGAAAAGGGGGGGAACCAAAGGAGGGAGAAGACCCATAAGGGGGGGGGGGGCAGACACGAGAGGGAATGGGAAAAGGCAGAGGAGGGAAATGCAAAAGGACTCGGGGGAGAGAAGAGGAGGCAGAGAGAGAGTATATGGGGAAAAAAGAGGATGGAAGGGTGGAAGGGGGTGAGGGGAGAGGGAGCCCAAGAAAAGGATGGAGGAAAGGAGGGGGGGTGAGGATCAGAGTTGATAGGCGGGATATACGGAGGGAGAGAGGGCATCATCTGGGAGGGGGAGTTTATGGAAGCCACCTTGGGAAAGGAGATGAAGGGTGTAGAGATGGAGGGTTGGGTGGACACAACAGTGAAGACGTGGCAGGGGGCGGGGATGGGAGATGAGAGGAGAGGAGCAACCAGGGGGAAGGGGGATCAAGGCGGCGGGAGGTGTACAGTATGCAGATATGTTCGAGGAATAGGAGCAGATGGGGGAAAGGAATGAGGTCATAGAGGATCCGTGCGGGGGACGGGAGGTGTGTACGGAAGGCGAGGCAGAGTGCATGACGCTCAAGGATCTGGAGGGACTTATAGAATTTGAAGGGGGGGGGACGAGACTGCAAGTTCCTGGAGTAACTTTATACCAAAAATTGGTGCAAAAACGCATGCGCATTGATCTCCGTCTCAGGAGCGTCATCTATCGAAATCCGCGCCCTCTGGAGCTACCGTTGTGTCTGTGGAGTGCAGGCGCATGCCTAAAGGTGAAAACGACATGTCTGCCCTCTGTCGGAATGCGCGCCCACGTCGCTAAAAACAGACGTCAGATGTCGCCAGACGGGTCATTATGAATAAACTGTCTTCTTTCAGAAGAAATCAGAGAGATCACCAGGTCCCAGGCCTTGCAGTTGCCACGTGAGGTTTACAATCAGAAGATTTACAACTTGCTGAGTGAACCAATGTATCGGAAGATTGACAAAGACCCCACAGCGAAAGTGGAAAGGAAAACATCAGGACTGCAGAATTCTTCTTCTATTCCGCAAGAAGTGGCGAAAAGACTAAGACCTCTCTGTTGTGTGCCACCAAGGCTATACGGTCTTGCGAAGATCCACAAAAAAGAGGTTCCGTTACGGCCGATCGTCAGTAATATTGACGCCCCCACGTATGATTTGGCGACACATCTCGCTTCTCCACTAAGACCTTTTGTGGGGAAATGCGCGCATCATGTTCGCAACTCGGCTGACTTTATCAATAGACTGAAGTCACTTCAACTTAGTGAAACTGACTTACTAATCAGCTTCGACGTCATCTCACTTTTCATTAAGGTTCCTCTTATGGATTCTTTGTCTCTCATCAGCAATAAGTTCACGGCTGATATAACAGCACTTTTCCATCATGTCCTTTCCTCAACTACTTTTTATTTAACAACGAATATTTTGAGCAGACTAACGGTGTTGCCATGGGCAGTCCTCTCTCGCCTTTGGTAGCAAACTTTTTCATGGAAGACTTTGAGGAAAGGGCACTAGATTCGGCAAAACTTAAACCGAGAGTTTTCTGGCGATATGTAGATGACGCTGTTGTAGTGTGGCTCCTTGGTGAAGAAGAACTGTCACGGTTCTTGCAACATCTGACTGCAATCCACAAGAACATCCAGTTTACGATGGAAATAGAGGAGAGTGGTTGCTTGCCTTTGTTGGATGTCTTGATTACAAAGAGATTGCATGGGTTATTAGGGCATTCTGTCTACCGTAACCCAACACATACGGAGCTTTACCCGCGAACGTCGAGTTGTCATCATCCTGCGCCAACTACCAGCGTCCTTAGAACGTTGGTGCACCTGGCTCATGTTGTTTCTGATGGAGACAGCCTTACAAAGGAGCTGGAACATTTAGTGTCGGTGTTCAGAAGTAATGGTTACTCTCCACATCAGATTAGAACAGCGCTAAGAGGGAAGAAACGTGACCACCTACAACATCAAGAAGATAAGGAGCTATTCAAATCCAGGGCATTCCTTCCATACGCCAGCAATCTTTCATCTAAAATAGGCAGGATCCTAAGGAAACATCAAGTTAAAGTAATCTTCCGGCAATCGGCGAAGATTAGTGCCCTTCTCGGTTCAGTAAAGGATGATCTGGGTCTGCGGAAGGCCGGTATCTATAAAATTCCTTGCCACTGTGGCAAAGCTTACATCTGTCAGACGACACGCACAGTACATGAAAGGTGCATTGAACACGAACGCCATACTCGCCTTTCGCTGCCCAGTAAGTCGGCCGTAGCTGAGTTCTGTATTACCACACGACACGCTATGGATTTTTCTGCCACGAAAATCTTGGCGCCAGGGAAAAATTTTTGGGATTCAGTAATTAAAGAATCTGTGGAAGTACGCCTCGCGCAAAATCTTGTAAATCGTGATGGCGGTTTTCAACTGGACAAGGCCTGGGACCCGGAGATGTCTCTGATTTCCTCTGAAAGAAGACAGTTTATTCATAGTGACTCGTCCGGCGACGTCTGACGTCTGTTTTTAGCGACGTGGGTGGCCATTCCAACAGAGGGCGGACATGTCGTTTTCACCTTTACGCATGCGCCTGCACTCCACAGACAGAACAGTAGTTTCAGAGGACGCGGATTTCGATAGATGGCGCTCCTGTAACGGAGATCAATGCGCATGCGTTCTCACGCCAATTTTTGCTGTAAAGTTGACTCTGCGAACTTGCAGTCTCCAGTGAAGGACACTCACCAGAAGATGACTGGACGATTGCCAGCCGAAATATCGTGGCAGAAGTCAACGTGATCCGGGTGCAATCCCGAAATCTCATAGAACACTCACAAGGGAATCTCCCCATCGCACCCCCCCTCAGATTTAGTTATAAGTTGGCACAGTGGATAGGCCTTGATAAACTGAACACAGATCAATCGAGAAAACAGGAAGAAGTTGTGTGGAACTACGAAAAAAATAAGCAAGATATACAAACTGAGTAATCCATGCGTAAGATAGGCAATATCAAGAACAGTGTGAGATCAGGAGCGCCGTGTTCCCGTGGTTTGCGTGAGCAGCTGCGGAGCGAGAGGTCCTTGGTTCAAGTCTTCCCTCGAGTGAAAAGTGTACTTTCTTTATTTTCGCAACGTTATGATCTGCCCGTTCGTTCATTGACGTCTCTGTTCACTGTAATAAGTTTAGTGTCTGTGTTTTGCGACCGCACCGCAAAACCGTGCTATTAGTAGACGAAAGGACGTGCTTCTCCAATGGGAACCGAAAACATTTGATCGCATGGTCATAGGTCAACCGATTCCTCCACAGGAAAACACGTCTGATATATTCTATACGACACTGGTGACGGCATGTGCGTCACATGACAGGAATATGTTGTCGACCCACCTAACTTATACACTTGGCGAATGGGTAAAAAGATTCTTCTACCTTGCCCGATTTAGGTTTTCTTGTGGATGTGATAATCACTCCCAAAAAAGTGATGAAAACATAAGAGTTCGTCACATAAACTGCAACAAATAAATGCAACAGTTCCACAGTCGCACAGTTTTCTCTGTGCTCTGTCAAAACATGTTTTTAACGGTTTCAAATTTTTCCGTGTGTAGACCGTCAAATTCTGCATATGTCCAAGCAAATCTGAACATGTCCTGGAATTTTGGAGAGCGAAGTTGATTATGTGTGAGCACCTGAACTTTGATAATTGTCTGAAAATAAAAAATTAAACTTTTCACTCGAAGGAAAACTTGATCCAAGGACCTCTCGTTCCGCAGCTGCTCACACTAATCACGGGGCCACGGTGCTCGTTAGCTCACACTATCCTTGATGTTGCTTATCTTACGCATGGACTACTCAGTTTGTATAATTTGCTTATTTTTTTCTTAGTTCCACATAACTTCTTCCTGTTTTCTCGATTGATCTGTGTTCAGTTTTTCAAGGTCTATTCACTGTGCCAACTTATAACTAAATCTGAAGGGGGTGCGATGGGGAGGTTCCCTTGTCAGTACGCCGGAAAAACTTCAAGAATCACGACTGTGAGTATGTTAATGGAAATAAAACCAGTTGTTTGTAATAAATAAAGTAATAAAGAACTTTTTAAGACCAGCGGTAAATATGTTCATCAGCATCGCTCTTAGGGTTGGCTGTCGTATTCGAGAACACTGTATCAGCCGGCTCCTTTCCGCCTGCGGCCACAGCAGAGATGTGACGCCAGCGACCGCGGCCGCGCTTCCGCCAGACACACGTGCAGATATGTCAACATATGGGCTATTCTTGGTGCAGTTTCGCAAAGATCCGGTTTCAAAATGCGACATGTAGGCGAAAATACTAGTTATTGAAGCGTCTTGTTTAACAGTTTTCTTTGAAATGTTACTTCCCGACTGTGCAACGTGGCCGGAGTTGGTGCAGTGGCCGGTTGTCAACCTGGCGTGTCTGTGAGCACGGTAGCGGTAACCAGCTGAGCTGTAGCTGAGCCGGTCCAGTGTTACACGGGCACCGTGGTAAGGCGAAGTCCCGGAGTCAAGGCCGACGTGCATCAAGTGGGTCGACTGCATTTGGCTGCAATACTCACGGACGGGAGTCGCATCGGTCGGGGTACGAGTAGTCTACATTTTGTAGGAAAGGGAGGTAGAAGTGTAATAATGACTATCACTAGAGATACAACAACTTGCCATTAAAGGCGTGGTTACAAAAGAAATGAATTAAAGAAATCTTACGTAACTCAAAACGCAAACACTTAATATTTCGAAACACGAAAAGTTAGGATTCCCCTTTACAAATCAATCTAATTACACCTGCATCAGAACTGGACTAATTACTAGAAAAGGAATTCATATCTTAACCTAAAGGAGCACCATGCTTGTGAAGTGACACTTTTAACTCGGATGTTCACGAGCTGTTTGGGGATCTGGCACAATCTGTGGTGCTGGCCCACTTGATTTACCGTACCCATATTTATATATAATCGATTCCAAACCAAATGACAAATAGAGCTAAAGGTACAGACGTAACGCCGACCGCTGGTGGCCGAGCGGTTCTAGGCGCTTTAGTCTGGAACCGCGCGACCGCCACGGTCGCAGGTTCGAATCCTGCCTCGGGCATGGATGTATGTGATGTCCTTAGGTTAGTTAGGTTTAAGTAGTTCTAAGTTCTAGGGGACTGATGGCCTGAGATGTTAAGTCCCATAGTGCTCAGAGCCATTTGAACCATTTTACAGACGTAACACTAGGAATGACCACTCGATTGTAATAATTTATAGATTGTGCAGAAACCATGTAAAGTGCAGTCACAAACGCGCACGGAACGGATTAATACTAATTGGTTCTATGTGATCATTATTTCTAAATATGTTTCCATTTTATTATATGAGTGAGAGGTGCATCTAGTGCCGGAACGATGTTGCTGAAGTGCGGTTACATTTCTTACTGAGAAGAAAGAAGTTTAACAGAAGATGGGAAATGATTAGTTACTTCGTTATTTGCTTATATTAGCAAAGTGTACCGATTCTGCTACCTCAGGGGGTAGCATAATGGTATAATTATCATGATAATGAGTACCTAGTTCATATTTCTTAATGAATCAAAGAATAACACTTCTAGTGTTAGTGTTATGAACAGTAGTACAAGCTGGACTGCAAGGGTGTATCATCCACAAGCAGTAACGAGTGCAAAAGTGTAGAGTATAAAAATTGTAATGTAAATTGTGAAGGTGCGTGTATGATTGTGTGTAAGTAGAACATCCTGTACAAGCAGGACCGTGACTAGCCGTGTCGTGCAACAGGCCGCATTTATGTTCGTCACTGCAAGAAGCCGACGAAAGATTAGGTGAACTGTTGGCTAAAATAGACATCATGACTGTGGGAAAGAAGGCGAAAGCTAGACAAATAGATTTTAGTGTTCAGGTTACCCCTGACCAAGTCAGTCATCTAACGCGCTTTTGGCACGAAAACGAAGCAGGTAAGTATCTTGATCCGCTAAGGATCGAGGAAACATGCTGTATTCAAAGCTATGTGCATATACAATAAGTTACAATGGGACCATTGTTCATGATTACTTATCGATCCATTACGTCCGAATACAAAACTGAAGCTGTTCGGTAACTAAAGTATGCTTCGATGTTTCGTGGCTAAAAGGGAAGCGTCAGGATTTCCATGGAAAAAATTCGAATTTTTTTTATTACGGAATGTATATACATCGAAGAATTATTGCTCAAAATATTATGCGCGAACTCTGAAAAGGAACGATTCTGCGCGCGTTTGAAGCCAAGCGTGCACGGTCCGCCTCGGTGTGAGAGAACCGGTCGCCACACGTTGCTACCGAAGTCATCACCTCTATCTATACCGATTTGAGTAAATCTGATTTGCTGGAGCGTTTTTGGACGGTTTTACTCATTCGGAGATACGCTCCTAAAATAACACCCAGCCTAAAGTGAAATTGTCAACATTGCTTCAAATTTGGTCGTATGTCTATTCAGTGTAGGCCACACTGCTTTAATACAAGTGGCAAATGCTCCTTATATCGAAATCGATGAAATGCGCCGCTTCTGTGAAGATAGAGGAGCCAGCACTGATAGGCTCGGTGACGAAAAGGGCTTTGAGGACGAAAATGAGGGCTCATCAGGTCAAAGTAGCAGAAAGCGACTATCCACTAGCCGCGGCGATATCCCGTAGGTTTCAAGCTTTGACCCTTTTTTATATGACGAATAATTGTCAAACTTTAAACGCATTTTTATCAAAATCATGTTTTTCGGCAGTTTTGACGTCTCCCATGTTATAATTTTCATCTGATTTTAATGATTTTTGGTCTCCCTTGAAGCAAACTGAATTCTCTTCAGTTCATCGTAGCCGATTTTTTTTAATGTTGATATTTAGTATTTTTTCGGAA
This sequence comes from Schistocerca piceifrons, assembly GCF_021461385.2. Taxonomy (NCBI): domain Eukaryota; kingdom Metazoa; phylum Arthropoda; class Insecta; order Orthoptera; family Acrididae; genus Schistocerca; species Schistocerca piceifrons. The sequence goes on along the minus strand of NC_060140.1, from coordinate 297,349,953 downwards.
AAAGAGGGCTCCAAAAATATCTATAATTTAGCCAAATAATTTTTTTTCAAATCCCTGCGATAAACTAAAATTCCACCTGTAAGGATCAGGCTGATATGTTAATTTCATGTTTCAGATAACCACAACCGGAGTTACGGCAACTGTCCATCTACCTCCTTTCAGATCTGCATCGGGAAAATCCCAATTACACAGTGATGATATTAAAATTTCCTCATAAAAACTTCAGTGTATGCTCTATTCATTGCAGCATACTCCATTTTTCTACTACATCCAATACGGAGAAAAAATATCCTGAGTTGAGTAATAAATTCTTCTGTCACCATGTCGTTACCCCTGAAGTTAACAGAGTAGCGGTAGGAAATCTGAAAGTGACACTTGCAAGAAAGAGTAGCGAAAGAACAAGTACGTTTGGGAACACAAAACAAGGCAGAAATATGTGTCCGCATTAGAAGCGCCATTCGGTGCACATCTAGCCGCTGGTGTTGTCAGCGTAATGTCGCAGCAGGGGGCTTCCTCGGCTTCCCTAACCAGACGTTGTTCACTAAAAACAGAGTGTGAGTCGTTCTGTTTCTCTTCCTTTAAGTGGAGCTAGTGCGCCTTACTGGTAGGTATCTCGCCATTAAATCTGGGTAAAATAATATGGATAATGCAGCAACAAGGGAGTAGCGATACGTCGATATATACTGAACCTGGAATAGGCATGCCCATCCAGAGATATGTAAACAGGTACAAAGAGCGCTGCGGTGGGCAACGCCTATATAAGACAACAGGTGTCTGGCGCATTTATTAGAACGGTTGCAGCTGCTACAATGGCAGATTATCAAGAGTTAAGTGAGTTTGAACGTGATGTTATCGTCGGTGCACGAGCGATGGAACACAGCATCTCCGAGATAGCGATGAAATGGGGATTTTCCCGTACGATCATTTCACGAGTGTACCGTGAATATCAGGAATCCAGTAAAACATCAAATCTCCGACATCACTGTGGCTGGAAAAAGATCCTGCAAGACCGGGACCAACGACGATTGAAGAGAATCGTTCAGCGTGACAGAAGTACAGCCCTTCTGCAAACTGCTGCAGATTTCAATGCTGGGCCATCAACAAGTCTCAGCATACGAACCCTTCAACGGATATTTAGTATTTTTTCGGAAAAAGAGGGGTCCAAAAAGAAAAGGGAGGTAGAAGTGTAATAATCACTACCACTAGAGACATAAAAACTTGCCATTAAAGGTGTGGTTACAAAAGAAATGCATTAAAGAAATCTTACGTAATTCAAAACGCAAACACTTAATATTTAAAAACAGAGCTCGAACAGAAAGGTTTACATGTTCGTTTTTCCCGCGCTCTGTTCGGGAGTGGAGTGGTAGAGAGATAGTATGATTGTGGTTCGATGAACCCTCTGCCAAGCACTTAAACGTGAATTGCAGAGTAATCATGTAGATGTAGATGTAGTTGTAGATATAGGCTTTCGGAGTCGCAAGTCCACTAGTGTGCCCATGATGAAGGTACGACACAAAGTTGTACGCCTCGCTTGGGCCCCTCAGCACCGACATTGGACTGTTCATGACTGCGTAAATGTTGCCTGGTAGGACGAGTCTCGTTTCAAATTGTATCGAGCGTATGGATGTGTATGGGTATGTAGACAACCTCATGAATCTATGGACCCTGCATGTCAGCTGAGCTGGTGGAGGCGCTGTAATGGTGTGGGGCGTGTGCAGTTGGAGTGATATGGAACCCCCGACACGTCTATATACGACTCTGAGAGGTGACAAGTACGTAAGCATCCTATCTGATCACCTGCATCCATACATGTCCATTTTGCATTCCGATGAACTTGTACAATTCCAGCAGGACAATGCGATACCCCCCCCCCCTCCCCCGCCCCCATCCAGAATTGCTACATAGTGGCTTCAGGAACACTCCTCTGAGTTTAAGCACTTACGATGGCCACCAAACTACCCAAATATGAACATTATTGAGTATATCTGGGATGCCTTGCAACGTGCTGTTCAGAAGAATCTCCAACCCCTTGTAGTCTTAACGGATTTATGAACAGCCCTACAGGGTTTATTGTGTCAGTTCCCTCTGGCACTACTTCAGACGCTAACCGAGTCCATGCCATGTCATCCTGTGGCACTTCTGCGTGCTCCCGTGGGCCCTACACGATATTAGGCAAGTGTACCAGCTCCTTTGACTCTTCAGTGTATAATGGCTGGGAAAGCATATGACACTGCTGCCACTGTCGGAGTGCTCAGACCAAATTAATCCTACTAGCTCCTCATAGGCTAAAAACAGAAATACAGAACGGAACTGACAACACGGCAATAGGGTGACAAGACCGGGACGGTCAAAAAATTAACTGCAGTGATAATGCGGCCATGGGCGTCCACTGATCACTTCCATCAGAACGGACGCACACTTTCCTCCGAAACTCGACGACGACTTACGGTGAGCTTTAGAAGACTTTTGGAGAGGAGGTAATGTTAAGAACTCAAGTTTTTCGTTGGCACAAAATGTTTAGTGAAGGCAGAACGAATGATGAAGATAGAGACCGCAGTGGACGACCATCAACCTCACGGACTGACGTCAACTTGGCCAGGGTGCGTGAACTCGTACGATCTGATCGAAGATGATCCGTGAAAATGATTGCAGAAGAACTGAACATCAAATGAAAAACGGTTCGTCTAATAATAACCTAAGATCTTGATATGAGAAAGATTTGTGCAAAAATTGTACCCAAAAATCTCACACCGCAACAGTGAGAAACAGGGAAAAACGTGGCACCTGATCTGTTAGAGAAAACGGAAATCAGTCCAGAATTGTTGAGCCCTGTTATCGCTGGTGATGAAAGTTGGTTTTTTCAGTACGATCCAGACACAAAACGCCAAAGTTCGCAATGGTGCCAGAGGGATCACCCAGACCAAAAAAAGCTCGCATTCAAAGTCAAAAGTGAAATGTATGCTTGTGTGCTTCTTTGATTCCAAGGGAATTGTTCATAAAGAGTGGGTGCCTCCTGGACAAACAGTTAACTAATATTACTACAAAGAAATTTTAGAAAGACTCCGTAAAGGAGTTCTTCGCGTCCATGCCAACATTGCTGATAATTGGATTCTGTATCACGATAATGTGGCATCCCATACTGCTCTGTCAGTACAGCAATTTTGTTTAACCTCAAAACAAATTTCACCACTACCACAGCCACGTTATTCACCAGATATCGCTCCGTGCGCCTTTTTTCTATTTCCAAAAGTAAAAATGGCGGTCAAGGGACACCATTTTCAAACAACACAAGATGTCCAAAAAGCTGTGACGAAGGTCTTGGAGGATCTTAAGAAGATGAGTTCCAGAAATGTTACCATCAATGGCAGAAGCGCTGGAAAAGGTGTGTGCAGTCAGAAGGGAACAGCTTTGAAGAAGACAACACTAAACTTGACTAAAACGGTAAGCAACATTTTCTTTTTCACATCAGTCTCATTACTTTATTGCCGCACCTCGTATACAGAAGTATTACGACAGACAAAGTCCAACGAGAATAACGATTCAGTGAAAGTCTGAAAACTGTTATTACAATGCCATTGAAATACTACATAGACGCTAGAAAATAAGGGGAGCAAAAGAAATTGATATCGGGACAGCTGTTATTCGTAATCCGTGTTAACTCAAGAGAAATTACGAGTTTCTCTGTAATTTCAGATCTAAATTATCCGCATTCTGCGCGCAAAGAGCTTTCATCTGTAGCGTATCACTTCACCAGCAGGTTATCCAGTGGGACTGATGCAACAGTATGTCATTTGGTTGTTTCTTCAGAGAGTTCCCTTTGGCGGGATGTTATCATTACAAATCATGCAAAGCTGAATGTAAGAAATAAACGTTATTGATAAACTAATAAGAAAGTATTAGAATTTATTGGAAAAAGCGAAGTATTGTAGAACACTCACTATAATGTCGTTTATTGAAACTGAACTTCTCGAACAATCACTATATACAAACAAAGAAAACAAATAACATGTAGACGAACATTCATCAAGAGCGTCGGTGAGGTCCGTCGGAGCTGGTCCTAGCTCAGCGAGGAACTGGCTGCACTGCTTTTTTTTTTTTTTACTTTATTGTTATTTTAAAGCCTGTACAACAGGCAGGCTGTCAGCAGCACACTACGCTGCTCTTCAGCCATAGAATATACAAGCAGCAAATACAGTGAGAAGACACAAGTTACAGAACGGTGGGCAATAAAACAGGAGACACATAGAGACATACACAGAGCCGTTCACACTCGTCGATAAACCACACTGCTAACTGATGAGACGACACACGAACACTGAAGATGACGATGGCACTGGTGAACGAGGGAGTGTGACGGTGAACACTGAACACTAAACACGACGTCAAACACGAAACACTGATGGCGGTGATCTCCGGCGCGCGAATGTCCACGTAGCGTGTGCGAGTCCGGGGACCTGCCATGAGGGGAACAGGGGTGAGGTGGGGGAGAAAAAGGATGCCAATGGCTGAGGAGACGGGGGCAGGAGGAGAGGGACAGGGTAGGGGAGGCCCAGGGGAGGAGGGGGGAGAAAAGGAGGAGGGAGGGAAAAGGGAGAGAAGGGAGGGAGGGTGCCCAGAGGAGCAAACACAGGAGGAGGGCGGGAGAATCAAAGTTGGTAGGAGGAGTAGATGGAGGGGAGGAGGGCATCATCAGGGAGGGGGAGCTGGCGGAAGCCACCTTGGGAGAGGGTAAGGAGGGTGGAGAGGTGGAGACCAGGTGGAACGTGGGAATACAGGCGCGGCAGCGGGTGGGGCAGGGAGAGGATCAGGGAGACGAGCGGGTGAGGAGGATCGAGTTTGCGGGAGGTGTACAGGATCCGTATCCTTTCAAGGAAAAGGAGGAGATGGGGGAAGGGGATGAGATCGTACAGGATCCGCGTGGGGGAGGGGAGACGGATGCGTTAGGCGAGGCGGACAGCATGACGTTCAAGGATTTGGAGGGATTTATAAAAGGTAGGGGGGGCGGAGATCCAAGCCGGATGGGCATAACAAAGGATAGGGCGGATGAGGGACTTATAGGTGTGGAGGATGGTGGAGGAGTCCAGACCCCACGTACGGGCAGAGAGGGGCTTGAGGAGACTGAGTCGGGAGCATGCCTTGGCTTGGATTGTCCGGAGGTGGGGAGTCCAGGTGAGGCGACGGTCGAGGGTGACGCCAAGGTACTTAAGGGTGGGAGTGAGGGTGATAGGACGGCCACAGATGGTGAGATAGAAATCAAGGAGGCGGAAGGAAGGGGTAGTTTTGCCTACAATGATCGCCTGGGTTTTGGAGGGATTGACCTTGTGCAACCACTGGTTGCACCAAGCGGTGAACCAGTCAAGATGGGATTGGAGAAGGTGTTGGGAGCGCTGTAGGGTGGCGCCAAGGGCAAGGAAGGCGGTGTCATCGGCAAACTGGAGAAGGTGGACGGGGGCTGACGGCGGCGGCATGTCCGCCGTGTACAAAAGGTACAGAAGGGGGGAGAGGACAGAGCCTTGGGGCACACCGGCAGAGGGGAAAAAGGTGTAGGAATCCGTGTTATGGACGGTGACATAGGAAGGACGGCGGGAGAGAAAGGAGCCGATCAGACGGACGTAGTTAATGGGAAGGGCGAAGGTTTGGAGCTTGAAGAGGAGACCGGAATGCCATACGCGGTCATAGGCATGTTCGAGGTCCAGGGAGAGGAAGATTGCGGACCGACGGGAATTAAGCTGTTCAGAAAGGAGATGAGTGAGGTGAAGGAGAAGGTCGTCAGAAGAGAAGGACGGCCGAAAGCCACACTGGGTAACGGGAAGGAGGCAGTGCAGGCGGAGATGCTGGAGGATCCGTCAGGTGAGGATTGATTCCAGGACCTTGCTGAAGACCGAGGTAAGGCTGATGGGACTGTAGGATGAGACTTCGGACGGCAGTTTGCCAGGTTTAAGGAACATGAGGATACAGGAGGTTTTCCACAGGTTGGGGTAGAAACCGGTGGACAGAGTGGAGAGGAAAGAGACAGGAGCTTCACGAAGGTGACGGTAGGTGACACGATCGTGACCAGGGGCGGTGTTGTGTTTTGTGCGGAGTGTATCAATGAGATCCTGTGTAGTGATAGGGGCATTGAGTTCCATGTTTGTAATGTTGTCCAAGTACTGGAAACCAGGAGCGAGGGGAGGGAAAGAGGTGTCAGTTCGATCGCAGATATCTGGGAAGAGGGAGTAATTGAACTGTGGATCATCGGGGATGGAAAATACATCGGAGAGGTAGGAGGCAAAGTGGTTGGCCTTACTAAGGGTGTCAGGGAAGTAGTGTGTCCGGGTCACGCGTGTGGAGGAAGGCACGGTAGAGACGGCGGGATTCACGGAGGAGGAGGAGGACGGCCTGTGGGGGTAAGGTAGGACGGTGGGGGTGGATGGCGACAGTAGGGACGTGAGCCTCCACGGCCTCAGACAAGGTCTGCTGGAGAAAGGAGGCAGCATGGGTGACATCATAGCGGTGGTGGTAGGTAAAAGGGTGGCTATCGACCTGGGTGGAGAGGGTATCCCGGTAGGCATTCCAGTTGGCACGGGAATAGTCATGGACATACTTAGGGGGAGGGTCATTACGAGGGTTGGGTTGGGGGCGACGTCCGTCTGAAATGGTGATGAGGACAGGGAGATGGTCACTACCAATAGGCTCCAGGACATCCACCGTTATGCGACCAAGGAGGTTGGGGGAGGAGCGAATAACATCAGGAGTGGAGTTGGATTCAGGACGGGTGTGCTGGGGGATGGGGAGGAGGTCACCTTGAAGGGTGGAGAGGAACTGATGCCACCGCCGTAACTGGGCAGCGGAACGACTATGGATGTTGAGGTCAGCGGCGATCACGTAGGAGGAGAAAGTACGATCGACGTGGGAGAGGAAGTCGAAGGGAAGAGGAGCATGGGGGCGGACATAGATGGTGGCGCAGGTAACGGTAAGGCCGGGGAAGAAGAGACTAAGGATCAGGTGTTCGGTGGGGTCGGGAAGGAGAGGTTGGAGCCGAACGGGGATCTGGCGGCGATGACCAATAGCAACACCGCCACGCGCAATTGGGAGGGGATTATCGGAGCGGTGGAGGAGATAGGGCGAAGTGTGGATGGTGTGGTGGGGTTGGAGGAAGGTTTCATTAAGGAGGAAGGCATCCACGCGGTGGGTGGCAAGGGTGTGCAGGAAGAGGTTCTTGTTGGCGGGAAGGGAGCGGATGTTGTTGAAAAGGATATGTTGCTGTCGCTCCATGACAGGGATTTAGATGAGGGTGTCAAGGCGGGAGAAGGTGAAATGGACCTGGTTGTTGGAGTAGGTGGCGTACATCTTGAGTTGGAAGATGGAACGGGCGGCGAGGGAGATCTGCTGGAGGGCGTGGGGGCGCTGAAAGGGATGGACATTCTGGAGGATGATGATGAGGAACCGGATGATGTCCTCAGCGGTGGGGGGGGGGGGGGGGACGAAGGGAATTTCCAGGAGGGGTGGGGGCGTCCAGAGGACGGACAGGGACGGTGAGTTCAGGAGTGATCGGAGGGGGTCGGGCTTTACGCTTTTCGGAGTGGGTGGGATGGGGAAGATGGCAGGTAGTACAGGAAGGAGGGGATTGGAGGTTAGGGCACTGCCTAAGGAAGTGCGCTTGCCTACAATGCGGGCAGGTGGGGGCCTCGCGGCACTCAGCTGTGGGGTGCGCGTTACAGCGCAGACACCTCTGGCAGTGCAGGGATTGAGGAGGGGAATGGGAGGGGTCGACCCTGTAACGCTGGTTGAAGAGGAGGGCACCCTCCATCAGGAGATGGTCAATGGAGGGGGCCGCATAAGGTGGGTGGGGCCGGCCGAGTTGAAAATGCGGCGGACCACCCGCACCTCCAGTATGGGACGTGCCTTGAGCTCAGCCAACACCTCCTCCTCTGTGATCGACGGACTGAGCCGAGTGATCACGCCGGTGAGGGTCGGCGGGCGACACGGGGGTTGGGGTTGGCGGGTAGGAGATGGGGAAGGAGCAGGGGTGAGGGAGGTGTTGGGGCCAAAACGGGTGATGGGGAGGCGGGAGAGGATGTCAGTATGGAGGGTGGGGCTGGGGGAGGAGATGAGAACAGAATCCAGTCTGGGAGTGAGGAGAGACATAGGTGCACCAGGGAAGTGTTGGCAGAGGAGGAGGGAGAGATTCCGGGCCTCAAGAAGGGAAGGATCGGGTCGGGAAAGGAGGTATTTGTAGAAAGAGGGGGGAGAGGAGGAGGAGGAAGAGGCGGAGGGAGCAGGGCCAGTTGGGGAGACATCCATGGCACCCTGGGGGGGGGGAAGGAGGACGGGGCGGGGCCTTTTTGGGGGCGGAGGAGGTGGTGGTGCCACTAGGGCGCTTAACGGCGGCAGAAGGGCGGGTGGTGACAAGAGGGACGGGAGCTATAGGGAGGTGGTGGGAAGGGACAGGTCCCGGCGTGGACGCAGCAGTCGGCGCCGGAGACGGTGACGGTGACGGTGATGGCGACGGTGACGGTGACAGCGACGGCGACGGCGAGAGCTGGGCATGGACAGTGGCCCGACGGGCCACCACCCTAGCCGGAGCTGCAGTGACAGGCTGGGGGAGTGGGAGGAAAGGATCAGAGCGAGAGGAGCGGGAGGAAGAAGCTGGAGAGGGGGCGACAAAGAGCGAGGGCGATGGGAGAGTGAGAAGAGGTGGCATGGAAGGAGGGGGGTGGGACTGGGCACACCACATTATAGTGGTGGAGGCGGCGGAAGGGGAAGTGTAAACTATGGCGGTGGTGGTAGCGATGGCGGTGGTGGTGGGGGTGGACATGACGTCAGGGAGAAACAATAACGCACAGAACGAAAAGAAAAGGACACAAACAGGGGACAGACGAAGGCAAAGACGGAGGAGGACGAGGACGGAGGAAGACGAAGACGGCCAAAGACCAGGGTCGGACGGCGACGGCGGCGACCAGGCGGCGGCGGCGGCGAGCACCGGCTGGCGGCGACCAGGCGGCGGCGGCGGCGGCGGCGGCGGCGGCGGCGAACAGACGGACGGACGGACAGCAGGCAGCAGCGGTAGCGGCGGTGACGGACAGCGAGCAGGCAGGCGGACGGACGGACGGACGGACGGACGGACGAACGAACGAACAGCTACAGCAGGAAGCGGCGGGCAGACGGGCAGACAGACAGACGGACGGACGGACGGACGAACACAATCTTCGAAGATGGAGATTCCAACCCGAGAGTAGCCCAGGCTTTGCAATCTGACGCCTTCGACTGAGGGGATCCAACCCTCTGATGGCTGCACTGCTGCCTCGCTGGCCTTATAAAGCCGGCGGAGGTCGACGGAGTACTCCAACTTTCCCTGTATCTGTGAGGCGACCTCTGCAGAAAAAGGTTCGCATTAGTCTCAAGCAAGTTCTGTTCGTTTTGAACAATTGTTTTCCCCTTGGTTGCGCCTGCAAGTACTTGTGTATGTTATATGGTACACAGGGGTGTCTTGAGTGTAGTTGGCCTGGCAGGGGCCGTCTGTGGCAGACGTATCATACCTCCCTTCCGGGGGAGAGCCGCGCGAAGGATCGATAGCTGCTACGTTGTGCAGATCTGCAGCTGCGGCTCCCTGGAGGAGGCTGTGGAGGCTGCCTCTTGGAGAATATGGTGCTGTACGTCCTGCGATGTGGGCTGACCGGCGTACTGGTTGTGATGGCGGCCTGGGTGGGGCCAGTGGCATCAGTTCGTCTTCATCGGTGGCCATCGGCTGTTGGGGAGGCGCCGAAGAGGGGCCAGGCAGCTGGTCCGTCGGCTGTGGCTGCTGTGTTGGTGGTGCTGGTGGCAGCGACTGATGCCCTGAAACGTCACCCATGCAACGATTAGATGGCATTAGTGAAGGGGTCTGTGTAGGTGGTCCAGAATGGGTTGTAAAGGTGGCGGTGGTCCGTGTCGTAGGGTGCAGTGCAGGTGGCGCAGGGTAGCGGGGACGCAATTGATTTCGATGGCGACAGACTATGTGGCCATCGAAGATGACATCAAAAATTTGGCGACCCCGGGAACGCTGGATGACGGCGAGCAGCCAACCTGCGTTGGTGCCAAAACATTGGGTCCAGACTAAGGAGCCAGGGATGAACTGCGACTGTCCAGGGGGAATCTGAATGCTTGGAGAGGGCAAGAGAACATGTAGGAGGCTGTGGAGTGCTTCTCCTGGGCTTCAGTCCCCTATCAGAGTGGCTCAATAGGAACTGAGGAATAGCGTCCGACCATCTTCTAGGGAGTGGTCTTTGGTATATTCGAGCATTTGTGTCTTGAAAGTTTGACCAGGCGTTCCGCTTCCCCATTGGATTGGGGATGGAAGGACAGGATAAGAAGATGCTGGATGCCGTTGTCAGTGCAAAAGGAGAGGAATTCCTGGCTGCGAAATTGTGCTCCATTGTCTGTGACTATGGCTTTCGGTAATCCTTTCAAGCAAAATATTTTTGCGACCGCTGATAAGGTAACGTACGTGGTGATTGCTGAACACCGAATGACGTACGGGAAATGGGAAAATACATCCGTGACTACGAGCCATTGGTGTCCCGGAAATGGTCCCTTGAAGTCTAGGTGGATGCGTTCCCAGGGACCGTTTGGCATAGGCCAGGGAAGGAATTTTTGGGGGGGACGGGGCAATTTTTGGGCACAGACGGTACAGCGCCGCACCATCTCAGTGATGTCAGACGTGAGGCCGATCCAAAAAAATGCCTTCTTGTGAGGAATTTGGTGCGAACGATCCCCCAATGCCCTTGGTGAAGGATGTGGAGAATCGTCAGCTGCAGGGATCTCGGAAAGATGACCCGCAGTTCTGCTGAATATAAGCGAAGGAGAAATCCATCCACCACCGAAAGCTGGTGTCAGATGGAATAGTACAACCAGAGGTGGCGTTGATCCTGAGGAGGTGGCAAGGATGGCCAACCATGCAGAGCGCGGTGTCGGACGGCTCGGAGGAGGGAATCTGCTGCAGTGGCTGCAGCTACTTTGACAGCTGTAACAGGGAATGCCTTCAGGGCCTCTTGGGCGTCATCATCAATCTGAAAAACGAGGAGGTCCAACTGGTCAAAAGCAGGGTCCGGACCTTGTGGTAGACGCGACAAGGCGTCCACGTTGGCGTGCTGGGAAGTGGTATGGAAATGCATGGTGTAGCGAAATTGGGACAGGAACAACACCCAACGCTCGAGACGCTGGGATGTTTTGGTCGGTAATCGCGCGGGAGGCGCAAATAAAGAGAGGAGCGGTTTGTGGTCAGTAATAATGTGAAAGGGCTTGCCATAGAGAAAGAGACAGAACTTGGAATAGGCAAAAACAATGGCAAGTGCTTCTTTCTCGATTTTGGAATATTTGATTAGCGCTGTGGAGAGAGCTTTTGAGATGTATGCTATGGGGTGCTCTGTGCCATCCGGCAATTTGTGAGACAGGACGGCGCCCACACCATACTCAGAGGCGTCCGTAGCAAGTATCAAAGGAAGATTTGGATCATAAGGCATGAGACATGCAGTGGATTGGGGCTGCTGTTTGAGGGTATGGAAGGCGGTCTCACAGACTGCGGTCCAACAGAATGGGATATTTTTGCGGCAGAGGTGGTACAGGGGTGCTGCCACTTGAGCTGCAGAAGGAACGAATTTCCTGTAATACGAAATTTTGCCCAAGAAGGATTTCAACTGATGAAGGTCCCAGTGATGGGGCAGGTTGTTAATGATGTCGATGTAAGAGAAAGATGGACAAATGCCATTCTGGGAAATGATGTGACCCAGATAGGAAATAGATTGTTGGAAAAATGAACATTTAGAAATATTACATTTTAGACCTGCAGTTCGGAGGTGGAGGAAGAGGAGGCGGAGGTTGGCTATGTGCTCTTCAGAGGAGGACCCTGTGACGACTGTGTCGTCTAAGTAATTTATACAGCCCAGAATATCAGTGAGAAGTTGTTCAAGGTATCTTTGAAAGATTGCAGGAGCACTGCCTAAACCGAACATGAGTTGGTTTAGTTGGAAGAAGCCAAAAGGAGTATTTATAACAGTGTATTGTCGGGAGGAAAGATCAAGAGGAGTTTGGAGATATGCTTCTGCTAGGTCGATTTTGGTAATGTAGGAGCCCCTGCCAACTTGCGAAAAAGATCTTCCAGTCGTAGAAGGGGATAGTCATCAACGAGAAGCTCTGGGTTGACTGTAGACTTAAAGTCACCACAGAGGCGAAGGTGGCAGCCTGGCTTCTGCACGATGACTAAAGGCGTGGACCACAAGCTGAACCGCACGGGCTGGAGAACCCCTTCATCTTGCAGATGTTGGAGTTCTTCTTTGAGCAGCAGTTGTAGCGCCACTGGTACCTGGCGTGCCCAGAATAGCGGGACCAGGCAGTGGGACAGAGTTGGAACGAGCCCTCAAAGTCCTTGGCGCAGCCTATGCCCAGTGAAAACAGATCCTGGAATTCATTACAGAGTGCATCAGCTTCAGGGAAAGGAACATGCTGAGACACCAGGTGAGCATCGTCCACAATGGAAAACCCGAATAAGCAGAAGGCGTCCAGTCTGAATAAGTCTGCTGTGGAGGAATTGTTGACAACCAGAAGGTGACTGGATGGTGAACCGATTTGTACTTGACTTGGGTCATGAATTGTCCTAGGAGAGCTATCTCTTGCTTATTGTACGCCAGTAGATGCTTAAGCGCTGGAGAGAGAGAGTTGGTGAACCAATGTTGGCATATGAAGTTTAATTAATCAAGGATACTGCTGCACCTGTGTCCACTTGCAGACGCAGAGGTTTGTCATTGATAGTGATGTCTATAAAAATTTTTGATGTGGAGGAGTTGTCTACCTAGTTGACGTCCATTGGGGTGTTGTTCCAGCCGTCTGGATATGGCCTGGGCTGGCGGTTGCTGGAGTTGGGTGTTTTTGCGTGACAAACGGGTGCTAAATGGCCTTCCCTGCTGCAGTGTGTGCATTGCGCCCAGCGGTCTGGGCAACCTTCTCAATCATGTGTTGAATAGCAGGTGGGGCAGGAGGGCAGGTGGAGATGATCCCCACGACGACGTTGCTGGTTGTGTTGCTGCTGCAGTGGCTTCTGGCTCTGCCCAGGATGATGCGACTCGGCATCTTGTTGTGGAGGCGGTCTCCGACCGTGGCAGCGGTAGGAGCGCGGCATTGAGCCCTGGATTGCTGCGACGTCTTCGGTGTCCATTGTGGCGCCGTCACGGATTGCTGCTACATCTGCCCAGGATTCCGGTCGACGATAGGCGGCTGTAGAAATTTCGAACTTGTAGGCTACTTCTATAACAGGTGTTCTAACTTGAGGGTGTCATAGGGGAAAACGGCGTCTGGGGCTGCCTGTATCAAGTGGTCACGCACCATGTCATCAGCGTATGATTCCTTGGAAAGATGTGTGTGAAACTTACATTTCCTGCTGAGACCTTGCAGCTCGGCTGCCCACTGGCGATAGGTCTGCTCGGGTTTCTTCCGGCATTGGTAGAACTCAACGCGGGCTGCGAGTACATGATATTGGCGTTTGTAGTAGGCATTTAACGTCGCACAGATGGCGGTGAAGGAGAGGGAGTTGGGGTCCAGCGGCAGTAGCTTCGTGAGCAGGAGATACATCTTCGATTGGTTCCATGACAAGAAAAAAGCGTGCTGCCTGTCTTCTTGGGTGACTTGATGAATCGTGAAGTGTTGCCGGAGACGTCGTTCGTATGTTTCCTATTCTTCAACTTCATCGTTGAATGATTGGAACGGCCGGCCGTGGTGGTCTAGCGGTTCTAGGCGCGCAGTCCGGAACCGCGCGACTGCTACGGTCGCAGGTTCGAATCCTGCCTCGGGCATGGATGTGTGTGACGTCCTTAGGTTCGTTAGGTTTAAGTAGTTCTAAGTTCTAGGGGACTGATGATCACAGATGTTAAGTCCCATAGTACTCAGAGCCATTTGAACCATTTTTTTGCTTGGAACGGCGATGGCGCTGCGGGACGGTGGAGGCTTCGAATTTCGGCGATCAGTTGTGTCTGAGTTTCCAAAAACTGGTGCAGAAGTCCTTGAAAGAATTGTTGCCATTCTGTAGGTGCTGCTGTTGTAACCATGATTCTCGTCGGTTCGTTCCACAATACTCGTCGCCACTGAAGAATACTCAGTATTGTAGAACACTCAGTATAATGTCGTTTATTGAAACTGAACTACACTTCTCGAACAATCACTATATACACACAAAGAAAACAAATAACATGTAGACGACCATTCATCAAGAGCGTTGGTGAGGTCCGTCGGAGCTGGTCCTAGCTCAGTGAGGAACTGGCTGTACTGCTGCTGCGCTGGCCTTATAAAGCCGGCGGAGGTCGGCGGAGTACTCCAACTTTCCCTGTATCTGTGAGGCGAACTCTGCAGAAAAAGGTTCGCAACAGTCTTTAGCAAGTTCTGTTTGTTTTGAAGAATTGTTTTCCTCTTGGTTGCGCCTGCAAGTGCTTGTGCATGTTATATGGTACACAGGGATGTCTTGTGTGTAGTCGGCCTGGCAGGGGCCGTCTGTGGCAGACGTAACAGTTACTAAATATATGTTGGAATCCACTGAGACTCGGACCATCAACATATCATCTCTTAGCTTACAATACTGCCTCTCTACTCGTTACATTACACCCAATATGAATAACTCACGGCCATACTTTCCATCATACCATCTCCTGAAAGCTCCAGTCGTAACTATAATTTAAACTGATATTTCATTATTGTACCAAGAACAATGAGTTTTTCATCGATTTTCAGGGTGCCATAGCCTTGAAACAGCATACATTCATAATACACAAGTTACACTAATTCTTTAACCACCAATATAATGTTTCCCGTTATTTTTTTTACAACAAATCATACAATTAAAGACAAATTTTCGAGGTACCTCAGTTTGGTGATTATACATATATGGGTTTCAACTGAAACCAGTATGGCGTCTCGTGACGCTGTACTCAAGTGGCGTCATATGGCGTTAGTGGCGTGCTTCCAACTCATTGGTTGACGTTCAGACGCACGTTCAAAATATCTGACATGCTAGATATTACTCTGCACCTTCTGAAAGAGGGAAGACATTCCACTCTATGAAGTCAGAAATTCGACACGCTCAACGTTTGAATGCACGGTCCATGTGCCAACGGCTTGGGCAGGTAGCGGAGTGTGAATGTTTGCTTCAGCATTATCGGAGACTACCATCCGTGACTGATCCGTAATTCACTACGGCAAACTGAATTGTTAGAAGATACACACATTTTCTTACCGAAGTATTATCAGCTCTCCTAGGGGAAGTACCACTTGAAATATGTGGATGTACGTCGTACTGGAACTGCGAGTGCCTGGCTCACTGCTCGCTTGTGGCCAGAAAAGCGCTCACCCAGGTCTTTCTATGTACCTGGATAGGATGTAAGGGCGGTATAAACTGACCTGCATGATGGCCTAATGTGACGCTACTGGACGTTTCTCTCTCCAGTAATCTCAAAGATGAAGTTTGTGTCCAAGTCCGACGACTCCAGAACATTTAAAGCATCGTATTGTTGCACCATGTTCAATGATATCGAAGGAATCTCTTCACTTTCCAGAAGCGCTTGCACCAGCAGACGTGTATTGTGATAGACAGTGGGAATTTAAAACACCTGGTGATATAAAAGGAATTTTAAGGGAGTGTTTATGACCACTTTCTTTTGTGGTTTTCACTTTGTTGCTGTTGTGAATTTTCAATTTAATATAAACTCACGTCACTGATCTATAATTTAACAGTTTAAATACCTTAACTCAGTGTTTTACAGATCCATTCAATTTTTCATGTCCATCTTTCTATGAAGGCTCTGGCAGAAACAAGAGCAAAACTACAGTGTTTCAAAAAGGAATTTACAAATTTGAAAATTCATATAAAGTAATTCGTTGTACCTACTGAGGTTATTATAGCGTCAATTTGTAGGGAAATACATCAAGTTTTGTCTCGCATAGTTCGCTTACGCCGAATCGCACCGTAAGGAGCGCTAGCGGCAGTTGCGTTAAAGATGGCTGCCTTCACTGGACCCGAGCGTGCTACCTGTGAGTTTTGGTTTGAAGAATCTAAGTCGAAAACAACTGTTCAGCGTCATTTCCATACCAAGTGCGCTAAAGATCCTCCTAGTAGGCCTACACTTCATGAGTGACATAAATGTTTTATAAAAACAGGTTGCTCAGTAAGATATTGGAAATCATCTGGTCGTCCAAGCATATCTAACGATGTCCTTGAGCGAGTGAAGACGACGATTGGTCAACAGCGCTACTAAATCGACCCGGCGTGAATCTCGTGAACTGCAAATCTCACACACGACTGTTTGGGGTGTGTTGAGAAACCGTTTGCATTTGAAACCGTACTTTTCGACGATCGTACAAGCAATGAGAGACACTGATAAAATTGTCCACAAGAACTTCTGTGTGGATATATTAAATCAGTTACATGAGGATGAAAATTTCTTGGACGAAATCATCCTTTCTGGCATCTTTTCACTTAAGTGGCAAGGTTAACACACATAGCTGTAGGACTTGGGCAGTGAAAATCCTAATCAAACTTCGTAACATGTTCGTGATAGCCATAAACGGAACGTTTTTTGAGCTTTCAGCAAGAACTTAGTGTATGGTCCCTTTTTTTCCGTGAGAGAACCATCAGTGAAATGATGTACCATATACCACAGATCGATGAGCAAAACCAAGAACGAAATGTTTACTTCATGCATGATGGTGCACCAACCCACTACCAGGCCGATGTATGGAATTTTCTCGGGAAAAATGGATTGGCCGTGATGCGCCAATTGAATGCCAACCCCCCCCCCCCCCCCCATTTCCCCAGACATGACACCATTTGATTTTTTTTATGGGCATTCTTCAAGGACATCGTATTTGCACCTCCTGTGCCAGCTTCTCTACGTAAGCTTTAGAGCGAGAATTCACGCCACCACTGAGCACGTTACACCTGCAATTCTACAGCGAGTTTGGGAAGAAATTGGCTTCCGATGGGATGTGTGCAGGATATCCAAATGTAGTCACATACAACATCTTTAGTGTAAGGTGAAAAAACTTGATGTGTTTCCCTACAAAATAACACTAAGCCCAGCTCTACATCTTATTTCAGTAAATTTATATGAATTTTTAAAGTTGTAAAGTCGTTTTTGAAAGGTCCTGTATTATCGTAGAACTGGCGAATCGTCCTCAGATGTAAAGTGCGACCCGGCCGAAGTGGCCGTGCAGTTAAAGGCGCTGCAGTCTGGAACCGCAAGACCGCTACGGTCGCAGGTTCGAATCCTACCTCGGGCATGGATGTTTGTGATGTCCTTAGGTTAGTTAGGTTTAACTAGTTCTAAGTTCTAGGGGACTAATGACCTCAGCAGTTGAGTCCCATAGTGCTCAGAGCCATTTGAACCATGTTTTTGTAAAGTGCGATTTTTACCAATTTTAAATTAAACTTTTATACACCACTGTAAGCTGACTGTCTTAGCTACGTCGAGCTAGAGAGTCGCTTTCGGCCTGAAGAAACAGTTCGATATAACACGAACTTTCTAGTATGACAGCTATTGGCTTCTTGTTCAAGGCAGAAAACAGTAAGTTCTAAATGTTGTAATTTCTCCTAAACTAGTAATCGGCTTTTTAAGAGAAAAATGCCGTTGAATTCACCTCTATTAGAACTACGATACTACCGGCAAAAATTGTAGCAATTCCATCAGAAAATTGCGAAGTTCATATCGGTATCTGTGTGGTTAATTTAGTTATTAAAAGAGACCATACATATTATAGTGTGGCCTTTTCGCGATTCATTTCTGTTGAAAGAGAATAAGGATATCTTATCAGCTCAACTGAATCATCCTGTGTATTGTCTTGCTGCACATTATTCCTTTAGCTGCAGTAGTAGCTAGCCCGTCACCGAAGTCACCTATCCAAAATTTTATGCATAATTCTTAAAACTATGTTTGAGCTAAATAAAAGGGACCTATTAATCTGTGTCTTTCTCGAGGATAGTATTCTTATACGTTTCCTTAACCTTCCAATGGGAACTCATCGAAAACTAGTAGCGAATTACATTCACATTTGTCCGACTTTCACATCGTCACTGTCACTAATATGTGATGCTAATGAATCACTTGTTGCTGCTTCAGTTCTTTGTCATTTTCCATAGATTCTTGAAACTTTTATTGAGCTAAGCTTTCAGAGTGAATGAATTCATGATTTATTTTATTCTAAATGAACAGTCTTCAGCTTAATAGATAGTTATCAATCATTAACGTTGTGGTTCCATAACCACTTACATCTACTGATGCACAATAAATTATGTTTGGCAAATCTTTAGAATGTCTTACTTTTGTCTTCTTCTCTGGATGTCTTACTTTAATTCTACATATATCTTCATTTAATTACTAATGAACAGGTAAATTATTTAAACTGAGTAGTTATTCAATATTTCTAAGTAAAAGATTAAGTGTTTCCTTTAAAGATTGTTTTAATGCTGTAGTAAAGCTTTTTGCATGCAACTGTATTAACTCCTATTGTTATAGCAAAAAATTACAAGTTATATTTTAACACTGAAATGATAGGATTTATTGTTAGTCAATATAGTTTAAAAAAATCAGGAAAACTTTTTTCATACAAAGAAACCTACTACAAGCATGAAAGCAAATGAATGTAAAAATCGAGCTATTATTTGAAGTTACATTGACTGTATGTGGATGTAAAGGATAATACTGAATGTTTTTCAGCTTTTAAGAATCAGACTATTGGACCAGATAAAAGGACTGTTGCTAATCTTGTTTCTAAAACTATGTCATTTGATATCATTAATATAATCTTTAATTTAGGTAGAGGTATAGTTCTAAAGAACACTACTTTTGAGGGTACCTCAATTAACAATGATTACTGTGATGAAATCACGCTTTTATTTTTTGTTAATGAAGAAGTTCGAAGTTTATTTGGTTTCAGCTGCCTCCTCTTATGAGAAGATAAAAAATAATATATATATTCACAACAATGATGTAGTAATTAATATTACTATTGATGATGAATAGTTGATCCTATACAATCTCACATGCACCATATCTTTAGTATTATTCAAGGTGACTGAACAGACTATTCAATATATCACAAAAAATGAGTAAAATTCGAAGTTGTAGTGACGTTGCAAGGCTTTTGGACTTCAGTTTCGGCATCTAGCTTAACTAAATCTCTTTCTATTTCCTTCATCAACAATTATAGAGAGATTGAGTTATACTAGATAGTTCTTAACGGTTGTGAAGTTCTCTGAACGTTGAACATCATCAGCTTCAATATTTCTTCCATACTTTCGTCTACATCTATATCGGAATGTACAGCCATTCATTAAAAAAACACAGTGAAAGGCGTGGCAAAAGGTACTTCCCATTGTACAACATATCAAAATTTCTGGCCATTCCATTTGCTTATGGAGTGTGGAAACACAGATTACTTAAATGCACCTGTGGATGCTGTTGTTATTCTAATGTAGCCTTGTTTAATCCTACAAGAGTAAAAGGCAGGGAGCTGTAGTACATTGCCAGATTCCTCACTAAATACTCGATTTTTAATATTTTTAAATAGTGGTAAGCAGTAT
This sequence comes from Schistocerca piceifrons, assembly GCF_021461385.2. Taxonomy (NCBI): domain Eukaryota; kingdom Metazoa; phylum Arthropoda; class Insecta; order Orthoptera; family Acrididae; genus Schistocerca; species Schistocerca piceifrons. The sequence continues at coordinate 297,330,380 of NC_060140.1, read as the reverse complement.
AGTTAGTGTCAATCTTCGAAAGTCTACCAATTCAGGTTTTTCAGCTCTTCTGAGATGTTCTCCTGTGAGTCAAACACACGTCTGGTCATTCATATTGCCCTTCTTCAATATTACCTATTAGACGTTTTTGGTATGTGTATCACACACTTTAAAATGAATCACACAAATATTTTGTAAACAATATCCTTTGTACACTGACTGCATATTCCCAGTATCCTATCAATGAATCAAGTTTTGCCACCTGATTTGCTTTTGATTCAATAAATGTGATCGATCTGTTTCACATCCCCATATGTCAAATTCCTTTATTCTTCCTTATGAACATCATTTTTTTGGTTTTGAAATTCAAACACAATTCCTTCAATTTTTACTGTTGTCGCTACAATCGGGATGGAAATGACACTGAATTCTTCATACCTACATTGAATTCATTAAGCGAACTGCAGCACGAACTTTCACTTTTGTCATTTAGAACGATAGCAGTAGCATCAAATTTAGTTTTAAACCATAAACGAGATCTAGAGAAGTGTGGCCTTTCAGAGGAACTAAAGAAGAAACAACTGTGAGTTGGATTTTCTCACATTAAATTACAACTTCACTTTCTGAATAACCTATGTTCTTATGCAACTTACCTCTTCTGGGTGCATTCAGACATACAAAATATATGTGGCCTGACAGAGTGAAGAGTGGCTGGTCCTATATACATGCACAAGCGTGAATTTCTCACTTTTATTAGAAATTATTGGAGTTCTATATTTATTACTTAGACGTAATATTTAACCCATCATCTATCACATAGATAAAAAAGGAACAAAATCTTCGCAATGGCATGATAATCATCCTCAGCTGCGAGCTTTATTTCATGCCTCATTGCATAATTAAGGCCCTGTTCTAAAATATTGCATCAACACTCAGTGATTTTGATTTCATTTTCTTTTTTAAAACCTTTAATTAGACACGATGACAACCTCACATCTCCAGTTACCTTAAAATTGTTGCTCACCTGTTATCCACTACTAAGGAAGTTCAGTAATTGTTATTACCCATCGGGCATGTAACATTGCTATCTTCTTCACCATGCACTATAAATGCTACTGAGTGAAAAAAGCGCTGCTGGCTTCTTAATACTTTGCCTTCTAAGATTCACTTGTAGTTGTACCACTGTCAGGTTGTATCTGGTTTTATTGACTCCTCAGTATTGACACTGCCAACTGTTTAGAAGGAATTGAAACAGATGCTGATGACCAGTGCAAAGCCAAAAACTTCCTGTTTCTCATAAGACTTTAGCTTGATTTGGGAAGTTCGACTGTAATCTAGGTGTCTGGTTTATTTCAGTTGGTGAAGAAATACAGAGACCTGTATGGTTTTTAATTTTTCTGATACTGCCATACCAGCACAATAAAATACACAATTACTGGATTTGCAAAGACAGCCAGCACAACTCTTAAAGAAGTATGTTTGGGGAGTCTGTTTGATTAAAATTGTGTAACCAGCACTTTTGTGTGGAAGGAAAGTAAAGGGTCTTTGCAGAGTGATACCAATAAAATTCTTTATTTAATGGTAGTTATACACTGAATCAACATGAAGATTACTGCTCCAGGTTTATATAGAAGTTTTGGATGTATCCCATGCCCTGGGCAGAATACACAACATCTAGCCAAGAGCATAAGGTGAAGAGCTTGCAGTTGCCAAAAAGTACCTTCCAGATGCGCTGAAAAAAAAAGAAAATCTGTACAGTATTACTGAAATATAAGAAATAGTTATTAATTATGCGAAAATATTTATAATATGCACAGAGAGTATGTTCTCACCATAGAAATTTATAACTGGTTTGTCAGAGTAAAGATCTACTTCACGTGGCAGAGGACAAAAAACAGTGAAGTAAACAAGATTTGCAAGCCATAACGTTACAGGAAAGGAAACACAGAACCACAATCCAATGGATCCTCACCGCATATAATAAGGGCTGCTCGTACTGTGAACAAGGATTGCAACCTTTGTTCACAGTACGAGTAGCCCTTAGGGGCTCGCCATCTCACAACTGTTCATGACGTCACCTTTCCGGCTCAGGTCTTTTTTAATATGTGACTTGTAAGTACTGCATCTTTTCCAGTCAGTACAAACTTTAATTTTATTAATGTACTATATGCCGAATATGTTTTAGAACAGGTAGTCTAATTACGAAGACGACGCTCATAGTAGCGTCGAAACCAGGTCAATTTTGACTTAATATTTGTGCCCGAGGGCTTATTTGTTCCAATATAATTCTGATATGGTCACTGAACCTTAGCAGCTATGTTCAAAGATATTTTACGTTTCTTACCTGCCCAGGTATCTAAAGCTGCTTCTAAATATAAAGAATTAAAAATGAAAATTTTGAATACAAGTATGACTATCTATTTTAACAAGCAGTGTGAAAAAAGGGGACTTGTCTCGACTTATACAAAAGCCTACATCAATTTTTCTGTATATTAGAAAAATCCAAAGTCCTTTAGACCTATCATTAAGAATATTATTTGTAATAGAATAAAAGAACTGTACGCTAAAAAAGACCGTCTTAACGAAGAAGCATACCATTTGTACTTAAATATCACAAACACTTATCGTGTTAACTATAATTTTAATATTGACGACATGTGGACGCAAATTAACGAACATCTAGAGATTTGTAAAATAGGTATAATGCAGAAACACGAGAAGAAGCTCAGCAATCTTTTTTGTCTGCTTTCTAATGAAAAATGCCCTCAGAATAGATTTTAAAAAAGCAGTCACATCTTTCATGAAAGAATTTTAAATAAAACCAACATCGTCTTTACTGAGAATGAAAAAGTCTTGTTACGAAAAGGACTAAAATACAATGTCAGGCCTAACCTGTCAGACAGAAATGTAAGGGAAAATATGCTTGTTGATTTAAAAATCGGTCTCGATTATAATAAGATAGATAATGCTTCTCAAGCCAGAATTGCGTATGATGTAACCCGCATGCTAGAGAAAAATGCAGCTACTTTGTCTAATTCTACACGTAACGACAGAATTTTTGTAACTTCCATTAATAATAAACTTAAAACAGCAAATGCTTTAATAACTAAATCCGATAAAGGTTGTTGTCTAGTCATTGCTTATATTTCTGAGTATATTTCTAAAAGTGAAAATTTCTTCAGTGAAAACAACATATCGTAACTGCATGATGATCCGACTCCTAAATTACAGAATGAAGTAAGGTCAGCCATTAACAATGCTCAATTTCTTATAAAAGCTTTCCAAAAGAAACTACTCATCAATACGAATCCCCAACCCCCTAAACTTCGGTCCCAGTTCAAAATTCATAAACCTAATTATCCAATACGTCCAATCTCCAACGGTATGAATAGCGCATATCACGATTTGGCCCGATTTCTACACGAAACTTTGAAAAAATCTTTCGTTTTCGAAAATAATTATTCCGTTCCTAACAGCCACGTTTTGGTCCAAAATATTAAAAACTTAGTATGCAGTTCAGACACCAAGTTTTTTTCCTTAGATATTAAAAATCTTTATACCAGTGTCCCGGTACCTGAGACGCTCATCATTGTGGAAGAAAACTTACGTCAATTTAAAAAAGATCTATCAGATGAACAGATTACCGACTTAACGAATCTCATTAATGTCGTTGTCAAGTACAACTACTTTGAATTTAACGGACAACTGTACCAGCAGTCTGATGGGCTCGCTATGGGCAACCCTTTAGCCGGCATCCTTGCCGACATCTTTATCAATTCCTTAGAAAAAAAGCTGTTTAACCGTGTCTCAGCCGCTTCACTAGGTATCCTTTCTTACACAAGATACGTTGATGATATTCTAGTCATCTATAACGGACCCGCCGTTAGAATTGATCATATATGTGAACTTTTTAACGACCTCCATGAAAAAATTTCTTTCACTATTGAACTCGAAAACGAAAACCGCCAATTACATTATTTAGACTTGACGCTGACAATAGAAGACAACAACATCACTTTCAATATTTTTCGAAAAGAAACGTATACTGACCAAATCGTGCCTGATTCCTCTTTCCATCCGCAGTCTCAAAAAATGCCTTTTTTCACTCTGCCGTCCACCGAGCAACCTCCATACCACTTTCAACAGAAAAGTTTAATGAGGAGATTAATTTACTTAAAATCATAGCAGTCAATAATGAATATACGCCTAACATAGTGGACGATATCCTAAAAAAGAAAACTGCAAGAACTACCACGCTCAACACCTCATGCACTGAAATTAACCCAAAAAAACGTTTTTCTATTCCTTTCATAGGACCCATTTCCTATCAAATTCAGCGCATGATTCGCAACAAATACAACTGCCATGTTGCTTTCTGTACTAATAATAATCTAAAGAGAAACTTCATTCATAATTTGAAATCCATTCGCTCTCCTACAGCAAGTTCTGGCGTTTATAAGATCATCTGCGATACCTGCTCTTCCTATTATATAGGGCAAACTGGACGTGCTTTCACCATCAGATATAAAGAACATCTTTTGAGAAAGAACGGCACCAGTCCCCTAAATTCATCCTTTGCCGATCATCTCTTAATTACTGGGCACGTGCCTAAAGCTATAGGCGATAACAATATTCTGCATACCGAAAAGAAGGGGCGTAGGTTAGATGTCTTAGAGGAATTGGAGATTTTTCAAACATCTCACTCGTCATGATGCCCTCATTCTCAACGAACAGCTGCAGCTGCGAAATAAAAACTTTTTTTTACTGTATAAAACCATTGCTTGATCTTTGATTCAGATTTCCTCATGCAGTTTACCGAAATGTTGTTTTCCTGTCACATCTTTGCTGTTTTCTTGTATGTCATACTAACGTTTTTTACGTTACAAAATGTATCTCTATTTAAAGCAGATAAATATGTAACTTCATCCTGTTATTGTTAATGCTTACGTTATGCCTGAATCAGCTGCATCACAATTTCATGTGTCTAAGTTTGAATGTACAGTAGCCTAGTTGTTTCTGCGGCTACTAGATGGCGCTCGTAGCAACACCATGTTTACGTGCCCGCACTTTTTAAAGTCGGCACCTCAGTCTCGTTGCAACCCTTGTTCACAGTACGAGCCCGCTGATTCAGAAATACGCATCGGAGATTTAAGATGTGATCACCACTCTACCTACGACAGCCGCTTAGGAGAAGTTGGAAACAGCAGCAAACGGATGTACGCGCGTCAACCGATTGCCAGGCGTCGTCTCAGCGCCTGTTCGTCAGTGATCGTAAGTGCAGTTAGAAATATCTCGTAGATACTGGTTCTGACCTATGCGTGTTCCTGTACAGGAAGTAGTACATCAAGCGGCCATGCACCCACTTCTGTTTGACTGCCGCCAACAATTCAACTATATCGACATTGTGAATTGTGAATCAGCCTGGACCTCGGACTATGGTGCGACTTTACGTGGCATTTCATGGTTGCAGATGCGTCAGAACCCATAATAGGCGCAGATTGTTTGGTGCATTATCAACTGCTTCCCGACATGGCGAACACGCGGCTTGTTGATGGCGTCATTGGGTTAACAGCTGCAGGTTTCGGCGAGATATGGCAGTGCACACGGCTAAACTCATGTAAGACACCAGCTACGATGACATTCTCTACTGCTACATCAGCAGCGTCTTACTGAAGTGTTCAGAAAATTGGAACTGTATGGCGTTGTTCTAATCACCGCCAAGTGCGTCTTCGGCCAGGCACAAGCTGATTTTTTAGGCCACAGGATCATGTCGGGCTCACTACCCTTGCCAGAGAAACTTAAAGTCATTCTGCAGATGACCCGACCAGGACTTACAAGGAAGTGTATCGCTTTCTTGGCGTCTTCAGTTTTTATTGCTGACATCTACCTCATGCGGCTGAGTTACAAGCGCCTTTAAGAGCGGCACTCAGTGGCCAGAAGAGCAAGGGAAACTCACTAGTTGCCTGGACGGATGAAATAATCACGACTTTCTAAGCAACGAAGGAGCGTTTAGCGGACGCGACATTACTCGCACACCCAGAACCGAGTGCATCATTGGCTCTAGTAGTTGACGCGAGTCAGACGGCTATCAACACAGTGTTGAACAACATAATGGAGCATGGCAGCGCTAGCATTCTTCTCGCATTAGCAGTCTCCGTCTCAACAGAGTTACAGTGCCAATGACAGAGAGCTTTTAGCAATCTACGAAGTCATTAAATAATTCTGATCTCAACTGGAGACCAAGCATTTAATATCTTTCCACACCATAAGCCACGCGCATATGGCGTCCGATTAAATAACATGAATTGTTCACGTGGACCTGCACGACTTCCTTGAAGACTCCAAATCATCACCAAAACCTCAGATGCTAGAGATTCCTGGCATCGACGCCAAGTTGTACTGTGACGTGTCCAGTGGCAAAACTCGTCCTTTCCTACATACGGCGTTCGGTGGTGTGTTTTCGATAACATATGTAACCTGTACCGGCATGGGTCATGCGACAACACGATTAGCCTCCAATAGTTTGTGTGGCCAGGAGTCAAGAAGGACTGCCGAGACTGGGAACGGACATATATTAAATGCCAACGCAACAAAACCAAAGGACATGTTCGCACGCCAGTTGGTAACTTTCCTGATACAACCTCATGTTCATATCGATGTTATTGGCTTCTAGAATCCATGGAACAGCCAACGTTATTTACCAACAATGGTGTATCGTTTCACTTACTGCCCGGAAGCTGCACCAGTAGACAACATCGTGGCGAGACCTTAGTTTATGCCTTTGCTCCTACTTAGTTGTCACGTTTTGGCTGCCCTTCGCATGTCACGTAGATCGTGGACGCCAGTTAGAGACCGACCTGTTTGTACAGATGACTAAATTATGTGGCACTCATCATCATAAATGATGAGCTATTTTACCCCACCAGCAAAGGGCTGATAGAACACTGGCACTGGTCACTGAAAGTACGCCTGGTGTGTCATGATGAAAGTTGAACAACAACCCTCCCAATGGGTTTGTTCGGTCTGGGAAACACTTACGAGCCGGATTTGGACGCTTCAGCTGCCAGACTTGTGTACGGTGACACGTTACGCCTGTCAGGAGAGTTCGTGTATTAACAGTCCTTGCAGCTACCCAACTTGACAGATGGTGATTTTATTTGTCAGAGGAGGGAACATATCTCCCACATCAGACCTCAGCAAACGCCCAGACATTGATAAGAGTATACACATAATCCTACGCTCTGACGGCATCAAACTAAAGTAACTAACACCTTACTCAGGACTGCATAAAGTGGTACGACGAGGAGACTGCAAGCCCTATATCTTTGTTTATGGCAAAAGCACTACTGCCTCACTGGGCCAGGTGAAGCCTTTATTGCTCTCTCAAAAAGAAATTCCGACAACGCAGCGCAATCCCGACCCAGTTCCAAATTCTTCGTCACCGCCAGCTCCAGCAACCGTCGATACGAAGGTCTCAGGACATACAACACGTTCGGGTCGACCAGTCCATTTCCCTAGGAAGTTTTGGACATCGTTCCGTTTTCCCGGTGGAGGCTGATGTAGCAGACAGAAGTGACACGATAGCCTAGAGCAAGCTGTGTAGTTTTTGAGCGTTATGTTGGGGGCGCTGTCAAAGTGCTTTCGAGCCAGCCGCTAGAGGCGCTGTATTCTGTGACGCTCTTTTCCTTCTCTTAGAATAGTTTTTCGTTCTGTTGTCAGCTATTTTCGGAGTTACATTTGACTACTGAACGTTCTAGTTATCGGGGCGGCTCTACCTTAATGTAAAACGCCTTGATCTAGTTTAGTTGTTAGATAACTCTTTGTGCAATTGAATAAAATGTTTATTGATTCTGAGATGAAGAGTTTCTTTCGGTACATTGGCAGTTAATAGTATGCACGCAGTAATTTTCGTTAGACTTTGATATAGATTATTCAAGTGTTCCTAAACTAAGTCATTTACTAAACAACGTTACACATTACTGAATGTATTGTACCTGCTTGAGACAGTCTCTCCCATGAGAGCTGTTGGGTTGCTAGCACAGTTTCCAGCGTCGTAGTCGTTCCAGCTGCCACACTGATATGCCTTAAATCCTGTTCCTGATGTTATGGATTCAGCAAAGAATTCAGTTGACCGACCATGGCTACATGCACCTGTGGATTTGTAGAATAAATACATATGTATAATTTTCACTATAATGGTTGACATAAACATTTTAGTATATAAAAAATTACCAGGCAGAATTATGTGCCAAATGAGCAAACATCATAAAGTAATGATTAAAAAAGAAAAGACAGCAACAATTTATTAGCAACATTTTGGCTGTACAGAAACCATAATATTTGAAGAACAAGCTTTTCTCTATATCTACATCTTAAGTAATAGAAAGACCATTAAATGATATTGTAATTAGCGACTCAACCCGGCTTTGCATAGGCAGCACTAAGTACCTATGGCTGGAAGACTCTCTGCCATAGTGCTAATAGATTATATACACAAACCTTCCTTGTGAATCAATTAGTGAAAACCGCATCAAAATCCTTACAGTAGCTCATGAGGATAGGCTTCACATACAGAAAGGTAAAAAGTGGTTGGGGACTTTAATTCATTATAGTTCAGCCAATCTACACGAATATTATGTACATAAACCTTCCGTATGAATCTGTCTAGTTATCAGTGATAACTGTACCAGTACTTCCTGAGATTTGCCTCCATATTCTGAGTGAATAATGTGGCAAGGAACTTTAATTAGTAATATATAGAGATATATAGTACTAAAGATTCTCTATACTTCTAAAAATGTAAGGATCTGTTTTGTCTGAAATAATTAGGTTTGAAAAAGAGTACCATATTTCACAATGGAATTTTACACATACATGAATTTTTTGGTTAACTGAAATGTGAAAGCTGCAGCTCTTCTGCCTACTGTATGCCAAAAACAAAAATTAACTTTATGTGGGCAAAGTCATATATCATCATCTACCACACAATCAATTCGGTTGGTATGAAACAGCTTCCATGTCAACACTTCAGCCACCGCTACCTTTGGTATTAGGACTTAAAGTGCATAATTTCATAAATAACTAACCTGTAACATCAAAGTCACAACCAGGCTGCCATTTTCCACCATTTGGATAGAAGTCAGCTGTTCCCATAGGATCATACCACCCCAGATATCCACCATTGGTATGTATCACCTGTACAAAGCTAGCATCACTTGCATCAAGACGGTTTGAGGTGGGCTCTGAATCAAAGAATAGTGCTGCTGGGTCCATGCCTGTGGAGATAAAATCAGATTTTTGAGGAATTAAATTCTGATAGACAAGAGGAGACAATATATTTGTATCTGTATACTCATAGCTGTTTTCTTTCCTTATTCCTTTACAATTATTGCTGCAACTAAATTCGTACTGGCTTATATAGCAAAGATCTTAGGATCTTGTCACTGGTTCTTTGTGGGATGAATAGTTTGATAAGCGTTACATTTAAGATTATTAAATTGCCTTGCTGTACATTGAAATTAATAAATAAATCATCGGTGAATCACGCAATGATTTCATGTATTATTTTTGTTCCACGGAATCAATAGTTTTCCACATCACAAGGGTAACTGGAAGAGAAGTTATTTATAGAAAAGTTTTTATTTTCTCTGAATTAATACTTCGATTTTGAGTACAGCACTAAGTTAATTCTGCCCTACACTCTAATTACAATTAATGTTATGTTTGACTGAAGTAACAAGTATTTATTATTTATTGATTTATTGCTTATTTAGCCTGCCCATATTAGGACCTGCAGTTTCAAAGGATCTTAATTTCCCTAATGTTTTGAGGAAGATTGTTCTAAGGCGGCTTTCTGACTCAAATAACGATTTAGAGAACATGACAGTGTTGTCTAGTGGTATAGTGAGGCTTTTACTTTTATGGGAAAGAGTATGTCTGCTTTATCGTTCAGATAGATGCGTTAGGGGTTGTGAAGATAAATAGGAAGGAGAGCAATGATTGAGAAGACGATGTGGCAAACACAAGGTATGATTATCTCTATGCTTATCGGCATATATCCATGATAATTGTTCATTGGCAGGAGCAGTATGGTCGAAATAGCGTACATTACAAATGTGTACCACACCCGCATTCATCGCCAGTCCCAGCCGATGTGAGCTCTCATATTAAATCCCTTGGAGAATAGGGACACCATACTGAAGGGTGGAGAGTATCAGTGACTCTGTAAGTTTCATTTTAACCTTACGTGGTTCAGTGCTTTCTTTTGATTCGTTTATTGACTATGAAATTAAACCATCAGAATATCACCATCATTAATGTATGTCAATCATGTCTCATATATCAAAAGTGCAAGAAAGTGAATTCGCAATAAAAAATATTGCAGTAACTTAAAAGGTTAGCTGAGTTAAAATTACGGACTCATATGATTTAAGAACGTTACAATAATCCAAGATTGTGATCAAAGACAACGACAGTCATAACAAACATGAAAGTTATCATCAATATTCCTTGAAATACATGACCCAGAAGCGGTTGTTCCTCTTGCAAGAAATACATGAACAGCCATGATGTCAGTACCAAATATTTTCATACGAAGTAAAAGCATAACGAGTACAGACTATATTTGTAAGATCTTCTTATCAATGAAACATAAAATCATAACATGAATGAGCTTTTGTAAATAAACAACATCCTTCAGGACTATAATGAGAAAAGCAGAAACGAAAATGTATAAAGAGATAATAGAGATAACAAACTGAACTAGGAAAAATTCAGGAAACTGATTCAACAGACAAATAAGAGGCTGGAAGTTAATGAATCTGTGATAGAACAGCAGAAGTATAAGCTATATCTGGCGTTATTGATGCGTTTAAGAAAGTGACTTAAAATAACACCCTACCTGTTATTCTGTTTAGTCTTCCTGCAGTAACACGATTGCCTGCAACACCACAGACGTGAGCACCTAGGCTATGTCCTACAAGCTGCATGTTATTGGTGCTGGCTCCAAGAGAAGCAAGCCAGTCGATGAAAGTTGCCACTACTTCTCCAACTCCTGCTACAGCAGCTTTTGCCTGAGCGTAATTCCAGTTTCCTGCGTGGACTGACCAGTCTATGACAATCACATTGTAATCTCCAGCTCGTAACCAGCCTGAAAATTATGCAAATAAAGCTCTCTTATACTGCCCAGCATTACAGAACTAAGGACTCTGAGTTATAGCGAAGGTAAAATACAAGTAGCTAATTATGCAAGTGGGATGGAAATTATGCAGTCATTTCAATTTGAGAGACTTAACAGAAGTTTCCCTCCACGCAGCCAAGCATCAAAATAATGCAATACATATACAAGTTTAGATTTATCAAGTACAAAAAGTATTCCTTATCTTATTCTGGGATTCCATTATACCCTGTAAGGAAAGAGTTGTAATGGGGACAAAGTAAGGATTATTTACTTAACTCAAGAGATAGATCATTTCTCTGTTACAGGAACAAACATGTAAAATAACGTGTCCTACTCTCCCATGTCTGCCCTGTGGAACAGCGATAGTATCATGTACAATACTTAGTGTTAACTGCATTACATATCACAAAGCCACATGTAACTTTCTTCTGTGTGTAACTGACAAGTCTTGTTATATTTTAAACAACTTTAGTTTTGTTTCCTGGAAATATATAACAACATTTCAATCTAACTGCTCCACATTTGTTACATAATATGTTCATTAAAGCGAGATTACTTCTCACCAGAAATAAGTGGTTATGAGGAGGAGAGAGATAGAAGAACAAAGAAACATAATTCTGAGATTCTGGACAGCATTTTTCTGCAAAGCTAACAAACACACACACACACACACACACAGCAACTATTAACTCCTGGTCCAGTTAGGTTGCAGTGTCAAAATACAACAGTTCTACTGCATGTTAGTTGTGTAGTTTTGAATAATGAGTTTTCTGAAAGCTTACTATTTTGTCATCGACTCTATGTGTGCTTTCTTATTCAGCACCTCTTCTAATTGATGAATATTGATTTACCCTCATATACATATTTCATGCTGGATTTTACAACAAAGTCTTCCATATTAATGGCAGTTTTGATATTTGTTTCATAACTTGTAAAATGAATTATAGTTTGTGAAATTCTGTTAATTCTCTGTAATTTACACAACCTATAAACTGAATCACCTGGCTCGTACTATTAATGTCCATATCAAAGAACGTAAGACAGTATGGAGTAATAGAGCTGTAGAATTTTCCCGGAATGACAAAGGAGAAAAATTTCTGCACAGCTTAGTCTTCAGAAGCACAACTTCTTTTCTCCTCCATCTCGTCGATTCACTTTTCTTTTTCTTAATTTCCGTTTTCTTCTAAGTCGATTTTAATGTTTGTTATCACAGCATGCTTTCACCGGTGTTAATGTGTGATCTGTAGAAGCTGCATGAGCGTTAAATTTTTGTAACGTGACTACACCTATTGTAAGAGAATTTTTGGCTAGTGCAACATAGTGAAAAGCAAAGAATGTGGTTCACATTGCTGACATACTCTCTTAAGCACAGTTTGCTATTATAGCTTGATACTTGAAACTGATGAATTTAAGTTTGTGTTTTTGAAGTGAGGGATAAATTTATTTTGTTTCAAGCTGACAATGAACACTGCAGTCACACCAATTGAAAAGGATTTGTCAGATAAGCCACAACAAATCAGTGGTATTCCCATTAGTATATTTGGTTATGTTTACTAATTCAATAAAGATTGTCTTGTATTCGTTTCAACCATAACATATTTAAGCAGTAGGCTGAAGAACTTCTTTCACTGTAGATACCTGACATGCGACATTAAAATATTCCAGTGACTGTAGATGATAATATTTCTGTAACCTGTAACTAATATTCACTTTTGATGATTGGAATTATGTATGACATGTCCACTGACTTTGTAGATTTGGATGTATGTGATGTACACTAATTCGTTTTAAAGAATAGCACTTACCATCACGGATGTCACTCATGTGATCCCCTGTGTTCATCCATCCATGGCTAACAAATTTTGTTTGTTTCGAGGCAACGAAGTTTCCAATGTAAGATCCACCTGCTGTCAAAGTTTGAGGGCTACTTGGATTTGCTCTGTTGACAAAAAGAAATCATTGTTGATAATATATCTCCGTTCGATCAATCAAATTATTGTGTGTCATCTGAAATTGTTGTTGGAGACAGCATCGTATTTTCGTGGAAATTGTTCACCTTGAGAATATAATCTTAGTGGTCAATTGTTAACACTGTAAAAAGCTTAAAAGCTATTTTGGTGTGATATCGGAACATAGAATATATTCACGCTTATCTGTGATACATGCTTATGAATAGTCGGTATTGATTAGTTCTCAACAACCAACAGCTCGAACAATTCCCAAAAATATGCCCTTCTTTTTATGTCTCCCACAAAAGACTCGAGCTTCATGGAGGAATTTTATAGTGCTTAATGGACCATCCAAGGTGACAGTCGCTGCAATTTACAAGCTGTTAGCCTTAATAAGTGATTCGGCTCCTAGACGTTTCTTCCCTCTTTCGGCCATTTTTCACTATCTTTATAGAGCAAAAGAAAAGGTTACGACTTGACATTACATACGTTTCTCAAACATGTAAGAGGAAACATTTTTGACATGTGTCTGAACAACTGTTTCTCCACGATAGAACTTATTTGTTACAACTTTTCGCAGCACTTTACCGGTATTCTATAATTACGAGAAACACGCAGGAACAGAATGCACCAGCACAACGCAGAAAAATCGTTCTTATTGAACGAGGACTTCCGCCTTATGCAAGACACCTTTTTTTCTATTTTGTTTCACCTAGACATGTTTCAGCCCTCATTGGGCTATCTTCAGTGGGTTATTTATTATTTTCTAACAGTAAAATTGTTCTTACATATCAACATTTAGCGAACCTTTTAGTACATAATATTTACAATTGTGAATGAATAATTGTTGTAAAATATTAAACATCATATTTTCATAGTTCACGCCTGAGATATGTATTAACGACCTGATGCACTGTGTGTTGTCAATAACATTATGTAAAAGTTCTATTTACAACTAAATTGGCGAAAAGTGTGGAGGTATGTGTTAGTTTACATACCTTACATGACTCTATTGGACATTTATTTTGGCAGCTATTCTGCTACCTATCTACAACGTCTCGTCTGCAAACATCAAAACCTAACTTTTATTTTTCTGTAACAATAATTTCGTAAGAAATTAACCCAAGGAATTTCGCACAGTGAAAAAGAAGCAGAAGATGAAATATCAGCGTTATTGCAAGATGAATCAGTGGAATGTATGGTCCTCGTATATGCTTCGAATAAGTCCACAGCAATATGATCGTGTGGTACATAAGAGAAGCTACGGATGTTCGAGGGTGGAAAAGGTCTACTATGGAATCGACCCTAAAATTGGTAGATGAGATAAACAAACTTATCCTTTCAGTTAGTAAGGAATTTGTTTTCAACTCCGACCAATCGGTATCTGAAGAGGAAATGCATATGAAAGGAACTCTGGAAATTAGAGGAACCAAGAGAACTGTGTCAAGATCAACTAACATCAATGCATTAACGTATGTGTAAACAATTATGCCGACTGTTAATTTGGGTATTATATTGGCACGAAAGTTGTTCATTGCACTGCGAGAAGTTGGAAGTGTTCTGCCCCCTGAAGTTCTTTCTCATGTGCATGATCTTGCAAGGGCAGTAGGGAATATTTACGCCATAGCAAACAAGAGTGGGAAAATGGGTGTAAGAGAACTACAACTATGGTATGAGCACTGTTTCTAGGCAGTAGTCGCTCAAATTAACTTACTTTTGCTGGATTCCTGGTCTTTGTATAAAAACCATACTCCTTTGGAGCAAAACTATCCCTCCCAACAAGCGTTTGACATTGCAGTTCATACCACCTGAAAGCACCGGACATTTTCAGGCCTTGGGTGTTTGTTTTTTCCCCACCTACGAAACAGCAGCTACTCCTTAAGGGATACCCAGTTTCATCATAAGCCCCACGACAGCCTGGCCTGCCATCACATCCCGTCAGCTCTTATCACCCAGTTACACCACTACGATACCGTATGCATTCTTTAAGAGTGCATACCGATTTGAATGTCCCGCACAGTTTGTATCTTCGGAGGAGTTCGCCTTCGATCTTGGTGGTGCGAATCTTACTGATCACTACACACGCCATTTTTTATTTGTTATTCATGCTGCAAGTTCTTGGTTATTTTGAGCATTTCTTGAACGTCGACGATGTCCATTTTGTGAAGTGTAATGCATACAACTCATAGAAGGATGTGTCTCTGCACCTGCCGGACACAAATTTTCTGTTGCACTCCTGATGCATATAATGAGTCATTAGCAGCTAATATTTTTCCTGTCATAGTTGTTGCCACAACACTTGCAAATCAGCCTTACTAAAGATTGAACTTGCGAGCTCTCACTGAAGGGGTTTATTCTTGGTCCACTTAATCTGCAGTATTTCTCTGTACACCACATCTCAGACGTTTCGATAGTCTTCTTTCCGGTTTTCCCACAGCCCATAATTAATACTATACATACGTGCAAGAATTTTATTCCTCAAGTTAAGGCCTATATTTGATTTAAGCAGACTTATTTTAGCGAGGAATACCCTCTTCGATTGCATTAGTCTACTTCTTATATAATCCTTGCTACGTCCATCTTGTATCAGTTTGGTTCGAAGGCAGAAAAATTGCTTAACTTCCTCTGCTCCAACTGTGGTGTCACCGCCAGACACCACACTTGCTAGGTGGTAGTTTAAATCGGCCGCGGTCCATGTAGTACATGTCGGACCCGCGTGTCGCCACTGTGATCGCAGACCTAGCGCCACCACCAAGGCAGGTCTCGTGATACGAGAGTGGACTCGGCCCCAGTTGTACGAGAACCAAGCTACCGCCCAGTTGTACGCGAACCTAGCTATCGCCCAGTTGTACGAAGCCTTCTCTCTCATTAGCCGAGAGACAGAATAGCCATCAGCTAAGTTAATGGCTACGAACTAGCAAGGAGCCATTTGTATCAGTGCCTATAGCTTACGAGTAATCAAGAGAGATGTATTCCAAGGAATTATTAAAAGTTAAGTAAAAAGCATCTACATACTTTTCTTCTTATTCATTCATAAGTTTTTATGTTCCAGACTTCACGCCCGTATGCTTATTGCCGTGCGTGCACTATCGGCTACAGCTTTAGTCTAGCATTCCTTTTCAGCAATCAACATCACGGTGTCGGTCCAGCTACCGACACTACACCAACGTTCTCCATTTATGCTATTTTTCAGTGCTTTAGTCTTTCTTTAATTGAGTCCTACTCTCAATCCATATTTTGTGCTCATTAGATTGTCGATTCCATTCAACAGGGCCTATCCATTAACATCGAATTTAACGGTACAGTCCTGTGACGACGTTAAGATAGATCTCTGCCAAGTCAACAGACACAGGTCGGACATAAAAATTGACTATTAAAGAAGACAATAAAGAAGGAAGATTTAAGAGTTAACTGGAGGGGATACGTGAGAGTCTCCTACCTTTTGTGTTCCTATCTTCTGGCTTTGAGAAGCAGTTTTTCCCTCAGACTGCGACTGTAAACGCACGCTGTCGTCATAGTGTCATTTCGTCTAAGCAGCATCATAAGGAAACGGCTACTGACAACCTAAGAGGCGTCTACCGTTAACATGGTTTATGTGGCAACAGTGCACTTTGTTCCCACAGCTGACGCCTTTTCACCTGGCTCCGTTCAACAACATCGCTGGGATGTTACAGGAACTCAGAGGTCGGTGAAGGGATGATGAAGCAAATATGCTCTTTGACCAATCAATGGCGCCTATGGAATGGACAGACTTTTTGAGCTAAAGCGTTTCAAGCATTTCGTAGAGTATAGGTGAGACTGACAGATCTCATGTTTATCTCACAATTTCATCTGACTGTAATTTCTTGTCAAGAAAGGCCTTAAATGAAATCTCTATATCTTATTGCAGAAAATGTGCCATTGATTTTGGTGCAACATATGCCAGAGACATTGATACGACAGATCTAGTTAATGAAGTAACTGCTTTAGAGTTGCACGTGAAGAAGCTGATTAAGAGCATTGACACAGCTTGGCTTGTGGGTATTCCGAATGTCTTGTTTTTCAACGTATGGCGTGAAGGATACTTACCAAAACAACGAAATAGTATGACAGTGGCGGTGACCGGAGCATATTGTAAACGCAGTTTCAGCAAATTAATGATAGAAACATACTTAAGGTCGTGTATGCTGAGATCAGATTGTCAGAGTTAGCTGCATTCTCGATACAACACGACAAAGCGGATAAACTTGATTTAAACGATCTAGCTGACGCGTTTGCTTCACTCAAAACGCGGAAATCCAAATTAAATTATAATAAAAACACAGTTCCTGGAAAGGGATATTGTGGCAGTTCTTAATTATAGCCCTTCTTCTTTGACTTCCAGTTATTAATTTCTGCTTTATTAGTAATTTATGAGCAGCAAAGGAAATTGTTATTTATTAATCACCGTTCTGCAACCCGTAAACCGATAAACCCATAAACAATAAGATACAGATTTCATTTTTATTTCAATTTCTTTAGGAAGTTTATACAGTTTGCCTTTTATTTACTACAACGACACATTCATTTTATTGTGTGCAACACTTTTCAGCAATGTTGTCCAGTTAGATATGTTTTTCAATATTGCTTCATTATATTAAACCTAATTATACAATTTGTAAAACTGCGTAAAAAATTGCATAAAGGCAGTTTTATGGGGTAGGTGTGGATGGGGGGGGGGGGGAGGGGGAAGGAGGGAGGCTGCAGCTTAGGTAGTTGTGCCAGGTCGCAGTATCACCTTGGTATGCCTCTGCTGCTGAATATTTGGTTTATTCATGTCATTTAGTCCTTGATATAGGAGCCCAAAGGTTGAACAGTGAGGGAGAAAGCCTACATCCCCTCACACTGCTTCCAATCCAAGCACTTCTCAATTTAGTGTTCCATTCCTAGTGTGTCCTCTTGGTTCTTGTACCAATTGCGTAGGAACACTGAGCAATTTTCTCAACGCTAGCACGGATGGGACTGCTCCACTCGAGAGACTCCTATTACCAACAAGGAATGTAGATCTGATGATGATTTCTGTCGTAGATCGAAGCTGATCATCCAAAAATAATGAATGGTAACATCATATACGCGACCACGAGTGTGTTTAATAAATAAACTATGGTTTATGCCTATTTTTCTGAGGATTTCAATCATCTTTCACAATTTTACTTTGTCGAAAGATTTTTCTATTTCGACAAATCCAGTCTAAGTGTCTTGATTTTTCGTTAAGTATTATCTCTATCATCAATCTCAACGTCAGGAGTGCGTCTCTGTATTTGTATTGCCAGAAGACAAATAGGGTCTTCACACCCATGAGAGCCGGTCCACATGTCACTGCAAATGTTCCCAGTATTAAATATCACACTGAGTTCAGTATTAGACTAAAATTTACACAGAAGAGGCGCAAGAATAAAATATAGCGGTTATAATACGTATCGCAGATGACACTTGTCTTACTGAGTGTAGAGTTGGAAGACGACGTCACTCGCATCGACCCGGACTTCCTGCAGAGGCTGGGTCAGGTCGTAAAGCTCGACTCCGGCATCCTTCGTGGGAACCAGCTCCCACCGGCGAGGACGTGCTGTAACAGAAAAATCTAAATGTCTGCGTAACTGGGGCATGTGGTTCTGCAGGCTGCAGACATTTAACGTGAAGACCTAATATGAAATACAGTGGAACTTCGTTGGTCTAGACTAGGTGGGACCTAAGATCTTCCGAGTTATCGAAAGTCCAGATAATCTGGAAATTGAGAAAACTTGAAGTCAACTTGTCAAAGAAATAACATTTTGGAATTCGTTTTCGAAATTTTCAGCTGCAGCTATGTTCTACGGTAATTGAGGGAGCAGCAGAGAGTAAAACGAGTACGGGAAGAAGACAACGATTGAAATACAAGCAACAAATAATTGAGGCTGTTGGTTGCCAGTACCGCTCTGAGATGAAGTGGTTGGCACAGGAGAGGACGCTGTGGTGGGTTCCACCAAACCAGCCAGAAGCTGGTTAATAAACATCAAGGCCCCTCCCCTCCCCACACTAAACGAAATTACATTCCTTCACCAAATCAATTCCTCCATTGGCGTTATTTCCTGCGATGGAATATCTGGCAGCAGTGCTCGGAAATCATCAAGCCAATGAAGTCATGTTCAGGTAGCCAAGTTGTTAAGGGGGTACGTACATGAAAGCAACCGACATTGTGATTTTTTTAAATTGGCTCTTCATTTACTACATGGTACTAAATTTCAATTCCTGAATATTACGTTCCGATTACACTCCTAAATTTGATGAAAATAATAACTGGCAAAAGATGGCACGTGGCCATGGCTCTTTCTTGTTCTGTATTTCCTCATATTATTTATTCCTGTGGCCTTTTCTTCCAGTTTTATGTAATTGTCATGCAGGGAATTTTTGTGTAGTACATCAACAAGGTTGTGGAATTGCATCACTGCCACTGGTTCTGTATTCTCTGGTTTATGGTGTTTGTTTATAAGTGGTTGCAAAGGAGTAAAGTTTTCGAAACTGTGTGTAGATCTATTATTACAATCTGCAGGAAGCCCAGTTCAAGTAAAGTGTAATTACTACACTTTAATAACCTTGGCAGACTACGAACTCTACAGAGGCTAGGGTTTGATACGGGAGCTTTCACATTATCGATATTGAAGGAAATCTCTAACAGGAGAATTTCTGCAGCTGACATTATTGCTACTGATTTTGAAATGTTCAAATGTGTGTGAAATCTTATGGGAGTTAACTACTAAGGTCATCAGTCCCTAAGCTTACACACTACTTAACCTAAATTATCCTAAGGACAAGCAAACACCCCCATGCCCGAGGGAGGACTCGAACCTCCACCGGGACCAGCCGCACAGTCCATGACTGCAGCGCCTTAGACCACACGGCTAATCTCGCGCGGCACTCATTTTGAAATCAGATTATTCAAGGAAGAAAATCAGAGAAAAGATTCCTTGAGGATGAAAAGTAGTATTCATATGGTTTGCATTAATTCACTCACAGAGGGCAAGGCCATATATAAAAACTTTCAAATCTTTGAGTCAGGTTTCCCGTAACTTACATTTTAAAAAGTTTATGTACATTTTCCTTAGAAATCATTAACGTTAGAGTACTTAAATTTGGCATTAAGCTAGTCAATACTATTGTGAAATATTCTCTGAAAGGAATTTTCATTTAATACAATGGAAATGTAAGAGAGAAACCCTAAAATTTGTTTTTTTTTTACAGATATTTGGAGAGCTGTAAAAATCCAGCAAAATAAGAGATCAAAATTCTATTACACAGATATTTGTAATAATGGTATATCAAATTTTGTACAAAAATGTATTAATTTCGTTCTGAAACACTTTTCAAAAATGAATATTTGTACTCACTTTGTTAAAAATTTCAGTTGTTTATAAATAAAAACCTATAACACCGATAAAAATTAAAACATATTTGTGTATGCACATAAAATATTTTAACAAATGTTCCAAACGTAGTTACGTTGCCTTGAGAACCTTTGACTTCATAAGTTTTTTTTCAGAGTATTGAAATTTCGTTAATGTCCCCCCAACCAGCCAGAAACCGGTTAAACACCAACCAACATTAACCCCCTCCCCTCTCAATACCATATCCTTTGCTAAATCAAATCTTCCATTGGTGTTATTTCCTGTAGTACTCGAATATCACGAATGGAATCGTGAAAGTTGACATGGAGTCGTGTGTTCAGGTACCTCAACAGTTAAGGCGACTGCTTCCGAACAGAAAGCAATTCAGGTCGAGTCTGGGCCCAGCTCAGACATTCATTTGCTACACGTTTCTCTGCTGTGGAACAACAGGAACTCGTGGCCGGGCATGTGAAAATGATCAGAATAGTGACGACGCAAAAGAAAGAAGAGAACCACGTTTCAATAGTATTTCATGTCATTATTTTTTCGTTAGTTTGATTTTATTTCAATTTACTAGGTTAGCTAGCAGTTGGCACCCTATTTTATCATTGGTACACGTTGATATCAAACTTTATTTCATCAGAAGTGCATTTGCTGGTTGAGAATTTATGTTGTTGATTGCTAATTTGTGCGCATAACTTTTCGTTCTTGTATCATTTTTTTTTTTTTTAGTTACATGAGGTCGTGGTGGCAGTAGCCAAAAAATACTCTAAAATAATATAATATACAAAAAAAGAAAGAAAATATAGAGCTTTACTGACAGAATTTCACTATGATCAAAGATTCATTCTAGTAACCATTTTCCTGTAGTAATAATACGTATTTTATCTACAATGTCTTCAGAAAAAAGTTGAACTGAACAGACAGAAAATGCCAAGACCTGGACGCTTAAACTTATTTAGCCCATAGCAACTGATCTGAGGCTCTGAAGTATATCGAACAGATTGACTTCCTCCTTGACAACCACACAGATTCTTAAAGCATCGAACATGCGAAACCCAACTTAGGCTTTTCTGACATGATATTCCGAATGCCATGGAACATGACAGACTTCCATGATTCTGGAAAAGCATTTGACACGATACCACACCAACGATCGTTAACGAAAGTACTGTGTATCGGGTATGAACCAAAATTTTTGCGTGAATTGAGATTTCTTAGTAGGGACGACGCAGTATGTTGTCTTGGATGTAGAACCAGCGACAAACACAGATATTACTGTGTTGGGACCTGTGTTGTTCATGTTTCTTGTGAATCACCTGCCAGATAACACTTACAACAATCTCACGCTTTTTGCACATTAGTCAGCTATCTACAGGGGATGGGCAAAAAAATGTGAACAGTGGAAGTAAGGGGGTGGTTGTGTTTGATGGTCAACAACACAGGCAAAGCAAGTGTTGCACTGGACTGTGCGTGTTCAATACGGACTAGGCATCGGTGCAGGTTGTTTAGGGGTAGTACACACAACGCCGGCCGAAGTGGCCGTGCGGTTAAAGGCGCTGCAGTCTGGAACCGCAAGACCGCTACGGTCGCAGGTTCGAATCCTGCCTCGGGTATGGATGTTTGTGATGTCCTTAGGTTAGTTAGGTTTAACTAGTTCTAAGTTCTAGGGGACTAATGACCTCAGCAGTTGAGTCCCATAGTGCTCAGAGCCATTTGAACCATTTGAAGTACACACAATGTATCTGCATTTAGAGACCAAGGTCAACTTGCAACGAAATACCTAACAGAGTTCCAAAGAGGGCAGATTGTGGGCGCCTTATTAACTGGGCATCAATAATTAAGACAGCCAGCTTATTGAATGTTTCAAGAGCAACTGTTTCAACAGTCATGACAGCCTACACAAAACATGGAAAGAGATCATCGTGTAAACGCAATAGTGGGCGTAAATCAAAACTAAATGACAGAAATCTTCGTACGCTAACACGAATTGTGTCAGAACAACACAAAACTACAGCGGCTAAAGTGACTGCAGAGCTCAACAGCCATCTTCGAGACCCCGTATCTATCGACACTGTCCGCCGAGAACTCCATAAAGCGAATATTCATGGACAAGCCGCTATACCGAAACCATTAGTGACGACAACCAACGCAAAACAACATGGTGTCAGAAGCATAAATCACAGACGGCCGATCACTGGAAACACGTCATATGGTCCGACGAGTCAAAATTTTCGTTATTTCCAACATCGTGAGAGGTTTACGTCTGGTGAACGCAAAAGAAGCCTACAATCCTGATTGGTTGTTTCCAGCGCTTAAGGTTGGAGGTGGAAGTGCGGTGGTGTGCGGTGGTGTGGTCTTCTACTGGTCGCAACATTACTCTCAAAGGCCGGGTTACAGCCAACGTTTATGTAAACATTTTAGGTGATGAGTCAAATGTTGTTCCCCAAAAATGATGCCTTATTTCGGGACGATAATGCACCTATTCACACAGCCAGGACAGTACAATCGTGGTATGAGAACTGAACTGAACTGCAGTGTCTTCCTTGGCCAGCAGAGTCCTTGAACTTGAACATAAACGAACCCTTGTTGGCGGAATTACAGAGCAGACTCCGGAGCAGATTTCCGTCTCCGTCGTCACTACATCTACATCTACATTTACAATCCGCAAGCCACCCAACAGTGTGTGGCGGAGGGCACTTTACGCCCCACTGTCATTACCTCCCTTTCCTATTCCAGTCGCGTATGGTTCGCGGGAAGAACGACTGCCGGAAAATCTTCGTGCGCGCTCGAATGTCTCTAATTTTACATTCGTGATCTCCTCGGGGGGTATAACTAGGGGGGGGGAGCAATATATTAGATACCTCATCCAGAAACGCACCCTCTCGAAACCTGGACAGCAAGCTACACCGCGATGCAGAGCGCCCCTCTTGCAGAGTCTGCCACTTGAGTTTGCTAAACATCTCCGTAACGCTATCACGATTACAAAATAACCCTGTGACGAAACGCACCGCTCTTCTTTGGATCTTCTCCATCTCCTCTGTCAACCCGACCTGGTACGGATCCCACACTCATGAACAATACTCAAGTATAGGTCGAACGAGTGTTTTGTAGGCCACCTCCTTTGTTGATGGACTACATTTTCTAAGGACTCTCCCAATGAATCTCAACCTGGCACCCGCCTTACCAACAATTAATTTTATATGATCATTCCACTTCAAATCTTTCCGTACGCACACTCACAGATATTTTACAGAAGTAACTGCATCCAGTGTTCTTTTTCCGCTATCATATAATCATACAATAAAGGATCCTTCTTTCTATGTATTCGCAATACATTACATTTGTCTATGTTAAGGGCCAGATGCCACTCCCTGCACCAAGTGCCAATCCGCTGCAGATCTTCCTACATTTCGCTGCAATTTTCTAATATATATATATATATATATATATATATATATATATATATATATATATATGTATATATTGAGAAAAGCAATGCTCCCATAACACTCCCCCGTCTCACGCCAGAGGTTACTTTAACGTCTGTAGACACATGCTGTGTTCTGTTTGCTAGAAACTCTTCAATCCAGCCACACAGCTGGTCTGCCGTAGGCTCTAACTTCGTTTATCAGGCGACAGTGCGGAACTGTATCGAACGCCTTCCGGAAGTCAAGGAAAATGGCATCTACCTGGGAGCCTGTCTGTAATATTTTATGGGTCTCATGAACAAATAAAGCGAGTTGGGTCTCACACGATCGCTGTTTCCGGAATCCATGTTGATTCCTACAGAGTAGATTGTGGGTTTCCAGAAATGACATGATACGCGAGCAAAAAACGTGTTCTAAAATTCTACAACAGATCGATGTCAGAGATATAGGCCTATAGATTTTTGCATCTACTCGCCGACCTATCTTGAAAACTGGAACTACCTGTGCTCTCTTCCAATCATTTGGAACCTTCCGTTCCTCTAGAGACTTGCGGTACACGGCTGTTAGAAGGGGGGCAAGTTTTTTCGCGTAATCTGTGTAGAATCGAATTGGTATCCCATCAGGTCCAGTGGACTTTCCCCTGTTCAGTGATTTCAGTTGCTTTTCTATTCCTTGGACACTTATTTCGATGTCAGCCATTTTTTCGTTTGCGCGAGGATTTAGAGAAGGAACTTAAGTGCAGTCTTCCTCTGTGAAACAGCTTTGGAAAAAGGTGTTTAGTATTTCAGCTTGAATCGTGTCATTCTCTGGTTCAATGCCATTACCATCCCAGAGTGTCTGTATATGCTGTTTCGTTCCACTTACTGATTTAACGTAAGACCAGAACTTCCTTGGATTTCCTGTCAAGTCGGTAAATAGAATTTTACTTTGGAATTCTACAGGAGTTACAAGATGTTCTGATCGAAGAGCGGCATAACATTCCACTGGAGACTATACAACCATTATATGCCAGTATTCCGAGAAGAATCGCAGCTGTATTACGGACAAATGGGGGTCCTAAGCCTTATTAATAAATCATTCCCAAGTAAGTACAGGTGTTCACATTATTTTGCCTATCCCCTGTACGCTGAATATGTGAAACAAGCTGCATAATACCTAGTGAGATCCTGAATTATACTGGAGCAAACGTTAACAACTCGTTTAAGGTGTTCAAAAATGTAAAACTGTGCACGACACCAATTGCAAAATAGTAGTATCCTATGATTACAAGATCAGCGAGTGACAGTTGGAATCAGTCAACGTAAATAAATACCTGGATGTAACAGTTTGTAGGTACATGAAATGGAATTATCACGTAGACTCAGTTGTTGGTCAGGTGGTTCACAGATTCTAGTTCATTGCCATGATAATGGGGAAATGCAGTCAGTCTAAAAAGGAGATTGCTTATAAATAAAATGTGCGACCCATATTAGAATATTTCTTAATAATACACACCGAACGGTACTAACACAGCATTTACAGAACGTGACGAAAGATGGGCAGCACGAATGTTCGCATGTTTGTTTGACTCGCGTTAGAGCGTCACGGACATACCGTGAAACCCGAATTGGCAGATGCTTAGGATATACTCTAAGCACTCCGCGAAAGCCTTCTTACAAAGTTTCGAAACCAGTGTCAAGCAAAAAATCTTGAGCTATCCGTCGTTCCCCTATTTATCATTCCCATAGAGACCCTGAACTCATTAGGCCAATTGCAACACACACAGAAGCATTTAAGCATGCATTCCGCGCCCCAGACGCGACTAGAATGGGAAGAAACCATAATATGTGCCTCTATACTGCTGTGAGCACCCTCTACCATGTACTTCATAGTGGTTTGTTCATCCCTTCCAGATGTTCATTCCTAGCTTCAGCTCCGTACAACCATCACGGGAGTGTTTAGAACGCTATCACCGAAGTTGTGTTTTTGTTGTGAGCTACGAAAATGGAACAGACGAATTAAGAGTAACGTTATGCCATCCATTTTCGTGTTAAAATTGAAGAATACGCGATTGCGACCTTTGAAAAATTGAAACAGGACTATGGGGAGCAGTCCTTCTCAAGAACACAAGTTTTTAGGTTGCACAAATCAGTTTTGGAAGGCCGCGAAGACTTTGAAGATCAACCTCGCTCAGGGAGACCATCAAATTCAAACATTTGAATTCAAAAATTGGTTGACAGCTCGTACTGGAGGCACAAGTTGTCCTTGAAAGGCTTGGGAAAAGGGCGAATCGAGTGAGAACGGACACTGCAGACAAGTGGATGCTGCATCCTGACAACGCCCCATGTCATAAGGACACTTCCATCACGGAATGTTTGATCCCAAAAGGCGTTCCTGTTGTTCCGCAGCGCCGCTCTTCACTTATCAGAGTCATTCTGACTTTTCCCTTTTTCCGAAATTGAAAAATGTCGTAATAGGACGACTTTTTGAGACGATGAAGGACATTCAAAATAATGTGACTGACTTGTTAAAGACTCTTTATCAGCTGAAGACTTTCGTGCACTGCTACCAAGACCGGGAAGAGCGACTCCGCCGCTGTATAACTGCCGAAAGGCACTACTTTGAAGGGGTCAATATTGTTGCTTGAAAAAAAAAACACTTTGGTAGATAAAAAATCAGTCTCATTACTTTTCACACTCACCTCGAATACAGCGCATCGTAGAAATTTACTGTAATTGTCAAAATGGCTCTGAGCACTATGCGACTTAACTTATGAGGTCATCAGTCGCCTAGAACTTAGAACTAATTAAACCTACTTAACCTAAGGACATGACACACATCCATGCCCGAGGCAGGATTCGAACCTGCGACCGTAGCGGTCGCGCGGTTCCAGATTGTAGCGCCCAGAACCGCTCGGCCACTCCGTCCGGCACTGTAATTGTCATTACACCACGCTGGTACTGAGCATATTACGTATAAAGTGACTGCGTCATTTCTTCGATCGAGTGACTACTTAGAGTGAAATGGCAGTTACTTAGTTCTTTATCACAAAAGTCTTCGTATCCCATTACACACACAGGAAAGGAGTGCTTGCAAGGTTAGAGTCTACATTATATAGAATAACTTCAGGTGCAAATTCACAAATAGAGATAGCTATGAGAAATGTTGGGCTCCATCAGGTTCCCTTTCTGTGCTGCGACCGTGGAATATAAAATTATAAAGAATGTAGCAACCAGTCGCGGAAACATAATTTATTTATCTTGTTGCAAATCGATTTCGACTGATATCGGTCATCATAGGTGGATTTTTCTAACCGATACATGCCGTAAGTAGAAGTACTGTCCTTGGCAGATTTCTATCATGAAGTAACTTCTGTTGGTAACATTGGCCATTAACAATGCCCGATATGCTCCAGTTACTCTCAGAAAGGCTGTGAGTAAACGTTTTATTCACAAGTATACCCCTTTCCTTGCAATCTGTCTGTCGGCTGCTTGATACAAATCTTTTCACATGGGTGCTGATCAAAATTTTGAACACCCGACAAGGAGGTAAGGCAAAGTCTGTATGGAAACTGTATTTTAGTATTCTATTGTGATTGTGTAAGTCGCCGTTGACTTGGAGTTGGCTTTGAATATTAGACGCAAATGAACCGTGAAATGAATGAGAAATTCCAAGACCTTTGAAGAAGCCATTGTAAGATGTGTGACTTCACTGTACGCAACATCCCTCTTTTTATATCCTATACCCAAAGATTGAATTGTGGCGAAAAGAGGAAAGAAAAAGGAGCTTCTGTAGTGGAACAAGGACTGTGAGGAAGCGGTAGAGAACAGGAAAAAGATTTGTAGAAACTACTTCGTTCCAGTACATGCCTATTGGGGACATCCTTCAGGATGTAGAACATTCACAAAAACAAGTATGCACAATAAATATTTAATAAGAAAAACAAAACTGCTAGTTTACTTCCCACAAATTCCAAATGAAACAAGGTCCTCGTGAATGTGGAATAAGTCAAAGGAAATCTTAATATATTTTCATTTAAAATGTCACAAAGTACGTAAATGTTCAGTACACTGAGGCGCATACGATACTTTTTAGTCTATTGTAGCTATCCATTATAAAATTAAAAAAAAATCATGTTGTAACACTTGTTTACACTGATGTGACAAAAGTCGTGGGATAATGATATGCACATGTACAGATGGCGGTAGCATCGCTTACACAAGGTGTAAAAGTTCAGTGCAATGGCGGAGCTGTCATTTGTACTCAGGTGATTCACGTGGAAAAATTTCTGACTTGATTATGGCCACACGACGGGAATTAACAGACTTTAAATGCGGAATAATAGTTGTAACTAGAAATTAACAGACTTTGGGCGCGAAATGTTGCTAGAACTAGAGGCATGGGATACTCCATATATTGCGAGATCCACAGTGTCAAGAATGTCTCGAGAACACCAAGTTTCAGGCATTACCTCTCACCACGAACATCGCGGTGACCAACGACCTTTATTTAATGACCGAGAGCAGCGGGGTTTGTGTAGAACTGTCTGCTCTAACAGACAGGCAACACTGCGTGAAATAAACGCAGAAATCAATGTAGGACGTACGACGAACGTATCAGTTAGAGCAGTGTGGCGAAATTTGGCGTTAATGGGCTATGGTAGCAGACAACCGATGTGAGTGCCTTCGCCTACAGCGCCTCTCCTGGACTCGTGACATATCGCTTGGACCTTAAACGACTGGAAAACCATGAGCCGATCGGATGAGTACCGATTTCAGTTGGTAAGATTTGATGGCAGAGTTCGAGTGTTGCGTAGACCTCGCGAACGTATGGAGTTGTCAAAAACGCACTGTGCAAGCTGCTGGTGGCTCCGTAACGGTGTGGGCTGTGTTTACATGGAATGGACTGGGTCCGTTGGTCTAACTAAACTGATCGTTGAGTGGGAATGATTATGTTCGGCTGTGTGGAGACCACTTGCAGCCATTCATGGACTTCATATTTCCACACAACGATGGAATTTTGATGGATGGCAATGCACCGTGTCACCAGGTCACAGTTGTTCGCGATAGGTCTGAGGAGCATTCTGGACAATTCGAGCCAATGGTTTGGCTGGCCAGATCGCTCGACATGGTCCGAATCGACCGTTATGGGACATAATGGAGAGGTTAGCACGTGCACAGAATCTTGCACCGATAACGCTTTCGCAATTGTAGACGGCTATAGAGGCAGCAAGAGTCAATATTTCTGGAGGGGACTTCCAACGACTTGCGGAATCCATGCCACATCGAATTGCTGCACTAGGCCGGGCAAAAAGAGGTCCGACACGATATTAGGAGGTAGCCCATGATTTATGTCACCTCAGAGTACAATGAACGCACTGCCGGAGGAAAATCCATTCCATGAAGGACCTGTGGTTATACGGATGACGTTACAAAGAAAGAAGGAGAACGAGAATAGTAGACACAATAAAGTAGAATACTTCAGAATTAGGAGGCATGTGATCCACACTAATGCACTATGTATTTCATATATTACTAAATAAAAGTTAATTTTAGTATCTGGCCGACCTTTTACTTCAATGAGAACAGCATTAACTGAATTATCCTTCGGCGTTTGACAGATAGTGACAATAACAATAACGATTCTTTTTTTTTTTTTGACCTGACGAAGGTCTAATAATCTGAAAGCTTCCCTGTGTGAAATAACAGTTTCGGAATATCAAGTAAGTGTTTCCTTTTTGATATTATGACGAACAATGATAATTGTAGTGTAATTGGCCCATATTTCGGAGAAATTCAGTTTTAAAGAAGAGTAATGGAGGCGATAATTTTCGTCTAATGTTGTAGTTGTGGATATTACTATTCAGTTACAACATTTAATGATTAATTTCAATAAAATTCAGTGATACTGTGGTAATTATAGGAGAACACTCCATGCATGGTGTCCCATTAGGAATGGTCAATATTAGTAGATATGACAGGAACGATCATTCGAAGCAAAAAAGTGAAGTAAACGTGTGCGCTAAAATGCATACCTTACAAGCTATGAGCACTTTTTCATCTATATTACTGTAAAACAAATCTCATCTACTGCAAGCTCTTTGATTTCCACAACCGTGTGAGTCTGAGACAGACACACATGCATATGTGGAGAAGAACGTTCCCCAGAATACACTGACTTCTTCTGAGGGCAATACACCAACAATATACACTACATTTGAACTGCACAAAAACAGATATACATATATACACAGCAATAAGAGACGAAGAACAATGGGCATAGCTAAACGGACTGACAAACAGTATCTCAAAAAACAATACATGAAGAGTACCTGTGGCACGACATAACCGACATGCCTATATGCAACTTTTATTTTTTATTTACACGTCAAGTTCCGTAGGACCAAATTGCGGAGAAAATGTCCAAGGTGGTGGTACGTGGCAATATATGAAATTACGACATAAAAGTAATAACAGATAAAAATAAAATATTTATGAACCCGAAAAATGTAAAGCATATATTTAAGTAGACTCAATCAACAATACAACAATAATCAGCTTACCTTTTCAAAGAACTCCTGGAAAGAATAGAAGGAGTGACACATGAGCAAACTCTTCAGTTACGATTTGAAAGTGCGTGGATTACTGCTAAGATTTTTGAATTCTAGTGGTACCTTATTGAAAATGAATGCAGCAGTATAATGCACACCTTTCTGCACAAGAATTAAGGAAGTCCAATCCAAATGCAGGTTTGATTTCTGCCGAGTATTAACTGAGTGAAAGCTGTTTATTCTTGCTAATAAGCTAATATTGTTAACAGGAAATGACAGTAAGGAACGCACATATATTGAGAGGCCGATGTCAAAATACCCAGACTCGTGAACGGGGGTCGATAAGAGGTTCGTGAACTTGTAAGAGGTCCGAGCAGATGTAATTTCGATGTATTGCTCATGCGCTGCCTGCGATATGCAAGGTCTCTGACCAGAGAGCAGTGTTGACTGCAGTAGGAACTGTGTAGCAGTAGCAGTAAGTTGTTGCCTGTGTGTGTGTGTGTGTGTGTCTGCTCTGGTCTGGTCTGGTGTATCATGTTCGCTGGGCCGGTCGCGGTGCAGCGATGCCGGAGCCTGAGTATTATTGTATAAGGTAAAAAGAAACAGCCTCACGCATATCTAGTAATATTATGTAAACTCCCATGTATATCTTTTAAAAATGTCCTAATAATAACAAGCATTCATTTCAATTTACAGAATTTAACATTTTTTTTCAATGCATGATCATTCCGATTGTTGCAAAAGAAAAATCATTTGCTTCTTTTCATAAATAACAAATGTATAGGCCAGCATTGCATAGAGCTGTGCCGGAAAAGAGCTATTGTAAGAGTAGATAGTTGCCGACTTTATCGAGGTGAGAATTTTTGCTTTTTATTCAGAATGATCTTACAGGGCCATGACGCAGCACTGCTGTCGTCAAAATTTTACCAAGTTACTGAATTTATTTTTTATTACGAGGTTTAGGAATGTTTCTGTTTCAAGCTTATATTAAATGAGGAAAGAATTTTGTGGATACATTAAATGGGAACCAGTTTTGTTCTGAGGTTACACTAAAATTAGAATCATTAACCAAATAATATTTAAATTATATATTTTTTGTGGGGAGGTTACAAACTTACACCACTTATTGCCCGAACTGCACGTTTCTGAGCCAAAAATATCCTTTTAGAATGGGAAGAGTTACCCCAGAATATAATACCATACGAATAAGCAAATGAAAATAAGCAAAGTAGACTAATTTTCGTGTCGTACGATTACTCACTTCAGTTACCGTTCGAATAGTAAAAATGGCAGCATTAAGTCTTTGAACAAGATCCTGAACGTGGGCTTTCCATGACAGTTTACTGTCTATCTGAACATCTAGAAATATGAACTGTTCAGTTTTACTAATCATATGCCCATTCTGTGAAATTAAATCGTTAGGTTTTGTTGAATTGTGTGTTAGAAACTGTAAATACTGAGTCTTACTGTGATTTAGCCTTAGTTTATTATCTACAAGCCATAAACTTAAGTCATGAAATGCACTGTTTGAAACTGAGCCACTGTGGCACACAACCTCCTTTGCTACCAAGCTAGTGTCATCAGCAAACAGAAATAGTTTACAGTTACCTGTAAAACTAGAGGGCATATCATTTATATAAATAAGGAATAGGAGTGGCGCCAACACTGATCCCTGGGGCACACCCCACTCAGACCCCACATCAATGTAACAAGAATCTCCAGAGGATGATAGCGACCCTCACACTGACAGTGTGAACAGTGACACTGAAGAGGAACAGGAGGAGGAAGACGAGATGTGGCAGTAAATAAGCATAAGGTGCTGGCCATCTAGCCCATAAAGCACCAAATGTTGTACTCGGGTGAGCACCTAAAGTTAATGCATAATATTAGCAATATTCTTTCTCTATTAGTATCCAAACTGTTTTTGTTGTGACTGGCTGTCAACAACTCGAAGAAACCATTCTGAGGTATTCACAGCCAGTCACAACTGGTGATGGCATGAACAAATCTCTCCTCTGTCCTATCATCCTTTTAGACACTTCTTAAAACAACAAAATTGTATTTATATTTCAATCCTAAATTATTGTTATATTAAAAAATATTATTCTTTGTAAAATGTTGTAGATAGAGACAAAACAAAAAAACTACAAGATGCACGATCTATTTTAAAAACTAACAGGTCTATAATTTGACAATAAAGAAATAATTAATAAGTAAATTTCCATAATTTGAGAGATGGTAGCATGGACAAAAACAAGGAAAAAATGTCCATTATACAGGCTTTTAAAGTGGGTACCTTAAGAAATATGAGTATTTGTTCATCTTCGCAACTGTGAAACACATCTCTTCTGCTGTAGAAGTGCTTATAGTTCGTAAGATTGGCATTTTGGAGCCTGGGTTTACTAGACCTTAGTGCTTCGAATGATCGTTCCTGTCACACCCCTAAATACTGGCCATTCCTCCTGGGCCACCGAGGATAATTCAGATGGCACCCTTTTATCTAACAAAAACTTTCTCTGCAATAGACGACTTACTCCACAATAGTATTACATACGATATCAATGAACAGACAGTGTTGAAAAGTTAACAACTCCATTCATTTCTAAATTATACTGATTAATAAGCTTCGTAGAGTGTTTCTGCTAGTTATTATTTTAATGTATACAGGGTTATTACAAATGATTGAAGCGATTTCACAGCTCTACAATAACTTTATTATTTGAGATATTTTCACAATGCTTTGCACACACATACAAAAACTCAAAAAAATTTTTTAGGCATTCACAAATGTTCGATATGTGCCCCTTTAGTGATTCGGCAGACATCAAGCCGATAATCAAGTTCCTCCCACACTCGGCGCAGCATGTCCCCATCAATGAGTTCGAAAGCATCGTTGATGCGAGCTCGCAGTTCTGGCACGTTTCTTGGTAGACGAGGTTTAAACACTGAATCTTTCACATAACCCCACAGAAAGAAATCGCATGGGGTTAAGTCGAGAGTGCGTGGAGGCCATGACATGAATTGTTGATCATGATCTCCACCACGACCGATCCATCGGTTTTCCAATCTCCTGTTTAAGAAATGCTTCTGCTTTAGCCTTTTCCGTAAGATTTTCCAAACCGTCGGCTGTGGTACGTTTAGCTCCCTGCTTGCTTTATTCGTCGACTTCCGCGGCTACGCGTTCAACCGTTTCTTCGCTCACTGCAGGCCGACCCGTTGATTTCCCCTTACAGAGGCATCCAGAAGCTTTAAACTGCGCATGCCATCGCCGAATGGAGTTAGCAGTTGGTGGATCTTTGTTGAACTTCGTCCTGAAGTGTCGTTGCACTGTTATGACTGACTGATGTGAGTGCATTTCAAGCACGACATACACTTTCTCGGCTCCTGTCGCCATTTTGTCTCACTGCGCCCTCGAGCGCTCTGGCGGCAGAAACCTGAAGTGCGGCTTCAGCCGATCAAAACTTTATGAGTTTTTCTACGTATCTGTAGCGTGTCGTGACCATATGTCAATGAATGGAGCTACAGTGAATTTATGAATCGCTTCAATCATTTGTAATAGCCCTGTATATACACCACAAAATGTAGGATTTTAAGGTGGGTTTCGGGATACTCTTGACACAGATTGTTGACAATATTTATTTCTGTAAGTTTTGAGGAATAAAAAGACTAGCGCTCAGGTCGAAGACGTGGCAGAATATACACGAAAGGGTCTTATTTGGCTCAGAGAATCTTTTTCCTGCAAATGCATGTACTTTGTAATATGGCAGCAACAAACAGTAGAAATACCACAGGTATGAGATCTCATTATTTTTTTAAGTCATTGATACAGAAGTGTGCAGTTTTGTTACTAACCTGAGGCTTCTGCCGCAAGTGTAAGAATCAAAGCAATGACTTTCATCTTGCCAGCTCTTGTTCTACATCCTGCTATTCGGCACTTATATAAAGAGAAACTTATCATTTAATTATCACGTTGCTAATGGAAAGATAGGAGGATCGTTTCCACATCGTTGTCAACAACATCATTCACAGTTCGTTATCATTAAATTGATCATTCATATTGGCTAATTTTTGTTACATTGCTACCCAGTGAGCAGATGTTTTTATTGCTGATAATCTATTTATTGTCAGGACAGATAAGAACAGTCGCACACGAGAAGAGCTAGTTGCATTATGTAGAAAACTGAACGCAACATTACTCGTGGAACAATTCATATGTGAGATTTCAGCATATTCAGAAATAATTTTTTGATACCTTTGAGGAATCTGCTGTTTTGATACTTTCATTAGAAAATGAGGACCAATTATATCGGTCAGACATGCACCGAGTAACGTAGCGAAGTGGTGACGGATTACTCGAGAGGGTTCCGTAGGGCATCTGCATGGTAGGGCACTCTTTTTAGCAAATTAAAAAAGAAACAGGCATCATTCTCTGCGTAACTGAAGAAATCGAATCCTCATTGGCGAATAATTTCCCACTGGTTTCTTCGGAAAACAAAAATAAGGACGAAGAAAATGTTTTTGAAACAATTTCTTGATGAGTTCGAATTAACAGATGCATTTTTGGCGCAAGAACTCGTTTTTATTGCGTATTTCCTCATTTATTTCATAGATACATAAAACTGGTGCATTTAATATTATGTACACATGCCTTTATTTTGTAGTAGCTGTTTAAATCTCTTCTGCAAGTGAGTCAATCAGTCTTGTGTTCTAAATGGAGAAGCTTGAGGAACGTAGACCGGTTCAGAGTATAGATAAACCAAAAGAAGTATTTCTTAGAAACTTCATCTGGACACAGAATTAAAATAGTCGCTGTAGCGCTTAGAACTATTTATTTTGTTCACAGATTCAGTTGTGAATTGTTCTCCTTGTCTTTTACGAATACAGTTTGTAAAGGTGTGAAACCATCCTTCAAAAACAAAAACAAAAAAATATCGTGAGGACAAACAGAAATTGAAAGCTAAATAGTATGTGATGAGAGAGTTTGCGGAATAAACCATCTTGAACGTAACTCAAAATTCTGGAATGGAAAGGGAGGTCATGTGACGTAACAAATAGATAGACAGTTATATGGGGAAAACAAAGCTATAACTGAGTTGAGCGTAACTTAATTGGGTCTCGAGTTATGTCCCATTTTGTACAGAACAAGACAAATGCTGATCATAGCACATAAAGGCTACAGGATGTTCTTGACACGTTTTCATCACGTTGTAAGGTTGGGGTTATCCACTTCATCCATTCCTCGCGTACACATGTAGCGGAATCTACATCCTTATACACACTCTGCAGGCCACCGTATGGTGCATGGCGGAGAGTACCTTCTACCACTGCTATTCATTTCCTTTCCTGATCCACTCGCAAACAGAGCGAGGGAAAAACGACTGTCTAAACGCCTCCATAAGAGCCATAATCTCTCCTATCCTCGTGGTCCTTAACGCGAAATGTACGTTGGCGGCAGTAGAATCGTTTTGCAGTCAGCTTCAAACGCCAGTTCTCTGCATTTTTTCAGTTGTGTTCCGCATAAAGAACGTCGTCTTCCCTCCAGGGACTCCCATTTGAGTTCCCAAAGCATTACTGTAACACTCAAGTGATGATAGAATCTACCCGTAACAAATCTAGCAGCACACTTCTGAATTGCTTCGATGTCTTCTTTCAATCCGACCTGATGGGGATCCAAAACGCTCGTGCAGTACTCAGAAATGGACCGCAGTAGTTATCTATATGCAATTTCGTTTACAGATTAACCACACTTTCCCAAAATCCTCCCAATAAACCGAAGTTCCTCATTCGCCTTCCCTACTACCATCCTTACATGTTCGTTCAATTTCATATCGCTTTGCAACGTTACGCCTAGATACTTAATCGAATTGACTGTGTGAAGAAGCACACTAATAACGCTGTATTTAATATAACGGGATTGTTTCTCCTAATCTCTATTGACTTAAATTTTTCAACACTTAGAACAAGCTCCTTTGGGTCACACCAAATAGAAATTTTGTCTAAGTCAACTTGTATCTGCCTCCAATCACTCAACAACGACACTTTCCAGTACACCACAGCAGCGACAGCAAACAAACGCAGCACAAGCAGCAGCACTCAGCTCCCTGACCTACGTAAGGTTTTTGATCTCCACCGCATACACAACTGGCTTCACATGTCTCCACAGATAGGTATGGAGTCAAATCCAGGGAAAGTGGTGCCCACTTCACACGACGTCCACGACCTGTCGATCTGTGGGGAAGCTAGATTTACAGGTACATCCGGACAGCTGGGGTGGGCATTGTCATGCTGAAAGAATGTTGGCAAAGTCCCGTCTTCAGTCAGTAGCGAAGACGGCACATCTTCCTCTAACAACTGCAGATAACAGGCTGCTGTTACAGTACCCTGAACGAAGAAGTGCCCGAAGACTAATAACCTAAGGACGTCACATACATCCATTCCCGAGGCAGGATTCGAACCTGCGACCGTAACAGTTGCGCGGTTCCAGACTGTAGCGCCTAGAACAGGCCACAATCGTCTACAACAAAAGTAACAGAAGTGATTCGCAAAAGTAGCGTCCAATCCCGCTGAGGACCATCCGTTGGAGAATCCTAGAACATATTTTGAGCTCCACAATGAGTTAACTCTAACAGAATAATTTCCTCCATGCCAACCAGAACGGATTTCGAAAACATGAATCTAACTAAACTCATCTTAAGCTTTTCTCACGTAACATCCTGAATGCCGTGGAACCTGGCGATCAAGCGAGTGAGGTGATGTAGTAGTTACCACGCTGTACTCACACTGAGGAGGACGACGCTGAGAACCACGTCCGATCATCCAGATTTAGGTCTTCATTGACTTCTCTAAATCAATCCAGACAAATGCAGGGTTAGTTTTTGCGAAACGGCTTGACCGATTTCCTTTCCGTGTCTCAACCAGTCCGACATTGTGCTCCTTCTCTAATGTCCTCATTGTCGACGGGTCGTTAAACACTAACATTTCCACTTTCTTCTCCAAGGCAATCAAGTTGATATGATATTTCTTGACTTCCGAAACAACGATTATCAACAAAACTACGATTATGTGAGTATTACACGAAACTTTTGAACAGATCAGGATTTTTTGGTAGGGAAGACGCAGAGAGTCATCGACAGAAGTAAAAGTAACTTCAGACGTTTTCCAGGGAAACGTGTTGGGACCCTTGTTCCTCATACTGTATATAAGTGGCCTGACGGAGAATATTATAGCAAACAACTGCTTCTTGCGGATTATGCAGTTATCTACACACATCAAAAAAAGTTTTGCATCACCTCGGTTCCGAGAGATCCGGAACCTGTATAGAAAATTGGAATATAGATCAACATAAACGTCATTTCCGCCCTTTTTATTGCTCATGAAAACCACACACTGCATATTGTATCACCATACAGCGAGACCTACAGAGGTAGTGGAACAGATTACTGTACACACCGGTACGTCTAATACCCAGTAGCACGTCCTCTTGAATTGATGCATGCTTGTATTCGTCGTGGCACACTATCCACAAGTTCATCAAGGCACTGTTGGTCCAGATTATCCCACCAATCAACTGTGATTCGGCGTAGATCCTTCAGAGTGGTTCGTGGGTCACGTCGTCCATAAACAGAGCTCTTTTCAGTCTATCACAGGCATGGTCGATAGGGTTCATGTCTGGAGAACATGCTGGCCACTCTAGTCGAGCGATGTCGTTATCCTGAAGGAAGTCATTCACAAGATGTGCACAATGGGGGCGCGGATTGTCGTCCATGAAGACGGATGCCTCGCCATTATGCTGCCGATATGGTTGCACTATCGGTTGGAGGATGGCATTCAAGTATCGTACAGCTGTTACGGCGCCTTCCATGGACACAAGCGGCGTAGATAGGCCCCACGTAACGCCACCCCAAAACAGCTGGGAATCTCCACCTTGCTGCACTCGCTGGACAGTGTGTTTAAGGCGTTCAGCCTGACCGGGTTGCCTCCAAACACGTCTCCGTCGATTGTCTGGTTGAAGGCATTTGCGATAATCACCGGTTAAGAGAACATGATGCCAGTCCTGAGCGGTCCGTTCGGCATGTTGTTGGGCCGATCTGTACCGCGCTGCAAGGCGTCATGGTTGCAAAGATGGACCTCGCCATGGACGTCGAGAGTGAAGTTGCGCTTCATGCAGCCTATTGCGCACAGCTTGAGTCGTAACACGACGTCCTGTGGATGCACGAAAAGCATTATTCAACATGGTGGCGTTGCTGTCAGGGTTCCTTGAGCCATAATCTCCTTAGGTAGCGGTAATCCACTGAAGAAGTAGCCCTTGGGCGGCCTGAGCGAGGCATGTCATCGACAGTTCCTTTCTCTCTGTATCTCTTCCACGTCCGAAGAACATTGCTTTGGTTCACTCTGAGACGCCTGGACACTTCCCTTGTTGAGAGCCCCTCCTGGCGATCGAAAAGTGGTATTGACCGTCTAGGCATGATTGAACTACAGACAACACGAGCCGTGTTCCTCATTCCTGGTGAAATGACTGGAACTAATTGGCTGTCAGACCCTCTCTGTCTAATAGCGCTGCTCATGCATTGTTGTTTACGTCTTTGGGCGGGTTTACTGACATCGCTGAACAGTCAAAGTGACTGTGTCTGTGATACAGTATGCACAGTCAAGGTCTATCTTCATGAGTTCTGGGAACTGGAGTGATGCAAAACTTTATTGGACCTACTACTTCTAAAACGCTGAAAAATATCGAGTCAAATCTCGATAAGATTTCGAAGTGGTTCGAAAATTGGCAACGGTTTGTAGTTTAGAAAACTGTAAAACTGTGCACTTCACAAATCGCAGAAGAGTAGTACCCTATGATTGCTCGGAAGGATATGGAATGAAATGAGCGCGTCGCCCAGTGGTAGGTAAGGCAGGTGCGGGCTTAGGTTCATTGGCCGATACTGTGACAGTGCAGACGGTCTACAAAGGAGACTGCTTACAAATCGTTTGTGAGCCCCGCCTCGAGGTATTGTTCAAGTGTGTGGAGCAATACCAAATATGACTATCAAGGGGCACTGAACGTATACAAATGAGGGTGGCAGGAATGGACGGAGATTTATTTTACTATTGGGAAAGCGTCACGGAAATGATAACGACCTGAAACGTCAGATGCTTGAAGATAGAAGCAAATTATCTCACCAGCGCTTACCTACAAAGTTTCGGGAACTAGTATTAAGTGAAGAAGTTTGAGGTATTCTTTAGCAGTCAGCCCATCGTTCACAAAAGAACCATTAAGTCATAATTAGAACAAGTACTGAGGTCTTAAGCAGTCATTCTCTCCACGCTCCATACGCAACTAGAACGGGAAGATGCCATAGTATGTAGTGCCACGCTAAGTACCCTCTTCTCTGCACTTCAGAGTGGTGTGCACGGTATGTATGTAGATGCAGCTGTAGACCCCCTTCAGTCATAATACTCCATCCTTCTATGTACGAGGGGCGTTCAGTACGTAATGCAACACTTCTTTCTTTTTCTCGACCAGTTTCAGTTGAAAAAATGCGGAATTTATTCTGGGACATCATGGAATATTCCCGCTTCAGCTCCTATAGTTTGACGTAGTTGCGATAGATGGTAGCACTATACTTTGCCTTCAAAATGGCGTCTGTAACGGAGGTGCGTTCCATGCGGACAGCCGTCATTGAGTTTCTTTCGGCGGAAAATCAGAGCATCGCTGAAATTCGTAGGAGCCTGCCGAATGTCTACGGAGACCTGAGCGTGGGCAAAAGCACGATGAGTCGTTCGGCTAGGGGTCCTATCTCTTGCGAGCCGGCCGGCAACGCATAGTTGTGACTCCTGCAATGATGGAACGAGCGGACACTCTCATTCAAGGTGATCGACAGATCACAATCAAACACTTATCAGCTCAATGGACGCCTCTGTTGGTGTTACACTCATACACCAGTTTGGTCACTCAAACGTTTGTGCCCCTAGGTTCCTCACCGCCTAACAGAAGACCATAAAGATCATCGAACTACCGTGTGTGCGGAACTGCTTGCGCTTTACGAGGCTGATCATGACAACTTTTGGTCAAAAATCATCACAGGCGATGAAACACGGATTCATCACTTCGAACCGGAAAGAAAACGTCAATCCATGGTGTGGCACCATGCCATTTCTATTCCGAAGATGTCCGCAGCTCGTAGTCTCGCGGTCGCCTTCTCGCTTCCCGAGCACGGGGTCCCACGTTCGATTCCCGGCGGGATCAGGAATTTTCACTTGTCTCGAGTTGGCTGGGTGCTTTGTGTTGTCCTCATCATTTCATCATCATTCATGAAGGTGGCGAGTTTGAACTGAGCAAAGGTTGGGAATTTGTACGGGTGCTGATAACCGCACAGTTGAACGCCCCACAAACCAATCATCATCATCATCATCATCCGAAGATAACGTCCAAAGCCGCACCCTCATCCGGTACAAACATGGCGACCGTCTTCTGAAGCTGTGAAGAAGTTATCCTGTTCGATGTCCTCCCTCATGGTGCAACGATAAACTCGGATGTGTATTGTGCTACTCTTAGGAAACTGAAGAAACGACTACAACATGTTCGCCACCACAAAAATTCAAATGAAATTTTCCTTCTCCAAGGTAACGCAAGACCTCACACAAGTTTGCGCACCCTAGAGAAGCTCACAAAGCTCACTGGACTGTTCTTCCTCATCTACTCAACAGCCCCGATGTCGTACCTTCCAACTTCCATCTGTCCGGCCCAATGAACGATGCACTCCGCGAAAAGCAGTACGTGCATGATGACGAGGTTATTGATGTAGCAAGACATTGTCTGCGACGTCGACCAGTAGAATGCGGACATACAGGGCATCGCCGTAAGGTGGCGTAAGGCCGTCGCTCCGAGGGGAGATTATGTTGCAAAATAGGTTTTTGTAGCCAGAAGAGAGGGGAATAATATGATGTATTACAATCTTCAATAAAGCCAACACACTCTCAAAAAAAAAAAAAATCATGTGTGTGCAGACACTGGTTGCCTTTCGTGTGTATCAGTGAGAAACTTCCACTTCTTATAGGTCGCTAAAAACTATTAACTTTTCTGGTTATGATTGTATCTCGGCCAAAGTAGTATAATTGCTGACTTGGTAGTACCAGTCCTGAATTACCTTTTGCCTACGTGTATATAGTTAAGTCCCATAGTGCTCAGATACATCAACGTGTATATCCTGAAATGCTGAAGTGTGCAGTAGGAACACCAGTATATAAAAGAGGAGATAAGCAACTGACCTCTAATGAGAGGCAGCTCTCCGTCCTTCCTGTGTTCTCAAAATATTTGTTAAGATATCTTGCAACTGAATACTGAACCGTCGTGCTGAAAATAACTTTTTATTTTTTGGATCCCTAGGTTTTGTGTGAATTCAGTATATGATATCACGAACTGAATTTTAATAGAACTAAACAATGAAAATTACTCTGTTGACATTTCTATGACCTTGCCATGGCTTTGTCGCTCGGGGTAGCCTTGCGTTCAGGGGCGTCTTGTCACGGTTCGCGCGGCTCCCCCCGTCGGAGGTTCGAGTCCTCCCTCTGGCATGGGTGTGTGTGTTGTCCTTAGCGTAAGCTAGTTTAAGTTAGCTGAAGTAATGTGTAAGCTTAGGGACCTGATGACCTCAGCAGTTTGGTCCCATAAGACCTTACCACAAATTTCCAAAAAAATTTTGCCATGGCTTTGACTGTGTAGATCATACAGTTCTGCTAAGAAAGCTGAAACGGTTAAATATTACAGATCCTTACCTACCATCTTCAGAGTCGCATCTTAACGATACAAACCAGAGGGTCACAGTAGCAAAAAATACAACAGGCAAAGTATTACATGCAGACTGCAGAAACGTTACGTATTGTATGCCGCAGTGCTCTGTGCTTGCTCTACTCTGTACTTAGTCTACATAAATGATTGACATGGAACACTGGAGAACTTTTTTTTGAACTCTTGATGACACAACTATAAGGGGCAGTCAAATGGAAACAAGAAAGACTGTATAATGAGCGTGGCGTGGACTTTAACGCAGATAGGAGTGTGTATGGATGTGTCAACTGCTGGTAATCGGGGAGCAACAGCGCGAATGTTCCACTCTGTGCCATGTGTCTGTTAGGCGAGCTCAGCGTGAGGTCAGCGAGTCGTGTGTGCGTCCGACTTCACTATGAGGCCAGGAGCAAGAAACAGCGAGGTTTGGTGGTGTTTATGACTGCGAAAGGAGTGTCAAGAAGTGAAATTCTATCCCGAATGTTTGCGGTGTATGGCGAACGGAGTATGTCACATGCGCATGTGTTTGCATGGATTAAACCATTTGGAGAAGGTCGGATGTCATTGATAGACATGAAAGATAGCAGTTGGCCGGGACAGGCCCATCGTGTCATTACCCCTTCTGACGCCGCCGCCAGAAATGACCGACGGTGGATGCCGGAAGACATTTGGTTCATATTGGGCATCAGTCACGGTACCGCTTACGTCATCATGACGGAACATCTGAAGTTCCAGAGAATCTGTGTCCAGAGGCTTCTCCAAGGCCTGATGGAGGAGTAGAAGTTGAACAGAAATTCGACATCACTGCAGCACCTGCTAGGGTGTCACGATGAGGAATGTCGTTTACTGTCCCATACTTACTCGGGAGACGGAACGTGATGTCATCATTTTGAGCAGGCGTCAGAGACAGCAATGGAAGCTCACGAATTCAACCCCACGGAAAAAATCCAAAGCTGTTCACACCAGCTCCGGGGAAGTCACTATGGCCTTTTCCTTTGACCACGAGAACCCGCTGCTCATTGTGTTCCTGGAACACGGCGCCATAGTTAACGCACAGCGGTTCGAGGACACTTTGCAAAAATTGAAGTGTGTCATCAAATTCAAATGCCTAGGAATGTACACGCACGGTATCATTCTGTTGCAGGACATGCCCGCCCATATCTTGACAAAGTTGTTTCGACTACGATGCAGAATTTATGCTGGGAAGCCATTCTACATCCCCATACAGTCCCAGTCTCTTCCCGTGCGATTTACATATTTCTCGAGCCTTGAAGAAAGACATTCGTGGCCGTCGATTCGCTTCGGACGAAGAGTTGTAAATATGATTTTTTTTGTGTCATCGGTTTTCTGGCTGGTTTGGTACTGCCCGCCACGAATTCCACTCCTGTGCCAACCCCTTCATCTCAGAGCACCACTTGTAACGTACGTCCTCAATTATTTGCTGGATGTATTCCAATCTCTGTCTTCCTCTACAGTTTTTGCCTTCTACAGCTCCCTCTAGTACCATGGAAGTCATTCCCTGATGTCTTAACAGATGTCCTATCATCCTGACCCTTCTCATTGTCAGTGTTTCGCACATGTTCCTTTCCTCCGCGATTCTGCGCAAAACCTCCTCATTCCTTACCTTATAAGCCCTCTTGTTTCCGACATTTGTCTCTAGCACCACATCTCAAAAACTTCGATTCTTTTCTGTCCCGATTTGCTCACAGTCCATGTTTCACTACCATACAATGCTACGTTCCAAATGTACGTCCTCAGAAATTTCCTCCTAAAGTTAAGGCCTACGATTGATACTAGTAGAGCTTTTTGCCAGTGCAAGTCTGCT
Organism: Schistocerca piceifrons; assembly: GCF_021461385.2. Classification (NCBI taxonomy): domain Eukaryota; kingdom Metazoa; phylum Arthropoda; class Insecta; order Orthoptera; family Acrididae; genus Schistocerca; species Schistocerca piceifrons. The sequence continues at coordinate 297,286,339 of NC_060140.1, read as the reverse complement.
TTTTATGTCCTCCTTGCTCCGCCCATGATTGGTTATTTTGCTGTCTAGGTTGCAGAATTCCTTGACTTCATCTACATCATGATCATCACACCTGACGTTAAGTTTCTCACTGTTTTCATTTCTACTACTTCTCATTACTTTCGTCCTTCTTCGATTTACTCTCAGACCATATTCTGTACTCATTAGAGTATTCATTCCATTCAGCAGATCACGTAATTCTTCTTCACTTTCACTCAGGATAGCAATGTCATCAGCGAATCGTATCATTGGTATCCTTTCACAGTGAATTTTAATACCGCTCCTGAACCTTTCATTTATTTTAATCATTACTTCTTCGATGTACAGATTGAAGAGAAGGGGTGGAAGACTACATCCCTGTCTTACACCAATTTTAATCCGAGCACTTCGTTCTTGTCGCCCACTCTTATTATTCCCTCTTGGTTATTGTTCATATTCTGTATTACACGTCTCTCCCCATAGCTTACCCATATTTTTCTCCGAATTTCGAACATCTTGAAACATTTTACATTATCGAATGCTCTTTTTAGGTCGACAAATCCTACGAACGTGTTATGATTTTTCTTTAGCCCCCCTTACATTGAGAACCGCAACGTCAGAATTGCCTCACTGGTGCCTATACCTTTCCTAAAGCCAGACCGATCGTCATCTAACACTTTCTCAGTTTTCTTTCCCCTTCTTCTGTATATTACTCTTGTAAGTAACTTTGATGCATGAGCTTCTAAGGTGATTGTGCGGTAATTCTCGCACCTGTTAGCCAGCTCTTGCAGCCTTCGGAATTGTATGGATGATAATTTTCCGAAACTCAGAAGGTATGTCGCTAGACTCATACGTTCTACTCACCAATGTGATTAGTCGTTCTTTTGTCATTTCCCCCAATGATTTTAGAAGTTCAAATGGCATGTTATGTATCCCTACTGCCTTATTTGTTACTGAGTCCTCCAAAGCTATCTTAAATTCTGATTCTAACACTGGATCCCCTATCTCTTCTAAACGAAACTCCTGTTCCTTCTCCTATCACATCAGACAAATCTTCCCCCTCATAGAGGCCTTCAGTGTACTCTTCCCAACTATCAGCTCTCTCCTCTGCATTTAACAGTGGAATTCCTGTTGCACTCTTAATGTTACAACCCTTGCTTTTAATTTCGTCGAAGGTTGTTTCGACTTTCCTATATGCCGAGTCAATCTTTCCGACAATAATTTCTTTATCGATTTCTTCACGTTTTTCATGCAACCATTTCGTCTTAGCTTCCCTGCACTTCCTACTTATTTCATACCTCAGCGACTTGGTATTTCTGTGTTCTTGAATTTCCCTGAACACTTGTGCACTTTCTCCTTTCATCGATCAACCCATTGTTTCTTGGCAGTTACCTTCTTTGTACCAACGTTTTTCTTTCCAACGTCTGTGATTACCCTTTTCAGAGATGTCCATTCCTCTTCAACTGTATTGCCAACTTAGCAATTCCTTATTGCTGCATCTGAAGCCTTAGGGAACTTAGAGCGTAGTTCGTCGTTTCTTAGGACTTCTGAATTCCACTTCCTGACTAATCTCTTAAACGTCAGCCTACTCTTCATCACTATTAAATTGTGATCCGAGCCTGTATCTGCTCCTTGGTACGCTTTACAATCTAATATCTGATTTCGGAATCTCTGTCTGATCGTGACGTAATCTAATTGAAATCTTTCCGTATCATCCAGCCTTTTACAAGTATACCTACCCCTCTTTTGATTCTTGAACGAAATATTCGCTATTACTAGCTGAAATTTATCACAGAACTCAATTAGTCTTTTTCCTCTCTCATTCTTTGTCTCAAGCCCATATCGTCCTATATCCTTTTCTTCTACTCTTTCCCCTACAAATGGATCCCAGTCGCCCATGACCATTAGATTTTCATCTCCCTTCACGTACTCTATTAGCCATATCTCTATCTCTTCATCTTCAGCTTGCGATCTCGGCATGTATACCTGAACTATCGTTGTCGGTGTTGGTTTACTGTAGATTCTCATAACAACAACCCTATCACTGAACTGTTCACAGTAACACACTCTTTCACCCACCTTCCCATTCATAACAAGTCCTACTCACGTTGTACCATTTTCTGCTGCTGTTCATTAACCCTATACTCATCTGACCAGAAATCTTTGTCGTCTTTCCATTTCACTTCACTGACTCCCACCATATCTAGATTGAGCCCTTGCGTTTTCATATTCAGATTTTCTAGCTTCACTGCCACGTTCAAACTTCTGACATTGCACGCCCCGACTAGTAGAACGTTATCTTTTCTGGGTTCCATAGGCAACCGCAAACATTTTTCCACTTAGGCACTGACCGTGTTCTCTCACAGCGGGATAAATGTCTAAGCAGTTATGATGATTACTTTACAAGTAATGAATAGTGTACTTATTTTTTTTCCATCTGTCTCGTTTTTATTTGACTGTTCCCGATACAGTACATTGGCGAAGGACCAAAGCACATCCTATTAAGGAGAATAATGGGACGACTTTGCCACTAGTTCATAGCCAATAATTTAATCCTTAATCTTATAAAAACGCACAGAACACAATTTCAAATAAATAAAATTGACTCAATAGGTACCAGAAGTAGCGATCCATGGACTGAATGAGGCTGCGTGTGTGAAGGTCCTGGGAATTCAGATGGATACTAAACGGATGTGTCATCGCCAGGTGGATCAGTTAACCAAAAAGGCTAAGTTCTGCCTGCTTTGAACTGAGAAACCTTTCCAATTGTGCTGATGTACAAACAGTATTGTCAGCATACATAGCATATTTTCCACATTTTCATCGGTCCTATCCCACTTATAATCTTTTGCGTCTATTCAGTATTATTTCATAGAAGCGTGCAGTAAGAATATTACAACGTCTTCCGGGAGCTAGGGATTCTTCTACTTAAACACCAATACATATGTTTCCTAATGGTATTTTTGGTTGCTAAAAAGAGTTAATTTAGAGTGAACTCAGCAACAAGAAGAAGTAATTTCCATACAGATTATGTTCTGTCCCAAAAGTCTATAATAGGTTAACAGTGGACTTTTTTTAAATACTAGTTATTTTATTGAACTGAAATGAGAATTATAACTGTTTAGCATGTATATGTATGTGCAGAACATATCATTTCCCTGACTTACACTTACAATAAAAATGAGAAGAATAACAATAAAACTTTGAAAAAGGAAAAAAGAACAGGAAGTTAGGCCAAACAGAGATTCGTCTCTTGTGCATTCTTGCAATTTTATTCTTTTTCTTTTTACTAAATTGATGTTCTACACTGTCTCTTTCTATCAGGTCAGTTACTGTCTTAAGCGTACCCTTTCTCAATCTGACTCAAGAATCAAAGGTAGAGAACTGACGTTGTAGGTACACATCTGGTTTCCAAACGATATATAAAGCTCCAGATCTGCAATGACAAATAACCAGTAAATTCCCTATATCAATGCCCTAGAGTTTGTTACAAAATATGTCAAATGTCCAACAAGCCAGGCAGAAGTATTATGCTTAGTGTCAGGGAAAAATTTCCAATCCGATCGCAAAATTTGGTGGAAGACTAACTTATTTATAGAGGTAATCGTGATAATACAGAGATTTTTAACTTACACAATTTTAAATATTAATCGTTCTCTTGCATACCTGTAGATATATGTGTTCCATTCGACTTCAACACCACCCACTTAGCGTAAGGTCGAGGGGGGTCAGTTTGATTTTATATTTCTTAACATGAGGCGGACAGAGTTCGGTGATGACGTATAGCCACATAGCTCTTCTGTTTGTAGGTACAATCTTTGCCTGGGCATTTTTCTAAACGTGTGACCATTTGGTGTGAAGACATTTGCTTGACGTAGGGGGCTTAGGAACTCATTGGGTTAATTGTTGGTAGACTCCTGCTGAGGACTTATTCATTATATCCTAAGTATCTTGTTTATATGACGTAGATGTAGGCACATCTATAATTTTTGCATTGTGCATCGATACAAGTAGTCGGTGTTAAATCTGATGGGCGTAACATTTCTAACATCCTTTCTGTTATACTTCCTGTGATTTCCATGAACATCTTGCTTGTTTATTGTTGTTTTTTTTCGTTTAAGGAAATTTGTTATCCAATGATTGTACGAATTTCACACTACCAATTCGCCGTTGACGCAAGGGATAGTTGTGTTAATAAAAGTCAATTTGAAGAAATTGAACCTCCAGATATGCCACGCCGCTACGTAAAGTATTTGTCTGGTATATTTTTCAGGTATAGATAGGACGCACTCAGCTACACGATTGAGACTAGGTATTACATAAGTATTGATGTCATAAGCCATTTGTATTCTGTCTGGATTTCAAAGGTTTTGGCTCCTTAATAACATTTTAATTGGTTGCATCATCTCCTGCCAGCTGAATTCTGACATATGCGTAGGATTCACTCTAATTTTATTCTCAAATTTTGTTTCCTATCTACAGCCATGGGTGCTACTGATATGGAGAATTGGATATAGAGCCAATATAAATTGATTTTTCCATGTTGATTCCGGTTCTGTAGGTCTTTGATATTCGTTGAGTGCGTCAGCTGCGCTGATTTCATCTTGCTCATCGTTTAGAAATACACTGAGGTCAGCTGCGTACACAGTGTTGCAAGCGCGTTGTCACTTAAGAGACACTCGTGTTTAATTCGTTGGTGAGGTAGTCCAAAGTATCTTTGTAGTTGTTGATATACACTGAAAAGCCAAAGATACTGATACACTTGCGTTATATCGTGTTGGTCGCCCGTTAGCACGCAGAGGTGCAGCAACACGACGTGGCATGGACTCTACTAATGTCTGAAGTAGTGCTGGAGGGAACTGACACCATGAATCCAGTATGGCTGTCCATAAATCCGTAAGAGTAGAGGGGGTATACATCCCTACTGAACAGTGCGTTGCAAGGCATCCCAAATATGCTCAATAATGTTCATGTCTGGGGAATCTGGTGGCCAGTGAAAGTGTTTAGAGTCAGAAGTGTGTTTCTGCAGCCAGTCTGTAACAATTATGGAGGTGAGGGGTGTCACGTTGTCCTGCTGGAATTGCCGAAGTCCGTCAGAATGCACGATGGACGTGAATGGATGCAAGTGATCAGACAGGATGCTTACGTACGTGTCACCTGTCAGAGTCGTATCTAGAAGTATCAGAGGACCCATACCACTCCAAATACATACGCCGCACCCCATTACAGAGCCTCCACCAGCTTGAACAGTCCCCTGCTGGCACGCAGGGTCCATGGATCCATGAGGTTGTCTGCATACCCGTACACGTCCATCCACTCGACTCGTCCGATCAGGCAATATGTTTCCAGTCATCAATTGTCCAATGTAGGTGTTAACAGGGCCAGGCGAGGCGTAAAGCTTTGTGTTGCGCATCCATCAAGGATACATGAGTGTGTCTTCGGCTCTGAAAGCCCATATCGATGATGTTTTCGTTGAATGGTTCGCACGCTGACACTTGTTGATGGCCCAACATTGAAATCTGCAGCAATTTGCGGCAGGGCTGCACTTCTGTCACGTTGGACGATTCTCTTCGGCCGTCGTTGGTCCCGTTCTATTTTGGGCGCTAATGACCATAGAAGTTTTGCGCCCTAAAACCACAAAAAAAAAAAAGGTCCCGTTCTTGTCGGATCTTTTTCAGGACCCGCAGCGAAGTCGGAGATTTGATGTTTTACCGTAATTCCTGTTATTCACGATGCACTCGTGTGATGGTGGTACGGGAAAATCGCCAATACATCGCCACCTCGGAGATACTGTGTCCTGGAGTAGAGATCAATGGAAACATCATTTCTGCCATTTTTATTGGTCATGAAAACCACACATTGCATGTTGTACCACCACACAGCGAGACCTTCGGAAGTGGTGGTCCAGATTGCTGTACACACAAGTACCTCTAATACCCAGTAGCACGTCCTCTTGCGTGCGACGATTACAACACAACGTCCAAACTCACTTAAATCTTGATAAGCTGCCATTGTAGCAACAATAACCGATCTAACAACTGCACCAGACACTTGTTGTCATGTGTAAGAGTTGTCGACCCCATCGCCGTATTTTGCGTGTTTACATATCTCCGTATCTGAATACGCATGCATATACCAGTTTCTTTGGCTCTTCAGTGTAAATGATGAAATTCTCCATAAAGATTCCTGTCATTGTGAATTTTATGCACAGCGGGCCTTTATCATATTATTTTCTGAAGTAAAGTTGATTCTGCAGCTGAAACAATCCAAGGTTTATGGATGCCATATTTTAGAAACAGCTTACAGTATCCCTGTCTTTAACAAAGTACTAGGTGGTATATGTCTTTGTTTATTCGTTAGTTTGTTGTTTGCCAACAGAAATGTATGTATCTATAAAAAGTATATGTGATGCTTAAGGGCAAGTGCTTTGGATAGCAAATGGTGTAATCTACTGAGTTTGCGCTACACACCATACACTTGCGCAGAGCACACCGCTTAGTGTTGAGAAAATTCTGAAGTTTGAAGTAACTGGATAGTTTATAAAGGCACTGTTGGTCCAGACCGTCCCACTTCCCAATGGCGACTCGGCGTAGATTCCTCAGAGTGGTTGGTGGGTCACGTCGTCCATAAACAGCCCTTTTCAATCTATCCCAGGTATGTTCGACAGTGTTCATGTCTGGAGAACATGCTGGCCACTCTAGTCGAGTGATATCGTTATCCTGAAGGAAGTCATTCACAAGATGGGAATGTCGAGCCAATATGCTGCCGATATGGTTCCACTATCGGTCGGAACATGGCATTCACGTGTGGTACAACTTTTACGGCGCCTTCCATGATCACCAGCGCCGTACGTCGGCCACACATAATGCTACCCCAAAACAACTGGGAACCTCCACCTTCCTGCATTCACTGGAGAGTGAGTCTAAGGCGTTCAGCCTGACTGGGTTGCCTCCAAACACGTCTCCGACGATTGTCTGGTTGAAGGCATTTGCGACACTCGTCGGTGAAAGGAACGTGATGCCAATTCTGGTGAAAATGGTTCAAATGGCTCTCAGCACTATGGGACTTAACATCTGAGGGCATCAGTCCCCTAGATTTAGAACTACTTAAACCTAACTAACCTAAGGACACCACACACATCCATGCCAGAGGTAGGATTCGAACCTGCGACCGTAGCAGCAGCACGGTTCCGGAACGAAACGGCTAGAGCCGCTCGGCCACAACGGTCGGCTGCCAATCCTGAGCGGTCCATTTGGCATGTTGTTGGGCCCATCTGTCCCGCGCTGCATGGTGTCGTGGTTTCAAAGATGGACCTAGCCATGGACGTCGAGAGTGAAGTTGCGCATCATGCAGCGTACTGCGCACAGTTTGGCTGCACGAAAAGCATTATTCAACATGGTGGCGTTGTTGTCAGGGTTGCTCCCAACCAAAATCTGTAGGTAGCGATCATCCACTGCAGTAGTAGCTCTTTAGCGGCCTGAGCGAGGCATGCCATCGACAGTTCCTGTGTTTCTGTATCTTCTCTATGTGCCAACAACATCACTTTGGTTCACTCCGAGACGCCTGGAAACTTCCCCTGTTGAGAGCCCTTCCTGGCACACAGTAATAATGTGGACGCGACCGAAGCCGGCCGAAGTGGCCGTGCGGTTAAAGGCGCTGCGTCTGGAACCGCAAGACCGCTACGGTCGCAGGTTCGAATCCTGCCTCGGGCATGGCTGTTTGTGATGTCCTTAGGTTAGTTAGGTTTAACTAGTTCTAAGTTCTAGGGGACTAATGACCTCAGCAGTTGAGTCCCATAGTGCTCAGAGCCATTTGAACCATTTTTTTTTTTTTTTTTTTTTTGACGCGACCGAACCACGGTATTGACCGTCTAGGCATGACTGAACTACAGACAACACGCGTCGTGTACCTCCTTCCCGGTGGAATGAGTGGAACTGATCAGCTGTAAGACCCCTCCGTCTAACAGGTGGTGCTCATGCATGGTTGTTTACATCTTTGGACGGGTTTAGTGACATCTCTGAACAGTCAAAGGGACTGTGTCTGTGATACAATATCTACAGTCAACGTCTTTCTTCAGGAGTTCTGGCATCCGGGGTGATGCAAAACCTTTTTTATGTGCATATGAATTCGGAGTTTTTGGAGTGGAGTGAATTAGATTTGCAAGTTAAATCATCCGGTGACGAGGGATATTACGACCTCGTAGAAAGTGCATATTCTTCCACACACACACACACACACACACACACACACACACACACACACACACGTTATGAGGAACTCCAGTCTATAGTGTCATGATAACGGTTCTTGGTAAATCAAAAATTATTTTTTAAGACGCTCCTTAATTTCATACATCTGTTGAGTGATCTTTTTACAGCACTCTCCATACATTTGACATCAAACTTTCATTTTCATTTAACTTCAGACACAAAATGTTTCTTACAGTATGTGCCTCAGATGGCGCACAACAATTAACAAGAAATACTCTAGTGCAGAACACGTCTACCTTCATGTACGAGCAAAACCAGAATCCTTCCATCTAAATCGTGTTAGACTTAGCAGTTACATAAATCGAAGAATAATATGAAGTCAACAGGAGTACTGCACAGAGCGGCCTAGGTATATGTATGTCGTCTCTGACACTGGTGGTTATACCTTCCTCATTCAGCTGATCGGGCACGCGTTAGAGCACAAAATGCACTGCTCAGCGCCGACAGGTCGCACCTTAATACAGTGTTATTTGCTCTTGTTATTGGTTTACACAGGAAATAAAATTAGACTGTACAAGCAGGTCGGCTCTTGTAGCATAGAGAGAGTCAGCCGATCGCACGCAGGACACCCGAGTATGTAGTCCTATGCCACTGCTTGTAGCAAAAATGTCGCACGTCCAGATGTCGGACGCTGTTGGTCGCTTCTGTCGCTCAAGTGGGACGCGGCCTTATGCTGAGGTGGCACACCACCGCCACAGTGTCCACGCCTTCCACCCTGTTACTGTGCACGATAATCGACCTCTTATATGGAAGCTGTACTTAACTAAGAATACTGATACCGAGTGAGTGTTATGTCTCCGTGCTCGCCACGGTGTTGGAAGATCACTGCCGACAGTTTGCACACCCGCGATTCTCGGGAAGCTCAAAAAAAAAAAAAAAAATGGCTCTGTGCTCTATGGGACTTAACATCTGAGGTCATCAGTCCCCTAGAACTCAGAACTATTTAAACCTAACTAACCTAAGTACATCACACACATCCATGCCCGAGGCAGGATTCGAACCTGCGACCGTAGCGCTCGCGCGGTTCCAGACTGAAGCGCCTAGAACCGCTCGGCCACACCGGCCGGCTCTCGGGAAGCAGGCGCTGCCCTGGCTAGTACTGGTGTCAGCATTGTCTGCTGTTCGTCGCGTCGTTACACCATTTATACATTCCATATTCATTTTCATACGACATGCACTCCAACTGTTGCAACAGAACCAAATCTCACGTACAGCTACCAGGAGCCGCCATCACATCACCCTCATAAGGAAAAGAATGTATACCTAATGTGTGTGTGTGTGAATTCCTAAGGGACCAAACTGCTGAGGTCATCGGTCCCTAGACTTAAACACTAATTAAACAAACTTATGCTAAGAACAACACACAGGCCCATGCCCGATGGAGGACTCGAATCTCCGGCGGGAGGGGCCGTGCAATCTGTGACGTGGAGCCTCATACAGTGCGGCAAATGTATACCACATAACAACCATCTTCGCATAAACATCATCACATTTGTTAACCTCTTGAACTATTTTTAGGTTTATAAACTGTCTACCAACGGCCTCGCTGTAGTGTTAATACCTGTACCCGTCAGGTCATCAAAGATAAGCGCTGTCGGGTTGACTAGCGGTTCGGTAGGTGATAGCAAGGGTCTGTCGAGCGCTGTTGGCAAGCGGGGTGCACTCAGCCCTTAAGAGGCCTATTGAGGAGGTACTTGGTTGAGAAGTAGCGGCTCCTGTGCGGCTGGTACAGGCGGAGGTTCGAGTCCTCCCTCGGGCATGGGTGTGTGTGTGTTTGTCCTTAGGCTAATTTAGGCAAAGTAGTGTCTACGCTTAGGGACTTATGACCTTAGCAGTTAAGTCCCATAAGATTTCACACACATTTGAACATTTTTTTTTTTTTTTTTTTTTTTACTAGCGGCTCGTTTACGAAAACTGACAACGGCCAGGAGAGCATGCCCCTCCATATGTGCATCCAGTGACATCTATCGGCTAAAGATGACATGGCGGTCGGAGGTGCCGTTGGGCCAACCGAAGCCTGTCCGGAAGGAGTTTTTTTGTAAATTATATACTGAAATACTTGAACAGTGTCAATTTTACCGCTGGCAGCAAATTCCAAGAAGGCAAAATATAAATAACGTTTGAGTACGAAGAAATAGAGTTCGTTGGTAGTTGTAGAACAGTAGGCTAGGAGCAATGTATAGTAGTGTAAGCCCTCGCTAATAAATGCACTGTCTTGTAAAATTCGTTAAAATTTCTGGATCCCAACGTATTACATTAAAGGGTTGGCTTTGCTTCGCGAATAAAGCATAGGTAGTATAAATTATAGCTGCAATTTCAGGCATCTCTGATTCAGGTTCAGGGTGCTTTCTCATTTCCCTTTTTCACAGTCTTTGTTCCACCTATGGTAGAGTCTGTTAACGATACGGAGTAGCCTCTTCAAGGTCTGGCAGATACACTATGTGATCAAAAGTATCCGGACAACCCCAACAACATGAATTTTTCGTATTAGGTGCATTGTGCTGACACTTACTGCCAGGTGCTCCGTATCAGCGACCTCAGTAGTCATTAGATATCGTGAGAGAGCAGAATGGGGCGCTCTGCGGAACTCTTGGACTTTGAACGTGGTCAGCTGATTCGGTATCTGTACGCGAGATTTCCAAACTCCTAAACATTCCTAGGTCCACTGATTCCGATCTGATAGTGAAGTGGAAACGTGAAGAGACACGTACGGCACAAAAGCGTAAGGCCGACCTTGTCTGTTGAAGAGGGTTGTAAAGTGTAACGGGCAGACATCTATTCAGATCGTCACACAGGAATTCCAAAGTGCATCAGGATCCTCAGCAAGTATTATGACACTTAGGCGGGAGGTGAGAAAACTTAGATTTCATGGTCGAACAGCTGATTATGAGCCGCACATCACGTCAGTAAATACCAAACAACACCTTGCTTGGTGTAAGGAGCGTAAACAATAGTCGATTGAACAGTGGAAAAACGTTGTGTGGAGTGACGAATCACGGTACACAATGTGGCGATCCGATGGCAGGGTGTAGGTATGGCGAATGCCCGGTGAACGTTATCTGCCAGCGTGTGTAGTGCCAACAGTAACATTCGGAGGCGGTGGTGTTATGGTGTGGACGTGTTTTTCATGGAGGGGCTTGCACCCATTGCAGTTTTGCGTGGCACTATCACAGCACAGGCCTACATTGATGTTTTAAGTATCTTGCTTCCTACTGTTGAAGACCGATTCGGGGATGGCGATTGCATCTTTCAACACGATCGAGTATGTGCTCATAATTCACGGCCTGTGGCGGACTGGTTAAACGACAATAACATCCCGGTGAGGGACTAGCCTGCACTGAGTCCTGACCTGAATTCTATAGAACAGCTTTAGAATGGTATGGAATGCCGACTTCGTGCCAGGCTTCACCGACCGACCTCAGTGCAGCACTCCGTGAAGAATGGGCTGCCATTCCCCAAGGAACCTTCGAGCATCTGACTGAACGTATGCCTGTGAGAGTGGAAGCTGTCATCAAGGCTAAGAGTGGGCCAACACCACATTGAATGCCAGCATTACTGATGGAGTGCGCCACGAAGTTGTAACTCAATTTCAGCCAGGTGTCCGGATACTTTTGATAACATAGTGCATATATTTTTCGTTCTGCTTTTGTGGCGGGATGTTCTTTCTGTCGTCACAAATGCAAGTTATCCTTAGGATGTGAATGTGTGCGCCTTTTTTTCGGAGAATCGTGTAAACTTTGTTCTGTATGTTATGGTGTTTTAAATTCTTCTGTGTTCTTTTCGTATGATTAATAACCGCTTAAAAATACACTCATTCTAGCCGGCGAGCCAGATCAGCCATCATTAATCCGGCGCTCGTTAGTCCAAAGCACATGGTCATTAACACACCCTTTCTGAAATACAAAACAGTAATTTGAAACGACCGTTTTCGAATTTTCACTGAAATAACTTGTTTTTTAGAAATCAGTGATCAATTTAATTAACTGTTTTTTTTTCGACTGATAACAAAGTGGATATAGTTACAATGTTTGGCGACAGAGCACAGATCCTGATCCAGAGACAACAGATGCTACAGGTCGACTGTTCGTAAGGATCGTGCTGCATAGTGAAACCATCTGAGTATTTACGTGTAATTGACAGCGTGTTTTATGTCGGAAGCCAATGAACATTCCTGGGTCATTTATGAATACAATTGCCTTAGAGGGAATTTAAAAGTAATAAAGTTGTGTTAAAGCAATGGACTTTGGAAACTGTCTTCGAAGTGGAATTCAACACAGAACTGACAAAAAAGAAAAGAACAAGTAAACACGGAAATGGACCTTGATGGGCTAGTTAATTGTCTCAAAAAAGGGGTAGAGTAGATTAAGCTGTGTATATTCGACTGAAAGAAGAGAAGCATTCTTACTAGCTACAACAAGAACAACTTTTTAGTTACTTCACTTAAAACTTCCGGGCTGATAGGCCGTGGTCGAAGTATAAAACTCTCTCCTGACGTTTCGTCTCCGACTGCGGGAGACATCCTCGGAGGTAAAGCGGCGAACTGCGAAGAGAACTCGACGAAGCGCTGATTATATAGGCAGTACAGAGGGCGCCACAGTCGATCACGTGGCGTCGGCTATGAGATTGTCTCTGGTAATGCCAACATTCTCGATTGAAAGTAATCGATCGTCACGCTTGCGGTGCAACGCTGACATCCAAATTTTATCCAGTTTAACACCTTCGTCTTTCCTGTTAAAATTATTACGATGTTTATCAATCTCGATAGCCTTTCTATACAAGCGTGCATAATAATGTGAGGTTTTTGATATGACGCTTGTCTCGCTGAATTTTATTTCATGATCACCTTCCTGGTAAACATGTTCCGCTACGGCCGATTTATCCGTGTGACCCAGGTGGCAATTTCTCTTATGTTCAACAAGACGGGTGTTCACACTTCTCTTTGTGGTGCCGATGTAAACCTGTCCACAACTACAAGGAATTTTATATACCCCCGGTGTAGCCAGAGGGTGTCGTGCATCTTTTGCCGACCTTAAAAATTCTTTTATTTTTCTGGTGGGTCTGAAAATAGTTTCCACCCCATACTTGCCTAAAACTTTCCCAATGCGGTCTGTGATCTTACTAATGAACGGAAGAAAAACTGTGCCCTTGGACGACTGTTGTTCGTCGTTACTACTGATTCTCTGCCTAGAGCGAAGTGCTCGATCTATATCCTTGCTAGAATAGCCATTCTTCACGAACGTTGACCGTAGATGTTCAATCTCATATTTTAAATAAACGGGTTCACAAAGTTTGTACGCCCTGTCTACCAAAGTTTTCATTACAGCTCTTTTTTGTCTAGGGTGGTGGTTTGATTCTTTGTGTAGATAACGATCAGTATGTGTGGGCTTTCTATGAACCTTATGGCCCAACGTTCCGCCCCGTCGTTTAATCACAGACACATCCAGGAAGTTCAATTGCCCATTCCTTTCTGTCTCCATAGTGAATTGCATTTTCGGATTAATGCTGTTTAAATGTGTTAGGAAGGCATCCAACTCCTCTGCTCCGTGTGTCCATACTACGAACGTGTCATCGACGTAGCGGTACCATCTGGCTGGTCTCTTACTGGCAGTCTGCAACGCCCGATGTTCAAAAGTCTCCATAAATAAGTTAGCCACAGCAGGACTGAGAGGACTGCCCAATCTGTTCATAAAAGTTATTATTGTATTGAAAGTAGGTTGTGGTGAGGCAGTGTCGGAATAATGCCACAATATCGGTAGGAAAAATATCCGCTATGCATAAGATAGCTTCGTTTACCGGAATCATGGTAAATAACGACACAACGTCAAAACTGACGAGGATATCATCCGGGCCCACGCTCATTTCCTTTAACTTGTCAATGAAATGAGCTGAATTTTTAATATGACTGTCCGTCCTACTAACATAAGGCTGCAGCATTGAGGCAAGGTGTCTAGCTAACTCGTGTGTTGGTCCGCCTATAGCGCTGACAACTGGCCTCAACGGAATCCCAGGTTTATGAACTTTGAGTAAGCCATAAAGTCTAGGTGGATATGCTTCTGTTTTACAAAGCAGCTTCTTATCGTCTGAGCCAAATGAAGACGCTTTCACCAGTCGATTTGTCATTCTTAAAATCTTCATAGTCGGATCTTTCTGGACGGGGCAGTCCTCTCAGTCCTGTTGTGGCTAACTTATTTATGGACACTTTTGAACATCGGGCGTTGCAGACTACAAGTAAGAGACCAGCCAGATGGTACCGCTACGTCGATGACACGTTCGTAGTATGGACACACGGAGCAGAGGAGTTGGATGCCTTCCTAACACATTTAAACAACATTAATCCGAATATCCAATTCACTGTGGAGACGGAAAGGAATGGGCAATTGAACTTCCTGGATGTGTCTGTGATTAAACGACGGGACCGAACGTTGGGCCATAAGGTGCATAGAAAGCCCACACATACTGATCGTTATCTACACAATGAATCAAACCACCACCCTAGACAAAAAAGAGCTGTAATGAAAACTTTGGTAGACAGGGCGTACAAACTTTGTGAACCCGTTTATTTAAAATATGAGATTGGACATCTACGGTCAACGTTCGTGAAGAATGGCTATTCTAGCAAGGATATAGATCGAGCACTTCGCTCTAGGCAGAGAATCAGTAATAACGACGAACAACAGTCGTCCAAGGGCACAGTTTTTCTTCCGTTCATTAGTAAGATCACAGACCGCATTGGGAAAGTTTTAGGCAAGTATGGGGTGGAAACTATTTTCAGACCCACCAGAAAAATAAAAGAATTTTTAAGGTCGGCAAAAGATGCACGACACCCTCTGGCTACACCGGGGGTATATAAAATTCCTTGTAGTTGTGGACAGGTTTACATCGGCACCACAAAGAGAAGTGTGAACACCCGTCTTGTTGAACATAAGAGAAATTGCCGCCTGGGTCACACGGATAAATCGGTCGTAGCAGAACATGTTTACCAGGAAGGTGATCATGAAATAAAATTCAGCGAGACGAGCGTCATATCAAAAACCTCACATTATTATGCACGCTTGTATAGAGAGGCTATCGAGATTGATAAACATCGTAATAATTTTAACAGGAAAGACGAAGGTGTTAAACTGGATAAAATTTGGATGTCAGCGTTGCACCGCAAGCGTGACGATCGATTACTTTCAATCGAGAATGTTGGCATTACCAGAGACAATCTCATAGCCGACGCCACGTGATCGACTGTGGCGCCCTCTGTACTGCCTATATAATCAGCGCTTCGTCGAGTTCTCTTCGCAGTTCGCCGCTTTACCTCCGAGGAGGTCTCCCGCAGTCGGAGACGAAACGTCAGGAGAGAGTTTTGTACTTCGACCACGGCCTATCAGCCCGGAAGTTTTAAGTGAAGACAATACCGGCCTTGAAAGCTTACATTGTATGATTTTTAGTTACTTAATTACTGGAGAATTATTTCAGCTCAGTGTTTTAAGTATAACAAATATCTAATTCCATCTGAATCTCTGTTTAAATTTAGGACTGCATAACCATCTTAGTGTTATGCAAATCTCCCTTTTCATTTTCATTTAGGTTACTTCTTGCTCGGTGCAAGTGTCTGGTAAACAGATGCTGGGTTCAGCAGTCACATACGATTACTATGTGTGGGCTCCTAGCGGTAGTGTGAAGTAAGTACTACTGTGGCCATAATCCCCTTCATAGTCAACACAATAAGGCGAGCTGTTCATTGACATTGATAATAACAGTGGGACGCAGGCTGCTGGACAGTATCACCAGGTGCTTTGGACAATGTATTCCCTATCGGTGTTGGCAGGCCCAGTAATTAATGAACAGAATATTTAATCATTTATTGCGAGATGTGGTAATATGTTCGTCAGGTTGGCATTAAATGTTTAAACCAACTGATCGTCTCCAGAAATCTGCAACCATGTAATCGAGTAGGCCCTACCATCAGCTCGGTTCCCTTTGTCATGCATATATCACCAATAAAAAGAGCTGCCATTCACCGCACCTAGCAGGAATACTATCTGTTCCTCTGCATTTCCTTACAATAATCCAGCAATGACACTTTTCAGATGATAACAGAGCCGGCAGAGGATAATATGATTATGTTAACCCTATCTGATAAACCGTTTTCTTATACTGAGAACGTCCG
Source organism: Schistocerca piceifrons (assembly GCF_021461385.2). NCBI lineage: Eukaryota > Metazoa > Arthropoda > Insecta > Orthoptera > Acrididae > Schistocerca > Schistocerca piceifrons. The sequence continues at coordinate 297,269,914 of NC_060140.1, read as the reverse complement.
CTGGCTTCTGACACTTCCTTGGGTCAAACTCGATGTTACTTCGATTTACGTTGAAAATTCGCACTCCAGTTTAACGTATTGGATTCTATTAGTATAGTTTCTTAGGGCTGAGACGCACCGGCGAAACTGTTTCTCATGAATTTTTCGCGACTAGTAAAAATTTGGGCCAGACCGACATTCGAACCCTTTTCACTGGAGGTTTTTTGGATACAACAGATTGTAAGAAGAAGGTGACTTTGCGGCAAATCTGTATGAGTTTGTCCCATTACTCGCTATTCTGCTTCCTTTTCAAGAGCTTACGTCTGTCTTCAAGGGGTCTGTGTGTCAATTACTAGATTTGGCAACGGTTTGTACACGTGGTCTAGGGGTAGCGTCTTTGATTCATAATCAAAACGTCTTCGCTCTCGGGTTCGATCAGCATTGACGGCCGAAGACTTCCGGCATAAGAAGTCAGACTCATTCTGCCAACGGCCTTGTCAAAGAGGGCGGAGGAGGGGATAGAGGTTCTTGTCCTAGGGGTGGGAAATTGCCCCTAAAGGCGCAAGAATCAGCAATGATCAATGACATGAGGAAGCAGAAGGCAATGGAAACCACTGCATTAAAGACACGTAATGTGTAGCCACAGGACTTGTGGCCTGTAATTGAAGAAATATCATGATGATCTCTCCATTGGCAAAAGATTCCGGAATAGTTCCCCATTCGGATCTCCGGGAGGGGACTGCCAAGGGGGAGGTTACCATGAGAAAAAGATTGAATAATCAACGAAAGGATAACGTTCTACGAGTCGGGGCGTGGAATGTAAGAAGCTTGAACGTGGTAGGGAAACTAGAAAATCTGAAAAGGGAAATGCAAAGGCTCAATCTAGATATAGTACGGGTCAGTGAAGTGAAGTGGAAGGAAGACAAGGATTTCTGGTCAGATGAGTATCGGGTAATATCAACAGCAGCAGAAAATAGTATAACAGGTGTAGGATTCGTTATGAATAGAAAGGTAGGGCAGAGGGTGCGTTACTGTGAACAGTTCAGTGACCGGGTTGTTCTAATCAGAATCGACAGCAGACCAACACCGACAACGATAGTTCAGGTATACATGCCGACGTCGCAAGCTGAAGATGAACAGATAGAGAAAGTGTATGAGGATATTGAAAGGGTAATGCAGTATGTAAAGAGGGACGAAAATCTAATAGTCATGGGCGACTGGAATGCAATTGTAGGGGAAGGAGTAGAAGAAAAGGTTACAGGAGAATATGAGCTTGGGACAAGGAATGAAAGAGGAGAAAGACTAATTGAGTTCTGTAACAAGTTTCAGCTAGTAACAGCGAATACCCTGTTCAAGAATCACAAGAGGAGGAGGTATACTTGGAAAAGCCGGGAGATACAGGAAGATTTCAATTAGATTACATCATGGTCAGACAGAGATTCCGAAATCAGATACTGGACTGTAAGGCGTACCCAGGAGCAGATATAGACTCAGATCACAATATAGTAGTGATGAAGAGTAGGCTGAAGTTCAAGACATTAGTCAGGAAGAATCAATACGCAAAGAAGTGGGATACGGAAGTACTAAGGAATGACGAGATACGTTTGAAGTTCTCTAACACTATAGATACAGCAATAAGGAATGGCGCAGTAGGCAGTACAGTTGAAGAGGAATGGATATCTCTAAAAAGGGCCATCACAGAAGTTGGGAAGGAAAACATAGGTACAAAGAAGGTAGCTGCGAAGAAACCATGGGTAACAGAAGAAATACTTCAGTTGATTGATGAAAGGAGGAAGTACAAACATGTTCCGGAAAAATCAGGAATACAGAAACACAAGTCGCTGAGGAATGAAATGAATAGGAAGTGCAGGGAAGCTAAGACGAAATGGCTACAGGAAAAATGTGAAGACATCGAAAAAGATATGATTGTCGGAAGGACAGACTCAGCATACAGGAAAGTCAAAACAACCTTTGGTGACATTAAAAGCAACGGTGGTAACATTAAGAGTGCAACGGGAATTCCACTGTTAAATGCAGAGGAGAGAGCAGATGGATGAAAAGAATACATTGAAAGCTTCTATGAGGGTGAAGATTTGTCTGATGTGATAGAAGAAGAAACAGGAGTCGATTTAGAAGAGATAGGGGATTCAGTATTAGAATCGGAATTTAAAAGAGCTTTGGAGGACTTACGGTCAAATAAGGCAGAAGGGATAGATAACATTCCATCAGAATTTCTAAAATCATTGGGGGAAGTGGCAACAAAACGACTATTCACGTTGGTGTGTAGAATATATGAGTCTGCCGACATACCATCTGACTTTCGGAAAAGCATCATCCACACAATTCCGAAGACGGCAAGAGCTGACAAGTGAGAGAATTATCGCACAATCAGCTTAACAGCTCATGCATCGAAGCTGCTTACAAGAATAACATCCAGAAGAATGGAAAAGAAAATTGAGAATGCGATAGGTGAAGATCAGTTTGGCTTTAGGAAAAGTAAAGGGACGAGAGAGGCAATTATGACGTTACGGCTAATAATGGAAGCAAGGCTAAAGAAATATCAAGACACTTTCATAGGAATTGTCGACCTTGTAAAAGCGTTCGACAATATAAAATGATGCAAGCTGTTCGAGATTCTGAAAAAAGTAGGTGTAAGCTATAGGGAGAGACGGGTCATATACAATATGTACAACAACCAAGAGGGAATAATAAGAGTGGACGATCAAGAACGAAGTGCTCGTATTAAGAAGGGTGTAAGACAAGGCTGTAGCCTTTCGCCCCTACTTTTCAATCTGTACATCGAGGAAGCAATGATGGAAATAAAAGAAAGGTTCAGGAGTGGAATTAAAATACAAGGTGTATGGATATCAATGATACGATTCGCTGATGACATTGCTATCCTGCGTGAAAGTGAAGAAGAATTAAATGATCTGCTGAACGGAATGAACAGTCTAATGAGTACACTGTATGGTTTGAGAGTAAATCGGAGAAAGACGAAGGTAATGAGAAGTAGTAGAAATGAGAACAGCGAGAAACTTAACATCGGAATTGATGGTCACGAAGTCAATGAAGTTAAGGAATTCTGCTACCTAGGCAGTAAAATAACCAATGACGGACGGAGCAAGGAGGACATCAAAAGCAGACTCACTATGGCAAAGAAGGCATTTCTGGCCAAGAGAAGTCTACTAATATCAAATACCGGCCTTAATTTGAGGAAGACATTTCTGAGGATGTACGTCTCGAGTACAGCATTGTATGGTAGTGAAACATGGACTGTGGGAAAACCGGAACAGAAGAGAATCGAAGCATTTGAGATGTGGTGCTATAGACGAATGTTGAAAATTAGGTGGACTGATAAGGTAAGGAATGAGGAGGTTCTACGCAGAATCGGAGAGGAAAGGAATATGTGGAAAACACTTATAAGGAGAAGGGACAGGATGATAGGACATCTGCTAAGACATGAGGGAATGACTTCCATGGTACTAGAGGGAGCTGTAGAGGGCAAAAACTGTAGAGGAAGACAGAGATTGGAGTACGTTAAGCAAATAATTGAGGACGTAGGTTGCAAGTGCTACTCTGAGATGAAGAGGTTAGCACAGGAAAGGAATTCTTGGCGGGCCGCATCAAACCAGTCAGTAGATTGATGACCAAAAAGAAAAAAGTTGTAGAGGGAAACTGGATGCGCTTTCTTTTGGCAACCCTTTCCCCCCAGGACGGAATTTGTGTTCCCCATTTGTCTGCGTCTAATGTTATTCCATGTGAAAGTGTGTGAAAGTTTTCGAAATGTTTGTGAATCGTGTGTCTGAGACGGGAGAAGCGTTTCAGTTGGATATTTACCTGATGGGATGTGGGGAAACCACCTAAATCGACAATATGGCTGACCGCACAGCGACCATAGTCCTTAAAATGCCAGGCGGATTCGACCCGAGGCCAGCGCGTCTCCCTGAGTCGTAGAAGCTGCATGCTCACATGAGCTGCTACCCTGATGGGTCTCGTTACTCCAGAATCTAACATCCATCTTTTTAATTAATACGTTTACGGTATCCTAATGAAGATATCAACTTTAGCGTGCTGTATGGAGAGTGGCCATGCGTGTATTAACTGACCGACTCCCATTCACCAGTACGAAAGTGCAAGCCAAGAAATCAAAGAGCCAACATGACGGGCTCAAGGCGCTTTAGCGTTCTGCACCTTTTTCTGGCCTTTAAAGTTGAGTCAGTTCAAGCCAGGGACAAGGATACTGTGAGGTTTCTCTACCACGAAACCGTCTTCAAACGACAGGGCTACCATGCAACGAAAAATTTTGCTACCTATTTCATTTTATTGCGATGTGATCACCTTGAAAGTCGTCGTTTTTCTTTGGTTGTAGAAGATCGCCTTCACCTGTAGCAGATTTAGGATATGTGTTAGGATGTTGGTTTGGTTGGTTTGGGGAAGGAGACCAGACAGCGAGGTCATCGGCCTCATCGGATTAGGGAAGGATTGGGAAGGAAGTCGGCCGTGCCCTTTCAGAGAAACCATCCCGGCATTTGCCTGGAGTGATTTAGGGAAATCACGGAAAACCTAAATCAGGATGGCCGGACGCGGGATTGAACCGTCGTCCTCCCGAATGCGAGTCCAGTGTCTAACCACTGCGCCACCCCGCTCGGTGTTAGGATGTCTTACCCGAATGTATTTGTATGGGGCGTAACCGCGCACGAAGTGAAACATGGACGGTAAGCAATTCAGAGAAGATGGTAATAGATGTTTTCGAAATGGGACACTACTGAAGAATGTTGAAGGTTATATGGCCAGGTCGGTTACGTAATGATGTGGTACTGTATACAATTGGAGGAAAAAATGAATTTATGGCACAACTTAACTAAAGGAAGGTATCTGTTGGAAGGGCATCTCCCGAAGCATCGAAGGGTCATAAATTTGGTAACAGAGGCAGTCGTGGTGCTAACATTGTAGGGCTTCACTCCAGTAAGCAGTATTTAGGAAGAGATAAAGAGGTTCTTTCAGGATAGACCTCTTACTGAGCTGATTCATTCCAGCCTTTGGACTGTAAACTTCAGCAAAAAAAAAGAGCTGCATAGGCTATCATTTCTACACTATTCCTGTCCTGTCTGTATCATCCTCGGCGGCCGGAGTGGCCGAGCGGTTCTAGGGGCTTCAGTCTGGAACCGCGCGACCGCTACGGTCGCAGGTTCGAATCCTGCATTGGTCATGGATGTGTGTGATGTCCTTAGGTTAGTTAGGTTTAAGCAGTTCTAAGTTCTAGGGGCGTGATGATCTCAGAAGTTAAGTCCCATAGTGCTCAGAGCCATTTGAACCATTTGTATCATCCTCTTTGGTTGAACTCGAGTACTAGAAGACGCGACCACAGTTATGACTTACCGCTGGATTCTAGTAAGTGAAGAAGAGTAAGCTTGTAATGATGTCGCCATGCTGTAAACATTATACTGCATCTCTTCCAGCTTTACAGCGGCGCAGCATCAGGTTAACTTTGTTATCATTGGTCAGTCGCATCGGACTGTTTTCTCACTTGTCGTCTTCTTCCTGCTGTAAGTCTCGAATTTGTCATTTTCTAACAGGGAATTGATCATATTTGTAATATTTGTATTTCATTAACTGATGTTTTTCTGTCTACAGGTGAATTATCTCGGCGACCTCATCATACCATTTCTAAAATTCTTCGAGATTCAGAGCTATTCATCCATATTTAATGTGTGACAGGGTTTCTTTCCATTCCGAAAACTTCCATCAGCTTCAATCTATTCTTTACCGTATTTCATTAACTGATGTTTTTCTGTCTACAGGTGAATTATCTCGGCGACCTCATCATACCATTTCTAAAATTCTTCGAGATTCAGAGCTATTCATCCATATTTAATGTGTGACAGGGTTTCTTTCCATTCCGAAAACTTCCATCAGCTTCAATCTATTCTTTACCCTTACGGGATTATGACTATTAATATTATTATTCAGTTAATATAGATACATATTTCTATATTGTGAAACTATTTTGCAGTGTGCTTATAGAAAGGCAACAAAAAAAATGAAAAATAAATCATTGGGCTTAATTTTTAGTCACTTATACATATATATTCACAATACAAATAGTTCTTTGATTTTCTTTGTGGTACGACCAAGGATAAATTAGCTCTTGAAGGTATCTCCGATTGTGAACGATGTGTATGGTCCATTCGGGGTTGCATCCAGAGACGTTTCGGTTTTCAGTCACTAGCTTTACCACTCGATCAACAGGTCCGACATGAGGAGGAAGAAATTCCTTGACCGTTACTTATATGGGAATTTTTTGTGTGAGACTGTGTCAGTTCTGAAAGCAAGGAACCACGGTTTTTACGCATATAAGATCCAGCATTATCGCCTGAAGATGAGGAAGTGTTTCAGAAGGTGACGATTAGTGGCTGGTTGTGCTAATCGGTTTTTGAGGTGGAAAGCTGTCACTTCAGTTCTTGTAGGGTTAGGGCACAACTCCAATTTCTCTAATAGTCATCAAGTACTCTACGGCCTTGTGTGAGCACATTTTCTTCCTCCTCTAGGTGCTTGCTTTGATACGCAATGGCAGCAGAATGAGAAAATCATTTGAAGTTGTTTTCGGTGAAAATCTTAACAAGAACTGGCAATAAGAACTGATAATAAGTTTTCGCAAAGGTGATTTCTTATGTTTGATTTGCGGCAATATTATTGCCAATGTGCGAAAGTTTCAACTGTGATAACGACGTTTTCTTCCCGAGTGAGCTTCATACAAGGAAATGTCACTGTGGCAAACCTGCTTTTGCGCCGTGCTCGGACTATCTGTTCGAATGTTTCTACAATCAGTATCGTCCAAGAGAACGCGAAAAATAGTTCTGAAGAATAAACATATGAATAAAATAGATGAGTTCACAATATCAATTGTCAAAATGAATTGGCAATAAGAATCGGCAATAGGAATTGGAAATAATTTATATAAGAACTGTCAGTTTGAATTGACAGTATGAACTGACAATATGAATTGACTATAAGAATTGACACTTAGGATTAAGAAAAAAAAATTGACATTAAGAACTGACAATAAGAATTTACAGTATGAATTAGCAAAGTGAACTGACAATATGAACTGACAATAAGAACTGACAGTAAGGATTGATATAAGAATGAAATACCAGAAAGGGAATTTAGAAACACTGTTTCCGTCTGCCTACTGTAAACTCATATGTAATAAATGTGTGACTTCGCACGGGAGTGGGTAGGTTTACAGCTAAAGAGTGAGGATGGGTCTTCTGTGAAAATGCTGAGAGAGAATGTGGGGAAGAAGAGACAATGATGCATCTTTCATACTGACAATTGTTATTGTTAAGTTAATGTTATTTTGTAGTAACCTTAAGAGATGAATTGACAGAGACAATTGACAGTAAAAATTCACAATAAAATCCCAGAAAGAGGTGGCATGTTATAAAACGATTATAAACATTGACTATAAAATACGTGCTGAAAATCTAAAAGTATCATAATGAATCATGGACGCGAATATTCTGATGGTGAAACATGTTAAAACTTTTTTCATATAGTGATGGAAAAACACGAAAATGGTAAACAGCTTCATCTCAAGCCCTAGGCACAGTATTACTGCAGAGGAATGTTGCATATGAAATGGAAAAAATGTCTGTTAAGAAATTGTATATGCATTTATGTGTACATAATCTTTTTATTGCGGGGAAATACATTTAGATCATGAAGATAATAATATTAATAAGTTAATGTGAGTATCGACTCAATAAGACAACACAAAATGGTGATGCAATGGTTAATATAATCCACTCGCGTTCTGAAGGTTCGAGATTGATCTGCTTGTATATCGGAAAGCGCAATGACCCAGATTTCAAGACAGGAAGCTGAGCCAAAACCGGATCGACTCCGTGTGACGAATTAACAATCGTGGCCTGGAACACCAGCGAACCTGAGTGTGATTTTCAGGGGATTTCTCACGCTCGTTAGAGCAAATGCTGGGCTAGTCCCTTAATTCCACCTCAGAAAATACAATACACACACAGTTAAAGTAGGATAGCACAAAGAATCAAGTTCACACTGTTCAATGACAAATGGCACACTTGATTTCCTTCCTTTATGTGACCTTGAATGTGGCGTCACAAAGGACATCTGACACAAAGTTAAAATAAAATTTGCCATACCCCGAAAAAGCGGACCCAATGATAGACGATATAAGGGCAATGGAAAAGAAAGAGACTCCTGGAGAATCGCTGTTTGGATCCTAATCATCTGGATCTAGATTTACGGGGTTTCACCAAATGATTCCAAGCTAAGGTCAAGCTGGTTCTTTCAATCAGACTGTGACTGGATTCACCCCCTACCCTTGTCCAAAGTCCATACTCTACCGAACGAAATATTAACTTGTGTGGAATTACAGTCGTATTTCATTTAAATGAAATATGACAGATAGATGCTATTACTTTAGCAAAAGATACATAAATAAATACCGGTACGTAGAAATGAGGCATAACATTGGCATAAACAAGTTTCTTTCTCTTTTTTCCCTTTTTTATCCTTATCGTGTACTTACACTTACTTGGTGGTTGCAATCGCTTTGGCAATGCTAATGTCACATGGTCGGGGGATGCTCCTCCTTTCTCCACCCCTGTAGATTTCCTCCCCCTCCCCATCTCCCCCCTCTGGGACCGAATTTGTATACTCAGCTATGCGTATGTGGTGTTATCCATGTGAAAGTGTGTGAACGTTTTGTAACTGCTTGCGAATCGTGAAACTTGAGGCAGGATGTTGGTAGCTTGCCGGTATTCACTAAGTGTGATGTGGGAAACCGCCTAAAGATCACTTCCACGCTGGCCAGCACATCGACCCCAGTCGTCAGTTCAACAGGAGGATTCGATATGGGGCCGGAGCATCTACCTAAATCAGATAAACGGCGTACTGAAACGCGGGGCTATGTGGGCATGTAAACAAGTTCTTTTATAATTACGATTAATGCTTGAGTCAGACATGAATGTTCAAGAAGACTGCTCCTAATTCTTAAAATGAGGATAGTCACATTTGTGGGAGGGGTCACAGCGGAAACAATATTTTCGTAGTGTCGTTCTGTGGAAGTAGGCGCGGAAAAGCGGCTGCACGGGAGCGTGGGAAAAGATGTGCCCGACGACAGTCCGAGAATGATAACAACCTGCGGTTATCTTATGACAAGTCAGTCTGCAAGTCGTGGAGAGGCGTGTGTTGCCAAACCTTTCTTTGTCAGACTTAAGTAAAAGGGCAGGCAGATATTACGACTTATCTTTTGTCGATAGCTGTAGATAGGATTGGCATTGATTTTGTATCACAGCTAAATTAGCACCAGTGTTTCCTGAGCAAACTAAACATTGCAATGTTTAAAACATTGGGCTGTAATAAGAGAGAAACGAGCGTCAAGTGCCTGTTTGATCGTCCTGAGAAAGTTTTTTTGTGAAAGCTGTGAATCACTGCAGGTCAGAGCCAGAACCGTGTCTTAAAGCGGTGGCCTGTCATTCTGATGTCTAATCACACAGTCTGGGTACATGTAGCTCCAAGAAATTTGCTCTGAAACTCATACACAAGAAGGTAATCCGAATCATAAACAACGCTCCACGATACAAACGCACCGTGAAGACATACAGTTAATAGCTCTCACGATAACTTCTGTCAGGTACCCCGAATACTTCCCACGAACTCGAGACAATTCATTAACCTCTTCATTCCAAGCCTGAAGAATTGCGATCACGAACACAGATGGAAACATATCAGGCCAAAAGCACTCTTTCGTAAGGGTGATTGACCAGCTATGGCAAGTTAAACGCAAGAGCACAGGCAACCTGACCTCAGAAAGCCCCTGTATGTCAAACAGTCTGGAAATCGGAAATTTGTGGTAAGTTATGGGACCAAATTGCTGAGGTCATCGGTCCCTAGACTTACACACTACTTAATCTAACTTAAACTAAGCTACGCTAAGGACAACACACACACCCATGACCGAGGTGGGATTCGAACCTCCGACGGGGACAAGGCGAACCGTGATAAGGCGCCCCTGACCGTGTAGCAACCCCGCACGGAGTCAACCAGTCTGAGTGGTCATGCCAACTAATCTTACTTAGCCTAACATTAGGCTGCCACAGGAAAGCTGACAACACGTTAATCACGAACAAAGCCCACAGGATAATCTACACTGACTGACCCTTACTACAATCAAATAGATCTCCCTGGTGATGACTTGGAGTTGTTGCAGGATGGAGAACACTGCGGTTGGCCCACGAGGCGTCGACGGTGTCCACAACGAAGGTAATAAGCAAGAAAGTTTCAAATCCTCGTACACTCCGCTGCAGAGCGAAAATTCAGTCTGGAAACAATCCCCCAGAATATAGCTGGCCCAGTCTCCATAATATCTGTTGTTTCAAGAACCCTGATCACTGTCTCGTCGATTGGCCAAAATGGAAATGAAACTTTGGTAATACCTGATGGGCATGATGCGCTGTTATGTTTCCTGGAAGGAAAAATCATAAATTTACGACTACTGGTATCAGTATACATACGACAGTAATGTTTATCTTATGCAGCGACTGATTGCATATGGCAGGGTCCTTCTTGCTGCGGTGTTTAACTGAATAATATTAATGTCTGAAAATGACTCGAGCAATAGATTCGTAAACCGACAGAATAAAATGGTCTGAATACGTAACGATTTTAATTTTCACCCAGTCAGAGAAGACTGTGAAAGGTGGTACTTAGTAACCTTAGTTAAATACATTCTTTCATTCAGTGATGCTTTCATTACTGAATTAATTACACTATAATATATATTCTTCAATAATGTACACTTATAGATAATACAACAACACGTTGCATGTTTATTGTTGTGATACCACGGTACCTTCATCTTGTGTTCCACATGGCTGCAATTAATACAGATATTTTTGCAATGTAATATTTAGTCAAGGAGTAAGTTAGCAAATAGTCTCGATAAACTCTAATATGAAGTGGTCTCAAAAAATGGCCGCTATTCTTTATATGATTTCCGAAGTCAGCAAGGAGAAGGAAAATGTCTACAACGATGTTTGAACTCAAGAATATAACTCGGCGAGCTGGCACAGATACGGAACTTGGGAAAGATTCTGTAAATGAAACGATACAGCCATTATGGAAATTCAAATGCGTACCACAACTGAAGCATTTTCTGTGTTCTTGAAAAGGTACATATTTCTCTGTCATTTCTGCATGTTCATTTATTTTCCTCGTCTTTCGGTTCAGAATTGAACCTACACTTTGTACCCTGAGACACCTCACTACCCGTGAAGCCATTTTCTGGGACTGGTTTCGCTGTGGTTCTCTTAAGAACTTCCTTTGTTGAGGCTCAAACACAAATACCAGTGAGGCATATAACGACCTTTCCTAGTGTCATAACACACTGGAGATCCAAGGAAACTGGTACACCTGCCTAACATCGTGTAGGGCCCTCGAGAGCACGCAGAAGTGCCGCAACACCATATGGCATGGACTCGGCTAATGTCTGAAGTAGTACTGGAGGGAACTAAGACCATGAATCCCGCAGGGCTGTCTATAAATCCGTAAGAGTATGAGGGGGTGGGGATATCTTCTGAGCAGCCCGTTCCAAGGCATCCCAGATATGATCAAGAATGTTCATGTCTAGGGAGTTTAGTGGCCAGCGGAAGTGCTCAGCTCAGAAGAGTTTTTCTGGAGCCATTCTACAGCAATTCTGGAAGTTTGGGGTATCACATTGTTCCGCTAGAATTGCCCAAGCCCGTCGGAATGCAGAATAAGCATGAAAAGAAGCACATGATCAGACAGGATGCTTACCTGTCGGAGTCGTATCTAGACATGTCAGGGGTCCCATGGCACTCCAACTTCACACGCCCCACGTCACTACAGAGCCTCTACCTGCTTGAACAGTCCCCTGCTGATATGCAGCGTCCATGGATTCATGAGGTTGTCTCCATACCCGTACACGTCCATCCGTTCGATACAATTTGAAACGAGACTCGTCTGACCAGGCAACATGTTTCCAGTCATCAACAGACCAATTTCGGTGTGGACGGGCCCAGGTGAGACGTAAAGCTTTGTGTGGTGGAGTCCTCAAGAGTACACGAGTAGGCCTTCGGTTCCGAAAGCCGATATCGATGACATTTCGTTAAATGGTTCGCACGCTGAGATTCATTGGTGGTCCAGCATTGAAATCTGCAACAATTTGAGGAAGGGTTGAACTTCCGTCACGTTGAACGAATCTCTTCAGTCGTCGTTGGTCTCATTCTGGCAGGATCTTTCTCCGGCAGCTGTGATGTCGGAGATTAGATGTTTTACCGAATTCCTGACATTGACGATACATCCGTGAAATGGTCGCAGGGGACAATACCCACTTCATCGCTACCTCGGCGATGGTGTGTCCCATCGCTCGTGCGCTGACTATAACACCACGTTCAAACTCATTTATATCTTGTTAACCTGCTATTGTAGCAGCAGTAACCCATGTAACAACTGCGCCAGACACTTGTTGTCTTATACAGGCGTTGCCAACTGTAGCGCCGTATTCTGCCTTTATACATACCTCTGTATTTGAATACGCATGTTTATATCAGTTTCTTTAGCGCTTCAGTGTATCTGCGTCCGTTCGGCATCAAAGCGCATTACCTGTAGCTCTCCATAAAGAGTACTAAAAGCTCCTCATACTTTGACTTGTACTACTTCAAATTTTCTAATACTGTTATAGGCGCCGTCAGGTTTATTTTATTGACGTAAAATGCCAATGCATTTATTATTCCTCAAAATATTATGCTCGAACTCTAAAAAGGAACGATTCTGTGAGCGTTTGAAGCCGAGCGTGCACGGCACGCCTCGGCGTTAGAGAAGCGGTTGCCACTCGTTCTTATGGAAGCTACCACCGCTGTCTATACCGATTTGACTAAATCTGATTTGCTGTAGCGTTTTTGGACGGTTTTACTCGTTCGGATGTATGCACCAAAAGTAACATCCATCCCAAAGCGAAATTGTCAACATTGCTTAAAATTTGGCCGTATGTCTGTTCAATGTAGGCCATACTGCATTAATGCAAGTGGCAAATGCCCTTCAAATCGAAATCGATGAAATGCTCCGCTTCTGTGAAGATGGAGAAGCCAGCGGTGACGCGCTCGGTGACGAAAAGGGCTTTGAGGACGAAAATGAGGGGTTATCAGGTCAAAATAGCAGAAAGCGACCATCCACTAGCCGGGGTGATATCCCGTAAGTTTCAACTTTCGACCCTTTTAGGATATGACAAATAATTGTCAAACTTTATTAAAATCGTATTTTTCGGCACGGTTGCCGTCTCCCACGCTACAATCTTCATCCGATTTGAATGATTTTTGCTCTTCCTTGAAGCAAACTGAATTCTCTTCAGTTCTTCGAAGCCGACTTTTTTAATGTTGATATTTAATATCTTTATGGAAAAAAGAGGGGTCCAAAAGTATCTATAATTTCGCCAATTTATTTATTTATTTATTTTCAAATCCCTGCGATGAACTAAAATTCCACCTGTAAGAATCAGGCTGATATGTTAATTTCATGTTTCAGATAACCACAACCGGCGTTACTGCGACAGCTGTCGATCTACCTCCTTTCATATCTGCCTCGGGAAAATCCCAGTTACACAGTGTAGATATTACTATTTCCCCATAAAAACTTCAGTGTATTCTCTGTTCATTGCAGCAAACCCCATTTTTCTACTACACCCAGTACGGAGAAAAAAAATCCTGAATTGAGTAACATATTCTTCTGTCACCCTGTCCTTACCCCTGAAGTTAACAGAGTAACGGTGGGCAATCAGAAAGTGACACTTGACAGAAAAGAGTAGCGTAAGAACAAGTACGTTTGGGAACACAAACAAGGCAGAAATATGTGTCCGCATTAGAAGCGCCATTCGGTGTACATCTAGCCGCTGGTGTTATCAGCGTAATGTCGCAGCAGGGGGATTCCTTGGCTTCCCTAACCAGACGTTGTTCGCTGTTTCTCTTCCTTTAAGTGGAGGTAGTGCGCCTGACTGGCTGGTATCTCGCCATTAGATCTGGGTAAGATAATGGATAATGCAACAAGGGAGGAGCGATACCTCGATATTCACTGAAGAGCCAAAGAAACTGGACTAGGCATGCGTATTCAGAAATATGTAAACAGGTGCAATACGGCGCTGCGGTGGGCAACGCCTATATAAGGCAACAAGTGTCTGGCACAGTTGTTAGATCTATTACAGCTGCTACAGTGGCAGATTATCAAGATGTAAGTGAGTTTGAGCGAGGTGTTATAGTCGGCGCACTAGCGATAGAACACAGCATCTCCGAGGTAGCGATAAAATGGGGATTATCCCGTACGACCATTTCACGAGTGTACCGTGAATATCAGGAATCCAGTAAAACAGTAAAACATCAAATCTCCGACATCACTGTGGCTGGAAAAAGATCCTGCAAGAAAGGGACCAACGACGATTGAAAAGAAGTGCAGCCCTTCCGCAGATTTCAATGCTGGGCCATCAACAAGTCTCAGAATACGAACTATTCAACGGAACATCATCGATATAGGCTTTCGGAGTCGCAAGTCCACTCGTGTGCCCTTGATGACTGTATGACACAAAGTTGTACGCCTCGCTCGGGCCCAACAGCACCGACATTGGACTGTTCATGACTGGGTAAATGTTGCCTGATAGGACGAGTCTCGTTTCAAATTGTATCGAATGGACGGATGTGTATGGGTATGGAGACAACCTCATGAATCTATGGACCCTGCATGTCAGCAGAGCTGTTCGAGCTGGCGGAGGCTCTGTAATGGTGTATGGTGTGTGCAGTTGGAGTGATATGGGACCCCTGATACGTCTATATACGACTCTGAGAGGTGGCACGTACGTAAGCATCCTGTCTGATCACCTGCATCCATACATGTCCATTTTGCAATCCGATGGACTTGTAAAATTCCAGCAGGACAATGCGACACCCCCCCCCCACATCCAGAGTTGCTACAGAGTGTCTTCAGGAACACGTCTCTGAGTTTAAGCACTTCCGGTGGCCACCAAACTCCCCAGATATGAACATTATTGAGTATATCTGGGATGCCTTGCAACGTGCTGTTCAGAAGAATCTCCAACCCCTCGTAATCTTAACGGATTTATGTACAGCCCTACAGGATTTATGTACAGCCCTACAGGATTCATGGTGTCAGTTCCTTCTGTACTTCAGACACTAATCGAGTCCATGCCATGTCGTCTTGTGGCACTTCTGCGTGCATATGGGGCGCTTTGACTCATCATTGTATAATGGCTTTATAAGAACAGTAACGTAGGGGGAGGATGCCTATATCGGACCACTTCTTTATTGTGAATCTAACTGAAACAAAATTACTATATTACAATTTTTTTTCAGGCGCCTTTCGCCTTTTTCTTGGCTGGCTCTGAACACTATGCGACTTAACTTCTGAGGTCATCAGTCGCCTAGAACTTAGAACCAGTTAAACCTAACTAACCTAAGGACATCACACACATCCATGCCCGAGGCAGGATTCATACCTGCGACCGTAGCGATCGCCTGGCTCCAGACTGTAGCGCCTAAAACCGCACGGCCACTCAGGCCGGCGCCTTTTTCTTGCTCTAAGACATCTTCATTGGGATCTATAACGATACAGTTTTGTTATTTTTAGATTATCAGACAGTTCACGGCTGCGTTTTGTCTCATCTGGTCTGGAGGTTGCACTACCACTTTATTTCCGACACATAAGCACAATTTTCTATTCCGAACTTTTTCACACTATTCACCATGTTTCTCCTTCAAAATAGCTCTGAGCACTATGGGACTTAACTTCTGAGGTCATCAGTCCTCTAGAACTTAGAACTACTTAAACCTAACTAACCTAAGGAGATCACACACATCCATGCCCGAGGCAGGATTCGAACCTGCGACCGTAGCGGTCGCGCGGTTACAGACTGCAGCGCCCAGAACCGCTCGGCCACCGCGGCCGGCGTTTCTCCTTCTGTTTTTGTGGTGTACTATTATTCTTTTGCCAGAGTTCGAACAAACAGCTATATCGAGTGTTTCTCTTACCACATTGTAAGTCTTTTTTGTGGTGTACTGTTATTCTTTTGCCAGCGTTCGAACATATAGCGGTATCGAGTGTTTCTGTTTCCACATTGTAAGTCTTGTAATTGAAACCAATTACTTTATTTATTCTAAGTGCAACTCTTTCTGGTTATGTTTTAATGTTAATAGACTGAAGGAAAGCAATATGTCTGGACCTTGCCTACCAGTCTGTCATATGGTAGGAGTGAAATGATTAATAAAGGTGTCAACATCAAAGTCGTATTTTTGTCCTTTTGCAGAAACTACCGGTGTATAAGTTTCTTTTGGTATGTATTCATGTTTGTGAATCTCAGACAATTATACACACTACTTGACATCATAGTGAGTGTGAAAACGAAAAGACTCACGTGGTATGCACACACGAGGAGGAGAGGAGAGAACACGTTAATAAAGGCAGTGATGGATGGAAAAGCCGAAGGAACGAGACCACTAGGAAAGCCGAGAACGAGGTAGATGGTTAATACCGTGGGAGACGTACAGGTACTGGGCCAGGAAGATGAAGATACAGCTGACAGAATGGTGTGGAAAGCTGGACTGAGTAACGCCAAGCACTGGCTGCGGTTTGTGTGGCCAGTATAAGTAAGTAAGTAAGTTATAAGCAAGTAAGTAAGTAAGTGATTTTTGAATCTACATTTGTGCTCAGCAACCCATTGTTATATGTTTGGTGGGTAATACATACTGTATCAGTATCATTTTCCTTCGCTTTGTGTTCTGAAAATGATTGGTCCTGAAGAGAAAAGACTGTCAGTTCTTTTCAGAACGTGATAGATAGAGCTGTCCTCAAGATGAAAGTTTGTTTGGTCACTGCAGTGCTTCACTAGCCACAGTCCCACTGCATGTGGTGGGCTCTGGCCATCTTCCTACTTTTGAACTATCTCACCCAGTTACTTATTCGGGTATCTAGATAATTATTGGGCTTCCAAACCATGCTGCAGCTCCGGCTTTTTCCATGTCGACAAACCTTTGTCAGAAATGAAAGAAGGGATGAGAGGCAACAGAAATCCCAGGAACAATCTCTGACTCTCTGATCTTTGGAGATGCAGTCCAATACTTAGCCACTCATCGACTGAGCTATGTCTACTCCCATGTCTGTTTCTGTAGCCTTATTCTCATTAAGCGAGATGTGTCAGAGGAGGTAATACTTGTACAGTTCTAGAGGCAGTTTGGGCGTTGTGCTCACAGAATGCTGAGCATGCATCGTTCAGTGGGACACAGGGATTTTCTTAAACTACAGCTACTGAAGTTTTTTGAACTATTTCTTGACACTCTGGCGCTAAAAAACAAACTGGTGACGAATCTTCTCCTTCGCTACTCTTAAATTCAGTGTCGTGAAATGACTAATTTGACGAACAAAACCGACGTAAGGGAAACATGGGAAGTCAGAATGCGTCACCCTTCATACAGCGTGGCCAAAAGACCGTACCGCTTGGTCAAAACAAGATATATCAAGTACATATTCGGCGTATCGGTATGTGGACCGTCGTGCCTTACACAGAGATCTGTGTGTCTCTGTGTCCCGTTCGACGACTTGCAAAGTGTCTCCGTAGTTACGATGCAAAAGGCTTCCTCAATATGTTCGTGCAATTTTTCATTAGTCTTGTAACGCTGACCCACATGGACCTAATTATTCCTCGTAATGAGTTGTTGGCGTGGTAAGGTTTAATTTTTTGTAGAGTATTAAGGTGCATCCCCGTGTCATCGCAGAATCCTATACTACAGAACTCCAAATTGCATTATAGTCTACTTTCAATTGGTAGAGCCATCAAGCATGTCTCTCTGTGACATGACAGTCGTCATATGACAAAGACATAAATTATATAGTCAACATGAAAACAATTGAGGATCTATGCAGATGTGTAGCAGCCGCGCTGTACTTATTGAATGAAGCTGGGGGCAACGAACAGAAATCTTTTCGTCTCGCACCTGATGCGACCGGAAGTTCAGTCTCGTCCCTGAAGAGCAGCGACCCGCAGCGCTTGGTTAACTTGCCAATTGAGAGCAGTTCTTGCATATGAATGGATGCTACGACGTTCACATTGAGAGGCAGTCGCTGTAGCCGTCGACAGAAGAGGCCCCACGTCTTTTCGCTGAATGAACTGGCTAGACTCCGCAGCACATCATGTGTCAACATCGTGTGTCAGTGCCGTGTGATGATAAGAGACACCGTGCGATTTGTGCTAGCACATCTAAATAGGTCCTCAATTGTTTTTGTGTCAATAATTTCCGTCGTCGCCTTCAGCGACTGATATTTGTAGGATGGAGGTGAGGGCCAAATAGGGTGTATGAATTGGCAGGTATGGGAGTGGGCGTGGGTTGTCGTTGGGCTGGGATGTGTGGTTGGTTAGTGGGGTCTTGAAGAGCAAGCAGCAATGGATATATTATGGTGGTCAGGAGGCTGCCAAAGGTATTGGGGCGATGATATAAGTAGGCGATATAGATTCAAGGGCTATAGCTGGCAGGACAGGTGAATGTCAGGGTGCAGTTCTGGTACAGGAGGAATCAGACTGCTGAAGTTTCCTTGGAATAGAGAATGAAAGGTATGGAGGCGGAGGAAGGGCCGACATGGCTGGTGCGGGCACAGCTGGTGCCTAAGTTTGTGGAGGGTTTTGTACCTCAAGTTTACAGGATGTACAGCATTTGTGCGAAAGTTGGAGGATCTTTTGAAGGGAGAGCAGTTTCATCAGTGGTAGAAATTGTATTTGAGATCAGGAATAACAGGTACAAGAAAAGGTACAGCGTGCATAACGTTCCAGATCTTGTAAGAAATGGTAATACACTCCTGGAAATGGAAAAAAGAACACATTGACACCGGTGTGTCAGACCCACCATACTTGCTCCGGACACTGCGAGAGGGCTGTACAAGCAATGATCACACGCACGGCACAGCGGACACACCAGGAACCGCGGTGTTGGCCGTCGAATGGCGCTAGCTGCGCAGCATTTGTGCACCGCCGCCGTCAGTGTCAGCCAGTTTGCCGTGGCATACGGAGCTCCATCGCAGTCTTTAACACTGGTAGCATGCCGCGACAGCGTGGACGTGAACCGTATGTGCAGTTGACGGACTTTGAGCGAGGGCGTATAGTGGGCATGCGGGAGGCCGGGTGGACGTACCGCCGAATTGCTCAACACGTGGGGCGTGAGGTCTCCACAGTACATCGATGTTGTCGCCAGTAGTCGGCGGAAGGTGCACGTGCCCATCGACCTGGGACCGGACCGCAACGACGCACGGATGCACGCCAAGACCGTAGGATCCTACGCAGTGCCGTAGGGGACTGCACCGCCACTTCCCAGCAAATTAGGGACACTGTTGCTCCTGGGGTATCGGCGAGGACCATTCGCAACCGTCTCCATGAAGCTGGGCTACGGTCCCGCACACCGTTAGGCCGTCTTCCGCTCACGCCCCAACATCGTGCAGCCCGCCTCCAGTGGTGTCGCGACAGGCGTGAATGGAGGGACGAATGGAGACGTGTCGTCTTCAGCGATGAGAGTCGCTTCTGCCTTGGTGCCAATGATGGTCGTATGCGTGTTTGGCGCCGTGCAGGTGAGCGCCACAATCAGGACTGCATACGACCGAGGCACACAGGGCCAACACCCGGCATCATGGTGTGGGGAGCGATCTCCTACACTGGCCGTACACCACTGGTGATCGTCGAGGGGACACTGAATAGTGCACGGTACATCCAAACCGTCATCGAACCCATCGTTCTACCATTCCTAGACCGGCAAGGGAACTTGCTGTTCCAACAGGACAATGCACGTCCGCATGTATCCCGTGCCACCCAACGTGCTCTAGAAGGTGTAAGTCAACTACCCTGGCCAGCAAGATCTCCGGATCTGTCCCCCATTGAGCATGTTTGGGACTGGATGAAGCGTCGTCTCACGCGGTCTGCACGTCCAGCACGAACGCTGGTCCAACTGAGGCGCCAGGTGGAAATGGCATGGCAAGCCGTTCCACAGCACTACATCCAGCATCTCTACGATCGTCTCCATGAGAGAATAGCTGCCTGCATTGCTGCGAAAGGTGGATATACACTGTACTAGTGCCGACATTGTGCGTGCTCTGTTGCCTGTGTCTATGTGCCTGCGGCTCTGTCAGTGTGATCATGTGATGTATCTGACCCCAGGAATGTGTCAATAAAGTTTCCCCTTCCTGGGACAATGAATTCACGGTGTTCTTATTTCAATTTCCAGGAGTGTATTTTGAGTGAACACAATTCCAAGCTATGTTGATGGAGCAGATTAGCTGTGCTCCTCCAAAGGAATTGTCCTAGAATTCGCTTTCGCCTATTTAGGGAAATAACGGAAAAAGTAGGTCTTGGTGCCAAACTGTGTTTTGAACCACCATCTTACCACAGCATCGTCTTGCATAGCAGGTTTTTGTAACTATAGAAGATGGTTGAAAGATGGAATACCCATGTAAGGCCAGTTTGTAATTTTGCTAATTTCACTTGATATCAGTTAATTTCGTCTGTCCAGTCCATCTGACGGCATTCGTTTTAAGGGGGTATGTAACGGAAAACGTAAACATTTATTTAAAAAATCAAACAGCCATATTTATTAATGCACAAATCTAAAATCTTGCATGTTTAAAGCAAAAGAGCTCTGTTTTGACAGAAAAATATAACAACATATGCAGGATTTATATTTTGCTAGAAAATAGAATTTTTAATTTTTTATTGTCTTTTTTATAAAAAGCCGTAGCTCAAATTCTAATCGTGCAGTTAATCTGAAAATTTTATTGTAGTTGTCTGAGAAGGTTATAAGACCACTGAAATACAGTTATTAATTTATGGTACAAATTGTATCATTAACAGAGTTTTTAATTTTGCACATCCAAAATTAACTGATTTTCTTACATACAATCGTCTAAAAATCAGAATGTATTTGCAGGATTTCATATTTTTTAGTTCCAGGGAGACAGCAACACGTTGTGAACAGTTTCTGAAAATTTTATAGCATTAGCGCATTTACCTTTTCAGAAAAGACTTCTAATAACGTAGAAAATGTAAAACAGAGAAAATGATGTATAAAGATTTTCTTCTCATACTTCTATATGTAATAAGCTTACCTCAATTTTAAAACCCTCCATACTGATACTCCTCATCTTCTAGCTTTCTACTCTCTCCTCTTCAAACCTGCCTGGCCTGTATTTGCAGGTAAGACACTGATCCGTTAGCTTTCTTGACCCTGCTCTTATTGATCGTGTAAAATGCTTTTGTTGTAAATGCACCAGGGTCTATATTATCTCTCTTCAGCACTTCAACTCTGCATTATTTCCGATATTTTAACGTAAAACTGCATCATAGACACCTACTTTGAGTACCTCAAGTTCACAGAATGTGCTTTTTGAGCATCCAAACCAAATTAAATTACTGAGACTTTCATTTGGATTTTGTGTCTTTCCATGAAGACACAATCCTCAATAAATCAGGGTTTGCAAGAAACCTGAATGTGGGTTTAATTGCATTCATAACAGGTTCTGGTAATGAGTGTTTATGTGTATACATCTCATTTATGTTTTGAACTTACACCAATCATCTTTTGGACACAAATTATGCATTGGTGTCTGTCAAGTGGACGGTTTGTGAAAAAAAAATGCCCACACAGCATGCCTCGTTGCCTCGAAATTATGTGTGTTTTTCCTGATAGCTCTCCTGTGGAGTCTCTGAAGAGAATCAATTGCTTTCAGAGTAAGCCTGCCTTTTCCTCCTAATGGTTTTCCATCCTCAAGTACTTCAACTTTCTTCCCTTTCAGCAAGCGACGAAGCCAACCACTAAGCCTCTTTTAGATGTGGCCAACGCATTCCAACTTTTCTATTGTTGTATTGTATGAATTTTTGTCTGTTACAGCTTGGAACAAACAGGAGTCCCGATCACCAAAGTATTTAGTACATCTAACACCATACTGGTCCTCACATCTGGAGAACATCCTCACAACCGCAGCAGTCTCCAGCCGATATAATTTTTAGAGCATGCTTCTGCATGTTTTTCTTGCTACGGTTTCTCACTGTCTCCATTGTTGGACATCTTCCTTGTTGCAAACTGGTGGCAATATTTAGACATAATTTCTACACCTAAAACTTTACCTGAGTCAATACCAATAACAGATGCAACTCCATACAGAGATGTGTGACCCCTTTCCATCCAGGTCCCATCAACAGACACACATAGGCCATTAACATTGGTAGGAGACTCACTGTCATGAATATCTACTCCAGGATCTATTTCTTTTTAGTTTATTTTCACCAATTCCTCCACTACTTTCTTCATAGAAACGTTGGCAGTATCGTATACAGCATCAGACATTTCTTTATTTATTTTTTCAAACCTAGCACAAGGTGGAAGCATGTATGGAAAATCACACAATTAATTACCTCCTACCCTGCCCTGTACAAGGCATCTCAGAGCATATGCTAACCTAAAATTGCTTTCAGAGGCACTAGTGTCAGTTTTTTTGGAAGAGGAAAACGCAAATTCATTGCCACGCGAATTACGAATTAGTTTGAAATCACAAGCTGTTCCCACTCTTCTTTCTTCAACAACAATTATGCATTCTGTATTTTTACAGCTAACGCATTAATATGAAAACTTTATAGCCTCGCAGAGAAGCTCTAAATCAGTAAGTCTGAATCCAGTGGTATCCATATCAACATCATTCACGCACCTGTGCAATTCTCCTATCCCAAGTTTCGATGCTGAAGCTGTGAGCTTATGTTCTTTATTTTGAGCTGCTTACTCTTTTTTTGTTGGTAAACCGATTTCCGTGAAACACCCGCTACTTAAACACCATTTTTCTACCACCCATTATGCATAAATCTTGACTTCCACGTCAACATTCAACATTCCACCTGCTAAAATGTGTTAGTATTGTTAAAACGTAAATAAACCACATGCAAGGAAGTTTTCAGGCAAAGATGTAGATGTCAGCCAAAGAGATCTAAAGAAAATAGCCTTCACACTGCCAACACTTCCGCTGAAGCAAGCATTTTCCCAAATGTGGGAAAAGGTGGGAGTGGTCGCCAGTGCAGAGTTCATCAGTTTAACAATTTAAAGGCATTTCTAAAGCTGCTATGAATACAAAATTCACACACAACATTAATTAAACTGTGTAGATAAAGAAACTTATATTTTTGAAAAATCGATTTTTTGGACCAGAATCCATTCATTACATTCCCCCTTAGGCGTTGTCGCGGCTGTCCGTCCGTCGCTTTCTGTCATGGTGGACCGGGCGTTCGGAAGAGTGAAGGCGGTTAATGGAGGGAACTCTGTATTCGACCGAGCGAGGTAGCGCAGTGGTTAGACACTGGACTCGCATTCGGGTGGACGACGGTTCAATCCCGCGTCCGGCCATCCTGATTTAGGTTTTCCGTGATTTCCCCAAATCACTCCAGGAAAATGCCGGGATGGTTCCTCTGAAAGGGCACGGCCGACTTCCTTCGCCATCCTTCCCTAGTCCGATGAGACCGATGACCACGCTGTCTGGTCTCCTTCCCCACAACCAACCAACCTCTGTATTCGGTGGGCTCCACGTAGTGTAGGTGAGAGCCACGAGAGGCCAGCAGCTGCCGAAACTGATGAGGTGCCGGCACCGCGTAGTACGGACTGCCGTCGACAGAGGGCAGGCGCGTACTCCTTGCCGCCTACTGCGAATCCTCGGACCGCGTACCAGTGTGATGTAACTCCTGGACGACGCACATTACTACATGCGGGAATAGTAACAATTTTTTTTCTGAAACCTGAATATATGCAACAGAACCGAAGCGGAGGGAACAGTAAAGCCTGCAAAGCGCTGCATATTCATAAAATGGTCTGGCTTTTTCTACTTGGCTCAACTACAACAATTTTTAAAAAGTAGCCTTTTACGTAACCATGTGTTTCAGAGGTCGTTGACTGCGATGGGTTGTCAGCACGGTTTGTGTGCCGGCCGTTGTGGCCGACGGTTCTAGGCGCTACAGTGTGGATCCGCGCGACCGCTACCGTCGCAGGTTCGAATCCTGCTTCGGGCATGGATGTGTGTGATATCGTTAGGTTAGTTAGGTTTAAGTAGTTATAAGTCTAGGGGACTGATGACCTCTGATGTTAAGTCCCATAGTGCTCAGAGCCATTTGAACTTCTTGTCAAGCAACTGCTTGACGACGCACACAAGTGCAAAATGGTTCAAATGGCTCTGAGCTCTATGGGACTTAACTGCTGTGGTCATCAGTCCCCTAGAACTTAGAACCACTTAAACCTAACTAACCTAAGGACATCACAAACACAAGTGCATGTAAAATGGTAAAGATGTTACGAAGCCTAACTAAATTTACGGCAAGTAATGCGAAAATGTCATGGATAGTAAGTGTAAATATTATTTATTTCATTTTATGAAAAAAAATAAAAATGTTTTTTGATAGTGTGCAAGCCAAATGGAGAGCGAGTTGGGAAAACGAAAGGTTATGCGAAAGAGTGAGAATGAAGTACTGGACATAGCTGTTTCTAGATGGTAAAGGAACTCTAGTTAGTAGCCCAAGTACAAAGAAAAATGCAACTGAATTTAAAAAACTGCTTGGTGGCAGTAACTAGTTTATGGTTCAGTTGGCTGGTTATCAAACAGAAAAAAACGACATGGCATGGGGCAACTGACAGTCACCGGGGAAAGTCGCTCAATGAGCAAAAGAGGTACAAAAGAGTTTTTGAAAGAAGATGTAGAAGATAAAAGACGGCAAAGATTTTAATGCTGATGTCTTGTACAATGCTGATGACAACGACTTCCTGTACAAGGTAAAAACTAAAAAAAAACCTCCTCCCGAACAGGCCATCATGGCCCAACGGTACCGACCGGCCGCCGTGTCATCCTCAGACCACAGGCGTCACTGGATGCGGATATTGAGGGGCATGTGGTCAGCACACCGCTCTCCCAGCCGTACGTCAGTTTCCGAGACCGGATCTTTTACAAGGCGTTCTCTTTAAAAATCACAAAGAACCAGAAGGAAGTTCGTGAGTATGGACAACAGAAATAGCGCGCAGCACTAATGGCGTGTGGTAACGCAGCTGGGAGTCAAACTACCGCTCATGGTGGTTGGAAAATCCCAACATTCAACTTGTTTTCAACACAGTGATAGAGATACAATGTCAGTGAATATTGTGCTCAGAGGAAAGTACGGCTGGACAGAAAAATACTATCTCGATGGTTTTATAAAACATTTGCAGCAGCTATGAGAAAACGGCTGAAGAAGTGACTCTAAAATCGAATGGTATACAGACACTCTGTTTTTCCACTCTATGTGGCATCCCTAATTCAGCCCTTGTACCAAGGAATTTTGGAATCAGTGCAACGTCATTATCGACATGCATTTCTTGTCTCCTTGCTGAATAAACGTAAAACTGCTCTGCTGCATCTATGTTGAAAGTGTGGAAAGCAGTCAACTTATGTTGTTATCGAAACAGCAGAGGGATGGGATGAAATGGAGAGCGCTACCATAATGAAGAGGTGGAGAAAAGCGTGGCAGTCCATTCATACACAATTGTAACCAGTACAGATCAACAGCGAAGACCCAGTCAATTCGGAATCATCAACTATTAACACTTCGTACACTGAAATGTTCCACAAGCGTCCAGTATGAGGAGGATAAACTGATGAAGAAGATATTCCTACGTCGATGAATGAGGAAAACTGTGAGATAGACCAAACATCCAGATAAAGAAGTAATCAAAAGTGTGTAGAAAAGCAGTGGTAAAAATGATGACGAAAATACATAAGAGAAGAGAGCACGACGATTTCTCGCACTGCTGAAGCTGCAGACATCATCCTGGAATACATTATCCAACAACCAAGAGCATACAATTCCACTGTAATGGTCGTAATGCGGTTCCGTAAAAAATGTGCCACCATCGCTTGTCATCATTGTGACAACTAAAAATCTGGTCATTTAGTAGAGAAAGATAGTACTTTATGTGTACTCTCTGAGACTAAGTTTTCTTGAAAATAAATAGATCTTTGGATTCAACAGAGTATGGCCCAAATGTGTTTAAATATCGAACAGTCTCAACAATCCGGTACCTACATTAACCCAGCAGCCATATATTCAAGAAATGGCGAATTAGCGAGAGTCTAGTGTACATTCGCTTCAGATATTTCCAGAACAGAACCGTTTAAGCTGTCGTAATTCGTTTTTTACGAAGATGAATTGTGAGGAAGTCTTCTATAAACGGCGAGAGATATTGGCATGAACTTCGCTTTACAAATGGAGCTATGCAAATTATTGCTGCATGTATCGCAGTTCAAACAGAGAGAAATTCAAAAGCGTTTCACTATTAAAAATCCAATTACCAGTTTTAGAGTAATTATGATATTTAGAACTTAGAATTGATCTGTTTTGAACATGAAACTGATAGCTGTCTTATTCAGAAGTTCGTAATTTCATACCCAGGTATGGAAAAACATCACATCCGATAAGGAGGAAACAGACTGTAGAAACTCTGCAGGGTGACAGTTATTGAACTATACGAAAAAAAAAACTATGGAGGATACAGACTTTATCCACACTTTATTCTGCATGACCCGCTGAAGTGTTGGAACACCAATGATGTCGATGACCTCCTGAATGGCTGTTTTCAGCTTAGCAGTGGTCTTGGGGTTATCGCTGTACATCTTGCCTTCAATATAGAACCACAGAAAGGAGTCGCATGTGTTCAGATCCGGAGAATATTACGGCCAATAGAGGCCCATGCCAGTGACCTCTGGGTGCCCCGCAGCCAGAATGCGGTATCCCAAAGTGCTCCTCCAGGACATCAAACACTCTCCTGTTTCGATGGGGTCGAGCTCCGTCTTGCATGAACCACGTCTTGCCGAAATGAGTGTCACTTTGTATAACAGGGACGAAATCATCTTCCAAAACCGTCACGTACCGTTCGGTAGTCGCTGTACCATCAAGTAATATCGCACCGATTATTCTGTGACTGGACATTGCACACCTCACAGTCACTCTTTGAGGGTGAAGTAAGATCACGATCGGGAAATGCGGATTCTCAGTCCTCCAAAAGCGCAAATTTTGCTTATTGATGAACCCACCCAAATGAATGTGGGCTTCGTCGCTAAACCAGACCATAGATGCGTGTACTAATCCCCATCATGTTCTGCAGCCAACCGTGTAGTTTGAACGTCCTAACGCAAACCGTTCAGAAATTATGACGATTTTATTTCATATAGTTCAACAATTGTCACCCCATAAAAAAGGCACAGAGAAAATGTAGCTTTCATTCTCTCCATGTTGTTCACATTTGACACCTGCTGGATGGTTTGAAAAACAACGTCATTCACAAACTAGGAGAAACTAGATATACTGTTTCTTTAGAGATAACGCAGAAGAACTTCAAGACAACAGTAGAGTTGTATACATAATGCAACAATAAAGTAATGAGACTGATTTTCTTTGCAAGATGTGTCAACTCTGCAGGCTTGTGTAGGCACAATATCTTTGGTCTATAAGCTGCTTCTAGTCCAAGCAGCACATCGATGCAACTGTTCAGTCGTGAGTTGTGCTGTAATAAGTTAACACGTGTTTGTGTCTCTTGTCACGGAAATGGAAGCGCACAATATTGTGCAACGGTATACCATTTCTTTTTGCGTTAAATTAGGTGAAAACGCGACGACAACTTACGGTAAGCTTCAGAAGGCTTTTGGAGAGGAGGTTATGTCAAGATCTCAAGTTTTTCGTTGGCATAAAATGTTTAGTGAAGGAAGAACGAATGTTGAAGATGAAGACCACAGTGGACGATCATCAACCTAAAGGACGGATGTCAACTTGGCCAGGGTGCGTGAACTCGTACGATCTGATCGAAGATTATCCGTGAAAATGATTGCAGAAGAACTGAACATCAGTCGAGAAACGGTTCGTCTAATAACAGTTGGATTCTGGATCACGATAATGTGCTACCCCATACTGCTCTGTCAGTACAGCAATTCTTGCCCCAAAACAAATTTCTGTACCACCACAGCCACCTTATTCACCAGATATCGCTCCGTGCGACTTTGTTCTATTTCCAAGAGTCAAAACGGTGGTCAAGGGACGCCATTTTCAAACAACACAAGATGTCCAAAAAGCTGTGACTAGGGTCTTGGAGGATATTACAGAAGATGAGTTCCAGAAATGTTACCATCAATGGCAGAAGCACTGGAAAAGGTGTGTGCAATCAAAAGGGAACTACTTTGAAGGAGACAACACTAAACTTGACTAAAACGGTAAGCAACATTTTTTTTCACATCAGTCTCATTACTTTATTGTGGCACCTCGTATGCATAAGTATTCCGACAGACAGAGTCCAACGAGAATAACGATTCAGTGAAAGTCTGAAAACTGTTATTACAATGCCACTGAAATACTACACAGAGGCTAGGAAATAAGGGTAGCAAACGAAATTGATATCTGGACAGTGGCTCTGTAGTGTCAGATCTACATTGTCCGCATTTTGCGCGCAAACAGCTTTCATCTGTAGCGTATCACTTCACCAGCAAGTACCCAGTGGGACTGAAGAAGATGTGTGGACTATTCTCTCGGTTCTGATGCCACATTACGTCATTTGGTTGTTTCTTCAGAGAGTTGTCTTTAGCGGGAAGTTACCTTTACAAATCATGGAAAGCTGAATGTAAGAAACGCACGTTATTGAGCCTCTGAGACTCTGCACTGGCTAAAATCGTCGGCACACTAATCGTGAAGTCGAACATTGAGCGTGCCAGGTCCAGCGTGATGTTTAATGCTCAGAAACGTTGTGACTTGCGCATAAAGTGTATTTGCATAACACCGGATATTATTGAATATAATCTAATAAACTAATAAGAAAGTATAAGAATTTGTTGGAAAAAGCGAAGTTTAGTTAATATACACTGCTGGCCACCGTAAATGCAACACCAAGAAAGACAAGGGGTAGCACAACAAAATTTATTTTGTAGATAACATGTTGACCAAGTATAAAATGATTACGTTTACAGACGTCTGTGATATGTGGTTCCTGTCAGAATCAGTAGCCAGAGTAGCCACCATTGTTGGAGATCACCGCTGCCACACGTCTCGGCATTGAGTCAAAGAGACGTTGGATGTGTTCCTGGGGTACAGCAGCCCAAGCAGCTTCCTTCCACACGTTGCCAAAGATCATCTGGTGTGGCAGCTGGGGATGTAATCTGGGTCACTCGTTGAGCAACCATGGAATACATGTTTTCTATCGGCGAAAGATCCGGAGAGCGAGCCGGCCAGGGAAGCAATTCAATCTGGTTATTGACGAAGAACCTTTGGACAATGCGTGCCACGTGTGGTCACGCATTATCCTGTTGAAATATGGCTGTGGCCGAGCTCTGAAGGTAAGGAAGGACAACTGGCTCCAGCACCTCGGATATGTAGCGCCGGCTATTTAAAGTACCGGCAATGCGTACTAGAGGCGTGCGAGAGTAATATCCAATACCGCCCCATACCATAATACCCGGTGCAAGACCAGTGTGACGGTGCATAATGCAGCTGTCCAGCATCCTCTCTCCACGGTGTCTCCACACTCGAATCCGACCATCGTGGTGCTGCAGACAGAAGCGTGCCTCGTCAGTAAAGACAACGTCATTCCATTCTGCCGTCCACATCCGTCTGTCATCACACCATTGGCGACGGAGACGTCTGTGGTTCTGCGTCAATGGTAGACGAAGCAATGGACGTCTTGCGGACAGACCACTCTGCTGTAAACGGCGTCGAATGGTACGCGCAGACACTGGATGATGCGTTACAGACGCAATGTGCTGTGCTATGGTTCGGGATGTCACTGAGCGATCCGTCACTGCCATGCGCACAATTTGCCTATCAGCACGTGCAGTGGTGCACCGAGGTGAATGCGATCGACCACGTCGGTCCGTCGTACCCTCCTGCATCCAACGGTCACATATCCGCATTACAGTTGTTTGGTTTCGTCCAACACGACTAGCGATTTCTCTGTATGATAATCCACAATCTCGGTAAGCCACTATCCTTCCTCTGTCGAACTCGGATACTTGATCAAACGATGTTCGCTGTTGTCTACGAGGCATAACTGATCGTCTTGTGAAACAACCACAAGGTAAACACACGTGCCGAACGTACACTCGTCGAAATCGCCAAGCCTTAAATGGCGCTATGAGGTGGCGCCACAGGCGCGCGTGATGTGCGTCTGCGCTGAAATTCTAATCAGTTGCGTATCTCATCGCTGGAAACCCATGGTGTAAATTTCACTTGATTCGGATGCTTCCTTCAGGGTGTTGCATTTGCGGTGGCCAGCAGTGTATGTTGGAATCCAGTGAGACTCGGACCATCAACGTATCACCTCTTAGCCTACAATTCTGCATCTCTACTCGTTACGCGACACCGAATGTGAATAACTCACGACCATAATTTCCATCTTACCATATCCTGAAAGCTCCAGTCGTAACTATATTATAAAATGACATTTAATTATAACAAATTGTACCAAGAACAACGAGTTTTTCATTTAACTTCAGTGTGCCGTTGCCTTGAAACGGCATACTTTCATAATACACAAGGTACACTAATTTCTTAACAGCCAATATAATGTTTCCCGTCATTTTATTACAGTAAATCATACAATTAAAGACAGGTTTTCGAGATACCTCAGTTTGGTGATGCTTAGAAACGGAATATATTTATTTCCATATGGGTTTCAACTGAAACCAGTGGTTTACTTTCAGACACACGTTCAGTATCTGACATACTAGACATTAGTCAGCACGTTCTGAAAGACGGAAGACTTTCCACGCTATGAAGTCAGAAATTCGACACAGTCAACGTTCGCATGCGCGGTCCATGTGCCGACGGCTTGAGCAGATAGCGGAGTGTGAATGTTTGCGTCAGCATTATCGGAGACTACTATCCGTGACTGATCCGTAATTCATTGCAGCAACCTTAATGGATAAAGGTTACACACATTTTCTTACCGAAGTGTTACCAGCTCTCCTACGGGAAGTATCACTCGAAATATGTAGATGTACGTCGTACTGGAACTGCGAGTGCCTGGCTCACTGTTCGCTTGTGGCCAGAAAAGCGCTCACCCAGGTCTTTCTATGTACCTGGATAGGATGTAAGGGCGGTATAAACTGACCTGCATGATGGCCTAATGTGACGCTACTGGACGTTTCTCTCTCCAGTAATCTCAAAGATGAAGTTTGTGTCCAAGTCCAACGACTCCAGAACATTTAAAGCATCGTATTGTTGCACCATGTTCAATGATATCGAAGGAATCTCTTCGCTTTCCAGAAACGCTTGCACCAGCAGACGTGTATTGTGATAGACAGTGGGAATTGAAAACACCTGGTGATATAAGAGGAATTTTAATGGAATGTTTATGACCATTTTCTTTTGTGATTTTCACTTTGTTGCTGTTGTGATTTTTCAATTTACTATAAACTCATGTCACTGAGCTATAATTTAACTGTCTGTATACCATAATTCAGTGTTTTACAGATACGTTCAATTTTTCATGTCCATCTTTCTATGAAGGCTCTGGCAGAAACAAGAGCAAAACTACAGTGTTTCAAAAAGGACTTAACAAATTTGAAAATTCATATAAAGTAATTCGTTGTACCTACAGAGGTGATTATAGTGTCAATTTGTAGGGGAATACATCGAGTTTTGTCTGACGTAATTCGCATGTGACGAATCGCACCGTAAGGAGCGCTAGCGGTAGTTGCGTTAAACATGGCTGCCTTACTGAACCCAAGCGTGCTAGCTGTGTGTTTTGGTTTGAAGAATCGAAGTCGGCTGCGACAATTCAGGGTCATTGCCGTACCATGTACGTTAAAGATCCTTCTAGTAGACCTTCAGTTTATGAGTGGCATAAATGTTTTATAAAAACAGGGTGCTCGGTAAGATATGGGAAATCATCAGGTCGTCCAAGCATATCCAACGATGTCCCTGAGCGAGTGAAGACGACGATTGGTCAACAGCGCTACGAAATCGACCCGGCGTGCATCTCGTGAACTGCTAATCTCACATACGACTGTTTGACGTGTGTTGAGAAACCGTTTGCATTTGAAACTGTACATTTTGACGATCGTACAAGCAATAAGATACACTGAGAAAATTGCTCACGAGAACTTCTGTATGGATATGTTAAAACAGTTACATTGTTTGTTGTTGTTGTAGTGGTCTTCAGTCCTGAGACTGGTCTGATGCAGCTCTCCATGCCACTCTATTCTGTGCCAGCTTCTTCATCTCCCAGTACCTATTGCAGCCTAAATCCTTCTGAATCTGCTTAGAGTATTCATCTCTTGGCCTCCCTCTACGATTTTTACCCTCCACGCTGCCCTCCAATACTAAATTGGTGATCCCTCGATTTCTCAGAATATGTCCTACCAACCGATCCCTTCTCCTAGTCAAGTTGTGCCACAAGCTCCTCTTCTCCCCAATTCTATTCAATACCTCCTCATTAGTTATGTGATCTACCCATCTAACCTTCAGCATTCTTCTGTAGCACCACATTTCGAAAGCTTCTATTCTCTTCTTGTCTAAACTATTTATCATCCACGTTTCACTTCCATACATGGCGACACTCCATACGAATACTTTCAGAAATGACTTCCTGACACTTAAATCAATACTGGATGTTAACAAATTTCTCTTCTTCAGAAACGCTTTCCTTGCCATTGCCAGCCTACATTTTATATCCTCTCTACTTCGACCATCATCAGTTATTTTGCTCCCCAAATAGCAAAACTCCTTTACTACTTTAAGTGCCTCATTTCCTAATCTAATTCCCTCAACATCACCTGACTTAATAAGACTACATTCCATTATCCTCGTTTTGCTTTTGTTGATGTTCATCTTATACTCTCCTTTCAAGACACTGTCCTTTCCATTCAACTGCTCTTCCTAGTCATTTGCTGTCTCTGACAGAATTACAATGTCATCGGCGGACCTCAAAGTTTTTATTTCTTCTCCATGGATTTTAATACCTACTCCGAACTTTTCTTTTGTTTCCTTTATTGAATGCTCAATATACAGATTGAATAACATCGGGGATAGGCTACAACCCTGTCTCACTCCCTTCCCAACCACTGCTTCCCTTTCATACCTGTTGACTCTTATAACTGCCATCTGCTTTCTGTAAAAATTGTAAATAGCCTTTCGCTCCCTGTATTTTACCCCTGCAACCCTCAGAATTTGAAAGGGAGTATTCCAATCAACATTGTCAAAAGCTTTCTCTATGTCTACAAATGCTAGAAACGTAGGTTTGCATTTCCTTGATCTTCCTTCTAAGATAAGTCGTAGAGCCAGTACTGCCTCTCGTGTTCCAACGTTTCTAGGGAATCCAAACTGATCTTCCCCGAGGTCGGCTTCTATCAGTTTTTCCATTCGTCTGTAAAGAATTAGCGTTAGTATTTTGCAGCATTGACTTATTAAACTGATAGTTCAGTAATTTTCACATCTGTCAACACCTGCTTTCTTTGGGATTGGAATTATTATATTCTTCTTGAAGTCTGAGGGTATTTCGCCCGTCTCATACATCTTGCTCACCAGATGGTAGAGTTTTGTCAGGACTGGCTCTCCCAAGGCCGTCAGTAGTTCTAATGGAATGTTGTCTACTCCCGGAGCCTTGTTTCGACTCAGGTCTTTCAGTGCTCTTTCAAACTCTTCACGCAGTATCATATCTCCCATTTCATCTTCATCTACATCCTCTTCCATTTCCATAATATTTTACTCAACTACATCACCCTTGTATAGATCCTCTATATACTCCTTCCACCTTTCTGCTTTCCCTTCTTTTCTTAGAACTGGGTTTCCATCTAGCTCTTGATATTCATACAAGTGGTTCTCTTTTCTCCAAAGGTCTCTTTAATTTTCCTGTACGCAGTATCTATCTTACCCCTAGTGAGATAAGCTTCTACATCCTTATATTTGTCCTCTAGCCATCCCTGCTTAGCCATTTTGCACTTCCTGTCGATCTCATTTTTGAGACGTTTGCATTCCTTTTTGCCTGCTTCATTTATTGCATTTTTATATTTTCTCCTTTCATCAATTAAATTCAATTTTACTTCTGTTACCCAAGGGTTTCTACTAGCCCTCGTCTTTTTACCTATTTGATCCTCTGCTGCCTTCACTACTTCATCCCTCAAAGCTACCCACTCTTGTTGTACTGTATTTCTTTCCTCCATTCCTGTCAATTGTTCCCTTATGCTCTCCCTGAAACTCTTTACAACCTCTGATTCTTTCAGTTTATCCAGGCCCCATCTCCTTAAATTCCCACCTTTTTGTAGTTTCTTCAGTTTTAATCTACAGTTCACAACCAATAGATTGTGGTCAGAGTCCACATCTGCCCCTGGAAATGTCTTACAATTTAAAACCTGGTTCCTAAATCTCTGTCTTACCATTATATAATCTATCTGATACCTTTTAGTATCTCCAGGGTTCTTCCATGTATACAACCTTCTTTCATGATTCTTAAACCAAGTGTTAGCTATGATTAAGTTATGCTCTGCGCAAAATTCTACCAGGCAGCTTCCTCTTTAATTTCTTAGCCCCAATTCATATTCACCGACTATGTTTCTTTCTCTCCCTTTTCCTATACTCGAATTCCAGTCACCCATGACTATTAAATTTTCGTCTCCCTTCACTATCTGAATAATTTCTTTTATTTCATCATACATTTCTTCAATTTCTTCGTCATCTGCAGAGCTAGTTGGCATATAAACTTGTACTACTGTAGTAGGTGTGGGCTTTGTGTCTATCTTGGCCACAATAATGCGTTCACTATACTGTTTGTAGTAGCTTACCCGTACTCCTATTTTTTTATTCATCATTAAACCTACTCCTGCATTACCCCTATTTGAGTTTGTATTTATAACCCTGTATTCACCTGACCAAAAGTCTTGTTCCTCCTGCCAGCAAACTTCACTAATTCTCATTATATCTAACTTTAACCTATCCATTTCCCTTTTTAAATTTTCTGACCTACCTGTCCGATTGAGGGATCTGACATTCCACGCTCCGATCCATAGAACGCCAGTTTTCTTTCTCCTGATAACAACGTCCTCCTGAGTAGTCCCCACCCGGAGATCCGAATGGGGGACTATTTTACCTCCGGAATATTTTACCCAAGAGGACGCCATCATCATTTAATCATACAGTAAAGCTGCATGCCCTCGGGAAAAATTACGGCTGTAGTTTCCCCTTGCTTTCAGCCATTTGCAGTACCAGAACATCAAAGCCATTTTGGTTTGTGTTACAGGACCAGATCAGTCAGTCATCCAGACTGTTGCCCCTGCAACTACTGAAAAGGCTGCTGCCCCTCTTCAGGAACCAGACGTTTGTTTGGCCTCCCAACAGATACCACTCCATTGTGGTTGCACATTCGATACGGCTATCTGTATCGTTGAGGCACGCAAGCCTCCCCACCAACGGCAAGGTCCATGGTTTCATGGGGGGGAAACAGTTACATGAGGATGAAAATTTCTTGGACAAAATAATCTTTTCTGGCGAGTCGACTTTTCACTTAAGTGGCAAGGTTAACACACATAGCTGTAGGACTTGGGCAGTGAAAATCCACATCAAACTTTGCAACATGTTCGTGATAGCCATAAACTGAACGTTTTTTGAGCGTTGAGTAAGAACTAAGTGTATGGCCCCTTTTTTTTCCGTGGGAGACCCATCAGTGGAATAGTGTACCATATACCACAGATCGATGAGGAAGGCCAAGAACGAAATGTTTACTTCATGCAAGATGGTGCACCACCCTACTACCTGGCTAATGTAAGGAATTTTCTCAGTGAAAATGGATTGGCCGTGATGCGCCAATTGCATGCCCCCGCTCCCTAGACCTGATATCAGTCGATTATTTCTATGGGGATTCATCAAGGATATCGTATTTGCACTTCCTGTGCCAGCTTCTCTATCTGAGCTTTAGAGCGAGAATTTACGCCGCCACTGAGCACGTTACATCTGCAATTCTACAGCAAGTTTGGGAAGAAATTGGCTTCCGATGGGATGTGTGCAGGATATCCAACGGTAGTCACATACGACATCTTTAGTGTAAGGTGAAAGAACTTGATGTGTTTCCCTAAAAAATAACACGAAGCCCGGCTCTACATCTTATTTCAGTAAATTTATATAAATTTTTAAAGTTGTAAAGTCCTTTTTGAAACATCCTGTATTATTGTAGGTCTGGCGAATCATCCTCAGATGTCAAGTGCGATTTGTACCAGTTTTAAATTAAACTTTTCTGCACCACTGTAAGCTGACTGTCTTAGCTGCGTCGAGCTAGAGAGTCCATTTCAGCCTGAAGAGACAGTTCCATATAACACGAACTTTCTAGTATGACAGATGTTGGCTTCTTGTTCAAAACAGAAAATGATAAGTTCTAAATGTTGTAATTTCTCCTAAAATAGTAATCGGATTTTGTAGAGCAAAACGCCGTTGAATTCACCTCTATTAGAACTACGATATTACCTGCAAAAATTGTAGCAATACCATTAGAAAATTGCGAAGTTCATATCGATATCTGTGTGATTAATTTAGCTATTAAAAGAGACCATACATATTGTAGAGTGACCTTTTCGCGATTCAATTCTGTTGAAAGAGAATAAAGATATCTTATCAGCTCAGCTGAATCATCCTGTGTATTGTCTTGCTGCACATTATTCCTTTAGCTTCAGTAGTA
This sequence comes from Schistocerca piceifrons, assembly GCF_021461385.2. Classification (NCBI taxonomy): domain Eukaryota; kingdom Metazoa; phylum Arthropoda; class Insecta; order Orthoptera; family Acrididae; genus Schistocerca; species Schistocerca piceifrons. Next base: position 297,233,150 of record NC_060140.1, on the reverse strand, counting down.
GCTAGCTCGTCACCGAAGTCACCTTTCCAAAATTTTGTGCATAGTTCTTAAAACTATATTTGAGCTAAATAAAAGGGGTCTATTAATTTATGTCTTTCTTGAGGATAGTATTCTTATACGTTTCCTTAACCTTCCAACGTGAACTCATCGAAAACTAATAGTTAATTACATTCGCATTAATAATATGTGATGCTAATGAATCACCTGTTGCTGCTTCAGCTCTTTGTCATTTCCCATAGATTCTTGATACTTTTAATGAACTAAGCTTTCAGAGTAAACGAATTCATGATTTATTTTATTCTAAAAGAAACAGTCTTCAGCTTAATAGATAGTTGTCAATCATTAAAGTTGTGCTTCCATAACCACTTACATCTATTGATCCACAATAAATTGTGTTTGGCAAATTTTTAGAATGTCTTAATTTTGTCTTCTTCTCTGGATGTCTTACTTTAAGTTCTACACATATCTTCATTTAATTACTAATGAATGGGTAAATTATTTAAATTGAGTAGTTAGTCAATATTTCTAAGTAAAAGATTAAGTGTTTCCTTTAAAGATTATTTTAATACTGTAGTAAAGGTTTTTGCATGCAACTGTTTTAACCCCCAATTTCATAGCAAAAAATTACAAGTTATATTTTAGTACTGAAATGATAGTATTTGTTGTGGTCAATACAGTTTATAAAATTAGGAAAATTTATTCATACAAAGCAACCTACTACAAGCATGAAAGCATATGAATGTTAAAATCGAGCTATTATTGCAAGTTACATTAAACTGTACGTGGATGTAAAGGATAATACTGAAAGTTTTTCAGCTTTCAAAAATCAGACTATTGCACCAGATAAAATGACTTTTGCTAGTCTTGTTTCTAAAACTATGTCATTTGATATCATTAATATAATCTTTAATTTAGGTAGCGGTATAGAACACTCTTTCTGAGGGTACCTCAATTAACAATGATTACTGCGATGAAATTACGCTTTTATTTTTTATTATTGAAGAAGTTTGAAGTTTATTTGGTTTCAGCTGCCTTCATTTATGAGAAGATAAAAAATAAAAGGGGTCTATTAATCTATGTCTTTCTTGAGGATAGTATTCTTATACTCGTATGTTTCCTTAACCTTCCAACATGAACTCATCGAAAACTAATAGTTAATTACATTCACGTTACTAATATGTGATGCTAATGAATCACCTGTTGCTGCTTCAGTTCTTTGTCATTTCCCATAGATCCTTAAACTTTTATTGAACTAAGCTTTCAGAGTAAACGAATTCATGATTTATTTTATTCTAAAAGAAACAGTCTTCAGCTTAATAGATAGTTATCAATCATTAAAGTTGTGCTTCCATAACCACTTACATCTATTGATCCACAATAAATTGTGTTTGGCAAATTTTTAGAAGGTCTTAATTTTGTCTTCTTCTCTGAATGTCTTACTTTAAGTTCTACATGTATCTTCATTTAATTACTAATGAATGGGTAAATTATTTAAATTGAGTAGTTATTCAATATTTCTAAGTAAAAGATTAAGTGTTTCCTTTAAAGATTATTTTAATACTGTAGTAAAGGTTTTTGCATGCAACTGTTTTAACCCCCAATTTCATAGCAAAAAATTACAAGTTATATTTTAGTACTGAAATGATAGTATTTGTTGTGGTCAATACAGTTTATAAAATTAGGAAAATTTATTCATACAAAGCAACCTACTACAAGCATGAAAGCATATGAATGTTAAAATCGAGCTATTATTGCAAGTTATATTAAACTGTACGTGGATGTAATGGATAATACTGAAAGGTTTTCAGCTTTCAAAAATCAGACTATTGCACCAAATAAAATGACTTTTGCTAGTCTTGTTTCTAAAACTATGTCATTTGATATCATTAATATAATCTTTAATTTAGGTAGCGGTATAGAACACTCTTTATGAGGGTACCTCAATTAACAATGATTACTGCAATGAAATTACGCTTTTATGTTTTATTAATGAAGAAGTTTGAAGTTTATTTGGTTTCAGCTGCCTCCATTTATGAGAAGATAAAAAATAATCTGTTTATTCACAACAAGGATATAGTGATTAATATTAGTATTGATGATGAATAGTTGATCCTATACAATCTCACATGCACAATATCTTTAGTATTATTCAAGGTGACTGAACAGACTATTCAATAAATCACAAAAAATCAGTAAAATGCGAAGTGGTAATGACGTTGCAAAGCTTTTGGACTTCATTTTCGGCATCTAGCATGACTCAATCTGTTTCTACTTCCTTCATCAACAATTATAGAGAGACTGAGTTATACTAGATAGTTTTTAACGGTTCTGAAGTTCACTGAACGTTGAACATCATCAGCTTCAATATTTCTTCCATACTTTCGTCTACATCTATATCCGAATCTACAGCCAGTCAATGAAAAATCACAGTGAAATGCAAGGCACAAGGTACTTTCCATTGTACAACATATCAAGATTTCTGGCCACTCCATTTGCACGTGGAGTGTGGAAAGAAAGATTACTTAAATGCACCTGTGGATGCTGTTGTTATTCTAATGCAGTCTTATTCAATCCAACAGGAGTAAAGGCAGGGAATTGTAGTACATTCCAAGATTCCTGACTAAATACTCGTTTTTTAAAATTTTTAAATAGTGGTAAGCATTATAGTTAGTGTCAATCTTCAAATGTGTGCCACTTCAGGTTTTTCAGCTCTTCTATGATGTTCTCCTGTGAGTCAAACAAACATCTGGTCATTCGTATTGCCCTTCATCAATATTACCTACTAGACATTGTTAGTATGTGTATCACATGCTTTAAGATGAATTACACAAATATTTTGTAAACAATATTCTTTGTAGATTTACTGCATATTCCCAGTATCCTACCAATGAACCAAATTTTGTCACCTGATTTGCATGTGATTCAATAAATGTGATTGATCTGTTTCACATCCCCAAATGTCAAATTCCTTTATTCTTCTTCATGAACATCATTTTTTGGGTTTTGAAATTCAGACACAATTCCTTCAATTTTTACTGTTGTCACCACAATCATGATGGAAATGACACTGAATTCTTCTTACCTACAATGAATTCATTAAGCGAACTGCAGCATGAATTTTCAATTTTGTCATTTAGAATGACGACGGTAGCATCAAATTTAGTTTTAGGCCATAAGAGAGATCTAGAGAACTGTGGCGTTTCAGACACACTAAAGAGGAAACAACTGCGAGATGGATTTTCTCACATTTTAATTAAATTACAACTTCACTTGCTGAATAACCTATGTTCTTATGCATCTTACCTCTTCTGGGTGCATTCAGATATACAAAATATATGTGGCCTGACAGAGTGAAGAGTGGCTGGTCCAAAGTACATGCACAAGCGTGAATTTCTCACTTTTATTAGAAATTATTGAAGTTCTATATTTATTACTTAAACATAATATTTTACCCATCATCTATCGTATAGATCAAAAAGCAACACAATCTTCACACTGACATGATGATCATCCTCAGCTGAGAGCTTTATTTCATGCCTCATTGCATAATTAACGCTCTGTTCCAAAATATTGCATCAACACTCAGTGATTATGATTTCATTTTCTTTATTAAAACCTTTAATTAGACACGATGACAACCTCACATCTCCAGTTACTTTAAAATTGTTGGTCACCTGTCACCCACTACTAAGGAAGTTCAGTAATTTTTATTATCCATCTGGCATGTAACCTTGCTATCGTCTTCACCATGCACTATAAATGCTACTGAGTGAAAAAAGCGCTGCAGGCTTCCTAATACTTTGCCTTCTAAGTTTCACTTATAGTTGTACCACTGTCAGGTTGTATCTGGTTTCATTGACTCTTCAGTATTGACACTGCCAGCTGTTTAGAAGGAATTGAAACAGATGCTGATGACCAGTGCAAAGCCAAAAACTTCCAGTTTCTCATAAGCCTTTAGCTTGATTTGGGAAGTTTGTCTGTTATCTAGATGTCTGGTTTATTTCAGCTGGTGAAGAAATCTAGAGACCTGTATTGTTCTTACTTTTTCTGATACTGCCACACCAGCACAATAAAATATACAATTACTGGATTTGCAAAGACAACCAGCACAACTCTTAAAGAAGAATGTTTGGGGAGTCTGTTTAATTAAAATTGTGTAATAAGTACTTTTGTGTGGATGGAAAGTAAAGGGTCTTTACGGAGTGATACCAATATAATTCTTTATTTAATGGTATTTATGCATTGAATCAACATGAAAATTACTGTTCCAGGTTGATACAGATGTTTAAGATGTATCCCATATCCTGGGCAGAATACACATCTAGCCAAGAGCATAAGGTGAAGAGCTTGCAGTTGCCAAAAAGTACGTTCCAGATGCGCTGAAAAAAAAAGAAAATCTGTACAGTATTACTGAAACATAAGACATAGTTATTAATGATGTGAAAATATTTATAATGTGCACAGAGAGCATGTGCTACCCATAGAAATTTATAACTGGTTTGTCAGAGTAAAGATCTACTTCACGTGGCAGGGGACAAAACACAGTGAAGTAAACGAGAGTTGCAAGCCATAACGTTACAGGAAAGGAAACACAGAACCACAATCCAATGGATCCTCACCCCATATAATTTCCTGGAAATTACCTATGACATAGGGTCCCGTGTGATTTTTTTTCTTGTAACTTTAAATCTTACAAGTCTCATTTCTTTCAGTACCAGAAGATGTTGCCTCTCCTTATAAAGTTTATTGATTTTATGTCTTCCAGGAATGGTAAATCATAGTAAAATCTTGAGGATGTTTTATATTGTGCTTTTTTCATGCTATTAAAAATGAATAAATGATGTAGTAATTACTCCAAAACTGCAGTTGCTTTCACTATCACTTTTGATATATTTTCCAATCTCGGCTCAAGATATTTCCTTGGTGATGACACAGAGTTACACAGATAATAAGGAGGACCCACCGAATCAACCTCAGATGCAGACTTGCTCTAGAATTGACTGATTCAAAATCCGTGTGGAGAAGCATGGAAATTTCATATTTGCTTTTTATCTGCTGATAATAAAACTCCCATAAACCCATTTTTATAATAATTTCATTTATCTTAACAACCCTTATATGTCGCATACAGTGAGACTTTTCTCGATGAGATCCTCTTCACTCTCTACGGGTCTCATAAGACTTTTTACGTGACTCCAAAAGACGAAATAAAATTTCGTCTTATCAGGAGAACAGATTCACAGGAAAAGGCAAAAAAGAAAAATAAACTATTCCTGTCCAACATCCAGGGAATGTCAGATACAGGCATTCTCAAGCAAAAGATTTAAAGTTTGTTGTAACTCTATGCCTGGTGATGGATCTTCATAAACTCAAAGTAGTCTATATATGTGATATTTTTGACTGTTGAGCGTTCTACCTCTGGTGCAACAGACCTCTTTCAAGGCAGGCACTTGTGCTGGAAAGTGAAGGGTGATCTCACAGCAATTGTTGTCTTAACACTACATGAGATCTTAAAGCAATAGAAGCTGTAACTTCCATTTCCTTTGAGTAGTAAGGGGGGAAGTGCTGTTGCCATATTACTATTCAAGACACATGATCCAAGGTCAGTAAGAATTGAAGCTTTAATTTTCTGTGAGGGTAAGAGGGCAGGTGCTGTTGGTACATCACACAGTTCTGTTTATAACACCAGTTGCACATACAAGTGATCCAGTGCTGACAGATGGTTGCTGATTCATGTCGACAAGAATTGCTTTTACCGACTCAGAAATCCATACAGTTTATTGTCCTCTCCAGATGTTGTATTGTTGTTTCACTTGTCTAAATTCCTCTAATGATACGAAAGGTCTTGAATAAGTTGGTGCACTAAGTAGATACTTGACCCAGAATAACCTTCCAGCTTCCTAAAGTTTCAAATGCTTATCTGTACAAGAATTTAATAAATGATTCAAATACCATTAATTATTGCCATAAAATTCATACTGTAAAAACAGTACACTGTCATAAGCGCTCTCAGCAATTATCAAATCAGTGCTCTCGTTATGGTACATTGTGGATGGCTGTGCCTACTTACAGTATTAGTAACTACATACATAAATTATATTTATTTTATCAGACAAACAAGAATTCATTCATTCTCAAATCGTATGTCCACAGTCATCTCACAACTAATTTCTTATTTATAAAGTCACTTGTTTCCTGAAACATTTGCCCATCTCTCTCATCCCCAACAATTTGTATCATCACTCAGAATGTAGAAATACATTGTTGGCTTTATGATGTTAATGTGCGTATAGGTCATACACTGATAAACCAAAAAATTATAATCATTGCCCACTGAGACGTTGGTTTCCACCTGTTGGCGTTGCGGATGCGTGACGCGGTAATAAAATTATATCAGCGGAGGGGACACGGACGGAAGATCACCCTAGCGAAGTCATGGTCTCTGAATAGGGTAATCCATTGAGGTAAGCGATTTCAACAAAGGGCAGATTATTATTATTATGCAGAGCCTGTGAACGAGTATCTCGAAAACGGAGAAGCTGGTCGCCCCGAATGCTCACGTGCTTCTGTCGTGAGCGTCTACGGAAAGGAGTAGAAGGACAGTGAAGCTACACTAGGCGCTACATTGTCGGACACCCATGACTCTTCACAGAACGTAGGGTTTGGAGGCTTGTCTGTTCTATAGAGTAGGGTCAATGGTGATATGTGGCATCTCTGCCGAGACAGAACAATGCTTGCGCCCACACAAGTGTTTCGGAGCACACCGTTCATTGTACATAGTTGAATATGGAGTTCTGCAGCAGACCACCCCTACATTTTCAAATGCTGACCCATCGACATCGTCAATTACGACTGTAGTGGACATGGGACCATCGAGTTTCGACCGTCGACCGAGGACTGCCCTTTGCATGTCACGTAGAACGCGGACGCCAGTAAGAGACCGACCTGTTTGCACAGGTGACTAAATTATGTGGCACTCATCATCAAGAATGATGAGCTATTGTTACCCCACCAGCAAAGGGCTGATGGAACGTGGATACTAAACACTGAAAGGAGACCTGGTATGTCATGATGCAAGTTGAAAAACAACCCTACCAATGGTTTTGCTCGGTCTGGGAAACACTCACGAGCGAGATTTGGACCCTTCAGTTGCCAAACGTGTGTACAGTGAAACGTTACGCCTGTGAGGAGAGTTTGTGTATTAACAGTCCTTACAGCTACCCAACTTGACAGATGGTGATTTTATTTCTCAGTTGAGAGAACACATCTCCTGCATCAGGCTCCAGCAAACGCCCAGACCTTAACAAGACCTCACACATAATGGTACGCTCTGATGGCATCAAACTAACGTTACTACCACCTTACTACTGCACGCCCGATATCTTTGTTTATGGCAAAAGCAATACTGCCTCATTCAGCGCTTGAAGCCTGCATGCGTCTTCCAAGAAGAAATTCCGACGAGGACAACGCAGCACAATCCCGACCCAGTCCCAAGTGCTTCGTCACCACCAGCTCCGGCAACCGTCGATGCGAAGGTCTCAGGACGCACAACACGTTCGGGTCGACGAGTCCATTTCCCTAGGAGGTTTTTGGATACTGTTCCGCTTTCCCGGCGGGGGCTGAGGTAGCAGACAGAAGTGACACGATAGCGCAGAGCAAGCTGTGTAGTTTTTGAGCGTTTAATTGGGGGCGCTGTCAAAGTGCTTTCAAGCCAGCCGCCAGAGGCGCTGTATTCTGCGACGCTATTACCCTTACTCTTAGAATAGTTTTTCATTCTGTTGTCAGCTATTTTCGGAGTTAAATTTGACTACTGAACGTTCTAGTTATCGGGGCAGCTCTACCTTCATGTAAAACGCCTTGATCTAGTTTTGTTGTTAGATAACTCTTTGTGCAATTCAATAAAATGTTTATTGATTCTAAGATTAAGAGTTTCTTTCGCTACATTGGCTAATAGTACGCACACAGTAACTTTCGTTAGACTTTGATATAGAATATTCAAGTGTTCCTAAACTAAGTCATTTACTAAACAACGTTACACATTACTGAATGTATTGTACCTGGTTGAGACAGTCTCTCCCATGAGAGCTGTTGGGTTGCTAGCACAGTTTCCAGCGTTGTAGTCGTCCCAGCTGCCACACTGGTATGCCTTAAACCCTGTTCCTGATGTTATGGATTCAGCAAAGAATTCAGTTGACCGACCATGGCTACACGCACCTGTGGATTTGTAGAATAAAGATATATGTATAATTTTCACTATAATGGTTGACATAAACATTTTAGTATATAAAGAATTACCAGGCATAACTATGTGCCACATGAGCAAACATCATAAAGTAATCATTAAAAAAGAAAAGACAGCAACAATCTGGAAGTAACACTTTGACTGTACAGAAACTGTAATATTTGAAGAACAAGCTGTTCTCTATATCTACATTTTAATTAATAGAAATACCATAAAATGGTATAGTAACTAGCGACTCAACCTGGCTTTGCATAGGTAGCACTAAGTACCTACGGCAGAATGACTCTCTGTCATAGTAGTAATAGATTGTATACACAAACCTTCCTTGTGAATCAGTCTATCATTACTGAAAACAGCATCAAAATCCCTACAGTAGTTCATGGGGATAGGCTTCACATACAGAGAGAAAAAAGCTGTTGATGACTTTAATTCATTGTAGTTCAGCCAATCTGTACGAATAGTTTATACATAAACCTGCCATATGAATCAGTCTAGTTATCAATGAAAACTGTACCCAAATGCCTATAGTGCTTCCTGAGATTTGCCTCCACATACTGACTGAATAATGTGGCAAGGAACTTTAATTACTAATATGTATAGATATACAGAACTAAAGACTCTCTATACTTTTCAAAATGTAAGGATCTGTTTTGTCTGAAATATTTAGGTTTGAAATACAGTACCATACTTCACAATGGATATTTACACATATGTGAATTTTTTGGTTAACTGAAATGTGAAAGCTGCAACTCTTCTGTCTTCTGTATACCAAAAACAAAAATTTTATGCAGGCAAAGTCATGTATCGTTATCTACCACACAATTAATTCGGTTGGTATGAAACAGCTTTCATGTCAATACTTCAACCAAGTATATTTTGGTAAAAGGACTTAAAGTGCATAATTTCATAAATAACTAACCTGTAACATCAAAGTCACAACCAGGCTGCCATTGTCCACCATTTGGATAGAAGTCAGCTGTTCCCATAGCATCATACCACCCCAGAAGTCCACCATTGGTATGTATCACCTGTACAAAGCTAGCATCACTTCCATCAAGACGGTTTGAAGTGGACTCTGAACCAAAGAGTGGTGCTGCTGGGTCCATGCCTGTGGAGATAAAATTAGATTTTTGAGGAATTGAATTCTGATAGACAAGATGAGACTATAAATTTTATTAGTATATTGATAGCTGTTTTCTTTCCCTATTCTGTTACAATTATTACTGCAACTAAATTTGTACTGCCTTATATAGCAAAAATCTTTGGATTTTGTCATTGGTTCTTTGTGGGAGCAATATTTTCATAAGTATTACATTTAAGATTATTAAAAAGTCTTGCTGTACATTGAAATTAATAAATAAATCATCGGTGAATCATCCATTAATTTCTTGTATTTATTTTTGTTCCATGCAATCAATAGCTTTCCACATCAAATAGGTAACTAGAAGAGAAGATATTTATAGAAAGGTTTAATTTTCTCTGAATTAATACTCTGATTTTGAGTACAGTTCTAAGTTAATTCTGCCCTATCCTCTAATTACTGTTAATGTTCATGTTTGAGCGAAGTAACAAGTATTTATTATTTATTGATTCATTGCTTATTAAGCCTGACCATATTAGGACCTGCAGTTTCAAAGGATCTTAATTTCCCTAATGTTTTGAGGAAGATTGTTCCAAAGGCGGGTTTCTGACACAAATAATGATTTAGAGAACATGACAGTGTTGTGTAGTGGTACAGTGAGGCTTTTACTTTGATGGGAACGAGTATTTCTGCTGTGTTGTTCAGACAGATCCGTTAAGAGTTGTGAGGATAAATAGGAAGGAGAGCAATGATTGTGAAGACGATGCAGCACACACAGGGTATGATAATCTCTATGCTTATCGGCATATAGCAATGATAATTGTTCATAGGCAGGAGCAGTATGGTCGAAATAGCGTACATGACAAATGTGTAGCACACAAGCATTCATCGCCAGTCCCATGCTGAAGTGAGCTCTCATACGAAAGATCTTGGGAAATAGGAACACCATACTGAAGGATGGGGAGGATCAGTGACTCCGTAAGTTTCTCTTTAACCTTACGTGGTTCAGTGCTCAAAAAGTCTTTCTCTTGTTTACGCAGGTCATTTTTCGTTTATTTAATGTGATATTAAACTATCAGAATATCACCATTATTAATGAATGTTAATCATGTCTCACATATAAAAAGTGCAAGAAAGTGAATTCGCAATTATCAAATAGCGCAGTAATTTAAAAATTTAGTTGAGTTCAAATTGTGGATTCATATCAATTAACTAAGTTACAATGATCCAAGCTTGTGATAAAAGACAAAGACAGTCATAACAAACATGAAAGTTAGCGTCAATATTCCTTGAAATACATGGTCCAGAAGCGATTGTTCCTCTTGCAAGAAATACGTGAACAGCCATGATGTCAGTATCAAATATTTGCACAAGAAGTAAAAGCATAACGAATACAGACTTTATTTGTAAGATCTTCTGATCAATGAAACATAAAACAATGACATGAATGAGCTTTTGTAAATAAACAACATCCTTCAGGACTAGAATGAGAAAAGCAGAAACGAAAATGTGTAAAGAGATAATAGAGGAAACAAACGGAAGTATGGCACATTCTGAAAACTGATTCACAAGACAAATAAGAGGCAGGAAATTAATGAATCTGTGACATATCAGCAGCAGTATAAGCTATATCTAGAGTTATTAATGCGTTTAACAAAGTGACTTAAAATAACACCCTACCTGTGATTCTGTTCAGTCTTCCTGCAGTAACACGATTGCCTGCAACACCACAGACGTGAGCACCTAGGCTGTGTCCTACAAGCTGCATGTTATTGGTGCTGGCTCCAAGAGAAGCAAGCCAGTTGATGAAAGTTGCCACCACTTCTCCTACTCCTGCTACAGCAGCTTTTGCCTGAGCGTAATTCCAGTTTCCTGCGTGGATTGACCAGTCTATGACAATCACATTGTAATCTCCAGCTCGTAACCAGCCTGAAAAATATGCAAATAAAGCGCTCTCATTATGCCTGGCATTAGAGAACTAATGAGTTACAGCAAATGTAAAATACGAGAAGCTAATTGTGCTAGTGGGATGGAAATTATGCAGTCATTTCAATTTGAGAAAGGTAACAGAAGTTACCCTCCACGCAGCAAGGCATCAAAATAATCCAAAGGATTTATATTTTTATATTTATCTTCTGTACAAGTTTAGGTTTCTCAAGTATGAAAAGTTTTCCTTTATGACTTTCCTGCTAGCTTTGTGAAGAGCTTAAGAATATTGCCATAGTGATTGCAAATAAACTTATACACTTCTTCAACAAATTAATTCAAAGATTTTGTAACTGGAAAGTGACAAACATAACTACAGTACTAAAATAAGAGTTAGAAATAGAGGTTATAATACCACTCTCTCTCTCTTTCTCTCTCTTCCTATAGTTCCCTGTCTCGGTTTATTCTGAGATTCCATTATACCCTGTAAGGGAAGAGTTGTAATGGGGACAAAGTAAGTATTATTTACTTAACTTACGCGAAGAGATAGATAATTTCTCTGTTACAGGAACAAACATGTAAAATAATGTATCCTACTCTCCCATGTCTGCCATGTAGAACAGCGATAGTATTAGGCACAATACATAGTGTTAACTGCATTACATATCACAAAGCCACATGTAGCTCTCTTCTGTGAGTAACAGACAGTGTCTTGTTGTATTTTAAACGAATTTAGTTTTGTTTCCTGGCAATATATAATAACATTTCAGTCTAACTGCTGCATATTTGTTACATAATATGTTCATTAAAACCAGATTATTTCTCACCAGAAAGAAGTAGTTATGAGGAGAGAGACAGAAGTACAAAGAAACATAATTCTCAGATTTTGGACAGCATCTTTCTGCAAAGCTAACAAACACACACACACACACACACACACACACACACACACACAGCAACTGTTAACTCCTGGATTCAGCACTTCCTCTAATTAATGAATACTGATTTACTCTCATACACTTATTTCATGCTGGATTTTACAATAATGTCTTCAGTATTTATGGCAGTTTTGATATTTGTTTCGTAACTTGTAAAAAGAATAATAATTTGTGAAATTCTGTTAATTCTTTCTAATTTACAGAACCTATAAACTGAATCACCTGGCTGGTATTACGTATGCCTGGATCAAAGAACGTGAGACTGCATGGAGGCATAGAGCTGTAGAATTTTGCTGGCATGAGAAACGAGAAAAATTTCTGCACAGCATAGTCTTCAGAAGTACAACTTCTTTTCTTCTCCATCTCGTTGATTTGCTTTTCTTTTCAATCATTTCCTTTTTTTCTAAGACACTTTTAAAATTTATTATCACAGCATGCTTTCTCCGATGTTAATGTGCTATCTGAAGATGCTGCATGAATTGAAACGTAAAATTTTTGTAACACGACTACACCTATTATAAGATTGATAAGTGAAACTGATAAATTTATGTTTGTGTGTTTGAAGTGAGGGATAAATTTATTTTGTTTCAAAACTGTTCATGAACACTGCAGTCGCACCAATTGGAAAGGATTTGTCAAACAAGCGCATCAAATCAGTAGTATTCCCATTAGTATATTTGGTTCTGTTTAATAATTTAATGAAGATTGTTTTGTATTCGTTTCAACCCAAGTAGACTGAAGGACATGCGATATTAAAATATTCCAGTAACCGTAAATGATAATATTTCTGTAACCTGTAACTAATATTCACTTTCGATGATTGGAATTATGTATGACATGTCCACTGACTTTGTGGATTTGGATGTATGTGATGTACACCGTTTTGTTTTACAGAATAGCACTTACCATCACGGATGTCACTCATGTGGTCCCCTGAGTTCATCCATCCATGGCTAACAAATTTTGTTTGTTTCGAGGCAACGAAGTTTCCAATGTAAGATCCACCTGCTGTCAAAGTTTGAGGGCTACTTGGATTTGCTCTGTTGACAAACAGAAAACATTGTTGATAATATATCTCCGTCTGATCAATCAAATCAATCTGTGTGTCATCTGAAATTGTTATTGGGGACATCATCGTATTTTCGTGGAAATTGTTCACCTTGAGAATATAATCTTAGTGGCTTATTGTTAACTCCACAAAATTCTTAAAAACTATTTTGGGTGTGATATGGTAGCATAGATTATATTCATGCTTATCTGTGATACATGCCTATGAATGGTCGGTACTGACTAGTTCTCAGCAACCAACAGCTCGAACAATTCCCAAAAACAAGCCCTTCTTTTATGTCTCCCACAAAAGACTCGAGCTTCATGGAGGAATTTTATCGTGCTTAGTGGATCATCCAAGGCGACAGTCGCTGAAAGTTACAAGCTGTTAGTGGTAACACGTGGCTTGGCTCCTAGACGTTTCTTCCCTCTTTCGGCCATTTGTCACTATCTTTATAGAGCAAAAGGAAAAGTTACCACTTAACATTATATATACGTTTCTCAAACATGTAAGAGGAAACATTTTTGGCATGTGTCTGAACAACTGTTTCTCCACGATAGAACGCATTTGTTAAAGCTTTTCGCAGCGTTTTACCAGTACTCTATAATTATGAGAAACACGCAGGAACAGAATACACCAGCACAACGCAGAAAAATCAGTCTTATAGAACGAGGAATTCCGTCTTATGCAAGACACCGTTTTTTCTGTTTTGTTTCACCCAGAAATGTTTCAGCCCTTTTTGGGATATCTTCAGTGGGTTATTTATTATTTTATAACTGTAAAATTGTTGTTACATATTAACATTTTGCGGACCTTTTGGTACATAATATTTACATTGTGAATTAATAATTGTTGTAAAATATTATACATCATATTTTCATAGTTCACAGCTGAGATATGTATTAACCACCTGATGCACTGTGTGTTGTCAATAACATTATGTCAGACTTCTATTTATAGCTTAATTGGCGAAATGAGTGGATCTATGCATAAGTTTACATACTTTACATGATGCTATTGGACATTTATTTTGGTAGGTATTCTGCTACCAATCTGCAACTTCTCATCTGCAACTTTTTCTGTAACAACAATTTTACAATTAGAAAATAATAAATAAGTCACTGAAGATAGCCCAAAAAGGGCTGAAAGATGTCTGGGTGAAACAAACAGAAAAATGGTGTCTCGCATAAGCTGGAATTCCTCGTTCCACATTTTCGTAGCAACCACGACATAACAAGAGGAACTGCAACACCATAAGGTGATTAAAATCATTCTTGTTTCCCTTTAGTCTTCTAGGTGATTTGATGTTGCTCACCGTGACCTATATCCTGCGTGGACGTCATCACTTATACACATTGACCTAGCTGTTTGTTGGAAATAATTATTCCAGTCTCTGTGTTTGCTACAGTTTTTGCGTTTTATGGCCCCCTCTAGTAACGTTACACTTACCTCCAGTGTAACACACGCTATTATCTTGTTCCTCATTGTGGTCGTTGTTTTACACGTATCTCTCCTTACCGATTTGTCGGAGGACTTTCTCACGAGTGAGAGATCTCAAAAGGCCAGTGATGTTTATTACATTCGACACCCCACATATTGGCTACCATGCAACCACTACATTGGCTGCTAATGGTAACAGGGGGCGGGACTGGAGGTGACTAATAGAGATCACAGTATGAGGCTACAGAACGTAGTTGAACTGCTTAGTAGAAGAGTAACTCACAATGTTGCAGTGCTAGTGGTGTTGACACAAAGAAGAGCAATGGCGACAATGAACAAAACAAACATTGCATTGTATCTACAACAACAGTTACCGAAATTGACATTTCGACAGGAAGTAACCCAAGGAATTTCGTGGAGTGAGAAAGAAGTAGAAGATGAAATATCAGCGTTTCTGCAAGATGAGTCAGAGGAATGTATGGTGTCTTACATGCTCGACTGTGCGGACAATGAGGAGTACAATGATGACGGTATGTGCTTAACAAGTGCAAGCGATGTTGAAACAGGTGTCGAGCCATACAGGTCATCATCCTTGTCGGACAGGGAGCCACAGATCCCGTCTTCAGCAAAATGTAGCAAAGGACAATTGTTCAAGGAGCGGATACTAAACATAGTTACATACATGAAAGATAATCCACAGCTAGTAAAAAACAATGAGGAATATATTTCGAATGAGGCCACAGCAATATGATCATGCGGCTCATAACAGAAGCTACGGATATTCAAGGGTGGAAAAGATCCACTATGTAATCGACCCTGAAATTTCTAGATGTTATAAGCAAATTTACACTTTCGGTTAGTAAGATATTTGTTTTCAACTCCGACCAATCGGTATACGAAGAGGAAATGCATATGAAAGGTACTCTGGAAATTAAATGTACCGTGAGAATTGTGTCAAGATCAACTAACATCAATGCATTAACTTATATGTATACAATTATGCCGACTGTTAATTTTGGTGGCCCGAAAGTTGTTCATTGTACTGCGAGAAGTCGGAGGTGTTCTACCACCTGCGATTCTTTCTCGCGTGCGTTATCTTGCAAGGGCAGTAGCGAATATTTACGTTACAGCAAAAAAGAGTGGGAAAATGGGTGTAAGAGAGTTACAACTACACTCCTGGAAATTGAAATAAGAACACCGTGAATTCATTGTCCCAGGAAGGGGAAACTTTATTGACACATTCCTGGGGTCAGATACATCACATGATCACACTGACAGAACCACAGGCACATAGACACAGGCAACAGAGCATGCACAATGTCGGCACTAGTACAGTGTATATCCACCTTTCGCAGCAATGCAGGCTGCTATTCTCCCATGGAGACGATCGTAGAGATGCTCGATGTAGTCCTGTGGAACGGCTTGCCATACCATTTCCACCTGGCGCCTCAGTTGGACCAGCGTTCGTGCTGGACGTGCAGACCGCGTGAGACGACGCTTCATCCAGTCCCAAACATGCTCAATGGGGGACAGATCCGGAGATCTTGCTGGCCAGGGTAGTTGACTTACACCTTCTAGAGCACGTTGGGTGGCACGGGATACATGCGGACGTGCATTGTCCTCTTGGAACAGCAAGTTCCCTTGCCGGTCTAGGAATGGTAGAACGATGGGTTCGATGACGGTTTGGATGTACCGTGCACTATTCAGTGTCCCCTCGACGATCACCAGTGGTGTACGGCCAGTGTAGGAGATCGCTCCCCACACCATGATGCCGGGTGTTGGCCCTGTGTGCCTCGGCCGTATGCAGTCCTGATTGTGGCGCTCACCTGCACGGCGCCAAACACGCATACGACCATCATTGGCACCAAGGCAGAAGCGACTCTCATCGCTGAAGACGACACGTCTCCATTCGTCCCTCCATTCACGCCAGTCGCGACACCACTGGAGGCGGGCTGCACGATGTTGGGGCGTGAGCGGAAGACGGCCTAACGGTGTGCGGGACCGTAGCCCAGCTTCATGGAGACGGTTGCGAATGGTTCTCGCCGATACCCCAGGAGCAACAGTGTCCCTAATTTGCTGGGAAGTGGCGGTGCGGTCCCCTACGGCACTGCGTAGGATCCTACGGTCTTGGCGTGCATCCGTGGGTCACTGCGGTCCGGTCCCAGGTCGACGGGCACGTGCACCTTCCGCCGACCACTGGCGACAACATCGATGTACTGTGGAGACCTCACGCCCCACGTGTTGAGCAATTCGGCGGTACGTCCACCCGGCCTCCCGCATGTCCACTATACGCCCTCGCTCAAAGTCCGTCAACTGCACATACGGTTCACGTCCACGCTGTCGCAGCATGCTACCAGTGTTAAAGACTGCGATGGAGCTCCGTATGCCACGGCAAACTGGCTGACACTGACGGCGGCGGTGCACAAATACTGCGCAGCTAGCGCCATTCGACGGCCAACACCGCGGTTCCTGGTGTGTCCGCTGTGCCGTGCGTGTGATCATTGCTTGTACAGCCCTCTCGCAGTGTCCGGAGCAAGTATGGTGGGTCTGACACACCGGTGTCAATGTGTTCTTTTTTCCATTTCCAGGAGTGTATGTTATAAGCACTGTTTTTAGCCAGTAGTCGGTCAAAATAACTTACTTTTGCTTGATTCCTGGTCTGCGTATAAAAACCATACTCCTTTAGAGCAAACTATCCCTCTTGAAAAGTGTGTAACATTGCAGTTCATACCACCTGCAACCACTGGACATTTTCAGGCCCTGTGCGTTTGTTTTTTCCCTATCTATGAAACAGTAGCTACGCCTTAAGGGATACCCAGTTTAATGATGAGCTCCACGACAACCTGTTTCGCTTTCCGTTGCATGCCATCACATTCCGTAAGCTCTTATCACCCAGTTACTCCACTACGATACCGTATGCATTCTTCAAGAGTGCATACCGAGCTGAATATCCCAGACGGTTTGTATCTTCGAAGGAGTTCGCCTCCGATCTTCCAGTATATCCAAGTGCCTTGATTTTTCTTTAAGTATTGTCTCTATTATCAATCTCAACGTCAAGACTGCGTCTCTGGTGTCTTTTACTTCTCCTAAGGCGAAAGTGATTGTTATCTAACATATCCTCGTTTTTCTTTTGCAGTCTTCTCCGTATTATTCTTAACAGCAACTTGGTTACATTAATTGCTAAGCAGATTGTGCGTTTAAAATAATAAACTAATAAATGAAGGAGACATGAAAAAAACTGAGAGTGACGAGTGGAAATTGTGAGTAATCGTTACGAGATGAAGGTTATCATTAGGGGAGCATGTTCGAAGCCCAAAGGCATCTATGAATACTTAAACTGATAATGGAATAAGCAGGAGGTGTGCAGAGGGGGTGGAAGGTGGAGAGGAAAGGAATCGGTGATGAGGATATGGACCTCGGAGAATAGATGTTCATTATTTGAAATTAATATGCTGAGAAATAAAAGGAAAAGTAATATATTCTCGGATTCGCCTTCACATATGACTCAGGACCTAAACGTGGATTAAACATTAAATTGGTATTGGTAGAAGACAAATAGGATCTTCACACCCATCAGAGCCGGTCCACATGTCACTGTAAATGTTTCCAGTATTAAGTGTCACACTGAATTCAATATTAGACTAAAATTTACACAGAAGAGACACAAGAATAAAATATCGCGGTTATAATACGTATCGCAGATGACATTTGTCTTACTGAGTGTAGAGCTGGAAGACGACGTCACTTGCATCGACCCGGACTTCTGGCAGAGGCTGGGTCAGGTCGTAAAGCTCGACTCCGCCATCCTTCGTGGGAATCAGCTCCCACCGACGAGGACGGGCTGTAACAGAAAGATTATGTGTCTGCGTAACTTAGGCATGTGATTCTGCAGGTTACAGACATTTAACGTGAAGACCTAATATGAAATGCAGTGGAACTTCGTTGGTCTAGACTAGGTGGGACCTAAGATATTCCGAGTTATCGAAAGTCCAGAGAATCTGGAGATTGAGAAAACTTGATCTGAAGTCAACTTGTCCAAGAAATAACATTTTGGAATTCGTTTTCGAAATTTTCAGCTGCAGCTGTGTTCTACGGTAATTGAGGGAGCAGCAGAGAGTAAAAAGAGTTCGGGAAGACAGCGATTGTAATTCAAGCAACAAATAATTGAGGCCGTTGGTTGCCAGTACTGCTCTCAGATGAAGAAGTTGGCACAGGAGAGGACGTTGTGGTGGGTTCCACCAAACCAGCCAGAAGCTGGTTAAACACCAAGGCCCCTCCGCTCCCCACACCAAACGAAATTACATTCCTTCACCAAATCAATTCCTCTGTTGGGTTATTTCCTACGATAGAATATCTGGCTGCAGTGCTCGGAAATCATCATAGCCAATGAAGTCATGTTCAGGTATCCCAATTGTAAAGGGGGGGACGTACATGAAAGCAACCGACATTGTGATTTTTTTTTTTTATTTGGCTCTTCATTTACTACATGGTACTGAAATTTCAATTCCTGAATATTACGTTCCAATTATACACCTAAAGGCTGGCCAGAGTGGCCGTGCGGTTCTAGGCGCTACAGTCTGCACCCTAGCGACCGCTACGGTCGCAGGTTCGAATTCTACCTCAGGCATGGATGTGTGTGATGTCCTCAGGTTAGTTAGATTTAATTAGTTCTAAGTTCTAGGCGACTGATGACCTCAGAAGTTAAGTCGCATAGTGCTCAGAGCCATTTGAACACTCCTAAAGTTGATGAAAATAATAACTGGCAAAAGCTTGCACGTGGCCACGGCTCTTTCTCGTTCTGTATTTCCTCATATTATTTATTCCAGTGGCCTTTTCTTCCAGTTTTATGTAGTTCTCATGCAGGGAAGAAACTAATTCGTTCCAGTAGATGCCTATTGAGGACATCCTCCAGGATGTAGAACATGTCCCAAATACAAGTATAAACAATAAATATTTAATAAGAAAAACAAAACTGCTAATTTACTTCCCACAAATTCCAAGTGAAAAAAGGTCCTCGTGAATGTGGAATAAGTCAAAGGAAATCTTAATATACACTCCTGGAAATTGAAATAAGAACACCGTGAATTCATTGTCCCAGGAAGGGGAAACTTTATTGACACATTCCTGGGGTCAGATACATCACATGATCACACTGACAGAACCACAGGCACATAGACACAGGCAACAGAGCATGCACAATGTCGGCACTAGTACAGTGTATATCCACCTTTCGCAGCAATGCAGGCTGCTATTCTCCCATGGAGACGATCGTAGAGATGCTCGATGTAGTCCTGTGGAACGGCTTGCCATGCCATTTCCACCTGGCGCCTCAGTTGGACCAGCGTTCGTGCTGGACGTGCAGACCGCGTGAGAAGACGCTTCATCCAGTCCCAAACATGTTCAATGGGGGACAGATCCGGAGATCTTGCTGGCCAGGGTAGTTGACTTACACCTTCTAGAGCACGTTGGGTGGCACGGGATACATGCGGACGTGCATTGTCCTCTTGGAACAGCAAGTTCCCTTGCCGGTCTAGGAATGGTAGAACGATGGGTTCGATGACGGTTTGGATGTACTGTGCACTATTCAGTGTCCCCTCGACGATCACCAGTGGTGTACGGCCAGTGTAGGAGATCGCTCCCCACACCATGATGCCGGGTGTTGGCCCTGTGTGCCTCGGTCGTATGCAGTCCTGATTGTGGCGCTCACCTGCACGGCGCCAAACACGCATACGGCCATCATTGGCACCAAGGCAGAAGCGACTCTCATCGCTGAAGACGACACGTCTCCATTCGTCCCTCCATTCACGCCAGTCGCGACACCACTGGAGGCGGGCTGCACGATGTTGGGGCGTGAGCGGAAGACGGCCTAACGGTGTGCGGGACCGTAGCCCAGCTTCATGGAGACGGTTGCGAGTGGTCCTCGCCGATACCCCAGGAGCAACAGTGTCCCTAATTTGCTGGGAAGTGGCGGTGCGGTCCCCTACGGCACTGCGTAGGATCCTACGGTCTTGGCGTGCATCCGTGCGTCGCTGCGGTCCGGTCCCAGGTCGACGGGCACGTGCACCTTCCGCCGACCACTGGCGACAACATCGATGTACTGTGGAGACCTCACGCCCCACGTGTTGAGCAATTCGGCGGTACGTCCACCCGGCCTCCCGCATGCCCACTATACGCCCTCGCTCAAAGTCCGTCAACTGCACATACGGTTCACGTCCACGCTGTCGCGGCATGCTACCAGCGTTAAAAACTGCGATGGAGCTCCGTATGCCACGGCAAACTGGCTGACACTGACGGCGGCGGTGCACAAATGCTGCGCAACTAGCGCCATTCGACGGCCAACACCGCGGTTCCTGGTGTGTCCGCTGTGCCGTGCGTGTGATCATTGCTTGTACAGCCCTCTCGCAGTGTCCGGAGAAAGTATGGTGGGTCTGACACACCGGTGTCAATGTGTTCTTTTTTCCATTTCCAGGAGTGTATTTGCATTTAAAATCTAATAGGTAACTTGTCACAAAATACGTAAATGCTCAGTACACTGAGGCGCACATGATACTTCTTAGGCTCTTGTAGCCATCCATCATAAAATAAAATAAAAAAATCATATTATAACACTTGTTTGCACTGAGGCGACAAAAGTCATGGGATAACGATATGCACATATACGAATGGCGGCAGCATCGCATACACAAGGTATAAAAGGGCAGTGCAATGGCGGAGCTCTCATTTGTACTCAGGTGATTCACGTTGAAAAGTTTCCGACTTGATTATGGCCACACGACGGGAATTAACAAACTTTAAAATGCGGAATAGTGACTGTAACTAGAAATTAACAGACTTTGGGCGCGAAATATAGTTGGAACTAGAGGCTTGGGACATTCCATTTCGGAAATAAATATTGCAAGATCCATAGTTTCAAGAATGTGCCGAGAATACCAGATTTAAGGCGTTACCTCTCATCACGGATATCGCAGTGGCCAACGATCTTTATTTAATGACCGAGAGCAGCGGCGTTTGTGTACAGTTGTCTCTTCTAATAGACAGGGAACACTGCGTGAAATAACCGCAGAAATCAATGTTTGGACGTACGACGAATGTATCCGAACAGTGTGGCGAAGGCGTAGACCTCACGAAGCCATGGACCCAAGTTGTCAAAAAGGCACTGTGCAAGCTGGTGGCGGCTCCGTAACGGTGTAGGCTGTCTTTACAAGGAATGGACTGGGTCCGTTGGTCCAACTAAACTGATCGTTGACTGAGAATGATTATGTTCGGCTATGTGGAGACCATTTGCAGCCATTCATGGACTTCATATTTCCACACAACGATGGAATTTTTTATGGATGGCAATGCACCGTGTCACCAGGTCACAGTTGTTCGCGATAGGTCTGAAGAACATTCTGGACAATTCGAACGAATGGTTTGGCTGGCCAGATCGCTCGACATGATCCGAATCGACCATTATGGGACATAATGGAGAGGTTAGCACGTGCACAGAATCTTGCACCGACAACGCTTTCGCAATTGTAGACGGCTATAGAGGCAGCAAGAGTCAATATTTCTGGAGGAGACTTCCAACGACTTGCGGAATCCATGCCACATCGAATTGCTGCACTAGGCCTGGCAAAAGAGGTCCGACACGATATTAGGAGGTAGCCCAAGATTTATGTCACCTCAGAGGACAATGAACGCATTGTTGGAGGAAAACCCAATCCATGAAGGAGATACCTATGGTCTTACGGATGCCGTTACAAAGAAAGAAGGAGAACGAGAATAGCAGACACAATAAAGTAGAATACTTCAGAAGTAGGACGCATGTGATCCACGCTTCAGCTAATGCTCTATGTATTTCATATGTTACTAAATAAAAGTTAATTTTAGTGTCTGGCCTACCTTTTACTTCAATGAGAAGGTGACGAACAGCATTAACTGAATTATCCTTCGGCGTTTGAGCGTTCGTGACAATAATATAAAATAGTAGGCATTTTAATTATGTATTTTGTAATGAATCTTTTTTTTTGTTTTACCTGACTTTGGTATGAGAATCTGAAAGCTTCCTTGTAATATGCGAAATAACAGTTTAGGAACATCAAGTAAGTGTTTCCTTTTTGATATTATGATGAATAATGAGTACTGTAGTGCAATTGGCCCATATTTCGGAGAAATTCAGTTTTAAAGAAAAGAGTAATGGAAGCAATTTTCGTATAATGTTGTAGTTGTGGATATTATTACCCAGTTACAACATTTAATGATTAATTTCAATAAAATTCACTGATACTGTGGTCATTATAGGGGAACACTGCATGCATGGTGTCCCATTAGGAATGTTCAATATTAGTAGATATGACAGGAACGATCATTCGAAGCAAAAATGTGAAGTAAACGTGTGGTCTAAAATGCATACCTTACAAGCTATGAGTGCTTTTTCATCTTCAGTACTGTAAAACAAATTTCTTCTACTGCAAGCTCTCTGATTTCCACAACCGTGTGAGTCTGAGACAGACACACATGCACATGCGGGAAACAACGTTCCCCAAAATACACTGGCTTCTTCTGAGGGCAATACGCGAACAGTATACACTACACTTGAACTACACAGAAACAGACATACATGTATACACAGCAATAAGAGACGAAGAACAATGGGCCCAGCTAAACAGATTGACAAACAGTATCTCAAAAACAACACATGAATAGTACCTGCGGACACTATATAACAGACATGCCTATATGAAATTTCTATTTTTTATTTACACGTCAAGTTCCGTAGCACCAAATTTCGGAGCAAATGTCCAAGGTGGTAGAACGTGTCAATATATGAAATTACAACATAAAAGTAATAACAGACAAAAATAAAATGCTTATGAACCCGAAAAAGTAAAGCCATATGTTTAAGTAAACGCAATCAACAAAACAACAAGAATCGGCTTACTTTTTCAAGGAAATCCTCGACAGTATAGAAGGAGTGACCCACGAGCAATCTCTTCAGTTTCGATTTGAAAGTGTGTGGACTACTGCTAAGATTTTTGAATTCTAGTGGTAGCTTATTGAAAATGGATGCCGCAGAATAATCCACACCTTTCTGCACAAGAATTAAGGAAGTCCTATCCTAATGCAGGTTTGATTTCTGCCGAGTATTAACTGAGTGAAAGCTGCTTATTCTTGGTAATAAACTAATAATGTTAACATGAAATGACAGCAAGGAATGTATATATTGAGAGGCCAATGTCAGAATACCCAGACTCGTGAACAGGGGTCGACAACAGGTTCATGAACTTACACCGTTTATTGCCCGAACCACCCGTTTCTGAGCCAAAAATATCCTTTTAGAATGGGAAGAGTTACCCCAAAATATAATACCATATGACGTAAGCCAATGAAAATAAGCAAAGTAGACTAATTTTCGTGTCGAACGATCACTCACTTCAGTTACCGTTCGAATAGTAAAAATGGCAGCATTAAGTCTTCGAACAAGATCCTGCGCGTGGGCTTCCCATGACAGTTTACTGTCTATCTGAACACCTAGAAATTTGAACTGTTTAGTTTCACTAATCATATGCCCATTCTGTGAAATTAAAACGTTAGGTTTTGTTGAATTGTGTGTTAGAAACTGTAAAGACTGTGTCTTACTGTGATTTAGCGTTAGTTTATTATCTACAAGCCATGAACTTATCTCATGAACTGCACTATTTGAAACTGAGCCAATGTTGCACACAACCTCCATTGCTACTAAGCTAGTGTCATCAGCAAACAATATTTTACAGTTACCTGTAAAACTAGAGGGCATATCATTTATATAAATAAGGAGCAGGAGTGGCGCCAACACTGATCCCTGGGGCATCCCCCACATTACTGCACCCCATTCAGACCCCACATCAATGTAACAAGAATCTCCAGAGGATGATAGCGACCCTCACAGTGACAGTGTGAACAGTGACACTGAAGAGGAACAGGAAGAGGAAGACGAGATGTGGCAGTAAATAAGCATAAGGTGCTGGCCATTTAGCCAATAAAGCACCAAATATTGCACTGGAATGAACACCTAAATTTAATGCATAGTATTAGCAATACTGTTTCTCTATTACTAATCAAACTGTTTTTGTTGTGACTGGCGGTCAACTCGAAGAAACCATTCCGAGGCATTCACCGCCAGTCACAGTCGGTGATGGCTCTAACAAATCTCTCCTCTGTCCTATCATCTTTTTATACTCTTCTTACAACAACAAAATTGTATTTATATTTCAGTGCTAAATTATTGTTATTTTAAAAAATATTATTCTCTGTAAACTGTTGTAGATAGAAACAAAACAAAAGAAAACTACAAAATAGATGAAAAGCGAAAACTGTATGATGGACGATCTATTTTAAAAATGTAACAGGTCTATAATTCGACAATAAATAAATAAATAATAAATACAATAATAAATTTCTATAATTTGAGAGAGGGTATTATGGACCAAAACAAGGAAAAAATGTCCATTAAACAGGCCTTTAAAGTGGGTACCTTAAGAACTATGAGTACTTGTTCATCTTCGCAACTATGAAACACATCTCTTCTACTGTACAAGTGCTATAGCGAACTAGAAGGACTGGCGCTCAGGTCGAAGACACGGCAGAATATATACAAAAAGAGTCTTATTTGGCTCAGAGAATTTTTTTACTGCAAATGCATGTATTTTATACTATGGCAGCAACAAACAGTAGAAATACCACAGGTATGAGAACACGTTATTTTTTTAAGTCACTGATACAAAAGTGTGCAGTTTTGTTACTAACCTGAGGCTACTGCCGCAAGTGCAAGAATCAAAGCAATGACTTTCATCTTGCCAGCTCTTGTTCTACATCCTGCTATTCGACACATATATAAAGAGAAAACTTATCATTTAATTATCACGTTGCTAATGGAAAGATAGGAGTATCGTTTCCATATCGTTGTCAACAACATCAATCGTAATTCGTTATCAATAAATTGATCACTCATATCGGCTGATTTGTGTTACATTGCTCCCCACTTAGTGAGATGTTTTTATTGCTGATAATCTATTTATTGTCAGGACAGTTAAGAGCAGTCGCGCACGAGAGGAGCTACTTGCATTATGTAGAAAACTGAACGCAACATTACTCGTGCAGCAACTGATATGTGAGATTTCAGCATATTCAGAAATAGTTTTTTGACACCTTTCAGGAATCTGCTGTTTTGATACGTTGATTAGAAAATAAGGATCAATTATATCGGTCAGACATGCACCGAGTAACGTAGCGAAGTGGCGACGGATTACTCGAGAGGGTTCCGTAGGGCATCTGCATGGTAGGACACTCTTTTTAGGAAATTAAAAAATAAACAGGCATCTTTCTCTGCGTTAATGAAGAAATCGAATCCTCACTGGCGAATAATTTCCCACTGTTTTCTTCGAAAAACAAAAATAAAGGTGAAGAAAATGTTTTTGAAACAATTTTTTGACGATAATAGACGCATTTTTTGGCGCAAGAACACATATTTATTACGCATTTGCTCATTTATTTGATAGATAAATAAAACAGATACATTTAATACTATGTACAAATGCCTTTATTTTGTATTAGTAGTTTAAATCCCTTCTACAAGTGAGTCAGTCAGTCATTGTGTTCCATAGATTTCAGGAACGTAGAACGATTCAGAGTATAGATTAACTAAAAGCATTATTTCTTAGAAACTTCATCTGGACACTGAATTAAAATAGTCGCTATTGCACTTAGTATGATTTATTTTGTTCACAGATTCAGTTGCTAATTGCTCTCCTTGACTTTTACGAATACAGTTTATATAGGTGCGAAACCATCCTTCAAAAACTAAAACAAAAAAAGAAAAAAAACGTGTGTACAAACAGAAATTGAAAGTTAAATAGTATGTGATGAGAGAGCTTGAAGACTAGAGGCTGGGGGAGGGGGGGGGGGGGTGGAAGGCGGGAGACACATGTGAGACAGTGTTACCTACATGGCGATAATTTTGGAATCCACCATCCTGGACGTAACTCAAAATTTTGGAATGGAAAGGGAGGTCATGTTACGTAACAAATAGACAGTTACACGGGGAAAACAATGATGTAACTGAGTTGAGCGTAACTTAATTGGGTGTCGAGTTACGTCCCATTTTGTACAGAATAAGACAAATTCTGATCGTAGCACATAAAGGCTAGAGGATGTTCTTGACTCGTTTTCAGCACGTTGTAAGGTTGGTATTATTCACTTTATCCATTCCTCGCGCACACATGTAGCGGAATCTACATCCTTATACACACTCCGCAGCCCACCGTATGGTGCATGGCGGAGAGTACCTTCTACCATTACTATTCATTTTCTTACCTTTTCCATTCGCAAACTGAGCGACGGAAAAACGACAGTCCAAACGCCTCCTTCAGAGCCCTAATCTCTTTTATGTTCGTGGTTCCTAACGCGAAATGTATGTTGGCGGCAGTAGAATCGTTTTGCAGTCAGCTTCAAATGCCGGTTCTCTAAATTTTCTCAGTAGTTTTCCGCGAAAAGAACGTCATCTTCCCTCCAGGGATTCCCATTTGAGTTCCCGAAGCATTACTGTAGCACTCGAGTGATGATCGAATCTACCGAAAGCAAATCTAGCAGCACACTTCTGAATTGCTTCGATTTCTTCTTTCATTCCGACCTGATGGGGATCCAAAACACTCGAACAGTACTCAGAAGTGAACCGCACTAGTTATCTGTATGCGATTTCGTTTACAGATTAACCACACTTACCAAAAATCCTCCCAATAAACCGAAGTTCCCCATTCGTCTTCCCTACTACCATCCTTACATGTTCACTCAATTTCATATCACTTCACAACGTTACGCCTAGATACTTAATCGAATTGACTGTATTCAACATTACGGGATTGTTTCTCATAATCTGTGTTGACTTAAATTTTTCTACATTTAGAACAAGCTCCTTTTGGTCACACCAGCTAGAAATTTTGTCTATGTCAACTTGCACCATACTCCAATCACTCAACAACGACACTTTTCCGTACACCACAGCATCGTCAGCAAAAAGCGCAGCACAAGCAGCAACACTCCGCTCCCTGACGCACGCAAAGTTTTTGATCTTCATCGCATACACTAGTGGCTTCACATGTCTCGACAGATAGAGATCCAATGGAGTAAAATCCTGGGAATGTGGTGACCATACAACACGACGTTCACGACCTATCCATCTGAGGGGAAACTAGATTTATAGGTTTATCCGGACAGCTGAGGTGGGGCACTGTCGTGATGAAAGAAAGTTGGCAATGTCCTGCCTTCAGGCAGTTGCGACCACGGCACATCTTCCTCTAACAACTGCAGATAACGGGCTGCCTTTACAGTGCCCTGAATGAAGAAGTGCCCTACGACATGAGAACTCTATTTTCCACACCAAACCACCACTTTTGACGCCCCACCTACCTTCGATGGAGACATTCAGTGAGGGTTCACAACTGAGCAGTACTTGTAATCCTTTTTATTTACGTCTCCGTTTCCATAGATATTAACTTCATCCGTAAACAGTAGTGTGTCGTACGAGAAACGATGGCTTACGTCCAAACCTGAAAATTTTTCTTGGTGGACGAAGACTAACTTCAAAGAATTGATAGCCGGAGTTGACAACTATTTCGCAGGCCTGGAGGAAACTAATTTTCGAGACGGGATCAAGGCACTGTAACATCGTTAATCTACAAGGAGACTACATTGAGAAATAAAAAAAGTTTCAGTGATGTAAGTACTTTTTTCTATTCCGTTCCGAGTACTTTTCAAACCACCCTTGTAAGATTCAAGGAGCATTTTCAGGCACATAACAAAACTGCATTGGGAATGCATTTGACAGAAACCGGCTACGCTATAGGGAATATTCAGAGTTGTATGCATATTCTGCACAAGGCGGGAAAAGGTCTTGCTCTCGACTTGTTAGAGGAGTTGGAGATTTATAAGGCCAATAAGCATGAGCCCACAAGGGTGCAGAACGCCTACTTTGCTTTATTTGATAACATATTACAATAACCACTTTTTTTCCTTTATTGTGTTTCAATGTCCCATCAAGTGCGGGCTGGCAGCGCAAATGCGCTGCTCTCCACCCGAAAAACAGTAATTATACAAAGCAGACATTTAAAATAACAGAATGGAGAAAATATGTCGTACATAGATATAAAAAATGGGGAACAGTACGAAAGAGAACAGACAAAAAGGGGCGACTGTAAAACGGGGATAAAAACAGTAATAATGTACTGCACACAAAAAAACCACACACTGGGACAATTAAAGAGGCGCGGCAACGACCAGGGGTCAGAGAGGAAGTAGGAAACCAGGGGATGGGGGGGGATCAAGCCTGCAGACAGTGTAAAGGATCCAGAGATGTTGGTGGAAAAGGAGGAAGTGGGGAAGGGGATGAGGTTATACAGGAGTCTTGTGGGGATCGAAGGTAGATAAGGAAGGCAAGGCGGAGTGCATGGCGTTCAAGGATTTGGAGGGCATTGTAAAAAGTGAGGGTGTGGATGGGCGGAGATCCAGGCAGCGCTGGCATAACAGAGGACAGGATGGATGAGGGATTTATAGGTGTGGAGGATGATGGAAGGATGCAATCCACATGTCCAGCCAGATATGAGTTTCAGGACGCAGAGGTGGGAATGGGCTTTCTGCTGGATGGTCAGGAAGTGAGGGGTCCAGGTGAGGTAACAGTCGAGGGTGAGGCCAAGGTCTAGAGGTATTCTTTAGCACCCAAAGCAGCATTCACATAAGAACCATAAAGTCGAAATTAGAATAAGTATTGAGGTCTTAAGTAGTCATTCTTCCTGCACTCTACACACAACTGCATTTTTTTCCCTTTATTGTAATTTCATACCCCTGCCCCATACGGGCAGGGGAGGGCTGGCAGAGGCACAGTCCACCGCTCTTCAGCCAAATGGTTTTACAAAAATACATGAAAGGCGGATTCTTACATAAAGGAGGGGATAAAAGGGGGACATAAAAAACACAGTAAATAGAGATGATGGGGAGTTAAATAACACAAATATGGGGACATGCACTGGAGTACAGTTTAAAAGTCGACACAAAGTTAAAAGAACACAGCTGGCAATTCGTTGCATACTTAAAATCACTGCGGTCAAACACAGTCCGCCACAGTATAAAAATCACACAGAGTGACACAGTTAAAAAAAAAAACACGGAAAACAATAGAGCATGCATGAGGAATAAAAACCGCTGGGAGGGACATGCCGAGGGACTGGAGGCCAGGGAGGAGGGAAAAAGTGGGGAAATTCAGTATACAGGAGACAGAGGGGAAAGGACGGAGCCTTAGGGCTTGCTGGCAGAGGGATAGAAGGTACGGAGTTGGAATTGTGGATAGTGACATAGGAGGGACTATGGGAGACGAAGGAAGCAATGAGACGGACGAAATTGACAGGGAGAGCATAGGTCTGGAGTTTGAAGAGGAGTCCTGGATGCCAGACACAGTCCTAGGCATTCTGTAGGTCGAGGGAAATAAAGATAGCGAAGTGACGGGAATTAAGTTGGAGGGAAACAAGATAGGTAAGGTTAAGGAGCTGGTTGTCGGCTGAGAAGGAGGGCTGAAAGCCACAGTCACACTGAGTAAGTGGAAGGAGGTAGTGCTGGTTAAGGTGGGGAAGAATACGGCGGGAGAGGATGGACTCAAAGACCTTACTGAATACGGAGGTGAGGCAAGTGGGGCAATTGGAAGAGGTGTGAGAGGAGGGTTTGTTTGGTTTTCGGAACAGCAAGACATGGGAAGTCTTCCACAGGTCAGGATAAAGGCCAGTGGAGAGAAAGGCGTTGTACAGGGTAGCAAGGGGAGCCAGGAAGAATGAGGATAAGTGACACCATCGTGACCAGGGGCAGTGTTGCGTTTGGAGTGGAGGACAAGTGCGATGTCATATGCTGTGATGGGATTGTTGATGTCTGAGGGAGGTAACTTATCCAAATACTGGGAAATAGGGACAAGTGGTGGGAGAGAGGTATCAGTGCGGTCAAAGATGGTGGGGAAAAGGGAGCAATCAAAATGGGGATCGTCAGGAATGGAGAATACCTTGGATAGGTGGGAAGCAAAATGGTTAGCCTTACTGGGGTTGTCAGGGAAGGGGTGACTGTCATGGATAATAGGGTAATGCAGGGTGGGATGGCTACCAGTAAGGCAATGTAAGGCTGACCAGTACTTGGAGGAGTTGACAGGAAATGATGAGTTGAAGCGTGTGCATGTCTGGCGTCAGTCCTCTCGTTTCTTTGCTGTAAGGAGCCTCCGGATGTGTCACCGTAACTGGATGAGTGTATCCTGGTCACAAGTGCAGGGGAGGGAGTGGTAGAGCCTGCAGGATTCACAAAGAAGGAAGTATAGGGTGGTGAGAGTGGATGAGTCTGGTAGGAACATGAGCCTCCAAAGAATTAGTGATGGGTTTCTGAAGGAAGGAAGAGGCATGGGTGATATCAGTGGGATGGCAAAAGGTGAGAGGGTGGCTGTCGACCAGTGAAGCAATGGATTCCCGGTAGGTATCTCAGTTGGCACAGTGGTAGTCATGTAGTCGTGGATGGACTTTGGAGGGGCAGCTGCACAGAGGGCTGTAAGAGACCGTGAGAAGGATGGGGCAGGGTGGTCACTACCAATGGGATTAGAGTCAGTGTCACTACCAATGGGATCGAGGATGTCTGGAGCAATATGACCAAGGAGGTTGGGGGAAGTAAGGATAACATCTGGGATGCAGTTACTTTCAGGATGGGTGTGTTCTGGGAGAGGAACAAGGTCACTATGGAGGGTGGCAAGGAGCTGATGCCACTGCCGAAGGGTGGCAGGGTCACGGTTGTGGATGTTGAGGTCAGTGGCAATCACATAGGTGGAGGAGTACAGT
This sequence comes from Schistocerca piceifrons, assembly GCF_021461385.2. Lineage (NCBI taxonomy): Eukaryota > Metazoa > Arthropoda > Insecta > Orthoptera > Acrididae > Schistocerca > Schistocerca piceifrons. Next base: position 297,201,607 of record NC_060140.1, on the reverse strand, counting down.
CAACATTGGAAATGAAGTCTTAGGGGAGGGGAGCTGTGTCACAGATGTAGATGGTGGCACAGGTGATGGTGAGGGAGAGAAAAAAGATGCTGAGGAGAAGGTGTTCAGTCAGGTCATTGAGTAGAGGTTGTGGCCAGACAAGGAGATGCTTGAGTTGGCCAATAGGGAGGGGAGTGTTGGTGCAGTGAAGGCAATAGGTAGAGGTGTGGACAACATGGTGAGGTTGGAGGAAGGTTTCATTAAGAATGAAGGAGTTGACCTGGTGCTGGGATAGAGTATGCATGAAGAGGTATTTGTTGGCAGGGAGGGAGCGAATGTTTAGGTAGAGGAGACAATAGTGTTGATTCACCAGGAGGTGGGAGGGGGAAGTGGGGGGAGGAGAGAGGGGCTTAACGAGGGTGTTGAGGTGGGTGAAGGTAAAGTGGGCCTGGTTGTGGGAGTAGGTAGTGTAAGTATTCAAATGGAAAGCAGAGTGGGTGGCAAGGGAAATTTGCTGAAGGGTATGGGGGCATTAGAAGTGGTGGATGTTCTGCAGGACAATGGTCAGGAACTGGATGATGTCTTCAGCAGTAGGGGGAGGGCATAGGGAATTGTTGGGGTGGATGGGCTGGTCGATGGGGCGAATGGGGACAGTGAGCTAAGGGTTGGTGGAATGGGGTTTGGCTTTCCATTTGGAGGAGTAGGTGGGGTGAGGTTCGTTGCAGGTGCTGCAGGAAGGGGGCAGAGGCGAGGTTTGGACACTGTTTAAGGAATTGGGAGGCCTTACAATGGGGGCATCTGGGGGGGGGGGCAATTCTTACAGTTTTGGGTGAGGCGGTCATTGTGCAGGAGACAGTGCTGGAAATGGTAGGATTGAGGAGGGGAATGGGAGTGGTCGACAGGGTGGCGGTGGTTGAAAATAAGGGCTCCTTGTGTGAGGAGGTGATCTATGGAGGAGTTGCACTCAGCAAAGATGTGTATGAGTAAGGTAGGGCCAGAGGAGTTGTAAATAGTATGGGCCAAGCAAAATTCCAGGGTGGGATGGGCGTTTGGTTCTGCAAACACATCCACTTCTGTGATCACAGGGCTGAGTTTTATGATCGTGGCTGTGAGGATTGGCCGACAACAAGGGGGTTGGAGCTGATGAGGAGGATGTAAGGAAGGGGGTGAGGGATACATGGGGGCCAAAGGTTATGCAGGGAAGACGCCAGAGGAGATCATTATGGAAAGAGGGAGAGGAGGATATATTGAGGATAAGTTGGGTAATGGGGGCATTGGGGATGTATTTTCAGATTTTGAGGGTGAGGGTGTGGGCATCTAGGGTTTCAGATCAGGGTTAGCAAGGATGAAATTATACAGGGTGGGGTCTGGGGAGGCAGGAGGAGGGGTGGTATCCATGACAGGATCAACAGGAAGAGCGGTGGGCAGTGGTTTTTTGGAGGAGGGGTGAAGGTGAGGTTGCCACTTGGCCGCTTGGGTGGCTTTTTGGTGGGTGTGGCCTGGAATGAGTAATGAGAGACTGACAGGATGGGGAGGTGGTGGGAGGCAGGCCCCTCTTGTGAGGCAGTGGCACTGGGAATGGTGGGGCACTCTGTGGTGGCAACTGTGCAACTGTGGTATGGCAGGCGGTGATTCTGGTGTAGGAAGCAGGAGTAGTTGTAGCAGGGCAGGTGGGGAGGGGTTGGGAAGTCTTCCTGGTGGGCGATAGCAGTGGGAGGCGGGGTAGGAGCAGGAACATGGGCAGGAGGAGGGGAAGGAGCAGGGGTAGGGGCAGGAGAAACAGACAGCTGAGGATACAGGGATGAGGAGTAGATAGAAGGGGAGTAGACTGTGAGGAGATGAGGTGGAGTAGTTGTAGCAGGGCAGGTGGGGAGGGGGTGGGAAGTCTTCCTGGTGGGCGATAGCAGTGGGAGGCGGGGTAGGAGCAGGAACATGGGCAGGAGCAGGGGAAGGAGCAGGGGTAGGGGCAGGAGCAACAGACAGCTGAGGATACAGGGATGAGGAGTAGATAGAAGGGGAGTAGACTGTGAGGAGGTGAGATGGAGTAGTTGTAGCAGGGCAGGTGGGGAGGGGGTGGGAAGTCTTCCTGGTGGGCGATAGCAGTGGGGAGGCACTCCAAGAGGTTACAGTGGGGCAGGGGAAAGGGGAGTGTAAATGATGGTGGTTGTGTGGGTGTCCATGATGGATGGCGGTGTCCACTGACGACACAAGTCGCCAGAGTGGGGAAAGAATTAGAAGGGGGCGGCGGCTGCGGCGAGCACCGGGTGGCGGCAGTGGCGGCGTGGGCAGGCAGCAACGACGGCGGACGGACGGACGGACTGAGGGATGGCAGTGGCGGCAGACAGACAGGCGGTAACAGCGGGGGCTCTTCCAAAATCGTTGATTGCACCCTGAGATTAGCCCAGGCAGTGTAATCCTTCGACTTGGAACTGAGGGGATCCAACCCTCGAGATGGCAACTGCAACACGAAGAAACCCTCACATATGGTACCATTCTAAGTACCCTCTTACGTGCACTTCAGACTGGTGTGCACGGTATGTATCTAGATGTAGCTGTAGATCCTCTTAAGTCACAATACTTTCTCTTTCTATGTAAGAGGGGCGTTCAGTAAGTAATGCCACACCTTTTTTTCTCTATCAGTTTTGGTTGAAAAAACGCAGAATTTGTTCTGGGACATCGTGGAATATTCCCGCTTCAGTCCCTGTAGTTTGACTTAGTTCCAATAGCCTTCAAAACGGCTTCTGTAACGGAGATGCTTTCTAAGCTGAGAGCCGTCATTAAGTTCCTTTGGCAGAAAATCAGAGCGTCGCTGATATTCATAAGTGCGTAGGAAATGTCTGCGGACACCTGTCTGTGGGCAAAGCACGACGAGTCGTTGGGATAGATGTCTGCCATCATTGCAAAAAGGTCGCGCAGTCCTGTCCGATCTCCAGCGAGTCGGCCGGCAACACACAGTTGTGACTCAACACACAGTTGTGACTCCTGCAATGATGGAACGAACGGATACTCTCATTCATGGTGATCGACAGATCACAATCAAACACTTCACTGCACAACTGGACGTCTCTGTTGGGGATGCTGATACACTTGTACACAGCTGGATTACTCAAATGTGTATGCCTGCTGGGTTCATCGCTTCGAAACGGAAACAAAACGTCAATCCGTGGAGTGGCACCTCGCCACCTCTCTTCCGTAGATAACGATCAAACCCTCACCCTCAGGCGGTAAAATCATGGCGACCGTTTAGTGGAACTCTGAATCGGTTTATCTGTTCGATGTCCTGTCTCACGGTACAACGATCTAGTCGGAAGTGTATTGTGCTACCCTCAGGAAATTGAAGAAACCACTACAACGTGTTCGCCGCCACAAAAATGCAAATGAAAGTTCCGTTCTCCATGATGACGGAAGGCCTCACACAAGTGTACGCAACCGAGACGAGCTCGGAAAAATTCATTGGACTGTTCTTTCTCAACGACTCTGCAGCACGGATCTCGTACCTTCTGACTTCCATCTGTCTGGCCCAAAGAAGAATGCACCCCGAGGGAAGTAGTATGTGCATGATGGCGAGGTTATTGATGCAACAACACGTTGGCTGCGACGTCGACCAGTAGAATCGTACCATACACACCATCGCAGTACGGTGGCGTATGGCTGTCGCACTAAAGGAAGATTATGCTGCAAAATACATTTTTGTAGCCAAAAGAGCCGGAATAATATGATGTATTACAATCCTGAATATAGCCAACCTGCTCTCAGAAAAAAAATTGTCACATATTGGACGCCCCTTGTATATCCCACGCATACATAGGATTTCATTTTCAAGGACTTACTGCTGTTTCTAGGCGTTAAATGTGCTTCCCGTTATCATATGCGTTCAGACACTAGTTGGCTTTCGTGTGTATCAGTGAAAAAGTTCCACTTTTTGTCGGTCACTAAAAACTATTAACTCGTCTGATTATGATTGTGCCTCGGTCAAAGTAGTAAAATCATGTGCTGGCTTGGTAGAGCCACTCCCGAAATACCTTTTGTTCAAATGGTTCAAATGACTCTGAGCACTATGGGACTTAAATTCTGAGGTCAGCAGTCCCCTAGAACTGATAACTACTTAAACCTAACTAACATAAGGACATCCGTGCCCGAGGCAGGATTCGAACCTGCGACCGTAGCGGTCGCGCGGTTCCAGACTGTAGCGCCTAGAACCGCTCGGCCACCCCGGCCGGCATATCTTTTGTTATCAGTAGATGAGTCAAGGTGTATATCCTGAAATGCTGAAGGCTGCGGTTGGAATAGCAATACACAAAAGTGGAGATAAGCAACTGATATCTAGTAGAGGCAGCTCTCCGTCCTTCCTGTGTTCTCAAAATTTTTGTTAAGATACCTTGCAAACTGAATATTGAACATCTTGCTGAAAATAACTTTTTATCAGTAGCTCCGTTCGGATCCCTAGGCTTCCTGTGAATGCAGTGCATGATCTCACGAACTGAATTCTGGCAGAATTAAACAATGAAAATTACTCTGGTTGCATTTATGTAACCTTGCCATGGCTTTAACTCTATAGATCATACAGTTCTTCAAGGAAAGTTGAAACGGTAAAATATTACAGGTCTTTCTCTAGCATCTACGGAGTCACATGTTAACGATACAAGCCAGAGGGTCACAGAAGCAACAAATACGACAGGCGTAATTACACATGAAGAGTGGAGAAACATTACGTACTGTATGCAGCAATGTTCTGTGCTTCCTCCACTCCTGTACTTAGTCTACATAAATGATTTACATAGGACACTGGAGAACTTTTTTTGAATTCTTGATGACACAACTAGAAGCGACAGTCAAATGGAAACAAGCAGATTGTATAATGAGCGTGGCGCGGACTTTGGTTTTGCAGGTAGGTGTGTGTACGGAAGTGCCCCCCGCTGGCAATCGGGGAGGAATAGCGCGAACATTCAACTCCGTGCCATGTGTCTGTTAGGCGTGCTTGGCGTGACGTCAGCGAGCCGTGTGTGCGTCCGACTTCAGTATGGAGGCCGGGAAAAAGGAACAGCGAGGTGTGGTGCTGTTTATGACTGCGGAAGGTGTGTCAAGTAGTGAAATTCTTGCCCGAATGCCTGCTGTGTATGGCGAACAAGGTATGTCACATGCGCCTGTGTTTGCGTCGGTTAAATGATTTCGAGAAGGGCGGATGTCATAGGAAGATTTGAAAGACAGCAGTCGACCAAGACAGGCTCATTGTGTAATTACCCATTCTCTTATTGCTGTGGTGGACGCCGCCGTCAGAAATGACCGACGGCGGATGGTGGAAGACATTTGACTCATGTTGGGCGTCAGTTACGGTACCGCTTACGTCATCATGACAGTACACCTGAAGTTCCAGAAAATCTGTGCGCAATGGTTTCCCCACGGCGTAACGGAGGAGCAGCATCAGCAACGTTATCACGATGAAGGATATCGTTTCCTATCCCATCATTTTGACCTGGAGAGCAAGATTCAGAGCCAATAATGGAAGCACATGAATTCACCTGCACGGAAAAATATCCGAAGCCGTTCACACCAGCTCCGGGAAAGTCACGATGGCGTTTTGCTTTGGCTGCAAGGACCCGTTGCTCATTGTCTTTCTGGGACACGGCGCCACAATTAACGCACAGCGGTTCGTGGACACCTTGCAAAAATGTCAATGCGCCATCAAATTCAAATGCCCAGGACGATATCATTCTGTTGCAGGATAATGCTCGCCCACATGTTGACAACGTTGTTTTGACTATGATACAGAATTTATGCTGGGAAGCGATTCCACATTCTCTATACAGTCCCAGTCTCTCCCTGTGCGATTTACATATTTCTGGAACCTTGAAGAAAGAAATTCGTGGCTCCCGATTTGCTTCGGACGAAGAGGTGTATACATGGGTACAATCATAATTCCATAGGCAACCTCAAACATTTTTCAATGAAAGAACTGACCATCTTCTCCCACAGAGGGATAAACCTCTAAACAGTTATGATGATTAGTTTAGAAATAATGAACAGTGTATTTATTTTTGTTCCATCTGTCTCGTTTTTACCGTATTTGACTGTTCCTGATACAGTATATTGCTGAAGGACCAAAGCACATCTATAACAGACACATTAAGTTGAATAATGAGACGACATTGACACTAGTTCACAGCCAACGGCGTAACCCTTAATCTTATAAAAAAACACAGAGCACAATTTCAAAGAAATAAAATTGACTTAGAGGTATCAGAAGTACAGATTCATGGCCTGGATGTGGCTGCATGTGTGAAGGTCCTGGGCATACAGATGGATACTAAACGGATGTGTCAACCCCAGGTGGGTCAGTTAATCAAAAAAGCAGTTCTGCCTGCCTTAAGCTCAGAAAAATTTCTCATTGTGCTGATGTGCAAACAGTGTTGTTAGCAGATTTAGCATACTTTCACTCAGTCCTATCCCATGTTTAATCTACTGCGCCATTTCAGCAACGGTGAAAAAAGTATTTATCCTGTATAAGCGTGCAGTAAGAATATTGTACAAAGCTGGTAAACGAATATCATGTAAAAGCTTCTTTAGGGACCTAGGGGTTCTTATACTTAAATACCAATACATGTGCTTCCTAATAGTATTTGTGGTTGCTAAAAAGAGTTAATTTAGAGTGAACTCAGCAATTCACGATGACAATACTAGAAGAAGTAATTTCTATGCAGATTATATTCTCTCCCAAATGTCTATAACAGGTTATCAGTGGACATTTTTTAATACTAGTTCTTTTATTGAACTGAAATGAGAATTATAAGGTTCACAAGTGTTTAGTATGTTTATGCATGTGCAGAACATATCGTTTCCCTAACCTACGCTTATAATAATAATAATAATAATAATAATGACAATGAAACTTTCTAAAAAGAAAAAAGAGCACGAAGCTAGACCAAACAGAGATTTGTCTCTTGTGCATTCTCAATGTGTTCTCAAAACTGTATTTTTAATCTTTTTCTTCGCAATTTAAAATTATTTTCTAAACCGTCTCATTCGATCAGGATAGTTACTAAGTAAAGCGTGCCCTTTACCATCATTTTCCTTTCTTAATCTGTCTCAAGAATCACAGGTAGATAATTGTGCGTTGTTTTAAATGAGATTTAAAACTCCAGAGATGCAATGACAAATAGTACATTCCCTATATTAATGCCCTTGAGTTTGGCTAGAAAAAATATCAAGTGTACGACAAGCCAGGCAGAAGCATTGTGCTTAGCCTCAGGAAAAAATTTCCAGTCTTGTTGCAAAATTTGCTGGAAGATTATCTTATTTATAGAAATAATCGTGATAATAGAGAGATTTTTTTCTTATCCAATTCCAAATATTAAACGTTCTCTTGCATATATATATATATATATATATATATATATATATATATATATATATGTGTGTGTGTGTGTGTGTGTGCGTGTGTGTGTGTGTGTGTGTGTGTGTGTGTGTGTGTGTGTGTGTGTTCCATTCGATTTCCGATTTCAACACCGCCCACTTCGCATAAGGTTCAGGGGGGTCAGTTTGATTTTATATTTCTCAGCGTGAGTTGCTTAGGTTTCGGTGATGACATCTACACACATTGCTCTATTATTTGTAGGTACCTTTGCTTGGACATTTCTCCAATCTTGTGACCATTCGGTGTGAAGACATTTGCTTGTCATACGGCGCTTAGGAACGTATTGGATTAAATGTTGCTAGACTCTTGTTGAGGACTCATTCAGTACATCCTAAGTAGCTTGTTTCTATGTATCAGATGTAGACACATCTATAATTTTTTGCATTGTGCATCGATATAAATAGTCAGCCTTAGATCTGACGGGCGTAACATTACGAAGATCTTTCCTCTTATACTTCCAGTGACTCCCATGAGCATCTTGATCTTTTTATTTTTTTAGCTAATTTGTTATCCAGTGCTTGTACTGATTTCACAATACCAATCCACCGTTGACACATGGGATTGTTGTGTTGAGAAAAGGCAATTTGAATAAGCTGAACCTCCATATATGCCTCTCCGCCACATAAAGTATTTGTCTCGCATATTGTTTCAGGTATAGATAGGACTGCAGCTACATGATTGAGGTTAGGTAAGACATAAGTATTGATGTCATAAGCCATTTATATTGTCTAGACTTCGAAGGTTTTGGCTCCTTAACAACATTGTAATTGGTTGCATCATCAGCTGAATTCTAACATGTGCGTGGGATTCACTCTAATTACTATGCCCAAATGTTGTTTTTTGTCTGCAGCCATGGGTGCTACCGATGCTGAGAATTGTATCTAGAGCCAATACAAACTCATTATTCCACGTTGATTCTGGTTCTGGGAATCTTTGACATTTTTGATTATGTCAGCTGCACTGATCTTATCCTGCTTATCATTTAGAATTAGACTGAGGTCAACTGCTTATTCAATGCTGCAAGTCCGTTGTTACATAATAGACACTCCTGTTTAATTCATTGATGAGGTAGTCGAACTTATCTGCACTCATCATCGTATATTCGAAAATTTTGTCTAGTGATCTTTGTAGTTGGTGATACACACTAAAGAGGCAAAGAAACTGGAACACCTGCCTAATATCGTATAGGGCCCCCGTGAGCACACAGAAGTTCAGCAACGCTATGTGGCATGGACTGTACCAATGTCTGAAGTAGTGCTGGAGGGAATTGACACAGTGAATCCTGTAGGGCTGTCCATAAATCCGTAAGAGTACGAGTGGGTGGAGACCTCTTCTGAACAGCACGTTGCATGGCATCCCAAATATGCTCAATAATGTTCATGTCTGGGGAGTTTGGTGGCCAGTGGAATTGTTCAAACTCAAAAGAGTGTTCCTGCTACCACTCTGTAGCAATTCTGGACGTATGGACTGTCGCATTGTTCTGCTGGAATTGCCCAAGTCCATCGGAATGCAGTGGACGTGAATGGATGCAGGTGATCAGACAGAGTCGTATCTGCACGTATCAGAGGTCCCATATCACTCCAACTACACAACCTCCCCCCCCCCCCAAACACACACACACCATTACAGAGGCTCCACCAGCTTGAACAGTCCCCTGCTGACATGCAGGGTCCATGGATTCGTGAGGTTGTCGCCATACCCGTGCACGTCGAACCGCTTGATACAATTTGAAACGACACTCGTCCGACAACATGTTTCCAGTCATCAGCAGTCCAATGTCGGTGTTGTCGGGCGAGGTGCAGAACTTTGTGTCGTGCAGTCATCAAGGATACACGAGTGGGCCTTCGGCTCCGAAAGCCTATATCGATGATGTTTCGTTGAATGGTTCGCACACTGACACTTGTTGATGGCCCAACACTGAAATCTGCAGCAGTTTGCGGAAGGGTTGCACTTCTGTCTCGTTGGACCATTATCGTCAGTCGTCGTTGGTCCCGTTCTTGCAGGATCTTTTTTCTCCCGCAGTAATGTCGGAGATTTGTTGTTTCACCGGATTCCGGATGTTCACGGTACTCTCGTGAAATGGTCGTATGGGAAAATCCCCACTTCATCGTTACCTCGGAGATGCTGTGTCCCATAGCTTCTGCGCCGATTGTAACACCACGTTCAAACTCACTTAAATCTTAATAACCTGTCAATATAGCAGCAGTAACGGATATAACAACTGCGCCAGACACTTGTTATCTCATATAGTCTTTGCCGACCGCAGCGCCGTATTCGTCTGATTACATATCTCTGTACACAATACGGATGCATGTACCAGTTTCTTTGGCGCTTCAGTGTACGTGATGAAATTCTTCATGAAGACTCCTGCCTTTGCGAATTTCATGCACAGCGCTCCTTTATCACATTATTTTTATAAGTAATGCTAATTTTGTTACCTTATTCTTCAGCCAAAACATTCCAAGGTTTATAGACGCCATATTTTAGAAACAGCTTATAGTATCCTTCTCTTTACCAAAATACGTGGTGGTGTATGAGTTTGTTTATTTGTTAGCTTGTTGTTTGGCAACTGAACTGTATGTATCTATAACGAAGTATATGTGATGCGTAAGACCAAGTGGTTTGGATGGCAAGTAGTGTAATCTAATGAGTTCGGGCTACACAGCATACACTTACACAGAGCACACCACTTAGTGTTGAGAAAGTTATGAATTTCGAAGTAGCTGGATATCTGAACTCTTGAATCAATAGTTCACTAACTGGCACTGGCAGTCAACAGATTTGACTTTCAAAGTAGCTCTTGTGTATGAATTTCACTTCTAAGTTATAGCAGTCATTGCCATGAAACACGAAGAATTACATTAAATGACCAAACATAAAAATCTAAACTGATATACAGTTGCGACTCCCGATTTTTAATACTGAGTGGAAGAATTATTTAACTGCATAGTCCGTCGATATAGCTTTACCTCTTGATCACTCAGGCCAAGCATACAGTTTTTACTTACTTGATGAAGTTCAGTCACCTTTTACATTGATGATAGGAAACTGCTGCGTCTCCTCAAAGGCTTTAGTACGACACACAAAGAAATAGTTTCTATGCCATGCGGATAGACCACGGGCTCACCTGCGCGCAGCGGTGAATTGTCACATATAAATTCGGAGCAGATTGAATACAATTTGCAAGTTAAATCATCCAGTAATGAGGAACATTACGAGCTCACAGACACTGCATATTCTTCCACACACAAGAGATTTTCTCCGCTCAGGGACTGGGTGTTGTGTTGTTCTAATCATCATTTCATCCCCATCGACGAGCAAGTCGCCGAAGTGGCGTCAAATCGAAAGACTTGCACCCGGTGAACGGTCTACCCGACGGGGGGGCCTAGTTACACGACACATTATACGCAACTCTAGTCTATAGCGTAGCAGTCACTCAATGATATCGGCTCTTGGTAAATCGAACATTTCTTTCGAAGACGTACCTTAGTCCTCTCATACTTCTACAGAGTAATAATCTTTTTACAGCACTCTCCATATATTTGACCGAGCGAGGTGGCGCAGTGGTTAGCACACTGGACTCACATTCGGGAGGACGACGGTTCAATCCCGCGTCCGGTCATCCTGATTTAGGTTTTCCGTGATTTCCCTAAAGCGCTCCAGGCAAATGTCTGGATGGTTCCTCTGATCCGACGAGACCGATGACCTCGCAGTTTGGTCTCTTCCCACAAACAGCCCAACATCTCCATATATTTGACATCAAAGTTTCATTTTCATTTAACTTCAAACATGGAAATCTCTTACAGAAATGTGCCTAAGATGGCGCACAACAATTAACGAGAAATACTCTAGTGCAGAACACGTCTACCGTCATGCACGCTCAAAACCAAAGTCCTTCCATCTAAATTCTGTTAGCGATTACATAAAAGCTAAGAATAATGAAATAGTCAACAAGAATATTGTACAGAGCGGCGTCTGCACAAGTACTTCGTCACTGACACTTGTGGTTACACCTTTCTCATTTAGCTGATCAGGAGCGCGTTAGACAATAACACAAAATGGACGCCTCAACGCCGACAGATCGCACCTTAGTACAGCGTTATTTGCTCCTGCTATGGGTTTACACAGGAAACAAAAACAGACTGCCCAAGGTGGTCAGCTCTTGTAGCCATCTTGTACCGATAGTCAGTCGCTCGCACGCAGGTTGCCCGAGTATATAGTCTTATGCTGCTGCCTGTAGCAAAAATGTCGCACGTCCACATGTCGGGCGCTGTCGGTCGCTTCCGTCGCCCAAGTGGGACGCGGCCTTATGCCGAAGTGGCACGCCACCAGCACAGTGTCCACGCCTTCCACCCTGTCTCAGTGCTCGAAAATCGACCTCTTGTATGGAAACTGTACTTAACTAAGAATGTTGTTACTGAGTGGGCATTATGGCTCTGTGCTGGAAGATCCCTGCCGATAGTTTGCACGCCCGCGATTCTGGGAAAGAAGACGCTGCCCTGGCTAGTACTGGTGTCAGCATTGTCTGCTGTTCGTCGCGTCGTCACACCATTTATACATTCCATATTCATTTCCAGACGACATGCAGTCCAACTGTTGCAACAGAACCAAACCTCACACACAGCTACCAGGAGCCGCCATCACATCACCAAAAGAACGTATACCTAATGTGTGTGTGTGTGAATTCCTAAGGGACCAAAGTGCTGAGGTCATCGGTCCCTGGACTTAAACACTACTTAAACTAACTTAAACTAACTTATGCTAAGAACAACACACACGCCCATGCCCGGGGTAGGACTCAAACCACCGGCGGGAGGGGCCGTGCAATCTGTGACGTGGAGCCTCACATTGCGCGGCAATTGTATACCAAATAACCACTATCTTGCTTAAACATCATCACATTTGTTAACCTCTTAGACTATTTTTCGGTTTATAAACTATGTACCAACAGCCTTGCTGCAGTGTTAATACCTGTACCCGTTAGGTCATCAAACATAAGCACTGTCGGGATTGACTAGCGGTTGAAAAGGTGACTACACGGGTTGTCGAGCACTGTTGGCAAGCGCGGTGCTCTAAGCCCTTGTGAGGTCAATTGTGCAGGTACTTGGTAGAGAAGTAGCGGCTGGTTTACAACTGACAAGGCCGGGAGAGCAGTGTGCTGACCACATGCCCCTCCACTTGAGCATCCAGTGACACCTATCGGCAAAGGATGACATGGCGGTCGGTGGTGCCGTTGGGCCTGCTGCCTGTTGGACTTTTGATAACATAATGCATATATTTTTCGTTTTCTTTTGTGGTGGGATGTTCTTTCTGTCGTCACAAATGCAAGTTACCCTAAGAGACGGGAATTCTGTGCGCCTTTTTACGGTGAATCATGTAAACTTTGTTCCGTGTGTTATCGTATATTAAATTGTTCTGTATTCTTTTCATGAGATGGATAACCGTTTAAAAATACACTCATTCTAGCCTGCGAGCCAGATCAGACTTCGTTAATCCTTCTCTTGCTGCTTGTTAGTCCATAGCACATGGTCATTAACACACCCTTTCTGAAATACAAAACAGTGTTTTAAAACGCCCTTTTTCGAATTCCCTCTGAAATAACTTATTTTTTATGAAGTAGTGATCAATGTAATTAACTGTTTTTTTTCGACTGATTACAATGTTTGTCGACAGAGCACAGATCCTGATCCAGAGACAGCAGATGCTACAGGTGAACTGTTCGTAAGGATCGTGCTGCATAGTGAAACACTGTGTATTTACGTGTAATTGACAGCGTGTTTTATGTCGTAAGCCAATGAACTTTCCTGGGTCATTTATGAATACAGTTGAGTGAGAGGGAATTTAAAGGTAATAGGGTTATATGTAAAGCAATGGACTTTGGGAACTGTCTTCGAAAAGTAGTTCAAGACAGAACTGACAAAAAAAGAACAAGTAAACACGGAAATGGACCTTGATGAGCTAGTTAATTATCTCATTGTCTGAAAATAGGGGTAGAGTAGATTAAACTGTGTATTATTCGACTGAAACAAGAGAAACATTCTTACTAGTTACGAACAAGAACAACGTTTCCGCTATTTAATTACTAAAAAATTATTTAAGCTCAGCATTTTAAGTATAACAAATATCTAATTCCATCTGAATCTCTGCTTAAGTTAGGACTGTGTAACCATCATAGTGTTATGGAAATCTCTCTTTTCATTTCCATTTAGTGTACTGCTTGCTCAGTGCACGAGTCTGGTAAACAGATGCTGGGTTCAGTAGCCACATACGATTACTATGTGTGGGCTCCTCACGGTTGTGCCAAGAACTACTGTCGCCATAATTCGCTTCATAGTCAACACAGTAAGGCAAGCTGTTCATTGAGATTGTCCAGGCTGCTGGACAGTATCGCCAGGTGGTTTGGACAATGTGTTCCCTATCGGTGTTGGCAGGCCCAGTAATTAATGAACAGAATATTTAATCATTTATTGCGAGATGACCGTCTCCAGAAACCTGCAACCTTGTAATCGAGTAGGCCCTACCATCAGCTCCGTTCCCTTTGTCATGCATATATCACCAATAAAAAGAGCTGCCGTTCACCGCACCTAATAGGAATACTATCTGTTCCTCTGCATTTCCTTACAATATTCCAGCAATGACACTTTTCAGATGGTAACAGAGCCGGCAAAGGATAATCTGATTAGGTTAACCCTATCTGATAAATCGTTTACTTATACTGAGAACGTTCGCTGGCTTGCGACACTTCCTTGCGTCACACTTGATGTTACTCTGATTTACGTTGAAAATTCGCACTGGATTCGTACTGGATTCTATTAGTATAGATTCTTCGGGCTGACACGCACCGGCAAAGCTATTTGTCGCAACTAATAAAAATGTCGGCCAGACCGACATTCGAACCCTTTTCGCTTGAGGTTTTTTGGGTACAACGCTGTGTTAGAAGGTGACTTTGTGCCAAATCTGTATGCGTTTGTACCCATTACTCGCTATTTTGCTTATTTTTCATGAGCTCACGCCTGTCTTCAAGGGGTCTGTGTGTCAGTTATTGGATTTGGCAACGGTAGTTTTATAGGGTAGCTGGATGCCCTTTCTTATCGCCACCCCTTTCCCCCCAGGACGGAATTTGTGTTCACCATTTGTCTGCGTCTAGTGTTATCCCATGTGAAAGGGTGTGAAAGTTTTCGAAATGTTTGCGAATCGTGTGTCTGAGACGGGACAAGAGATTCAGCTGGGTATTCACATGATGGGATATGGGGAAGCCGCCTAAATCGACAATATGGCTGACGGCACAGCGACCCTCGTCCTTAAAACGCCAGGCGGATTCGACTCGAGGCCAGCGCGTCTCGACTGAGTCGAAGCTGCGGGATGACATGCGCGGCTACCCTGGTGCGTTTCATCTTCATCTACATCTACATGGATACGCTGCAAATCACATTTAAGTGCCTGGCAGAGGGTTCATCGAACCACCTTCACAATTCTCTATTATTTCAATCTCGTACAGTGCGCGGAAAGAATTAACACCTATATCATTCCTTACGAGCTCTTATTTCCCTTATTTTATCGTGGTGATCGTTCCTCCCTATGTAGGTCGGTGTCAACAAAATATTTTCGCATTCGGAGGAGAAAGTTGGTGACTGGAATTTCGTGAGAAGATTCCGTCCCAACGAAAATCGCCTTTCTTTTAACGATTTCCAGCGGATGCTCAGATTGTCTCCCAAATCGTTTACATAGATAAGGAACAGCAAAGGGCGAATAACACTACCTTGGGGAACGCCAGAAATCACGTCTGTTTTACACAATGACTTTCCGTCAGTTACTACGAACTGTGACCTCCCTGACCGGAAATCACAAATCCAGTCACATAACAGAGACGATATTCGATAAGCACGCAATTTCAATACGAGCAGCTTGTGTGCTACAGTGTCAAAAGCCTCCAGACTCTAACATCCATACTTGTAATTAAAGTATGAATACGTTTTAGGTGTACCCATGAAGATATCAACTTTAGCGAGCTGTGTAGAGACTGGCCATGTATGTATTAAGTGACCGACTCTCATTCACCAGTATGATAGTGCAAGCCAAGAAATCAATGAGCCAGCATGACGGTCTCAAGGCGGTTTAGCGTTCTGCAGCTTTTTCTGGACTTTCAAGTTGAGTCAATTCAAGCCACGGACAAGGATACTGTGATGTTTCTCTGCCATGAAACACTCTTTAAACGACAGGGCTACCATGTAACGAAAAATATTGCTACCTATTTCATTTTATTGCGACATGATCATATTGAAACGCGTCGTTTTTCTTTGGTTATAGAAGATCGCCTTCACCTATAGCAGATTTAGGATATGTGTTAGGATGTCTTACCCGAATGTATTTGTATGGGGCGTAGCCTCGCACGAAGTGAAACATAGACGGTAAGCAATTCAGAGAAGATGGTAATAGATGTTTTCGAAGTGGCACACTACTGAAGAAAGTTGAAGGTTAAGACCAGGTCGGTTACGTAATGATGTGGAACTGAATAGATTTGGGGAAGAAAATGAATTTATGGCACAACTTAACTAGAGGAAGGTATCGGTAGGAAGGGCACCTCCCAAGCCATCGAAGGGTCATAAATTTGGTAACAGAGGGAGTCGTGGGTGGCTAAAATTGTACGGCTTCACTGCAGTAAGCAGGTTCAGAGGCACGTAACTCGCAGTAGTTAGAGACGTAGAGGCTTGTTCACGGTAGACCTCTTGCTCAGCCGCATCATATCAACCTTTAGACTGAAAACTTCAGCAACAGAAAGAGCTACATAGGCTATCATTTCTACACTGTTCTTGTGCTGCCTGTAACATCCTCTTTGGTTGAACTCGAGTACTTGTAGACGCGACCACATTTATGACTTACCGCCGGATTCTAGTAAGTGAGGAAATGTAAGCTTATAATGATGTCGCCCTGCAGTAAACATTATATTGCTTCTCTTCCAGCTTCAGAGTGGCGCAGAATCAGATTTACTTTGTTATCGCTGGTCAATTGCAACGGACTATTTTCTCACTTGTCTTTTCCTCCTATAAGATTTGAATTTGTCGTTTTCTAACATATATGTAATATCTGTATTTCATTAACTGATATTGTTTTTCTGTCTACACGTGAATTATTTCGGCGACCTCATCACACAATTTGTAAAATTCTTTGAGATTCAGAGCTATTCATCCAGATTTAATGTGTGACAGGGTTTCTTTCTGTTCCGAAAACTTCCATCAGCTTCAATCTATTCTTTACTCCTACGGGAGTACTACTACAAATATTATTATTCAGTTAATATAGATACATATTTTGCTGTGTGCTTATAGAAAGGAGAACAAAAATAATCAAAAATGAATCAGTGGGCTTAATTTTTAGTCACTTATACATATATATTGACAATACTAAACTTCTTTGATTTTCTTTATGGTACAGCCAATGATAAATTAAACCTTGAAGGTATCTCCGATTGTGAACGATGTGTAGGGTCTATTCGGGGCTCCATCCAGAGACGTTTCGCTTTTCAGTCACTAGCTTTACCACTCGATCACCAGGTCCGACACGAGGAGGAAGAAATTCCGTGACCGTTACTTATATCGGAATTTTTTGTGAGAGACTGTGTCAGTCCAAAAAAGCAGGGAACCACCGCTTCCACGAATATAAGATCTTGCATTACCACCTGAAGATGAGTAAGTGTTACAGAAGGTGACGTTTAGTGGCTGGTTTGCTAATCGGTTGTTGAGGTGGAAAGCTGTCATTTCAGTTTTTGTAGGGTTAGGGCACAATCTCCAATTTCTGTAATAGTCATCAAGTACTCTAGGGCCTTGTGTGAGCACATTTTCTCCCTCCTCTAGGTGCTTGCTTTGATACGCAATGGCGGTATCGTCAGCGTAGCAGAACTACCTAGAAATAGTTTCTGGAAGTCACTTATGTACAGGTTGGATAGTGGGTCCAGGACAGAACCTTGTGGTAGGCCATTCTCAAGTTTATATGACTTGCTCGTTTTGTCATGAAGACAGAGTCGGCAATATCGGTTTCTCAGCATGTTGGACAGCCGTGTTGTTAGTCTTAAGCGTGGAACAGTTCGCTTTAGCATTAACATTAGTCCGTCCAGCCACACAGTGTCGCAAGCAGCAGTTAGAGCTACAAATGCTGCTGAAGTTTTCAGTCCTTTCTGGAAACCAGCTTCGATATATGAAGTGAGCGCCAATACCTGCTCACAGCAGCTGAGGTTTTGCCTAAAGCTTGCTAGGTAGGAAGGAACTTTGCTGTCAACTGTTCGGCAGATTCTATTGTAGATTAGCCGTTCCTGTAGTCTGAGAAGCGCAACTGAACGATAGCTTGAGTGATCGTCTTTCGGTTTTCCTGGTTTTAGGATTGCAAGGCTTTTGCTATCTTAAAATCTGCCTGTACCTGATCGTTGCACAAGCAGTCTGTAAAGAATCTCTGTAGCCATGTCCTTCCATTTTCGCCAAGATGGATCATAAATTCTGGGAACACTCGACCTAGACCTGCTGCTTTCCTTGGCTTTAGACATCTTATGGCTTTCTCAACTTCGCTGTCAGTAAAAGGAGAGCTGAACGGTGACCTTCCGTCGAGGGTGCCGTTGATAGTTCTAAGCTCTTCTTGTAAACTTCTTGTGCTGCTGCTGTCCGGGGAGACATTGTCTGCTCGTATCTTGATGTGTTGTGCAATGCGCGATGGGGTGATATGTGGTTTCTGGCTGATTTTTGGTGATGCTGCCCTAGTCGTCTGAGCAGGAACCGTGTTTTGCGGCTTGAGTGGGTGAGTCCCAGTTCTTTGGTAGTTGTTAACCATCTTTTTTTCCTTTGGCTGTTAAGAGACTGGAGTACCTTGTTGCGTGCCTCTGGGTCACCACGAGCTTCGTATTTCTTGCAGAGCTCTTCTGTCTCCTTGTTCCAGCAGGGCATATATTCTTTCTTGAAACCACGTGGTATATTGCGTTTTGCTGCTCCGCTAATGACACCAACAAAGTACTTGTAATTTTCTAATGTCGCCGGGATCCAGCGGAGATGTCCATCAACTTCCTTTGCATTAGACATCCAGTTGGTTTTGTTGAAGTTCCTCCTTGGTTTTTGGACACAACTGATTGGAGGAGTCTGATTTCCGATGGCTACGAGCACTGGTCTGCGTTGGCTGTGAGGGAAACTTCATAACACCTTCTTTGTGTGGGTTACTGGGGTGTGTTGTTGATCAGTTGTTAAAGTACAGAGATCTGGGTTTGTATCAGCCTGCCATCGGGCAGAGTGAAAGGGTTTCAAATCCTTTGCATCGTATGAGAGGTGTGGTGGTGATTTTCGATTCAAACTGTAAGAGCTTCTCCGTTCGAATATTTTGTTCTGTAACCCACATTTCATAATGACTGTTAAAGTCCCCTATATAAATTCCAGAATGAGGTACGTCCGGTAAGGGGGGATTTTGCCACGTGTCATTAGGTGGTTTGTATGTGTACATTGTGTACATTTCAGGTCCTGTACAGGCCTTTCTGGATACAGAAAATGTTTGACTGCTGCCTTGGCCAGCACATTCTCCAGATCTCTCACCAATTGAGGGCGTTTGGTCAATGGTGGCCGAGCAACTGGCTCGTCACAATACGCCAGTCACTACTCTTTATGAACTGTGATATCGTGTTGAAGCTGTTCCTGTACACGCCATCCAAGCTCTGTTTGATTCAATGCCCAGGCGTATCAAGGCCGTTTATACGGCCAGAGGTGGTTGTTCTGGGTATTGATTTCTCAGGATCTATGCACCCAAATTGCGTGACAGTGTAATCACATGTCAGTTCTAGCATAATATATTTGTCCAATAAGTACCCGTTTATCATCTGCATTTATTCTTGGTGTAGCAATTTTAATGGCCAGTGGTGTAATTTGTCGTGAAAATTTCCCTGCAACATTCACGAACTGGCTGAATCCAACAACTACGAATTTTGCAACACGACTGCTTATTATAACGACCCACTACTTCAGTCCAATGTAATTAACTTCAATCAGTAAACTGTTGTGGTGCGGTAAATCTGATACCCGTCTTGATAGCCAGGTCAGTGATACATTTGGACTTCGATTTGCTGCAGCCTTGACGATTTTTTATCAGCAATTAAAAGACAGTTCCAACATAGACCGCTAGATAACATCAGCTATTTGAGTACTCATGATGACTTGTCTGTTTTCATGCCGCTATCGAGATGACATCGTACTCTGCATAAAATGTTTCGCATCAGGCATACGTGCACATGCAAAGCAATTTTGCACGTCTGCACGAAAACAATGATGTCGGAGGCCTTTGTTGTGATTCGCACACTCATTGCAGCTGAATAAATGGGAAAATTTGCTGAAACCACGAACGCAAGATTACTGCCACTGCCACTCAGAGGATAGAAAATTGTTTTCAGATCCGATTACAGATGCAGTGCGGGCCCCAAAACATATTTAGCAAGATTATCAAAAACATCAGTGTGGCGCGTTGAATAGTCTAGTGAAACGAGGCTGCTTTTAATGTATTTAAGATGTACCCAGAGCCACTGTGAACTTTTATTCCCTCGTATCCAGGAAGACTATTTTGGTATGCAGAAGTGACTGACAGAAGTCTATATCGAATTGATGATGATGATGATTGTACTACAAAACTAGTACGATCTCGTCATCATCATCAATTCGATATAGACTAGTGGGTAAAGATCTCCTCCAGACTTTTCCCTGGGTCTCCAGGTATTCCCGTCCACGTTTCTCATGCAAAGACGTCTATCCTACTTCCATGTTGTCATTCCAGTCTTTTCAGATGATATGCACTTGTTTAATGTTCACGTTTGCTAAAATTTACCCACGTTTTCTTTGTTAGCCCATAAATCTGCAATGAGGGCACAAGAAGCCAAAGGTTGCTAACATAAAAAAAATGGCTCTGATCACTATGGGACTTAACATCTATGGTCATCAGTACCCTAGAACTTAGAACTACTTAAACCTAACTAACCTAAGGACAGCACACAACACCCAGTCATCACGAGGCAGAGAAAACCCCTGACCCCGCCGGGAATCGAACCCGGGAACCTGCTATCATCACTTGTGGATGTCAACAAAGTGAAAGGTACTTGAAATGTCGAAGGAGCATAACTGCATGGAAGTAAACCTCCATGTAGAACTGAGTTCTCGTTTTATTAGACCGTCAGTGCGTCAGTGTCATTGTAGTTAACGCATCTTACAGCTTTTTTCTTCTCCTTTAATATCTAACCTTTAATGCTGTAACTTCATGTTACTCATTTTCTAACAATACTTCACAGTCACTCACACATTGTAAACGAAGTCCGAACTGATAAATTGTTTACTAATAATGCAAAGGCCGATCGACATAAAACTGCGTCACTTTGGGCAGTCGAACAAGGCTGGAAAAGGAGTTTTTCTCGGTAACTTGAGCAACTCATGTGTTTACTGTTACCCACACTGTGGATCAAGTTATTTCTTAAGTAAAATGAATGAATCAGAAAGTCGGAGAGTTAAGATGAACATTCCAGTCCTGTACAGAATACAAATACAAGAAAAAGGAATGCGTGTGATGCGAAGAAAACCAAAGAAGAGTCCAGACGAAGCTGCATGTCATGATTGTTGTGCTGTCTATAAGGTGCGTATTAATAAAGATGGATAAATACAATATGCTCAGGTACGTGAACCAGAATTCTTGACTTTGCATGTAATCACGAACAGATGTCTTAGTACACTTAAAAAGACATTGGCATTGGCTACAGGGAAAGTACATGTGGAGACCGTAACACTAGGCCAAACTAACTTAAAGGAGGAACCGTATCTGAAGGGCATCAATTTATACAGTCACTGAGAGGCCGCAAACCACACTATGGATGGCATTCTTCACAGCAAACGGTTGAATTTAACAGAAAAATACCTTTTATATTCAGAGAAAAATCCTGCAAAGCTTGTGTCGTACGTACAATATCGACTCATGTTCGTGACGAACTACAACATAGGTTTGAGGTACTCCAAAACTGACACTTGCTCAGTATGTGACCAACGAGAGAGATGCAACTCAGACACAAACTATGAATAAGCAGAAACAACATCTAACGACTGGAAATGAACTACATAAAAGGACAGTAGACAAGTTATACGATATTAGGCGTACGGAGCGTTTGATGTCCAAAATAACTAAGATTAAGAAAGCCATCTGTATGGATTACCAGAATAATCTTCCGCTTCCTAGTATTTCAACCAATGAGGCATTTTATCGCATGCAGTCATCATTTTATACACTCATTACTTACCTGCTTTCTTCTGAGAAATCTATATTTTATACATACAATGAAACACTTTACAGGAAAGGACGATTATAACGACTAGTAGTAGCAGCACATAAGATGGCATTTTTGATCAAATAACTTTCACTACTCGAGTAATTTCGTGGGGCAACTAAGATGGTGCACGTCATCACAATTCTCCTTATGTGTACATCCATAGTTTCAGCGATATTAGCGACAAGATTGCATGTCAATGTATGAACATTATTTCGATACAGTAATTATCTGTGAAAATTTCGATTTTATTTTATTAAAAAGTTATTGATAGTCAGTCTTCCTTCTTATTGGTCGATCCTTGGTACTAGAAGGTTGTATCAGCCATTGTGCGATAAATTTTTATGGTGAAATAATAATCTCTTTAAGTTATATTCGACTTTATTTTAGTAGTTGATTGCACAACCCTGTACACTTGTAACAAAGAAATCTTTTGTATATTTTTCAGCCTGTTAAGTTAGTCGTAAACAGCCAGTTTGGTGATGCAACGATCGCCAGCCATAAGCGCACGATTGTACTCCCAATTCAACATTCGTAAGTAGATTACGAGCAATTAATGAACAAATTACTAAAATAAAAGTTTTGGAAATTAAATGTTAATGATCTCCATTACGACGCATTTTAAAATTTTACAAACTTTGCCGTGAATAGCCTGCAGTCGCACAGAGCCAGTAAAAGTTCATTTCGAAACCCGAAATATGTTCTGAACACCGTGAATAACAGTCTCACTGCACGCAATACATTTAGTTTATGTATCTTTCAATAATATCACACGAAACATTTCAGTGCTACTCAGTGTCCTATCACTTACAACACATGTTGTCTGTACACCTTACATTCCCAATCGCGACTCCTGGAGACGCTTAACCACCGTTTCGCGCCTGTCTCCTCCTGCTCTGTTCTGATTGGTCCATCTCAACATCTAATGAAAGTTCATCTTAATTAAAACATCTAACTTTTCACATAAAAATAATTGAAGTTGTTGAAATTATTAAATGATCATTCTCAGCACAAGTGAGACCACCGGTAGGGATGGAAGTTAAAATGTAATACTAATCTGCAAAAGCAAATTGTGAGCGATATGCGACTTGGCTGCCAGTCCGAACGGTTACTCCCCCCCTGCTCCAGCATCGGAAGCCTCTCTAACGTTCCGCTGTTCCCACACTACGTGACCATCTGGCGTCGCGTGGTGTGAGGTCGACTACCAACTACCGGCTACTGACGCAGTTATGCTCTATACACTGCAGCCTATAACGTAACGTACGAATAAAAGCGGGGCACGATACGGCATAAATGCCACAACGGTGCTCTAACAGGCCTTCTGGGTCTTGAAGTCCTTTCTTGTCACCTGTTCCTTACAACCTGATCGGACACAGCGGCTCCAGTGGCCCTACTGAGCTCGTCCTCCAGTGCTCTGGTGGTAACTCTATGACGCGTCAACGCATATGTGGCCAGATATCAGTCTTCACGTGGGGTTTCAATGTGCCGTCGATCTTATCCAGCTCACCTTATACACTGACCGGCCTCTCTGTAGCGTGCCCACAACCACTGGATGAAAGGTGAAGAGGCAATGGCAACTGCAGCAATATGACGAAATCCATCCTCGTTGGATCAAACACACTTGCATTGCATTAAAATGTCACATTGCATGTGTTTGGTTGAATACAATGTCCACAAATGACAGCTGACGTCTGTGTACCTCACTCAAGGACATTGGGTCACCGGTACTCACTTCTTTCTGGAGGGGCTACCTGATACTGTAGTGTGGTACTTTACCTTACGAGGAGAACACTCCAAGTGCCATAACCCGATTTCCTCAGTTCACTCAGTAGAAGAGGAGTCAAAATAACAGAACACCTTTCTCAGCTTATTCGTGGATAGTGGACAATTTCTGAAAAAATGGCGGCTTAGTGGTTAGTGTAATGGCTTCTTAATTTAACGCTCCGTCTTCGAAACATGATTATTTTTATTTCTGTTTGCCGTTTACATATCCAGGTCTGAGGAAGATTACTAAACAAACATTTTCCAGTATATTGATGTAGCATTGTCCTTATTCGTCTACTAATTGTGTGACAGATGAGTGACAAAATTATTTAATGTTCTTTTCGGCGAAATTCCTGGTAGTAAGAACTCACAATAAGTTGTCGCAAAAATGGTCCGTTATGCTTTTTCTAGGAGACATTATTGCCAACGCGCTAAATCTTTAACAATGATAACGACGTTTTCATCTCGTGTCAGATTCATACAAGGAAGGGTCAATGTGTCAACCCTGCCTTCACACAGTGCTCAGACTACGATTGGTATCATCCAAGGGAATACATAAAACATTCCTGATGGATAAACATATGAATAAAATGTAAAGGTTGGCCTTATGAACTAGGAATAAGAGTTGACAGTAAAAACTAACAATAAAAATTGACAATACTCAAAACTTTTCCAGTATATCGAAACGTCTGAGTACCTCACTCAAGGGCACTGGGCCACAGGTACTTACTTCTGCAGAGGTCATGTGATTCTGTAATGCATAACACAATAGACTGATAAAGCATGACTTTAGTTGTTGCATGCATTGCAAGCGAAGGTCTCAAGCTGTACAATTATCCATCAAAATAGATTTAATATACTGGATTTTTGTACCTGTGTTCTCTCAACTCTTTTGAGCAGTGTATTAACAACGAAGCATAAGATTGCGGATAGAACGATGTAATCCAAAAGCTAACAGGTTCAGTTTAGTGTGACCAGCCACAGACAATGAGAAGCGGTGCTTTACTTTATGAGGAGAATACTACAAGTCCCATAACCCGATTTCCCAGGAAATTCACTGAGTGCAAGAGGGGTCAAAATAAGCAAACACGTGTCTAGGCTTATTCGTAGATACTGGATAGTTTCTCAAAAAACTAGTCAAATTTGAATATATTCATGGTAGTTTATGTGCCTTTAACCGCACCATATCCTCAGACAAAATGGAGGCATGTAGTTAGCATCGTGGCTTCTTAATTTTGCTCCACATTTTATTTTTCATTCATATACTCATCCCTGTAGAAGATTATTGTACAAATGTTATCCAGTATACTGATATTACTTGATCCTTATTCCCCTACTAATTGTATGTCAAATGAATGAGAAAATCATTTGAAGCTGTTTTCGGTGAAATTCCTGATAACAGGGACTGAAATAAGAAGTGATATTAAGTTTTTGCAAAAGTGATCTGTTATGCTTGATTTGTGGCAAAATTATTTTCCAACGCTCGAAATCTTCAAGAATGATAAGAACGTTTTTTTCTCATGTGAGATTCACACAGGAAATTTCACTATAGTAAACTTGCCTTCGTGCAATGCCCAGACTTTCTGTATTTCGAATGTTTCTGCAATCGATATTATCCAAGCGAATGCACAAAATATTTATGAAGAATAAAAATATGAATAAAATAGGATAGTTGGAAACAAGGATTGGCAATAAGAGTTGATATATTAATTGACAATATGAACTGACTAAGAACTGACAATATGAATTGACAATGTAAATTGACGATTTTATTGAACTGACAATAAGACTTGACATGTAGAATTGATGCAAGAATGAAATAGCAAAAAGAGAATTTAGGAACACTGTACTTGTCTGCTTTCCACACACACATGTATAATAAATGTGTGACTTTGTACAGGAGTGGGTAGATCTACAGCTGAAAACAGTGAGGATGGGTCTTCTGTGCAAATGCTGAGATAATGTGGGGAAGAACAATGGTACATTATTAATTTTTTCAATTTTTATTGGCAATTATCATTGTTTAGTTATTATTTTAAGGTAAACTTTACAATAAAAATTCACAAAAAATTGAAAATAAAAATTGGCAATAAAAATTGACAATTAAAATTGGTAATCTAAAATGCAGCAAAAAATTGCAAAAAGATTGTCTAATGAGTAGCACTAAAAATTTGCAGTAAAAATTGGCAGCACAAAATTGGCTATAAAATTAACGATAAAAATTGACAGTAATAACTGACAGTAATCAAAATTTGCGATAAAAATCAACAGTAAAAGTTGACAATAAATACTAACAATAAAAATTGACACTAAAATCAACAATAAAAATTCACAATAAGAAATGACAACTATAGAAACTTTTTCCAGTATATTGATACATCTGAGTACCTCAATCAAGGACACTGCGTCACTGCAACTCACTTCCTTCTGGTGCAGTCACCTCATCCTGTAATGCCTAATACAATCAACTGATGAAGCATGACATTACTTGTTGCATACATGGCAAACGAAGACCCTCAAGTTACGCAATAAGACAACAGGTACTGCCTGTTTCAAAATAGACTTAACATACTGGATTTTTGTACCTGTGTTCTCTAATTCTTTTGAGCAGTGTATTAACAACGAAGCATAAGATTGCCCTAAGAACCAATGTTACCCAAAAGCTAACAGTTTCCTCCTGGTGTAACCAGCCACACACAGTGAGAAGTGGTACTTTACCTTACGAGGAAAACACTCGAAGTGCCCTAACCCGATTTCTCATAAACTTCACTCTGTGGAAGAAGGATCCAAATAAGCGAACATATATGTCTTGGCTTATTCGTTGATACTGGACTGTTTCTGAAAAAAAAACGACAGTCACAGTTGAATATTTTCGAGGTGCTTCATGTCTCTTTTACCGCAAGACATCATCAGACAAAATTACAGTATAGTAGTGAGATTTGCGGATCCTTAAATTTGCTACACATGTTGGAAACATGGTTTTTGTTCTTCATTTGTGTTTCTATGTCTGAGAAAGATTAGTACAAAAATTTTATCCAGTATACTGATATAATTTTGCCCTTATTTGTCAACTAATTCTATGTAATATGAAAGAGAAAATCATTTGAAATTGTTTTCTGTGAAATTCCTGGCAATAGGAACTGACAGAAAGAACTGTCAATAAGCAAAGATCTCAAGCAATGCAATTAGGTAATAGGTACTGCCTGTATCTAAAGAGATTTTGGATTTTTGTACGTATACTTCCCTAATTCTTTTGAGCAGTGTATTAACAACGAACCACAAGGTTATCGCTGGAACCAATGTTATCCGAAAAAATAACGGTTTCCTCCTGTTGTGACCAGCCAGAGACAGTGAGAAGAGGTGCTTTATCTTACAAGGAAAACACTCCTAGTGCCATAACCCCATTTTCCAGTGGAAGATACGTCAAAATAAGTAAACATGTGTCTTGTCTTATTCGTGGACACTTGACAGCTTCTGAAAAAACAACAGTCAAAGTTGTCGTATTTCCGAGATACTTTATGTACCATTTACCACGCCATATTCTCAGACAAAATGGTGGCATTGTGGTTAGCGTCCCAGTCCCTTAGTTGTGCGCCCCATGCTCGAAACAAGATTTTTTTATTGTTTCTATTTTTCATTTGTGTACCCAAGCCTGTAGAAGATAACTACACAAATGTTTCCAGTATATTGATATAAAGTTGTAGTTATTTGTCTACTAATTGTATGTTAGTAGAATGAGAAAATAATTTACTTGCTTTCGGTGAAATTCCTGACAATAATAAGTGAGAATAAGTTTTCGCAAAAGTGATATGTTACGCCTGATTTGCGGCCAAATTGATGCCAACCTGCGAAATCGTCAATCATGATAACCATGTTTCTTTCCCCAGTGAATTCATGTAAGGAAATGTCACTGAGGCAAACCTGCCTTCGTGTGATGCTTGGACTATCTGTGTTATCAATGATTCTCCAATTGGCATCATCCAGTGCATAAAATGTTCGTGAAGCATAAACAAATGAATAAAATAGAAGAGTTGGCAATATGAATTGGCAATATGAACTGGCATCATGAATTGATAATAAGAACTGGCAAGAAGGATTGGCAAAAAGAACTGATATAAGAGTTGATAATATGAACTGACAATATGAACTGACAATAAGAATTGACTATAGGAATTGACAACTGGCAATAAGAATTGACAGAAAGGATTGGCAATAAGAACTGACAGTAAGAATTTACAAGTACAATTGACACTATGAATTGACAATATGAATTGAAAATATAAATTGACAACGTGAATGACAGTATGAACTGACAATAATGACTCACAGTACAAATTTATTTAAGAATGAAATACCAGAAAGAATTTAGAAAGACTGTAACCCTCCTGCATATCATACACACATACATAATAAATGTGTGAATTCACGTAGGGGTGGATAGATCAACAATTGAAGGCGAGAGGACTGATCTTCTGCACAAATTCTGAGAGAGCATTTGGGGATGAATAAACAATGATACATCATTCATGCTGTCAATTTTTATTCTCAATTCTTATTGTTAAATTACTGTTATTTTGTAGCTATTCTGACTGAAAAATTGACAGACAAAATTGACAATAAAAACTGACAGTAAAAATGACAATACAAATTGACAATAAAAACTGACAACTACACAAAAGTTTTCCAGTATATTGATGCGGCTGAGT
The DNA here is from genome assembly GCF_021461385.2 of Schistocerca piceifrons. Classification (NCBI taxonomy): domain Eukaryota; kingdom Metazoa; phylum Arthropoda; class Insecta; order Orthoptera; family Acrididae; genus Schistocerca; species Schistocerca piceifrons. The sequence goes on along the minus strand of NC_060140.1, from coordinate 297,173,433 downwards.
ACCTCACTCAAGGGCACTGGGTCACTGGTACTCACATCCATCTGGTCACCTGATACTGTAACGCCTAACACAATCGACTGATGAAGCATTACTTTAGCTATTGCGTACGTTGCAAGGGAAGATCTCAAACTATGCAATTAGACAACAGGAACCGCCTGTATAAAATTAGGCGTAACATATTGGGTCTTTTTACCTGCCGGCCAGTGTGGCCATGCGGTTAAAGGCGCTTCAGTCTGGAACCGCGCGACCGCTACGGTCGCAGGTTCGAATCCTGCCTCGGGCATGGATGTGTGTGATGTCCTTAGGTTAGTTAGGTTTAAGTAGTTCTAAGTTCTAGGGGACTGATGACCTCAGATGTTAAGTCCCATAGTGCTCAGAGCCATTTGAACCATTCCTTTTTACCTGTGTTCCCTTAATTGTTTTGAACAATGTAATAACAACAAAGTATAAGGTTCCAGTCTTATTCGAAAGCTAACAGGTTCGTTTTAGTGTAACTCAGCCACATACAGTGAGAAGCAGTACTTTATCCTAGGAGACGATCCTGTATGTGCCATAACCTGACTTCCCAGAAAGTTCACTAAGTGGATGGGGGTCAAAATAAACAAACGCGTGCATCAGCTTATTTGTAACAATTGCACAGTTTCTGAAAAAACACCATTCAAAGTTGAGATATTTTCGAGGTATTTTACGTGTCTTTAACTGTGCCATATCGTCTGACAAACTGGTCGCATAGTGTTTAGCAATGTAGCTTCTTAATTATGAGCCCCATGTTCAAAACATGATCATTGTCATTTTTGTTTTTCATTTATGTACTCCTGTCTCAGGAAGAATACTGCATAAATGTTTTCCAGTATATTAACATAAAGTTGTTCTTATTTGTCTACTAATTGAAAGTCGGGTGAGTAAGAAAATCATCTGAAATCATTATCAGTGAAATTCACTTTTGTGCCTTTTTACCGCGCTCTACCATCAGAAAAAATGGGGGCGCAGCGGTTAGCATCGCGGCTCCGTTATTGTGAGCGTCAAGTGGTTATTTATCCACTAATTTATATCAGAAGACAGAGGAAATCATTTGAAGTTGTTTTCGGTGAAATTCCTGACAATAAGATCTGTTATGCTTGATTTGTGGCAATATTATAGCCACTGCGCGAAATCTTCAAAAGTGATAACGACGTTTTCTTCCCGAGTGAGCTTCATACAAGGAAATGTCACTGTGGCAAACCTGCCTTTGCGCCGCGCTCGGAATATCTCTGTTTCGAATGTTTCTACAATCAGTATCCCGGTCCTCACAGCTTTACTTCTGCCAGTATCTCGCAGGAGAGCTTCTGTAAAGTTTGGAAGGTAGGAGACGAGATACTGGCAGAATTAAAGCTGTGAGGACCGGCCGTGAGTCGTGTTCCGGTAGTTCAGATGGTAGAGCACTTGCCCGCGAAAGGCAAAGCTCCCGAGTTCGAGTCTCGGTCGGGCACACAGTTTTAATTTGCCAGGAAGTTTCATATCAGCGCACACTCCGCTGCAGAGTGAAAATCTCATTCTGGAAACATCCCCTAGGCTGTGGCTAAGCCATGTCTCCGCAGTATCCTTTCTTTCAGGAGTGCTAGTTCTCCAGGTTTGCAGGAGAGCTTCTGTAAAGTTTGGAAGGTGGGAGACGAGATACTGGCAGAATTAAAGCTGTGAGGACCGGCCGTGAGTCGTGTTCCGGTAGTTCAGATGGTAGAGCACTTGCCCGCGAAAGGCAAAGCTCCCGAGTTCGAGTCTCGGTCGGGCACACAGTTTTAATTTGCCAGGAAGTTTCATATCAGCGCACACTCCGCTGCAGAGTGAAAATCTCATTCTGGAAACATCCCCCAGGCTGTGGCTAAGCCATGTCTCCGCAGTATCCTTTCTTTCAGGAGTGCTAGTTCTCCAGGTTTGCAGGAGAGCTTCTGTAAAGTTTGGAAGGTGGGAGACGAGATACTGGCAGAAGTAAAGCTGTGAGGACCGGGCGTGAGTCGTGCTCCGGTAGCTCAGATGGTAGAGCACTTGCCCACGAAAGGCAAAGGTCCCGAGTTCGAGTGTCGGTCGGGCACACAGTTTTAATCTGCCAGGAAGTTTCACATCAGCGCACACTCAGCTGCAGAGTGAAAATCTCATTCTGAAAATAGAAGAGATTGCAATATGAATTGTCAATATGAGTTGGCAATAAGAATTGGCAATAATAATTGATATAAGAATTGACAATGTGAAATTATGAATTGACAATAAGAACTGACTATAAGGATTGATAGGATTGGCAATAAAAATTGGCAATAAGAACTGATGACAAGAATTTACATTAAGAATTGACAGAAAGAATTGACAATATAAATTGGCAATGTGAATTGACAAAAGCAGGAAAATGGAAAACAACTTTATCTCGGACCCTAGAAACAGTTTTACTGCAGAAGAATGTGGTATATGAAACGGAAAGAATGTCAATTAAGAAATTATATATACATACATGTATACATAATCTTTTTTGTGGGGAAATACATTTAGATCACAAAGATAGTAATATTAATAAGACTTATTAATATTACTATCTTTGTGATCTTCACTTAGTGAAGGTAAGTATAGACTCAATAAGACAGCACTGAGACTGGTGATGCAATGGTTAAGATAGTCGGCTCGTGTTCTGAAGGTTCGAGATTAATCTGCTAATCGGATTGACTCAGTGTGTCGAATTAACAATTGTGGCCTGGTACACCAGCCAGCCTCAGTGTGGTTTTTAAGGTGTTTCCCACGCTCCTTAGAGCAAATGCTGTACTAGTCCTTAATTCCACCTCAGACAGCACGATACACATACAGGTGAAGTAGGATAGCATAAAGAATCAAGTTCACACTATTCAATGACAGATGGCACATGTGATTTCCTTCCATTATGTGACCTTGACTGTGGCATCACAAAAGACATCTGACCACAAAGTTAAACAAAACAAAGTTTGCCATACCCTGAAAAAGCGGGCCCAATGCTATACTATATAAAGGCAAGGGAAAAGAAAGAAAATCCTGGAGAATCGCTGTTCATATCCTAATCATCCGGATCTAGATTTACGGTGGTTTCACTTAATTATCCCAAGCTAAGGTCAAGCTGGTTATTTCAGTCAGACTGTGACTGGATTCACCTCCTACCCTTGTCCAAAGTCCATTCTCTACCGAACGAGATGCTGTGTGGAGCTACAGTCGTATTTCATTTAAATGAAATGTTACAGATAAGAATTAACAGTCAATTAATTTAGCATACATAAATAAATACGTAGAAATGAGGGTTAAAATTAGCACAAACAAGTTTCTTTCTTTTTTTCCTTTTATCTTTATCGTGTACTTACAGGAGGCTTGGTGGTCGCTATCGCTTTGGCAATGTTAGTGTCAGATGGTCGAGGGATGGTCTTCCTTTCTCCACCCCTTTAGATTTCCTTCCCCTCCCCCCCCCCCCCCTTCCCTCTGGGGGTTATTCATGTGAAAGTGTGTGAACGTTTTGTAACTGCTTGCGAATCGTGAAACTGAGGCAAGATTTTGGTAGCATTTCGGTATTCACTAAGTATGATGTGGGAAACCGCCTAAAGACCACTTCCATGCTTTCCAGCACATCGACCCCCGTCGTCAGTCCAACAGGAGGATTCGATCTGGGGCCGGAGCATCTACCCAAATCAGAGAAACGGCGTACTGAAACGCGGGGCTATGTGGGCATGTAAACAAGTTCTTTTATAATTGCCATTGAAGCTCAAGCTAGACAGAAATGTTCAAGAGGACTGCTCCTAATTCTTGAAATGAGTAAAGTCACATTTGTGAGGGATCACAGCGGAAACAATATTTTCGTAGTGTCGTTGTGTGGAAGATAGAAGCGGAAAAGAGCCTGCACGGGAGCGTGGGAAAAGATGTGCCCGACTACAGTCCGAGAATGATAACAACCTGCGGTTATCTTATCAAAAGTAAGTCAGCAAGCAGTTGAGAGAAGGTCGTGGCGAGGCGTGTTTTGCCACACCTTCCTTTGTCAGGCTTAAGTAAAAGGGTAAATCCAAAGCAGGCAGATATCACGAGTTATCTTTCGTCGATAGCTGTAGATTTGACTGGCATTGATTTTATATCACAGCTAAATTAGCACCAGTGTTTCCTAAGCAAAGTAAATAATGCAATGTTTAAAACATTGGGCTGTAATAAGAGAGAAATGAGCGTCAAGTCACTGCTTGATCGTCGTGAGAATGGTTTTTTGTGAAAGCTGTGGATCACTGCAGGTCAGAGCCAGAACCGTGTCTTAAAGCGTCGGCCTGTCATTCTGATGTCCAATCACACAGTCTGGGTACATGTAGCTCCAAGTTTGCAACTCACACACAAGAAGGTACTACGAATCATAAACAGTGCTCCACGATAAAAAACGCACCGTGGAGACACACAATTAATAACTTCCTCGAAAACTTGTGGGAGGTAATCAGGATACTTGCTAGGAACTCGAGACATTTCCATAACCTCTTCATTCCGAGTGTGAAGAACTGTGATCACAAACACAGATGGAAACACACGAGGCCAAGGGCACTCTTTCCTAAGGGAAATTGCCCAGCTAGGGCAAGTTAAACATAGGAACACAGGCAACGTGAGCCAGACTGAGTGGTCATGCCAACTAATCTTACTTAGCCTAAGATTGGTCTACCACACGAAAGCTGACAACACTTTGATCACGAACAAAGGCCACAGGATAATCTACACTGACTGACCCATGCTATAATCTAATAGGATGGAAACCGCAGCGGTTGGCCCACGACGCGACGCCGGTGTCCACAAAAAGGTAATCTGGAAGAAAATTTCAAATTCACGCACACTACGCTTAAGAGTGAGAATTCAGCCTGGAAACAACCCCCCAGTATATGGCTAGCCCAGTCTCCACACTATCCTTTCCTTCAAGAGTGGTCGACCGCCCATGTGACGGATCTGAATCTTGAAGACGACATTGATCTCCGTCTCGACGATTGGCCACAGTGGAAAAGAAACCTTGGTAATGCCCGACGGACATGATGCGCTATAATGTTTCTTGGCAGGAAAAATTATAAATTTACTGCTACAAGTATCAGTATACATACGACACTAATTTTTATCTTATGCAGAGACTGATGGCATATGGAAAGGTCCTTCTTGCTGCAGGGTTGAACTGAATAATATTAATCTCTGAAAATGACTCGTACAGTAGATCCGTAAATCGACTGAATAAAATGGTTTGAATACGTAACGATTTTAATTTTCAACTGTGAAAGGTGGTACTTCGTAACCTTAGTCAAATACATTCTTCCATTCAGTGATGCTTTCATTACTGAATTAATTAGACTATAGTATACATTCTGCAATAATGAACACTTCTAGATAATACAACACCACGTTGCATGTTCATTGTTGTGATACCACGGTAACTTCATCTTGTGTTCCGCATGGCTACAATTAATACAGATATATATTTACAATGTAATATTTAGTCAAGGAGTAAGCTAGCAAGTAGTCTTGGTAAACTCTAATATGAAGTGGTCTCAAAAAAATGTCCACTATTCTTTACATAATTTCCGAAGTCAGCAAGGAGAAGGAAAACGTCAACAACGATATCTGAACTCAAGAATATAACTCGGTAAGGTATTTATTTTAAAGGTGCTATTTAGAATTGTTTTCCTGACTTCTACTTCACGCCTTCAGCCGTTTGTTGTTTGAGGTATTGTCGGTGGCCTTCGGCGCTAAAATTGTGGATTTTGTTTTTTTTTTCTCTGTGATAAGCCGTCATACTGTCAACTATGTATTTTTTATAAACGATTGATTTAAAATTTTAATTTCTTTAAATAAAGTTTACGTATTTGTTGTGCAACCGTCCCAGCCACAATCGTAGCCTTATCCTGCCCCATCCTGAGAACCCAGCCCTCATGCAGGTCTTGGACAGAAGACTGCTCGGATGTTGGAATTACCGTCTGAGGTTCCTGGTGAGGTGGTTGCTACTGAGCTGAGTGCCTGTCAAAAATTTATGAACCATACAGCCGAATAATGGGTGCACTACACCATGTAGCCAGTTCTTAATGGGGTGCAAAAGATTTGCATTGAATTTCCCAAGCATGTCCAGTCCTATTTGTACATTGGTGGCTGTTGTACCATCATCATCTGTGATGGTCAGCTCAAAGCATAATAGGGATGTAGTCAAGAAGGGTATGCACATCCCAGCTGTATGCAACACCAAATTACCCATTTACTGCCAGAGATGGAGGAGGTGATGACGACAGCATTGGCTGTCCCACTGACGTACGTCCAGGCTCCTCAATTCGGCCACCACACACCGACTGTGGAGTTGCTTTTACCAGCACCAGCACCCTTTCTAGAGTAGCAACAGGACACCGCAGAAGGAATGAAGACGTCGACTGAACTCCCTCCTGCTACGCCTTTATCGTGAGACGGTGGAGTGGCACAGGAGACTGGGATGGAAGCCGCCTCCATGGTTGTTACAACTGAAGATATCGTCCCTGACGGTCAGTATCCTCAGGAATCTTCGACCAACACCTATGTGCACAAACAAAGGTCTCAGAAGTGAAGAAAGAAATGTCAGCTGGCTCTGACAGGTTCCTGAGAGACGCTATGTCTGGTAGAAGATGACCCCCAACAGCAGCGATCCTTACCTGCAGGACGAAACAGTCACAGAACCTCCAGTCTGCTCCCAGGTGGCAACACAGACACACAGTGAAATGCCTATGGATGCAGGACAGCAGCTGGAGCTAACCAACGACTCCACAGTCTATGAAACACTGACTGCTACAGACAGAGTACCTCACCAGGACAACCACCAACGCAGCACGCTGCTGATGGTGCTGAAGTCCCACATGAAGGAGTGGTTGTGGCGGCTGCAGTCACGCCACTCAACGAAATCTAACTGATGAAGGTCTAAGGGGGTGGGGACGTGCTGCTGATGGATGAGCCATTTCAGAACACCGCAGCTCTTCCTACCCTCATGAATGCTTCTAATATCCCCATTCAGTGGGAAGTTTATCAGATAGTCACTATTAATCTCAGTATCATCAGTACATGGGTCAAGATCCAGATATTCCGTGACACAATGAGGGCGGCAGACCTCAATGTGGCCCTCGTTTTTCAGGTACAAATGGCTTGTAGCGCCGACATCAAAACTTCGCCTCTGTCATGTGCGTGATGATATTTAAGTGTCTCTTCCCCCAGATTCATGGATCCCGAGGGCAGCGCGGTCACAGCAGCCGCCAGAGGATGTCATCACGATGCTGCGGGATGATGCCATGATGCCATGAAGACAGAGTCTTCACCCCCTCCACCTCCTCTTGTCCTTCCAATTGAGCTCCCCCCCTCCCCCCCCCCCTACACCGCAGCAGTCGCTACGTTCTTCATCTGATTTATGGAATCAGGAGCTGGATGCGTACCCTTCTGGTCGTTTTCCGTGGGATGTTTTCCCCAGAGCGAAAGCCGGATGGCGAGGTACGACTGGAAGCTTGACGTCCCATGCAGCCACAGTTTCCAGTCCAGTACTGCGCCCACACTCCTGCCTGCGCTCCCTACACGACGACGGTCCGTCACCTTGAGGCTTTTAACGACAAGCGCCGGCACGAAGATCAAGGACGATCAGCAGAGAAGGCTGTGAGACGACGTCAGCCAATAGCACGCTGACTAGGACGTCACCACGACAGGAGCGGCCTCTACACGAAGAGAGTAAAAACGACGCGCCGCCTAGCCTCGGACGCACTAGAAAAGATGCACTGGAAGAGAGGACTAGAAGAGTCACACTAGTAGAGCCGCACTAGAAGAGCCATGACTTGTGATCCACATCAGTTACTTGCATGGACATTGTATATAGGGAAGGACATTGATCATTTGCATGTCGCCAAATGCTTGCGACATGTCATTGTAAATCAAAGTTAAGTGTTGTTAATTCAATTACTCTAATAAACTCCATTAATACGATTTACTTGTATGTTGTCTATCTATCCAAGAAAACACCTTCCTAGGCACCCTATAAGAGACGAGTGGGCAAAATCGTACAAGAATCGTAAAGTTACATGCTCTCTCTGGTACTGACAAAAGAAGGGAATTGGCACATTTTTATGTCGTAGAGGTAGCGCCATTATTTGTGGACCGTTATTACCACACCATCCGCAGAGGTGACTTTAAATACGTCGTATCCCCGAAGTACCGAATGCCGCATTTCACCACAAGTGCAGAATTGAACAGCTGGTAAATGAACTACACCTCATGGATATCTGGCAACGCATACATGGCGACCAGCGAGGATTCACTTATGTCACCAGCCACTCAGTGAGCCACGTTGATTGTGCCTACGTCTCCAAAGACTCGTGGCAATGACGCTTGACGCAGAGATATGGTCGGCATTCTCTGACCATGTTGATTATGTCTGCACATTATCCTTACCACGGTAGAAGGTGTGGCGTGGATGGGGCTTGTGGAAATTGAGTATTTCGCTCATCAACAAACCAGAGTGCCGGCAGTTGATAACAGAGGAACGGAGGGAATGTGAGACGCACCTACCATCGTATCTGTCCACACTTAGTTGGTGGCTCGAATGGGTCTAGTCCGCCTTTCTATGTACTCTGATCCAATACGGTCGCAAGAAAATGCGTTGGCATCACCAAACGATGGAGTACTAGTTCATGCTGCTACAGGAGATCTCCACGCAAGTGCCATCTGATGAATGTAAGGTGGATTTGAGGCGGATAAAGGTGAAGATCCAGAATGAAATTTTCACTCTGCAGCGGAGTGTGTGCTGATATGAAACTTCGTGGCAGACTAAAACTGTGTGCCGGACCGAGGCTAGAACTCAGGACCTTTGCCTTTCGTGGGCAAGTGCTGTACCGACTGAGCTACCCAAACACAACTCACGACCCGTCCTCACAGGTGAAGATCATCACGCTTATACTACGCTGTCTGGTTGGCACACCTATATGTGCTTGTTGTCAGCACTAGATTGGAGAATGTTGGTACATGCCCTCGACATGCCGGATGACCGACGCTTCACAGCCTAAAAGGATACTCCAGAAGCATTTGTGGAACAGTACACTATAAAGCAGGGGATGAAGACATCTCAGAGACAGATGAAGTTCTCCATTTACTGACAATGGTGTTCTCAATGGAGAGGCTGCAGTGTTGTTAACACTCCCAATCACGACCAATGACATTAAAGATGCTCTTCTCAAAAGGGCTGCCAAAAAATCACCAGGCCTTGATTGTTTCCAACTAGAGTCTTAGCTCTTAGGTGTACTTTTAGTTCCAATTGATCCAAAGTGAGGAGATCCTCTGGGATGAGGAATTTGGCATAAAACAATAATATACAATAAACATTTACAAAATAAGAACAGATATGCTAATGTACCTTCCATAGATCCCAAATGAAACTGCCCTTGTGGATGTGGAATCAGTCAAAAAACAAAACAATGTCCTAAGCGTATTTACATTTAAAAGGATATAAAATTTGTCACCAGTTACTAAATGTTCAATAACTCAGGTGTATATGATAATCCTTAGGCTACTGCAGTCATGTGTCATCATAAAAAAATAAAATCAAAACATTTTCCAAACTTATTTGCAATGATCACATTACTACACAAAATGAGTACAGAAGTAAGATTATATACAATGTTATTAAGATTATATACAATATTATTATTAATAACATACATACATCACTGAGTTCTGCTAAGATGGTTGGTTGGTTAATTTGGGGGAAGGGACCAAACAGTGAGGACATCGCTCCCATCAAATTAGGGAAGGATGGGGTAGGAAGTCGGCCGTGCCCTTTCAAAGTAACTATCCTGGTATTTGCCTGAAGCGATTTAGGAAAATCACGGGAAACCTAAATCAGGATGGCCAGACGTGGATTCGAGTCGTCAATCTCCTGAATGCGCCACTTCGCTCGGTTTCTGCTAAGAAATTCATCAGTAGAGTAGAAGTAGTTGGTCACAAATAAATCCATTAGACTTTTCCCAAACTGAACTTCGTTATTAGTTAAACATTTATATGGCTGTTGGTTTGTTACTGAAAATGTGTATTGCTGAATTGTGGACGCCTTTCTGAGACAAAGGAAGCGACTTTAAATTTTTGTGAAATTTATGGATGAAAATACGACAGGTTCATCAGTATTAATATATTGTGACCATGTTGGCGGGAGTGTGAACACTCCAACAGAACATGCTATCGCAGCCCGGTGTGGCCGAGCGGTTCTAGGTGCTTCAGTTTTTGAACCGCGTGACCGCTACGGTCGCAGGTTCGAATCCTGCCTCGGGCAGAACATGTGATCAGATAACATTTATGTTGCTAAAGCTTTTTGAATAGCATTGGAATTGTATTACAACGTTTAATACGTTACTAGCAACAACATATAGTATGTAACTGGGGTTTGAGCTGTGCAGGCAGAAATGAAATGCAACACGTTTACCAGTTACTGGCACGGCGTATGACTCCACCTAGTAATAGTAGCTTTATTCATCCGTAGACATCTTTTTACAAGGACATGTCATAGTATTTACAAGTTTAGACCAATTTAAAATAATCTCATTCATACACACATACATTTAAATACTTCCAGTTAGAGAGAATCATTAGATTTTCTCCTGGTATATAATACATGTTTTCTACAAATAACTTATTATATAATGTAAAGCCACACTGTTCACTCATATCTCACTATCAGTCTCTGCACACATTATACACACATAGTTTCATAACACGTCACTCACTACACACACACACACACACACACACACACACACACACACACACACGCACACTGGTGATCTCTGGGCCATTTTCCGTACTGCAACTTCCATTTCCCATCCTGAAAAACTGAGTGAGCATCCCTTCATAGTGAGTGAGATGCTGAGTTGAGAAAGAGGAAGAGGTGTTGGTATTGTGCTATGCATAGCTTCGGGGCATTTCTAGAAAAGGAAGAAAGAAGGAAAAGAAACATAGTGTGAAGGTGTTATGTGGAATGTTGGATGTTTTATAATCATTATTATTGTTCAAAAAGATTTCGGGCTTGTAGCTGGCAGTCGTAAACTTCATTGCACGATATTTCGGGTGGAAAACTGCCAGCCATCTTGAGGTGAGCCGAACGAGGACTGACGAAGACATTCTCCGCTCCAGCTTATATAGTGCGCTGATGGTACTGCCCCGCATGCGTTGAAGCAGCACCCCCTATAGAGGAAAGCCTGCGCGCCCGCTCAGTGACGTCACGCACGTAGTCTGGTGCCGGTGCTCGCAGTCCGTTTGGCCACAGCAATAGACTGTTAAGGGAACCGCACGAGGAAAATTCGTAAAGAAATCTGACATACCTCTCTCATGAATTACAAGAATTCCTTTCTTAAATGACCCAGTTCTTTTGTCTGTAACTCAATTCTGCATACCTTTTAGCCCTGACGTAAAGAGTGGATGTAATAACTTTCACTATATGAGGCAGCAAAACTCCCAAATGAATGGACCCATTTCATTTTAGTTTATTTTAAAGTTGCTTTAATGGGGATTGTCACGACTTGTTTGATGACAGTCTGGTTAGCCGTTCAAGGATCGTCAGCTACACAAAGCGCAAGTGTTTGCCACCAGTGTGCTCTTTTGCAATACCATTCCTAAACTGTAAGTGCTGTGGTATAAATTGTAAATCTCGAAAAGGCCAATCTAAACGTCTGCAACGGTATACATTTATCTTTTATGGCTGACCACCATTCATCATTCTTCCTTTTTGCAGTTCCTGTGTAAGACGATTTTTAATGACAAAAATTTTGATTGAAAGCCACCCGCAAAAGATTCTCGTATGCTCTCGAGGACTTTCTATTAGGATTTTTGTTTTGTTTTTTAAGTTAAATATTGCATCACTTTGACGCAGGTCTAATAATGTGGACGGCATTTTGCAAAGTAGCACACTGGCAGCTAACATTTTACGGACACTGTTATTGCCGCTGTTTATTCCTTATGTAGCAAAATCCATTTTAAAACCTGATTGGATGATATACCTGTGAATTAAAAAAAGAAACACGAAAATTGGGCAAATAGTGTTCGAATTATAACATCCCCTACAGAGAGGCACTGGTAATAAGCAATTGTATGAGTCGTTTCAAAAACTAACACTGCCCTGAAAGACATGTTCTACATATGTTTTAGTCCATCATTTCAGCAACCTTGTATTCATGTTTTTTTTTTAATTTAAAGAAATTTCTCCAGTTAATAGTTTTTAAGTGAAATGCAGTTCTAATGAATGATATGATATCTCTCCTCAGTTTGTGCACCTTTCCCTAAGAAACTTTCTTTCCATTAAGAAAATCTCACTGACCCAAGATGAGTATGTAATGGTATTGCCATAAAGTTTTGGTATGCCAATGCAAATATCAATGAATTCTCTTTCCTCAGTAAGTTAACTAAATTTCGATTATGTATTGAAATTACATGAAGTCTCAAAATACAGATTACCAGGTTAGAATTTCGCTGCTCTAAACTGAATATCTTTGAAGAAAGAATGTTTCTGTACTAAGAAATATACACTTTGAAACAAACTGTTTGCATGAAGTGCACATAGAGAAATTTCAACTGTGAAGTAAACTTTCATTTCATCTCTTGAGGAGTTTTATGACCTGATGTGACCTGTGATGAAATAATTGTGAAAAATGAACCCTTACCTTCATTTGGCATCACATTTTGGCTGCACTCACCAGTGGCTTAGATACTTCATTCTTCCATAAGTTGGGAGAAAGGGGTGGGGGTGGTGGTTCAGCTCTATTTAGTTGCAATACTTCAACAGATCATCATTCCAAAAACTGGTAATTGTTTAGAAGTGGAACACAAGTTTCATCTACTGACCATGCTGATATGAATGAAAGCAAATGAAGTAAAAAAATTCTGTGTATGAATGAATTTATTTCTTTCTTTCATTCATCTTCCATACACTCTTGTCAATAATCACTAACAAATGGAACGAGAAAAATTTTAGATTATAGTGGTTCACAATAGAAAATTATAGATGTACAGCATGAATACTATATAGGGACAAAATAATTAAGACTTACGGACACCAAGTCCAAACATTAACAATAAGCACATTCTTGAGACTTAAGTTTCATAATTTTAGGAATAATAATGATAAATTTTGAACAACATTAATTATTAAATTGCTATTTTATAATCTCCAGAGTAGTAATGGAATGTCTGTAAGTAAGTGGGACACTGATTGAATGCAAATAAAACACTGCACCATAAAGTTTTGTGTAGCAAGAATGCATATGAAAGCACTGTAGTAGAAAAATGGTGATGCATATAGACATTATATTAGGTCGCCCTGTAAATTGCAAGTAATTACCATCTGTAAGTGTATGTTATGTGGCAAAAATGTGTCAAGTGGTATTGGAATATGATCTGGTTACATTAATTAGATTAGGTGAGAGAAAAGCAATTGTGACAGGCTTAAGCTTCTTGAATATTCCTTTATAAACAAATATATTCAAAAAGCCAACAGAAGAGCGTACCTGGGAGTCCACCTCAGATATTTTCCTCCTCAGCAAAGATGAGCTAACAAGAAGGCACTTTACGGCACAGAGCAAGCATCTATTTAAAGAGCTCAGTAATTAGTCAACCTGAGGATTAGTGGCACTCAATGATGCTTGTAACAGAAGTGAGATCTGTTCCACAATTACATTACTATTAGATGAGGAGACCTACCAATCATTATACACAAAGAAGGCCATGAAAGTACTGCAAAGCCCTCCCCTACCAGCTTCTCCATTGGTAATGGTAGTAAAATATATACAAACACGATCTACATAAGAAAATGTTGAGATAACAACAGTTATCTGTTCTCTCTTTCTCTGCAGAGAAAGTAGTAAACTCAGAAAAAGAGAGGCAATTGTCACAGCATGCACATCTGCACTCATAACAGTGATAGTAGTAGAAGACAGAGGAACACCACAAACACTACGTGAAATCGAAGTTTGTCTACCTAAAGAATGCATAAATACTATAGTAGCTTTTTCAACAGTAACAATTAATGAATCATTACAAATTGGCAGATTTCTCACATGTATCACAAGCTGAAGTAATAACTTCAGTATACAAAGAAAAGTGTTGCAGAGAATGTAGAGAACTACAGAGCAATTTTGCTCTTGTCTTCCATTTATCACCAAAACAAACTAACCTTGTTTGCAAAAAAATTGGAGTCTGCTATAGCACAGTTTGTGTAAGTTTTTCTCAGAATAATAAAGGAAGGTGATCAAAATGGCATTGTCTTGTCTTTGTCAAAGGCATGTACCATGTTGGGCCACATAACTTTATTACACAAATTAGAAATACTGTGAATAAGGCGTGCAGCAAAGAAGTGGTTCAAGTCATACTCGGACAACCAAGTAAATTGATTTTTAGGTTTCACATGCTATAAAAAGATTACTATTGGTCCTCTCTGCCTGCCACACCCCCTCCCCTCCCTCCTGTATGTATCATTCACCACCCAACTTCAACTGAGTAAGAATTAGTGTAAGATTCTTTATATTAAAGATTAATTTCTTTGATAAAAATTTCAAGTTAGGCTATTAGTGTTGATAGCTGTTAGCAGCTGTATATTAAAATATTTATATAAACTCTCAGCCATTAAGTTGCAATTTGGTAAGTTTGACTAGTTTCATATTAACTGAATTAGTTCAGCTTAAGAGGCATTTGTTGATGTGGCAATATTACTGATGACAGGATTTGTATTAATGATTTAAAAAGAATCTAAGATAAAGATTTCAAAATTATGTTGTAAGAGTTTGCAGTTTTCGCTGAGTGTTTTTTGAAATTTTTTTCCATTAACCTTTTTACAGTAGTTGCTTAAAAATATATTGACACCAACCCAAACAACACTTTCCATTATTGCCTGGGATGAATGTCCATTGCAGCATACCCAATCAAATAATAAAAAGTCATTTTCTTGAAGAGCAGCAAGTGCTACTGCACAGGCAATAGCATGTTGATTTGTACAGGCAAGAAAATCTCTTTCATGTTCTTTGAGAAGTTTGCTGATGACAATATAAGTGTTGACAATCACATTTAAAATAGTGTCTCATGGGTACTTTAGTCCTCCATGATCAAGTCTCTGTACCAAACTAAAATGTTCGTTTATTGGCAATTCCTTTTCAATCACAGTTTCATTATGGCAACTCTCACATTTCAGCTTCTTAATCACTGCATGAGCACAGTAGCCTGCAATGAAAGTTAAAGACGTTGCAATATATTTCACTGCAAGAACATTGTCTACAGTTACACTGACTTCTATGTCTAATGTGTCTGTTTCTTCAACGTCAGAAAACATAAAATTTTTTATGGCCCATACTGTGATATTGCCATAGGAAGGAGAACATAAAACTAAAGGCATTACACTTTGAATTCGAAGCTTCTTTTCTGCTTCATAGACTTTTGTCACTGAAACATTGTATTGGGAACCTGCAAGCTGTCTATACTTTCCAAAACGCCGCTCAAGCACATCTGTTTGTAGCTTGGCTGTCAGTAAATAGCTCATACCTAGCTCTTCAGTACAGTATCGAGCAATCTCTACAACGGCATATGTTGTATGCTGAATAGCAAAAAATGTTTCTTTTTTGAGAAACCCACTAGACAAACCCTTTGCTTTCCACACATCAAGCCTGTCTAGAAAATCTAGCAAAAATTGCATAGGAGCGCTATCAGTTGTCAACGGATCCATATAAGGATTCTGTTTGTGTTTCCCTTTAAACACTGATTTCACATTCATGACATCAAACCATTTTGTTATTATTCGTATGTATTCTGCGGTTGATGGTGCATGTCTCAAATCAAATTTATCACTAGCTACCTCAAGGCCCTCTGACACATGTCGATTGAATATCTGCAGCACTAGTTTCATGCTCTGTTTTTCTAACGATGTAGGGCAAAGTGATTTGAGAGACAATGTGTGACAATATTTTACTAAAGAGCTGGAATATATGTCATAAATCTGCTACAGTGTTTTAAAAGAAGTTACAGAAAACTTATTTTCTTCCACTTCTTTTCTAACTGGAAACTGAGGATAAAACATATCTTTACCATCATTTTTTGGTTCAGCCACTCATTTCTTATGCATTTAACAATGTGTATGGCATCAATTAAAAAGAAAAGTGGGTGATTAGGATCAGATGGATGTTTAAAAACTATATTAACAGCTTTATCCAGAGGAAACATGGACATGGTTTTGCTATTGATTTTGTTGTTGTCAGTTACCACAAAAAAAAACCTATAGCCTATTAGTTCAAGGCCATTTATTATGGCCAGTAGCACATCGTATAATGCATTAAATGAAATCGCTTTCACCAGTAAAATGTGAACAACATCCCTGTACAAGACACTCTGCAACATAAATACAAACGCTGAATTTGCAGCACATTCCGAGTTATATGACATCCCCAAAACACTACGTCCTTTATATTCCAAATAAGAATTTAGATGAATTTCATCTACACTCAAAACAACATTGACATCGTCGCTGTTCAAGTATTGAAATTTCTGTCTTGCATAGGACAGGAAATTACTTCCCCCAAGCCTTTCGTGAGATGGATTCACATTAAATTTGCTGCAGATCCTACGCAGAGTGCTTGGATGTGGCAATTTCATTAATGAGCTGCTACATAAAAAATTGTAAGCATGAGATGAAATTGAAAATAGCAAATAACACAGTATCATAAATGTAGAACTAAACCTATGATTAAATTTCTTGACATTTATGAGACAATCTTGTTCATATATAAAGTCTGCCATCTCCTTTTCACCCTCCTGTAAACTGTCTTTCAGCACTCCTAAACTGTCTTTCACTATCTCTACAATACTATCAATAGAAGTTTCTAAGTGCCCACAATCTGTGTCTGAAAACTGCTGCAGTACACTGACAATTTCATGGATATTGGTTACAATTACAGGAAAAATCTTTTTCCTAATGTCTTAATTTGTACATCTTTCTTAAACAATGAAACATTTAAATCACTATCTATAACGACAGAATGTGTGATTAATGGCGCTGGTTCACACTCCACTAGTTGGGCAAATCCACTTCCTTCGTACGCAACCTCAACTCTTCTAAAGAACTGAAGCTGAAAGTGTTTTCATAATGCTTCTGTGATGCTAAACTATATTGTAACGCTGCAGCTAACTGCTCATTTTCAAGCCTTTGCTTTTTCTCCTCTGGCCCTTCACGTCTACTTTCTTCCTTTGAAAGGTAGGAAGGACAGTTTGGGAGTAGTGATGGAACTGCATCTGGTCTCAAACGTGGTTTGAGAAGGGGGGCTCTTAATAACTGACCAGTCCTTTCATCTACAATTTATGTTTCCCAAATAACATCATCCTTGTGGAAGTGAACATGGCATACCTGTAATTAAAAATGAATAAAAAATGAAAAAGGTGCTTACAATTGAATGTGATGACAATATTAATAGTGTGAAAACAATTTATGAATATAAAGTTAGTTTCTAGTTCTAAAATACAAATAGACTCCCAACTAAAATGCAGAAGAATACTCAAGTGATAAATGTGGCCATGGCACAGTAGCTCTATAAAACAGTAACACTACAGTATCAAAACACATGCAGTTACATGTCATGGCAACAAGCTCTTAAAGAGGTGGTGAAATGAAGAAAGTACTTGCCCCATCAGTAATTACAAACATTGACTAATGTTTGTAGCATAATTCAATAACAGTGATAATTTTTTTATAATTTAGCCTTGAAGCTCATATATTCACTAGAGGGGTGGGATTTTTGCATAATGTCTTGCTCTATTGCCCCCCTCCCCCCCTCCCCAACACACACACACCTCGGACACAAGAAAGCATGATGACACCAAACTCACACAGGTGTAATCCATAGAAGCAACTGTGAAACAGTAACAGAATAATACAAAGTAATTGTCACACTGTGTAACCTTTAGAACTATGAAATACTTAAAGGTAGTGCTTTTTATCAGATAGACACTGTTTTGCTTTTGTATTTCACCTGCTATTTCCTAATCAATATATCAGTTCATAACTTACATAAAACCTGACAATATGATGAACTAATACATTGCCACTTATGTGCTACCTATTAGGCTAAACATGAGCACACAATTGCTTTCAAGTACTTTAGCTGTGTATCTATAAGACAGCTGTGTAGGCCATTGGCATGTATCTGAAATTCCAGACCCAGAAAGTAAGAATTTGTAAAATCCACAAGTATTTTTTATTTTTTGTATGTTTTCACAGTTTCTCCCTTTGCATTTTGCGATTGCCTGTTAATCCATACATGTACTCATTCATATTTCCTGTCTATGGTTCACGGTAAAGTCGAAAGCCTACTATATTCCCTAACAGTAACATTCCTTGCATTGACTTCAAATTCCCACCAATAATTTATTAAAAACAAGCGACTGAGACATTGTTTTTACCTCATTTTCAATTTCTGGGTACACCACATTACTTGTTTTTGAACAGACAACTTCCTAAAGACTTTTACAGCAAAAAGAAACACTATATACAGAAGCAGAATACATCGAAAGTCGTCTGTATCTTAAGTGCATGTACTTAATTATAAACCTACTTTTATTCCTAACAACAGACAGCATAAACAGTAAGTATAAAGATATACTAAGATATTTAACTACGTAAGTATGACTGTGCTTAGGCTATACTGGTTGAACTTGCAGAATACAGAATTCATATAACCTATAACAGCTAAACTGTAGAATTGCCAGGGCAAGAAAACGAAACAGTATTTTCTTCGGCACTTATGCAGTTAAGATCTGATATATTAGTCAAAATGTCGCTGATCTTCCTTACTGCATAAGTGCCTATTCTTTGTTAGCACACTTAACCTCTTTTAAGAAATAAACAAAACAAATACTCGCTCTTGAACTTGAAGAAGGAGTGAAGTTATCTCTGCGAATACTTGACAATCGTTTCTTCCTCGTTGCTTCATCCTCCTGAAATTTAAACACGGTTACTTTTGGTCCACCGTCGTAATTTCCTCTACAATTCGGCACACAACAACGATACGGCATTTTAGCAATTGATCGGCATCTTAGGGAGCACGGAACATTCCAGCCTATCACTCGCGACTGGGGAAGACCTAGAACGACGAGGACACCTGCAGTGGACGAGGCAATTCTTCGTGCAGTTGACGATAACCCTAATGTTAGCGTCAGAAAAGTTGCTGCTGTACAAGGTAACATTGACCACGTCACTGAATGGAGAGTGCTACGGGAGAACCAGTTGTTTCCGTACCATGTACAGCGTGTGCAGGGACTATCAGCAGCTGATTGGCCTCCACGGGTACACTTCTGCGAATGGTTCATCCAACAATGTGTCAATTCTCATTTCAGTGCAAATGTTCTCTTTACGGATGAGGCTGCATTCCAACGTGATCAAATTGTAAATTTTCACAATCAACATGTGTGGGCTGACGAGAATCCGCACGCAATTGTGCAATCACGTCATCAACACAGATTTTCTGTGAACGTTTGGGCAGGCATTGTTGGTGATGTCTTGATTGGGCCCCATGCTCTTCCACCTACGCTCTATGGAGCACGTTATCATGATTTCATATGGGATACTCTACCTGTGCTGCTAGAACATGTGCCTTTACAAGTACGACACAACATGTGGTTCATGCACGATGGAGCTCCTGCACATTTCAGTCGAAGTGTTCGTACGCTTCTCAACAACAGATTCGGTGGACGATGGATTGGTAGAGGCGGACCAATTCCTTGGCCTCCACGCTCTTCTGGCCTCAACCCTCTTGACTTTCATTTATGGAGGCATTTGAAAGCTCTTGTCTACGCAACCCCGGTACTAAATGTAGAGACTCTTCGTGTTCGTATTGTGGACGGCTGTGATACAATACGCCATTCTCCAGGGCTGCATCAGCGCATCAGGGATTCCATGCGACGGAGGGTGGATGCATGTATCCTCGCTAACGGAGGACATTTTGAACATTTCCTGTAACAAAGTGTTTGAAGTCACGCTGGTACGTTCTGTTGCTGTGTGTTTCCATTCCGGACACATGTCCACATAACATATTTTCTTTCTTTGTGTGTGAGGAATGTTTCCTGAAAGTTTGGCCGTACCTTTTTGTAACACCCTGTATAGGCCATACCACATTGACACGGTATTTTGTAATATCGTGCAATGAAGTTTACGACCACGGGCTGCAAGCCTGAAATCTTTTTGAACAGTTGATTCGCCGGGAAAATTTGAAATTTTACGTCAAACACTTTTGCGGGAAGGAGATGGCCTCAAATGTAAGAAGGTTCGACAAGCTACGTGGTAAGAGAGCAAAGCTTTTAAGTTCTTTAAGTTTTTTAATGAGATGTCGGGACCATGGCATAATACCCAAATTTGCCAGAGTGACACATTTTATTAAGACGACCACTGCATGGAAAATAATGGAGAAAGCGAGCCGTGCTATTGTGAAGGAGAGAATTTGTTATACGAGACGAAGGTTGGATGCCATCTCAGAAGAACTGTTCCATCTACACTTGAAAATTGCAGCACTTCTTTCACCTATATCATGGGATTGGGTGAATGGTGTGACTTCAGTCAAGTTCGACTGGGTACATAAGGCTGCTAGTTCCCGGCAGATGCCGAAATTTGATCGCTTGGTGCCACAACAGCCGACGCCATAGGAAATAACTGCACGACGTTCCGTGGTTAATTTCACGGAGAAGATTTTAGACGATGCGTCGCTGTCGGTTTTGGGCAAAGGTCTTAACTTTGCATCTACACCAAGTGCAGTACCTCTTATAAGTTTCGTAAGTGGTGTTGAACAAGCTGTACGTCGCCTTCCTATGGACGCTGCTGAAGAAATAAGAAGGGAAACTGGTCGGGTTCTTCTGAAAGCTCCTCCCCAACCCAGTAATATAACCACTGAAGAAAGGGCTGCACTACGGAACCTTCGAGAAGATCCGGAAATAGTGGTGCTTAAGGCTGATAAATGTAATTCTACCGTTTCGTTACCTCGTTAGTTGTATTTGGAGAAGATGTATAGTCTACTTAGTGATACTATGTATCGGAGAATTGATCAAGACCCAACAGCACGCCTGCAACGGAAGACGTGTGCACTTTTGAACTCTTCATCGCTAGCTCCAGAGACCATCAAGCGGTTAAGACCACATGGCAGCGTACCACCGAGACTGTATGGTCTTCCTAAAGAGCATAAAGAAGGTCTGCCTTTACGGCCTATAGTGAGTAATATTGACACACTCACATATGATTTAGCCAGACATCTAGCTTCTTTGTTGAGACCATTTTTTGGCAAATGTTCACACCATATACGGAACTCTGCTGATTTTATCAACGGACTGGGGGCTCTCCACTTACGTAGTTCGGATCTTCAAGTGAGTTTTGATGTAGTTTCCCTTTTCACAAAAGTACCTCTTGCGGATTCCTTGATTCTAATTGGTCAACAGTTTAAATCGGACATTACTGCTTTGTTTCGACATACTCTTTCATCAACTTATTTTGTGTTTAGCCAGGAATATTTTAAACAGTCTGACGGTGTCGCCATGGGCAGCTCTCTGTCTCCTCTGCTGGCTAAACTTTTTATGGAGGATTTTGAGGAGAGAGCACTTGAATCAGCGGTCTGTAAACCAACTGTCATTTGGAGATACGTCGATGACACTTTCATGGTGTGGCCCCACGGAGAAGAAAAGTTAATGGAGTTTTTCATCACCTTAACTCCATCCATGAGAATATTCGATTTACTATGGAACTAGAGAAAGATGGCTGCCTTCCATTCCTGGATGGTTTGGTTAAAGGGAAGAGTGACGGCACTGTGGGACATTCTGTCTATCGTAAGCCCACTCACACTGATTTGTATTTGCATTCTTCAAGTTGCCGTCACCCATCCCAGACCATGAGTGTACTTAAAACCCTTGTACACAGGGCACACACGGTGTCGGATGCAGAGAATTTGCCTAAGGAACTGGCACATTTGAGGACGGTGTTCAGAGACAATGGGTACTCGACCCAGCAAATTAACAGAGCCTTCTCAACTACAACTAGGAACCGGGAAGTGGATAAAGAGGAGAACGCACCAGCCAAGTCCCTACCTTTTCTTCCCTTTGTCGGAAATATCTCCTTCAAGATAGCAAGGATTCTTAATAATTTTCATGTGAAAGTGATTTTTCGTCCGCCTTCTAAGATTTCGGATTTGCTGGGATCGGTGAAGGATGACTTGTTACTGCGGAAGGCGGGAATTTACAAAATACCGTGTCAGTGTGGTATGGCCTATATAGGACAGACAACGCGTACAGTGGAAGAGCGTTGTACAGAATATCAACGTTGCACTCGCCTACTGCAGCCCAGTAAGTCTGCAGTTGCGGAACATTGTATTTCTAACGGACGTTCAATGGAGTACGACAAAACTTCGATTTTAACCACTGCAACAACTTTTTGGGACTCCATTATCAAAGAATCAGTTGAAATACGCATTGCGGGAAATCTAATGAAGTGTGACAGTGGTTACCAATTGAATAACGCATGGAATCCCGTCATCTCCGAAATTTGCTCGAGACGAAGACGCCAGAAGATTTCGATAGCTGCAGCCAGCGACAATACCGAACGTCTTCGTCAGCCCTCGTTCGGCTCACCTGAAGATGGCTGGCAGTTTTCCAGCCGAAATATCGTGCAATGAAGTTTACGACAACCGATTGCAAGCCCGAAATCTTTTTGAACAGTTTATTCGCCGGGAAAATTTCGAATTTTACATTATTATTGTTATTTATTTCTATAACCTTTTTTTTACCAAACCCCTATTCTGTTCCATCTAAGTAATCCTTCACTGTATAAAATGTATTGGATAACAGGTACTTTATAGCTGTATATTTTGACAATTTCTTTAATCTCTTTTGGTAATTTATTGTGCAGTTTTATTCCTTGCTAAAAATGCTGTTTTGAGTTTTATGTTCATTTTTTCTTGGTATTTGTAAGTTGAGTCTAGCTCTTGTTCCATGGTCATGGACAGAGCTGTTTGTGCAGTAATCCCCAATGTTATTTTTGACGTGTACAACTGCCTGGCTAATGTATTCACATGGAGCAGTTAAAATCCCCAGTATTTTGAACAGATCTTTACAATGAGCTCGACTGCCATTTTTGGTTATTATTCTTATGGCTCCTTTCTGGAGTTTGAAAATTGTGTTCATATTTTGTGCATTTTCCCCAAAAAAGAATTCCACAGCTAAGAATTGAGTGTACATACCAATAGTATTCATTTCATATGAGGTCCACCAAGTCTTCAATAGACGTGAATACCACCAAACCTACATGAGAAGTTAACTGTACTACGTATCTACCGAAATGAGAGCGCGTTATCAGCATATGTACGGTTTGCTGATCTAGTGATAAAATGCATGTCTTGACACAGAGAGGTCGGGGGACTAAATACCAGTCGGACCGCCCAAATTCTCAGTCTGGCTCTAAACGAGCCTCCGCTTCTCAGTGAAGTGAGGAGTCGCCAGGATTTCACGTTGAACCGTAGCCTCCCATTTCCCATCTGGATAACTTGGTAGTTTAGAAACAAGAATGTCGCCAACGGAACGTCCAATTCAAAGACTTGCACTCGCCCACTGAGCTAAACGAAATTATGGTTTTGCGCTAGTTAGATGTTCTGCTAGGTACGTTCTTCCTCATAAGAACGAGCAAATTACCGGGTGTTGATTTATATATTATTTATCAGTATTTTGTTACATTAAATTTATGTGTTTTCGTGGCACAGCCTCGATCTTAAAAGTCAATTTTGTCTCTTATATACTGTAACTGTAATTATTGTGTATGAACCTAACTATTAGTATTTTCCTATTAACTATGTTTTCTGATTTCCTGGGACAGTCATTGGCTATCATTCTAAACCAGCCACTCCCGGGAGCACCGTTAGGTGTTCTTACCGCTCCTTGATGTTCAGCCGGCCGCGGTGGCCGAGCGGTTCTAGGCGCTTCAGTCCGGAACCACGCGACTGCTACGGTCGCAGGTTCGAATCCTGCTCGGGCATGGATGTGTATGTGTTGTCCTTAGGTTAGTTAGGTTTGAGTAGTTCTAAGTTCTATGGGACTGATGACCTCAGTTGTTAAGTACCGTAGTCTCAGAGCCATTTGAACTTTGATGTACAACGGCGGCTATAATCTTACTTCCCTGAGGCAACTTCCGGGAATGTAAACAGGGAGGCTTTGACCTGTAGGCTACTATCGTCCAATACTAACTACCTCCGTGATCAGTGCCGCCGTGCGGGATTAGCCGAGCGGTCTCAGGCGCTGCAGTCATGGACTGTGCGGCTGGTCCCGGCGGAGGTTCGAGTCCTCCCTCGGGCATGGGTGTTTGTGTTTGTCCTTAGGATAATTTAGATTAAGTAGTGTGTAAGCTTAGGGACTGATGATCTTAGCAGTTAAGTCCCATAATATTTCACACACATTTGAACATTTGATCAGTGCCAAGAAAACCCGACAGAATCGAATACCTTAGAATCTTCAGTTAAATAACTGGACTAGAGGCTTTTATCGTTACAATTTGCAAAGGAATACACCCTGGGTTATTAAAACGAATGTCTTCCTTGTTCACTGATTTACTTTATATAAACGACAGACAGCTTAATTCACGATGGTAGAAGAAATTGTTAAACCACGTTCAACCCAAACTGCTTATTGTTCCGGAGTCTTCTACAACATGGTTGCAAGGACGTTCTCTATATTGCACCTGGATTAGATAAAAATGAGCTTTCGAATGCCCATACGAATAAAAGTCTAATGGGTTTAGATCCGAAGAATGTGAAGGTCAAGAAACTGGTACGGATCTTGGTACCCACCTGTTATGGAATCTGTTAATTCAAATTGGTTCAAATGGCCATAAGCACTGTGGGACTTAACATCTGAGGTCATCAGTACCCTAGATTTAGAACTACTTAAACCTAACTAACCTAAGGACATCACACACATACATGTCCGAGGTAGCATTCGAACCTGCGGCCGTAGCAGCAACGCGGTTCCGGACTGAAGCGCCTAGAACCGCTCGGTCACAGCGGCCGGCGGAATCTGTTAATTAGAAGGAATATTAGTGTTCATTGTCTCGTCGACGACAAGACCATTCGAGACTATCTCGAATTGTGAAAGGATGTGGATCTGTTCTTTTCAAAGGAAACTTCCCAGTATTTTCCTTAAGCGATATAGGGAAACCACTGAAAGGCTAAATCTGCGTGGCCTAACTGGGGTTTGAACCAGGCGAATGCGTCTTCCGTGTTAATAATTGGTCGTCGAGGAGTCCCAGATATGTGAACCCACTGCACTGGGAAGAGGTAGAGGCCTTCCACATTTGCCATAGGTTGAGTAACTCTATTTTACGAATCTTTCACCCCGCAACGGAGTATGGGCTGTTTGAAACTTCCTGTCAAATTAAAACTGTTTGTCAGACGTGGAGTGGAAGCCAGGACCTTGCTTTTCACTTGCAATGCTCTCAACAATTATAGTCCCATCGACATGGAGCTCACACTGAAGAAGAAACCGCAACCAGCGTTTCTTTTTAAACCATCTTACTACTACTGGAACTGAGCCATGTCGCTCCTATAGGCATTGGGTGTGGTTAGACTCTTTGACTGTTACTTAGCAACGGCTTCGCACGTGGCGCCGCAGAGAGCGCATGCTGAAAGGTTATTCCAAAGAAACTGCCGTAAAATAAATTAGTACACTGTTTTAGAGGTTACCAATCCCCTCAGAGTTAATTTTTGAACAGTGCATAATGAGTACATGAAATGAGTACATTAACGGATCAATAACATAAGCCGTTCTGAGATACAAGGTATCTACCCATGCTGAAACACCCACATTAGCACACAGTGTGACCTCCATCGGCGGAAATGCAGATGATGATTCTGGCATCCAGTCGATCTTACAGATGGTGAATACTGTCCTGGACTACGTTATGCCACGCCTGTGAGACCTGTTCGTTGACTTACTTTAGATAAACGACAGACAGCTTAAAAATATTGGTGACGAGTCGCGCGAGTCACTTCTCGTCCCGTTGTATCCTACACGCTCGACTGGAGAGAAGATCGGAGACAGTGCTGGCCAAGGAAGTCGATGCACGTCTTGCAGAGCGTGCTTAGTTTCACGGGCGGTGTGTAGGCGAGTATTATGCTGTCAGAACAACACATTACGTTCCTGTTGCGAGAACGGCAAAAGAATGGATATAACAACATTCTGCACATACAGAGCGCTGGTTAGCGTAACCTCCAGAAACACCAAAGGTGAACGGGGGCTGTAGACTATCGCACCCCAGACCACACAAGGCGTAGGGTGAGACCAGTGTGTCTTGGACGAATGCACTCAATTAGACCACAAAAAAATGGCTCTGAGCGCTATGGGACTTAATTTCTAAGGTCATCAGTCCCCTAGAACTTAGAACTACTTAAACCTAACTAACCTAAGGACATCACACACATCAATGCCCGAGGCAGGATTCGAACCTGCGACCGTAGTGGTGTCGCGGTTCCAGACTGTAGCGCCTAGAACCGCTCGGCCACCCTGGCCGGCTATGAGACCACACACCAGACCTTCGGCGTACGCATGAACGTCCACCACTCTCGTGATGCAGAACCTACTTTGATCGCTGAAGACCACAGCGCGCCAGTCCATCTTTCGTGTGATCCTCCGACTGCACCAGTCTAGCCGTGCACGTCGATGCTGTGGCGTTAGTGGAAGGCGATCTAGAGGCGTGCGTGCCCGTAGTCCCACTGATAATAACCGGCTCTCAACAGCTCCTATTGACACGTCTGGGCTCACAAGCCCTCTTAACTGTTCTTTGGTGGCTGTACGATCTGCCACTGCTGCCCTTACACTACGACAATCCTGGCTGGCGTCTGTGCTGCGTGGACGTCCAGAACATCGTTTACAAGTGTGAAAATGTTCACGTGGCCACTGATACCAGCATCGTTACACAAGTGACGAAAAACGTCCAACTTGCTTGGCAGTTCTCCAAAAGGACCATGTTGCCAATCAGAAGGCTGAACGTAAGTACGAGCTAAGTACCTAGTTCGACTGCACCTAAAACAACGCCGCGATTCCTCTTTAACAGACTCAGCTGATGTTGGTAATCCCGAGTTCCCCTCAATAACGCCCGTGGTCTGAACCTTAACTTCACGATATCCATCGTCCGAGAGCGGCAACGCGGATATCGCTACAACGGCGGCACGACGTTCTTCCCAAGTAGAGGGACGACCACGAAAAACAAAGTCTGACTTACCCGCCGCTCGCATTCCCTTCAGGTCAGTTGAAACTAACTGCCGCTCTAGCAAATCAACTAACAAGGCCAAGCAGGCCGTCTTAACTCTATCCGCGTATTGATGTGACTCCTCTTTATCTTGCTGCATCTGCCAAATATAGCGACATTCGAGTTGTTTGCTAACTCCCGTGGCCAATCTTTCACTAATCATAAGTTCCGTAAATTACTGCAAGGACAAACCTTCTGCCATGGCCCTGGATACCAGGGTCCTAAATTCGCCTCTAGTTAAAGGATACAACAGAGACAAAACTACTTGATGGGAAACACCAAACGCATCAGGATGTTGCTCAAAGCGAACCACCAAGCATAACAACCTTTCAATTTGCTCTAGTCTGTCTACAACTAATTCTAAGATGTCTCGAAACAGATGCAACACGGGATTAGGTAAATTAGCAAACGCCCGGTCTAACCCCTAGGACAACATAAAGGCGTTATTCCCGGGCTCGCTAACACACCGCCCGGAAGGTAACAAATCCTGCTCTCCAGTTCTCTTCCCGTCAAGCTCTAAACATTTGACCTTAAACTGCAGTTCATTAACCAAGGACCCCAATTCAGAGGTTGATTCCTTATCACGACCCTCTAATTTTAATGCCCTTAAGTCAAATATCCGGTTCGCTTAATGTAACAACTGCGTCCTCACCCTGTCTAACTGATTGCCTTCTAAAAAGCCAATTCGACCCTCGGTTGGAAGCACAAGTGTGTCTCCGTGGCGTGGTTACTTGCTTGCTTCACACCAGCACACTGAGCCTCCTGGCTGTGAACAGTCCTTAAATGGCAGATACAGATGGTGCTCTCTAGCTATGCCACTACGCTATCTGTTGAAGTACGGCGTTGGAACAATTATCAGTACATCTACTATCCCCCATGTGGCACATGCCATCATCGGATTAAAATCGATGTCATCTTTACGGGTGTACTAATGATTTTCTGGCAGTATATAATTCTATCTGCGGGCAATGTAATGTGTAATACTGAAAACTTGAAGAGGCACCCACTTTGTGAACTAATTACTGTATTTCTGTTAAATGTATTTCAATTGATGCTTTAAGAGTTCCAGTCATTGGGCTACTAAGCCAGACCATGTACAACACCGTGTCTAGCATCGGAAACTGGTGCCTGTGTGGAATCCGGCCTACATTCAGATCATGCATTCTTACGTTGCAAAACTAGATCAACTGAGCATCTACTGGTCTTTAATTGTTATTTTGCCCAGTACTGCTTTACTTATTAAACTTTGTGTGGTACCATTGGTGCTTATTTGATGCCTTGGTCCTGCCACTCCCCAACCACCTTGCTGTATGCCCTTTCAGGGACGTATGTGCCATGTGCCCCATGACAGGTGTTCAGAGAAGCAGAGAGAATTTGCTGCATATTATGAAATCCTCTAACTGGCTTTCAGAATTCTTATAATTACAGCTTGCACCACTAGGTTGTGTTATCTTCCAGTTTCATCGTTAACCCTCTGATCCACTCCTCTCCGTATTGTGGCACTGAATTGTCTGGTATATTCATATATGCAACACCATGTACATATTTGCGAAGTGAGCTGTTGTTGCGTAGTTCTGGACAATTTATATCAATTAACTGAACGCACTATGCCCATATTGAATACCTGTAACGTGAGTTAAAAACTTGGAGAGATGCTTATCCGCTGATATGCGTCTGTTTTTTTTATATTTCTTGTAGTTTTTGTGCACTTCTCTCCTGAAATCTTGAAGTTACTTATGAATAATCTCTTCTGTCACACCCCTCCTTGCATTAAAAAACGAAATGGTGGGCAACATTTTTTCACATTGCTGCTTACGATTACTATATTACCTAAAATAGCCACACAGTAATGTATTTCACTACGAAGAAAATGGAATTGTTAGTGAAAGAATTAACTAATGACTTAATTCGTCGTAATACTATCTGTAACCATCGTACCTTGTTGTCCTTCCTTGCCGGACGGGGTGGCCGAGCGCTTCTAGGCGCTACAATCGCAGGTTCGAATCCTGCCTCGGGCATGGATGTGTGTGATGTCCTTAGGTAGGTTTAAGTAGTTCTAAGTTCTAGGGGACTGATGACCTCAGAAGTTAAGTCCCATAGCGCTCAGAGCTATTTGAATCATTTCTTTCCTTCCTTATATACTTCTAACCACAAGATCATTGTTATCTGCAATATTAACATTGGTATCGTTTTCACTTGTGCTTTTACTCCTATGCTATATCTGATACGCTGTACTTGTGAGAAAGAGAAAGGAACCACATCGAGCTCGAGTCCATGCTTTGGATGATGGACCGTTGGCTTGGTATGACAAACTACACCAGCTGTTGTTTTCAGGAAGTCTTCCGCATGCATTTATTTCTCTGCTGACTGGTTTCACATTCGCGTCTCACTGTATTACACGAAAGTTAAGTAAGAAGACTCACAACATAATGTTTAAAGAATTAGTGTTTGGATGTTATTAAAATTACGCTCTCCACCTATATGAACTATGTGATCAAAGGTATCCGGACACCTGGCTGAAAATGTCTTACAAGTTCGTGGCGCCTTCCATTGGTAATTCTGGAATTCAGGATGGTGTTGGCCCACCCGTAGCCTTCATGTCAGCTTCCACTCTCGCAGGTATACGTTCAGTCAGGTGCTGGAAGGTTTCTTGGGGAACGGCAGCCCATTCTTCACGGAGTGCTGCACTGAAGAGAGGTGTCGATGTCAGTCGGTGAGGCCTGGCACGAAGTTGGCGTTCAAAAACAGCCCAAAGGTGTTCTATAGGATTCAGGTCAGGACTCTGTGCAGGCCAGTCCATTACAGGGATGTTATTGTCGTATAACCACTCCGCCACAGGCCGTGGCTTATGAACAGTTTTTCGATCGTGTTGAAAGATGCAATTGCCATCCCCGAATTGCTCTTCAACAGTGGGAAGCAAAAAGGTGCTTAAAACATCAATGGGGGCCTGTGCTGTGATAGTGCCATGCAAAACAACAAGGGTTGCAAGCCCCCTCCACGAAAAACACGACCACACCGTAATACCACCGCCTCCGAATTGTACTATTGGCGCTACATATACTGCCAGATGATGTTCACCGGGCATTCGCGATACCCACACCATACCATCTGATCGCCCCATTGTGTACCGTTGTTCGTCACGCCGCACAACGTCTTTCCACTGTTCAATCGTCCAATGTTTACGCTCCTTACACCACGCGAGGCATCGTTTGCCATTTTCAGGCGTGATGTGTGGCTTATGAGCAGCCGCTCGACAAGAAATCCAAATTTTCCCACCTACCGTTTAACTATCATAGTACTTGCAGTGGTCCTGATGCAATTTGGAATTCCTGTGCGATGGTCTTGATAGATGTCTTTCTATTATACAGGGTGAGTCACCTAACATTACCGCTGGATATATTTCGTAAACCACATCAAATACTGACGAATCGATTCCATAGACCGAACGTGAGGAGAGGGGCTAGTGTAATTGGTTAATACAAACCATAAAAAAATGCACGGAAGTATGTTTTTTAACACAAACCCACGTTTTTTTAAATGGAACCCCGTTAGTTTTGTTAGCACATCTGAACGTATAAAGAAATACGTAATCAGCGCCGTTCGTTGCATTGTAAAATGTTAATTACATCCGGAGATATTGTAACCTAAAGTTGACGCTTGAGTACCACTCCTCCGCTGTTCGATCGTGTGTATCGGAGAGCACCGGAATACGTAGGGATCCAAAGGAAACGGTGATGGACCTTAGGTACAGAAGAGACTGGAACAGCACATTATGTCCACATGCTAACACCTTTTTATTGGTCTTTTTCACTGATGCACATGTACATTACCATGAGGGGTGAGATACACGTACACACGTGGTTTCCGTTTTCAATTACGGAGTGGACTAGAGTGTGTCCCGACATGTCAGGCCAATAGATGTTCAATGTGGTGGCCATCATTTGCTGCACACAATTGCAATCTCTGGCGTAATGAATGTCGTACACGCCGCAGTACATCTGGTGTAATGTCGCCGCAGGCTGCCACAATACGTTGTTTCATATCCTCTGGGGTTGTAGGAACATCACGGTACACATTCTCCTTTAACGTACCCCACAGAAAGAAGTCCAGATGTGTAAGATCAGGAGAACGGGCTGGCCATATTTATGCGTCCTCCACGTCCTATGAAACGCCCGTCGAACATCCTGTCAAGGCTCAGCCTAGTGTTAATTGCAGAATGTGCAGGTGCAGCATCATGCTGATACCACATACGTCGACGCGTTTCCAGTGGGACATTTCCGAGCAACGTTGGCAGATCATTCTATAGAAACGCGATGTATGTTGCAGCTGTTTGTTACAACACGCAACTGAACGTCGGAGGTCTCAAGCGTCAACTTTAGGTTACAATATCTCCGGATGTAATTAACATTTTACAATGCAACAAACGGCACTGATTACATATTTGTTTATATGTTCAGATGTGCTAACAAAACTAACGTGGTTCCATTTAAAAAAACGTAGGTTTGTGTTAAAAAACGTACTTCCGTGCATTTTTGTATGGTTTGTATTAAACAATTACACTAGCCCCTCTCCTCACGTTCGGTCTGTGGAATCGGTTCGTCAGTATTTGATGTGGTTTACGAAATATATCCAGCGGTAACGTTAGGTGACTCACCCTGGATATTACGACCCACTTCAACTGTCGGCGGTCTCTTGTCAGTCAACAGACGAGGTCGGACTCTATGCCTTTGTGCTGTACGTGTCCCTTCACGTTCCAACTTCACTACCACATCGGAAACAGTGGACTTAGGGATGTTTAGGAGTGTAGAAATCTAGTGCACAGACATATGAGACAAGTGACACCCAATCACCTAACCACGTTCGAAGTCCCTGAGTTCCACGGAGCTCCCCATTCTGCTATCTCACGATGTCTAATGACTACTGAGGTCGCTGATATGTAATACCTAGCAGTAGGTGGCAGCACGATGCACCTAATGTGAAAAACGTATGTTTTTTTGGGGTGTCCCGATACTTTTGATCACATTATCTGGTAAGCCATTTGCTGGTTGGGGGAAGCTGGTGTTTCTGGTACCGCTATCATTCATCAACTTTCTTGTTCTAATCACGCATGCGGACAATGGCTGTCGGGAAGTCTCTGTGTGAACTCTGGTTTTTCTGGTATCGCAGCGTGGTCATTTCGCGAAAAGTAGGTGAGAGCAAATAGTATGACGCTGCCCAACTCTCGCTGAAAGGTATGTTTTCGGAATTTTAGTAATAAACGAAGTGGTTGATGCGGATGCTTTGCTGGTGCGTAGCCAGATTCGAAACTATTTATTTGGCAAACCTCTGTGATAGGCGATTAGCAAAGACGCTCAGTGACTGCACATGTGTGACCACGAACAGGTTTTAGGAAACACTTTAGGATAGGAGGAGTATGTTATCTTTGCACAAGGATCAGTCGTCTGCTGATGAATATATAATACCTGACAGCGATGACGTCACGTAGCACTGATCTCAAACTGTCTAAACCCTAATCTCTCCTAATTCCAAAGGGGAAATGATATTGACGCATTTTTCCTTCCTCTGCTTTTTTCAGATATGTCTAAGCTAGTTTCTTCCAGGAAGTTTTTCGAATGTTTCATGTTCTCCTGCCATCAGATTTTCTCCATTGCGTTGCACGAGAGATATTTACGGTACTGTCTTCAGTACTACGCCAGATGACCATCATCGGTGAATATGGCAGCGACCTTGGGAGTTGTCCTGTTCTTCCCGTGTTTTGGAGAGGCGCGGAGCTGTTACTCTTGGCTTCACGGATGTGAGGATCCATCGGGTATGACTTTAGATGAAGCATGACAGTGGCTGAGAGAGCTCTGACACCACAGCAGTACGTCACCGACATCCTGAGAGCTCCGGTTGCACCTCTCATGCCATAGTATCGTGGTGCAATTTTTCAATAGGACAATGTTCGTCCACACGTGCCACATGTCTCTATGAACTGAAAGCGTGATGTCAAGGTACTCCCGATCCCCAGATCGGACCCCAACAGAGGCCGATAAGGGACCAGTTACCACAGTTTTGAGCCAGCTTGCCTCAGGGAAGGACACAACAGCTTTATGACATGTTTCCCAACAGAATCTGTGCGCACATCCAAGCCAGAGGGAGTGCAACCTCAAACTGATAACTAGGCCCATTCTTCCAAGTGCTTTGTCAGTTTGCCTCGAGTTTGTAATTACTGCAATAACGTCACCTGCTCTCTCAGTCCGTGAAGTTTCACTCTTTTCCGTCTCCGTCTGACTTTTTTGTCGAGCATTGTATGTCTTCTTAAAGATTTTCTAATAAATTTCAGCCTGGTATTTGCTTTTCTACAGCTAGTTTTGTGGTCGTTCCACTGTAGCATGTTCAGGTCGCATACTCCTACATATTCTAACGTTGTTAAGTTGCTGTTCCCGGTGACTGGTCATCAGTAATGTAAGAAAACATTAACGGATTATATCAATGTACACTGAGTGTGCAGATCTTCTACAGTTCTATACAATTTTCTGAGATCGTAGCTTTTTTATGTAGATGTTTGATGGATGAGGGCCAGTAACTTCTGCGCCAATTTGATGTAGATCTCTGCTCTCAGAGAATTGAACTTCACCTTGCCTGCATTGTCCTCCTTGGGAGAAGGGCGGATTTTGTTAATCATACCTCACACGGCAAATTAGTGTACTGATGAAATTGCACTAGCGCAGTTTAATTAGTGAGCTCTGTTTAAAATTCTCAGGCCATTATCGATCATTAAAAATCGATGAGAAGTATGACTCTTTCATGTAGCAATTTGTATCGATAAGAAGCCCAGCACACTAATTTCATTTATGTTTCATACGCCGGTACGTTTGGCTGGAAGTGGTATGGTAACGCCTTTGGTTCGTAGTGTAGCGTATAACGCCTTCAGTTTCAGAAATTATGCATTTTTCTACTAGTCAGTTAAGTTAAATTAAAAACTTGACGCTGACCATTAGCAACAACGCGAACACAAACTGCAGTGCTCGTTTTACTCCCCAGCCCCGACGATAGAAGGGAGCACGAAGGTAACAGATAAAAGTTCCCTTAACGGGATACTCTTCTTTGAAAATTTCAGAAAGTCAATTTTTTTATCTATAATGTTCGTTGGAATGTTTACGTTGTAGTAGTGTTCATCTGAAGTTCGCCAGAAGTCGGTTATCGAATTACAGGGCGATCTGTGAAAAAGTTTCTCTGAGAACCATTTATAGCGGGAGAGAAAGTCGACATCGCCTTTTACAAGTTCTGCACAAAAGCGGACAAAAAGAGTATCGTGCGAGCAGACCAGCGGATGACAGAAGCTGCCAAAGGAGCCCGCAGGACCACAGTGGTCACGAAGAAGATGAGGAGGTTGCTTTGTTGTTCAGGGAGGTACACTAGAGGCACACAAAACTACACAAAATGTAACCCAAAAACTTAAATCCCTTTTTTCTCCAAACTGAATTTTTCAGGATGGCTAAAAACATAACTCGAGATCGGTATATACGATTTTGATTGGAATTTGATACCGGCATTCTAAACTGAACGCTCTATCAGCGCACACAGCCGTTTTGCGATATCTCTTAAAGTCTGTTTTCCGTGCACAGTTTTGCCTCGGTGTT
The DNA here is from genome assembly GCF_021461385.2 of Schistocerca piceifrons. Lineage (NCBI taxonomy): Eukaryota > Metazoa > Arthropoda > Insecta > Orthoptera > Acrididae > Schistocerca > Schistocerca piceifrons. Next base: position 297,138,504 of record NC_060140.1, on the reverse strand, counting down.
TAGGGCGAAAAACATGACATTTCTTTCAACACATCACCATTTTGTTAGCACTTGATATTTTTGAGTTATCCTGTGTATGCTGATAGAAAATGTATTGAAAATGACATACAAAAATAGTTTGTTACAGGTACAACGGGAGGGCTTCGGGATATCCCGTCTATGACAAATATGGTCAGAATGCAAGGGGTCCTCCCACTTGGTGCAGCGGTAACACGGAGCATCCGATGTGGAAATAAAAATGTTTTCTTAAAGGAAAAAGTGTAAGGAATAATACTATCTCATCAGATTTAGCTTTACTTTTTATTTTACTTGAAAAAAAAGTCACCTATTTTACATGCTCTCAAGGACTGTTACCTCTAAGTGTAAATATGTCTAGCTGACTTCATACAAGTAGAAAAAGTGATTAATACTTTATTACGTGTATTACTACGTATGATCAGAGTATTACTTTCCAAAAAAGTGATAATTTTCGATAATTTACAATTGCAATTAATTTCAATCTTATTCAAAATAAATCAACTTTCCAGGTAATCCAGTAATATTATATAGTATATTACGGGACAGAGCAAAAATAAGTGCAGTGGCTAATTTTTCTGCTCCTTGTACAAGGAAGCAATTAAAAGAATTCATAGAACTCTCACCCTTTAATCGAAGGTTCATATCAAATCAGTTAAGCAATAAAGAAACATCTCTGAATCTTCCGAGAAAGAGAATGCTGTGGCACTGGTTTCAGGGCTCTCAATGGGCATTAGACAACGTTAAAGAGTCACTAGTAAATTCTAAAATGCTTTACGATCCTGATACAATTGGTTTCTCCCTGATGACAGATGCATCGTGCACCGGGCTGGGGCTTGGCAGTTGGAGGTTCTTGTATTTGTGTGGACACTTCGAAAATTTCATTACTGCCTGGTTGGAACCCACCTGAAAGTATATTGTGACATGAGGGCCTGAGTTTTCTACTGACATCAGATGGTTATACACACGTTTAGCAAAGCGCTCTTTAGCTCTCCAGGAGTACAATCCACCTAAAAAGAAAGGGAAACACAGTAGCAGACACCTTACTGAGTCTGCCTGAAGGTTTGGACGAAACCTAGGAAATTACTGAGCAACGTCCAGAGTTAAAAATGTCATTGATGAACGACAAAGCACATAAGAAATACATTATCTAGACCTGTGCAAGAATGTGGCCAAGTTAGACAGCGCATATTCTCAGTGGAGTATTGTAAAACAACAATTACAACAAAACCTGAGTCAAAAGCTCACCAAACAGCGTACCATAGTCAAGGGTGTTCTGTTCTATTGTCAGAATCCGCAATCTGACAGTTGGTGCATGTATGTCCTGGCATATTGCGAAAATAACACTGTATGGTGCACCCACTAAGGCTGGGGACACCTTGATGTCATTAAATGTGAACATAAGACAGTGACATGTTGCTGACGTCCTAATGTACACAGAACAGTGCTAAGCTCCAGCACTACCTGTCGAAAAATCAAAATATCTATTGGATGATGTAAAAATGAATTGAAAATCATTCTGACCATAAAACCGTTATCACTATTAGCAACAGATGTCTTTGGATCCCTTCCAAGAGCATGATCGAGGGTTTAGTGCATTTTATCTCTTTTCTGATTTATTTACTGAATACCTGAGCTGTACCCTATTCAAAGTGTTACCAGTGTGGCCATAATCCAAACGTTAGTAGCGGAATGCATTCCAAGAATGTGAAGGACACTTGCTCTGCTGTTTGCAAACACAACCAACTTAATCAGTTACTGCTGTCAAAAATTCCCTGGCGCGCCAATGGAGTAAGCAAATCCATACCTCATAATATCATCCAGATGCTAACCCCATTGCGTACATGTTCAGCAAACTGAACAGATTTATTAGGACATACTGTGATGACAGGCAGAACACATGGGTTAACTACATAGGATCTTTTTAAGAGCATATTTACAGCCTGCAACGTACATCCACCAACTGTACACATACAGAACTGGTGTTGCAGAAAAACATGAGTGAGTAAATATATTCCAGCAAATCCTCAGGAATGAGAACTGTTGGTATGAAAAGATGTGACAAGTTGTCGTTTCTTTAAGAGAAAGAGCTTGTGAAAGGAAAAAGTCGTTGCCAGTAAAATGTCCAAGATGCAAAAGATTGAGTGTGGGGATAGTGTTTTAATCAGAGCCCACCCTATATCCTCTTTGTTAAATAAGATAAATAAAAAATGATAACTACTATATATAGATAAATTTATTTTTATAAGAATTCCTTATCTAGGAGTTTTGTCCCAAGATTGAATGAACTTGTCTGCACCAAGATTTGAGGAGATAGTAATTTAAACATATGTATTTCAATATGTGACTAGATTAATTTTGTTATAGCCTAAATAATGTGTTTTTCCTACAGTTAGTTATTAAGGAATATTTCTGTGATGTTCACAGCACATTATTATTTGTGTCTTTTGTGTACATAGCTATTTTGTGTTTTTTGTGTAGCAGTAAGAGAAAATGTCTTACCCACATTTGAGATTTTTATGTCTTGCAAATGAATTAAATGGTGTGTTCTGTCCCTTTGTAGTAAGCATGATTTAGTAGCTTACTTATGTTAATGAATTCTTCAAAAATTATAGTCCTCAAGAGTAAACAAGTGAAATGCGAACACTGAAGTTTTTGGGTCTGCCATTTCAGATAGTTTCAATTCTTCTGAGTTAATGAATAAGTATAGGTATATATTTATTGATGATTTAGTATTAGTTAGCGGTTTTTATCTCTGTTGCCAGGTAAGTTAGAGAGAACTTGATCCAATCCTGGTAGCAACCTTGGGGATAGGCAAAACTCTGATCACACAATGCTGCTGGATATTCTACTGAAAGAGCAAATGTATTGAGCAGGAATGTCAGGCAAGGGAGTTAATCAAATATTACCCCAGGAGCAGAGGTTAGTTTCTTTATATCTGACTATATTCTAACAATTCTGTGGTATTATATGTCCCTGGTAATAAAGTTTATTAAATATGTGCTGAATTCTTATACAATTCATGGACGGTCTGATCTGTTGTAAATAATGGAAGAAGAATTTACTAAATAGTGCATGCAGCACATAGTCACATTCGCATTTAGTACGATGTCAACCAGTAGTGCATATGGAGGGGACTGATTGATCCGCACTGTGTTGATCAATCTGCTCAGACTGAAAATCGTGAATCGTTCACTTATCTTGTACTAGTAATGTGGTGATGTAGGTTCATAAATCTTGCTCATGACTGGTGATGTAGATCCATGAACACAGGTAAATGAAGAGTGGAGAACACTTCCAGGTCTTTGTACGCATGGACTGCAGTGTGGTATGTGAGCAACATACTCAGCACAACCGCCAGTTGACTATCACAACTAAGTAGATAGTATTGTTGATGCGCAAGCTTAGTTGGTGCATAATCACGTAAGAAAATATTTAATCGTGGAAGCCCTGTGATATGTGATCTGCAAAGGAGTAAAGTGACTGCGCATGAAGGATCATGAACATAAAACGTATTTGTTTTATCCCAGCTACTCCAACTATATTAAAAATTAACCAGGTGTCGTGGCTACAATTCAGCTAGTTAACTTGTAAGTAACTGACGATCTTCGGTGATGTGTGTAACTAGATTTGTAGCCTTTTCTTAATCTGAATATAAAGTGGATCCACTTATACATATGTAAAAGTTGATGTTGGTTTAAGCATATAAGCGACACATTCAAAATATTGTTAAAATTGTTATTGTATCACAAACTGACATGGGTTTAGTGCCCAATACGTGGTACAAGACTGATGTAAGAATGACAACACTTACTCCATTCAGATACTGCTGTTCCTGCTTACATGGATTTCAACAACTATAACGTTAATTATACATTGTTTCAATAAAACTTATTTGAATTTACAATTAAGATATCAATGCATTTGCAAAACTGGTAATGGAATGTCACATTACAATTCAATGTGAAGTTTCTGAAACTATTAGCATTTCTAAATATTACTAATATATCAAAATTACGTGAAATACATGTCCATAGCCGGCCGGGGTGGCCGAGTGGTTGTAGGCGCTACAGTCTGGAACAGCGTGACCGCTACGGTCGCAGGTTCGAATCCAGCCTCGGGCATGGATGTGTGTGGTGTCCTTAGGTTAGTTACGTATAAGTAGTTCTAAGTTCTAGGGGACTGATGACCTCAGAAGTTAAGTCCCATAGTGCTCAGAGCCATTTGAACCATTTTTCAACATGTCCATAACAACATAATTATTTTTTTGGATTGGTGTACAAATACAGTTTTGTTTTAGATACATACATACTGTGTCTTTACAGTCCGTTGAATCGTAAGTTGTGTCACTTTTCTATGTGCGAATTTCATTAATAATAAACTGGAGTTTTATTTATATATTTTTGACATATTCTTAAATTTAGTTGGATAGCTCTATAAAATTAATTACAGTTCATCGTAATTGATCGCGGTTCATCATAAGTTGACTTATTTTCATGAATACGGTACTCCAATAATGTTACAACTCAAGTTCTTGTATTGACGTCAATTCGCACAAACTTTGTGAGACAGTGTCACATTTTTCGTTAAGGTCTGAATTTTGGATTTCGCTAATGTTGTCCTGTTCTGTTAAATTACAAAGAGCTTTACAAAAACTCGATTTGATGACACTTGCGTTGTTTCTCTGTTCAAGGATCAATTGTCTTCTGATGAGTGATATATAATCTACAGCTGGAAAGAAATTTAGAGGTTTCCAATTCAGTCAAGATTTATTGTTGCAGCAGTGCATATGTAGTACATACAGATCAATAGCTCAAGCGGTTCTGAGGTACCAGGTTTCGACCTATGCTGAAACACCCATATTAGTATGTGGTATAGCCTCCATGGATGGCAATGCAGGCACTGACTCTGGCATCCACCTGATCATACAGACGGCGAATACTGTCCTGGGATACGTTATACCATGCCTTATCGGCCTTTTCACTTACATATATAAGAATTTATAACTGATAAGTCACTTCTAGTCCATCCACATCTCACACGTGCTCGATTGAAGACAAGTTTGGAGATCGTGCTGGCCAGGAAGTTGCTGCATGTCTTGCAAGGCGTACTGAGTCTCCTGGGCAGTATGTAGGCGAGCATTATCCTGCTGGAACAATACTACATCCTCCTGTTGCAAGAACGGCAAAGGAACGGGTCTAACAACATTCTCAATGTGCAGAGCGCTGAGCGCTCGTTAGCGCCCTTTCCAGAAACGCTAAAGGTGAACGAGAGTTGTAGTTCATCGTACCTCAGACGATAAGTCCTGGGGTGGGGCGAATGTGTCTTGGACGAATTCACTCTACTAGACAGTGCTCACCAGGTCCACACCGTACATGCAAACAACCATCACTTGCGTGCAGGCAGAAACTGTTTTCATCACTGCATACCACGGCGCAGCCATTCCATCTCTGACGGATAAAATCGAGCCGTACATGTCGATGTTATGGCATGAGTGAAAGACGATCGAGAGGTGCGTGTGCCCATAGTCTTACTGTTCATAACCAACTCGCCACAGTACGTTTTGGTACGTCTAGGCTCATAAAGCCTCTTATCTGTGCTGTGGTAACTGTACGCTCTGCCATTGGTGCCCTTACAATCGACGATCCTGCTGGTTGTCTGTGCCTCGTGGACGTTCAGGACATCACCTAAAGTGTGACCACTGATATCAGCATCGTTGTACAACTGATGCAGCACGATGTGGCGGAACCGGTTTATAGTATTTCGTGATTTTAATTACTTATAAATAATTTTTCAGGTAGATCAAAAAAATACAAAACCAGTTACCTATTGTCAGCGTAACAATTCGTTTGATCTCAAAAATGATTATCCCGGCTAATATTTGTCACTCTGATAAAGAAATCTCCACTTGAAGTCGTGTGAGTGGCACTAAATTGCACATTATTTATCAGATTTTACACAACTGTTACTTAAGATGGAAACACTTTTCTCTAGCAAAAGGAACATTTAGTCACAAAATACTACCCGCGCACAACACTGACGTATGTCTCCTATTAAAATATTTCATGTAAATCGTCAGAAATAATTAGGCTCCATACATCAGCAAATAAGAAATTGATATTCGGTAACGTGCTGTGAACACTATTTTTAAAGATTCAATCTGAGTAGAATTCTGTCTTTTAAAGTAGATTCGTGACCACCGGTGCACATTTCCATTCATTTATATCTAACAACATTTATGTTTGTTAAAATTCTCGATTCAAAACTGCCGCGGAGATATTTTTGCTAAGATGGCGGCAGACAGACGATAGTCAGTTTGTTTATTGTTTTTCTCGATTTATTTTATATCAAGTTAATATATTTAGATAAAAGTCTATTGTTCTCTATTCTTTAGCATTTAAAATTATGCTCAATGAAAATGTTTCATATTTTTTATACCAGCTACTAGTAAACTCCGCTGTAAGTTACTAGCCCTAATGGCTGAGCTCCTAATTGCAGAGCTGAAAATTAACACTTAAAAACATTAATTAGATTGGATTACAATTCAAATAAACACAAATCCACGTCTAGACAACAGCGATTATTTTTTCAAACAATGATAATTAACAATATCACACGTCCCACGTCCGGAAAGTTCATCCGTTAGCAGAGGAAGGACAACTGAACCACAGTTATCACAGATAACAAAAAAAGATTAAAACTGTCGTTGTCCATGAATGTAGTTCTCTGATAATAGTTTAATTCAAATAGAAATTAAATTATTACAGAAATAATGAAATAATTATCGTCATTTTTACATGATACAGTCTTTTTTATACGTAGTATCGATAATACTTGTTGAAGTTTGTACACTTGGTTCATTTTAACATCTCGTGGCTAGAACATAGTGTCATGGATATTACGACGACTAGCTTGTGTGTCAATTCCCCGAAAGGACCATGCTGCCACTCAGAAGGCCATATAGTTCGACCCCTTTCTAGTGCACTCAGTTGGCTGTAGGAAGCACGAATGCATCTCTGTGGCATGTTAAAGGGTAGACACACACATGGCACTAGCCACCATGTTATCTGTTTGCAAAGCATATTTCGTTAAAGTTCTTCTAATAACTTTCAGTCTGGTATGTGGTTTTCTGTACTTTTGTGGCCGTTACACTCTAAGTTGCTCAAAACGCATACTACTGAATATTTTAAAGTTGTTAATTTACTGTTTCCGGTGATTTATAGGCAGCGGCGTATCAGAACGTTAACGGGTTATCTTTATGTACAATAAGTGTAAGCCGGCCATTATGGGTGAGAGGTTCTAGGCGCTTCATTCCGGAACCGCGCTGCTGCTACGGTCGCAGGTTCGAATCCTGCCCCTGGCATGGCTGTGTCTGATGTCCTTTTGTTAGTTAGGTTTAAGTAGTTCTAAGTCTAGGGGACTGATGACCTCAGATGTTTAGTCCCATAATGCTTAGAGCCATTTGAACCAATAAGTGTAAATTTACAATTTATGCAGTGTTTGTTAATGAGACATGATGATAGTGCGTCAGGCGAGGAAAACCCAGAGTCTCAGTTCATCAGTACTCGTACAGTACAGAAATTCTGGGGTTTTCTTCAGCACTGAGCATAGCCGTGATACTTAGCGATAACTCGACACTTGTGAAGAGGGCTTCTTGAGTTACATAAGACAAGAGGAATTCCATGTCCTTTCCTATCTCTTAGTCTTCTACCGAACCTTGATCGCGCTTCTGGGAAGCGTACTAACGCTGTATACATTATCTATGTCAATTTCAGTGCACAACTCGAGTGCTTTGTTTGGAAGGCAAGTGATAGGCTGTCCTTCAGATGTGCTACAAGATTATGGAAATATTAACAAAATTTCAGGAACTAGCAGGATAATAAAATGTAAGACGTTGGTCACTAGTATCTGGGCAATATGGTGGTGTGGTAATCCTGAAAAATCAGGCGATGTGAAGGCTCCGTAGGCTGTCAGAGTGAGGGAATGTAATACGGTTCTTGGAGATCCGTCAGTCAGATACCTTCATTAAGCGTCTCAGCCCTCCTGGTACTATTTCAGTTGTGCTATCTGCTGGAACCAGATTTTGCGCTCTCATTTCCACTGTCACTGATGATGACGACAATGGAACAAAATATCGCCGAAAAACTCGATGTTATCAGTCACACACACTATCTGATCAAAAGTATTCGGACACCTGGTTGAAAATGACTTATAAGTTCATGGCCCCCTCCATCGGTAATGCTGGAATTCAATATGGTATTGGCCCACCCTTAGCCTTTATGACAGCTTCACCTCCCGCAGGCAAACATTCAATCAGGTGCTGGAAAGTTTATTGGGGAATGGCAGACCATTCTTCACGGAGTGTTGCACTGAGGAGAGGTATCGACATCGGTCGGTGAGGCCTAGCGTTCCAAAACATCCCAAAGATTTTCTACAAGATTCGGGTCAGGACTGTGCAGGTCAGCTCGTTACAGGGATTTTATTGTCGTGTAACCACTCCGCCACAGGTTATGCATTATGAACAAGTACTCGATCGTGTTTAAAGATGCAATCGACATCCCCGAATTACTCTTCAACAGTGGGAAGCAAGAGGGTATTTAAAACATCAATGTACGCCTGTGCTGTGGTAGTGTCACGCAAAACAACAAGGGGTGAAAGCCCCCTCCATGAAAAATACGACCACACCATAACACCACCGCCTCCGAATTTTTCTGTTGGCACTATACACGCTGGCAGATGACATTCACCGGGCATTCGCCATACCCACACCCTGCCATCGGATCGCCACAGTGTGAGTCGTCACTCCACACAACGTTTTCCCACTGTTCAATCGACCAATGTTTACGCTCCTTACACTAAGCGAGGCGTCATTTGGCATTTACCGGCGTGATGTGTGGCTTATGAGCAGCTGCTCGACCATGAAATCCAAGTTTTCTCACCGCCCGCGAAACTGTCATAGTACTTGCAGTGGATCCTGATGCAGTTTGTAAATCCTGTGTGGTGGCCTGGATAGACGTCTGCCTATTACACATTACGACACTCTTCAACTGTCGGCGGTCGCATGTCAACCAACAGAAGAGGTCGGCCTGTACGCTTTTGTGCTGTACGTGTCCCTTCACGTTTCCACTTCAGTATCACATAGGAAACAGTGGACCAAGGGATGTTTAGGACTGTGGAAATCTCGCGTACAGACGTATGACACAAGTGACACCCAATCACCTGACCACTTTCGAAGTCTGTAAGTTTCGCGCAGCGCCCCATTCTACTCTCTCACGATGTCTAATGACTACTGAGGTCGTTTGTATGGAGTACCTAGCAGTAGGTTGCACCGAAATGCACCTAATAAGAAGAGCGCATTTTTTTGGGGGTGTCTTGATACTTTTAATCACATAGTGTACATATACGCTGCACCAAGACATTCAACCGGAAACTTTTTGATCGACCCTTATAGATAGCTTGTGGAAGCAATTTTCAAATTAAGAGTAGGACTTTTTGAGGACAAAAATTCGCCATATTAGACATGCCAGGTGTAAACATGGGTCGGTAATTAAAATAAGCCAATTGCACTAATGTGGGACATGGTGCACGTTGACGCCCAGTTTCGAATCCCTTACCAATTTCAATTTGCCCTTTTCCTCTGCCAGAATTACATACATTAAATATCTAAGAAAAGAGGGGAAGAACAGTACAAATATACTACTGATAAAGAGAGAAGTATCAAATAATATGGATATGTTGGATATGTGTAAACAGAAGACTGAGAAGAGTTCCTACAGATAGCACCATATACGATCAAGGAGGAGCTAGTGCCACGTGTGTCCCTGAAAGAATTAGAATAACCAGTTTGAAAAATCAAAAATGGAAAATCTCCAGGTCCTGCTGAGCCCATAAAAATGCAACAGAAGATATCCTAAAAGTAATCCAACGTATCTTCATCAAGTGTTTGATCAAACAAGAAACCGCCCCCCTCACCAACAGAGTGGAGAAAAACATACTTGACACCATTTCATTAGAATGGATCAACAAAAGATTGTGACAATTATAGGGGCATTATCAAAATCGTGTCACTGAAAGGCTCTATGGTCGTATTATAAAAGAACGTATGAAGAACGAAATTAAAGTAGGAGATGCACAGAGTGGCCTCACCACCGGCTAATCCTGTATAGATAATATACCTGCTATAAGTTAAACAACTGAAAAAAAAGCCAGGGGAAGAGAAACGCACATGATTTTTATGAATTTACTATAAATAGTCTTTATCAGTACCTTGACGAGAGCACAATAAATAGGATGTATGATGCAACAATTCAAATAGTTTACGAGACACTAAAGACAAGAATTAAAATAGGACGGAAAACTCCCGATTAGTGCGACCAATCAAGAGCCTTAGACAAGGGTGCTGTACAGCACCTACTATGTTTAAGTACCATCTGAACGAAATTCTGAAAGAGTGGATGAAGAAGTGTGGAGAAATAGGCCTATAGACGGGAATTACCTATCGAATTTACTACTCACCGGTGAACAAATAATATTGTTTGCAGATGACTGTGCTGTAGAGTTCATGATGAAAAGAATCTTAGAAACATGCAGTAAAGCAGGACTAAGTATAATTAAGTATAATTTTTTCCAAAACAAAGTATCTCGTGATACGAAGTAAACAGTATGTCAGTATCATAGCTAGAAACACTATTAAGGCGTGTCAGAGGTATAAATATCTGGAAGTTACACTGTTAGATCAGGGTTCCGGTGAACATGAAATAAGGTAGAAGCCAACAGAAGCTGAACAAGCCATCATTAAGCTGAATTCCATCGTATGGTCATATTGTGGATCAAACTTGGTCAGCGGAAACTTTTATAGACTCACTGCCTCAACAATAGTTGTGGTGGAACATTTGAAGGGGAACTTGCAAATTTATTTCGCCCAAGTTTCGTGGATATGGTATAATTTTAGGTCGAGATTTCAACTCACCAGCTATATAATTGGAGACTCAAGTGTAGTAGAAACAAGGAATATGTGAAATTCTTCTACGTACCTTATCCGAAAATAACCTTGAGTAATTAATCAGAGAAGCAGCTCGTGAAGATAACATACTAAATCTGCTGGTGATAAGCAGAGCAGAACTTTTCGACTCAACGTGGAACAGAGACTGATGCCGTTAACATTGTTACTGAATATGGCTGTAAATACGAATACAAAGGGAGTTAGGAAGATATTTCTGCTTAATAAGAACGATAAGGAACATCTCAGATCACCTGAGTGGTTTACATAAAAATTTCATCTCCAACACTGACAAAGCCGAACATCAATGACAAAATGATTGAAAAGAGTCGTTGTGGTTCGACAACCGTGTTACAAATCTGCCAAATTAGAGTAAGGAGGGCCATTTGAAGCATTGTACGAATTAGGAAGTAAAATTCTGTCTACCAACTTGACAGAAAATGCTAAGAAATTTTGGGTTTATCTTAAACCAGACAACGGACCGAAGTCATCTGTCCAGAAAAGTGGTGACCATAATAGCAATGAAACGGAAGACGACAGAGAAAAGGCCGAAATACTAAACGTCTGTTCCCAAAACTGTTTCACAGAGGAAGATCGCACTGTATTTCCTCTCCTAAATCGTGGCACAAATGACAGATATCGAAATGAGCATGAGGTAGATAATCAACTGAACTCACACAACAGAGCAAACACTAATGGGCCTGACTGAACGTAAGCCCGATTACACACAAAGTAAGCGGAAGAACCCCTATTCTAACAGCAGTAAACCATAGGGTCTTTGGAGGAGCGAAGTGCTCCTAATGATTGGAAAAAAAGCACAGATCATTCCCGTTTTGTGGAAGGGTCGTCGAAAAGACGCACAAAATTAAAGGCCTATATCACTGACGTTGGTATATTGCCAAATTTTGTTACATGTTTTATGTTCGCGTATTGTGAAATTTCTGGAGATCGAAATTCCTCTCTGTAAGAAACATAGGTTTCGAAAACAACAATCGTGTGAAACCCAACTTGCTCTGTTCGTCCACGAGACGCAGAAACCTGTAGTCACAGCCCCTGGTTGCCTGAAGGCTTTGGACAACGTTGCGCACTACAAATCTAATTAACAAGATACGTGCTTACTGAATATGAGCCAAATTGTGGTTTGAAGAATTTCTAGCTAACAGAGCACAGCGTATCACTCTTAACGGAGAGAAGTCTACAGATGTAAAAGTAACTTCGGGCGTAATCCACGGGAATATTATAGGACCTACACTTTTCACAATGAGGCTTCTCGCGGATGATGATGTATCCAGAGAAGTTGCAACACAAGAAAATTGTAGCGAAATGCAGAAAGACATTCTCGATGCGAGGTGCAGGGAGTGGCAATTGACTGTCGATGTAAACCAGTGTAACATGTTGCTTATACATGTACAGAAAGACCTTTTATTGCATGACTATGTGATTGCAGAATAATCACTGGAAGCGATTACTTCCAAAAGTATATAGGAGTATGCACATGGAGCGGCGTAAAGAGGAACGATTATATGAAACTAATTGCAGGTATCTCAAATATCAGACGTATTCACTGGAAGTATCCTTAGGACATGTAGACAATCAATAAAAGAGGTAGATTTCAAAATCTCTCGTTTGACCAATATTTGATTATTGCTCGTCAGTCTCCGATCCGTACCAGGTGGGACTGATATACGACATAGAAAAGATCCAAAGAATGGCACTGCTTTTCTTTACAAGTTCGTTTAGTAAGCGCGAGATGATCAACAAACTCCAGTGGCAGTCGCTCCTAGAAGTATTCTACATCACGGTGTGGTTTAGTGCTAAAGTTCCGAAAGCGTACGTTTCTAGAAGAGTCAACCAGTGTATTACTTTCACCTAAGTATATCTCGCAAAAATACCACGAAAATAAAATCAGAGAGATTGGAGCGCCCACATCGTTCATCCTACGAACTGTTCGCGACTGGAACAGGAAAAGGGGGTGGTGAGGCTGGTACAAAAAGTAACGTGCGCCACACATCTTAAGACGGCTGGTGGAGTACAGATGTAGATGTAGATAAGATTGAGAGGTTATGGATACAAGGTTGCGAGAAACGGCCTAAAGAGCTGTAAACAAATCATAATTTTTTTTCCTTACTCTAGTACACCTTTATCAACTCACACTAAGTAGTTATAAATTTTCGGAAAGCTCACTGATCTCGCTCTGTGTGCTCTCGGGCTGGTCGTCCGAGGATATTAATTTCACGTGCAATGAAACAACAACATAGACACATGTTACACCAGAGCAAGTCACGAGAGAGATGTTACTGAAATGAGATCGTAGGGACTGACAATCGTGGATATCCTGTCAGAGAATTCGCATGAATTAAATAAGCTCACTTTCATTGTTAGCGACCTCGTTGCCAAGTGGAAACATGGGGGAAGTATGATCACAAAAAGAAATTAAAAGGTAAGATCAGTGAACTACAATAACGTTTCTGAAAATGGCAAGACGAGGGAAAAATGACCGAAATCAATCCCTCACATTCTGGAGGAGCTGAGTTCAAAGCCCCGTCCAGCCGCACAGATTTTGTTTCTCCACCATTCGCCTAAATAACCTAAGCTGAAGGATGAAACAATTTCTATGACAAAAATAGAGGTAATATCCGCATCCTTGTCTAACCGTCGCCCATTCCCCATCGCTGGGGCGTTAGACACTAATCTTCGATTTCTTCCGAATAAATCCAAAATCTGAGGATATGTGGAACTTTTTACCAGCAATAAACCATTCTGACCGCAGAGCGTTGCATACAGTTTAGTTCAAAATTTTCTTTGCGAACTGCTATTTGAGCTCGTTAAAACATGGTATATATACGGTGGCAGATACGAAGTAATAATTGTACAGTATCAACCGCTTTCTCATTAACGTGTTGATAGATTCATGATATGTATAAACCTGGCATTCCTGAAGAGCACAGCACCTGGCACTGTTGAGTTCTAGACCACCAAATAAACTGTCTGACAAAAAGCACACAGAAGACATGGTCGAATGTCAATGTGATCTTGTGCAGGTACATACCATCAGCGGGCAAGAAAACGATTAAAACGGCAGTTCTCTGTGTCAGGTACAACTGCCACCAGAGTATATGAGTGTTGTTCTTGTTTAGTGTTGTTACCAGGCCTGGTAGGGTATATCAGTGGCGTGAACAGCGTCATATGTTGAGTGGTCATTGTGAAGGACACGTAGATGCCACGTGGACGTGACAGCACCTGACAGTTTGAAAGGGGTACTATTGTGGGTCTCCGTTTGGTCGGCTAGACGAAGCGTGCAATATTGATAGTGGACCGATGCTGGTCGATGTGGGAACGCTTTGGCAGGCTTTCTCATCGTCAGAGCTCTTCTCGACCGCGACTGACTGCCTCAAGGGAGCACGGCTACATTGTGCACCAAGTACAACGTAAGCCCTTCACGTCTGCGTCTGCCGTTAGAGATAAAGTAATGGACTCCGTGCAACATTCTGTATCATCCCGCAACAGTGGTCGGAGACTTAGCAGTTTTTGGACGAGGAATTACCGTCCCAGACATAGGCTGCCATTCACAACACAAGATCGTATCTGGAAGGATGTCGTGAGTAGGATACGTGGACTGTTGATGAATGGCACCGTGCTGTGTCCATCGTTGAATCCTAGTTCAACACTACCCTGGATGACCGTCGTCGTCGTCACGTGTATGGCTGTCACCTGTGGAGCGTTCTCACACTTCCAGCCCAACTGTTTGTTGTTGTGAAGTTACGCGGTCAGTTTGTTCACAGGAGCTACTTTATTTTATGCTTTCTTAACTACGGTTTTGCATGCCGATTTTTATGTATAGTTGGTGCATATGAGGCCTAAACGAATCCAGAAGAAATAGCAAAGATCGGTTCGATAAAAAAAAAAAGAGAAGACAAAAGATTAGTCCAATATCCATGTTAGTTAGAAAAAAAATTAAGTAGCCACGAGACGGGTATCCGTTGAACTATAGTTAAAATTGTGATTACTTCCTGGCAGATTAAAACTGTGTACCCGACCGAGACTCGAACTCGGGGCCTTTGTCTTTCGCGGGCAAGTGCTTTACCATCTGAGCTACCGAAGCACGACTCACGCCCGGTCGTGAGTCGTGCTTCGGTAGCTCAGATGTTAGAGCACTTGCCCGCGAAAAGCAAAGGTCCCGAGTTCGAGTCTCGGTCGGGCACACAGTTTTAATCTGCCAGGAAGTTTCGTATCAGCGCACACTCCGCTGCAGAGTGAAAATCTCATTCTGGAAAATTGTGATTCTTCAGTGTCATGCTGCGTATTTGTTGATGGAACAGTCCACGGGTATACTACCGGTCTGGGCGCAATATTTCGGCGATCACACATGTCGCCATTGTCAGGTGTCTTGATGAATGGAGCTACTGAAGACGCGCGGCCGACTTGTATCCCTTCACATCGCAAGCCATTCCTTCCACGGTCCGCGCCCGAGAGCGCGCATCGGCAGTCGCGTAGACACCTGCGTCGGAGTGTGTGACAGCGTCAGTATAGTTGCTGTGTCCGCTCTCGTCGCCAGCTCGTTGGTGACAGGGCGTCTTCTCAATCAGAACTAGTGCTGGTCCCCAAACCTTGCGGAAATTATAGCTGCAGTCCCTACTGACAAGCTGCGAATTTCGATGGTTTCACTAACGACACTGTCGCAGTAATTGTAAGTCTACGCTAAAATCCAGTTGCGTTCCTACTCCAGATATTGCTGTGCGACTGACGACTTGTTAGGTTCATTGTCGACTGCAACGCTGGTGTTCTCGGTATCGATCTTCGATGGTGAGCACTGTTTGTAACATACAGAGGGGTCCAAAAAAAGACTGCACTGTTTAAAAGTCCATAACTTGCAAACTAATTGACGGAGTTGCCTCATTTTTGGTCTAAGGGTGTAGCTTAAAGCCCATCTTAAATATATCACTGTAGGTGTTCGAAATGGTCACCATTAACATCCACGCACAAACGGTGCCGCCGAAGTGCAGCACGAACTACTAACTGCAACGTTTTCAGTTGGATATTTGCACATGAATGTATGATGGATTCTCGAAGTTCATCCAATGTGCGTGGCTTTTGTCGATAAACGACGTCCTTTAGTGTTCTCCACAGCTAAAAGTCCAGAGGAGTTATGTCTGGGGAACGTGGTGGACACTATACAGCACCTCTACGGCCTATCCATCGTCCTGGTAGATTTTCGTCGAGATACGCCCTAAAACGATGTTGGTAGTGGGCTGGGGCACAATCTTGATGAAAATAAACTCTTCCGTCTCCATATAAGTCTCGGATGGCAGGTAAAATGGATGTCTGAAGCTTCTGAAGGTACACCTCACCTGTAACTGTGCCGTCAAAGAAGAATGGCCCAATCAAGCCCCAGTAAGACAACTCCCACTGCACATTTACTCCTGGCAAATTCACGGCTTTGTCTACATGGACGTTCGGATTTTCGGCGGCCCAGTAGATGCAATTGTGGCGATTTACTGTACCACTGAGTTTGAACTGTGCCTGAACAGACCACACATCTTCGCAAACTCTTCATCGTTGGGCACCATGTTAGTAAACCACTCGCAGTACTCCATTCTGCGATCTGGGTCGACCTCGTTCACTGCGTGTAGCAATCGTGGGATGTAGCACTTCCACTTTGCTGTCTTCAAAATTCGCCGAACACTTGAGCGACTCACTCCAGTTTCACGGGCGCACTGTCTCACAGACTTCTGTGGTGAGCGAGTAAATTGTTGCAACACACGACGGGAGTTAGCTGGACTTATTACTGTTATAGGTCGTCCAGATCGTTGTTTGTGTACATCTTTAACAGAGCCTTCGGCTTCAAATTTGTCTCGAATGCGACAAATCGTTAAACGTGTCGGTGGCTCTGTTTGATACTCATTTCTCCATCGCCTTGTCGCAAAACCGTAAGCATTAGATTTTTCTGACCTTGGTATATCTCTTGCAATCTGTCAGTATTCGGTTCAAAATGGTTCAAATGACTCTGAGCACTATGGGACTCAACATCGATGGTCATCAGTCCCCTAGAACTTAGAACTACTTAAACCTAACTAACCTAAGGACATCACACAACACCCAGCCATCACGAGGCAGAGAAAATCCCTGACCCCGCCGGGAATCGAACCCGGGAACCCGGGCGCGGGAGGCGAGGACGCTACCGCACGACCACGAGCTGCGGACTGAGGCGCCAAAGAAACTGGTATAGGCAGGCGTATTCAAATACAGAGATATGTAAACAGGCAGACTAAGGCGCTGCGGTGCAGATAACAAGTGTCTGGTGCAGTTCAAAAATTGTTCAAATGGCTCTGAGCACTATGGGACTTAACTTCTGAGGTCATCAGTCCCCTAGAACTTAGAACTACTTAAACCTGACTAACCTAAGGACATCACACACATCCATGCCCCTAGGCAGGATTCGAACCTGCGACCGTAGGAGTCGCGCGGTTCCAGACTGCAGCGCCTAGAATCTGGTGCAGATGTCAGATCGTTTACTGCTGCTATAATAGCAGTTTATCGACATTTCAGTAAGTTTGAACGTGGTGTTATAGTCGGCGCACAAGCGATGGCACACAGCATCTTCGAGGTAGCGATGAAGTGGGGAGATCCACGTAGGACCATTGCACGAGTGTACCGTGAATATCAGGAATCCGGTAAACCATCAAATCTCCGTCATCGCTGCTGCCGGATAAACATCCTGCAAGAACGGGACCAACGACGACTGAAGATAATCGTTCAGCGTAGCAGGAGTACAGTCCTTCTGCAAATTGCTGCAGATTTCTATGCTGGGGCCTGAACAAGTGTCAGTGTGCGAACCATTTAACGAATCATCAACAATATGGGCTTTCTGAGCCGATAGCTCACTCTTGTACCTTTGATGGTTGCACGACACAAAATCTCATCTGGGCCCGTCAACACTGACATCGGACTATTGATGAGTGGAAACATGTTACCAGTCGGAGGAGTTTCGTTTCAAATTGTATCGAGCTGGTGGACGTGTACGGCTATGGACACTACTTCAAGAATCCATGGACCCTGTTTGTCAGCTGGTGGAGGCTCTGTAATGGTGTGGAGCGTGTGCAGTTGGAGTGATATGAGACCCCTGATACATCTACATACGACCCTCACAGGTGACACGTACTCAAGCATCCTGTCTGATCACCTGCATCCATTCATGTCCATTGTCCATTCCGACGAACTTGGGAAATTCCAGCAGGACAATGCGATACCCCACACGTCCAGAATTGCTACAGAGTGGCTCCAGGAACACTCTTTTGGCGCTGACCACCAAACTCCCCAGACATGAACATTACTTAGCACATCTGGAATGCCTAGCAACGTGGTGTTCAGAAGAGACCTCCACCCCCTTGTACTCCTACGGATTTATGGACAACCTTGCAGGATTCACGATGACAATTCCCTCCAGCACTAGATCAGACACTGGTCGAGTCCACTCCACGTCATGTTGCGGTACTTCTGCGGAGCCCTGCACGATGTTAGGTAGGTGTACCAGTTTCTTTACCTCTTCAGTGTAGAAAGCAAATAGCTTGCAGTAGAAGACATTTGTTTCACGGTATCGAAGATGAAGAAGTGTTCATTTATCTTAAGGTATGCATTTTAGAGGCCATTTTTACTAGACATTTTTGTTTCGAATGATCGTTGCTGTCATATTCCTTAATATTTTCCATTCCTCCTGGAAAACAATGTATAACTTTCTTAATTTCAGAAGGAGAAATTGATAAGACATCCGCATGATTGAATTGTATGTGATTTATTTTTTTCATCGTACTGATTTAATTTTAAATGTTTGCCCCTAAATTCTGTACTATATTTAAGAAATGGTTAAGAAACATAACTGATAACTGCTACTGATCATTTATACCCCAACCATACCAATCAACAGTGATGTTATCCTGTTCTGTGGCATGTTGTACTGCCTCTCCCTACATTCGATATGGACATAAATCTGTTGTCAGAATGACTGATTTCTGGTATAATGTGCACTTTCCTTCAGTTGGAAATAATTTTTTAGTAATTTTTCGTAATTTCTGTAGTGTGCAACTGCTGCAGGATACTACTTGTTCTTGCCAACAGATACATTCCCCTTTCACAAGGTACTTTGGTTAAAATGGCTCTGAGCACTATCGGACTTAACATCTGAGATCATCAGTCCCCTAGAACGTAGAACTACTTAAACCTAACTAACCTAAGGACATCACACACATCCATGCCCGAACCTGCGACCGTAGTGGTCGCGCGGCTCCAGGTACTTTAATCCCTTTAGTGGTCCATGGTGTTTTTACAGTTCTGTTTGTTGTTCTTCTGATTAGCTTATGCGGAAGACTATTATCAAATAATGGCATGCATTGATCGTGTAATAGATTAAATTTTATGTTAGCATTTGGTTCGTTATAAACGTCATCTCAGGTCATCAGTTGTAAACTATTCTTCAAAACGTTTGTCCTGGAGTGATTAATTATTCGAAGTGATTTTCACTGACAATATCTATACCCCCCCCCCATGAACCATGGATCTTGCCGTTGGTGGGGAGGCTTGCGTGCCTCAGCGATACAGATAGCCGTACCGTAGGTGCAACCACAACGGAGGGGTATCTGTTGAGAGGCCAGACAAACGTGTGGTTCCTGAAGAGGGGCAGCAGCCTTTTCAGTAGTTGCAAGGGCAACAGTCTGGATGATTGACTGATCTGGCCTTGTAACAATAACCAAAACGGCCTTGCTGTGCTGGTACTGCGAACGGCTGAAAGCAAGGGGAAACTACAGCCGTAATTTTTCCCGAGGACATGCAGCTTTACTGTATGATTACATGATGATGGCGTCCTCTTGGGTAAAATATTCCGGAGGTAAAATAGTCCCCCATTCGGATCTCCGGGCAGGGACTACTCAAGAGGATGTCGTTATCAGGAGAAAGAAAACTGGCGTTCTACGGATCGGAGCGTGGAATGTCAGATCCCTTAATCGGGCAGGTAGGTTAGAAAATTTAAAAAGGGAAATGGATAGGTTGTAGTTAGATATAGTGGGAATTAGTGAAGTTCGGTGGCAGGAGGAACAAGACTTCTGGTCAGGTGACTACAGGGTTATAAACACAAAATCAAATAGGGGTAATGCAGGAGTAGGTTTAATAACGAATAGGAAAATAGGAATGCGGGTAAGCTACTACAAACAGCATAGTGAACGCATTATTGTGGCCAAGATAGATACGAAGCCCACAACTACTACAGTAGTACAAGTTTATATGCCAACTAACTCTGCAGATGACGAAGAAATTGAAGAAATGTATGATGAAATAAAAGAAATTATTCAGATTGTGAAGGGAGACGAAAATTTAATAGTCATGGGTGACTGGAATTCGAGTGTAGGAAAAGGGAGAGAAGGAAACATAGTAGGTGAATATGGATTGGGGGACAGAAATGAAAGAGGAAGCCGCCTTGTAGAATTTTGCACAGAGCACAACATAATCATAACTAACACTTGGTTTAAGAATCATGAAAGAAGGTTGTATACATGGAAGAACCCTGGAGATACTAAAAGGTATCAGATAGATTATATAATGGTAAGACAGAGATTTAGGAACCAGGTTTTAAATTGTAAGACATTTCCAGGGGCAGATGTGGACTCTGACCACAATCTATTGGTTTTGACCTGTAGATTAAAACTGAAGAAACTGCAAAAAGGTGGGAATTTAAGGAGATGGGACCTGGACAAACTAAAAGAACCAGAGGTTGTACAGAGATTCAGGGAGAGCATAAGGGAGCAATTGACAGGAATGGGGGAAATAAATACAGTAGAAGGAGAATGGGTAGCTTTGAGGGATGAAGTAGTGAAGGCAGCAGAGGATCAAGTAGGTAAAAAGACGAGGGCTAATAGAAATCCTTGGGTAACAGAAGAAATATTGAATTTAATTGATGAAAGGAGAAAATATAAAAATGCAGTAAATGAAACAGGCAAAAAGGAATACAAACGTCTCAAAAATGAGATCGACAGGAAGTGCAAAATGGCTAAGCAGGGATGGCTAGAGGACAAATGTAAGGATGTAGAGGCCTATCTCAATAGGGGTAAGATAGATACCGCCTACAGGAAAATTAAAGAGACCTTTGGAGATAAGAGAACGACTTGTATGAATATCAAGAGCTCAGATGGAAACCCAGTTCTAAGCAAAGAAGGGAAAGCAGAAAGATGGAAGGAGTATATAGAGGGTCTATACAAGGGCGATGTACTTGAGGACAATATTATGGAAATGGAAGAGGATGTAGATGAAGATGAAATGGGAGATATGATACTGCGTGAAGAGTTTGACAGAGCACTGAAAGACCTAAGTCGAAACAAGGCCCCCGGAGTAGACAATATTCCATTGGAACTACTGACGGCTGTGAGAGAGCCAGTCCTGACAAAACTCTACCATCTGGTGTGCAAGATGTATGAAACAGGCGAAATACCCTCAGACTTCAAGAAGAATATAATAATTCCAATCCCAAAGAAAGCAGGTGTTGACAGATGTGAAAATTACCGAACTATCAGCTTAATAAGTCACAGCTGCAAAATACTAACACGAATTCTTTACACACGAATGGAAAAACTAGTAGAAGCCAACCTCGGGGAAGATCAGTTTGGATTCCGTAGAAACACTGGAACACGTGAGGCAATACTGACCTTACGACTTATCTTAGAAGAAAGATTAAGGAAAGGCAAACCTACGTTTCTAGCATTTGTAGACTTAGAGAAAGCTTTTGACAATGTTGACTGGAATACTCTCTTTCAAATTCTAAAGGTGGCAGGGGTAAAATACAGGGAGCGAAAGGCTATTTACAATTTGCACAGAAACCAGATGGCAGTTATAAGAGTCGAGGGACATGAAAGGGAAGCAGTGGTTGGGAAGGGAGTAAGACAGGGTTGTAGCCTCTCCCCGATGTTGTTCAATCTGTATATTGAGCAAGCAGTAAAGGAAACAAAAGAAAAATTATGAGTAGGTATCAAAATTCATGGAGAAGAAATAAAAACTTTGAGGTTCGCCGATGACATTGTAATTCTGTCAGAGACAGCAAAGGACTTGGAAGAGCAGTTGAATGGAATGGACAGTGTCTTGAAAGGAGGATATAAGATGAACATCAACAAAAGCAAAACAAGGATAATGGAATGTAGTCGAATTAAGTCGGGTGATGCTGAGGGAATTAGATTAGGAAATGAGACACTTAAAGTAGTAAAGGAGTTTTGCTATTTGGGGAGCAAAATAACTGATGATGGTCGAAGTAGAGAGGATATAAAATGTAGGCTGGCTATGGCAAGGAAAGCGTTTCTGAAGAAGAGAAATTTGTTAACATCGAGTATTGATTTAAGTGTCAGGAAGTCATTTCTGAAAGTATTCGTATGGAGTGTAGCCATGTATGGAAGTGAAACATGGACGATAAATAGTTTGGACAAGAAGAGAATAGAAGCTTTAGAAATGTGGTGCTACAGAAGAATGCTGAAGATTAGATGGGTAGATCACATAACTAATGAGGAAGTATTGAATAGGATTGGGGAGAAGAGAAGATTGTGGCACAACTTGACCAGAAGAAGGGATCGGTTGGTAGGACATGTTCTGAGGCATCAAGGGATCACCAATTTAGTATTGGAGGGCAGCGTGGAGGGTAAAAATCGTAGAGGGAGACCAAGAGATGAATACACTAAGCAGATTCAGAAGGATGTAGGTTGCAGTAGGTACTGGGAGATGAAAAAGCTTGCACAGGATAGAGTAGCATGGAGAGCTGCATCAAACCAGTCTCAGGACTGAAGACCACAACAACAACAATATCTATACTGGTCATCACTAACTTCTTTATCCTAGCAAACGTTTTCTACTTCCCAACGATAACATTCGCCTATCAGTTAGTAAGAATCTGAATTGCTGATAATTTCCAAGAGTTTTTCGAGATAAGCACTGCGTGGCGTTACCTCCCGTCTCAGTAGTGATATGATAATAGAATTCTTACTCAAAGAAGCGTCTTTAAGTTAACGTTCTGTAAATTATCCACTTCTATATACACAACAGTCGTGACATGGATGCAACCCACATTGAGCAAGGCTATCATGTGCACAAATTGCACGCTGCAGTACTGCATGTTGAAGTTTCTACACTACTTAATACCCAGTTTGCATTACTGGAGCCCATCCTCTTATTTATTGAGTCGTTTTCTGTTTCAAAAATGGTTCAAATGGCTCTGAGCTCTATAGGACTTAACATCTGAGGTCATCAGTCCCCTAGAACTTAGAATTACGTAAACCTAACTAACCTACGGAAATCACACACATCCATGCCCGTGGCAGGATTCGAACCTGCGACTGTAACAGCCGCGCGGTTCCGGAGTTTTCTGTTTCATCAGGCCAGAGTGTACTTTGACGGGTGTCATTGTTCGGAAACAGAAACCGATCAAAGTTGCGTAATTTTTGCTATACAATATTTTGTACAGAAGAGAAATGATCTGCTTATATATCTCCGGTGGTTCCAGTCCTTAATAGAAAATCAATTAACGAAAGAACACGAACAGTGTCCGATCATCCGTGACAGTCAACTCGCCGGCAACCTCTTCTGCCTTTTCCCTGAAACATATATACATCGCAACATAAATGGAATAAATGATAAGGAGTAAGGTGCTGGCTTCAGTCAATGATGGAGCTTACACAACTGACAAATTAAAGTAACCTTTATCGAGTAAATGTGTTGAAATTACCAAACTGATATCTGCTCTGTCATAGATCATAAGAACAAGAGACGATAGAACAGGCAGAAGACAAGTGCAGTTCATTTCCTTACAAATAAAAATATTTTCTCTTACTAAACATTATCATACCATTAATTAACTAAGGAGAAATTATAGAAAAAGGGGAACAATATGTAATGCTTGAACGGACGTCTCCAGAACCACAGGTATGACAGAATAAAATAAGAGAAATCAGGGCTCGCACAGAAAACTTTAAGTGCTCGTTCTTCCCGCGCGCCGTTCGAGAGTGGTACGGTAGAGAGACAGCTTGGAGGTGGTTCATTGAACCCTCTGCCAGGCACTTTTACTGTGAATAGCAGAGTAATCACGTAGATGTAGACGTAGATGTAGATGCACGTAGGTGTAGATGTACTTTCCTGTATTCAGATCTGGATAACAAGACTTGAATTTGGTTTCATACACGACGTCATAATAAAACATATTACGATTATAACGGATTATAGAAGCAGGCACCATCACTTCTCAAGAAAACTAATCCACAGATAATGGACATTATGAAAGCCACCAAGAAAAATGAAACTCTCGGAAAGAGGTAAAATTGTTTGGATCAAAGGACCCGCTGGCGTTAAACGTCATTGACTTAACGAATACCGCCGTTCGAAAAGACACATTTAAAAATATCAAACTACCGCAATCAGGCCGAGAAATTAAAAAATACAGAAGAGCAAGACGCCAACGGAAAGACGAATATGAAGTGTCGAAACGAAGCAAAGAGTAATATCACGGAAAAATACAAACATTCCCTCGAAGCCACAGTTTCATACAATCGATACACAAAAAGGATCAATCCCTTCTACAGTTCAAATGAATTTAATTACACAGTTTCCCGCACCCACCTTCACTGAATACATACACAAAATATTCCTTACTGTGATTTTAAGGGGGGTAACTCTAGGAGATTTAAATCACGTTTTCTTCACTTGTACGAGGGTTTTAAGCAAACCAGCAATCGTATTTCTTACCACAGTTAAGCCGATATCATCAATCGTTACTCATTAATATGGCAATTTCCATTCATCACAATAATACACACACCAAAAACAGTTTTGCATCACCCCGGTTCCCAAAACTCCTGAAGATAAGTTGACTGTGCATATTGTATCACACACAGTCGCTTTGACTGTTCAGAGATGTTAACTAACCCGCCTAAAGATGTAAACAACCTTGCATGAGCAGCGCCTATTAGACGGAGGGTATCCGACAGCCGATCAGTTCCAGTCATTCCACCAGGGAGGAGGTACACGGCTAGTGTTGTCTGTAGTTCGACCATGCCCAGATGGTCAATACCGCGGTACGATTGCGTCCACACTGTTACTTTGTTCCAGGAAGGGCTCTCAACAAGGGAAATGTCCAGGCGTCTCGGAGTGAACCAAAGCGATGTTGTTCGGACATGGATACAGAGAGAGAGGAACTGTCGATGTCATGCCACGCTCAGGTTGCCCAAGGACACTGCAGTGGATGACAGCTACCTACGAATTATGGCTCGGAGGAAATTGACAGCAACGCCACCATGTTGAATAATGCTTTTCGTGCACCCATAGGACGTCGTGTTACGACTCAAACTGTGCGCAAAAGGCTGCATAATGCGCAACTTTTCTCCCGACGTCCATGGCGAGTAAGATCTTTGCAACCATGACACCATGCAGCGTGGTACAGATGGGCCCAACAACATGCCGAATGGGCCGCTTAGGATTGGCATCACGTTCTCTTCATCGATGAGTGTCGCATATGCTTTCAACCAGACAATCGTTGGAGACGTGTCTGGAGGCAACCCGGTTAGCCTGTACGTCTTAGACACACTGTCCATCGAGTGCAGCAGGGTGGAGGTTCCCTGCTGTTTTGGGGTGGCATTATGTGGGGCCGACGTGCGTCCCTGGTGGTCATGGAAGGCGCCGTAACGGCTGTACCATACGTGAATGCCATTCTCCGACCGATAGTGCAACCATACCAGCAGCATATTGGTGAGGCATTTGTCTTCATGGACGACAATTGGCACCCCCATCTTGCACATCTTGTGAATGACTTCCTTCAGGATACCTACATCGCTCAACTAGAATGTCCAGCAAGTTCTCCACACATGAACCCTATCGACCATGCCTGTGATAGATTGAAAAGGGCTGTTTATGGACGACGTGACCCACCTACCACTCTGAGGGATCTACGCCGAATCACCGTTGATGGGTGGGACAATCTGGACCAACAGTGCCTTGATGAACTTGTGGATAGTGTGCCACGACGAATAAAAGCATGCATCAGTTCAAGAGAACGTGCTACTGGGTATTAGAGGTACCGGTGTGTACAGCAATCTGGACCACTACCTCTGTAGGTCTCGCTGTATGGTGATACAATACGCAATGTGTGGTTTTCATGAGCAATAAAAAGGGCGGAAATGATGTTTATGTTGATCTGTATTCCAATTTTCTGTACAGGTTCCGGTTCAAATGGTTCAAATGGCTCTGAGCACTATGGGACTTAACATCTGAGGTTATCAGTGCCCTAAAACTTAGAACTACTTAAACCTAACTAACCTAACGACATCACACACATCCATTCCCGAGGCAGGATTCGAACCTGCGACCGTAGCGGTCGCGCGTTTCCAGACTGAAGCGCCTAGAACCGCTCGGTCACACCGGCCGGCACAGATTCCGGACCAATCGGAACCGAGGTGATGCAAAACTTCTTTTGATCTGTGTATATTATTTTGAAAAATGTTTATGATTTTTAGGGTTCCGCACCTCAATCAGTAAAAACGGAAACCTTATAGGGTCTCTCTGTTGTCCGTCTATCTGTCTGCCTGTGTGTCTATTTCTCCGACTGTTAAGATCCCATTTTCCCAGGAACTGATAGAGGTATGAAGTTGAAATTTACGTCACATACTAAGGTCTACGGTCTCTTGACACTGTAAAGTATTTAAACTTCTAAAACAATACTCAGTATCTCACTCGTTAAAACCTACAGTGTATTTCTCGTTGACTTAGAATCATGAAATTATGCAAGAAGCAAGGTTTCACAGTACAAGTAAAGGGAAAACCAGGAAATTGTTAATTTGTGGTTATGTTACATAAAGATTTTTTTGCCGTTAAAAACTGACATCCCATTCGAAATCCATCAGAAATATCATGAACTATTTGAGGGATTTTGATCTGGATTTCAGCAACAGATACAGGAGCGTTTGTGTACATATTAAGGTATATTGATAATTTTTACTTTTGGACCGTCTAACTACAACTGAATGAAACACAATTTTCGTGTCATACGCGTTTCGCCTTTATTCTCTGCAAGGCATCTTCAGTGGCCTGGAATATGTACATATTTTACTACTTAGTTTACATTTTGGGGACATGTACCTACAGGTTATAAACAGTTCTGGTGGTTGGTTTTTTCTATGACGTAGTAATATTTTAAATTCCACTTACAGGTTGCGTGGACGATTTTCTACGTATTATGCTTCTGTCACTAAATAGTGAAAATATGTACATATTCCAGACCATTGAAGCTGTCTTGCAGAGATTAAAGACGAAATGCGTATAACATGAAAATTGTGTTTCATTCAATTGTACTTAGACGGTTCAAAAGTCAAAATTATCAATATACCGTAATAATACATGCAACGAGGAACACAGGACTACAAAAGTTGAAGATGTTTCTGTACATAATTTACAAGTGTTTCGCGATAACTGACCGAGCTACAACGAAGAGAAGTCCCTGCCGCTGTGAAAACGATCCTTCGCCATCTAGCGGTGATAGGCATAAGGGCAAACGACTATCGCGCCATGCTGCTGCTAGCATCACAGGTTGTTTATGAACTACTTGTTCTACAAACAAACAACCATTACCTGACAGTCTGTGCCTACGACACATACAGAAATGGTAATTTTTCAAAGCAAGCTGATACTGGTAATTGATGCAGGACTGCACCTACATCGTTGGGGATGAGGTTGCGATATACTATAAAATATCCGTTGAAGCATTCCACAGGACAATCTTCTGCCGTTGTGCATAACGACCATAGACTGTAAAGAATGAGAGGCACACGGCAGTTAGTCGCAAGCCCATTAATTTTTATTACTCTTGCAAAACTACATATCGGCTATAAATAGCCATCTTCAGTGCATTTGAGTTACAATCCAAAAACTCGCCACAGTAAGCTCTTACGGCGACATATACTGCAGCAATACCTGTCACCATACGATCTTACTGTGTCGAGTTTGTTTGATTATAACTCCAATGCACTTAATATGACTATTTATAGCCGAAATCTAGATAAGCAAAAGTAATAAAAACTATTGGGATTGCAACTGATTGCTGCGTGCCTCTCCTTCCTTCCAGAGAACAATTCGACATCTGCGTAACAAACTGGCAGTACAGTTTCCTTCCCGGATTACTTCCAGCAAATCGTACCAGCAATCACAATTGAGACTAGAGAGGGCGAAGTAAACACATCTGTAACTGCCAATTAGCTTAGCATGTTTGATGATGTATGTGAAATCTTATGGGACTTAACTGCTAAGGCCATCAGTCCCTAAGCTTAGACACTACTTAACCTAAATTATCCTAGGGACAAACACACACACCCATGCCCGAGGGAGGACTCGAACCTCCGCCGGGACCAGCCCCACAGTCCATGACTGCAGCGCCCTAGACCGCACGGCTAATCCCGCGCGGCTTAGCATGTTTATATAGCTCCAAAATTAATAAAATAATATGAAAAATTACAATAGCAAATGCGAAATTACACAAAAAATTTAAATTTAAAATTTATAATTAAAACGTACTTGGAATTCCCGGTACCAACGTCTTGCCAATATCGACAACGAAAATGGGTAAAAATCGTCGAGATCCTCGAATCCCTGGATAGGGGGGAGGGGGGGCGGTGACTGGCTGGCCTGGGCAGCGCCAGGGCCTGGGATGCAGCTCGGGCCCGACTCGTTTCTGTGGGGCGTGGCGGGCCGCGAAGATGTCATCAAGGGCCGCAGTTGGAGCTGGCAGTGAGTCATTGGAAAAGTGAGAAAAGAAAGTATTTGATGAAGGGGCAATGGAAAGAATTGGCGGGGAAATAAATCCTTGGGAAGCACCAGAAGGAGGTCCAAGTTTGGGGTACATGTGCCTAAACATTTGGGAATACTGTGGTATTGAGTTGACGTGCTGAACAGTATATTTATTCTATGGTCACTACACCAATATTTTTCACGGAACACAACTCGAAATGCTCATCATATTAAACAACAAGATCTAAAACAGAAATCCTGAACACAAACACAAAATACACTCCTGGAAATGGAAAAAAGAACACATTGACACCGGTGTGTCAGACCCACCATACTTGCTCCGGACACTGCGAGAGGGCTGTACAAGCAATGATCACACGCACGGCACAGCGGACACACCAGGAACCGCGGTGTTGGCCGTCGAATGGCGCTAGCTGCGCAGCATTTGTGCACCGCCGCCGTCAGTGTCAGCCAGTTTGCCGTGGCATACGGAGCTCCATCGCAGTCTTTAACACTGGTAGCATGCCGCGACAGCGTGGACGTGAACCGTATGTGCAGTTGACGGACTTTGAGCGAGGGCGTATAGTGGACATGCGGGAGTCCGGGTGGACGTACCGCCGAATTGCTCAACACGTGGGGCGTGAGGTCTCCACAGTACGTCGATGTTGTCGCCAGTGGTCGGCGGAAGGTGCACGTGCCCGTCGACCTGGGACCGGACCGCAGCGACGCACGGATGCACGCCAAGACCGTAGGATCCTACGCAGTGCCGTAGGGGACCGCACCGCCACTTCCCAGCAAATTAGGGACACTGTTGCTCCTGGGGTATCGGCGAGGACCATTCGCAACCGTCTCCATGAAGTTGAGCTACGGTCCCGCACACCGTTAGGCCGTCTTCCGCTCACGCCCCAACATCGTGCAGCCCGCCTCCAGTGGTGTCGCGACAGGCGTGAATGGAGGGACGATTGGAGACGAGTCGTCTTCAGCGATGAGAGTCGCTTCTGCCTTGGTGCCAATGATGGTCGTATGCGTGTTTGGCGCCGTGCAGGTGAGCGCCACAATCAGGACTGCATACGACCGAGGCACACAGGGCCAACACCCGGCATCATGGTGTGGGGAGCGATCTCCTACACTGGCCGTACACCACTGGTGATCGTCGAGGGGACACTGAATAGTGCACGGTACATCCAAACCGTCATCGAACCCATCGTTCTACCATTCCTAGACCGGCAAGGGAACTTGCTGTTCCAAGAGGACAATGCACGTCCGCATGTATCCCGTGCCACCCAACGTGCTCTAGAAGGTGTAAGTCAACTACCCTGGCCAGCAAGATCTCCGGATCTGTCCCCCATTGAGCATGTTTGGGACTGGATGAAGCGTCGTCTCACGCGGTCTGCACGTCCAGCACGAACGCTGGTCCAACTGAGGCGCCAGGTGGAAATGGCATGGCAAGCCGTTCCACAGGACTACATCCAGCATCTCTACGATCGTCTCCATGGGAGAATAGCAGCCTGCATTGCTGCGAAAGGTGGATATACACTGTACTAGTGCCGACATTGTGCATGCTCTGTTGCCTGTGTCTATGTGCCTGTGGTTCTGTCAGTGTGATCATGTTATGTGTCTGACCCCAGGAATGTGTCAATAAAGTTTCCCCTTCCTGGGACCATGAATTCACGGTGTTCTTATTTCAATTTCCAGGAGTATAATTTGCTGAATACATTAAATTACATTCTCTTGTCTTTAACTACTAAAACATCCAGCTCAGAAATGGTTCTTTCCAAAGCCATCGCCTACAAAAGTCATAAAAATTCTGAAATTCGCTTATGGTATATGGTGTAATTAATCATCTGAAACATGTGTTCTCCCAGTGGGGCAGAACGGGGTAACCATGGTTTTTGCCTCACATGTGCTTCCGTCGCTCTGATATTGTTAGAACTATGTCGGGAGATCGCGGCGAATTTCTTAACAATGCATCGATGCCATTTGCTGCTGTGCTCTTGCTTTTTCTGTGTCGATGGGTTTTCCCTAAACGTTTATGGAATATTCAGGTCTTAATATCCCACAAGTAAGTAAACTAATGTTTGTTACAATTAAACTCAATTCTTACCACTGACTTGATTCTATCCTCAGCTTCATTTTTTACGTAGCTTAAATATTAATTATATTTGATGGTGTTCACTGAAAGGGCAGGACGGGGTACTGCTCCGTTATGTCCCATTAGTACTCTGTTGTGCCCCATATTAATTATTTGTGCATTTTTCAGATTTTGTACACAAAAGATTTTTTTTTCTGTACAGAATGGTTCGAGTCTACAAAAGAAAAACGAACAGCAAATTAATCTATTATATCCATGCACGAGACGCTAGAAGCTGTAACAAGTGGAAAAATGAGTTACAAGGAAGTAGCAACTAAGTTCAGCATCCTGAAACTGCATTACAGCGTCATGTGAAGAGAAACATAAAAACAAAGACTATCGTGTTAAAAAAGCAAAGAGTCATTTTAATTGTGCCTTTTCTATACAACAAGAGGTCGAACTAGTGAGATACTTTATTCAAATTGAAAATCAGCTACTTGGATCGACAACTATTGAACTCTGAGAATTAACCTATGAATTTTGCAACGATTGAAAATCGGAGTAGAGTGGATAAGAGAATTTTTGATGCAGCATACAACCCAGAAGCTACTTTAGTGGCTAGAAACCAGCAGTTGACAAAATCTTTAATTTGCTCTGCAGCGTTGTAATTGAATACCAGCTTACATAGGTTCAAATGGTTCAAATGGCTCTGAGCACCATGGAACTTAACTTCTGTGGTCATCAGTCCCCTAGAACTTAGAACTACTTAAACCTAACTAACCTAAGGACATCACACACATCCATGCCCGGGGCAGGATTCGAACCAGCGACCGTAGCAGTCCCGCGGTTCCGGACTGCGCGCCTAGAACCACTAGACCACCGCGGCCGGCTACATAGGATAGAATACATAGTTCTGATTCGACGGGAACGCCAGTAAACCCTAAAGTCCACTCGAGAGTACTTGCTCTGAAAGGATGTAGACATGCGGAACTCACTGCCTACGTGGAAAGAGGTGGTAATGTGACAGTGTAGGTCTGTTTTTCTGCATCTAGTGAACCATGGACCTTGCCGTTGGTGGGGAGGCTTGCGTGCCTCAGCGATACAGATAGCCGTACCGTAGGTGCAACCACAACGGAGGGGTATCTGTTGAGAGGCCAGACAAACGTGTGGTTCCTGAAGAGGGGCAGCAGCCTTTTCAGTAGTTGCAAGGGCAACAGTCTGGATGATTGACTGATCTGGCCTTGTAACAATAACCAAAACGGCCTTGCTGTGCTGGTACTGCGAACGGCTGAAATCAAGGGGAAACTACAGCCGTAATTTTTCCCGAGGGCATGCAGCTTTACTGTATGATTACATGATGATGGCGTCCTCTTGGGTAAAATATTCCGGAGGTAAAATAGTCCCCCATTCGGCTCTCCGGGCAGGGACTACTCAAGAGGATGTCGTTAGCAGGAGAAAGAAAACTGGCGTTCTACGGATCGGATGGTGGAATGTCAGATCCCTAAATCGGGCAGGTAGGTCAGAAAATTTAAAAAGGGAAATGGATAGGTTGAAGTTAGATATAGTGGGAATTAGTGAAGTTCGGTGGCAGGAGGAACAAGACTTCTGGTCAGGTGACTACAGGGTTATAATCACAAAATCAAATAGGGGTAATGCAGGAGTAGGTTTAATAATGAATAGGAAAATAGGAATGCGGGTAAGCTACTACAAACAGCATAGTGAACGCATTATTGTGGCCAAGATGGACACGAAGCCCACACCTACTACAGTAGTACAAGTTTATATGCCAACTAGGTCTGCAGATGACGAAGAAATTGAAGAAATGTATGATGAAATAAAAGAAATTATTCAGATTGTGAAGGGAGACGAAAATTTAATAGTCATGGGTGACTGGAATTCGAGTGTAGGAAAAGGAAGAGAAGGAAACATAGTAGGTGAATATGGATTGGGGGACAGAAATGAAAGAGGAAGCCGCCTGGTAGAATTTTGCACAGAGCACAACATAATCATAACTAACACTTGGTTTAAGAATCATGAAAGAAGGCTGTATACATGGAAGAACCCTAGAGATACTAAAAGGTATCAGATAGATTATATAATGGTAAGACAGAGATTTAGGAACCAGGTTTTAAATTGTAAGACATTTCCAGGGGCAGATGTGGACTCTGACCACAATCTATTGGTTATGACCTGCAGATTAAAACTGAAGAAACTGCAAAAAGGTGGGAATTTAAGGAGATGGGACCTGGATAAACTAAAAGAACCAGAGGTTGTACAGAGATTCAGGGAGAGCATAAGGGAGCAATTGACAGGAATGGGGGAAATAAATACAGTAGAAGAAGAATGGGTAGCTTTGAGGGATGAAGTAGTGAAGGCAGCAGAGGATCAAGTAGGTAAAAAGACGAGGGCTAGTAGAAATCCTTGGGTAACAGAAGAAATATTGAATTTAATTGATGAAAGGAGAAAATATAAAAATGCAGTAAGTGAAACAGGCAAAAAGGAATACAAACGTCTCAAAAATGAGATCGACAGGAAGTGCAAAATGGCTAAGCAGGGATGGCTAGAGGACAAATGTAAGGATGTAGAGGCCTATCTCACTAGGGGTAAGATAGATACCGCCTACAGGAAAATTAAAGAGACCTTTGGAGATAAGAGAACGACTTGTACGAATATCAAGAGCTCAGATGGAAACCCAGTTCTAAGCAAAGAAGGGAAAGCAGAAAGGTGGAAGGAGTATATAGAGGGTCTATACAAGGGCAATGTACTTGAGGACAATATTATGGAAATGGAAGAGGATGTAGATGAAGATGAAATGGGAGATACGATACTGCGTGAAGAGTTTGACAGAGCACTGAAAGACCTGAGTCGAAACAAGGCCCCCGGAGTAGACAATATTCCATTGGAACTACTGACGGCCGTGGGAGAGCCAGTCCTGACAAAACTCTACCATCTGGTGAGCAAGATGAAACAGGCGAAATACCCTCAGACTTCAAGAAGAATATAATAATTCCAATCCCAAAGAAAGCAGGTGTTGACAGATGTGAAAATTACCGAACTATCAGCTTAATAAGTCACAGCTGCAAAATACTAACACGAATTCTTTACAGACGAATGGAAAAACTAGTAGAAGCCAACCTCGGGGAAGATCAGTTTGGATTCCGTAGAAACACTGGAACACGTGAGGCAATACTGACCTTACGATTTATCTTAGAAGAAAGATTAAGGAAAGGCAAACCTACGTTACTAGCATTTGTAGAGAAAGCTTTTGACAATGTTGACTGGAATACTCTCTTTCAAATTCTAAAGGTGGCAAGGGTAAAATACAGGGAGCGAAAGGCTATTTACAATTTGTACAGAAACCAGATGGCAGTTATAAGAGTCGAGGGACATGAAAGGGAAGCAGTGGTTGGGAAGGGAGTAAGACAGGGTTGTAGCCTCTCCCCGATGTTGTTCAATCTGTATACTGAGCAAGCAGTAAAGGAAACAAAAGAAAAATTCGGGTAGGTATTAAAATCCATGGAGAAGAAATAAAAACTTTGAGGTTCGCCGATGACATTGTAATTCTGTCAGAGACAGCAAAGGACTTGGAAGAGCAGTTGAATGGAATGGACAGTGTCTTGAAAGGAGGATATAAGATGAACATCAACAAAAGCAAAACAAGGATAATGGAATGTAGTCGAATTAAGTCGGGTGATGCTGAGGGAATTAGATTAGGAAATGAGGCACTTAAAGTAGTAAAGGAGTTTTGCTATTTGGGGAGCAAAATAACTGATGATGGTCGAAGTAGAGAGGATATAAAATGTAGGCTGGCAATGGCAAGGAAAGCGTTTCTGAAGAAGAGAAATTTGTTAACATCCAGTATTGATTTAAGTGTCAGGAAGTCATTTCTGAAAGTGTTCGTATGGAGTGTAGCCATGTATGGAAGTGAAACATGGACGATAAATAGTTTGGACAAGAAGAGAATAGAAGCTTTCGAAATGTGGTGCTACAGAAGAATGCTGAAGATTAGATGGGTAGATCACATAACTAATGAGGAGGTATTGAATAGGATTGGGGAGGAGAGAAGTTTGTGGCACAACTTGACCAGAAGAAGGGATCGGTTGGTAGGACATGTTCTGAGGCATTAAGGGATCACCAATTTAGTATTGGAGGGCAGCGTGGAGGGTAAAAATCGTAGAGGGAGACCAAGAGATGAATACACTAAGCAGATTGAGAAGGATGTAGGTTGCAGTAGGTACTGGGAGATGAAAAAGCTTGCACAGGATAGAGTAGCATGGAGAGCTGCATCAAACCAGTCTCAGGACTGAAGACAACAACAACAACAGTGGCTACGAGCCTCCAATAGTAATTTTCGCAAAGAAATGAATGAGACAGGAGATTCAGACTCGTCTCCCAGTTGGTGCAATATCAGAGGTTCACGAAACAGACAGGATGACTATAAAGCCCTTTGTAGAACGGAGCAAACACTTAATGCCGTTCACAGCGGAGAATAAACAAAGTTCAGTGCTTTTCATTCTAGATGGACACCCCACTCGCACAAAAAGTTTAGAACTAAGAGATCTATCAAGGGATAATGGGACTATACAAGGCGATTATAATTAAAGTTTAAATTTCAAAACGCTGTAGAAATAATACCATTGGTCAGAATGACGTCAAATTGCAACGGAATATTATCGAAGGGAAAAACGTATGGCAGAAGAAAAAAGTAGTGTGAAAATTGGTCAATAGATGGCGCTGTATGTGTCAGAATACGTAAATGACGCACGACTCATTGAAATTGGTACAACCACGCCGGGTATACGGCTTTTCCACCTTTCGCGTCTGCGACGTTCGCCATGACTGTCTCAATGCAGGATCGCGGTCTGCTTGTAAAGCTGTATTACGAGAAAGGTGACCGTGCACTCGCCGCTCTGCAGTAGTTCCGGACACTGAAGGGTTTGAAAAAAGGCGTTGGTCCGATGACTGCCTGAGTCTGGAGAAAATGATTCGGAAATTCGAAAAGACGGGTTCTCTTGGTGTGCAAACTGGTAGAGGGGGGAAACGAACTGAGTCGACGACAGTGGAAGCAGTGGCCACAGCAATGCAGGAGGAGACGAGTGGGGGTGTGCAAACGTGTAGTTCACGGAGAATTGCCCGAACATTGGACATACCCGTGAGCTAGGTGCATAAAATCCTTCGAAACATCCTTTTTTGTATACATTCAAAATTACCTACGTGCACGAGTTGCTTCCTGTCGACCTGCCAGCAAGAGAGACCTTTGCTTTAGAATTTCTTGCTCTCATGGAAGTGGACAATGATTGGCCGTGGAAGATTTTGTGGACAGACGAAGCGCACTGCCATCTGACAGGATATGTCAATACGCAGAATTGTCGAATATGGGCAACGGAAAATCCACACGCAAATCAACCAGTACCACTTCGTCCTGACAAGTTCACTGTGCGGTGCGAGTTTACGTGATCATTCAGCAAAGGGCCATATTTTTTCGAAGAGACAGGTGTTTCCGGTCCTGTTACCTGTACCGTCACTGGTTGGCGTTATGAGTGTCTTCTGCGCAACCACGTCATTCTAGCTCTCCAACAGCGTGGATGTTTGGATGTGATCATTTTTTATGCAAGATGGCGCACCTCCGCACATTGCAAATCCAGTTAAACAGCTGCTGAAGCCCCTTTTCGGAAACACTAGAATTATCAGCCGCCATTTCCCTACAGCCTGGCCGTCCCGATCACTTGGTCTTAAGCCGTGTGACTTCTGGCTGTGTGGCTATCTGAGTGATGTGTTCAGTGTTCCGATTGCAAACTTAGCTGCATTGTGCAACACATTCTGAACGTGACCGCGGAAACACTTCGATCAGTTGTGGAACATGCTGTTTGTAGATTTCAACTTGCTGCCGAAAACGGTGGGCAGCATGTTGAACATGTTTTGCGCCAGTCAAACGGAAATTAACAATCGGATTTGATTCTGATTTATGCTTTTCATGCGGTTTGTGGCCTCGAGACAATAAAAAACCGATTTTTCCCATCCGATGTGATATGACCTTCCCGTGGTGGATGGCCTTACGTAACTAACAGTGTCACACATGTACACCAATGCATACTGAGTAGTGCAGTTTAACACCAAACGTACACCGTAGGCTTTGTTGTATGATTCATTTGTCGTTTGTAGTCGCCCACTATTAAATTATGACCCTTATAGCGCGAGGCATAGCTACATTTTGTAAGCGTTTATTTTTCTTCTGCCATACTTTTTCCCCCTTCTCTGATAATATTCCGTAGCAATTTGACGTCATTCTGACCAGTGACGTTATTTCTACAGCGTTCGAAAATTTAATTACAATCACCCTGTACTTTTGTGTTTATCGACACACATCTTACACAGGCTACAGCCATCGATGTAGTCTACACGACACCCTTTAGCAAGTGTTACGAGGATATAATTCGTAAATTGCTAACATGAGTCACACAATCTGAAATTGCGACCTTATTTGGCAATGCCTATTTTCAGTCCTCAATGACATTACATGCTGTTGATGGCTTTCGTAAATGTGGAATTTGGTCTGTTGATAAGAATGTATTTAGAATTTAAGGTTTCCTACCATCAGTAGTCACTGATATTGAGTTGCAAACTTCGAGGAAACCTTTAGCAGAGCCACCCCATCCATATCTTCCACAGCAAGACTGGAAACTCTCGCACTGGACAGCTCCTACACCATATTCATCGCACATGCCTCCTTATGGAGTACGGATATCTCCAGCATTTAGGTTCCAGGTTCCAGTCCGAAGAGCATATTATTAATTCCAAATATAGCAATGCCCATGTCTACAAAAACGGCGCTTTGAATTAGTCCAGTATGGTTACAACTGGATCGAAAATAACGAAGAAGAGTGACCCAAACTCCTAAACATCCTTAAAACTAAAGCAGCCCAATTCGTCCAGTGATAGTTATAAATTAGAAGAAGCTGATGAATGCCTTTACCTCTCTGAAGAGGGTTGATGAAATTTAGCGAATGCCTATTATCTGAAAAGCTACAATAGGCCACACAGATCACACTTTCTTGGATAGTAATAAATTATGTATTAATTATTTACTTCTGATAGTTACTACAAAACTACATTAAATCCTTAACCAATTACCCAGCTACTAATCTACTACAAACACTACTCAATTTGTTCTCTGTTTGTTCATTTATTTTGGTAGATGGTTGTTTCCACTACTGAATCCGCCCTCATACTAACCCAGTCAACAGCCACAATCTGCTGGATTCCTTGGGTGTCTGGCAGTACGTCAGCAGGGTTTCGACTGCTGCAAGTAATTCCATCCATCACTGTTACGCAAGTAATTCCATCCATCACTGTTACTTCTTAAACTCCACACTTCCATGATCATTTGCACCACCACTATATTGATCTTTGTGACAGTATTTCACTCGGTGCTCGCCAACCTCAGTTATCTTCTCTTCATCTGCAGAGTATGTTATCTAGCGTGGATCACAGCATGATGACTTTTGATCGAATGGCTCGTGAAGACTTTTTTGGCCTTCCTGGATACTGCGGCTGGAGTATCGTCCAAGATGCGCCAGGTCGACTCACCCCTTAGAGCTGCTTCGGGGTCCAATAACCTTAATACCTGACGTTCATTATGCGCTGCATCATCATACGAGGTGCGACAATAAAGTAATGAGACTGATGTGAAAAAAAATGTTGCTTACCGTTTTTGTCAAGTTTAGTGTTTTCTCCTTCAAAGTAGTTCCCTTCTGATTGCACGCACTTTTTGCAGCGATTCTGCTATTGATGGTAACATTTCTGGAACTCATCTTCTGTAATATCCTCCAAGACCCTCGTCAAAGCTTTTTGGACATCTTGTGTTATTTGAAAATGGTGTCCCTTGACCGCCGTTTTGACTCTTGGAAATGGAAAAAAGTCGCATGGAGCGATATCTGGTGATTAATGTGGCTGTGGTAGTACTGAAATTTGTTTTGGGGTTAAAAATTGCTGTACTGACAGAGCAATATGGGATGGCGCATTATCGTGATCCAGAATCCAGTTATTACTAGACGAACCGTTTCTCGATTGATGTTCAGTTATTCTGCAATCATTTTCACGGATAATCTTCGATCAGATCGTACGAGTTCACGCACCCTGGCCAAGTTGACATCCGTCCGTGAGGTTGATGGTCGTCCACTGCGGTCTTCATCTTCAACATTCGTTCTGCCTTCACTAAACATTTTATGCCAACGAAAAACTTGAGCTCTTGACAGAACCTCCTCTCCAAAAGCCTTATGAAGCTCACCGTAAGTTGTCGTCACGTTTTCACCCAATTTAAAGCAAAAAGAAATGGCATACCCTTGCGCAATATTATGCGGTTCCATTTCCGTGACGAGAGACAGAAACTCGTGTTAACGTATTACAACACAACTCATGACTGAGCAGTTGCACCGAACTGCCACTTGGACTAGAAGCAGCTTATACACCAAGGTCACAGATATTGTGCCTACACAAGCCTGCAGGGTAACCACATCTTGCAAAGAAAATCAGCCTCATTACTTTATTGTCGCACCTCGTAGAGTGTGCAGTCCCACAAAGTGTGTTCAGGTGAGCCCACACTGCCGCATAGCAGCTATCATTCATCTGTCTTCTGATTTTGTATAGATACGTGGCACAAGGACCATGGCCATTCAGGTAATGTATCAACCCTCTCGGTGAGTTAAGAGATCTCATTTTTAATCTCTCCCTGATCTTAGGGAGAAATTTTTATGTTCTCCTGCCTGTGCCTGACGTATCCCATTCATTTTGCTGCAGTTGTAATATGCGATCTTTTACTGCCTTTTTCGAATTGGCCTCAGTTCCAAGCACCCTTCGTACTTCCATCTGATTTCCTTTCTTTAACCAGTTAAAGGCTCCCCCTTGTCCTGATTTCCAAGTCCAGTGGACATATTCCTAGAATTACTAATAAAGTGTCATTAAGGGTAGTGCAGTAGACGCCCACTAGTCATACTCGTAGTAGCCTGACTCGTTGAACTCTCCTCACTGTTGAGTCTGGCTTCACTAAGTGCAGTCTATGAGCCCAAAAGGTCGCACCAATATCCTACGACTGATACTAATATACACTACTGGCCATTAAAATTGCTACACCACGAAGATGACGTGCTACAGACGCAAAATTTAACCGACAGGAAGAAGATGCTGTGATATGCAAATGATTAGCTTTTTAGAGCATTCACACGAGGTTGGCGCCGGTGGCGACACCTACAACGTGCTGACATGAGGAAAGTTTCCAACCGATTTCTCATACACGAACAGCAGTTGACTGGCGTTGCATGGAGAACCGTTGTTGTGATGCCTCGTATAAGGAGGAGAAATGCGTACCATCACGTTTCCGACTTTGATAAAGGTCGGATTGTAGCCTCTCGCGATTGCGGTTTATCGTATAGCGACACTGCTGCTCGCGTTGGTTGAGATCCAGTGACTGTTAGCAGAATACGGAGTCGGTGGGTTCCGGAGGGTAATACGGAACGCCGTGCTGGATCCCAACGGCATAGTATCACTAGCAGTCGAGATGACAGGCATCTTATCCGCATGGCTGTAACGGATCGTGCAGCCACGTCTCGATCCCTGAGTCAACAAATGGGCACGTTTGCAAGACAACAACCATCTGCACGAACAGTTCGATGACGTTTGCAGCAGCATGGACTATCAGCTCGGAGACCATGGCTGCGGTTACCCTTGACGCTGCATCACAGACAGGAACGCCTGCGATGATGTACTCTACGACGAACCTGGGTGCACGAATGGCAAAACGTCATTTTTTCGGATGAATCCAGGTTCTGTTTACAGCATCATGATGGTCGCATCTGTGTTTGGCGATATCGCGGTTAATGCACATTCGAAGCGTGTATTCGCCATCGCCATACTGGCGTATCACCCGGCGTAATGGTATGGCGTGGCATTGGTTACACGTCTCGGTCACCTCTTGTTCGCATTGACGGCACTTTGAACAGTGGCCGTTACATTTAAAATGTGTTACGACCCGTGGCTCTACCCTTCATTCGATCCCTGCGAAACCCTGCATTTCAGCAGGATAATGCACGACTGCTTGTTGCAGGTCCTGTACGGGCGTTTCTGGATATAGAAAATGTTTGACTGCTGCCCTGGCCAGCACATTCTCCAGATTTCTCACCAATTGAAAACGTCTGGTCAATGGTGACCGAGCAACTGGCTCGTCACAATACACCAGTCACTACTCGTGTTGAAGTTGCATGGGCAGCTGTACCTGTACATTCCATCCAAGCTCTCTTTGACTGAATGCCCAGGCGTATCAAGGTCATTATTACAGCCAGAAGTGGTTGTTCTGGGTACTGGTTTCTCAGCATCTATGCACCTAAATTGCGTGAAAATGTAATCAGATGTCAGTTCTCGTATAATATATTTGTCCAATGAATACCCGCTTATCATGTGCATTTCTTCTTGGTGTAGCAATTTTAATGGCTAGTAGTGTAGATTTGTGGTATACTCTGTCTTCAAAGGAAGCCGAAATTGCCTATCTGGAATGGTTATAGTCTTATTCATCAGGTGTCTACCTTTCCTGCCAGCTTCCTCTAAATGATCCTCTAAATGATATGCAAAGTTACGACGTTCGTCCAGAAATACCCCTATATATATGCTTACAGCGCTTCTCCTGATCGTTACATCATTTAATTTTGTTTTATGGTTTCTTAAAGGGTTCTCTTTCAGCAGGAGGTAGGTTTTTTTTGTGAGGTGCTAGTAAGAATTTAACACTTCGAAAATTGTCTTCTGTAATTCTTCAGGAGTCACCACGCAAACGAACAGCACGTCGTCTGCATATGCCACCAGTCGCTTATGTTACCGTTGTCATGGAATTCTGTAGTATGGGCGTCAGTGCTCCATCCCAAAACTCCGGACCACACACTGACCTCTTTCATCAGGAGGTAGGTTTTTTTATGAGGTGCTAGTAAGAATTTAACACTTCGAAAATTGTCTTCTGTAATTCTTCAGGAGTCACCACGCAAACGAACAGCACGTCGTCTGCATATGCCACCAGTCGCTTATGTTACCGTTGTCATGGAATTCTGTAGTATGGGCGTCAGTGCTCCATCCCAAAACTCCGGACCACACACTGACCTCTTTCATCAGGAGGTAGGTTTTTTTATGAGGTGCTAGTAAGAATTTAACACTTCGAAAATTGTCTTCTGTAATTCTTCAGGAGTCACCACGCAAACGAACAGCACGTCGTCTGCATATGCCACCAGTCGCTTATGTTACCGTTGTCATGGAATTCTGTAGTATGGGCGTCAGTGCTCCATCCCAAAACTCCGGACCACACACTGACCTCTTTCATCAGGAGGTAGGTTTTTTTATGAGGTGCTAGTAAGAATTTAACACTTCGAAAATTGTCTTCTGTAATTCTTCAGGAGTCACCACGCAAACGAACAGCACGTCGTCTGCATATGCCACCAGTCGCTTATGTTACCGTTGTCATGGAATTCTGTAGTATGGGCGTCAGTGCTCCATCCCAAAACTCCGGACCACACACTGACCTCTTTCATCAGGAGGTAGGTTTTTTTATGAGGTGCTAGTAAGAATTTAACACTTCGAAAATTGTCTTCTGTAATTCTTCAGGAGTCACCACGCAAACGAACAGCACGTCGTCTGCATATGCCACCAGTCGCTTATGTTACCGTTGTCATGGAATTCTGTAGTATGGGCGTCAGTGCTCCATCCCAAAACTCCGGACCACACACTGACCTCTTTCATCAGGAGGTAGGTTTTTTTATGAGGTGCTAGTAAGAATTTAACACTTCGAAAATTGTCTTCTGTAATTCTTCAGGAGTCACCACGCAAACGAACAGCACGTCGTCTGCATATGCCACCAGTCGCTTATGTTACCGTTGTCATGGAATTCTGTAGTATGGGCGTCAGTGCTCCATCCCAAAACTCCGGACCACACACTGACCTCTTTCATCAGGAGGTAGGTTTTTTTATGAGGTGCTAGTAAGAATTTAACACTTCGAAAATTGTCTTCTGTAATTCTTCAGGAGTCACCACGCAAACGAACAGCACGTCGTCTGCATATGCCACCAGTCGCTTATGTTACCGTTGTCATGGAATTCTGTAGTATGGGCGTCAGTGCTCCATCCCAAAACTCCGGACCACACACTGACCTCTTTCATCAGGAGGTAGGTTTTTTTATGAGGTGCTAGTAAGAATTTAACACTTCGAAAATTGTCTTCTGTAATTCTTCAGGAGTCACCACGCAAACGAACAGCACGTCGTCTGCATATGCCACCAGTCGCTTATGTTACCGTTGTCATGGAATTCTGTAGTATGGGCGTCAGTGCTCCATCCCAAAACTCCGGACCACACACTGACCTCTTTCATCAGGAGGTAGGTTTTTTTATGAGGTGCTAGTAAGAATTTAACACTTCGAAAATTGTCTTCTGTAATTCTTCAGGAGTCACCACGCAAACGAACAGCACGTCGTCTGCATATGCCACCAGTCGCTTATGTTACCGTTGTCATGGAATTCTGTAGTATGGGCGTCAGTGCTCCATCCCAAAACTCCGGACCACACACTGACCTCTTTCATCAGGAGGTAGGTTTTTTTATGAGGTGCTAGTAAGAATTTAACACTTCGAAAATTGTCTTCTGTAATTCTTCAGGAGTCACCACGCAAACGAACAGCACGTCGTCTGCATATGCCACCAGTCGCTTATGTTACCGTTGTCATGGAATTCTGTAGTATGGGCGTCAGTGCTCCATCCCAAAACTCCGGA
This sequence comes from Schistocerca piceifrons, assembly GCF_021461385.2. Classification (NCBI taxonomy): domain Eukaryota; kingdom Metazoa; phylum Arthropoda; class Insecta; order Orthoptera; family Acrididae; genus Schistocerca; species Schistocerca piceifrons. The sequence continues at coordinate 297,094,850 of NC_060140.1, read as the reverse complement.
CCACACACTGACCTCTTTCATCAGGAGGTAGGTTTTTTTATGAGGTGCTAGTAAGAATTTAACACTTCGAAAATTGTCTTCTGTAATTCTTCAGGAGTCACCACGCAAACGAACAGCACGTCGTCTGCATATGCCACCAGTCGCTTATGTTACCGTTGTCATGGAATTCTGTAGTATGGGCGTCAGTGCTCCATCCCAAAACTCCGGACCACACACTGACCTCTTTCATCAGGAGGTAGGTTTTTTTATGAGGTGCTAGTAAGAATTTAACACTTCGAAAATTGTCTTCTGTAATTCTTCAGGAGTCACCACGCAAACGAACAGCACGTCGTCTGCATATGCCACCAGTCGCTTATGTTACCGTTGTCATGGAATTCTGTAGTATGGGCGTCAGTGCTCCATCCCAAAACTCCGGACCACACACTGACCTCTTTCATCAGGAGGTAGGTTTTTTTATGAGGTGCTAGTAAGAATTTAACACTTCGAAAATTGTCTTCTGTAATTCTTCAGGAGTCACCACGCAAACGAACAGCACGTCGTCTGCATATGCCACCAGTCGCTTATGTTACCGTTGTCATGGAATTCTGTAGTATGGGCGTCAGTGCTCCATCCCAAAACTCCGGACCACACACTGACCTCTTTCATCAGGAGGTAGGTTTTTTTATGAGGTGCTAGTAAGAATTTAACACTTCGAAAATTGTCTTCTGTAATTCTTCAGGAGTCACCACGCAAACGAACAGCACGTCGTCTGCATATGCCACCAGTCGCTTATGTTACCGTTGTCATGGAATTCTGTAGTATGGGCGTCAGTGCTCCATCCCAAAACTCCGGACCACACACTGACCTCTTTCATCAGGAGGTAGGTTTTTTTATGAGGTGCCAGTAAGAATTTAACACTTCGAAAATTGTCTTCTGTAATTCTTCAGGAGTCACCACGCAAACGAACAGCACGTCGTCTGCATATGCCACCAGTCGCTTATGTTACCGTTGTCATGGAATTCTGTAGTATGGGCGTCAGTGCTCCATCCCAAAACTCCGGACCACACACTGACCTCTTTCATCAGGAGGTAGGTTTTTTTATGAGGTGCTAGTAAGAATTTAACACTTCGAAAATTGTCTTCTGTAATTCTTCAGGAGTCACCACGCAAACGAACAGCACGTCGTCTGCATATGCCACCAGTCGCTTATGTTACCGTTGTCATGGAATTCTGTAGTATGGGCGTCAGTGCTCCATCCCAAAACTCCGGACCACACACTGACCTCTTTCATCAGGAGGTAGGTTTTTTTATGAGGTGCTAGTAAGAATTTAACACTTCGAAAATTGTCTTCTATAATTCTTCAGGAGTCACCACGCAAACGAACAGCACGTCGTCTGCATATGCCACCAGTCGCTTATGTTACCGTTGTCATGGAATTCTGTAGTATGGGCGTCAGTGCTCCATCCCAAAACTCCGGACCACACACTGACCTCTTTCATCAGGAGGTAGGTTTTTTTATGAGGTGCTAGTAAGAATTTAACACTTCGAAAATTGTCTTCTGTAATTCTTCAGGAGTCACCACGCAAACGAACAGCACGTCGTCTGCATATGCCACCAGTCGCTTATGTTACCGTTGTCATGGAATTCTGTAGTATGGGCGTCAGTGCTCCATCCCAAAACTCCGGACCACACACTGACCTCTTTCATCAGGAGGTAGGTTTTTTTATGAGGTGCTAGTAAGAATTTAACACTTCGAAAATTGTCTTCTATAATTCTTCAGGAGTCACCACGCAAACGAACAGCACGTCGTCTGCATATGCCACCAGTCGCTTATGTTACCGTTGTCATGGAATTCTGTAGTATGGGCGTCAGTGCTCCATCCCAAAACTCCGGACCACACACTGACCTCTTTCATCAGGAGGTAGGTTTTTTTATGAGGTGCTAGTAAGAATTTAACACTTCGAAAATTGTCTTCTGTAATTCTTCAGGAGTCACCACGCAAACGAACAGCACGTCGTCTGCATATGCCACCAGTCGCTTATGTTACCGTTGTCATGGAATTCTGTAGTATGGGCGTCAGTGCTCCATCCCAAAACTCCGGACCACACACTGACCTCTTTCATCAGGAGGTAGGTTTTTTTATGAGGTGCTAGTAAGAATTTAACACTTCGAAAATTGTCTTCTATAATTCTTCAGGAGTCACCACGCAAACGAACAGCACGTCGTCTGCATATGCCACCAGTCGCTTATGTTACCGTTGTCATGGAATTCTGTAGTATGGGCGTCAGTGCTCCATCCCAAAACTCCGGACCACACACTGACCTCTTTCATCAGGAGGTAGGTTTTTTTATGAGGTGCTAGTAAGAATTTAACACTTCGAAAATTGTCTTCTGTAATTCTTCAGGAGTCACCACGCAAACGAACAGCACGTCGTCTGCATATGCCACCAGTCGCTTATGTTACCGTTGTCATGGAATTCTGTAGTATGGGCGTCAGTGCTCCATCCCAAAACTCCGGACCACACACTGACCTCTTTCATCAGGAGGTAGGTTTTTTTATGAGGTGCTAGTAAGAATTTAACACTTCGAAAATTGTCTTCTATAATTCTTCAGGAGTCACCACGCAAACGAACAGCACGTCGTCTGCATATGCCACCAGTCGCTTATGTTACCGTTGTCATGGAATTCTGTAGTATGGGCGTCAGTGCTCCATCCCAAAACTCCGGACCACACACTGACCTCTTTCATCAGGAGGTAGGTTTTTTTATGAGGTGCTAGTAAGAATTTAACACTTCGAAAATTGTCTTCTGTAATTCTTCAGGAGTCACCACGCAAACGAACAGCACGTCGTCTGCATATGCCACCAGTCGCTTATGTTACCGTTGTCATGGAATTCTGTAGTATGGGCGTCAGTGCTCCATCCCAAAACTCCGGACCACACACTGACCTCTTTCATCAGGAGGTAGGTTTTTTTATGAGGTGCTAGTAAGAATTTAACACTTCGAAAATTGTCTTCTATAATTCTTCAGGAGTCACCACGCAAACGAACAGCACGTCGTCTGCATATGCCACCAGTCGCTTATGTTACCGTTGTCATGGAATTCTGTAGTATGGGCGTCAGTGCTCCATCCCAAAACTCCGGACCACACACTGACCTCTTTCATCAGGAGGTAGGTTTTTTTATGAGGTGCTAGTAAGAATTTAACACTTCGAAAATTGTCTTCTGTAATTCTTCAGGAGTCACCACGCAAACGAACAGCACGTCGTCTGCATATGCCACCAGTCGCTTATGTTACCGTTGTCATGGAATTCTGTAGTATGGGCGTCAGTGCTCCATCCCAAAACTCCGGACCACACACTGACCTCTTTCATCAGGAGGTAGGTTTTTTTATGAGGTGCTAGTAAGAATTTAACACTTCGAAAATTGTCTTCTGTAATTCTTCAGGAGTCACCACGCAAACGAACAGCACGTCGTCTGCATATGCCACCAGTCGCTTATGTTACCGTTGTCATGGAATTCTGTAGTATGGGCGTCAGTGCTCCATCCCAAAACTCCGGACCACACACTGACCTCTTTCATCAGGAGGTAGGTTTTTTTATGAGGTGCTAGTAAGAATTTAACACTTCGAAAATTGTCTTCTGTAATTCTTCAGGAGTCACCACGCAAACGAACAGCACGTCGTCTGCATATGCCACCAGTCGCTTATGTTACCGTTGTCATGGAATTCTGTAGTATGGGCGTCAGTGCTCCATCCCAAAACTCCGGACCACACACTGACCTCTTTCATCAGGAGGTAGGTTTTTTTATGAGGTGCTAGTAAGAATTTAACACTTCGAAAATTGTCTTCTGTAATTCTTCAGGAGTCACCACGCAAACGAACAGCACGTCGTCTGCATATGCCACCAGTCGCTTATGTTACCGTTGTCATGGAATTCTGTAGTATGGGCGTCAGTGCTCCATCCCAAAACTCCGGACCACACACTGACCTCTTTCATCAGGAGGTAGGTTTTTTTATGAGGTGCTAGTAAGAATTTAACACTTCGAAAATTGTCTTCTGTAATTCTTCAGGAGTCACCACGCAAACGAACAGCACGTCGTCTGCATATGCCACCAGTCGCTTATGTTACCGTTGTCATGGAATTCTGTAGTATGGGCGTCAGTGCTCCATCCCAAAACTCCGGACCACACACTGACCTCTTTCATCAGGAGGTAGGTTTTTTTATGAGGTGCTAGTAAGAATTTAACACTTCGAAAATTGTCTTCTGTAATTCTTCAGGAGTCACCACGCAAACGAACAGCACGTCGTCTGCATATGCCACCAGTCGCTTATGTTACCGTTGTCATGGAATTCTGTAGTATGGGCGTCAGTGCTCCATCCCAAAACTCCGGACCACACACTGACCTCTTTCATCAGGAGGTAGGTTTTTTTATGAGGTGCTAGTAAGAATTTAACACTTCGAAAATTGTCTTCTGTAATTCTTCAGGAGTCACCACGCAAACGAACAGCACGTCGTCTGCATATGCCACCAGTCGCTTATGTTACCGTTGTCATGGAATTCTGTAGTATGGGCGTCAGTGCTCCATCCCAAAACTCCGGACCACACACTGACCTCTTTCATCAGGAGGTAGGTTTTTTTATGAGGTGCTAGTAAGAATTTAACACTTCGAAAATTGTCTTCTGTAATTCTTCAGGAGTCACCACGCAAACGAACAGCACGTCGTCTGCATATGCCACCAGTCGCTTATGTTACCGTTGTCATGGAATTCTGTAGTATGGGCGTCAGTGCTCCATCCCAAAACTCCGGACCACACACTGACCTCTTTCATCAGGAGGTAGGTTTTTTTATGAGGTGCTAGTAAGAATTTAACACTTCGAAAATTGTCTTCTGTAATTCTTCAGGAGTCACCACGCAAACGAACAGCACGTCGTCTGCATATGCCACCAGTCGCTTATGTTACCGTTGTCATGGAATTCTGTAGTATGGGCGTCAGTGCTCCATCCCAAAACTCCGGACCACACACTGACCTCTTTCATCAGGAGGTAGGTTTTTTTATGAGGTGCTAGTAAGAATTTAACACTTCGAAAATTGTCTTCTGTAATTCTTCAGGAGTCACCACGCAAACGAACAGCACGTCGTCTGCATATGCCACCAGTCGCTTATGTTACCGTTGTCATGGAATTCTGTAGTATGGGCGTCAGTGCTCCATCCCAAAACTCCGGACCACACACTGACCTCTTTCATCAGGAGGTAGGTTTTTTTATGAGGTGCTAGTAAGAATTTAACACTTCGAAAATTGTCTTCTGTAATTCTTCAGGAGTCACCACGCAAACGAACAGCACGTCGTCTGCATATGCCACCAGTCGCTTATGTTACCGTTGTCATGGAATTCTGTAGTATGGGCGTCAGTGCTCCATCCCAAAACTCCGGACCACACACTGACCTCTTTCATCAGGAGGTAGGTTTTTTTATGAGGTGCTAGTAAGAATTTAACACTTCGAAAATTGTCTTCTGTAATTCTTCAGGAGTCACCACGCAAACGAACAGCACGTCGTCTGCATATGCCACCAGTCGCTTATGTTACCGTTGTCATGGAATTCTGTAGTATGGGCGTCAGTGCTCCATCCCAAAACTCCGGACCACACACTGACCTCTTTCATCAGGAGGTAGGTTTTTTTATGAGGTGCTAGTAAGAATTTAACACTTCGAAAATTGTCTTCTGTAATTCTTCAGGAGTCACCACGCAAACGAACAGCACGTCGTCTGCATATGCCACCAGTCGCTTATGTTACCGTTGTCATGGAATTCTGTAGTATGGGCGTCAGTGCTCCATCCCAAAACTCCGGACCACACACTGACCTCTTTCATCAGGAGGTAGGTTTTTTTATGAGGTGCTAGTAAGAATTTAACACTTCGAAAATTGTCTTCTATAATTCTTCAGGAGTCACCACGCAAACGAACAGCACGTCGTCTGCATATGCCACCAGTCGCTTATGTTACCGTTGTCATGGAATTCTGTAGTATGGGCGTCAGTGCTCCATCCCAAAACTCCGGACCACACACTGACCTCTTTCATCAGGAGGTAGGTTTTTTTATGAGGTGCTAGTAAGAATTTAACACTTCGAAAATTGTCTTCTGTAATTCTTCAGGAGTCACCACGCAAACGAACAGCACGTCGTCTGCATATGCCACCAGTCGCTTATGTTACCGTTGTCATGGAATTCTGTAGTATGGGCGTCAGTGCTCCATCCCAAAACTCCGGACCACACACTGACCTCTTTCATCAGGAGGTAGGTTTTTTTATGAGGTGCTAGTAAGAATTTAACACTTCGAAAATTGTCTTCTGTAATTCTTCAGGAGTCACCACGCAAACGAACAGCACGTCGTCTGCATATGCCACCAGTCGCTTATGTTACCGTTGTCATGGAATTCTGTAGTATGGGCGTCAGTGCTCCATCCCAAAACTCCGGACCACACACTGACCTCTTTCATCAGGAGGTAGGTTTTTTTATGAGGTGCTAGTAAGAATTTAACACTTCGAAAATTGTCTTCTGTAATTCTTCAGGAGTCACCACGCAAACGAACAGCACGTCGTCTGCATATGCCACCAGTCGCTTATGTTACCGTTGTCATGGAATTCTGTAGTATGGGCGTCAGTGCTCCATCCCAAAACTCCGGACCACACACTGACCTCTTTCATCAGGAGGTAGGTTTTTTTATGAGGTGCTAGTAAGAATTTAACACTTCGAAAATTGTCTTCTGTAATTCTTCAGGAGTCACCACGCAAACGAACAGCACGTCGTCTGCATATGCCACCAGTCGCTTATGTTACCGTTGTCATGGAATTCTGTAGTATGGGCGTCAGTGCTCCATCCCAAAACTCCGGACCACACACTGACCTCTTTCATCAGGAGGTAGGTTTTTTTATGAGGTGCTAGTAAGAATTTAACACTTCGAAAATTGTCTTCTGTAATTCTTCAGGAGTCACCACGCAAACGAACAGCACGTCGTCTGCATATGCCACCAGTCGCTTATGTTACCGTTGTCATGGAATTCTGTAGTATGGGCGTCAGTGCTCCATCCCAAAACTCCGGACCACACACTGACCTCTTTCATCAGGAGGTAGGTTTTTTTATGAGGTGCTAGTAAGAATTTAACACTTCGAAAATTGTCTTCTGTAATTCTTCAGGAGTCACCACGCAAACGAACAGCACGTCGTCTGCATATGCCACCAGTCGCTTATGTTACCGTTGTCATGGAATTCTGTAGTATGGGCGTCAGTGCTCCATCCCAAAACTCCGGACCACACACTGACCTCTTTCATCAGGAGGTAGGTTTTTTTATGAGGTGCTAGTAAGAATTTAACACTTCGAAAATTGTCTTCTGTAATTCTTCAGGAGTCACCACGCAAACGAACAGCACGTCGTCTGCATATGCCACCAGTCGCTTATGTTACCGTTGTCATGGAATTCTGTAGTATGGGCGTCAGTGCTCCATCCCAAAACTCCGGACCACACACTGACCTCTTTCATCAGGAGGTAGGTTTTTTTATGAGGTGCTAGTAAGAATTTAACACTTCGAAAATTGTCTTCTGTAATTCTTCAGGAGTCACCACGCAAACGAACAGCACGTCGTCTGCATATGCCACCAGTCGCTTATGTTACCGTTGTCATGGAATTCTGTAGTATGGGCGTCAGTGCTCCATCCCAAAACTCCGGACCACACACTGACCTCTTTCATCAGGAGGTAGGTTTTTTTATGAGGTGCTAGTAAGAATTTAACACTTCGAAAATTGTCTTCTGTAATTCTTCAGGAGTCACCACGCAAACGAACAGCACGTCGTCTGCATATGCCACCAGTCGCTTATGTTACCGTTGTCATGGAATTCTGTAGTATGGGCGTCAGTGCTCCATCCCAAAACTCCGGACCACACACTGACCTCTTTCATCAGGAGGTAGGTTTTTTTATGAGGTGCTAGTAAGAATTTAACACTTCGAAAATTGTCTTCTGTAATTCTTCAGGAGTCACCACGCAAACGAACAGCACGTCGTCTGCATATGCCACCAGTCGCTTATGTTACCGTTGTCATGGAATTCTGTAGTATGGGCGTCAGTGCTCCATCCCAAAACTCCGGACCACACACTGACCTCTTTCATCAGGAGGTAGGTTTTTTTATGAGGTGCTAGTAAGAATTTAACACTTCGAAAATTGTCTTCTGTAATTCTTCAGGAGTCACCACGCAAACGAACAGCACGTCGTCTGCATATGCCACCAGTCGCTTATGTTACCGTTGTCATGGAATTCTGTAGTATGGGCGTCAGTGCTCCATCCCAAAACTCCGGACCACACACTGACCTCTTTCATCAGGAGGTAGGTTTTTTTATGAGGTGCTAGTAAGAATTTAACACTTCGAAAATTGTCTTCTGTAATTCTTCAGGAGTCACCACGCAAACGAACAGCACGTCGTCTGCATATGCCACCAGTCGCTTATGTTACCGTTGTCATGGAATTCTGTAGTATGGGCGTCAGTGCTCCATCCCAAAACTCCGGACCACACACTGACCTCTTTCATCAGGAGGTAGGTTTTTTTATGAGGTGCTAGTAAGAATTTAACACTTCGAAAATTGTCTTCTGTAATTCTTCAGGAGTCACCACGCAAACGAACAGCACGTCGTCTGCATATGCCACCAGTCGCTTATGTTACCGTTGTCATGGAATTCTGTAGTATGGGCGTCAGTGCTCCATCCCAAAACTCCGGACCACACACTGACCTCTTTCATCAGGAGGTAGGTTTTTTTATGAGGTGCTAGTAAGAATTTAACACTTCGAAAATTGTCTTCTGTAATTCTTCAGGAGTCACCACGCAAACGAACAGCACGTCGTCTGCATATGCCACCAGTCGCTTATGTTACCGTTGTCATGGAATTCTGTAGTATGGGCGTCAGTGCTCCATCCCAAAACTCCGGACCACACACTGACCTCTTTCATCAGGAGGTAGGTTTTTTTATGAGGTGCTAGTAAGAATTTAACACTTCGAAAATTGTCTTCTGTAATTCTTCAGGAGTCACCACGCAAACGAACAGCACGTCGTCTGCATATGCCACCAGTCGCTTATGTTACCGTTGTCATGGAATTCTGTAGTATGGGCGTCAGTGCTCCATCCCAAAACTCCGGACCACACACTGACCTCTTTCATCAGGAGGTAGGTTTTTTTATGAGGTGCTAGTAAGAATTTAACACTTCGAAAATTGTCTTCTGTAATTCTTCAGGAGTCACCACGCAAACGAACAGCACGTCGTCTGCATATGCCACCAGTCGCTTATGTTACCGTTGTCATGGAATTCTGTAGTATGGGCGTCAGTGCTCCATCCCAAAACTCCGGACCACACACTGACCTCTTTCATCAGGAGGTAGGTTTTTTTATGAGGTGCTAGTAAGAATTTAACACTTCGAAAATTGTCTTCTGTAATTCTTCAGGAGTCACCACGCAAACGAACAGCACGTCGTCTGCATATGCCACCAGTCGCTTATGTTACCGTTGTCATGGAATTCTGTAGTATGGGCGTCAGTGCTCCATCCCAAAACTCCGGACCACACACTGACCTCTTTCATCAGGAGGTAGGTTTTTTTATGAGGTGCTAGTAAGAATTTAACACTTCGAAAATTGTCTTCTATAATTCTTCAGGAGTCACCACGCAAACGAACAGCACGTCGTCTGCATATGCCACCAGTCGCTTATGTTACCGTTGTCATGGAATTCTGTAGTATGGGCGTCAGTGCTCCATCCCAAAACTCCGGACCACACACTGACCTCTTTCATCAGGAGGTAGGTTTTTTTATGAGGTGCTAGTAAGAATTTAACACTTCGAAAATTGTCTTCTATAATTCTTCAGGAGTCACCACGCAAACGAACAGCACGTCGTCTGCATATGCCACCAGTCGCTTATGTTACCGTTGTCATGGAATTCTGTAGTATGGGCGTCAGTGCTCCATCCCAAAACTCCGGACCACACACTGACCTCTTTCATCAGGAGGTAGGTTTTTTTATGAGGTGCTAGTAAGAATTTAACACTTCGAAAATTGTCTTCTATAATTCTTCAGGAGTCACCACGCAAACGAACAGCACGTCGTCTGCATATGCCACCAGTCGCTTATGTTACCGTTGTCATGGAATTCTGTAGTATGGGCGTCAGTGCTCCATCCCAAAACTCCGGACCACACACTGACCTCTTTCATCAGGAGGTAGGTTTTTTTATGAGGTGCTAGTAAGAATTTAACACTTCGAAAATTGTCTTCTGTAATTCTTCAGGAGTCACCACGCAAACGAACAGCACGTCGTCTGCATATGCCACCAGTCGCTTATGTTACCGTTGTCATGGAATTCTGTAGTATGGGCGTCAGTGCTCCATCCCAAAACTCCGGACCACACACTGACCTCTTTCATCAGGAGGTAGGTTTTTTTATGAGGTGCTAGTAAGAATTTAACACTTCGAAAATTGTCTTCTATAATTCTTCAGGAGTCACCACGCAAACGAACAGCACGTCGTCTGCATATGCCACCAGTCGCTTATGTTACCGTTGTCATGGAATTCTGTAGTATGGGCGTCAGTGCTCCATCCCAAAACTCCGGACCACACACTGACCTCTTTCATCAGGAGGTAGGTTTTTTTATGAGGTGCTAGTAAGAATTTAACACTTCGAAAATTGTCTTCTGTAATTCTTCAGGAGTCACCACGCAAACGAACAGCACGTCGTCTGCATATGCCACCAGTCGCTTATGTTACCGTTGTCATGGAATTCTGTAGTATGGGCGTCAGTGCTCCATCCCAAAACTCCGGACCACACACTGACCTCTTTCATCAGGAGGTAGGTTTTTTTATGAGGTGCTAGTAAGAATTTAACACTTCGAAAATTGTCTTCTATAATTCTTCAGGAGTCACCACGCAAACGAACAGCACGTCGTCTGCATATGCCACCAGTCGCTTATGTTACCGTTGTCATGGAATTCTGTAGTATGGGCGTCAGTGCTCCATCCCAAAACTCCGGACCACACACTGACCTCTTTCATCAGGAGGTAGGTTTTTTTATGAGGTGCTAGTAAGAATTTAACACTTCGAAAATTGTCTTCTGTAATTCTTCAGGAGTCACCACGCAAACGAACAGCACGTCGTCTGCATATGCCACCAGTCGCTTATGTTACCGTTGTCATGGAATTCTGTAGTATGGGCGTCAGTGCTCCATCCCAAAACTCCGGACCACACACTGACCTCTTTCATCAGGAGGTAGGTTTTTTTATGAGGTGCTAGTAAGAATTTAACACTTCGAAAATTGTCTTCTGTAATTCTTCAGGAGTCACCACGCAAACGAACAGCACGTCGTCTGCATATGCCACCAGTCGCTTATGTTACCGTTGTCATGGAATTCTGTAGTATGGGCGTCAGTGCTCCATCCCAAAACTCCGGACCACACACTGACCTCTTTCATCAGGAGGTAGGTTTTTTTATGAGGTGCTAGTAAGAATTTAACACTTCGAAAATTGTCTTCTATAATTCTTCAGGAGTCACCACGCAAACGAACAGCACGTCGTCTGCATATGCCACCAGTCGCTTATGTTACCGTTGTCATGGAATTCTGTAGTATGGGCGTCAGTGCTCCATCCCAAAACTCCGGACCACACACTGACCTCTTTCATCAGGAGGTAGGTTTTTTTATGAGGTGCCAGTAAGAATTTAACACTTCGAAAATTGTCTTCTGTAATTCTTCAGGAGTCACCACGCAAACGAACAGCACGTCGTCTGCATATGCCACCAGTCGCTTATGTTACCGTTGTCATGGAATTCTGTAGTATGGGCGTCAGTGCTCCATCCCAAAACTCCGGACCACACACTGACCTCTTTCATCAGGAGGTAGGTTTTTTTATGAGGTGCTAGTAAGAATTTAACACTTCGAAAATTGTCTTCTGTAATTCTTCAGGAGTCACCACGCAAACGAACAGCACGTCGTCTGCATATGCCACCAGTCGCTTATGTTACCGTTGTCATGGAATTCTGTAGTATGGGCGTCAGTGCTCCATCCCAAAACTCCGGACCACACACTGACCTCTTTCATCAGGAGGTAGGTTTTTTTATGAGGTGCTAGTAAGAATTTAACACTTCGAAAATTGTCTTCTATAATTCTTCAGGAGTCACCACGCAAACGAACAGCACGTCGTCTGCATATGCCACCAGTCGCTTATGTTACCGTTGTCATGGAATTCTGTAGTATGGGCGTCAGTGCTCCATCCCAAAACTCCGGACCACACACTGACCTCTTTCATCAGGAGGTAGGTTTTTTTATGAGGTGCTAGTAAGAATTTAACACTTCGAAAATTGTCTTCTGTAATTCTTCAGGAGTCACCACGCAAACGAACAGCACGTCGTCTGCATATGCCACCAGTCGCTTATGTTACCGTTGTCATGGAATTCTGTAGTATGGGCGTCAGTGCTCCATCCCAAAACTCCGGACCACACACTGACCTCTTTCATCAGGAGGTAGGTTTTTTTATGAGGTGCTAGTAAGAATTTAACACTTCGAAAATTGTCTTCTATAATTCTTCAGGAGTCACCACGCAAACGAACAGCACGTCGTCTGCATATGCCACCAGTCGCTTATGTTACCGTTGTCATGGAATTCTGTAGTATGGGCGTCAGTGCTCCATCCCAAAACTCCGGACCACACACTGACCTCTTTCATCAGGAGGTAGGTTTTTTTATGAGGTGCTAGTAAGAATTTAACACTTCGAAAATTGTCTTCTATAATTCTTCAGGAGTCACCACGCAAACGAACAGCACGTCGTCTGCATATGCCACCAGTCGCTTATGTTACCGTTGTCATGGAATTCTGTAGTATGGGCGTCAGTGCTCCATCCCAAAACTCCGGACCACACACTGACCTCTTTCATCAGGAGGTAGGTTTTTTTATGAGGTGCCAGTAAGAATTTAACACTTCGAAAATTGTCTTCTGTAATTCTTCAGGAGTCACCACGCAAACGAACAGCACGTCGTCTGCATATGCCACCAGTCGCTTATGTTACCGTTGTCATGGAATTCTGTAGTATGGGCATCAGTGCTCCATCCCAAAACTCCGGACCACACACTGACCTCTTTCATCAGGAGGTAGGTTTTTTTATGAGGTGCTAGTAAGAATTTAACACTTCGAAAATTGTCTTCTATAATTCTTCAGGAGTCACCACGCAAACGAACAGCACGTCGTCTGCATATGCCACCAGTCGCTTATGTTACCGTTGTCATGGAATTCTGTAGTATGGGCGTCAGTGCTCCATCCCAAAACTCCGGACCACACACTGACCTCTTTCATCAGGAGGTAGGTTTTTTTATGAGGTGCCAGTAAGAATTTAACACTTCGAAAATTGTCTTCTGTAATTCTTCAGGAGTCACCACGCAAACGAACAGCACGTCGTCTGCATATGCCACCAGTCGCTTATGTTACCGTTGTCATGGAATTCTGTAGTATGGGCGTCAGTGCTCCATCCCAAAACTCCGGACCACACACTGACCTCTTTCATCAGGAGGTAGGTTTTTTTATGAGGTGCTAGTAAGAATTTAACACTTCGAAAATTGTCTTCTATAATTCTTCAGGAGTCACCACGCAAACGAACAGCACGTCGTCTGCATATGCCACCAGTCGCTTATGTTACCGTTGTCATGGAATTCTGTAGTATGGGCGTCAGTGCTCCATCCCAAAACTCCGGACCACACACTGACCTCTTTCATCAGGAGGTAGGTTTTTTTATGAGGTGCTAGTAAGAATTTAACACTTCGAAAATTGTCTTCTATAATTCTTCAGGAGTCACCACGCAAACGAACAGCACGTCGTCTGCATATGCCACCAGTCGCTTATGTTACCGTTGTCATGGAATTCTGTAGTATGGGCGTCAGTGCTCCATCCCAAAACTCCGGACCACACACTGACCTCTTTCATCAGGAGGTAGGTTTTTTTATGAGGTGCCAGTAAGAATTTAACACTTCGAAAATTGTCTTCTGTAATTCTTCAGGAGTCACCACGCAAACGAACAGCACGTCGTCTGCATATGCCACCAGTCGCTTATGTTACCGTTGTCATGGAATTCTGTAGTATGGGCGTCAGTGCTCCATCCCAAAACTCCGGACCACACACTGACCTCTTTCATCAGGAGGTAGGTTTTTTTATGAGGTGCCAGTAAGAATTTAACACTTCGAAAATTGTCTTCTGTAATTCTTCAGGAGTCACCACGCAAACGAACAGCACGTCGTCTGCATACGCCACCAGTCGCTTATGTTACCGTTGTCATGGAATTCTGTAGTATGGGCGTCAGTGCTCCATCCCAAAACTCCGGACCACACACTGACCTCTTTCATCAGGAGGTAGGTTTTTTTATGAGGTGCTAGTAAGAATTTAACACTTCGAAAATTGTCTTCTGTAATTCTTCAGGAGTCACCACGCAAACGAACAGCACGTCGTCTGCATATGCCACCAGTCGCTTATGTTACCGTTGTCATGGAATTCTGTAGTATGGGCGTCAGTGCTCCATCCCAAAACTCCGGACCACACACTGACCTCTTTCATCAGGAGGTAGGTTTTTTTATGAGGTGCTAGTAAGAATTTAACACTTCGAAAATTGTCTTCTATAATTCTTCAGGAGTCACCACGCAAACGAACAGCACGTCGTCTGCATATGCCACCAGTCGCTTATGTTACCGTTGTCATGGAATTCTGTAGTATGGGCGTCAGTGCTCCATCCCAAAACTCCGGACCACACACTGACCTCTTTCATCAGGAGGTAGGTTTTTTTATGAGGTGCTAGTAAGAATTTAACACTTCGAAAATTGTCTTCTGTAATTCTTCAGGAGTCACCACGCAAACGAACAGCACGTCGTCTGCATATGCCACCAGTCGCTTATGTTACCGTTGTCATGGAATTCTGTAGTATGGGCGTCAGTGCTCCATCCCAAAACTCCGGACCACACACTGACCTCTTTCATCAGGAGGTAGGTTTTTTTATGAGGTGCTAGTAAGAATTTAACACTTCGAAAATTGTCTTCTATAATTCTTCAGGAGTCACCACGCAAACGAACAGCACGTCGTCTGCATATGCCACCAGTCGCTTATGTTACCGTTGTCATGGAATTCTGTAGTATGGGCGTCAGTGCTCCATCCCAAAACTCCGGACCACACACTGACCTCTTTCATCAGGAGGTAGGTTTTTTTATGAGGTGCTAGTAAGAATTTAACACTTCGAAAATTGTCTTCTGTAATTCTTCAGGAGTCACCACGCAAACGAACAGCACGTCGTCTGCATATGCCACCAGTCGCTTATGTTACCGTTGTCATGGAATTCTGTAGTATGGGCGTCAGTGCTCCATCCCAAAACTCCGGACCACACACTGACCTCTTTCATCAGGAGGTAGGTTTTTTTATGAGGTGCTAGTAAGAATTTAACACTTCGAAAATTGTCTTCTATAATTCTTCAGGAGTCACCACGCAAACGAACAGCACGTCGTCTGCATATGCCACCAGTCGCTTATGTTACCGTTGTCATGGAATTCTGTAGTATGGGCGTCAGTGCTCCATCCCAAAACTCCGGACCACACACTGACCTCTTTCATCAGGAGGTAGGTTTTTTTATGAGGTGCTAGTAAGAATTTAACACTTCGAAAATTGTCTTCTGTAATTCTTCAGGAGTCACCACGCAAACGAACAGCACGTCGTCTGCATATGCCACCAGTCGCTTATGTTACCGTTGTCATGGAATTCTGTAGTATGGGCGTCAGTGCTCCATCCCAAAACTCCGGACCACACACTGACCTCTTTCATCAGGAGGTAGGTTTTTTTATGAGGTGCTAGTAAGAATTTAACACTTCGAAAATTGTCTTCTGTAATTCTTCAGGAGTCACCACGCAAACGAACAGCACGTCGTCTGCATATGCCACCAGTCGCTTATGTTACCGTTGTCATGGAATTCTGTAGTATGGGCGTCAGTGCTCCATCCCAAAACTCCGGACCACACACTGACCTCTTTCATCAGGAGGTAGGTTTTTTTATGAGGTGCTAGTAAGAATTTAACACTTCGAAAATTGTCTTCTGTAATTCTTCAGGAGTCACCACGCAAACGAACAGCACGTCGTCTGCATATGCCACCAGTCGCTTATGTTACCGTTGTCATGGAATTCTGTAGTATGGGCGTCAGTGCTCCATCCCAAAACTCCGGACCACACACTGACCTCTTTCATCAGGAGGTAGGTTTTTTTATGAGGTGCTAGTAAGAATTTAACACTTCGAAAATTGTCTTCTATAATTCTTCAGGAGTCACCACGCAAACGAACAGCACGTCGTCTGCATATGCCACCAGTCGCTTATGTTACCGTTGTCATGGAATTCTGTAGTATGGGCGTCAGTGCTCCATCCCAAAACTCCGGACCACACACTGACCTCTTTCATCAGGAGGTAGGTTTTTTTATGAGGTGCTAGTAAGAATTTAACACTTCGAAAATTGTCTTCTATAATTCTTCAGGAGTCACCACGCAAACGAACAGCACGTCGTCTGCATATGCCACCAGTCGCTTATGTTACCGTTGTCATGGAATTCTGTAGTATGGGCGTCAGTGCTCCATCCCAAAACTCCGGACCACACACTGACCTCTTTCATCAGGAGGTAGGTTTTTTTATGAGGTGCTAGTAAGAATTTAACACTTCGAAAATTGTCTTCTATAATTCTTCAGGAGTCACCACGCAAACGAACAGCACGTCGTCTGCATATGCCACCAGTCGCTTATGTTACCGTTGTCATGGAATTCTGTAGTATGGGCGTCAGTGCTCCATCCCAAAACTCCGGACCACACACTGACCTCTTTCATCAGGAGGTAGGTTTTTTTATGAGGTGCTAGTAAGAATTTAACACTTCGAAAATTGTCTTCTATAATTCTTCAGGAGTCACCACGCAAACGAACAGCACGTCGTCTGCATATGCCACCAGTCGCTTATGTTACCGTTGTCATGGAATTCTGTAGTATGGGCGTCAGTGCTCCATCCCAAAACTCCGGACCACACACTGACCTCTTTCATCAGGAGGTAGGTTTTTTTATGAGGTGCTAGTAAGAATTTAACACTTCGAAAATTGTCTTCTATAATTCTTCAGGAGTCACCACGCAAACGAACAGCACGTCGTCTGCATATGCCACCAGTCGCTTATGTTACCGTTGTCATGGAATTCTGTAGTATGGGCGTCAGTGCTCCATCCCAAAACTCCGGACCACACACTGACCTCTTTCATCAGGAGGTAGGTTTTTTTATGAGGTGCTAGTAAGAATTTAACACTTCGAAAATTGTCTTCTATAATTCTTCAGGAGTCACCACGCAAACGAACAGCACGTCGTCTGCATATGCCACCAGTCGCTTATGTTACCGTTGTCATGGAATTCTGTAGTATGGGCGTCAGTGCTCCATCCCAAAACTCCGGACCACACACTGACCTCTTTCATCAGGAGGTAGGTTTTTTTATGAGGTGCTAGTAAGAATTTAACACTTCGAAAATTGTCTTCTATAATTCTTCAGGAGTCACCACGCAAACGAACAGCACGTCGTCTGCATATGCCACCAGTCGCTTATGTTACCGTTGTCATGGAATTCTGTAGTATGGGCGTCAGTGCTCCATCCCAAAACTCCGGACCACACACTGACCTCTTTCATCAGGAGGTAGGTTTTTTTATGAGGTGCTAGTAAGAATTTAACACTTCGAAAATTGTCTTCTATAATTCTTCAGGAGTCACCACGCAAACGAACAGCACGTCGTCTGCATATGCCACCAGTCGCTTATGTTACCGTTGTCATGGAATTCTGTAGTATGGGCGTCAGTGCTCCATCCCAAAACTCCGGACCACACACTGACCTCTTTCATCAGGAGGTAGGTTTTTTTATGAGGTGCTAGTAAGAATTTAACACTTCGAAAATTGTCTTCTATAATTCTTCAGGAGTCACCACGCAAACGAACAGCACGTCGTCTGCATATGCCACCAGTCGCTTATGTTACCGTTGTCATGGAATTCTGTAGTATGGGCGTCAGTGCTCCATCCCAAAACTCCGGACCACACACTGACCTCTTTCATCAGGAGGTAGGTTTTTTTATGAGGTGCTAGTAAGAATTTAACACTTCGAAAATTGTCTTCTATAATTCTTCAGGAGTCACCACGCAAACGAACAGCACGTCGTCTGCATATGCCACCAGTCGCTTATGTTACCGTTGTCATGGAATTCTGTAGTATGGGCGTCAGTGCTCCATCCCAAAACTCCGGACCACACACTGACCTCTTTCATCAGGAGGTAGGTTTTTTTATGAGGTGCTAGTAAGAATTTAACACTTCGAAAATTGTCTTCTATAATTCTTCAGGAGTCACCACGCAAACGAACAGCACGTCGTCTGCATATGCCACCAGTCGCTTATGTTACCGTTGTCATGGAATTCTGTAGTATGGGCGTCAGTGCTCCATCCCAAAACTCCGGACCACACACTGACCTCTTTCATCAGGAGGTAGGTTTTTTTATGAGGTGCTAGTAAGAATTTAACACTTCGAAAATTGTCTTCTATAATTCTTCAGGAGTCACCACGCAAACGAACAGCACGTCGTCTGCATATGCCACCAGTCGCTTATGTTACCGTTGTCATGGAATTCTGTAGTATGGGCGTCAGTGCTCCATCCCAAAACTCCGGACCACACACTGACCTCTTTCATCAGGAGGTAGGTTTTTTTATGAGGTGCTAGTAAGAATTTAACACTTCGAAAATTGTCTTCTATAATTCTTCAGGAGTCACCACGCAAACGAACAGCACGTCGTCTGCATATGCCACCAGTCGCTTATGTTACCGTTGTCATGGAATTCTGTAGTATGGGCGTCAGTGCTCCATCCCAAAACTCCGGACCACACACTGACCTCTTTCATCAGGAGGTAGGTTTTTTTATGAGGTGCTAGTAAGAATTTAACACTTCGAAAATTGTCTTCTATAATTCTTCAGGAGTCACCACGCAAACGAACAGCACGTCGTCTGCATATGCCACCAGTCGCTTATGTTACCGTTGTCATGGAATTCTGTAGTATGGGCGTCAGTGCTCCATCCCAAAACTCCGGACCACACACTGACCTCTTTCATCAGGAGGTAGGTTTTTTTATGAGGTGCTAGTAAGAATTTAACACTTCGAAAATTGTCTTCTATAATTCTTCAGGAGTCACCACGCAAACGAACAGCACGTCGTCTGCATATGCCACCAGTCGCTTATGTTACCGTTGTCATGGAATTCTGTAGTATGGGCGTCAGTGCTCCATCCCAAAACTCCGGACCACACACTGACCTCTTTCATCAGGAGGTAGGTTTTTTTATGAGGTGCTAGTAAGAATTTAACACTTCGAAAATTGTCTTCTATAATTCTTCAGGAGTCACCACGCAAACGAACAGCACGTCGTCTGCATATGCCACCAGTCGCTTATGTTACCGTTGTCATGGAATTCTGTAGTATGGGCGTCAGTGCTCCATCCCAAAACTCCGGACCACACACTGACCTCTTTCATCAGGAGGTAGGTTTTTTTATGAGGTGCTAGTAAGAATTTAACACTTCGAAAATTGTCTTCTATAATTCTTCAGGAGTCACCACGCAAACGAACAGCACGTCGTCTGCATATGCCACCAGTCGCTTATGTTACCGTTGTCATGGAATTCTGTAGTATGGGCGTCAGTGCTCCATCCCAAAACTCCGGACCACACACTGACCTCTTTCATCAGGAGGTAGGTTTTTTTATGAGGTGCTAGTAAGAATTTAACACTTCGAAAATTGTCTTCTATAATTCTTCAGGAGTCACCACGCAAACGAACAGCACGTCGTCTGCATATGCCACCAGTCGCTTATGTTACCGTTGTCATGGAATTCTGTAGTATGGGCGTCAGTGCTCCATCCCAAAACTCCGGACCACACACTGACCTCTTTCATCAGGAGGTAGGTTTTTTTATGAGGTGCTAGTAAGAATTTAACACTTCGAAAATTGTCTTCTATAATTCTTCAGGAGTCACCACGCAAACGAACAGCACGTCGTCTGCATATGCCACCAGTCGCTTATGTTACCGTTGTCATGGAATTCTGTAGTATGGGCGTCAGTGCTCCATCCCAAAACTCCGGACCACACACTGACCTCTTTCATCAGGAGGTAGGTTTTTTTATGAGGTGCTAGTAAGAATTTAACACTTCGAAAATTGTCTTCTATAATTCTTCAGGAGTCACCACGCAAACGAACAGCACGTCGTCTGCATATGCCACCAGTCGCTTATGTTACCGTTGTCATGGAATTCTGTAGTATGGGCGTCAGTGCTCCATCCCAAAACTCCGGACCACACACTGACCTCTTTCATCAGGAGGTAGGTTTTTTTATGAGGTGCTAGTAAGAATTTAACACTTCGAAAATTGTCTTCTATAATTCTTCAGGAGTCACCACGCAAACGAACAGCACGTCGTCTGCATATGCCACCAGTCGCTTATGTTACCGTTGTCATGGAATTCTGTAGTATGGGCGTCAGTGCTCCATCCCAAAACTCCGGACCACACACTGACCTCTTTCATCAGGAGGTAGGTTTTTTTATGAGGTGCTAGTAAGAATTTAACACTTCGAAAATTGTCTTCTATAATTCTTCAGGAGTCACCACGCAAACGAACAGCACGTCGTCTGCATATGCCACCAGTCGCTTATGTTACCGTTGTCATGGAATTCTGTAGTATGGGCGTCAGTGCTCCATCCCAAAACTCCGGACCACACACTGACCTCTTTCATCAGGAGGTAGGTTTTTTTATGAGGTGCTAGTAAGAATTTAACACTTCGAAAATTGTCTTCTATAATTCTTCAGGAGTCACCACGCAAACGAACAGCACGTCGTCTGCATATGCCACCAGTCGCTTATGTTACCGTTGTCATGGAATTCTGTAGTATGGGCGTCAGTGCTCCATCCCAAAACTCCGGACCACACACTGACCTCTTTCATCAGGAGGTAGGTTTTTTTATGAGGTGCTAGTAAGAATTTAACACTTCGAAAATTGTCTTCTATAATTCTTCAGGAGTCACCACGCAAACGAACAGCACGTCGTCTGCATATGCCACCAGTCGCTTATGTTACCGTTGTCATGGAATTCTGTAGTATGGGCGTCAGTGCTCCATCCCAAAACTCCGGACCACACACTGACCTCTTTCATCAGGAGGTAGGTTTTTTTATGAGGTGCTAGTAAGAATTTAACACTTCGAAAATTGTCTTCTATAATTCTTCAGGAGTCACCACGCAAACGAACAGCACGTCGTCTGCATATGCCACCAGTCGCTTATGTTACCGTTGTCATGGAATTCTGTAGTATGGGCGTCAGTGCTCCATCCCAAAACTCCGGACCACACACTGACCTCTTTCATCAGGAGGTAGGTTTTTTTATGAGGTGCTAGTAAGAATTTAACACTTCGAAAATTGTCTTCTATAATTCTTCAGGAGTCACCACGCAAACGAACAGCACGTCGTCTGCATATGCCACCAGTCGCTTATGTTACCGTTGTCATGGAATTCTGTAGTATGGGCGTCAGTGCTCCATCCCAAAACTCCGGACCACACACTGACCTCTTTCATCAGGAGGTAGGTTTTTTTATGAGGTGCTAGTAAGAATTTAACACTTCGAAAATTGTCTTCTATAATTCTTCAGGAGTCACCACGCAAACGAACAGCACGTCGTCTGCATATGCCACCAGTCGCTTATGTTACCGTTGTCATGGAATTCTGTAGTATGGGCGTCAGTGCTCCATCCCAAAACTCCGGACCACACACTGACCTCTTTCATCAGGAGGTAGGTTTTTTTATGAGGTGCTAGTAAGAATTTAACACTTCGAAAATTGTCTTCTATAATTCTTCAGGAGTCACCACGCAAACGAACAGCACGTCGTCTGCATATGCCACCAGTCGCTTATGTTACCGTTGTCATGGAATTCTGTAGTATGGGCGTCAGTGCTCCATCCCAAAACTCCGGACCACACACTGACCTCTTTCATCAGGAGGTAGGTTTTTTTATGAGGTGCTAGTAAGAATTTAACACTTCGAAAATTGTCTTCTATAATTCTTCAGGAGTCACCACGCAAACGAACAGCACGTCGTCTGCATATGCCACCAGTCGCTTATGTTACCGTTGTCATGGAATTCTGTAGTATGGGCGTCAGTGCTCCATCCCAAAACTCCGGACCACACACTGACCTCTTTCATCAGGAGGTAGGTTTTTTTATGAGGTGCTAGTAAGAATTTAACACTTCGAAAATTGTCTTCTATAATTCTTCAGGAGTCACCACGCAAACGAACAGCACGTCGTCTGCATATGCCACCAGTCGCTTATGTTACCGTTGTCATGGAATTCTGTAGTATGGGCGTCAGTGCTCCATCCCAAAACTCCGGACCACACACTGACCTCTTTCATCAGGAGGTAGGTTTTTTTATGAGGTGCTAGTAAGAATTTAACACTTCGAAAATTGTCTTCTATAATTCTTCAGGAGTCACCACGCAAACGAACAGCACGTCGTCTGCATATGCCACCAGTCGCTTATGTTACCGTTGTCATGGAATTCTGTAGTATGGGCGTCAGTGCTCCATCCCAAAACTCCGGACCACACACTGACCTCTTTCATCAGGAGGTAGGTTTTTTTATGAGGTGCTAGTAAGAATTTAACACTTCGAAAATTGTCTTCTATAATTCTTCAGGAGTCACCACGCAAACGAACAGCACGTCGTCTGCATATGCCACCAGTCGCTTATGTTACCGTTGTCATGGAATTCTGTAGTATGGGCGTCAGTGCTCCATCCCAAAACTCCGGACCACACACTGACCTCTTTCATCAGGAGGTAGGTTTTTTTATGAGGTGCTAGTAAGAATTTAACACTTCGAAAATTGTCTTCTATAATTCTTCAGGAGTCACCACGCAAACGAACAGCACGTCGTCTGCATATGCCACCAGTCGCTTATGTTACCGTTGTCATGGAATTCTGTAGTATGGGCGTCAGTGCTCCATCCCAAAACTCCGGACCACACACTGACCTCTTTCATCAGGAGGTAGGTTTTTTTATGAGGTGCTAGTAAGAATTTAACACTTCGAAAATTGTCTTCTATAATTCTTCAGGAGTCACCACGCAAACGAACAGCACGTCGTCTGCATATGCCACCAGTCGCTTATGTTACCGTTGTCATGGAATTCTGTAGTATGGGCGTCAGTGCTCCATCCCAAAACTCCGGACCACACACTGACCTCTTTCATCAGGAGGTAGGTTTTTTTATGAGGTGCTAGTAAGAATTTAACACTTCGAAAATTGTCTTCTATAATTCTTCAGGAGTCACCACGCAAACGAACAGCACGTCGTCTGCATATGCCACCAGTCGCTTATGTTACCGTTGTCATGGAATTCTGTAGTATGGGCGTCAGTGCTCCATCCCAAAACTCCGGACCACACACTGACCTCTTTCATCAGGAGGTAGGTTTTTTTATGAGGTGCTAGTAAGAATTTAACACTTCGAAAATTGTCTTCTATAATTCTTCAGGAGTCACCACGCAAACGAACAGCACGTCGTCTGCATATGCCACCAGTCGCTTATGTTACCGTTGTCATGGAATTCTGTAGTATGGGCGTCAGTGCTCCATCCCAAAACTCCGGACCACACACTGACCTCTTTCATCAGGAGGTAGGTTTTTTTATGAGGTGCTAGTAAGAATTTAACACTTCGAAAATTGTCTTCTGTAATTCTTCAGGAGTCACCACGCAAACGAACAGCACGTCGTCTGCATATGCCACCAGTCGCTTATGTTACCGTTGTCATGGAATTCTGTAGTATGGGCGTCAGTGCTCCATCCCAAAACTCCGGACCACACACTGACCTCTTTCATCAGGAGGTAGGTTTTTTTATGAGGTGCTAGTAAGAATTTAACACTTCGAAAATTGTCTTCTATAATTCTTCAGGAGTCACCACGCAAACGAACAGCACGTCGTCTGCATATGCCACCAGTCGCTTATGTTACCGTTGTCATGGAATTCTGTAGTATGGGCGTCAGTGCTCCATCCCAAAACTCCGGACCACACACTGACCTCTTTCATCAGGAGGTAGGTTTTTTTATGAGGTGCTAGTAAGAATTTAACACTTCGAAAATTGTCTTCTGTAATTCTTCAGGAGTCACCACGCAAACGAACAGCACGTCGTCTGCATATGCCACCAGTCGCTTATGTTACCGTTGTCATGGAATTCTGTAGTATGGGCGTCAGTGCTCCATCCCAAAACTCCGGACCACACACTGACCTCTTTCATCAGGAGGTAGGTTTTTTTATGAGGTGCTAGTAAGAATTTAACACTTCGAAAATTGTCTTCTGTAATTCTTCAGGAGTCACCACGCAAACGAACAGCACGTCGTCTGCATATGCCACCAGTCGCTTATGTTACCGTTGTCATGGAATTCTGTAGTATGGGCGTCAGTGCTCCATCCCAAAACTCCGGACCACACACTGACCTCTTTCATCAGGAGGTAGGTTTTTTTATGAGGTGCTAGTAAGAATTTAACACTTCGAAAATTGTCTTCTATAATTCTTCAGGAGTCACCACGCAAACGAACAGCACGTCGTCTGCATATGCCACCAGTCGCTTATGTTACCGTTGTCATGGAATTCTGTAGTATGGGCGTCAGTGCTCCATCCCAAAACTCCGGACCACACACTGACCTCTTTCATCAGGAGGTAGGTTTTTTTATGAGGTGCTAGTAAGAATTTAACACTTCGAAAATTGTCTTCTGTAATTCTTCAGGAGTTACCACGCAAACGAACAGCACGTCGTCTGCATATGCCACCAGTCGCTTATGTTACCGTTGTCATGGAATTCTGTAGTATGGGCGTCAGTGCTCCATCCCAAAACTCCGGACCACACACTGACCTCTTTCATCAGGAGGTAGGTTTTTTTATGAGGTGCTAGTAAGAATTTAACACTTCGAAAATTGTCTTCTGTAATTCTTCAGGAGTCACCACGCAAACGAACAGCACGTCGTCTGCATATGCCACCAGTCGCTTATGTTACCGTTGTCATGGAATTCTGTAGTATGGGCGTCAGTGCTCCATCCCAAAACTCCGGACCACACACTGACCTCTTTCATCAGGAGGTAGGTTTTTTTATGAGGTGCTAGTAAGAATTTAACACTTCGAAAATTGTCTTCTGTAATTCTTCAGGAGTCACCACGCAAACGAACAGCACGTCGTCTGCATATGCCACCAGTCGCTTATGTTACCGTTGTCATGGAATTCTGTAGTATGGGCGTCAGTGCTCCATCCCAAAACTCCGGACCACACACTGACCTCTTTCATCAGGAGGTAGGTTTTTTTATGAGGTGCTAGTAAGAATTTAACACTTCGAAAATTGTCTTCTGTAATTCTTCAGGAGTCACCACGCAAACGAACAGCACGTCGTCTGCATATGCCACCAGTCGCTTATGTTACCGTTGTCATGGAATTCTGTAGTATGGGCGTCAGTGCTCCATCCCAAAACTCCGGACCACACACTGACCTCTTTCATCAGGAGGTAGGTTTTTTTATGAGGTGCTAGTAAGAATTTAACACTTCGAAAATTGTCTTCTGTAATTCTTCAGGAGTCACCACGCAAACGAACAGCACGTCGTCTGCATATGCCACCAGTCGCTTATGTTACCGTTGTCATGGAATTCTGTAGTATGGGCGTCAGTGCTCCATCCCAAAACTCCGGACCACACACTGACCTCTTTCATCAGGAGGTAGGTTTTTTTATGAGGTGCTAGTAAGAATTTAACACTTCGAAAATTGTCTTCTGTAATTCTTCAGGAGTCACCACGCAAACGAACAGCACGTCGTCTGCATATGCCACCAGTCGCTTATGTTACCGTTGTCATGGAATTCTGTAGTATGGGCGTCAGTGCTCCATCCCAAAACTCCGGACCACACACTGACCTCTTTCATCAGGAGGTAGGTTTTTTTATGAGGTGCTAGTAAGAATTTAACACTTCGAAAATTGTCTTCTATAATTCTTCAGGAGTCACCACGCAAACGAACAGCACGTCGTCTGCATATGCCACCAGTCGCTTATGTTACCGTTGTCATGGAATTCTGTAGTATGGGCGTCAGTGCTCCATCCCAAAACTCCGGACCACACACTGACCTCTGCGGACAGCCTTTTAATATTGTGTTGGTTATTTTCTTCCCTGGACTTGTTAAAGAAGGATGTCGCCCGTGCTATAATCTCTCAGGTAATTATGCAGCGCTCCTGAGCGCTCCAAATCCATAAGGCGACCAAAGGAAGACGGCCCAATGGGTTGTCGAAAGCGAGCTTCCCGGCGCATCTTGTTTTGCATCTTAATTTCTGCAGCGTATCGGTCCAGTTGCAAGGATGACACGTGTCAATGCCTCCATTGCTGTATGCACAGCCACCGTCAGTCCTTGTGCTTTAACATCTACATTATCACCCTTATGTAGACAGGTTGCGTACTTCGATTTCCTTAACTGAATCCGTCTTTAGAGAGTATCATATTACTCGGTTGACGTGACAGGCCACTGACTACAAGTCAGTAAAGAGAGGCCAGTGCAGGCTGAATGGAAGTACGGATTACGGAACCTGTTTAAGACCCTGTGAGAACCACCACAGTCGTCATTCACTTCCGAGCCAAACACGTAGCTGCAGCAAGAACAGTGTCTTCGTTTTCCGTTCGCTTACAGAATATAATGAACACTCGTGTCTACTTTACTAGCATGAAATAACTGAATCACTATCATCTCTCAATCCTCCATTAGTAGTTTTGTTTTACGATGTGCGGATGTGTAAGTTACCCACACATCAGTCTCCCCCGGTAGCTGAGTGGACGTCGGCACGGGAGCTCAGCGTGTTCGGTCAGAGGGTAATGTGCCCTCTGTAGTAAAAAAACTGAGTTAACAGATCAACAACGAACTTAAATGGATGTCTTACGACGTCCGCCCCGAGCAGATTCGATTCCCGGCTGGGTCGGAGACTTTTTCCGCTCAGGGACTGGGTGTTGTGTTGTCCTAATCATCATCATTTCATCCCCATCGACGTGCAAGTTGCCGAAGTGGCGTCAAATCGAATGACTTGAACCAGGCGAACGGCAAAGTGCCTGATTATATGTGTGGGAAGCGAAGGTTTATTTATTTAGTACTAAAATTAGAAGCTATGTGTCAACAACGAGGGCAACTATATAAATATGCTCAGAGATCGTCGAAACTTCCCAAGTGAAAACGAACAAAGCCCTTTTTTCGAAACTTCGCGACATAGTTCACATCATTGCTTTGAAAAAGATAGCCATCACCAGTTGAAAGGGGCACTAAGATTCATACGTGGCATCACACACCAGGTATTTGGGAAAGAGAACTGAGCGAGCGCAGGCAACCATTAACAGACGAGAGTGAAACGAATATGAAATTTAATAATTAATTAAATAATTACTATAAATATAACTTTTATAAACAAATGCATTAGAAAGTAAAAGAAAATTATAGTTCATTACCAGTTAAATGCTAATAATTTTACGCATATTTTGGTCATTGAAATTCTTACGGAAATGGACAGGAAAAACTTGTCCATGAAACTCGCACTGAATGGTTTTCTAGTTAAATCATTAGTTTCTTTCACAGAAGCATAAAATGCGACCGCTTTTACAGGTTTGTGTGTTTTGATTAAAAATATTTTTTTGGAAAATGAACGTTTGTATTTATCTTGTAGGTATAAAACGTATGAAATAAACCATATTGGTAGTTCTTGAATTAATTGCAAACTCTCTTCTCGAAGAACCATTTCTTGGGCTATATTTCCGTTCTCAGAAGAGATCCATCATACGAGGTGGATGGCGAAAGTCATATATGCATTGAAAAAGTTTATGTTTCATGGTGAAGTTGAATTATGATCACAATGAGACACTGCACTTCATTCTATTCATATTTTCCTTACCTGCAAGATCTTATGCTTCTTCAGAAGCCACAGCACCATATTTGTATCTCAGAATTCCTTCAAAACTTTACATTTGTACTAGCGGACCCGACAGACCTTGTCCTGCTTGCTATTTCCAGTGATTAGGGTATTAAACAAAGTATGAAATGAAAGACAAATAATATAATAATTTCATTATTCTTTATTTTGAATTAACATCAATTTTTCTAAAAACAATCCGTTATAATCAATAATGTTTGTTTAATTTTATCTTAATGCGAGTTGGTGAACAATATTTTTAATCAATTCCTAAGGAGTATAAATGAATAAACTTGACGGATTTCCAACGCGAGAACACGCCACACATAATTGGCCACGTGAAAGGACCAGATTTTCTAGATCCAACCCACAAATCGACATTGTTTGACCTTGTAACTTATAAATAGTCATGGCAAATGCCAAGCGAATTGAAAATTGCAGACGTCTGAATGGAATGGGTGAGTCTGAAGGGATCATTGGGATTCGTGGCAGGAGAACAACTTCACCTTCAAATTTACCGTTCAAAATTGTAGCTTCAAGAACATTTCCCATAATTTTTTTAATGATAAATCCTGTACCATTACATAGCTTAAGTGCACTGAAATTCCGAATCAAAATGATAGGTTAGCCAATTTTTAATCGCAAGTTATGTGGTGGCATTCCTGGTAAATCCAGCGAATTAAAAAATTCAAGAGGATAGTTGACTGCTTCGTCAGGATCGGTAACAGTGTCGATCGATTTGACCAATACCTCATTGAGGGCAATGATTGTTGTATTTTGAAGTTAATATCGTCAACATCTTTATTTTTTGCGGCTAAAGTAGCTCGTTTCGAAGCCACGCATCATTAATATAATTAGCCTGTAAATCTGGAAGTATGCTTTCAATCAAAGCATCTTTCGTATTTACCACGTTGCAGAAATTGTCTGGCAATTTTATGCATTGTGTGTCTCCATGCAATGGTACTGTTCCATTTCCAGTGATGAGCAATTGCTCGGAGAATGATAGTACCAATGGATCGTTTTGCTGTTGAACACGCATATTTGTGTTTAGACGTAATGTATTGACATTTCGCCATACTGGGTGATCAAAAAGTCAGTATAAATTTGAAAACTGAATAAATCACGGAATAATGTAGATAGAGAGGTACAAATTGACACACATGCTTGGAATGACATGGCGTTTTATTAGAACCAAAAAAATACAAAGCTTCAAAAAAAGTCCGGCAGATGGCGCTTCATCTAATCAGAATAGCAATAATTAGCATAACAAAGTAAGACAAAGCAAAGATGATGTTCTTTACAGAAAATGCTCAATATGTCCACCATCGTTCCTCAACAATAGCTGTAGTCGAGCAATAATGTTGTGAACAGCACTGTAGAGCATGTCCGGAGTGATGGTGAGGCACTGGCGTCGGATGTTGTCTTTCAGCATCCCTGGAGATGTCAGTTGATCACGATACACTTGCGACTTCAGGTTACCCCAAAGCCAATAATCACACGGACTGAGGTCTTGGGACCTGGGAGGCCAAGCCTGACGAAAGTGGCGGCTGAGCACAGGATCATCACCAAACGACGCGCGCAAGAGATCTTTCACGCGTCTAGCAACATGGGGTGGAGCGCAATCCTACATAAACATCGTACGTTCCAGCAGATGTTCATCAACCAGGCTGGGGATGATGCGATTCTGTAACACATCGGCGTACCTCTCACCCGTCACGGTAGCAGTCACTGACGTTTTGCTGTCCAGCACCATCTGTCGGACATTTTGTGAACTTTGTTTCTTTTGGTTCTAATAAAACTCCATGTCATTTCAAGCATGTGTGTCAATTTTTACCTCTCTACCTACATTATTCCGTGGTTTATTAAGTTTTCAAATTTATACTGACTTTTTGATCACCCGGTAGATAAGATTGTTTTATACATGCGTAAATTTCATCCGCATATGTAGCGCGTGGAATGACAGGCAATGTCTGTCTAAAATCAACGGACAGCAGCAGTAAGGCACCACCGAAAAGCCTGGTGTTATTATTTAGATCTTTCATCATTCTATCGAGAGCTTCAAGTGAATGCTTGTGGGCCATAGTGCATTCATCCCAGATAATAATTTTGCATTTTTGCAAAACTTTAGCTATACCGGAATGCATTTTTTATGTTGCATACTGCATCTGGATTTGTGTGAATGTTCAACGGCATTTTGGGTGCTAATTGTGAATTCCGAGTTTGTCGACCAATATTTCCTCCTCGTCCACGAAGACCTGGCATTGTTTTATGTACGTAACTTATATGTGAATATAGTACATTCAATATTGCACACAAAAATGCAACGCCACCTACCGTTCTGATTTAAGAATGCAAATTTTCCAGGCCTCCACTTGAATGCATACACAAAAATTCATTCAATTCTATCCAGCCGTTTAGTTGCAGTATAGATAAATAACCTAGATACCGCCTACAGCGCCCTCTGCCGGGCTGATTTGTGAATCTAAACCATCCAGGGCGTCACCCAAACGCATACAAAAAAATTCATTCAAATCGGTCCAGTCGTTTAGGAGTAGTTCAGTGACATACACACGTGCAGTAGAAATATATATGTAAAGATATCAGATCGTCGGCAGTGACACCCCGTGTGCGGCTTTACAAAAACTGAAACATCGTTTATGGTTCATGTCTCCTGTTCCGTTGGCTTAATCTTCCAAATAAAAAATGAAGACAGTCACCACACAGAATCGTTAAGCAGAACCAACTGTCGTAAATACATAAGAATTCAAGTAGGAAATCCCAAAAATTAAGCATAATGTGACTGAACAGTTTCTTACCAATAAAATACTAGTATCTTTAAATAGATTTGATTTGATTGACAACTTCCTTAACCCTTTCCGATTTACCAGAAAGTGGCGCTCGACATTGCGAATTTTGTTTTACACTCCTATGTCGAGCCTCATTCGAGACGGTTATTTGTAGCTCTCACATGTTTCATTCTCGAATCTGATTGTGCTAGGCATCAACGCTGCATGTTACTGCCATCTAGGGAAGACTGTGTTAACTCGGTGTCGAACTGCAGCAGTTGTGTTGAAAGAAAGATTGTAATTATTACGTTCAAGTCAGCATGCGCGAAAGACTAGTTCTCCACACACAGTCCTTTCTGAGGAAGAGATTGTAGAGCTTTCAGAGGAACGAGAGACTGATTTTGTTGACAATGATTTTGATGATGACAGTGATTCATGTGTAGTCATTTGAGTGAAATGAGGATGGAAACAGTCCACCCTGAATATTTTTAAAAAAGAAACATGTAATGAAAATCTTTGGAACATGCAATGAAAATCTTTGTATTATAATGTTTACGTAAATATCTTTTAATGAAATCGCACCTTTTTTAAGTGGGACACAGGTGATATACATTTCCCTTATGCCAGCAAGGCAAAGTTTCAATGTATTTAGGTACAGTTTCTGAACAAACTATTAAAGACAGAGCCTTGAGACATGAAAAGGAAATTTCCAGTAACTGTTACTTTAATCTAGTGGAGATTCAGGCAAATTGAGATTGTAAGCTCGATTGACATTTTTTAAAAAACTTGGTTACAATTTTTAAAAAATGAGTCTGAATTAAAAAGAAATATACTTAGAATTTTTACAATGTCCAATGTGCATCGGTTTGTTCATTTGTTGCTTGGGACAGCTGTAGAACACTTGGAGTTTCTGTGACACACACAGTCCTGGAAGAATGGTACCTACAGGATAAAGAAATGTTGTTTTAGGAAAACTTGGTTTAAAGCTTCATTTGCGCGTTATTTACAAATTTTTATAGTCATAGTTTTTACAATTAATATTTTCCTGCACCATATTCAGCATCATCTGAATCGTGGGCATGTTCTCTTCTTTCATTCTCGGCTCCTCTTTGTTTTCTCACCTCTTTTGTGCAATTAAGTGCAACTACCCCTGTTTTACGAATTCTTGAAGAATAATTGTTACGTAGAGCCAGTCTTGTGATAGCAGCTTCATTGACTTCTCGCCTCTCCAATACTTCAATTTTTTCTGATATGCGATCATTAAAACATAATACAGCATCTAATACGCTAAATTTTATAGCGTACCAACACCGTTTCTGGTAAAAATTCAAAATCATACAGTTCAAACTTTCATTCAGATTTTGAGTTTTACCATGCAACTACTTCTTGAATAGATCATGATTAGCAAGTTCCCTAAATAGAGGTTTTATTGTGGTCGTAACTACCAGCGGTAAAGAGTTTTTATGCTCATAATTTTTGCCAAAACATAATGCTCATTAATATTTGCACCAAATTTCAGGACCGCTTGGGCAAACGCTGTTTTGTGGGTCTTCATCACTTGATACCTTATGGAGCTCTTCTCATACTTTCTTAATCATTATAGTTCCTTCTTATGGCTAACCCATAAAAAGTTTGCAGCTTGTCTGTTTCAGAATTTGCGAGACGTCCTATCCCTCCAATATTTCCAAATAACGAAAAGAAACACGTCTTCATCTCGTATCGACACACAACGTTCAGTTGTCACCTAAGTTAGAGACTGAAGGTGCTTACATCACGTGGAGACAGCACGAAGTCATGCGCCTGAAAACTTACGGTAACACCAAAATAGGCGTGGCACTTCTTCTGCAACGTATTGAAAATTGTCAGTATCTCGGAAAATAATCATCAGATTTGCATGAAACAAAAGCTCATTTTACAACGAAAACTGCTGAATATTTGAAATGACAAAAAAAGAAATTTCAATTTTTTTGGGCTAATTTTGTGCATGTCTCCCCTTTTTGTATACCGTAATTCTTGGTCAGTGGCCTCCCTGTTTCCAAAAAGAGACTCGCGCAATCCTCTGTGGCGCACAGGGAAGGAGTCTTCCCTGGTTGCTGAGTATTCAGCGCGACGGAATGTTATGTCTAACGGCCCGAGTTCGATCCCCGTCTGGGTCGGAAATTTTCTCCGCTAACTCGAAAGACTTGCTCCAGGCGAACAGTCTACCCGACGGGAGGCCCTAGCCACACGGCATTTCCATTTTACGGAAGAAGTGAGGAACATTAGTATTTAACGTCCCGTCGACAGCGAGGTAATCAGAGACGGAGCATAGGCTCGGAATGTTGCAGAAATGGGGAAGAAAATGTGCCGCGCCCTTTCAAAGGAACCATCACGGCATTTGCCTGGAGCAATTTAGGGAAATAACGGAAGGCCTAAATTTGGATGACCGGAGGCGGGTTTGAAGAGCACACGGAAAATGAAGATGTCATCAGCACTCTACACCTGGTTGCCAAACTAAAGGTATTTATAATTAAGTTGAACGTAAAAAAAAATTAAGTTGAAAGTAAAAAAGAATCTTAGAAAGATACTTCTGAACGAAATTGTTTGAGCTAAAAATTAAACCCAGTTTTATTCCATTCTACGATTTTGTAAATTGAGAGACACTCCATTCCGTTTCCCCACTGAGCCAAAGTCGTGCACAACTATCATTCTAACAAAGAAACCAAACTAGGTGGTAGTACAAAGAAAAAACCAGACCTGAAAAATAAGAACCTCCCTAAGAATGTTGTATTTTTAGTAGAAATTCGAAAATATAAACCTTCTTACACAACAGTTTAAAAAATAAGTAAGTTATCCTAAAAAGTAGTTAAATCAAGCAGCTGAAACTTAAGCTACGAATAAAAGAAAGGTGATGGCTGCTTAGTTAAATGATCAAACAGACAAACAAAAACTTGCCTGTGATACATATGGGTTACACAGTTGGTCAAAACAACGAGGAAAGTAAGTATTTGTTAACTGATGCATGTGTTGGTAGAGTTTTTGCATAACTTTTAATAAACACAACAGATACACATAATAGAGATTTTAGTCATCAATAATATATTCTTCTTCACTATTTACAACAGTCTGCCTACGTTGGGGTAATTTTTCGACTCAGTGACTGAAGAAACCACATGGTTTTTGAGGCGAAGAACTGGTCGAGCCATGTTCGGAGAGCATTTTCATCCAGAAAGGAAGTTCCTTGGAGGTTGTTCGGTGGAGAGCGGAAAAGGTAACAGAAAATCTGAGGGTGCAAGATCAGGACATCAAGGTGGCGCGGATTGATTTCCCAACCCAACTCCTTTATAGTGTTCTTTGTCAGTCTAGCAGAATGTGTGCGGGCGTTATATGGAGTAGCATCACTTCATGCAGTCTTCCTGGTTGTTGTTGTTGGACTGTGACTGCAAGTTGTTGACAATAAATGTCAGCAGTGATGGTTACACCTCGAGCAAGCAATTCGTAGCGCATCGCACCGTCATTGTTCCATCAAATACATACAGGGCGTTTCAAAAAGAAAGAGCAGATTTCAAACATTTATTTCTCAAAAACTACAAATGATAGAAACACAATTCAAACGTTTCTTGTCAGAGAAAGGTTCAAAGTTTTTCAATGGTCCGCGCAGAAGTTCCATGCAAATCCGCAGTGGCGCTGGCGTTTGTTTGTAGGAAAATGGCGACGACACCACAGGAACGATCATTTTGTGTGCTGCAATTTGCAAAGTTAGAGTCCATTGTTGGTGTGCAACGTGCATTCCGCCGTCAATTCAACAAACAGCCGCCTCGTCATAAGCAAATTTATGAGTGGCATCACAGATTCGTAGAAGATGGTTGCATCTGCAAGCGAAAAAGCGTCGTGTGTGGCAAGAAATGAGATACCGGTTTGATATTTGTCGTGTAACAAATGGTGCTCATATTGAGGTACAGTTTTGATATTTGTTGTGTAACATTTGGTACTCATATTGAGTGAAGGACCGTTGGAATTGTGTTTCTATCATTTGTAGTTTTTGAGAAATAAATGTTTGAAATCTGCTCTTTCTTTTTGAAACGCCCTGTATTGTCTTTTGTCGGATTTAAAAATTTTGCACCCCTAGGCACACCATATTATATGCGGCCCCCTCCCCCCCCCCTCCCCCCAAAAAATGTTTTAAATCATAACTATTAACCGATCACTTCACAATTGTCTTTTTGGTGGGAGCGCTGTGAGCTGTTTCCGTACTCTGCCATTCGTTGTTCTGAAGGACACATCAGCGGCCTAGTCGCGCTCAATCAAAATGTAATATTGGTGTACGGCAATGGATAAAACAAACTTAAAACTGCATTTTGCTAACACATTCTTCTGTCGAAAGACAACAGGAACGAACACGAGGAAAATGACACGTAATGTTAGCGACGGCGCCGGACGGTGCACAAGTCCCGCCCGATCAACCCCCTCCACACCAATCCATATCCTAAACTCTGCCCATGGTCTGCCGCATGTTCCAACATCAAAGTTGTTCGTATCGCAAATATGCCAGTCATAAAAAGGGACAAAATCAGTAGTTAGTACGAAATACATTTTTTCCGGTACCACTGTGAAAAGAATGAGAAATATGTTCATTGAATATGGGAGTTGAAAAACTACACATTTCAGCAGACACCAAGAATACGCATCAGTTGTAATATACTACAGTATCAGACTGTCTTGATCGTATAGCGCCGAGCGGCCTCGGTCATTCGGGTATTGTTTAGAATTGTCTCCATTTTATGTACAAAAATGGCTTCCTCTCATGTTAAATCAGTGAGTAAAATAGTCTCCCATTCGGATCTCCGGGGGGGGGGGGGGGGGGGGGGGGAGGAACAACATGAAAGGAGGCAAAAAATCAGAACGAGAATTGGTACGAAGGGCCTGCAAATATAGCAGAAAACTGATGATGATGATTAGTATTGTCCAGCGCCTTCGATCACGTCTGCACGTAAATGAGGTTTAGTTCCGGGTTCTGTCATCGGCAATTGTAGAATAAACGGGTAATTCGTAGTTTGTAAATCCAATTTGAATGTGCTCTAAACTATAACATAAATCACATTATAATCTTAAATTTTTAAAACTAATTTGAATAAATAAAGAAACTCACCAGTCGGCAAAGTTTGTGTCTGGTTTTGACGGCAGAAAACTCGTTGTTCATATCTTCATAGTTCAGACAGTTATCAGTTAGGAGGTCGGCTTCGATGTGAAGAATGGACAAGGTGTTCAATTTCTCCTCAGACAACGTGGAATGCAGGTATGATTTCAGTCCTTTAAGAGCCGAAAACGAGCGTTCTGTTGAACAATTTTTAAGTGCCATACATTGAAATATTATAAGAGCAATGTCAACATTGGGAAACACGGACTGTAACCTCTCTTTTCGTAAAAATTTACACATTTCGACTGGTATATCACTAATCTCAGAATATTTCAAAAGTTCCGCGAAATGTACACATTCACTAGGGAAGGAAGGCTCTAAATCTGTGTCACATGACGCTTGTAGTTTTGCTACACGTTCAGGAATATCGTCAGGTGAACTGTTCTTAAGGTTAGTTAAAACTGTGAAGGAGTCTAGCAGTGTTCTATAACTTTCCTTCCTCCTCACCAATTCGGCGTACAAGTTGTCGAGTCAGAAATACTTCTTCCAGTCAGAAATACTTCTTCAGAGTCCGCTTCTTCGCCATCATGAAGTTTGCGTTCTTGTGATCTTTTATAGGTGCATTCATGGTCTATATCAGTCACAATCTCCATGGATTTATTTTCATAATAGTCGAACATGCCACAAATAGATGCAATAAATCCTACTAGTGATTCATATTATCCATGCACGTATTTCAGTATCAATACTTACACTGTAATGGTGACTTCTAACACCGAATGTATCAGGATGACCAAATGTACCGTGAAGACACCAAATGTAGTATATGGGTGCCAGGAGGTGCCATATTAAAACTCGGAGAGAACTTTCCAGATGATTTATTTGTTTCCACTACAGTGCTCTGTTCACCTCAGTCCACGTCACAGGGTCCCGCAGTGCTGAGGCCAACTCCCGGCGACCCAGTGCAGTATGCTGCTATGTGCCGGCCTTGTAGGACCGCATCGTCAGGGCTGCGCCAACAGCCGGCTCAGCGGTCTGCTTCCCCCATTGACTCAGCGCTGCTCCACTGGGAGCCACTGAGCGGCCCGCTGCGTCCTTCCTCGCTGGCATAGCTGGAGGTAGCGAGCGATGGAGTAGCCCGCCGCTGGCTGGCTGGCTACGGACCCCGTGTGGGCCTCAGGGGGTCGAACCAATGACTCGCCGTAGACTGGGACGCTGGCGCCCCATCTGCTGTTGTGTGTAGGCGTTTGTGTGACACGCCCCGCCGTCCAGGAGAGCTGTCACACTTCAATGAATCTTGTTAGAAAATGGCACCTATTTATACTTGCTGTGCGCCACTGTTTTGCTAATGCGCCGCTCAGAGTCATGTACTCCCAACAACTAGGTTACGTCAGTGGGCCCCTTCTGCCTGCGACTTGTGACATGCAAACTGCTGCGTTTACTCTTTCGACGGCCCCGCGGCCTACATTCTACTTCGCCGGCCTGGCTGACTGAGCTGTTCTACGCACTATAGTCTGGAACCGTGAGACCGCTATGGTCGCAGGTTCGAATCCTGACTCGGACATGGATGTGTGTGATGTCCTTAGGTTAGTTAAGTTTAAGTAGTTCTAAGTTCTAGGGGACTGATGACCTCAGAAGTTAAGTCCCATAGTCCTCAGAGCCATTTGAATTTGAATCCATTCTACTTTGCAACCACTGGTCAGCGTAACTTACTGTCAACAGGCTCGCGCCTGGCTGTAACTTGTGCGCTCAGCAATGTTGCACTGAATCTAACTTTCCTATCTTAAACTTTGGTGTAGAAACATTATTCCCCTCTTCGGAAAGACCCGATCCCTGGGTCCTCTTAATTCGTTTGAGTCGGCACCTTTGGCATATTTCCTTACTTTTAGAAAACGTAAATGTGGTCTACAGCCCTCTTAAAACCATGACATGAAACAAAACGTAAAAATTTCTTACTGTGACATTTGATGTTTGACCTTAGCTAGCTCGCTGCTTTTGTCTCACAAAGTTTTATGTAAAACCAACGTTTCATTCGCTAAATTTGAATTTTCAATCTTGATATCTAGATACATCTGCTTTACCACAGTCAACTGTTTTTTTAGCGAATATTACGAGTTCTGGAGCTCTTTTGTTCAGGAGGTATAGGAGGAATCTGTCAAAGGCGGAGGTGTGTGAACAAGTGGTCTGCCGATAATGCCAGATAAAAAAATTACTGGTGTTGCTGTGTCGAAGTACTCATCTGTTACATTGGGCACAGATGCATGTGATGTAGCAAAACGGAGCCCAAAAGTGGTTCGTTGACATCTGGCATAGTGAATGGCCATGTAAAGGCGGTGCTCAGACCTAAATAGACTGAGCAATTGGTAGTACCATACAGAGTAACAGGTGTGTTGTTCACCACCAGAAAATGTGGAGGTATGACACAGAGCAACTGATTTCCAGGGTGTGCTTACTTCAGAGATCGAGTTGAAGAGAAAATACTGACCTGTATTCCTGTCAGGAATGTATAATCAGCCACTGTCCTTGGTAAACTGAGGCGAACTAGTTTGAATCACACACTTAAGATGTAATTGTTCTTGCATCATATCGTGAACTGTGGTGCCTACTGGAGGTCACGATCAGCTTTTAGGTGCGAGCATGTTGTAACGCGCTTGCGAGCATCTGCTCCAAAACACGAATGAAACAAATACCACCATGCCGTCTGCCAGCTGTGGTTGGAACCCTGAGTGTCAAAACAGCGCACGGCTGTCCATCCATAATCCTGACAAATGGTTCTTATTGACATCTGGTGGCCACATTGCTGGATGCGTTCGTCTCACTTCGGCTCCTACTCTCTGTGAGCAGGTGCATAACGGCCACCATTCTTGTACGTCGCTTCTAGATCCTGTTTAGTAACGGCGCACATCCGCAAGTGCAAAAATTCGATCGGCGATCCGAAAGTTTGTTCTCACGTGTGTTGCCCTCATTTGAAATCAAAGAAACTTTGATTTTAGGGGTAACTTGCTTGTCTGTATCACCTACAATGTGTCGTCCATGTGCTTCAGGCAATAATAGAGGGTTTATACCAAAATATTGCGTGAACACTCAATGTTTGTATACATTTCCTTTGTTAAAATTTTTAAGTGGAGAACTGAGTCCGTAGGTGACTAATTTACATCTCCAGTTACCTTAAAATTATTGTTCATCTAGTATTCCCTACTAGAAGCCCTCTGACGTGTAGCTTTGCCTGCTACTAAATGAAAGAAACCCTATTTGCTCTTCTCAATTCTTTGCTTTCTATCTTTAACTTGTAATTGTGCCACCATCAGGTTTTATTTGATTGTATTGAGTTCTCAGTATGGTGTTCTCAACTTTTTTCAGGCTATTGAAACAAAAGCTAATGAGAAGGGCAAAGCCAGGAACTTGTTGTTTAAGATTTTTGCCTGATTTGACAAGTCTGATTGTCATAGAGTAGTCTCATTTATTTCTTTTAATTACTGAAGTATCTACAGACTTCTACTTCTCTTGTTCGTTTTCTAATATGCCAAACCAACACAATAAAACACAGAGTTACTTTACTGTCAAACACTACCAGCAGAATTGTTAAGGAAGAATGTGTCACAATATCAATGATGATAAAACATATACAATGTTTTTTCTTGGACGTTGTATTTAAGTAAAATTGTATATTCAATGCTGTTGTTTTCTAGGAAAATAAAAGAGTCTTTATAAAGTAACACAAAAAAATTTGTTCATTTAATGATAGTTAAACATTAGATCAACATCAAAATTATTGTTCCAGACTGATAAAGAAGTTTGGAAAGAGACAGTGTGCACCACTTTTATCCAAGAGCATATGGTGAAGAACTTGCAGTTGCCAAATAGTATGTTCCAGAAGCACTGAAAGAAAGAAAATCAGTATTCAGTATTACAGAAGTATGGTAATTACACATTTATAATCTGAAAATGTTTATAATATGTACAGAAAACATATCATCGCCAACTAACTGCAGGTAGAAGCACAAACAAAGTTGTAAAATTTCTGTCAGAGTAAGGGTCTTCTTTGAGCAGCAGAAGAGATAAAACACTGAAATTAATGATATTCGTAATGCATAAGATTGAGGGAGTAGTCAAATAGAACCCCAAACCAAAGTAGCATTACCATATATACTTTCCAGTAAGATAACCTCGACTCAGTATCTTGGAAGGTTTTTTCCTGCATCTTTGATGCTTACAAGTCTCTTTCAACACTTTTCTCTCCTTGAACAAAGGAGGTGTCTCTTCTTGCAATGTTTAGCAATTATATCTCGCCAAGTATGGTTTACTTACAATACAATCTTGGGCTTGTTTGATGTTATGCTTATCTATAGCTGTTTAAAGATGGACAAGTGACAGTAATTCCTCCAAGGTTGCAATCTTTTTCTTTTTTGGTTTTGCTGCATGTTTCAAGTTCAGCTCATTGCGAAGATGTTTCAGTGGCGATAACACAAACTTTCACAGATTATGGGGACAGTGGAACAATTTTAGATGTAGGAATTTGATCCAGAATAAGTGAAAATGAGTAAATGTCAGCCTTACTGTTTATCTCCTGAAGATAAAAACCTGGGTTCACGCATTTTTGTAATAATTTTCATCTGAACACCTCCTATAAGTTACACTTTCATAACAATTGTCCAATGTGGAATCCCTCAAGTTCTACTCAGGTATGACGCCTGACATCATTGTAGCAGTCTCTGTTACAGGAAGAGAGACATCTATCCATCATCTAGTCTCTTCAGTCTCTACAGGTGTCACATAATGAGACTTTTTACATGACTCCATATGAAGAAATCGAATTATCACGAGAACAAACTCACAAGAAAAGGAATAAAATTCCCCTTCCTGTCCACCTTCAATGAAATATTTCAACTAGATTTTCTCGAGCAAGAAATGCAAATTTGCTGGAGCTCCATCAATGGTCATGTGTATTCACAACTGTAACTATAGCAAGGGCTTCACAATGGCCTTTATGTGATATTCGTAATTACTGAGCATTCTAGCCCTGACGAAACAGAACTGTTCCAAGAAAATTCAGGATTGACCACAAAGCTTTTATTGGATCGACACGAGATGGGAGTCAGTAGGTTCTATAACTTTTACATTATGTGAATGCTAGGGGTGTATCTATTATTTCCATTTTACTTTCCAAGACACAAACTCTAAAGTCAGCAAGACAGAGGTTGGATTTTCTGTGAGTGGTAGAAGTGTTGCTGTTGTTTCTTTACCACACAGTACTGTGTAAGACAGCAATTCATACGCGAATGATCGAATGCTGAATGAAGGTTCTCATTCATGATAGCAACTTAGAAGTCGAAGCAGTAAATTGTCCTCTTCAGACATTTGTCTTGTTTTATCACTTCCCAGATTCTTTTAAATATTGAAAAACGTATGGATACATTTATGTGCTTCTGATGTCTCTTACTTGGACAATTGACCCAATACAACTGGTTAGCTCTCTTATAATTTCCAAATGCTTGTCCATACATGAATTCCATAATT
The DNA here is from genome assembly GCF_021461385.2 of Schistocerca piceifrons. Lineage (NCBI taxonomy): Eukaryota > Metazoa > Arthropoda > Insecta > Orthoptera > Acrididae > Schistocerca > Schistocerca piceifrons. The sequence goes on along the minus strand of NC_060140.1, from coordinate 297,053,396 downwards.
GGTACAGTTCGTATTGTAAGCACAATCGGCAGTCTTAAACACATTAACATCAGCACTACCCATGTTGGTGCAGTAATCATACTTTCTGCAGAGTATTAGAGGGTTTTCCAGTGTTCATCCTTTATGATTTGTGCACACATGTTGGATGGCATCGCCTACTCTATAGTAAGAACAGCAGTGTTGTATATAAAATCAGTTTATTACATCAAAAAGATAACAATCTAAAAGTTGTCAAGCTTCATGGGTAGAACAGAGTCATCCCACGACTAATTTCTTATTAATCATCACACTTGTTTGTAGAGAAGAGTACCTAACCACAAAGTGACACATTTGCCCTATGTGTCACTGAATTTTTGCTTGTGATGTGCATACAGATCATATTATATCAAGATAGTGTAGTAGTCAGTAAATTTTTACAATGATAGTGCAAAAAAGTATATACATGCTCATTTATATTAATGTAATGTGTGTATGTTTTATTACTGAACAATAGATTTTTACTGAATTCCTTTCATAAGCTTCCAATATCATAAGTAATCAAGATGTGCAATCATGTTTTGAATACCTTGGGAGCATAATGTTGTACGTATACATATTTGAATGGATGAATAGAAGGAGAATTATATTTATATGGAAGTATTAATTAGATATTTATATACATTATTCAGGTGTTCCTAAACTATTTAAGTTAATAAACAACATTAAATATTACTGAATATGTTTTACCTGGTTGATACAGTCTCTCCCATGAGAGCAGTTGGATTGCCATCGCAACTTCCACTACTGTAGTCATTCCAGCTGCCACACTGGTGTGCGTTAAAACCGGTTGCTGTTGTTATAGATTCAGCAAAGAACTCTGTTGAGCGACCATGGCTACAGACACCTGTGAATTTGTGGAACAAAAAGCACACGTAATCATTACTGTAAACATTAACAGAAATGTGAATCAATCTAGAATGTGATTTTCATTTAGAACTGTATGTCGCACGAGCAACAGCTGAAAATTAAAATTTTAAGGAAATTACAGCAGTTATCTAGAAATATCATATTTTCTGTATAGAAACCATAAAATTTGAAAAGTAAAAATATGCTAAAATTGCGTTGTAACATAGTGAACACTCTCTTTACTTTTAAACATATAAAGATCTGATTTGTCCACCATATCTAAGTCTGAAAAGTGTTCCTTCCTTCACAATCGATTTTTATAGATAAGTGAATATTTTGGTTAATTGAACTGTAAAAGCTGTACATCTTCAGTATGTCACAATAAAATACTAACTTTATGCAGGAGAAGTTATTCATTAATTATTATTGTACATGCCACAATTAATTCAGTTGGTTTGAAATTGGTTGCATGTCAATACATAAACTCCCTCTACTTTTGCAAGAAAAAAGTTAATGTACACAATTTCATAAATAACTAACCTCCAGCATCAATACCACAACCAGGCTTGGATGATCCACCATTTGGATAGAAGTCAATTGATCCCATAGCATCTTTCCAGCCAGGAAATACAATACTGGTGTGTATCACCTGTACAAAGCTAGCATCACTTGCATCAAGACGGTCTGCAGTAGACTCTATACCAAAGAGTGGTGCCGCTGGGTCCATGCCTGTGCAGACAAAATCAGGTTTTTGATTAATATGATTCTGATAGTCCCTCTTATCCAGCCAGTGCCGTGTCAGGCCTTGTATGGTGTTCCTCCCCCCCCCCCCCCCTCCCCAATAAGTTCGTAGAGAACCAACCATACCTGTGTGAGAGCTATTATTACTGTGGGGTTACCACTCCCAAAGCCATTTTACAGCTACTTCCAGCTACAGTCCTGAGGAGCAATTCATATATCCCTTCTGTTTGTGTGTCTTGTAATTGCATGGTCAAATGTGACATTATTTCCAAATTGTTTGTGCACAATTATCAAAAGTGTGACTTGAGAACCGCCTGGATCTCAACTCAATGGATACGAAAACCCACCTAAAAACCACAGCCAGGCAGTCTGGCACACCAGACGCCATCATTAATCTATGAGGCAGATTCGAACTGAGGCCAGCATGCCTTCCCATGTTAACATGCTCGCTTATTCTTATGAGTTGTAATATCAAGAGAGAACAAGGTATTTGAATCGGTATATTGTTAGTTGCTTTCTTTTCTGATGTCTTTACAGTTCTGCAATTAAATTCATACTGGTTACACAGCAAAAAAACACCATAGGATCATTATTAAAGGCATTAAAGGAATGTTTTCATAAGTGTTTCATTAAAACCAACAGAAAGTCTTGATTTACTTTCACATTAGTGGAATAGCTCATCCATGAATCATGTTTCAATATCAAATATTTATTTATGTTCCCATAGAATCAATATTTTTCCACCTATCATGGGTGACTTGAAGACAAGTCTTTGTTTAGTGAAGCTTTATTTTCTCTGAGTTAATCACTTCAGTTGATTCACCTTTGGGTTCTTGGTGAAACACTGTGTATTGTACTGTATATTGTACTGTACCAAACGAAACACGTTTTTTGTCTTCTATCAAAAACCTGTATTATTTTTATATGGCCAATATTTTGGGTTGTAAGCCCATTTTCTAGCAAGCAACTAATTCATGTATTAGAAAATGGGCTCACAGCCTGAAAAGTAGGTTATACAACAAAAATAGTTTTGTAAAAAAGATAAAAATGTATCATTTGGTTAATTCTCTGAATTAAGTTACAGTACTCTCATTTCAAGTTAAGTCTGCGCCTCATATTCTATGGACGGTTAATGATTATATGTGACTAAAGTAACTACCATTGATGTGGTATGATGCTTCAGAATTTCTGCAGGTCATTGTGCATTTATTAAGACTGATGTTAAATTGTCAGAATGTTAGAGTCCACATAAAAAGTGCAAAAGAGTGAAATAATAATAACAAAATAATACTCTAAAAATTTGATGATTTAAAATTATGGATCCAAGTTTGTGAGAAGACAGTAAAAGTCATAGGAAACAAGAAAGTTAGCATCAATATTTCTTGAAAGGCCTAGTGTAGGTGCTATTATTGCTGTTTGCTGTGAACAGATAACAAGATATTACTATCAATATAAAACAGTTGAGCCAGAAGTAAAAACATAACAAATGCAAGCTGTGTTAACCAGATAAAATATTATGATCAATTAAAAGTGAAATGAATATAGTAGTATACAATTTTTTGTTTTTGGTCACGGGTCTTCTGACAGGTTTGATGCGCCCCACCACGAATTGCTCACCTGTGCTAACCTCTTCATCTTAGAGTAGCACTAGCAACCTACATTCTCAATTATTTGCTGGCTGTATTCCAGTCTCTGTCTTCCTCTACAGCTCCCTCTAGTACCATGGAAATCTTAACAGGTGTCCTATCACCCTGTCCCTTCTCCTTATTAGTGTTTTCCACATATTCCTTTCCTCCACGATTCTGTGCAGAACCTCCTCATTCCTTACCTTATCAGTCCGCCTAATTTTCAACATTCGTCTGAAGCACCACATCTCAAATGCTTCGCTCCTCTTCTGTTCCGGTTTTCCAAAGTCCATGTTTCACTACCATACAACGCTGTATTCCAGACGTATATTCTCAGAAATTTCTTCCACAAATTGCCTTCGTCCTTATTCGATTTACTCTCAGTCCATACTCTGTACGCATTAGACTGTTCATTCCGTTCAGCAGATCATGTAATTCTTCTTCACTTTCACTCAGGATAGCAACGTCATCAGCGTATCGTATCATTGATAGCCTTTCACTGTGATTTTTAATTTCACTCCAGAACCTTTCTTTTATTTCCATCATTGCTTCCTCGATGTACATATTGAACAGAAGGGGCAAAAAGGTACATCCTTGTCTTCACCCTTTTTAATACGAGCAATTCGTTCTTGGTCGTCCACTCTTATTATTCCCTCTTGACTGTTGTACATATTGTGTACATATTGTATATGACCCGTCTCTCCCTATAGCTTACCCCTACTTTTCTCAGAATTTCGAACATCTTGCACCATTTTACATTGTCGAACTCTTTCTCCAGGTCGACAAATCCTATGAACGTGTCTTGATTTTTCTTTAGTCTTTCTTCCATTATTAACTGCAACGTAAGAATTGAATCTCTAGTGCCATTAGCTTTTGTAAATAACAAATGGAATTATGAAACATTCAGGAAATTTATTCATCAAATTAGACGGGAGGTTACAGAATCTGTGACTGTACAGCTACATCTGGTATTATTAAGCATTTAACAATATGACTTAAGATCACTTCCTACCTGTAATTCTATTCAGTCTTCCTGCAGTAACACGATTGCCTGCAACACCACAGACATGGGCGCCTAGGCTGTGTCCTACAAGCTGCATGTTATTGGTGCTGGCACCGAGAGAAGCAAGTCAGTTGATGAAAGCAGCCACCACTTCTCCAACTACCGGTACAGCAGCTTTAGCTTGAGCATAATTCCAATTTCCTGCGTGGACTGATCAGTCTACGACAATCTCATTGTAATCTCCAGCTTGTAGCCACCCTGAAAAATAAAGCTACTATTATTCCTGGAGTCACAGAAGTAAGGTCACTGAATTGTAGGAAAGGTAAGCAGCAAAAAGTTAATATGCTTGTGAGAGGGAACTTACGCTATCATTTGAACCTCAGAAAGATAACAGAAGTTAGGTATAAGTGGTCCAGATGTAAGGTAATTATGTTGGGAAGTAGATACCGAACAGTAAATTATTGTGTCACTCAATATGTTGGTCATTTATTTGAGGTGTTATCCTAAGTGTCGTTAGGCGCTTTTTCTCTGGTGTTTCAGGAGACATTTACAATTTCGTTTTTGCATTGTGTAGGTGGAGTCAGCCCATACAAATAAGGCTCATCAATTCCTTCATGCGAATCCCAGCGTCGACGAAAAGCATCGGTTTGCCTCCACCTATAAACAGCTGTGGACGAGCGGTTCTAGGCACTTCAGTCTGGAGCTACGCTGCTGCTGCGCTCGAATCCCGCCTCGGGCATGGATGTGTGTGATGTCCTTAGGTTAGGTAGGTTTAAGTAGTTCTAAGTCTAGGGGACTAATGACCTCAGATGTTAAGTCCCGTAGTGCTCAGAGCCATTTGAACCATTTTTTAATGCGTAATTTAACGTGCCCATTCGACAGGACGTTCCCAGAGTAGTCTAGTGCGACATCTGTTTTGTCGATAGGTGTTAACAGGGACAGTAAAACTCAAAGAATAACCTGTCTCCAACAGCGACAGCACTGCCCTGGCCCACGCTGACTGCTATCGCCAAGCATTCTGTGTTACTCAATCGGTGATGGATTGCTGTTTATTCTTCGTGTTTTACTATCCCTGTTAACATCTAACGACAAAACAAATGTCGAACTAGACTAATCTGAGACCACTTTGTCGAATGGGCACGTAAAATTCGGCTTTAAAAATCATTTTGTTTGTAACTGGAAATAAACCGACGGTTACAGTAAGCAAGGGGCGTCGTATGAAAAACGTGTTGAACAGTATTTGTTTGGGCTGACTCCATCTACGCAATGCAAAAATCAAATTGCAAACATCTGCGAAAGTACCAGAGAAATTGCGCCTGACGACGCTTGATAGAGACACCCTGTATTAATGAACTCCTCAGACACACAGTTAAACCAGTTATTATTTAAGTCACACGTGACCATAGACGTAAATTAAAGGAAACTTATTACATATACGGGTCCTTGTTTTCTCGCGACAATGTCGGAGCTTGTGAAACCAGTTATTATTTATTGCATGAAGCAAATTCTTCGTCATACAAATATATACTTTCGCTTCTTAACTTCGTTCAGTCTTCTAACTATAACATTACTCATTTGATACTCCAGCTTCGATATCAGTCATTCTCCATACCCTGAACATAAAATTAGTTATATACCCTTATGCTTTCTTGTTATCATTTCAATATTCTTATCAGTTTTGGCAGTTAGCACATGATTATCATTTTTGTAACTGTGAGGGAAGATGGAGGGCACACGTCGGGTAATCGCACGAATTGCAGTTTGTTTGTCAGAGCGACGTTGTAGCTGCTCCAGGATGTGCTGCGGTCTAGTACTACCAACACCACTTATCGCTGAATTACCGTTCCCCATCATAGGTTGCTTCACAAGCTTGCAAAAAAGTGTTCGTATTTTGTGCTACTTTTATTCTTATTTTCAGAGGGCATTCAGTGCAAGGTAATTATGGTTTACATAGTTTATCTATCTTGTTAACCTGGCACATGTGTACCAGTGATTTTTTTGTAGTTTCAGAGAAGTTAGATTACATGGCTTTCTTCTGTGGGTGTTCTTGTTGTTGTTGTTGTTGTGGTCTTCAGTCCAGAGACCGGTTTGATGCAGCTCTCAATGCTACTCTGTATTGTGCAAGCCACTTCATCCCCCAGTACCTACTGCAATCTACATCCTTCTGAATCTGCTTAGTGTAATCATCTCTTGGTCTCCCTCTACGATTTTTACTCTCCACGCTGCCCTCCAATACTAAACTGGTGATCCCTCGATGTCTCAGAACATGTCCTACCAACCGATCCCTTCTTCTAGTCAAGTTGTGCCACAAGCTCCTCTTCTCCCCAATTCTATTCAATACCTCCTCATTAGTTATGTGATCTACCCACCTAATTTTCAGCATTCTTCTGTAGCACCACATTTCGAAAGCTTCTATTCTCTTCTTGTCCAAACTATTTATCGTCCACGTTTCACTTCCATACATGGTTACACTCCATACAAATACTTTCAGAAGCGACTTCCTGACATTTAAATCTATACTCGATGTTAACAAATTTCTCTTCTTCAGAAACGCTTTCCTTGCCATTGCCAGTCTACATTTTATATCCTCTCTACTTCAACCATCATCAGTTATTTTGCTCCCCAAATAGCAAAACTCATTTACTACTTTAAGTGTCTCATTTCCTAATCTAATTCCCTCAGCATCACCCGACTTAATTCGACTACATTCTATTATTCTCGTTTTGCTTTTGTTGGTGTTCATCTTATATCCTCCTTTCAAGACACTATCCATTCCGTTCAACTGCTGTTCCAGGTCCTTTGCAGTCTCTGACAGAATTCCAATGTCATCGGCGAGCCTCAAAGTTTTTATTTCTTCTCCATGGATTTTAATATCTAATCCGAATTTTTCTTTCGTTTCATTTACTGTTTGCTTCTGTGGATAGATAATTTATTGCAGTATAGTTTGGGGTAATCATACGCATTTTTGTTGACTGTGTGCGATTACCCCTCAGAACTGGCGACAAATCTTCATTATCTTCTTTACTCGATAAGTAATTGATTAAAGCATACTTTTTATTCTAGACGCTGCATAACTATGGAAGAACTACCAAAAAATGCAAGTGGGCACAAGAAACTTTAATAAATGCTTTACAAGTCATTAAAGGAGGGAGAAAAATTCGAGAAGATTCAAGGACGCTTGCAATACATGAGGCGACCCCCAGAACTGGGATAAAGACTGCCGTTTTCGGTTCTCCTAGATTGGTTAAAAGGGGAAGATTTGTATTTACTCAACAACTTGAATTGGCTAAACATACAGTAAAGTTAGCTAAATTATTCTATGGGATGTCCCCCCACAGAGCTGTGTAGATTGGCTTATGAGTTTGCTGAGGCTAATAATGTACTCCATCAACTTCATTAGTTGAAAAAAAATGGTCCTCTTTATTTAGAAAACGACATCCAGAAATCAAGGCAAAAACCAGAAGGGACTAATTTAATAGAATAATAGCTTTCAGCGAAAAAGATGTAAAAGTATACTTCTAAAGCCTGCAACAAATTATGGAATAATGTAACTTCTCATAAAACGGAATTTTCAGTGTTGTTGACAGGGGTATAACGACGGTATATAATCCTGGTAGAATGTTAGCCCCAACAGGAATCAAACAATTGGATGTAACAATATCACGGGAAAGGGGTGAAACCGTCACTATCATTTGTTTTTTCAGTGCTACAGGAATATATGTTCCTCTAATGTTTGCCTATTCCATCAAAGAATGTCCCTTTCTTTTAACTAGGGGTGGATCATTGGGAGCTATCAAATATTGTTCTAAAACGCCTGAACTTATGAACAACATCTTTTTGAATGGGTTCATCATTTTCCTAAACAAGTGAAACCTTCAAAAGGTGATTCATTTTGCTAATTCTTGGTAACCATATGAATCACATATCGCTTAACATTTATAACTACTGCTAAAATATGGGTACTGTATTAGTAACCATTCCGCCACATACATCCCATAAACTTCAAGCATTTGCTATACTGTGTGATTTATATATATGAAGAACTACATGGGCCGAGAGATCTCTGCATTCAGCCTGGCAGAGCTCTGTATCAAATGTTTTATGAAAGTGGCTACAACGGAATAGGCAATTTCGGGGTTCAGATCAACTGGTGTATGTCTTTTCAGTCCTGTCTAGTCTAAACAAATTCCACTAGTAGATGAGTCACCTGTTAAAGATGATACAGGGTTGCCCTCTTAACGAGAAAGTACAGAAAGAGGAAAGAGTCATGATAGGAAAGGAGAAACATGATCGTAATACAGAACACGATCGTAATAGAGAACATATTCCTGGTCCATCAAATAAAGATATTCACAACGTCCAGTTGTTTGGTTGTGAGTTTCAACGGCTTTCTTCTCAGTCTGCAATAAGGATGATGACACCCATTGACATGTTATGATTAATCTCACAACCAAACAACTGGACGACGCTACGCTGGCAGTATTGGAAATGTGATTAAATTTTGTCCTTACACCCACGAATGTTCCCAGTACCGAATTCATTTACGTGGTTGAACAAGCGATGTCCAGGTTTCTCGACGATCTAGCTGGTGAAATTAGGCAAAAGGTCTCGCATATGTTGCGTTGGGTGACACCCCCGCGAAGCAACATCTCGCTTGAAAGAGACGCGATCCGGCCCATCAGAGAAGATCAGGGTTCAGTAGCTATACCAGCGGACAAGGGCAATGTAATGGTTCTTCTTTCGTGAGACGATTATTTGGGTAAAATAGATCTTTTTACTGAAATGAATATTTCACTAGCAGCCTCGGCATACCGAAAACCCAAATGAAAGTGTAAAACGCAAGACACTTTCACTTTTGAAGAAGCGTTCATTATCTGACGATTTTCTTAACAACCATCGACCTGGTGCTGCAGTCCCGCGGAGATTATATGGTTTGGCTACGGTACACAAGCAAGGGATTCCTCTTCGGTTTATTGTTAGTAATTTGGGCGCTCCTACGAGTACTTAGAACCTGGCCAAGTATTTACTATCCACTCTCAGTCTCCATGACGGAAAATGCGAGCATCATATTTCCAATTCTCTGGTTTTAATTCAGCGTTTGAAGTCTTTGTGTCCCAATACCACGGACGTGTTCGTTAGTTTTGATGTTGTGTCTCTTTTTACCAGAGTTCCTCTTGAAGATTCTTTGCAGTTAATTGGTGAAAAATTGGACGAAGAAACAACTACGCTATATCGCTATGTGTTGACGTCGATGAAGTTTTTATTTAATGAGAAATACTTTTAACAAGCTGACGGTGTGGCTATGGGGAGTACATTATCCCCCGTAGTCCCCAATTTGTGTACGGAAGATTTTGAGGACACGGCACACTGAAGACGGCGTTCTTAAAACTAGCTTGTTTTAGGAGATACGTCGACGATACGTTGATGGTATGGTCACATGGGTGGGGGGTGGGGGGAAAGCTCTGGATCGTTTCCGAGATCATTTCAACTGTCTGCATCCTCAAAATTAAGTTCACGGTGGAAGCTGAGAACTATGGAAAACATCCTCTTGGTCTGCAGGAGGGATGATGGGACATTACGACGCACTGTTGATCGAACCCCACGCATACGGACCAATATGTTCATGCATCAAATTGTCTTCCATCGTACCAACGCAATGAGATCCTGGGTATATTGGTAAAAAGAGCTTATGCCATCTCAGATGCAGATAGTTTGACACAAGAACTGGATCACCTAAAAGCTGTGTTAAGCAGAATGGTTATACTGACAATCAGATCTATCTTGCTCTATAGTTTGGACCTACACTTGAACCAAAAGAAGATACAAGCAAATTGGTGGCGGTCCTACCTTTCGAGAGAAGCATATCTTCAATAATAGGAATAATTTTAAATAGATGCTATTAGAAGTGTATTCCGTTCGTCAGCTAAGACTAGAGCGCTATTGGGCTTAGTGAAAGATGACCTGGGTTCGAGCAAGCCCGGTGCCTGCAGAGTTCTAGGCTATTTAGGTAAAGCCTATATTGGATTCGTACAGTATAGGATCGATGCGTGGAACACCATCGCCACACGCGATTATTTCACTTAGAAAATCTGCGGTTGCGGAGCATTGTCGTAATGAAGGACATAAAATGTTGTACTATGAGACACGAGTGATTGCCCCTGCGTTGCTATTATAAAGAGAGATAAGGGGTATCCTTTAAGTAATAGTTGGAACCCTGTTTTGTTAGATATTAAAAAACAACGGTTTTTGTTTCGGTCATCAAAAAGTGCCAGTAGTGTTTGATATCGATATATCGCTTCAGCGAGTTTTCACCACCGGTGCGCTGTTAGGCTTTGCGCTAGAGGGCAATTTTTATGTTCGCGCACGCGCGGTGGACCAAAAGGTGCTGCATAAAGGTGCAGCCGCGGCGTGTTTGATTCCAGTTCCAGCGAGTTAGTTCGATGGTTTACTCACCCGAAGATGGCAGCCAGGTGGCCCGCTGAAATATTGTGTCTAGATGACGTTACGTTCCGTCCGGAGACCCGATATAAAAATCATCCCTCAGTTTCAAGTTACAAACAATTTTCGAATAAAATCTGAATTAAACGTTAGCAATTTCAATTTTGCTATATATACAGTTTATTTTTAAGTGACAGACAAGAGGATGACTATGCAAAGCAAAAATGTTCCGTAGATTATGCGGCCATTCATATAACCTCACTCTGTTTCTAGACGGTTCATCGTTTCCGGTTCTGCCTCATCACGTAATTTCGCAGCGTAGCACGCATATCTGATCATATTACAAAATATTGCTACAGACAATTATTGGCGTATGATTGATTAAATTTTTATGCAGTCTTCTCTTGAAACTATCTCTCTATTGTGCTCGATGATGTAACAGTAATTTCATAGTCACGTTATAAGGCTTTTCACCTACCTATAAAAATAAACGTCGCAGGGCTGCACCAACGGAGTACATTTTGAAGGAATTTATTTAATACGTTGGTAGACCCTCTCTAACTTGACAAATTTCGTTCGTTTGGCCTCCCCATGAATGGAGAAGCGAAATAAATTATTGTTCTCTCACATATTTGTGTGCACACCTATCAGCTACTTTTTGCACCCTCTGTCCAAATGAGCCAGTGGTCTCTCCTAAGCTTGGCTCTGAGCACTATACGACTTAACTTCTGAGGTCATCAGTCGCCTAGAACTTAGAACTAATTAAACCTAACTAACCTAAGGACATCACACACATCCATGCCCGAGGCAGGATTCGAACCTGCGACCGTAGCGGTGGCTCGGTTCCAGACTGTAGCGCCTAGAACCGCACGGCCACTCCGCCCAGCCTCTCGTAAGCAAACGAAGACCATTGGTAGTAACTTTCTAGATAAGGTGACCGAATACTGTGCGGTGTACGAATGTGTCACCTTGTGCATATTCTTTCTCTGCACATTAACCACCTATGTTCGCGTTCGGCGAGCATTCGGTCATGACGTGATTGATATTGGCACCCTACAACAACCATCCACAAACTAGCGTCGTATTGTCTACAAGAATAGTATCGCAGTGGATGTAAATGAATCAGGTACTTTTATATGTAATACCTGTTCGATCAGAGTTAATAGAAAAGTTTCTGTCGTGTTTTGGTAATTTCGGAAATTTGCTGCTGCATCAGGGACTTGCATCAGCGAAGCGCTTTCCCTCTGGGATACAAATCTGGTGAGTTTTCCCTGCAGAATCAGATGTCTTCGTTTGAGGAGACGACCCTTGAGTCAAAAGCTTGAAAATTTAAATCAGGAAATTAGCTAGTGCCAGCTTGAGCGCATTGCTGCAGGTTTCTCGTCACCTACGCATTACATTCTCGAGCTTCTATAAAATGATCATACGTCAACGAACCAATGGTTTTAAGTTGTTAACGCCTTGTTCCACATTGTTTTTTATGTTCTTCCCATCTTTTCAAACCTTTCACGCTTTTGGGGCGTGAAGCTTCCCTTCTTAGAAGAGTGGCCAAACTCCGTCCATGCTGCTCTTTCACTAGACTGACGACCCTAATCTAGTAATACTGCAGAGCGTAATCGCTGTCCATTTTCGACTGCTTCTCTTCAGCCTCGTAATCTTCGGATGTAGGATGAAGATGAAGCGACTTCTTCAGTTTCTTCAAAACATCGCCTCCATTGATGTCTTGGTGGCTAATCATTTTGCACCATGGGTACACGACTTGTTTCTCAAGGAGAGATCGTTTTGGAGAAGGAGCTGTTCACCGTACACAAGTGCCGTTACAGTCGTGCTTTTGGACCTTCACTGTAAAGCGATAATGTTTCACAATCACGTTCACGTTCTCTTGCTGTTGAAGTACCAGGCACATCAATACATTTACTCGTAAAAATCAGACATCTTGGAGCGTTGACGTGTAACTATCTCACGAGCTAACGCACGAATAAAGTATTGTTCGTGTTTGTAAACACTGTTCCTTTCTCCCTTCACCTGTCGAAAGTTGTTTGTTCACATGCAGCTGTTTCTGGTGTGTCAAAACCACCTGCAGATTTCACGGGAAAATGGGTGGATACGGCGAGTCGTACCGTACCTGTACCTATACCTGGGAAAAGGGCACATGGTGGGTTGAGGAATACGGTTACAACAGTAAACTACTTCCAAAATATTAGAAAAAAGTCCGAATTTTCAAAGTGTAGATTATGTTAACAATAAAGGATTTCTTAGACACTAATAATTTGCACTACCATAATAAACTTGTTATTAAAATTACGTGAGAACGAAAAAAGGTAGCGGGAGCAAAATTCGATCCAGAGTCCTCCCTCCTATGAAGCCAAGCGCTTACTCGGTCCCTGGCCGCTGTGGCCGAGCGGTTCTAGGCGCTTCAGTCCGGAACCGCGCTGCTGCTACGGTCACAGGTTCGAATCCTGCCTCGCGCATGGATGTGTGTGATGTCCTTAGATTAGTTAGGTTTAAGTAGTTCTAGGTCTAAGGGACTAATGACCTCAGATGTTACGTCCCATAGTACTCAGAGCCATTTGAGCTGACTCGGTCGGCTGTGGGCTCTGGCAGCGAGCGACCCCCCCACACACACACTCACACAGATATATGTTGTTGTTGTTGTGGTCTTCAGTCCTGAGACTGGTTTGATGCAGCTCTCCATGCTACTCTATCCTGTGCAAGCTTTTTCATCTCCCAGTACCTACTGCAACCTACATCCTTCTGAATCTGCTTAGTGTATTCATCTCTTGGTCTCCCTCTACGATTTTTACCCTCCACGCTGCCCTCCAATACTAAATTTGTGATCCCTTGATGCCTCAGAACATGTCCTACCAACCGATCCCTTCTTCTGGTCAAGTTGTGCCACAAACTTCTCTTCTCCCCAATCCTATTCAATACTTCCTCATTAGTTATGTGATCTACCCATCTAATCTTCAGCATTCTTCTGTAGCACCACATTTCGAAAGCTTCTATTCTCTTCTTGTCCAAACTATTCATCGTCCATGTTTCACTTCCATACATGGCTACACTCCATACGAATACTTTCAGAAATGACTTCCTGACACTTAAATCAATACTGGATGTTAACAAATTTCTCTTCTTCAGAAACGCTTTCCTTGCCATAGCCAGCCTACATTTTATATCCTCTCTACTTCGACCATCATCAGTTATTTTGCTCCCCAAATAGCAAAACTCCTTTACTACTTTAAGTGCCTCATTTCCTAATCTAATTTCCTCAGCATCACCCGACTTAATTAGACTACATTCCATTATCCTCGTTTTGCTTTTGTTGATGTTCATCTTATATCCTCCTTTCAAGACACTGTCCATTCCATTCAACTGCTCTTCCAAGTCCTTTGCTGTCTCTGACAGAATTACAATGTCATCGGCGAACCTCAAAGTTTTTATTTCTTCTCCATGAATTTTAATACCTACTCCTAATTTTTCTTTTGTTTCCTTTACTGCTTGCTCAATATACAGATTGAATAACATCGGGGAGAGGCTACAACCCTGTCTTACTCCCTTCCCAACCACTGCTTCCCTTTCATGTCCCTCGACTCTTATAACTGCCATCTGGTTTCTGTACAAATTGTAAATAGCCTTTCGCTCCCTGTATTTTACCCCTGCCACCTTTAGAATTTGAAAGAGAGTATTCCAGTCAACATTGTCAAAAGCTTTCTCTAAGTCTACAAATGCTAGAAACGTAGGTTTGCCTTTCCTTAATCTTTCTTCTAAGATAAGTCGTAAGGTCAGTATTGCCTCACGTGTTCCAGTGTTTCTACGGAATCCAAACTGATCTTCCCCGAGGTTGGCTTCTACTAGTTTTTCCATTCGTCTGTAAAGAATTCGTGTTAGTATTTTGCAGCTGTGACTTATTAAGCTGATAGTTCGGTAATTTTCACATCTGTCAACACCTGCTTTCTTTGGGATTGGAATTATTATATTCTTCTTGAAGTCTGAGGGTATTTCGCCTGTTTCATACATCTTGCTCACCAGATGGTAGAGTTTTGTCAGGACTGGCTCTCCCACGGCCGTCAGTAGTTCCAATGGAATATTGTCTACTCCGGGGGCCTTGTTTCGACTCAGGTCTTTCAGTGCTCTGTCAAACTCTTCACGCAGTATCATACCTCCCATTTCATCTTCATCTACATCCTCTTCCATTTCCATAATATTGTCCTCAAGTACATCGCCCTTGTATAGACCCTCTATATACTCCTTCCACCTTTCTGCTTTCCCTTCTTTGCTTAGAACTGGGTTTCCATCTGAGCTCTTGATATTCATACAAGTCGTTCTCTTATCTCCAAAGGTCTCTTTAATTTTCCTGTAGGCGGTATCTATCTTACCCCTAGTGAGATAGGCCTCTACATCCTTACATTTGTCCTCTAGCCATCCCTGCTTAGCCATTTTGCACTTCCTGTCGATCTCATTTTTGAGACGTTTGTATTCCTTTTTGCCTGTTTCACTTACTGCATTTTTATATTTTCTCCTTTCATCAATTAAATTCAGTATTTCTTCTGTTACCTACTTGATCCTCTGCTGCCTTCACTACTTCATCCCTCAAAGCTACCCATTCTTCTTCTACTGTATTTATTTCCCCCATTCCTGTCAATTGCTCCCTTATGCTCTCCCTGAATCTCTGTACAACCTCTGGTTCTTTTAGTTTATCCAGGTCCCATCTCCTTAAATTCCCACCTTTTTGCAGTTTCTTCAGTTTTAATTTACAGGTCATAACCAATAGATTGTGGTCAGAGTCCACATCTGCCCCTGGAAATGTCTTACAATTTAAAACCTGGTTCCTAAATCTCTGTCTTACCATTATATAATCTATCTGATACCTTTTAGTATATATATATATATATATATATATATATATATATATATATATATATATATATATATATATATATATAAAAGTTTTAAACTCGATTTTCTGAAAATGGTTGAGAGTTGCATCTTTCTCTTTATGTAAGTGATTTGTACACCCTGTCAATATGAATCAAATCGGTGATTGCAAGTGCATCCAAGAAAAACAAATTGTGCCTAAGCGTCCACTCACAAATAATATTTTGAAAAATTACAAAATCATTTACACTCGTAAATTTTTATGAAACACCTTTGTGTTCTGGCTGTCGCTACAGCGTCACAAGGCTTGCAGTCTGTCTTTCTTCATCATTCTGCCGTTGTTTTTGGCACCGTAAGCCTTGTTACGTTTCTTCTTCCGTGACACACGTGTGATGTTTTTTAACACTTATGAATCTTCTGTCTTGTTCTTCTTTCACCTCTCATACTTGATTCCTCCTTCTTTCATTACTGCGCGTTTCCTCTGTTTACTTTCTTTCACTCCTACTTTGGTACGTTTGCTAGCACTCAATTCGTTTTTTCTACCGAGCAGTCGTCTTCTGTTCGTTTCGTTGATGTTTTCCTCATGTGTGCAACCGGTAGGCCAGCTTTCTTTGATATTCGTACAAAAAAGCTACATGATCGATTGCTCCTTACGGATCAAATTTCCCAGTTTCGCATCATTGATACGAAAACCAGTTACAGCAATTTCACTGTATTCACTGCTGGAAACTGTCTCTAACTAATTTTCAATTTATTCGAGTTCGTCCCCTTCGATTTTGCTATAGTTTTTTTTTTCGATTTCTTCCCTCGCTGATTCCACATGGCTAAAACTGTCTCGTACTATGTACTGCTTCTACCTCGCTCATTTCTTTCGTACAGCCTTCCTGATCTAAAACTGTCTTCACTAACACTTCTTCACCCGTATCCGCAGCTGTTTCAGGTTTGTCTTGCTTTTGCAAAAAAAAAAAAAAAAAAAAAATGGTTCAAATGGCTCTGAGCACTTTGGGACTTAACATCTATGGTCATCAGTCCCCTAGAACTTAGAACTACTTAAACCTAACTAACCCAAGGACAGCACACAACACCCAGTCATCACGAGGCAGAGAAAATCCCTGACCCCGCCGGGAATCGAACCCGGGAACCCGGGCATGGGAAGCGAGAACGCTACCGCACGACCACGAGCTGCGGACTTCGCTTTTGCAGCTTTGCGTCCAATTGAGAAGTTCCCACATCATTGCCAGTTTCTAAAGCCTCGTATTTGGCTATACCTTCTTCTAATTTGTGTAATAGTTGTCCAAATATTTTTTTCAAGTTCTTCCCACAGTTGTGCCTCTTTCCCCTTACTTCTTTTTATCCGCTGTGCCTATTTTTTGTCTCGTTCGTTTTTTCCGTTTCTCCATCAATGCCTCTAGCATCTTTAATTTCTCCGATTCACCAACAACAGTTTCCATCTTTTGTTGCTCTTCACGTGGACCAACGAGTTCCACTGCACTTAACATTATCTCCAGTTTCAGTCATGACGAGTAATTTCAGTAGTCTAGTTTTAACAGCTTGAGTAAGCAAGCAAAGTACAGTTCTAACTTAGTTCACTCTATATCGTAACCCACTATTCCACTCTCCAAAAATAAGACTATTTCAGTGAAATATGCTTCTGAAGCATTGCTTGACATCAGTCTATTCCTATTATGTCAAATTATTTGTTTTATTATTTTTCTCTCATTTTTAATTTAATAATTTCTTCAGTTGTTTGGGTTCTTGTAAACTTAATTCTTGCTGTTTTGAAACACTTGTTGATGCATCCTCTCCAATGTTGAAGGTTGCTACCTGGCGTTCTTGTAGTTCCGTCGTTACAATTTTGTGAATACATTCTATTTATTCAATTCAGCGTTCGGAAACTCCACTCCATCCAAGACGCGTGGTCCGTTAAGCTGCCCCTCTGCTAGACAATTGCCCCCTCCCCCCCCTCACCCCGTATTGTCGGCACGTGTCGCCAATTCTTTCACATCACTTCTGTAATTCTGATATCGATGTCTCACTTTATTCCCCTGCGCATACTTCTTTATCGCAGATTTTCCGGTCGCTTGTCGCTGCAGGTAAGATATCGATGTGGGGGAAGCAAACACCGAACATTTAAATACAGTGTCACTCAATATGTTGACTATTTATATTAATAACTCCTCAAATACCCAGTTAAACCAGAAAATATTAATTTTATTACGTAGAAATTATTCTTCAGTATACAAATAAACACAAACATATACTATTGCCTCTTAATTGCACTGAGTCTATTTTCATAATCTTCTAACAATAACATAATTCATTAGACACTCTAGCTTCGACATCAGTCGCACTCTATACTCTCAACATAAAGTTTGTTATAGACACTGATGCTTTCTAAGCTTTCTCATTATCTGTTCAATACTCTAATTTATTTGGGCTCTGAGCCTACATTGATCATTTCTATAACTGTCTCGATTCAGTTACAAGCAGCCTCAACAACCATTTGGCAACTAGCTGCCACTCGATTACTCACCGAAGAACACAGTAAGGCAGAGATACACTACACGAACATCAAAGTAAGGCAGCCATATGTACTTTTACACTCTTGTTCTGCGCACGTTTAGGTTTCTCAAGTATATCACAATGCAAGGGAGTGGTACAACGATGGAACGATTTCCTTTGTGATTTGTCTTTTGTCCTTGTGAAGAGCTACAGAATACTGCCGCAGTGATTATATATAAATTTGTATTCCTGTGCAATGAATTAATTAAAAGATTTCATATTCATAAAGTGCCAAACAGAAGTGCAGCACTTAATGAGAAGTAGGAACAGAGGTTTTAGTACTACTCTCTCTCCCTCTCTCTCTTTCTATAATCCCTTTTGTACATGTTGTTCTAAGAGCCCACTATATCCTTTAAGAGAGGCCTGTAGAGTGTAGCAACTAAATCATTATCAGTAACGACTCATGCAAAGAAATATATCATTTCTTTGCTGTAGGAACAAACATTTAAATCATTTGATGCTAACGGAATTAGATTAGGAAACGAGACACTTAAAGTAGTAGACGAGTTTTGCTATTTGGGCAGCCAACGGATGACGGGCGAAGTAGAGAGGATATAAAATATAGACTGGCAATGGAAAGAAAATCATTCCTGAAGAAAAGAAATTTGTTAACATCGAAGATAAATTTATGTGGTGAGACATCTTTTCTGGAGGTAATTGTTTGGAATGTAGCCACCCATGGAAGTGAAACATGGACGATAAAAATTTTAGACCAAAAGAAAGTAGAAGCTTTCATACTGTTGTGCTACAGAAAAATGTTGAAGATTAGATGGGTCGATAACGTAACTAATTAGGAGATACTGAATAGAACTGGGGAGACAAGAAATTTGTGGCACAATTGAACAAAAGAAGAGATTGGCTGACAGGACATGTTCTGAGACATAAAGCGAGTAAAAATCGTAGAGGGAGATCAAGAGATGAATACAGTAAGCATATACAGAAGGATGTAGGTTGCAGTACGTTCTGGGAGATGAAGAGAATCTCGTAGAATTGAGTAGGATGGAGAGCTGCATCACATCTGTCTTCAGACTGAATACCACAACAACAAGAACACTAACAAACATGTAAAATAATCTATCCTACTCTTCCTTTTCTGCTGGGCGCAAGAGTCCTAACTGCAATATGTATCACAAAGCCATATGTACCTTTCACCTGTGAGTAATTGACAGCTTCTTCATTATATGAGTATTTTAAAGATGTCTACATCTACATCGATAATCCGCAAGCCACTGTACAGTGCTTGGCAGAGGATGCTCTGTACTACCACTAGTCATTTCGTTTCATGATCCACTCCCATACAGAGCGAGGTAAAAACGACTGTCTGTATGCCTCCGTATAAGCCCTGCTTTCTCATATCTTATCTTCGCGGCCCATAGGCGCAAATATTGGCGGCAGTGGAATCGTTCGGCAGTCAGCTTCAAAAATGACGGTTCTCTAAATTTTCTTATTAATGTTCCTCGAAAAGAACGTCACTTTCCTCCACGGATCCACATTCGAGTTCCCGAAGCGTCGCCGTAACACTTACGTTTTGTTCGATCCTATCTGTAACAAATCTAGCACCCCATCTCTCAACTGTTTCGATGTCTCCTTTTATCCTACCTGGCATGGATCCTAAAGACTCGTGCAGTTATCAACAATACATCGCACCAGCGCCCTATATGCCGTCGCCTTTACAAATGAACCACATTTTCCTAAAATTCTCCCAATAAACCGAAGTCAACCATTCGCCTTCCCTACCACAGTCCTCACACGCTCGTTCCATTTCATTTCGTTTTGCAACGTTAAGCCCGGATATTTAAACAACGTGACTGTGGCAAGCAGAACACTACTAAAGCTATATTCATACATCACGGGTTTGTTTTCCTACTAATCCGTAGTGTTTTCTTTCATGAAAACAAATGATAAAATTTTAGTCAATGCAGAGTGTTACAATAAGGTACGGCCAAACTTTCAGGAAACATTCCTCACACACAAATAAAGAAAAGATGTTATGTGGACATGTGTCCGGAAACGCTTAATTTCCATGTTAGAGCTCATTTTAGTTTCGTCATGATGTACCGTACTTCCTCGATTCACCGCCATGATTTCATACGGGATACTCTACCTGTGCTGCTAGAACATGTGCCTTTACAAGTACGACACATGGTTCATGCACGATGGAGCTCCTGCACATTTCAGTCGAAGTGTTCGTACGCTTCTCAACAACAGATTCGGTAACCGACGGATTGGTAGAGGCGCACCAATTCCATGGCCTCCACGCTCTCCTGACCTCAACCCTCTTGACTTTCATTTATGGGGGCATTTGAAAGCTCTTGTCTACGCAACTCCAACGAAATGTAGAGACTCTTCGTGCTCGTATTGTGAACGGCTGTGATACAACACGCCATTCTCCAGGGCTGCATCAGCGCATCAGGGATTCCATGCGACGGAGGGTGGATGCATGTATCCTCGCTAACGGAGGACAATTTGAACATTTCCTGTAACAAAGTGTTTGAAGTCACGCTGGTACGTTCTGTTGCTGTGTGTTTCCATTCCATGATTAATGTGATTTGAAGAGAAGTAATAAAATGAGCTCTAACATGGAAAGTAAGCATTTCCGGACACATGTCCACATAACATATTTTCTTTCTTTGTGTGTGAGGAATGTTTCATGAAAGTTTGGTGGTACCTTTTGTAACACCGTATATATATATATATATATATATATATATATATATATATTTTCAGGGTGGTCCACGGATCGTGACGGGGCCAAATATCTTACGAAATAAGCGTCAAACAAAAAAAGTACAAGGAACGAAACTTGTCTAGCTTGAAGGGGGAAACCAAACGGCGCTATGGTTGGCCCGCTAGATGGCCCTGCTATAGGTCAAACGGATATCAACTGGATTTTTTAAAATAGGAACCCCCATTTTTTATTACTTATTCGTGTAGTACCTAAAGAAATATGGATGTTTTAGTTGGACTACTTTTTTCGTTTTGCGATAGGTGGCGCTGTAATCGTCACAAACATATGGCTCACAATTTTAGACGCACCGTTGGTAACGGTTAGGTAACTTAAACTAAAATACAGAACGTAGGTACGTTTGAACATTTTATTTCGGTTGTTCGAATGTGATTCGTGTACCTTTGTGAACTTGTCATTTCTGAGAACGCATGCTGTTACAGCGTGATTACCTGTAAATACCACATTAATGCAATAAATGCTCAAAATGATGTCCGTCAACCTCAATGCTTTTGGCAATACGTGTAACTACATTCCTCTCAGCAGCGAGTAATGTTCACACACCCATTGACAATGCACTGACGCATGTTGTCAGGCGTTGTCGGTGGATCACGATAGCAAATATCCTTCAACTTTCTCCGCAGAAAGAAATCCGGGGACGTCAGATCCGGTGGACGTGCGGGCCATGGTATGGTGCTTCGACGACCAGTCCACCTGTCATGAAAAATGCTATTCAATACCGCTTCAACCGCACGCGAGCTATGTGCCGGACATCCATCATGTTGGAAGTACATCGCCATTCTGTCATGCAGTGAAACATCTCGTAGTAACATCGGTAGAACATTACGTAGGAAATCAACATACATTGCACTATTTGGATTGCCATCGATAAAATGGGGGCCAATTATCCTTCCTCGCATAATGCCGCACCATACATTATCCCGCCAAGGTCGCTGATGTTCCACTTGTCGCAGCCATTGTGGATTTTCCGTTGTCCAGCAGTGCACATTATCCCTCTTTACGTTACCGCTGTTGGTGAATGACGCTTCGTCGATAAATAGAATGCGTGCAAAAAATCTGTCATCGTCCCGTAATTTCTCTTGTGCCCAGTGGCAGAACTGTACACGACGTTCAAAGTCGTCGCCATGCAATTCCTGGTGCAGAGAAATATGGTACGGATGCAATCGATGTTGCTGTAGCATTCTCAACACCGAAGTTTTTGTGATTACTGATTCTCCCGCAATTTGTCAGCTACTGATGTGCGGATTAGCCGCGACAGCAGCTAAAACACCTACTTGGGCATCATCATTTGTTGCAGGTCGTGGTTGACGTTTCACATGTAGCTGAATACTTCCTGTTTCCTTAAATAACGTAACTATCTGACGAACGGTCCGGTCATTTGGAAGATGTCGTCCAGGATACCGAGCAGCATACATAGCGCACGCCCGTTGGGCTTTTTGATCACAATAGCCATACGTCAACACGATCCTTGATCTCTTCCGCAATTGGTAAATGGTCCATTTTAACACGGGTAATGTATCACGAAGCAAATACCGTCCGCACTGGCGGAATGTTACGTGATACCACGTACTTATACGTTTGTGACAATTACAGCGCCATCTATCACCAAGCGAAAAAAATGGTCCAACTAAAACATGCGTGTTTCTTTACGTACTACACGAATATGTAATAAAAAATGGGGGTCCCTATTAAAAAATAAAAAACGCAGTTGATATCCGTTTGACCTATGGCAGCGCCATCTAGCGGGCCAGCCACAGCGCCATCTGGTTTCCCCCTTCAAGCTAGACGAGTTTCGTTTTTTTGTAGTTTTTTTCGTATGATGCTTATTTCGTGAGATATTTGGCTCGGTCACTATCAACGGACTACCCTGTATATATGTATATACGTCTCTTCTAAGATTCGACAGGCGCATTTTCTCTGATGTTCCAGCAGAAATTAACAATTTCGTTTTTAAATTGTGTAGCCGGAGTAACTGAGTCCAGACAAATAGTGCTCATCGCATCTTTCAGGCAACAGTAAGTGGCGACAGAAAGCATTGGTTTGTTTCCTTCTGCAAACAAAATGATTTATGAAGAGGGATTTTACGTGCCCATTTGATAGAGCGGTCCCAGGTAAGTCTAGTGTGCTATTTTTTCATCGATACATATTAAGAGAAACATTAAAGTACTAAGAATACCCAGTACTCCAGCAACGATAGCACGGCACTGGCCCACCCTGACTGCTGCCACCAAGCCCGCAGAGCTACTGAGTCGCTGCTCGATTCCTGTTTATTCTTCGTGGTTTACTGTTCCTCGTATATCGATAAAACGAATATTGCGCTATCCTAAGTTTGAAGTGTCCTATCGAATGGACGCGTAAAATTTCAATTAAAAAATAATTTTGTTCGCAACAGGAAACAAATCGACGCTTTATATTGACACTGGGCGTCACATGAAATATCTGACGCGCAGTAATTGTCTATGTTGACATCAGCAAAAAAATTGCAAATATCTACCAAAACGCCAGAGAAAATGTGCCTGACAACTCTTAGGAGAGACGCCCGTCGTATATCTGAGGTCCAATTGCGCCTCACCAGAGAAGGAGACGTTCTGACCAGAGGAGTGGCAGAGGTACAAAAGGAAGGAGGCACACACACACACGCAGCAACTGTTAACTACTGATTCAGTCAGGTTGCAGTGTCAACAGACAGTGGTCTCAGCGCGTTAGTTGACTAGCTTTGAATAATGAGTTGCCTGAGACCTTAGTACCTTGTCATCGTCTCTGTGTGTGGTCAGTACACAACACGTCTTCTACCTGATGAATGCTGATCTACATACACATATTTCATACAGCGTCTTCCATTAATGTATTATATATTCACATCACTTTTGATATTAAGTTTGCAGTTTGTAAAAGGAATGATAATTTGTGAAATACGATTAATTCTTTACAGTTTATTGAACTCATAAACTGAGACACTACGTAGACCAGGACCAGACTAGGCATAATGGTATGGAGCCATGAACCTATAAATTGTTTTTGATGAGAAAGAAGAATAATGTTTTCTGCAAAGCTTAGTCTACAAGCTCATCTTTTGTTCTCCCTCTCTTTGAGTCACTTTTCATTAGTTTCCTTTTTTCTTTATGATGCTGTTTATGTATGCTTTTATGGAGCACACTGTTATGCCAAGTATTAATGTTTGGCCAGAAGAGCCTGCATAAATTGAAATGTTAAATCTTGTAAGATAAATACACCTCCTATAAAAAATTTGTAGCTGGGTATAGTTTGATGTAATATAGAGAAATGCAAAGAGTAAGTGTGTCGCATCACTACCTTACATTTCTAAGTATGGTTCACTATTTTTGCTTGATTCATGGATCTAAGTTTGTATGAAGTGAGTGTTATTTAGGCCTATTAAACATACCGTCTGAGAAAGGGTTTGCTAAATGAGCTGCACAAATGCAGTGGTAAATCCAGTAACATGTTTCATTCTGCTTACTAATTTATTAAATGATTATTCTGTATTCCTTCGAACTGTAGTACCTCTACGCAATAAACTGAAGGTCTTCTTTCATCATGAATACCAAGGTGAGATGTTAAAATAATTCTGTAATTGTAGGTGGTAAGATTTTGTTACATGCAGATAACATTCACTTTCAATGACTGGAAAGATGAATGTCATGTGTGCATTGACTTTCTAATTTTGAATGTGTGAGATACAGATTTTATTGTTTTAAAGAATACCACCTACCATCACGGATTGCACTCATGTGATCTCCTTGATTCACCCATCCATGAGTAACAAATTTTGTTTGCTTCGAGGCAACGAAGTTTCCAACATAAGAACCACCGGCTGTCAAAATTTGAGGACTGCTTGGATTTGCTCTGTTGACAAACAGAAGTCAATGTTGACATTATACCTCTGCCTGATCAATTAAAGCATTGTATTGAGTTATCTGAAATTATAATTTGAGACCTCATCATGATTTTCGTGGAAATGTTCGCCTTGAATAGGTAATCTTATTAGTCAGTTGTTATTATTGTAAAATGTTTGAAAATTGTCTTAGTGTGATATCATATAGCATAGATAATGTTCGCGCACACTAGAAATACATGCATATGAATTGTAGATAGTTACTAATTCATGACAATTGATTTTTCGAACAATTCTTACGAACGTGCCAATATCGCTATTTCTCCCAAGAAAGGCTCAAAGATTATGGAGTTTTATGATGCTTAATGGGACAACAAAATCGACAGTCGCTGCAGGTTAGATACCATTAATGGTACACATAACACTGCTTCTGTTGGTTTCTTCCCTCTCCCGTCCATCTGTCGATGTTTTTACAGAGTCTGGCATAAAGTTACCACCCAACATTAAGGACACATATCTCACACACAGAAAAGGAGAAAGTTTTGACATACACCTGAAAAACTGTTTCTCAGTGTTAGAACTGATTTTCTAAAACACTTCATAGTAAAATCACCGTGGGATACACACAGAATCAGAATGCACCAGTATAATGCGTTAAACATCTCTGAGTTTAACTTGTGCTTAGAAAAATAACGTATTTAATAGTATTCTGTGCAAAAAGTGCAGCAACATAATTTTATAAGGCTTTTGCGTGTGTAGTGAACGTGAAATAAAGGTAAAAACTATGAATCCTGTAACCACAAGGTCGACACCATGCCAGTTACATGTGCATCAACAGACACAGTAACTGCGAATGTGCAACGACTCAAGTATTAACTGTAACCCATGGTGTTAATTTTGATAGTGAATTAAAGAGAAAAGGATACATTGTAAACACTCTTCGCAATAAAAGAAATCTGAATTGTTAGGGAAAATATCTTCAGAAAAATATATCACTGAGCTTAAGAGAAATACTAAGAAAAAAGGGAAACATTCGAAATTTGCTTACTATCTTGAATCCAACAGCATACAAAAATCTGACAAACAACGTGCAAAAACAAACGGGTAAGGTGAAAGTTAAATGACTACAAAAATAAATGAAGTGACAATGACTAAGAGCTTGTCTATTACAAATACGTTTGCTAAAATTGAGCTGGTTGGAAATGGAAATACAAGAAAAACGATGTACTTATTTTAGCAGACACCCAGTGAAGACGATATGGATCACTTCTACAGTAGAAGTGAGACTTATTATCTAGTGGAGACGACCAGCAAACCAGGAGCAATTTCGAAGGTAATCATAAAAAACGTGCTAAGCCTCACAAAAGCTTTCACAACAGACGATGCATTAGTGGTACTAGGAGATAAAAGTGAGACTAAAAGTCCCATTCAAGTGGTTAAAGAACATGTGAACTTCACAAAATGAATATAATAACATATCACATTCCAAAATTATTTGGTGTACAACATCTAAATTCTTGCTGTTAATTTTGAAACTGAAAGAGTAAATCGAAACAAATTTACCTTGCAGTTATTCCTCTTAAGCAGAGTAAAAGACAGTCTTTTCTCTTAAGCAAGAGCAAAGTAAAAACCCCAAGTAGTAATTTTAAGCCTCAGAAAACTTCTGAAAGTGATTTAAGAAGGAGAAAAGCATGAGGCATAAGGAAGAAATGACTAAAATAGTACAAACTACAACTGACCTGTGGATTTTAAAGAAAAAGGCGGAAGACTTCGGGAAGAAAATAATCAAACCAGTGCAAACAACAATTGGGCTGTGGTGTAGGGTAACAGAATATGGTTCAGGGCAACAGAAAAGGAGAAAGAAGGTGTCTTAGGAATTAACAATTATTTGGACCAAACAAACTACACAAAAGAAACAAGATATCAAGATGTCAATCACTGCAACCGTGAACCTATTCCATTTGTCAAAAATCTTGTCCAAATGACTGCAGAATCTTAAGCTGTTGCAAGACCTGTAATCTGAATAGGAACAACCACCCAAGCATCAGCACTAACCAGTCTGACCAGAATAAATTTCAACAGTATCTGCAACGACCTCACCAGTATCATCATCAGCCTCAGCAACAGGAGTTGCAACCACTTCAGTATCAGAAGCAACCTCCCCAGCAGCTGAAGAACGTTCACGACGCCCGCTTAGAAGGAAAATGAGGCGCCCAAGTCGTCTGCAATATGTTTTATCGTCAAGAGCAGCAGCTACAACAGAAGTAGAAGGAACATTAAGGAATATGTAACCTGCACAATCTGAAGACCAAAAAGTGTCAAATGAGTAGTATTTATATTGAAGATAACTGGTACCCCACAGTCTGTAATGAAGATGTTTCACCAAAACGTTCAGTCCTATACAACAAAGTAAAAAATTTAAATACACTAATAATGCATGAACTAGAGGATATTTCTGTCTCGGAACACTCTTGGAATCTAGTTGACTACTATTGTAGATCTATTGGTCACTACGTGGGAATAGCCTCATTCTCCAACAATGACATAAAAGTTACTGATGGAGCTAATATTACCCAACAAAGTTGAGAAAAGACTTCGAGATAGAAGCGATAAAAGTTCTAAAAATAAATTTGATAATAATCACAATGTACTGCTCCCTATTAGAAAACGCTGAGGTATTTCTAGAAAAAATGAAATGGTTCCTAAATAAAGTAAATGTAACAACATGTTGTAATTTGTGGTGATTTTAAAGTGGATGTTCTCAGTAACTGTAAACAGAGAGATTCTCTAGACAACCTCATGAAATCACATAATCTTACTGTCACAGTCAACCTTGCAGTGGGAAAAATACCAACCAGTCAAACAGCCTTGGATCAAATCCTGATTGATGAAGACAAATTTAAGTGGTCTGTAAAAGTATTCAATACAGGATTCGGTGACCAAACAGCTTTGATAATAACCATCACTATTGAAGGAGGACAGGCAATAACAACACATGTAAGGTTTAACATAGGATCTTTCCTCAGGAGCGCATAAACCTCTTTAATTCATTACTGCACAACTAGGTTTGCTGTCTATGAAATGCAAGGCCTGGAATCTAAATTCAACAGATTTCTTTAAAAACTAATACAGCATTTTGCCACAGCCTCCCCTCTAAAAATGGTAAATATCAAAAATAATGCTAGAGGTAATGGCTGGATTACTAAAGGAATTAGAACTTCTTTCCAGAAAAAAAGAGAACTACACCATATCTGCAAGGAAAATAATGTCACCGCAGACATGCACACTCATTACAAAACACACAAAAATTTTAAAAAATGTCGTAAAACAAGATCAACAGGGTTGGATTACCAATGTTTGTGGATCATGTAAGCTGGGAGGGAAACAGTTAAGGATGTTATAGGTCTAAAAATAACACATTAAGCAGGAGTTAATGGTATACCCACCAGAATCTTACAGCTCTCCCTCCAAAGTCTAACAGATCCCTTCATTCACGTAAGCAACTGCTCATTAGAGACAGGCTCTTTACAGATTAGCTAAAACCATCCAAAGATAAAGTGATAAACTATCGCCCCAGTACAATAAAATCCTGTTTTTCAAAAGGATTGTAACATAATGTGCAGTAACTTAATAAGGTTTATAAACAAAAATGAAGTATTAACCAATTCTCAATATGTTTTCCAAAGCAGGAACTCAGCTGAATTGATAGTTTATGAATGCACAGTCACTGTTTTAAATGCCATTGTTGAAAAACATCAAACAGCAGGTATATTTTTAGTTCCAACTAAAGCTTTAGACATGGTAAACCACAGAGGCTTCTACACATGGTTGAATACTGTGGCATTTGGGGATTGTGAAATGAATGAATTCGTTCTTTTCTTAGCGCCTACAATCAAAAAATAGGCATCAGACACACATGTAAAAATGCAAAAATAGTCACAGAATACCTGTCAGAAGAATGCAAATGACCTAAGGAGTACATCAAGGGTCAGTAATGGGACCTCTTCTTCTCCTGATTATATCAATGAACCAGATGTGCATGTTTATTCAACAACATTATTCTCTTTGCTGAGGACACAGTAATATCAAAAGCAGCAAAGACTGAAGATTCAACAAGAAGTAAACATTGAAAATCAACTAAGTAAATGGTAAAAAATAATTAGCATATAATAATCAGCAGCAAAACTGTAACATTAAATTTCCATAAATGCCGAGACAAAATCTTGCATTATCCAGGTATAACCAACAATCCATTGTGAAATGGGGCATATATATTCAGCCCACTAATGCCAAGCTGCATTCAGGCTTTTATTTTTAAGGGCTCTAAGAGGATGCACAAATGTGCAGGCACTAATGTGTGGTTACTATACATATTTTAAAGCACATTTAAAATGTGGATTCACAAAAAAAATGGCTCTGAGCACTATGGGACTCAACTGCTGAGGTCATTAGTCCCCTAGAACTTAGAACTAGTTAAACCTAACTAACCTAAGGACAGCACAAACATCCATGCCCGAGGCAGGATTCGAACCTGCGACCGTAGCGGTCTTGCGGTTCCAGACTGCAGCGCCTTTAACCGCACGGCCACTTCAGCCGGCTGTGGATTCACATTCTGGATAAATACCCCAGTAGCTCCAGGGACATTCAGAATCCAAATAAGAGCCAGTATGATTATTACAGCGAGCAGTGTTAGACAGTCACATAAACTAATATTTAAAACACAGGTTAAGGTATACTTTAAAAAATGTAATTGGAAATAATAATACTATTAGAAAAATGTCACTAACACAATCACAGCATTAAATTAAAAAGTACAAGCTTGTGTCAGAAGGCAACATACTAAATGGGAATAAAACTATTTAATAAGTTACCAAATGATGTAAAATGTATACTAAATATCAAAGCTTTTGAAAGATGTGTTAGATAATGTCTACTGTATGACTGCTTCTGTTCAATACATGAGTACTTGAACTATAATAAATGTATAAATCCATAAGTTTCGTACTTTGTAAGAAATATAGGTACATATAATCTTGATAATTGTTGTTTGTAATGACTGGGGTTAAGTCTAGTGTCATATCGTACATTGTATTATATATGATCAAAAGACTAAATAAATAAACCCATTCTTACTGTATATGGTCAAGGTGACCTTTCTCCATACTAGTCTCCTGGGTAGTTTGAAGAGGGCCATCCTGACTTCTATCCTGTGCCAGCCTCTTTGTCTCAAAGCAGCACTTAACCCATTGTCTTCAAGTATTTGTTGGATATATTCCAATCCCTGTCTTTCCTACAATTTTTGCCTTCTGTGGCTCTCTCTAGTAGACTGAAAGTTGTCCTCTAACGTCGTAACCACATGTACCACCATCCTGTCCCTTATGGTAACCGTTGTTCTCCACATATCTCTTTCCTTACCGATTCTGCAAAGAACATTCTCATTCCTCATCAGTTCACTTCACTTCCAGAATTTCAACTAAAACGTTTCGAATCACTTCTTTTCCGGATTTCCCACAGTCCATGACTTACTTCCATACAATGCTCTGCTACAGAAGTATATTAACAGAATTTTCTTCCTCGAATTCAGACCTATGTTTGAGATAAGCAACCTTATTTTAGTGAGCAATGCCTTCTTTGATTGCATAGTCTGCTTCTTTTATAATACATGCTACATCTGTCCTGCATTATTTTGATTCCAAGGCAGTAGAATACTCTCATTTTGTCTACTGTTTGATCCTCTATCTTGATGATAATTTCATCATTAATCTCATTTATGATATTCTTCATGAGTGGAGAGTGTTGCGTCTAAGGGATAGTGTACCCAGGAACATATGATGTTTTTTGGTCGCAATTCAGTCTAGTGATTGGTTTTAGAATCACATGAAGCACTGCACACTCGCTTTGCGTAGTCCATAATATCCCTGCAAGTGGCATGCTTCACAAACTATTTCACGTCATATAGGATTGCAGAAATTCTACGTCTTTGTTGCAGCGCCAAAATAAATAATCAAAGGGAACTATATCTGACGACCATACTGGGTAAGTCACTGACCGCCCTACTCTCTAACAGTCCATTGATAGGGAAATATCTGATTTAAGATACCAAGGTAAAACACTATCCCCTACCACTGCCTTCTTTTAATTTACTCTCAGTAAATGTTATGTGCTCATTAGACTGTCCATTCCACTCAACTGGTCCTGTAACTCTTCTGAATTTTCACCGAGGATAACAATACTGTTTGACATGGATACCCTCTTGCACAATGCCGGGGTCATCTGCTGTTGTTCCCGACTGTGATCGATCACCACCTCCCATTCGGGCAGCAGTGCCTATTGTTGGGAACGCTCCCCATGTACCTGAAATATTGCTGTGAGCATTACCAAACTCCTGGGCTCCACTCGTCACACTTCGTCTTCTTTTCAGTTTCTCGAAGATTCTTCCCCATACAATTTGTATAATACCTGTTCCTTTCTATGGCTTACGCCTGCTCTGTGATAATTTCAAATATCGTACATTATTGTCGAAAGATTGTTATAAGTCGACAAACGTCATGTACGATTCTGGATTTTTTTTCTTCGTCAGAATTAAACCTCTGGCTTCTTTACCTCTCCTAAAGCCAAACTGTTCCTAATATAACATACCCATTATTTTCTTTTCCATTCTTCTCGAAATGTTGGATATTTGAGTCGTTTAACTTTTTATGTGTTTAAAATTATGAACTAAATGAAGGTAAAGTGAAAATAGTTTGAGAATGAAGAAAGCAGTATGTGTGAAATTGCAAGGTTAAGGTTTAAACTGATGTCACGGGTCCTATGTGTCAACGCAACCAGGAATAGTTACATGGGCACTGGAGCAAACGGGAGATATGGTGAGGATGGGTGAAGGTTCAAATGGTTCAAATGGCTCTAAGCACTATGGGACTCAACATCTGAGGTCATCAGTCCCCTAGAACTTAGAACTACTTATACCTAACTAACCTATGGACATCACACACATCCGTGCCCGAGGCAGGATTCGAACTTGCGACCGTAGCAGCAGCGCGTTTCCGGACTGAAGCGCCTAGAACCGCTCGGCCACAGCGGCCGGCAGGTAAAGGTTAGAGGGCAAAGGGAACAAAAAGAGGATAGGCAACACGGAGTATTGTAGATATACGATGAAATTAATATGCTTGGATGAAAAGATGCCATAGAACAAGAATACGTGGAGGACGATAAGAAACCACTTGGGAGAATGATGACTGTTAATATGAAAGTTGCTACTTGTAACAGTCCAGAGTTCCAGTTACGTATCAATGTGGCCAAAGAAGTTGACTCATTAAAACTAGAAGCAAGTGGATAAATAAAAGCAGACATAAAATATTCTAGGGCTCCCCTTTACATGTGATGAGGACCTAAAAGAGGAAGCAATATTACAATTCTAGTACTAGAAAAGAAGTAGGATGTACACACCCAAGGGAACTGTTCATCAAGTCTCTGCACATGTTTCAGACATTAAATATCACACTGATTTCAGTATTATAGGTATCATTTGCACAGACGAGAGCAAGAATAAAATATCAGCACTAGAATGCGCACTGCAGTTATTTAGTTGCCTCACTTGGTGTAGAGCTGGAAGACGACATCGCTCGCGTCGACGCGCACTTCCGGCAGAGGCTGCGTCAGGTCGAGAAGCTCGACTCCGCCATCCTTCGTGGGAATCAGCTCCCAACGACGAGGACGGGCTGTGAGAAAGAAAAAGAAATGTCTGCTCAAATGAGGCGCGCGATTCTTTGATCTACAGACATAAAACATGAGGAGACAATATGGGATAGAGTGGTTTTACACTGGTCTGGACTTGCTGGAAGCTAAGGTATTCAAATTACCGAAAATCCAGATAATCTTGGAATACAGAAAATTTTATCTGGAGCCAACTTGTCAAAGCCAATAAGATTTTCGAATTCGTTTTAGCTGCTATGGTATCCCTTGAAACGATTTTACAAGTCACTAGCAGCTGACATGTTCCACACGTCTGATCATATAACATCAACTTCAGTCCATGCCATACACTGAAGGGAAAATTCAGAACGTTGCTGCGGATCATGAAGTTTCACTTGCTGCACCGCCTGTATCTTATACAGGTGTCAGTGTAAAACATATCGCAAAACATTCCGTACTGTTGACCGTGGGAGGAACAGTTCCCATGACATAGCAGGAGCCCTAGCACTACCCATGGCATTTGCTGCATGTTCAGTTACAGCAATGGCAACCCTGTCAACAGCTTCCAACAGGATAGGACGCCTTCCTCTTCGAGGTCCCATTGTCAAATAACAACGTGAATGTCATTCCGTCATACAAACAGAGTACAGCGCCAAATTTGCAGCTAGTGGCCAAAAATGAAAGTAATTTGTTTCCCAGCGTGAATCGGTCACGCATTAACGCATTAGCATATCGATCAAGTTTCGCTGCCATAAGATAATTACAGCTCACACTGAACCACCATGAGTAGCTACACTTAAACTATAACCACCCTCTAACTGCCAGCAAACAATTGAGTATGGACTCTGAATATTTCAAAAAAATGTAAATTTTCAGGTATATTGTAGAAAATTACTGTTTTTGTTGTTGTTGTTTGATTCAGCTCTCCATGCTACTCTATCCTGTGCAAGCTTCTTCATCTCCCAGTACCTACTGCAGCCTACATCCTTCTGAATCTGCTTTGTGTATTCATCTCTTGGTCTCCCTCTACAATTTTTACCCTTCACCCTGCCCTCCAATACTAAATTGGTGATCCCTTGATGCTTCAGAACATGTCCTACCAACCGATCCCTTCTTCTAGTCAAGTTGTGCCACAAACTCCTCTTCTCCCCAATCCTATTCAATACCTCCTCATTAGTTATGTGATCTACCCATCTAATCTTCAGCAATCTTCTGTAGCACCACATTTCGAAAGCTTCTATTCTCTTCTTGTCCAAACTATTTATCGTCCATGTTTCACTTCCATACATAGCTACACTCCATACAAATACTTTCAGAAACGACTTCCTGACACTTAAATCTATACTTGATGTTAACAAATTTCGCTTCTTCAAAAACGCTTTCCTTGCCATAGCCAGGCTACAATTTAAGGTCCTCTCTACTTCGACCATCATCAGTTATTTTGCTCCCCAAATAGCAAAACTCCTTTACTACTCTGAGTGTCTCATTTCCTAATCTAATTCCCTCAGCATCACCCGACTTAATTCGACTACATTCCATTATCCTCGTTTTGCTTCTGTTGATGTTCATCTTATATCCTCCTCTCAAGACACTGTCCATTCCGTTCAACTGCTCTTCCAAGTCCTTTGCTGTCTCTGACGGAATTATAATGTCAAGAAAATTACTGTAAATGTCATCTCACCACGATGGTACTAAGTGGATTACGTATAAGTGCGTCATTTTCTCGATCTAGTGAGAGATAGAGTGGAATAACAGCTACTTCGTTCTATGACGCAAAATTATCCACATTTGAGGGAAGAGTTCTTTACAGGATTGCATTCTACATTATGAAGAACAACTAAAGGTGTAAAAATACAAAAAGAGATAGCTATCAGAAATACCTAGCTATCGGTAATAACACTGCTCTGTAAAACTCGGGGACGAGAGAGATAAAGCAACACTGGAAATGAATGTAAGTGCGGGAACATGTTGCCTGAGGTCTCCCAGTCGTACATAAAAAGCTGGACTTCACACTGAAAGGAGTCAGCGTGACTACAGCACCAAATGGGGCTCACCCCAAAATACGAGGCAGTTGAAGGAACAGCAAAAGACACCGAGTTTCATACATTGTGCAGTTACTGTGCACTATGGTTGTCTTTTTCATTACAATATGGGCCAGAGACAACATCTGGATGATTTTGCATGGGGAAGAATCATCGGGAAACTGGAAAGAAGGCTGGAGCCCACGAGTTTGGTATTGCCCACAGCATTGTTCAAGGTGCATGGGGAGCGTTCCCAACAACAGGCACTGCTGCCTGCTGGAGAGGTGGTGGTCGACAACAGTCAACTGCGACACCAGATGGCCGCGAAATTGTGCAATAGGAAAGCGCGGTGTGGTGTCACCGCCAGACATCACACTTGCTAGGTGGTAGTTTTAAATCGGCCGCGGTCCATTAGTACATATCGGACCCGCGTGTCGCCACTGTGTGATCGTAGACCGAGCGCCAGCAAAGCGCCATTAGTAACATTTCATGTATCTATGGAGTCTCACTTATATCGTCAATAGCGATGTACCAAGGATGGATTAAAGTTAAGTATTACAGAAGCTACGTACTTTTCTTTATAGCATTCATTACGTATCCTGTTACAGACCTATCTCTTGCCTGTTAAACGCGTGCCTTTCGGCTACTTCCGTGGCGTGGCTGTCTTTCTACGCCACAACAGGCGGACCCACGTCAAACTTGCAATCACATTTAACAGAAATGCAACGCTCGTAATCTCATGCTCCACAGTGGCATGGCAACTGCATAGGGGCGGTCTCCTTGGCCGAGGACCAGTGCACTGTGTTCCGTTGATACCCGGACATCGGGGGCACCGTTTGTGATGATGCCAAGAGCATGGAGGATGGACTAAAGAGTAGCAGGGTCGCATGTTCTTCTCAGATGAGAGCAGATTCAGTCTTCGTAGTGATACTGGAGGTATCCCCTTACGGCGAGAGGCGGAGACACGTAACGCACCCAAGAAAATGGTCGAACATGCGCATTTTGGAGGTCCCAATGTCATGGTATGGGGAGTCATAATGTTTCATGGTCGTACGTCCATATCTTTGATTACCGTACGCACCGGTCAACATTATTGTGCCATTGTACTCCTCCCCCATGTGCGTCTTTTCAGCGGTGCATTCGGCCCTGACTGCATTATTAAGGATAACGATATGCGACATCTTCTAGAAGCGCAGGTTGAGGAGCTCTTGGAACAAGAGGATTTTCTGTGAATACTGGCCTGTCCATTTCCAAGACATAAAACCCGTCAGATACGTGTAGAATGCATTGGGGAGACATATTGTAACACGTCTTCATGCACCAACGACCATCCAGCAGTTGTCACAAGTGCTGATGGACGAATGGGACACACCAGCACAAGACCTTACAAAACTTGTGGCCAGCACGGGAACTCGTTGCAGAACATACACTGCTGTTCGTTGTGATCACACACTCTTTTAAGAACCATGTCCCGCCTTTTGTAATTGACCGAGGACCATCACAAATCGATGTGACTTCAGTGTAATCATTGTTTTTGAATAAAAGTGTAATTTCTGTTCGTCTCATTGCTTATTTCTATCAGTTATCTTCTCTACTATACTGCAGATGTTCTTTTTATGTGTGGCCCAAGTTTCATTGAGCTATATTACTTAACAGTGACACGTCATGCGAAAGTTACTTTCGTCCTTAAGTTTTGCGCACCAGTTCCTTCTCTTGGTAGCTTTATCCATTAACTGTGGTCGTTATACTGTATGCTCAGAAAGGCTATAATTAGACACGATTCAATTAATAGAAAGGACGCAGATCTGAGAAAAATCACGTTTTTTCCCACATACATTAAATAGTAACTGTTTATATGTTAATTTTTACATAATGTCTTGGTAAATGTTAAACGACAACAAATATCTATGAACTAAAAGAAGTGAAAGATATTTAAAATTAATAATTTTCAATTCTTCAGTGTACATAGCCAGATAAGATGTAGAAGGGATGGTTGCTAACAAACATTTTGATTTCTTTTGAATTTTCAAGCATTTCCCGTTTGCCCCTTTCATTCTCCAGGCAGTTACATACAGACCTTAGCATCTGGATGCTGAAAAAAGTTTTGACCTCCAGACGAGGAGGCAAAGCAAATTTTACATGGGTGCCATATTTTCGTTTTGGCTTGTAATTATGCAAAAGAGAATTCACGTGGAGGCGACTTTTGTTACTAGTCACAAATACTGTTAACAAGCAAATACATAGAAAACTGAGTGAAAAATTCCAAAATCTTTGAAGGCACCATTGTAAGATTTGTGAATTTACTGTACACAACGTTGCTCGCTTTCTCAAAATAAATTAACTGTTCACGTCAGATGCATTACCGCTATCACAGAGGTTAGTTAAACAGTAACCAAACATTAGTGATTTCATGTCGCATCAATAAAGTATTCGGGCCTAACATTACAAAGTAATACGAAGCTGGAAGAGAATGCTGGTAATAATAAGATGGGACAAAAATTACCTTTATTCTCTTACATACAATTGCGTAAAGTCGACAATGCACTTTTCAAAGAAAATACTGCGACATTTGTCTGAATCGATTTAGGGAAATCGAGAAGAATCTAAACCAGGATAACGGAACGGGATCTGAAATCCGTTTGTTTAGTGTACTGACAGCTTCGCCACCGCGCTCGGAACAAATCCGTACTCAACAATGACAACTTCGAAGATAAATGACTGCTTGAAGAATCTCAGCAAATATAAATTTCCCAAAAACCTCGTATTATTTTCCACAGCATCGGAAAATCTGTACCTAATTACAGTTTCTGCGCTTCTGCTTCGAATAATGTGGTTTGCTTATTACAAAGCGGGGAAATGAGTAATTTTTTTGTCAGATAGAAACCGTCTCTTTTCCTTGTCGTCAAAGCATAGTGTCCCTGCACATTCAACTTCGATGTTTTACTGCCCTGTATGCTGGTCACAATAAAAACTTTGTACTTCGTTAATATCTCTCTGCATGGCCTCTAGTAATAAGGGGTAGTTAGGCTTTTGGAGATGCATAGCTTTCCAAATTTCATTAATATGTTCTCGTATCAACATGACAGTTCCGCACTTTGCTTCCATGATCGAGCAGCTAGTTCACCAGGTAATTATATGTTACATAAGCTATTTAGATTGCATAGCTCTGTAGTAATAATGTGAAACGGAACAGTATACAGGGTATTAATATAAATAATTTTCATGTGCTGGTAGAAGATAGCCATTTATGGGGGAATATACGCTTTAGGTTCTAAATGTTGAAAGTAAAATCAGGAATCGGATTGGGAAAGAAAAGCCGTATACCTACGTGTATTTGGGGGTTTATTGCGGACAACTGATACAATGCCCTCATACCGAGGTGAGGAGTAAGTCAGATAGGATATGAAGGAGCAGAGAACAAAACGTGCACGGTAGTAACCAAACACGTAGCGAGTAGCGACAAGAACAGGAAGGACTGGAGGAACAATCATTGACAAATATAGCAATTGGAGACACCAAGACAGACCAAGTTCAACCTAATATACGATAGGAAAAAGTATGAGGAAGAGATGGAAAAGCAAAGCGAATACAATACATGAAAGAGGCTGAGTTATGAGGGAAGTAAGAAAGAAACAGGAGCGCTGCTAGACCAACAAGGAATATGAGGTAGCAGCAGAGAAAAGGAAAAAACGCTTGTAGAAACTGAGAAATGACGGATCTTTAACGAAGAGAGGAAGAAAGCGGCGAGAACTATAATATGAAGTAAAATACAAAGGATGAAGCAGAAAGTGGATGTGATCGTGAATAATCTGAGAAGTAACATTAGCAGAGACTTTTTAGAAAAATTCCAAGAGAAACTGATAGGATACGAAGGCAGAAAACTTTACGTAAGAAAGAACGAAGCGGACTTAGCCGTAAGTTCAAAGAAAAACAGTAGGATACTGGCAGAGTATTTCCATGACCCACAGAATTCCAAACCAACCGCAGAAGATCTGTATCTCATAGCTATAGTCATAGAAATGATACAATCATACTGCTAACCAAGGTTGATATGCCAGTGGGCATATGCGACTTAAAGAATAGGAAGTTAAAAAGATAGTTTCTGGGATGAAAAAGTGAGAAGGTGGCAGTGTGCAAGACAATATGGCGAAGATTGTTAATGAGATCGAACGAACGAGGAATCTACCTGAAGGATAAAAAAATCCAACCTTAGTAGTGATACATAAAAAATGGGAACAAGAAGGAACTGCTAGATATTGGCTGCAAAGTGCTGTAGAAATTACTCTTGAAGAGAATAGAAGAACAAGTAGGGTGTAAAACACATCACTACAAACAAGGATTTAAGTAAGGAAAAGAACGTGTAGAATAATTATTCACACTCAAACATCTGACGTAATGTATAGAAGAAACCAAACTAAAAAGGGCAATATTGCTCGAGACGTAACCAGGATGAGCTTGAGTACAATCAGTGGAAGAGAATGGGAGAAACTTTGTAAAGCGAGAAGAAAAGTCAAGAATCAAATGGGTTACTGAACCCAAGAAGGACTGGTCCGAGATGTAAATCAAGACGGAAGCAAATGAGAAAAGGAGAAATAAGTCGAGTCCAACTAATGTGCAAGATATCAGCGATAGGGAATGATGAAGGACCACGATAAAGGACAAGCAATGCAACAGACAAGAGAATAGACACCGTGAGCAGAAGGGCAGGTGAGAAGAAGGAAAAACAGAATGCGTTTTGACGGGAGAAGATGGAAACCCAGTCTATGAAGGGATTACCTATGGCCTTAGAGTCGTCTTCACAAACAAAGGAAAAAAAAGTAGTACACACAACAAAGAAAAATATCTCAGAAATATGAAGCATGGCCACTACGCTAATGCACAAAATATGTCTTATATTACTGTATAAAAGTTGCTTTCTAAATTTAATTTTAATATCTCTCAGGAATGCTACGTCATTGATGAAGTGAAAAATACTAGAATCAACTGAGTTCCCGCCGGCGCTTTACATAACGTGAGAACAATATAAATAAGAAAAACCTTTCATGACTAACATTTCTTTATCACGAATCGGTTATGTCAAAAGTCATTGGCGCGGGAAGTAGAAGAAATAATAATTGCAGAACATCAAGAAAATGTTTCGTTTTTGATATTACGGTCAACAATGTTTATTGTACTGTAATTGCCCCATATTCTGTAAAAATTCAATTTTAATGTAGAATAATGGAGACAATAAAATTCGTATAGTGTCATAGTTGTAATATTATTAGTCATTTACAAGACTGAAAGATTATTTACAGTAAAATTAACAAATGTTGTACTGCCTAGCTCTTTGAAGACGTGCTGATTATAAATCACCAGTAAATATCATTCAGATGGAAGCTCTTTGTCTTCTGAAAAATTTCTCTGTAATAGACGACTTGCTACTGAGTATTACATACGGCATCAATGGTTGGATATAGCTAATAAGTTAACTACTTGATTTATTTCAAAGCCACACTGATCAATTCGGAGTAGGAATTAAAATCCATGGAGAAGAAATAAAAACTTTGAGGATCGCCGATGACATTGTAATTCTGCCAGAGACAGCAAAGAACCTGGAAGAGCAGCTGAACGGAATGGACAGTGTCTTGAAAGGAGGATATAAGATGAACATCAACAAAAGCAAAACGAGGGTAATGGAATTTAGTCGAATTAAGTCGGGTGAAGCTGAGGGAATTAGATTAGGAAATGAGACACTTAAAGTAGTAAAGGAGTTTTGCTATTTGGGGAGCAAAATAACTGATGATGGTCGAAGTAGAGAGGATATAGAATGTAGACAGGCAATGGCAAGGCAAGCTTTTCTGAAGAAGAGAAATTTATAAACATCGAGCTTAGATTTAAGTGCCAGGAAGTCGTTTCTGAAATTATTTGTATTGAGTGGAGCCATGTATGGAAGTGAAACATGGACGATAAATAGTTTAGACAAGAAGAGAATAGAAGCTTTCGAAATGTGGTGCTACAGAAGAATGCTGAAGATTAGATGGGTAGATCACATAACTAATGAGGAGGTGTTGAATAGAATTGGGGAAAAGAGAAATTTGTGGCACAACTTGACTAGAAGACGGGATTGGTTGGTAGGACATGTTCTGAGGCATCAAGGGATCACCAATTTAGTATTGGAGGGCAGCGTGGAGGGTAGAAGTCGTAGAAGGAGACCAAGAGATGAATGCACTAGTATTGCAGTAGGT
This sequence comes from Schistocerca piceifrons, assembly GCF_021461385.2. Taxonomy (NCBI): domain Eukaryota; kingdom Metazoa; phylum Arthropoda; class Insecta; order Orthoptera; family Acrididae; genus Schistocerca; species Schistocerca piceifrons. Next base: position 297,012,728 of record NC_060140.1, on the reverse strand, counting down.
ACTGGAAGATGCAGAAGCTTGCACAGTATAGAATAGCATGGAGAGCTGCATCAAACCAGTCTCTGGACTGAAGACCACAACAACATTTGATAAATAAGCTCCAAAACGTGTTTCTTCTAGTTGTTGTTTTCACGTCAAAGTACACAGCAAAATGTAGGATTTTCAGGTGGATGTCTGGACGCTATTGCCACAGATTGTTGACAATATCGATCTCTGTACATTTTTAGAGATGGGAGCGCTGGTGCTCAGGTCAACGACATGACAGATTATACACGCAACATTCTTATTTGGCTTCAAGAATCTTCTTAATAAAAATATACGTACTTTATGTTACTGCAGCAACAAATAGCATAAATACAACAGGTATTACAACAGTTTCTTTTTCAGAAGTCACTGAAGCAAAGAGCCGCGCGGAGTGACCTTGCTATTTGAGGCGCCATGTCACGGGTTGCGCGGCCCCTCCCGCCAGAAGTTCGAGTCCTCCCTCGACCATGGGTGCGTGTGTCCTTAGCATAAGTTAGTTTAAGTAGTGTGTAAGCCTAGGGACCGATGACCTCAGCAGTTTCGTCCCTTGGGAATTCACACGCATTAGACATTTTGATGCAAAGAGATGAAAATATTGTTATTACCAACCTGAGGCTGCTGCTGAAAGTATAAGAACCAGAGCAATGACTTTCATCTTGCCTAGGCTTGTCCTGCACCCCGCTATTCGACATATATATAAAGGGATTCTTATCAACAAAATCTATACGTGGTTGATGGCAAGATAACAGGGTCATTTCATTGTAGTTATCAACAACAACGTTGATGCTTCATTATCAATAATTTTTTCTATATATCGGGTAACTTGTTTTTAATGTCGTCTTACATAGACAGCTATTTTTACTGCTAGTAATGGACTCGTTAACACAAGGACAGTTAATAGTAGGCGCATACGAGAGGAGATACTTACGTAATGTGGACAAGTGAAAACAACGTTACCCATGGGGCAGTTGATATGCAAACTGTCTCCAAGTTCTGAAGTAATTTTGTGATACGTTTCAGAAATCACCTGTTTTCATACCTTCGGCAGCAACTCAGGACCAGTTATGTCTATCAAAGACCTGTGCCGAGCAACGGGGCAAAGTGGTCACGCCTCTGCCTGGAAAGTAACTTTTATGAGCAAGTTATGGAGCAAACAGGCACCGTTCGCTGTAACTTTTTTCGGCGAGTTGCTTAAGTAACCAAATCCTCATTGGCTGATATTTCTCACTATTATTCGGATAGTATGGATATTATGGAAGACTTTTTTGATGCAAAAACTTGTATCTATTACGTGCTTTTACATTTATTTCACAGACAGGCACAACTCATGCTTTTAATATGTATGTATTCTACTCGTATATTAGCAGTTTAAATCTCTTCTGCATTGTTTCAACGAGTGATTCATTCAGTAATCGTGTACCATAGATCGGTAAATCCATAGATCCATTTCTTGGAAACTTAATCTGGACACTGAGTCAAAAAGTCACTACACTACTTCATACTATATATATATATATATATATATATATATATATATATATATATATATATATATATATATATACAGGGTGAGTCACCTAACGTTACCGCTGGATATATTTCGTAAGCCACATCAAATACTGACGAACCGATTCCACAGACCGAACGTGAGGAGAGGGGCTAGTGAAACTGTTTAATACAAACCACACAAAAATCCACGGAAGTATGTTTTTTAACACAAACCTACGTTTTTTTAAATAGAACCAAGTTAGTTTTGTTAGCACATCTGAACATATAAACAAATACGTACTTGGTTCCATTTAAAAAAACGTAGGTTTGTGTTCAAAAACATACTTCCGTGCATTTTTTATGGTTTGTATTAACCATTTACACTAGCCCCTCTCCTCACGTTCGGTCTGTGGAATCGATTCGTCAGTATTTGATGTGGTTTACGAAATATATATATCCAGCGGTAATGTTAGGTGACTCACCCTGTATATACAGGGTGTCCCAGCTATCTTGTCCACCCAAAATATCTCTGGAACAATAACAGCTATTGGAAAACGACTTTCACCGGTATCAATGTAGGGTTGGGGCCCATGAATGTACATATTTGGAAACATTCTAAAACCAAACCATATGTGTTTTTTAACACAAACTTATGTTTTTTTAAATGGACCTCCTATATTTTTTCTTCAGCAATCCATAGCATGACAAAGCACATACACAATGGCGTTGATTGCATCCCAATATTCCCATTATATCCCGAGATATTGAGACGCGAAGTTGACGCTTGAAACACCCAACATGCGCTGCTAGCGTACGTCCTGAGGCTCAGGCGTGAACCCCATGCTGCCCGTAATCGCGATGTGATTGACATGTGTAATCACACTTCCATACTTATCAAGAGCATGGCAGCAGAACGTATTATTCGTTTCGGACCATCGCGATTACGGGCAGCATGGGGTTCACGCCTGAGCCTCAGGACGTGCGCTAGCAGCGCATGTCGGGTGTTTCAAGCGTCAACTTCGCGTCTCAATACCTCGGGATGTAATGGGAATATTGCAATGCAATCAACGCCATTGTGTATGTGCTTTGTCATGCTATGGATTGCTGCAGAAAAAATATAGGAGGTCCATTTAAAAAAACATAAGTTTGTGTTAAAAAACACATATGCTTTCGTTTTAGAATGTTTCCAAATATGTACATTCATGGGCCCCAGCCCTACATTGATACCGGTGAAAGTCGTTTTCCAATAGCTGTTATTGTTACAGAGATATTTTAGGTGGACTAGATAGCTGGGACACCCTATATATATATATATATATATATATATATATATATATATATATATATATATATATATATATCCAACGATCTCTTCAGTGTGGATGCACTCCAGGCGCGAATTCTTACAGGAATTGGCGAAATTCCGCGAATAATGATGATAATGGGCAAGAGGCACTACGTCAGTAGTGTGTGGATAACCTGAGAATTTGAGTCTGCCACGAGGGGTGCTTGGGATTTCCATACAGTTGCGCTGACTAGTGCGTCTTGGTCAGCTCATCTGCCTAGAAAGCAGGAGGCGTGAGTTCTAATCCTGATCCGGCACAAATTTTCAACCTTATCCATTGATTTCAATCAATGCCCACTCGTAGCTAACGCCTGTGAGTAGTTTGTGTCCTAATTTATTTAGTTCACAGACTCAGCTGTGAGTGGTTCTCCTGCTTTTCTATAAATGCAATAAACAGGGTGGTCTGTAGGCGTAGAACAACCTTCTAAAACAAAAAACATGTGGATAAACAGAAATTTAAAGCCAATTGGTACGAGAAGGGACATTTGAGACTATGTTAGCAATATGGTGACCATTTTGGGATATGCCATCTTGGATGCAACACGAAATTTTGAAATGGAAAAGTGTTCATGAGAGCTGTCAGATGGATAGACAATTACATGGGGAACACAATGATGTCTTCTTTAGGGCATAACTTTATTCGTTCTCGAGCTATATCGCATTTTGTATAGAACGTAGCATATGCTGGTGGTAACACATAAAGGCAACAGGATGTTCTCGTAGTGGTGTCTAGCAGGTTGTACGGTTGGTATTATCCACTTCACCTATTCCTCATGGTCGTTACCAATACATGTACCTGAACACGAGCACAAGCATCTACAATCCTCTCCCTGACGTTGTGCAATGGTTTCGATCTTCACACGTCCCCTCAGATAGAAATGTAATGAACTTAAAATTTGGGAACACTGCAGCCACACCACACATCTACAACCTATCCATCTCCGGGAAAATGGGATATACAGGTATATCCAGACAGCTGGCTCATAATAAGATGGAGCATCACCGTGCTGAAGAAAATTGGCCATGTCCTGTCTTCAGACAGCGTTAATGGCAGCAAATACTCCACCAACAACTGCAGATAACAAGCTGCTATTAGTGTGCACTGAATTAAAAAGTCCCAACTGTACAAGAACTCCATACTCTGCAAAATCCATAACTTTAGGTGCACCATTTACCTTTGATTGACACACGTTGTGAGGGATGACATCTGACCAGTATTTATGATTCAGTTAGTAAACCTCTACATTTCCATAGAAGTTATCTTCATATGTAAACGGCAGGTCACAGGGGAAACGATGGAATTTTATAAGGATACCATTTACCTGTGCTCAAAATTCTCATTGTTGATGTACAGCTGACCCCAGTTCCTGTACAGTGCGGCGGGTACAGCGCTTTGGAGTTTTAATGAGCGACCTCAAAATACCTGTTGATGTTACTACATCCACAGCCATTTTCGACCGTCTAGCTTTCGGTTTGCCTGCATCAGAGCCGGTTTCATAGAATTTCGTGAGGATTTTCAGCGCCACGCTCTGGGCAACGCGTGGTGTGTGTGCATCGCGTTGCCAGAAACCCTCTGCTGTCCTCTGAGATAGAGCCCTTGAACAAGAAACTGTGAACAGCTATTTAGAAAAAAAGCACAAGCCACACCCAGACACAGAAAGAGTAACCGAAGTGACTTACATTACTACCGCCCAATTTCAATAAAGTCCGCAGCTCGTGGTCCAGTGGCTAGCGTTGCTGCCTCTGGATCATAGTTTTTGTGTTGTCCTCATCATTTCATCATCATCATTCGTGACAGTGGCTAGATTGGACTGTGTAAAAAATTGGACTGTGAAAAAATTGGGACTTTGTACGGGCGCTGATGACCGCGCAGTTGAGCGTCCCACCAACCAAACATCGTCATCAATTTCAATAAATTTCATCTGATGTAGAATCCTAGAACATATTCTGAGCTCAAAAAAATTAGATATCTCGAACAGACTGACCTCACCCATGCCAAGCAGCACTGAATCTGAGAACATAGGTCAAGCTAAACCCAACTTTCGCTTTTCCCACATGACATCCTGAAAGCCATGCACAGATCATGGCAATCAGACGGAAACCATATTTCTTGACTTCCTAAAACTGTTTGACTCGTTACCACACCAACAGTTATTAATAAAAGTGCGGCTTTATGGGATATGAAATAAAACTTGTGACCAGACTTATGATTTAGTGGTATGGAGTACAAATGGGCTATCTTCTCCTAAACTGATTCTGAGGACCAGATCCTAAGGAGCCTAAGGAATGAGCAACTGGTGACTCGGGAGCGATAGCTCAGCAGATCCGAAACGTCTCCCTGCCTCCCTGCTGACATTAGTGAACGTAACAAAGATTCTGCGACTGGCTGCTGCAACAGTGCCGCACGCCTCACGCTGGAACACTCGTTTTCAAAGACGCAAAAAAATGCATGTGACTGTATGCATTTTCATGTCTCACAAGTGTGTGCAGTTTTTCTCAGCCATAGAAGGAATGGGAAATGAAGAAAAATCAGATCGCTGGATTAATGCAGAACGTACTTAGCCACTTTGTACGGGGTGCAAGCGACAACTGCTCACAGCGTTCCACAATCGTGTAGAGAAATTGTAGATAAACCGTTTGATGTACGACACTTTTGGTCCACCAAGTCGTGAAAGTACCTCAATTTGGACTAGAAAAACTACCTGAGTTATAGCACTTGTGTGGGATTTTCAATATTCTCACGTTCTGTGCAGACAAACTATCAGTCCTAGAGTAAAAACGAATAGGAGCTTTTTCGTTGGAAACCCACCCACACAATCATCCCACCGATCAGAATTTCTAGTATGTTTCTCATGACACTCCCTCCTACCATTCTACGAAAATATGCAACAATACGAATTATTTTCCACATTCGATTCTTTTTGTTCTTCTTTGATTGGACTATTATGCCACTGGCTTAGTCATACACTTTCAAATTGTGAAACTGACGTTTGTGTAAATTTTACCTCACAATTTTATGAATTTCACAATATAAAACTAAAAATTAAATCGTTTTGTTTCTCTGGCCTTCTTACTACGAAGCTACTGTGCTTGTAAGAGTTAACTTAAGATCGGACTGTTAACGTAATTAATTTTTTCGTAATGTTTACAAAAGTCTTTTTCCTTTTATTTGCCTCACGGGAAAGTTTAAATTAGTAATGTGAACAAAACAGTCCTAACAAGGAACTCCTTGAGTGTGAGGTCGCAAAAGGTCAGTGATGTTTCCTGCATTCAGCGCACAACATGTTGTCTACCATGCAGTCACTATATTGACTGCTAATAGCAAACACGGTGGGCGTGAGGAAGGGGGGAGGTAGTGGAGGTATCCAATGGTGAGCACCTAGTCGACGAGTAATACATAACAGTTTTAGAGCAGTGCTAGTAGTATTGATACAATGCAGAGCAATAGCAATGATAAACAAAGCAAACATTGCATTACATCTACAAAACAGTTGCCGAAAGGAATCCAAGGAATTTCGCAGAATGAGAAACAAGTGACAGATGAAGTGCTACCGTATCTGCAAGATGAGTCAGCGGGATGCGTGGTGTCATATACGCTCGCCTGTGCGGACAATGTACATGAGGAGAACAATGATGACGATACGTGCTTAACAAGTGAAAGTGATACTGAAACATGTGTCGAACCATTTAGTTTATCACACTTGCCGGACATGGAGCCACAAATCCTGTCTCCAGTGAAACGTAGTGAAAGACAATCCTTATCCAAGAAGCGGGTACTAAACATATGTAAAATAATCCGCAGCATAGTAAAAAAACAGTAATGAAGAGATTGCGAATAAGTCCACAGCTATATTACCGTTTAGTGTATGAAAAAAACTACGGATATTTAAGGGAGGTCAAGGCGCACTTGTTACAAAAACTCGTGTTTGCACGTTTCGAGGATTCTCGATATAATACAAGATGTGCATGATAGTGACACACTACGTTATGCAAATCATATTGCATGCCATCTAGATTACAGCGATTTCAAGGGAAGCAGTGAATGGTTGCATAACGTCAAGCAGTGCTACAGAATTGGAAGCCGTAAGATAACAAAATTTCAAACAAAACGTCAACTTGACGACGCACGGCATACTGCGGCATAGACCTGAAAATTTGTATATGAGGTAAACAAACTTATCCCATCGTTCAGTAAGGAATTTGTTTTCAACTTAGAAAATCGGGATTTGAAGAGGAAATATATGTGAAAGGAACCCCCTGGAAATTCGAGGTACGAAGAGAATTGTAACTAACATCAATGGCTTAACGCATTCGTATACAATTATGCCGACTGTTAATCTGAATGGTAAATTGGCAAGAAAGTTGTTTATTGTGCAGCGAGAAATTGGAGGAGCTCTGTCACTACGACTCTTTCTCGTGTGCGTGATCTTGCACGGGCAGTAGGGAATATTTACCTCACAGCAATCAAGTGTGGGGATATGCGCGTAAGAGAACTAGAACTATGGTATGAACACTACTTTTGGCCAATATCTGGTCAAAATTACTTCCTTTTGCTTGATTCCTACTCTGTGTGTGAAATTCATACTCCTTTGGAGCTAACTATTCCTCCTGAAACTTGTGTGATATTGCAGATCATGCCACCTGGAACCACTGGACAAAATAAGCCTCTGCGTGTTTGTTTTTTTCTTAAAGGATAGCCAGTTTCACGATAAGTTCTATGACGGACTGTTTCGCATTTGGTTGCGTACGATCACATTCTATCAGTTCTCATCACCCAATTACACCGATTTGATTCTATATGCATTCTTCTAGAGTGGATGCGCGCCTTTGTAATTTCGAAGGAGTTCACTTTTGATCTTTGTGGTGCGAATATTTCTGATCACTATGGCACACCACTTTTCAATCGGTGTTCAAGGTGCAAGTAAATAGTTTGTTTAGGTCATTACTTGACTATCGACTATGTCCATTTTGAGAAGTGTACACATATATCTCGTAGAAGGTTGATCTCTGCACCTTACAGATATTCATTTTCTGTCTCCCCATTGGCAACTTATATTTTTCCTGTCATAAGTTAACACAACACTTTCAAGTAAGCATTACGAAAGAATGACCTTGCGACCTCGTACTCGAAAGGTTCCTTGAAAGTCATTGGGACAGAGAAGGAAGACCAAAAAAAGGTCGAATATGGGATGATACCAATACACAAAATGGAGATAAGCAGCTGACTTCTAATTATAGACCGATTTCCCTACTTTTTTGTGTACTCTATTTTTTTATTTTTTATTTATTTATTTATTTATTTATTTGTTACCCTTGGAAGCAGGAAGAGCAGTGAAGCGAAGGCGAAATGGCTGCAAGAAAAATATGAAGAAATCGAAAAAGAAACCGGCGTCGGAACGGATGATTCAGCCTACAGGAAAGTCGAACAAACTTCAGTGAAAATAAATGCGAGGATATCAACATTAAGATTGCCATGGGATCTCCTCTGTTAACCGCAGAGGAGAGAGCGGCAGAGTGAAAAGAGGACATGAAGTCCTCTACAATGCGAGGGTAACTTGATTGATGACCTGATAGAAAAAGAAATGAGTGTCGATATAGAAGACGCAGGGGATCTAGCATTAGACTCAGTATTTAACAGGGCTTTGGAAGACTTTCGGTCAAAGAAGCGAAAAGGGGTAGAAAACATTCGTTTGGACTTTCTTTGTGGAACGAGCAACCAACCAATTATTCAAGTTAGTGTGTAGGACCTGTGTGAATGGAGACATAGCATTAGACTTTCGTATAGTCGTATATTTTTGTACCATGATAGGGGGTGTACTGTGGACAACATACGAGAGATCCTGACCTATTGGGGGACAAGGTGGCGTGGTAGTGGACGTGAATTTGAAGATCCCTTAATTACAATTTTCTTTAATACCTCGAAAAACGCGTCATTAGCGAAAATTTAACCTAGCATAAAATTATACTACCTTAAATTTCCGACAAAAAAGGACCTATTCATTTTTTCTCCAGGACTAATACATTCCGCTAATTGTGAGGATACTGAAAATTCCAGACGACTCGCATGCGCTGTGGCCTATGTACGAGGGTTGGAAATTATTCACAACCGATTCAAAAGAGTTACATGTTTGCACCTGTTTCTGTCCTTCAAAGTAGTCACCAGCGTTGTGTAGAACCCGTTGCCAGCGATGTGGAAGACGTAGTATACCGTTAGCAGAGCCTGTTCTATTAATGGTGCGTAAGGAGCGGTCTACTGCCTGTCGAATCTCTGGAACAATTCTGAAGCGAATGCCACGAAGTGGTTCCTTTATCTTCGGAATCAAATCTAAGTCACAAGGACTTAAGTCTGGGGAGTATGGTGGATGGTACAGTATTTCCCAGTCCCATCGATCGAACAGAGCAGCCACAGCTTGTGCTGTGAGCGCCCGCGCATTGTCGCGCAAAATGATGGATGGGTTGCGCTGTAAGTGTCGCCACTTCTTTCGCAAAGCATTATGGGTCGCCGCGAAAGTCGAGAGTGCCTCGGAGCCCCAGTATGGTGAAAGTTATGGTGATTCTCGTGTACGACTGTGAAGGTGTCGCCACTTCTTTCGCAAAGCATTATGGGTCGCCGCGAAAGTCGAGAGTGCGTCGGAGCCCCAGTATGGTGAAAGTTATGGTGATTCTCGTGTACGACTGTGAAGGTGTTATCCTAACGCATTACGTTCCTCCACGGCAGACCGTCAGTGCATAGTATTACTGTTCGTTTTTGGAGCATCATCTGCGACCAGTTTTGCGAAAGAAGCGGCGACACTTACTGCGCAACCCACTCATCATTTTGCACGGCAATGCGCGGTCGAATACAGCGCAAACTATGGACACTCTGTTCGGTCGATGGGACTGAGAAGTACTGTACCATCCACCATACTCCTCGGACTTAAGTCTTTGTGACTTTTATTTGATTCCTAAGGTGAAGGAACCACTTCGTGACATTCGCTTCAAAACTGTTCCAGAGATTCGACAGGCAGTAGACCGTTCCATTCGCACCACCAACAGAATAGGCTCTGCTAATGGTATACTAAGCCTTCCACATCGCTGGCAAGGGGTTCTACACAACGCTGGTGACTATTCTGAAGGACAGTAACAGGTGCAAACATGTAACTCTTTTGTATCGCTTGCGAATAAATAGTTGCCACTATTTGAGTTCTGACCTACGTAGTTTTTGTTGGCCAAATTAAGGTAGTTTATCAATTTGATAGACCACAGATATCCTATACAGAATTGTTCGTCTCGACTTCTCTTACGCCACTGTGGGACACTGTAAACAGTTATCGTTTGGACCCTGTATTTCTAATCTTGACCGAGCGAGGAGGCACAGTGGTTAGCACACTGGACTCGCATTCGGGAGGACGACGGTTCAAACCCGTCTCCGACCATTCTGATTTAGGTTTTCCGTGATTTTCCTAAATCGTTTCAGGCAAATTCCGGGATGGTTCCTTTCAAAGGGCACGGCCGATTTCCTTCCCCATACTTCCCTAATCCGATCCTGTGCTCCGTCTCTAATGACCTCGTTATCGATGGGACATTAAACATTAATCTCGTCCTCCTTGATTTGAAATAAATAAAATTTGAAATAAATAAATAAATAGCGGAATCCCAATGAAACTTTACATACTTTTAAGTGGGTTGTTACTTTGACCTGATAGTCAGGGAGAGGCAGGACAAGGCAACGATTGAGGGTGGAGCCGTAATCAGCTACCGTTGGTTACAGTAAACACATACACTTTATTTGAGGAAATAATTTCCAACAATCATTTTCAAGATTTTACTACACTGACGGCTGAAGGCCTTACTAAGAAAGAATTGACAATTATTTGTCGGCTGACGGCCACAAGCAACTTCGGAATACTCAACAGCTGAAGGCCTGAATTACAAGTGAGGAACGCAGTTACACATTAACAAATACTAAGATATTTTCGTCTTAAACAATCAAAACTGTAACAAGCTATAGTAATGGCTGAATACCTTATCAGACAGAATTGAAAATTATCTGTCGGCTGAAGGCCACAAGCAATTTCAGAATACTCAACGGCTGAAGGCCTGAATTACAAGTGAGGAAGGCAATTACACGTTAAAATAGTAGGGTAAATTTTAAACAATTATGACAACTTCACCAAGTAAGATGGAGTGATCGACAGACAGTGCTCCCTGGATCGAGATGAGGAAGGTGACTAAAGCTGTGTAAGCGGTGAGACTGGCAGCCAAGAGCAATGTTCACCTAAGGAGGTCAACTCAAACTAGAGACTGTTTAAACGCCTATCAACCTTCTTAGCAAATCCACCTAACGCCAGATAACCAGTTCAACGGTGGAACAATTCAGGCGAGAGTGAAGTGACATACAGCACCGCGTCTCCAGAATCTGGGGTTTAAAACTTTAAAAGGCAGAACGAACCAATATATCCAAGGTAGACAAGGAAAACAATTATCCATACCCCAATCAAGGAAGCGTCAAATTACACGCCATGCCGGAGAGCATCGGCAAGATGAGGGAAGTACACTGCCGCAAATTAAGCTAACCTCCAAGGCAGGTAACTGGGGCGTTAGCAGCCACTAAGCACTAAGATACCGCCTGCTACACTTCACCAATAATAACACTAAATTCAAACTAATATCAAGTAGTAGAAGGCGGCTAATAGCTTCTTCCAACCTGACAGACTCCACTTGTTACGGTTGGTCTCACCAACCATGGGAGCAGCAACGCGCAAACAACGGCGAGATCTCGAACAGTGGAGGTTTCACTACTGGATAGGGTTCACTCAACATTAAAGATCTTGGGTTCGGTCGTCGGCTACAGCACCTCGATCCGACAGTGCCCGCACGCCGCCAGCGGTCCCAGCCTGCCCTTCGCACTGGGGACCTCCTTCCTGCTCCGTCTGGAGCCGACCTAGCCGACACACATGACGACCCGGAAATACAAGTGGTCGCACCAAAGATAGTACCACAGCGCTGGCTATCGATAACCGCTGCTGCTGCCACTCGCCGACAAACAATACTAGTAAACTCAGTGGCGTCATTAACACAAGAAGGAAACAAGACGCCACTACCGCTAATACAAGATGCCAACTTATGAACAGCAAGAGCGTGAGCCACACATGGCTCAGTTACTTATTATGCAAGTTGAAGAAGGAGGGAGGAGAAAGGAAAGAAAAGGGAAGGGATTATTGATATCAGCTGCATCAGGAATTTGTGCAACGTCAGTGGCGAGGAGTAAAAATGTTTGTTAGTCTGGGAATCGAATCCGGGATTTCCCACGTACTTTGCAGATGCGTTAACCACAGCGCCACCCCTTCACTATGTTTAATGCAACTGCGCGGACCATAACGGCACGACTCTCGGCCGAGCTACATTCCTACCTAGCGCCACTTACATACAGTCCCTCTCCATGTCCTCCATGCTTGCTACCTAGAGATTCCCGAAGGAGGGCGCACGTAAGTGTGCATCCGCACTGAATCTGGTGAATCCACTGCCCATTGCAGCGAATCAGTTTTATAAATGGGTGTTGTCTGGGAATGTGGATCGGCCAAAAAGAGTGCCGAGATAGTCCGCGCAGCTACCTAATAAGAGAGATATCTATAAGCCCTTCCCTCTCCTCTCTCCCCCTCCTACATCAATTTGCTTAATATACACACATCAAAAAAGTTTTGCATCACCTCAGTTCCGAGAGTTCCGGAACCCGTGCAGAAAATTGGAATAGAGATCAACATAAACATCATTTCCGCTCTTTTTATTTCTCTTGAAATCCACACATTGCATGCTGTACCACCCTACAGAGAGACCTTCAGAAATGGTGGTCCAGGTTTCTGTACACACCAGTACCTCTAATACGCAGTAGCACGTCCTCTTGTACTGATGCATGTCTGTATTCGTCGTAGCATACTATCCACAAGTTCATCAAGGCGCTGCTGGTCCGGATTGTCCCAATACTCAACGGCGATTCGGCGTAGATCCCTCAGAGTGGTTGGTGGGTCACGTCGTCCATAAACATCCCTTTTCAGTCACGTCTGGAGAACATGCTGGCTACTGCAGTCGAGCGATGTCGCTATCCTGAAGGAAGTCATTCACAAGATGTGCACGATGTGAGCGCGAATTGTCGTCCATGAAGACGAATGCCTCACCAATATGCTACCGATATGGTTGCACTATCGATCGGAGGATGGCATTCACGTATCGTACAGCCGCTACAGCGCCTTCCATGACCACCAGCGGCGTACCTCGGCCCCACATAATGCCACCCCACAACGACAGGGAACCTCCACCTAGTCGCACTCGCTGCAAGGCATTCAGCCTAACCGGGTTGCCTCCAAACACGACTCCGACAATTGTCTGGTTCAAGGCATATGCGACACTCATCGATGAAGAGAACGTGATGCCAGTCCAGAGCAGTCCATTGGGCTTGTTGTTGGGCCCATCTGTACCGTACTGAATGGTTTCGTGGTTGCAAAGATGGACCTCGCCATGGACGCCGGGAGTGAAGTTGCGCATCATGCAGCCCATTGCTCACGGTTTGACTCGTAACACAACGTCCTGTGGCTGCACGAAAAGCATTATTCAACATGGTGGCGTTGCTATCAGGGTTCTTCCGAGCCGTAATCAGTAGGTAGCGGTCATCCACTGCAGTTGTAGTCCTTTGGCGGTCAGAGCGAGGCATGTTATTGACAGCTCCTGTTCCTCTATATGTCCTCCATGTCCGAACAACATCGTTTCGGTTCACTCCGAGACGCCTGGACCCTTTCCAAGTTCAGAGCCCTTCCTGGCAAAATGTAACAATGCGTACGCGATCGAACCGCGGTATTGACCATCTAGGCATGGTTGAACCACAGACGACACGAGCCGTGTCGCTCCTTCCTGGTGGAATGACTGGAACGGACCGGCTGTCAGACTCATCCGTCTAATAGGCGCTACTCCTGCATGGTTGTTTACATCATAGGGCGGGTTTAGTGACATCTGTGAACAGTCAAAGAGACTGTGTCTGTGATACATTATCTACATTCAACGTCTGTCTTCAGAAGTTCTGGGTAATACAAAACATTTTTTGATGTGTGTATTTGACAGATTTGACAGCTGCAGATTTCGTGTGATGTATGTTCTTTTGGACATGTCTGAAAGAACAGACTCCATGCATTCATATAGAGTTGTTACTTCTTATCCTTTTAGGTAGCATCACACTTGAAATACCTTGTTGGAGAAATTAGTCAGACGACCTACAATCTACAGCCACTGCTCACATGGAAGATATCAAATGGTTCAAATGGTTCAAATGGCTCTGGGCACTATGGGACTTACCATATGAGGTCATCAGTCGCCTAGAACTTAGAACTACTTAAACCTAACTAACCTGAGGACATCACACATATCCATGCCCGAGGCAGGATTCGAAGCTGCGACCGTAGCAGTCACGCGGTTCCGGACTGAAGCGGCTAGAACCGCGGCCAGCTGGAAGATATCAAAAATGGTTCAAATGGCTCTGAGCACTATGGGACTTAACTTCTGAGGTCATCAGTCCCCTAGAACTTAGAACTACTTAAACCTAACTAACCTAAGGATATCACACACATCCATGCCCGCGGCATGTTTCGAACCTGCGACCGTAGCGGTCGCTTGGTTCCAGACTGTATGGAAGATATCGCAAAGCGCCTTAGGAACCACTCTGCTCCCCACAGCCCACACAGAGCGAATCACGAAGCGACTCAGAAGTCACTCCACATGCTGCGCTCTTAGCTCACTCAGTGATTCTGGCTTCTTGACTCAGTGTCTTTCCATCCGATTTTGGCTCTACTGAGTATTGTTCTTTATAGCAATAACGGTTAGTATGTTACACGTTTATTTTTATGTTTGTGATGGAGCATGTATATACGTTTTCTTTTTATTTTTCTATGTATTTATTTGACCTGATCAGGTTAATACCTTCAGTACCTCTGTGGGGCGGCGGATTGATGAGAATAATGATGATAATAGTCATAGGAGGAAATTGGGATTGTTGTAAATATTGTTCGCCTCTTTTACGAAAGCCTGGCATCTATTTCCGTGCTCATCCAGAAAGCGATGGAGAACATACTCGCCACGCGGGATTAGCCGAGCGGTCTCAGGTGCTGCAGTCATGGACTGTGCGGCTGGTCCCGACGGAGGTTCGAGTCCTCCCTTGGGCATAGGTGTGTGTGTTTGTCCTTAGGATAATTTAGGTTAAGTAGTGTGTAAGCTTAGGGACTAATGACCTTAGCAGTTAAGTCCCATAAGATTTCACACACATTTAAGAACATACTGCCTATAGTTTCCAGTCTGCAAGTCCACATTCTTGACCAGCAAACTGAAAGAAATGTTGATCTTCTCTGTTTCCTCTGCGGGATCAGAACTACGATTATAAATGAAGATTTTGAGTTCTCAGTGGTACATCTATTTGGTAAAGTTTCACACGCACAACAGAATAATATTCATTCTGCCCATACTGACAGTAAACCTCTCTATCCTAAACAGCATTATGAGCAATTCAGAGGCGAGCTCTACGGTAAGTTCCTACTAAATCGTCTTTCGCCCTGACTACTGATAATCAAAATAAATGCCCACCACAAAAGTGGAAAATAACTGTCACCACTTGCCACGCGGATTTGTTGGCATTATGGGCGGCGCACTAACAGTTACTTTTGCGAAATCTAAGCGATCCAGGACGGTGTACAGTCCCCGCGAGTTCACGTTCTATTATAACTGAAAATAAGCGTTTTGTAACAGCCTGTCTCTGACGTCATCCGAGAGAGCGCGCACTCCGGCGTCTGACTGACGCGCATCTTACGGTGGCTGGGAGCGAAGTGAAGCCTGGTCTTGCCTCTCGGGCTGTACTCATGTATGTGGCGCAGCGGCCAAGGGAATACCTGCTGTCATCCGCCCTATGCACACGGTAGCTGTCTCTAAACGGCCGCTTTCTCGGACACACAATATTTACTAACAATGTTATGAATCATTTTAGAATCTCCATAATTTTTGCATGCATGTAGGTAAGTTGGTTAAAAGCACAGAAAAAGTTTTAGCTCGGCTGCATTAAAAGTTTGCCTTCTAGAATTTTTGGAACGGAACTGACGCTAGTACATGATCTCTGAACTACAACTTTAAGAGACCTTGTATTGGTTGTTATTACCAAGGTCCTAAATCTTGTCATAGGTGTATTATTTACCAGCTTTTACCACTTGCTGTAACCAAAAGTTTATAGTCCTAGTATAACAGATACTTAATCTACTACAAATGAGGACATTTTTGATCCAAATTTAGTTTTCATTAAATTATTCTAAAACTATTAGAGGTAACTTAATGGGGTCACGTAGTTATTATTTTTACGTTGAACTGAAGCATCATACATATTTTCACATTTTTATGTCTAATACTTAGAACCTTTAACTTTTATTAAAAACATGGATCCTGACCAAAATATTGCTTTAATCATGTTGAGACTTGTACCAATTAATTTTGACATACATTTGCAAATTATGACCAATGTCTGACTTCTTAGCTTTATTATTTAGTGCCACTTTTTTTTCTTGAAACGATGTACTTTGCCACTTTTTTTTCTTGAAACGATGTACTTAGGTAAAAATATTGATCTAACCAATCTGAGACTTGACAGTTTAAACATTATTACAGTAAAGCATATATTGACAAAGTTTGAAAAAGCTATCTTAACTTTTAATTTCATTCTTGATTATGGTGCAATACTGGTGTGCTACGCATAGTCGCATTATGATGACGTGGCGCGACTAGCAGTGAATTGGGGTAGTCCTGGCACACTTTCTCGCCTCTGTATCTCCGAAACAATACAGCGCTTGTTTCGACACACTCTCCTACACCCAATCAGGTTTTTATGTACTGGGTGATCATTAATAAAACCAACAAACTGCAGGGATAAATTCCCGACTAGAAATCGATGAAAAAATGTCTTACAAACATGTGTCCAGAAACGGACAGTGTGCATGCAACGACAACAAATCGTCCTAGAACACAGTACAGAGCTGCAGCGCATGCACGTCGCAACAGATGTTAAGTGGCGTCCATGAGATGCAATCCACGTGTTCACGTGTTGCGTCATGGATTGACGCACTCTTTTGCACATCATGGCTTCTCTCCAGATAGTGTCATAGGCATCGTGAACAGGCTGTAGAAGGGTTTGCACATCAGAAACCGATTCAGCATACACAACGCTTTTCATATTCCATAGAGGTAAAAATTAAGAGGGTATAAGTCCAGTGATCTAACAGGCCATGCTACAGGGACTCCGCATCCTATACAACATCCATGGAAGATGTTATTGAGGTATCGGTGAACTGTAATGTGGAAGTGGGGTGGTGCTCCATTGTGTAGAAACCACATGACCTGTCATATTGCCAGAGACACATTCTCAAGCAACTCAGGCAGATACTCTGCAGGAAGTCCAGGTACATTCCTCCGTCAAGGCACTGTGGAATAATAACTGGTCCAAGTGTAGGGTGGCAGCTTGAATAAATGTTAATTTCGCACCTTACATGAGATTCTATACGTCACAACAAGTAGATGTATATGTCACATGACATACTTCGGTGATAGTGAGCAGATTTTCCTGTAAAAATATACTGTCTGTAATGAATAAAGCTGATGCACTCGATTAGATTGTATTAACACGCCAAACCCAAATCCTGCATGTCAATGAGAAAAAGGTGAAAATAAAAGCTGCTGGAAGAGACGCTCAAGTCTGAGGCGAATTCGGGTTGCCCAGCCACGGTCCGCATACAGTTAAACACTTTTAACATGGTGTGACCTGTATCGAAGGAGACAGCGAACACACCACGTGGTCCACTGAAGGGAGCAGATATCGACCAAGCGCTGCCTGCAGTGGCGAAATTGTTTAGGAAATTGCGTTGAGGAACTTCCAGATGGATACAAACAGGCCTGAGACGCAGTTGAATAGAGTCGCCCTTTCTGGTCACGTGAAAGGTCCGTGGTGCTATCGTGATGTACGTGTGTAACTTTTAGGTGTCAGGGGCAGGCACAAAATGTTCAATTGGCTGAAATAAACTTGGAAGGAGTAGAGGTGGTGAGATTATGGAGCAGTTTGAAGGTATGGCCTTTGCGATTGGCGTAGTAGTTTCCAAGAGATGAAAGGAACGATCCCATCGCTCTAAAAAGCCGTGACACGAAGTGCAAAAGAACACAGGTGGGAGACAGTTTGCTACGAAAGACGGAATACTGAAAACTTCGTGGACTCTCCTCTCAAACAGCATGCGTAAAGAGAAATTTTGTGTGAACACTGCATTCACTTTGGCTGACATTCAGCTAGGAATTAGCTAAAGAGTCATTTAGCTCTAATAGCAGAGTAACGAAACAGCCACACAGTTAATTGTTCTTGCAAGAACTGAGAGGGCATTGAGGTACACACGCTGCCCCATCCATGCGCATGTGTATCGCCATATTTTCCAGACTAAGGACGAGTGCATGTTTTCTCACTTAACGAGGAACCTAGGGCCCTTTCAGCTGATAAAATCAGTAAGGACTTGGATTAGCTTTTCATAGGATTTTCAGAGGGCGAGGGCAGCCATACAGCTGACAACAAATGGTTCAAATGGCTCTGAGCACTATGGGATTTAACTGCTGAGGTCATTAGTCCCCTAGAGCTTAGAACTACTTAAACCTAACTAACCTAAGGACATCACACACATCCATGCCCGAGGCAGGATTCGAACCTGCGAACATAGCGTCACGCAGTTCCAGACTGTAGCGCCTAGAACCGCTCGGCCACACCAGCCGGCAGCTGACAACACATTGTAGTTAAAAGTAAATGCCGCTCACAGAGGTGTAAAAATATTGGATCACCAGCCTGCATCCACTGTGAACATGAGCAACCTTGAGTAATCTTTTGCACATCTTATCACAAAAACTAACCATCCTCCGTAGACTTGAGTGTCATTCTAAATAGTACCAAACTTACAACCTGGAATCAGATGATTTAATGTAGTATTAGACAACGCAGACAGTACTTCACTGTCTATATGTAAGAAAAAGCTTGTAGAGAACCTGCTGTTTCTTCTAGTGACACTAATGTACTCACAGGGTGTTTTTGCTGATGCCTAATGAATGTAAAAAGGAATGGAGTCAAAAAAATGGCGATCCTGTCAGGATAGCAATTGGTCTGCCAGGATCACAGTTTGTGAAACTAAAAGGAGTAATTAAAAATTGGTATTTAGAATTTAAAAAAAAATCAGGAATACAGAAATGGAAGTTGCTTAGGAATGAAACAAGTAGGACGATCACGGAAACAAAGGTGAAATGGTTGCATGAAAAACATGAAGAAGTAGAAAGCGAAATGATTGTCAGAGAGACTGACTCAGCATGTAGGAAAGTGAAAATAACCTTTGGTGAAATTACGAGCAATGGCGGTAACTTTAAGAGTGCAATGGGAATTCCACTGTTAAATGCAGAAGAGAGAGCGCATAGATGGAAAGCATACACTGAAGGCCTCTATAAGTGGGAAGATGTGTTTGATGCAATAGAAGAAGAAACAGGAGTCGATTTAGAAGAGCTAGTGAATCCAGTACTAGAATCAGAATTTAAGAAAGCTTGGAGGACTTAAGATCGAATAAGGCAGAACGGATAGATAACTTTCCATTGGAACCTCAAAGATTATTGGTTAAGTGGTAACAAAACGACTGTTCACTTTGGTGTGTAAAATGTGAGTCTGGCGATATACCATCGAACTTTCGGAAAAACATCATCAACACAATTCCCTAGGTTGCAAGAGCCGAGAAGTGCGAGTTAATTATTGCACAGCCAGATTAACAGCTCACGCATCCAAGTTACCGAAAAGAATATTATACAGAAGAAAAGAAAATTTAGAGTCTGTTAGACGAGAATCAGTTTAGCTGTAGGAAAAGTAAAAGGACCAGAGAAGCAGTTCTGACGTTGTAGTTGATAATGGAGGCAAGACTAAAGAAAAATCGGGACATGTTCATAGGACTCATCAACCTAGAAAAAGCGTTCGATAATATAAAATGATGCAAGATATTCGATACTCTGAGAAAAATAAGGGTAAGCTAGAGGGAAAGAAGGTTAATATACTATTCAATAAGAGTGAAAGGCCAAGAATGAAGAGCTCGGATTAAAAATGATGTAAGACAGGAATGTAGTCGTCCTTACTGTTCAATTTATACATTGAAGAAGCAAATACGGGTGTAAACGGAAGATTCAAGAATGGAATTAAAATTCGAGCTGAACGATGATATTCTCTGATGACATTGCTAACCTCAGTGAAAGTTAAGAATTACATGATCTGCTGAATGGAGTGAACAGTCTAATTAATATGCATTGAGAGTAAACCGAAGAAGGTGCAAATAATGAGACGTGACAGAAATAAGAACAGCGAGAAACTTAATATTGGAATTGGTGATAACGAAGTAGATGAGGTTAAGGTATTCTTCTACCTAGGCAGCAAAGTAATCCATGACTCACGGAACAAGGAGGACATAAAAAGCAGATTAGCACTGGCAAAAACAGCATTCTTCGCCAAGAGAAGTCTACTAGTACCAAACATATGCTATCAAACATACACTTTAATTTGAGGAAGAAAATTCTAAGTATGTGTGTTTTGAGCACAGCATTGTATCGTAGTGAAACTTGGACTTTGGGAAACCTGGAACAAAGGAGAATCGAAGCATTTGAGATGTGGTGCTACAGAAGAATCTCGAAAATTGGGTGGACCGGTAAGGTAAGCTATAAGGAGGTTCTCAGCAGAAATCGAGAGTAAAGGAAAATACGGAAAACACTGACAAGAAGAAGAGACAGAATTGTGTGACATCTGTTAAGACATCAGGGAATAACTTCCATGGTAGTAGATGAAACTGTAGAGGATAAAAACTGTAGAGGAAGACGAAGATTAGAATATATCCAGTAAATAATTGAGGTCGTAGGTTGCAAGTGCTACTCTGAGCTGAAGAGTTTGTCACGGGAGAGGATTTCGTGGTGGGCTGCATCAAACCAGTCAGAAGACTGATGACTCCAAAAGTAAACAAGTAAAAGTGGTTGGCAATGTAAGATGGCGTAGGATGTTCGAAATCCTGAGAAAAATAGGGGTAAGCAGTAGGAAAGCAGTTGGCATTCTGCACGCAATATGCACATGGGCCGTTCCTCAAACTGTGGGAGTTGCAACCATGTCTCCTTTCTAAGCCAGTCCCCTTTCTAATCCACACCTACCTCCTCTCCCCACTCACTCATCCACTCCTCTAACATGCATTCCTCACCACCCATTCCTCCTCCATTATCCAATCACAAACCAGGATTTTATCAGGCATTAAAACGAAACAGCCGATCGAAACCCTGTATTTTACCAGCTATTACGAGCACTGAGAGCCAATCAGTATGTGCCCCCAGGGCGCCATCTTGTTCTGTATGCGTCACTTGGTGTCATTTTTTCATCTCCTTCTAAAGCCACATCCCTCTCCTGGAAGTAGGTCAAGCAGAGAGCTTCAAGACAGAACACACACACACACACACACACACACACACACACACACATACATACACACACACACACACATATTTTAGTCTCCCAATCTCGGTCTAGTTTTTTGTCAGTAAGTCACATTTTTCATTTCCTTCTTAAACCACGCCACTTTCTTGGAAATATTACAACCAGAGACCTTTTGCGTCAACCACAACGTAGTATACTGCTTGCCATTTGTGTTCCCCAAAGGTGCCGTCTTGTCAGCGATCTGACACAACTTCATCAGCAGAACCTCAGCTTTGTCAGCTCTCAACCTGACTCTGACATGATTAACTTTACAGAAGCCTGATACAGCTTGGTCAGCAGAAAACACACAGGCTAGTCATGTCTTGACTTGTCTCGATCTTGCTGAATGTACAAAAACTAACACAGCTTGCAAAAACCTATTACAGCTAACATGCAAGCACACACGCACACAGACACACACACACACACACACACACACACACACACACACACACATACGCTCACTCATTCCCTCTCTCTCTCTCTCTCTCTCTCACACACACACACACACACACACACACACACACACACACACACACCACACACACCACACACATTTAGATTTCCTAATCAGAGCCCACAATTTCACCTGTCATTTAAAGTGAACAGCCAATCACAGCCCATATTCCACAGGACATTAAAACGAAACATTCAACCAGTATGTACCCTACCTTGTTCTCTGTACCTCAGAATTGGCAACTACCGACATTCAATCACTGTACAACACTAAATGCAAGGCACAATTTATGCTCAGTTTAAATAAGTTCTTTAACAGTAAAATGTACAAAGGCTCACGTATTTGTACAACTTACAGGTTACGCTGCACTTGGCAATGAACAAAGTTCAAGGCACATTAGACTCACAAATTAAATATTTACACATCTAAGTTGTCTCTATTATTTATCGAAATATGTGTAGCCCTACTGACATAATTTACAGGTTAAACTGCCTTTGGCAACAAGCAAAGTTCGATCATCTGCAGCAGTTGAAAGATCTAGCAACATGGAAAGCAGCCGAGAACTCTAACCAGGTCGCAGCCTTAGTGAGTCTGCCTCGCAGTGCCCCTGCTAATACTACAAGTCCGCACACAGCGACACTTCTGTACTTCACTGCGCAGCACTTGAGTGCAAATGACCTGGGAGTGGAACAGCCTTCAGGAAGCTTCAGCAGTTTGACCGACTGACACATTAACAACAGCTAGATCCCAGTCATCAGCATCCACTCCCAGTGTTTCCAGGTGACATAGAAACACAGATCTTCCACAAACTCAGCACTGGGCTGCAGCATTTAAATCCCCTGGTTGGCACAATAGAGTTCTCCCATGATGTCAGTCGTCGCTTTACTTATGATGCAACTGTGTTTGCCATCTACAGGCCATGAAGCAGTGACTACTGTCTGGCTGCCCGGGCTCACGGCCGCCAACACATGCCACATCTCCATTTCTCAGATTGAGCCACTGCTCTCCAGCCTGGAGGTCCATGTTCATTCCCAAGTAGACCTCCTAGCCTCGCCTAGATCTGGCTACCACCTGGACCATCGCCTCGTGCAGTCTACTGTCAGCCTGCTGCAGCTGCTCTGCTCTGTGTTCTTGTATGATTGTTAATAAAGAGTTTTGGCAAAAATTGGCAGCCTAAATCATCTGCACCTCCGTCCACATCCAGCAGAAAACCGCTCCCCACACCTTCCCATAACACCACCCTGATACCTGTTAGTAAAGGGAAGGCAGGATTCGGTTACGATTGTGGATGGGGCCATAATCAGTTACTATTGGTTGCCTTTTACAGTTACACACATCTATTTTTAAAACAGTAATTTCAGACTCAACAATAAATAAAAAAATACCACACGTTATTAATGAAGGAATAAACAACTGTGTAAATAATAGTGTTTTCAGTGGGTTACATTTTAGCAAATCACCATAAAATACAGATATAGATAATGTTTAAAAAACAACAAGCCATTGTGGTCATGGCTGAAGGCCTTACACGCCAAGATTGGCAATAAGTTAAAAATATTTAAGAACTCGCTACAGGTATTGAAATATTAAAAAGTAAGTGGCCACAAACACAGCAGAAGGTATCAGACGCCAGGAATGGCAGTAAATAAGGTTTTAAGGCCTACTGCTAAAATAGAAATATCAAAGTACTCTTTTCCAAACAAATGACCACAATCACGGCTGAAGGCCTTACACGCCAGGAACGGAAATTATATAAAAAATTTATAAAAAAGCAAATACAGGCAAAGATTAACTAAAAGAAACAAGGAACAAACTACTCAATGGACGAAATAAGATGGTAACCTTGTAACACAACCCTTACACTGCTAGATTGATTCCAGAAGGCGACCGGAACTATTAACTAGACATACATAACTTTTAATGTAGGCATTACAAGGTATGGTAATAAATATTACAATAATAAAGCACAAGGACCAGTCACAGATGGTGCTCCAGGAATCAACCTTTGAGAAGGTCCGACAACAAACACTTTCGCGAGCCCTGAGATAGGCAGCCAAGAGTTGCATTCACTTCACAAGATGTTAACTCAGACTAGTGGCAGTCTAACGAATGACTAATGATAATCTTGCTGAAGGTGCCTGACGTCCAATAAACCAAATGCAAGAATGGAACAACACACCAAAGCCGGAACCGGCGGACTGCACTGTGCCCCCAGAATACTGTGCTTAGAGCGCCCGGAACGAGAAAGGAATCACTACTAGCAGAGTAGAAGAATCACAAACGGCCTACAACCAAGAAAGTTGTCAAAACTACACGCCTTACCGAAAAGCAGTGGCAAGGCGAGGAAACGTACACTGCTGTTACATACACTAACCCCCACAGTAGGTAACTGGCTCTGAGCACTATGGGACTTAACATCTATGGTCATCAGTCTTCTAGAACTTAGAACTACTTAAACCTAACTAACCTAAGGACAGCACACAACCCCAGTCATCACGAGGCAGAGAAAATCCCTGACCCCGCCGGGAATCGAACCCGGGAACCCGGGCGTGGGAAACGAGAACGCTACCGCACGACCACGAGCTGCGGACAGGGAACTGCGGCGTTAGCGACCACCAGGTAGGAAAAATACCGCTGGTTGAACTTAAATAGTAAAAAGCTAAACGCAGTACATAGCAATAAGAAGTTGAGGACGGCTAATCAGATCCGCTTTCCCCAAGCACTCCACTCGCTGCTCTTAGCCTCGGCGACACCACGAGCAGCAACACGAACCCACGTCACTGGAGACATCGCGAGATGTAACAGTGGCGAAGGTTTCTCTACTTGAATTGAAATGCACTCATCTTGAAGCCTGCAGGATCTGGTTTACGACGAGGTCGTGCACCCTCGTGACCACAGCCCTTCCATTCAACGTGCCGCCAGCGGTCCGGGCGTGTTCTCGCACTGCGCAGACCTGGCTGCTCCTGGGTCCCCAAACGAACTGCCACCCTCACAGGACACGGAAAAACAACGACGTCGCCCCAAAGGTAGGCAACAGTTACTACATATCGATAACCGCCGCTTCTGCCACTAGCGGACAGACAATGCTTGCGAAACGAGTGGCGCCAGTCAAGACTATAAGAAGACAAACAACCACAACCATGCCAACTAAAGGATATGGTCCGACCTCCAACAGAGGGCGGAAACTTACAAACAGGTCCAACGCAAGCCGCAGAACGGCTCACACCCCATTACATTTTGTGCGAAAGTTGGTGAAAGCAAAATGGTCCCTCAAGGTAAACATTTCCACATCTAAATTTTCTGTATTACTGTTCCATTACTGTACAAAACACGTGTCGGTTAAAATGAAATGTTAAGCAGGCAAGCAGCTATAGTTGACAGTTCCAAACAAAGAGTCAGTACATATTTTGTTCTATAGCTGTACAAAAAAGATGTTGTCTATAGTAATATTCTAAGCAGGCAAGGCAATGACAGTTAACAGTTTCAAACAAACAAATGAGCATTCAAATCTGAAATAGTATTCTAACACCAGAGACTGACTGTGTATGAACCATAAAGTGAGAGATGATGTGCCATAATATGACAGTGGATGTCAGGTGTGGTACAACAAGATTGCAATTATTGTGTAATCTACAGATCAAGATTCACTTGACATCAAATCATGATTGTGTACTCTCAACTTAAGTATGACAGTGTTATTACCAATACTGGAAATTGTTTTATTATGTATCAAAATTAATATATTGATGCTACTGGTGTAATTTACATATTAAGATATGGTTAATGCCTCCACTATTTGTACAAAAATGAACTTTCGAGGAAGGCTCTCTAAAAAAAAAGTTTACAGTCTATATATATCTCCTTTCAACTACTAATTAATACCAAGATGCATAGCAAGTTTATCCACAGACATCGCAATTTCCAACACTTTAGGAAAATGACAGTACTAAAAATGTTATGCTTTGGATATATGTTTTTAATGTAGTGTATGACTTAAACTGCATATTTTCGTAATACGCAAGTTTAACTTCGAAAAGCAACCAATACGAGATGTTTGCTTCATAATAACTTAGATGAACCTGGCAACTCCTCGATTTGAGTACATCAAAGACAATGATGGACAAGGTTCCACACAGAGGATAGTTCAGCCTGTGATCATGAACAAAAATTCGATCTTCGCACCAAAGCAAAAAAAAAAAAAAAATAAACGCTTAAAATAATTTGTATTATCTATCAAAATATCTAAATATTTCTCCTATAACAGTACAAAAAACACATAGCACTACTGATTTGACATGAAGGTTATGCTACAGGTGTTGCTAACAATAGCTCGGTATTTGTACCAGACTTTAAATAAACTCAAAACTGTGTGCATTATTTACAAAAATACGTGAATATTTGTCCTAGAAGAGTACAAAACCCACACGGCACGTTTATGGGCACTTTTGAGATGAGAGTCTAGTTACAAGTTGAGAAAGCACACTTGACTCAGCGAAGTAACACATAGTTTGGAAACTGCGCAAGTCTCGACTTATCTGAGAAAGCAGACATGCATGTATGTTGACTTTACAAAATATCACATGCTTGGAGACTGTATCAACGTGTACGCACAGACGATTGGCTGACGTATGCTGTCACACAGTGGCAACTGAATCACACTTTGATGAAATAACATACTGAACAGTAGTTTTAAGATCTAAATTTCTTCCACATACATATGGGAAAAACTAATTTTGGTTGCTTTCAACTACCCACTTGTCACCTACTTTTCAAAGTCAGGCAAACATTATAGTGACCTATCTCAGGGTAAAAATTTTATCTTGCAGTAGGAAATGTTTGCCATCTTCTGTTGATAATACTAACTTATGCTTTGCTCTGTGGAGACTACATGACAGTTTGATGAAATAACACGTTAACTGTAGTGTTTGAATTTAAAATACTATAACTACTACCTCCAACGAAATTGTAAAAAATTTCCGCATACATCGCCAGTTAATATTTGGCCCCATTGCAAACATGCTGGTGTACATAAAGGGTAGTATGATGCAGTATCAGGTTTACGTGACACGGTGCCCCAGATTCTGCGATGCAGAAATCAGGACGCACTTGATCGTCAGCACCCAGTAGCCTTGTGTGAATGTAGGAGGCATTACCAGAAGTGATGTCATGGTTATATGGTCAGCAGTGCTGCCACCTGGAATCAACAAACAAAAATAAAGAAAGAGTTGTTTTGTGTGTCTAAATGTAAAGGCATTAATTAATAAAAGAATGTTCGTTCTCTTATTCGTTATCCTGCCCAAAATCCTGAATCATCTCCTGTTTACGGTAATCTACTTGTGTCTTTTCAGAGACCAGGCTAGTTGTCACATGGAGCAACTTACTACATGCAGATTTCGAATTAACCACTGGCACCAATGCACTTTCCTTCCAGTAGATGGTAGCATCTGAAAATAATTTTCTTCTGATAATCGCTGAAGGACAGGCTGTCATTATAGAGTTTGAAAGGAAAAGTTGTTTCTCCATCTGTTTCTATTTTTCCTATGTCTGAATATTTTTTAATGGTGGCATAGCCTTTCTGTATATCAGAGCAAGTGCTGCCATGTGAAAATCGTAACTTCATGTGATTGATAAAGTGTTTAAAATATCTCTACAACTGAAAATTGACGATTATCTGCAGCCGAATATAAAATGGTGACATGTGGGACCATTTGTTACAATTTCGTTCAGCCTAGCAGTTTCGTTTGGACTAATTGCTTTGACGTTTATTAAATCCAGATATTGAAACTACTGTTCAGTACATTAGTTTATCAAAGTGTCACGCGGTGTTACGCTTCTTCCAAATGGGCATCCACAATCTGTAGCCAGGCAAGCCAGAAGCTGTCAGCCACATACTCCTCCAGAAGCTGGAAAGTGCTGAGTTGACATGACGAACGCCTTCATTTCAGCTCAGAAGTGAATATGATTACCACGTACGGCCCTGCCACCTGCTACGAGGGCTGGAACATATATAATGAAGTGTGTTGCGAGTGTCAGACTGTCATAGGAGTGCCTGAATTACACCCTGCTGGGGCCTAGTGCTGCACAGCTTCTGTGGTCTACGTGACCAAAAGCGAAGTCATATCATAACAAAGTTGAGTCAAATGCCATAAATATTCCAGGGCACCTTCTGGGGGTTCTCGTTTCATCATCCATGATTGGGTGCCTCCTGGACCATATTCACTGTGAGCTGCTGGCCAATCGCTGGATTTGTGCCTAACGGCGTGTCTGGCCTACACTGGAGTTTGCTGCCAGTTCTCTGATGTTGACAGACCTGACACAGCTCCACAACATCCAAGGCCCTAAATTGGCTCCTTCTGTAGCCACATATCTCGACTGGCGTCTTTTCACTGGTGACCATCACCTGCTGCCACATGTTGAGCCAAGGGAGCACCACCACCTTAGATTTATATGCACTACTGGAACACAGATTACTTCTACTGTATGAAGTCTACTAAATAAGTCATGTTTATATTTTCTCTCTCTGCCATTATGATTCCATGACAGCTGAGGAACTGGTTCTTCGATATGCTGTTTTGTGTACCATCCTACAACCTCATAGTGACCTTCTATGAGTCCAGCAACGCTTGAATCATCCTGGCCCCATTATAACTGCCGTGACTGAGCAATGTCGTAGGCTGGTAAACATCATCAACAGCAGCAGCATAGTGGGGTGAATGAAGAAATATTATTTTTCCTGACTGTGCTTTCTTCAAGTATGACAGTAGCAGCCTGTTTGGATTGGCGGGCTAATTTGAAAGTGAAGTTTGTAAAAACTAATGAAGGCATAAAGTGGAGGAGTTTAAAGGAAACACATGGGAAGATTAAGCCGGTATGTGTCCTGTTAGATGTACTTAGCGTCATTTGTTGGGGTGTAGTGCACCATATATGGTGTTATCCCAAGTGACATGCTTCATATATAGAAGATACGGACAGTGTGCCAGGCAGTGTGATGAATGTGCTTGCCTAGTGCTTATGAAAAAAAATTGAATTGTGTTACGATAGTGCTACAGTGATCACATTGTGATTTCTCTATTGTTTGTCCTTACATCTTGGATAGGCTTCACAATAACTAAGTCAAAAGAATTAGAAGGCGGTTCAGTCTTTGTTAGATGAAGTATCTTACCTGACAGAGAGTGTTACAGACTTCGATAAACAGGTAAATGGTGTGAAAGAGGATAGAGCGTCTTCTAGTACAGCTGAGAAGGAGAAACCAGTCGCACCCATACAGTCTACATGCACATCCCTTGTGTGATTAGATCATGAAAGTAGTATTATATCATTTTTCGTGTTTTTGGCTGTATTTACTGTGTCATGTAAAATGGAAACAAAAGTGTGTGAATGCTGTACAAATGATGAAGCAAGTTACAGCATTTTGAGATATTAGTTGTGTATCATAACATGTGGGTAGATATCATTGATTGGTAGGGCAATGGTTTTTCTTGAGATATTGTATATGTAATTTAAATGGATTAATTTTTGATGTTGATGTAGTAACGTGGGAGTTTCTTGTGTTTATTATTTTGAGTATTATTTGTAGATGATAGACTTAGACCGAAAAGGAGAGAGTGATTTCGGCTTCCTTTCTCCAGGTGACACCACCAGTGAGAATTACCATGGGGTGGATCGTCTTACTAGCAGTACTGAACCTCCACAGCTGGAAGGGGCTGGCTGCTTTGCAGAAACGACTACAGAATGGGCGGATGCTTTTCAGCAGGCAGGAAGACATCGTCTTGACCAGACGTGAGTGGACCTTGAGACTAACTAATTTTGCATGGGGCGTAGGAAGGAGTTCTGAGGGCTGGACAAAGCTTTCTCGAAACCACATCATGACGCTGGTTAGAATGGCGTATGCGGAAAGATACAAGGAGAGATCTGGCCACCGGGTCTTATGTACGAGCAGCTCCAGCACCAGTTGCCGCAAGCCGTGGACTTGATACCACCCGTTTTAATACGATAGAGGTGGGGTTCAACAGGTGAAGGAGGCAGACTGCTGAAAACAGCATCTAGGAACACAAACATGTATTATATATGGGAGGTCAACAACACGTGCAGAATGAGGCGGAAGGTACCAAAACCTTGGTGGTTCAAATGGCTCTGAGCACTATGGGACTCAACTTCTGTGGTCATCAGTCCCCTAGAACTTAGAACTACTTAAACCTAACTTAACCTAAGGACGTCATGCACATCCATGCCCGAGGCAGGATTCGAACCTGCGACCGTAGCAGTCTCGCGGTTCCGGACTGCGCGCCTAGAACCACTAGACCACCGCGGCCGGCAAAACCTTGGTGGAATGGGACAAGATACAGCTAACAAATCTAGAACAATGAATGCTGATCTACACCGGAATTCCATGGGGGTTAATAGACGAACTAAAGAATAATGTGAAAATAGCCAGAAGTTTGGTGAACCAGAATTTAGGTATAATAGAGACACATTGGACTTATTGGATACACAGTTGGCTGTGGGGAGTTCTTGTGCACACTTTCCTGTAGTTTAGGAGGTGTCCAAATGGGTGTTGTGGAGTTACAAAAAGCTGTACATCACGCAGTGTGTGGACAATTTACCACTACCACGTTGCCAACAAGGCAGGTTCCGGCTGGCCTATGGAAAGCGCGAGAATAACTGCCAGCTACATTAGAGTTTTTTCCTCCTCCAGAAGAGGAAACCTAGCACTAGTTTAACACGTCATGACAGTGAATACCAATACTGACTATTCTAGTCCCCATATGCTAACTCAATTATCAGTAGCAAGCGCCAAGCCGGTCGCTGTGACCGAGCGGTTCTAGACGATTCAGTCTGGGACCGCTCGACCGCTGCGATCGCAGGTTCAAATCCTGCCTCGGGCATGGATGTGTGTGATGTCCTTAGGTTAGTTATATTTAAGTAGTTCTAAGCTCTAGGG
This sequence comes from Schistocerca piceifrons, assembly GCF_021461385.2. NCBI lineage: Eukaryota > Metazoa > Arthropoda > Insecta > Orthoptera > Acrididae > Schistocerca > Schistocerca piceifrons. Next base: position 296,981,920 of record NC_060140.1, on the reverse strand, counting down.
GACTGATGACCTCAGATGTTAAATCCCGTAGTGCTCAGAGCCAGCTGAACCATTTGAGTAAGCGCCAAGCCTGTACAAGTACTGTGCTAATCACCCATACCCTGGAAGATTGGGGCCTTGGAGAAAGTTTACGTAAAACCGAGCAAAAGGAGTACATTGGTCATGTGAAGAGGGAAAAGCTTCACAACTAACGATGGCAGACGAACTCCATCACTGCCAGCTACAGCAAGCTACGATATGCCCATCCCAGGTGATATAGATTGCCACAGGGACGTTGGAAGTAGAATTATTCTGAGGAGGAACAGGAGTCTAAGGATTCCTGTGAGACATCCTAACACTGCAACCCTATTTCCAGAAAGCTGGTCCACACTGGGTATATTCCATGTGTGGCCTAGTGCTGGATATCGTGAATTGTTACGAACAGCTCGTCTTAACGGTACAGAATATGAGAGCTGCAAGATAATGATCTAATGATAAATGGTACGATTTGTGACGTTTCGGCGTCAACGTTTCGGCTTCCAGCAACCATAACAGGGGCTATGATTCTGAACATGACATATTAGCCAATGCAGTAGCCTAACACGTATTTGGATATGCTACCTGCAAAAAACTTGTCCTTTTGTAACAGTACCTTGAATAACAACCTATTTAATTCTCTAAACGAGTTGCCAGCAGCACAGAAGGAGCGTGTTAGCGTGGAGCAGATCTTCAGCTTATGTATTGCATTGATCACCACCACAAAATCGCAAAGTATACCATCCATCAGACATTGTAAACCAGTCATGGTTAGCTTAAAAGCAGTTGGAACAGGAAGTGCACTTAAATGTAAAAATGAGCAAAAAATGTAATGTTAAGTGACTTGCAGAAGTAATAGCAGATTGCTATCTGGTAGACTAGATCTTCTAATGAGGGAAGGGGTGTTGTACTAGTAACTCTCCAAATCAACATCTATAGCCTGTGGTTAGGCAAGCCAGAAGGCTGTCTGCCACACTTCGCTGCAGAAGCTGAAAGGTCTTGAGCTTACACGATGTAAGTCTCCACTCCAGCACTGAAGTGAACTGGGTCGCCACACATCTATTCCCATTGCCTGCTGCCGGCCTGGAACATCAACAATGCAGCATGGTGTGAGGGCCAGGCCACTGCAGGGGCGACTTGGATTATTGCACCCTGCTGGAGGCTGGTACTAATCTGATTCTACTGCTTCTGTTGTCAATGTGACCAAAAGTGACGTTCTGTCATAACAGAGGTGGGTTGAGTGGCCATAAATATTGCTACATATCGCACTCACTAGCCATGGGTCTCTGGGCCAGGTCTTGTCCTGATGCTACCAAGAGCTGAACTGGCAGCCTACTGCTGACTTCCATCAACCACCCAAACCAGAGTATGGTGGGATGTTGGAAGGCATGGTGGGATGTCGGAAGGCCTGCCACGGCACTGACTTCACTTCTTCTGTGGCCATCATTCTCACCTGGCATCTTTACATTGGCGCTTGTGGAGCCAACCAAGTACCATCACCCGAGGACAACATGCACCACTGACACACTGAGTACTTTGGCTCTATGAACTGTGCTAAATAAACCACTTTGTTGTCCACAGCTCGTGGTCGTGCGATAGCGTTCTCGCTTCCCGCGCCCGGGTTCCTGGGTTCGATTTTCTCTGCCTCGTGATGACTGGGTGTTGTATGATGTCCTTAGGTTAGTTAGGTTTAAGTAGTTCGAAGTTCTAGGGGACTGATGACCATAGATGTTAAGTCCCATAGTGCTCAGAGCCATCTGAACTTTTTTTTTTTTTTTTTTTTTTTGAAACCACGTTGTCATTTTCAATGCCTTTATTATTCCACGGTGGCTGAAGACCTAGTTCTTCATTCCTGCTGCCTTGTGTGCCATCCTGCAATTTCATCATGGCCTGCTATGAGGTCAATAACGCTCAGGCCACCCTGACTCTGTTATAACTGTGAAACAGCATAAGTCTATCAGTGATGTTAACCTGTTATCATTCGCGCATATGCTTAGGCGCAATTTCCAAGCATGTCATGTTTGCTGAGTCAACATAATTATATATCAACGTTCTCAGACAAGTTGAGACTTGTGCAATATTCAAGCGTGTCATACTTCACCGAATCGGCATAAATGCACATGTGCATTCTCAAGTACTGACTAGACTACCGTCTTTGAGCCATGCGCGGCTCGCGTTCGTGCCGTTTATTGCTTGACAGCTTGTCTTTGCGGTGCCGCCCTCTCGTTTCTTATTCAATTTACTGGGGTCACTAAGTTGTTGGTTTGCTTGCCCGTGAGTGGCAGCAGCAGCGCTTATCGATAAGAGCACTGTCGTACTATCTCTGGAGCGGCCGCTAGTATTTCCGGGTCGTGGTCTGCGAGTTCAGTGGGGACGCAGCGCCAGTGAGGTGCGGACAGCCAGTACTCGCCGACCGCTGGCAACACATATGAACTATCCGATGGTAGGAAACTGGAGCGGGAACGACCGTTGATTGGTCGTTCGGTCGGTCGTCTCATCGGGCGACGAGTATTTGGTCTTCTGGCCGTTTCTGGGCCTCGTCAGTTGGTCACCTTGCCGGACGTGGGTCGGCTTCTTCCTTGTGTAGAGATGTCGTGGCCAATGGGCAACAGTTACCGCTGCATAGTTGGGTCCGAGCCAGTGTGCCCGGGTCGCCGTGTCTCCGAGTTCCCAACGGACATCGAGTTGGGTCAGGTTGGAGCTGTAGTGAGCTCCGGACAGCCAAGACTTGCCCGACCCCTGCCGACACACGTAACTTGTATACTTACATGGATATGGTGTCTGTTCTTTCGGACATGTCCAAATATGGATGAACTGCAGCCGCCTAGAATGAATATTAATACCTCCAGCTGCTGATGGGCGTTGATACATATCAACGGGGACAGGTTAAAATGTGTGCCCCGACTAGCCATCAGAGCCACCGAGGACACAGAGGATAGCGCGACTGCAGGTACTATCACGCGCACGACTCCCGCGAGACCCACATTCTCGCTTTGTATATCCACACACTACATTCGTAGTGTCCCACGCCAACACATTCATTAATCGTGGAAGACATTCTTACCAAGTTCCGTAAGGGTTCGGCGAATATGTGTGCATCCGTAAAGAAAAAGGTCATGACTGGTATTGCCAGAACTATATACTTGTATGGATATGGTGTCTGTTCTTTCGGACATGTCGGAAAGAACAGACGTTACGTGGAACTGTGCGTAGCTTCTGTGATTTCCACTGAGCAGATGAATGCTGTCTGCGCACTGGAGTAGCTAGTTGGTCGGTAGCGACAGAGCAGCGAGTGTGTGTTGCCTCGCTGTGTTGATGCTGTCCGGCACGGCGTGTAGTTCGACAGCCCTTGTTTGTTCATATTTTTGAGTGGTTATTGTGACTTGGCGGTATTTAGACGCCAATATTTGAAGACGTAGTGCTGCAGGTATCTTCGTCCTCGCTGATATTTTCGGTTGTCGTGCCGTTGGTCGCTTGAAGGGAATTGATTAGGTTGTTGGATGGTCTTTGAGCCGACCCCAGGTCGTCTTGCCATCCGATTATTTAGTATTACGCTTGGCTGCCTGTCTCACCTAAAGTTATGTTAGAGTTTCCTCCCTAGGCCACTCTTGGTACACTTCTGAGCACCACTATTCTGTTGTTTGTGATTGTGATTTTCTTTTGTCGGAAGTACCATGTCAGACCTTCAGCCATGTATTAATTTTCTGTTCTACGTTCAGTATATGGCCTTCCGCCGAACCTTACGTGAAGTATTTTAAGATTAGGCCTTCCGCCGTGTTTTATTTAAAAATCTTGTTTGCTCTGCTTTTAAGCTTTCAGCCTCGTTTGTTTTAAAATTTGTGGCTTTCAGCCTTAATGTGTAAATTCCTGTCTGCAAGGTTCCTCTGTAATTATCTTCAGTTTTTAAAGTGGCTTTCAGCCGTACTGTGTAAATGCTTATTTTAAGGTTTGTCTTTAACTATTTTGAGTAATTGTTTGGGCCTTCAGCCGTGAAGATATTTCAAGTTTTCTTAAGATGGTTTTCTGTGTAAATACTTGTATTTAAAGGTTGCCTTTTATTATTTTGAAATATTATAGGACATTATTTGTCAAATACTATTTGACAGAGCACTGAAAGACCTGAGTCGAAACAAGGCCCCCGGAGTAGACAACATTCCATTGGAACTACTGACGGCCTTGGGAGAGCCAGTCATGACAAAACTCTACCATCTGGTGAGCAAGATGTATGAAACAGGCGAAATATCCTCAGACTTCAAGAAGAATATAATAATTCCAATCCCAAAGAAAGCAGGTGTTGACAGATGTCAAAATTACCGAACTATCAGTTTAATAAGTCACAGCTGCAAAACACTAACACGAATTCTTTACAGACGAATGGAAAAACTTGTAGAAGCCAACCTCGGGGAAGATCAGTTTGGATTCCGTAGAAACACTGGAACACATGAGGCAATACTGACCTTACGACTTATCTTAGAAGAAAGATTAAGGAAAGACAAACCTACGTTTCTAGCATTTGTAGACTTAGAGAAAGCTTTTGACAATGTTGACTGGAATACTCTCTTTCAAATTCTAAAGGTGGCAGGGGTAAAATACAGGGAGCGAAATGCTATTTACAATTTGTACAGAAACCAGATGGCAGTTATAAGAGTCGAGGGACATGAAAGGGAAGCAGTGGTTTGGAAGGGAGTGAGACAGGGTTGTAGCCTCTCCCCGATGTTGTTCAATCTGTATGTTGAGCAAGCCGTAATGGAAACAAAAGAAAAATTCGGAGTAGGTATTAAAATTCATGGAGAAGAAATAAAAACTTTGAGGTTCGCCGATGACATTGTAATTCTGTCAGAGACAGCAAAGGACTTGGAAGAGCAGTTGAATGGAATGGACAGTGTCTTGAAAGGAGGATATAAGATGAACATCGACAAAAGCAAAACAAGGATAATGGAATGTAGTCTAATTAAGTCGGGTGATGCTGAGGGAATTAGATTAGAAAATGAGGCACTTAAAGTAGTAAAGGAATTTTGCTATTTGGGGAGCAAAATAACTGATGATGGTCGAAGTAGAGAGGATATAAAATGTAGGCTGGCAATGGCAAGGAAAGTGTTTCTGAAGAAGAGAAATTTGTTAACATCCAGTATTGATTTAAGTGTCAGGAAGTCATTTCTGAAAGTATTCGTATGGAGTGTAGCCATGTATGGAAGTGAAACATGGACGATAAATAGTTTGGACAAGAAGAGAATAGAAGCTTTCGAAATGTGGTGCTACAGAAGAATGCTGAAGATTAGATGGGTAGATCACATAACTAATGAGGAAGTATTGAATAGGATTGGGGAGAAGAGAAGTTTGTAACACAATTTGACCAGAAGAAGGGATCGGTTGGTAGGACATGTTCTGAGGCATCAAGGGATCACCAATTTAGTATTGGAGGGCAGCGTGGAGGGTAAAAATCGTAGAGGGAGACCAAGAGATGAATACACTAAGCAGATTCAGAAGGATGTAGGTTGCAGTAGGTACTGGGAGATGAAGAAGCTTGCACAGGATAGAGTAGCATGGAGAGCTGCATCAAACCAGTCTCAGGACTGAAGACCACAACAACAACAACATAGGACCTTCAGCCGAGGAATTATTTCAAATTTTCCTTAATATGGCTTTTAGTCGAAAGTTGTAAATGCTTGCCTTTTAAACAATTTCCTTTGATCATCTGGAATATTATTTGGGCTTTCAGCCGACAAGATATTTTAATTTTACTTAAGTAAGGCATTCAATCGTTTTTCTAAATACTTGTGTTTTAAAATGAATTATTTAAACCCTTTGTTATTGAGAAGTTACTTGGGTCCTCATTCGTGAATTGGTCCTTGTTGTTTTAAAGAGCAATGTGTTTGTGTTTTAACAATAAAGTTGTGTATTCTTGTGTAACTAACAGTAACTGGTCTTGTCCCTTTTCCCAACCTGATCCGCTCTGTTCTGCGAAACCAGATTGCAGTCTTACTAGTACCAATAAGAGAGTCATTTGTCTTTCGTACTGCTGTATAACAAATCTTTACATATTTTGACAAAAAATATGAGAATTTTTCTTTTCCTTGAAGTGTCCTCTAAAGATCGAAATATTTTCATTGACAGGTGCAACTTAAATTGTAAGTTATATCAGTAGTGCCACGTGTGTTTTGTACCGTTATGCAACAATTCTTTAGGTATTTTGATATCCTGTATAATACAGACAATTTTAGTGCTATTTTACTTTAGCGCAAACATCGAATTTTTGTTCACGGCCAGAGACAGAAGTTTTCTCCACTGCAAAATAACAAACAAAATTAAACAATTAAAAAATAGCTTATCTCTGTATGGAACCCTAACCATCACTGTGTCCGACAGCAACAACCGGAGCAGACACCATGGCTTTGTAACTGCTTATGAAGCAAAAATATCGTATTTGGTGCTTTTCATAGTTATGCTTATGTATTACGAAAATATACAGTTTAACTGATACACCACTCTGAAGGTCTCTCCAAAACAAAAACACAATATTCTAGTGCAATTTTTTTACTAAAGTTTCGGAAAATTCGACATCATTAAAAAAATTCTGTTCTTCTTGGCATTATTCAGTCTGTACACATTTTTTAAAAAAGCATTGACACTACAGTATCGATCGCTAAATGTCGTAACCTTCCTCGAAAGTTCGCATTTATACTGCCAGTGGAGCCATCAAGTGCATCTAAACATGTAACTTACGCTAGTAATGTCAATATATTTCATACAACATACAGACGATTTATGGATGCGGTGATAACACTGTAACACTTAATTTGAGAGTACGCATCGTTTTTAGACATCAGGTGCATCTTAATATGTAAGTTAATAAATAAGCTCTTCCAGTAGTAATACAGTCTAACTTCTATCAAATTACAACGTTGTACAATCCGGCTCTGTATTGTCTGTGGCAACAGTTATGTGTAAAGGCGCAGCGGTGTAATTATATACAGTGGGGTATCAAGATACTGTAGCAATACATATCAAATAACAAATAAGGAGGAGCCGTTATATTCTGTGACCTTCTGTGTAGTCTTGCTAGCGACTGATTATAGTGTTGACACTGTTTCCACGGAGATCTAGGAATATCTATTGCAGTTACCGAGACAGTGAAGGAGAATAGAGATATGGCGTCGCGCAAACCCAGCAGGCAGACATAAAGAGACAGTTCATGGTGCTAAATTTAAACAGTGGTCGATAACATCTTCGGGAATTCCCACCCCGTTTTCCGATATCAAGTCATTAGTACTGTGTTTTGGCGATAATTCATCGCAAATTTGCCTCACTTATCTTTTAATATCACCTATTTCCTGTTTATTAAACGCTTGCTCCATAGTAGGCTCTCCTTATCATCAAATCACATTCATCTTTTATTATATATCACGTCTCATTTCTTGCCGTTTAATACTGACCTTTTGATAACATAATGTCCGCCACGTGTGAAACACGAAATGGTTTGGTGGGAGATACGACGGTAGAGTATCGCACACCTACGACTGTCAAATACTTTTAACCAGTTAGAATTTATCACACTTTTTAACAGGCGTTGCCTGCCGTTATCGCATTACTAAAATTTTCCAAGCAAGAGCATTTATAATGCAGACACAACACAGGTTATCGTCTGGCCAAAGAGGAGGAAAGCGGACACCCAAATACAAGATCAAATATTTGGATATAGACACAACACTTGTAATCACTGTCAGAATATCGGTATTTGCTGACTTTAGGAAGTAATAATATTTGTCACGTAGTTTTCAGCTTCCAGCAGTGCTGATTACATAAGCCGACAGTTAAGAATCTGTTTTGCTATTTCAGTAAGCTCTGATTGCCCGCCCGGTTAGCCGTTCAGTCTAACGCACGCCTTTCCGGATGGGAAGGAGCGCCTGCTCCCCGGCACGAATCCGCCCGGCGGACTTGTGTCGAGGTCCGGTGAGCCGGCTAGTCTGTGGATGGTTTTTAGGCGGTTTTCCATCTGCCTCGACGAATGCGGGCTGGTTCTCCTTATTCCGCCTCAGCTACACTATGTTGGCGATTGCTGCGCAAACAAGTTCGCCATGTACGCGTACACCACCATTACTCTACCACGCAAACATAGGGGTTACACTCATCTGGTGTGAGACGATCCCTGAGGGGGTCCACCGGGGGCCAAACCGCACAATAACCCTGAAAGAGTGGTTCGGTGTGGAGCGGCGGAGGGGTGAAGTGCACTGCGGTAGTCGTCGTGGGGTTGTGGACCACTGCGGCTGCGACGGGGACGGAGCCTCTCCGTCGTTTCTAGGCCCCCAATTAACATACAATACAATACAAGCTTCGATTTTTTGTGGCTTTTCCTGTGTGGTTTGAGAATATCGAAGAACAAACAAATAATAATATGTAATGATAATAGTATGTGATCAGTTTATACAAACTTTGTGTGCTCTACAATGGCTTTTTGCGTAAGGTCCGTTCATTGTAAGTTTGACTGTGAGTGATTTTTCTGAAACTATTTCTTTATCGGACTTTGAACATTGAATAATTCCAAAGCTTTGGTTCGTTCTGGACCTTTGATATAATTTATAACACGGAACCTTTAGCCTTGTCAAGACGCCGTTTAATTGGAACAATAGCTTGCAACATAAATGAAACACAAGATTAAATAATATCACTGTATTCACAAAATATTATTCTAAATTAAATGACATAGACACTTGCATTAATTCTGTTGCTGTGTGCAAGTCTGAGTATGCCTAGTGAGGTATTGTCTCATAGAATAATGGCGGTGTGCCAAATAATTATCTGCAACGATGGCAGATATGCGACCGATCATGACGGCTTCCAGAACAAAAAAGTGTCGTCTTCTCGCAAGACAACTGAACTGCGTAATTATTCTAATGTTTCAGCGATTGCACGCCAGAATCGATACAACCGCTTATACTAATTAATATCTTTATTTATAATCTGAACTTACATCAACATGTTTGCTATATATCCACGCCCATCTAATACAGTTCATGGTATATGATATCTGAATAAGGAGCTTGCGCCCAGAAGATTTCAATGTTGGTATTGCGGCTGCCGCACCTGCGCAGTCGCGTGTATTTCATTTTGGCAGCTGCCGTTAGTTGAACTCGCGACACGGTGATCACAGTCTATATGCAGTTCCTACGTGCGTGTGCACAACACATCACTGTGACAGGATATTCCAAGAGGTTTTTTATAAAAAATATGCACTTACCTCTAAAACAGATACAATAATCTTAAAACTAATACATATGTTAAAGCAAAATGCATTTCATTATTGGTCATTGTCTCTCGTAAAAAGTACCGCATTTAAAATGTCTTCTGTTTCAGATTAGCTGTCCTTGTACGACGTGTCGTCCTTTGCAGTTCATATACATAATACATACAATAATAACGCAAAGGTGAGCATTGTTTTGGTAGTCTGCCTAACGTAAATGTTATTGGATATCGACGCCACTGTTCACAGATTTGACAACAGATATATGGGCATGTTCACTCGTGCACTGTTTATTATCACTGATAGCGCTGTTCTTCCTAGGTCATGCGTCACGTGATTGAAGACCAAGGTATTTCCATTCCACAACATAAGTCTCGTGAAGGCATGGTTGCAAGACTCCGGACGGCAAAATGCTGGCATCAATCCTCGATCTGTCCAGGTAGGCAGGTGAGAGTGGCCATCGTATTCCGCGGACATTACATTCCTTGTAGTCTCATCCAAAATTCCTCCACCCGTGGAGTTGTCTTCAATGCTTTAGTGCGTCGCGACCGTAGGTCCAGTGGTTTACCTGTTCCTTATTTTGCACAGTTGCATCGCGGTAAATGTCATTTGGCGATGCATAACACATGTTATTGCACTTTTTCACATGCACACTTCTATCACGCTGGCAAGGGGTTCTACACAAAGCTGGTGACTACTTTGAAGGTCAGTAACAGGTGCAAACATGTAACTCTTTTGTATCGGTTGTCAATAAATAGTTGCCACTGCGGTTGAAATTGGTAATACCAAGAAAAGATGTGAATTGATGAATCCAGAAAATCTAAATGCAATGGATATACATTACAATTAACCATCAGATTAGCTACACAGCTCTACCAGGGTGGAAATATGTAAACTTCGAGTAAGAATAGCTGTCATTCCTTCCAAACCACATCTCAGATTCACAAAAGAATTAATATTACAGATCCCCTGAAAACTTGGAAATTTGTGTAAAAGGCTACTTGTGCTCACTTTAGTTTATAAATGTCTAATACGGTGGCGAATTCACACAACCATGTGTTCTGACAAAAGTATAATGTGAAAAAAGACAAGATATTCTGCGTATGAAATTTGCATTCAGAAATACATGAAAATTGTACGACTTTACCCAATCTGACTTCTGTCAAAGTTCCTAATTATATAAAAGTGACTGCAGTGCTTGCAGCTGGCTAAGCCTTACCACAATACTGATATCTGCTGGTGAAATGTCTTCTTATTTAAACTAGCCGAATTGTCAGCAAAACTACCAACAACAGCATGTTGCCTTGAACGACGAAGGTTACCAATTAATTCCACTGGATTGAGTTTTAGGCGCCACCAAGAACTCCCGGGTTACTAGTTGACCGTAATATTCAATTAATTCCACTTGAGCAGATTCGAGTCAGCCATTTTGGTTCATCATCTTGGATTGTCTGCCATGGCGAAATGGGCTAGGTCTGCCCTTTAAATTCTATACTTGACGTAAGCGACCTGACAACCATGCCGGTTATGTCAGCACCTGGAGTCCTCTGGAAGGTGCTCTTGATAAGGGAAGGAAAGGGAGAGAGGGGGGGAGGGGGACAAGTTAGGATTACCGAAAATCTGGCAACAAGGGAGAGTACACTGAAACTATCCATTCCCTGTAAGTGACTGCAGCAAATGCCTGTAGGAAGACATGTCCACAACAGAGACAAATCTGAAGTTGATACATCTCGTTGCTCAAAATGAATTGTGCAGGACGTTGTGATGGCCAGAGTTGGCTTCACTGGTGCCACATTCCTGTAAGCTCCTGACCTAAAAAAGTAGAGCCATTTCCAACTATGTAGGAGGGCAGAGGTCAAAGCCTACCTGCTGGCACACAGGAGCTGACCATTTACTTTTTGCAGACACAGTTTTACTGTTCTGGCTCAGTTCCAACTGTTGGAAAGGCAGTTCTCACTGTATCCATACATCTCCACAAGGAGAAGAACGGCCATTTAAAACTTGAGTAGCTTTTATGGTTGCCACCATTCTGAGTAAATTACCAGCCTCTCAAAATGACGCCAGTCGAAAACTCGTTCCTGATTTTTGTTCCCCATTATGTTAGGAATCATTATTATGAAGTGTCTTATCTCTCAAGAATTCCATTAATGGTTTAAATCGCGATTAAATTTTCAAGGAACTCATATAAAATTGATAGGAAATTTATTGAGACACCAGGTATTTGTTCATTCAGACAGGATCTTTAATCTGCAATTTGACTGAGTGTTTATATGCTGCTGCTCGAGTCTTTATTCTTTTGTGGTCTTGTGCGATTGGCCACGAGCACGTCTCCCACTTGTCGGTCCTGGGATGTTTTTTCTTGTTAAAAATTGTCTTAATTTACTCTTATTCTCTCTTTCTTACTCTTATTCAACATGAAATCGTGTAGTATGAGAAGAATGAAGTTGTGGTTTGCTGCTGCTAAATGAGAGACCTGGAAGGTGAACAATGTTCCTTTCACAGAATTTTAATTGTAAAATATCGTTTGCTTTTAGACCTCTCGTATAATCTAGACGACTCAAAAGTGATAGAAAAAAATAAAATCAGTGATTTGATTATTTTCACTTGTGTCAAATAGTTTCACAATAAAGACGCAGACGACGAAGAGTACAGTGTTCCTACGTGGTATCTTCCACGTAGTCTAGCGAATTACCGTGAAGGCCTCGTCTATCTCCTCCAGATTCTTATCACTTTAATTAACTACTTATTATCTTGATTCTCGAGACTTGGCACGCGATCAACGCATCTTAAATTTATTGTTCCATACTTTACCATAACAAATGCAGAATAATGAGTTTCGGGTTGTCTCCTGGGTGTAAATTTTAAGAACTTCAAATGTGCGATAACCTTGTTCATATGTAGTAGTCGCATGCTCCAGAGACAAATTCTTTTAATACCTTTAAAGCCTGATAGTGACAGACAAGAAATCATGGACACTCTTTACTCAAACTAATTCTGTCACAGCTGTATGAAGAGTCTCTCTATTGCTTCCAAGCGAAACGTTGTCTTATTCATCGCTTCAACATGTGGAAAGGAGTCATGACCACCCAGTATAAAAGAATCTTCATAGTAATGCGGATAATATCAAATATGTATTCTTAATGTATGAAAAATGTAATAAAAGAAGGGTAAGTCAAGCAAGAAAGTTATAGAGAAAATGTACATTATTACAAAGGTTGTTCCATGACAGCTCTTTCGTCTTCTTGCGTGTGTGAATGTGGTATGGAACAAATCTAGTTATTCATGCGCACTGCATGAGCAATAATCTCTAATTCAACAGGAAAGGCTTAAAAATTTAAAGCAAAAACGAAGCTTAGAAAAATGTAATCATCGGTTATTTGTTGTGGTATTTTTATAATCGACACTTCAGTATTTTTATAATACTACATCAGATGGAATGAGTGAACTGAGCATATTATTTTAAGCTTTTGTGGGACGGGGAATGGTAATGAAAACATCCCAGCAACATTTTACATTGTCGTAAATACCTGCTACAGAATGAAAATAAGTGTTATTCACAAATTCAATATAAAATTAAAACTGGAAGCGTACAGCCGATTCCTTAATTAGTCATTACCAGCGTCCTCTGTATAATTCTGTTCGTTATATTCCATGGTTAAACTCGTCTTAACTGTATTTTTATGGAAAGGTTGATTAACTATCTACGAGGGCAGTTCAATAAGTAATGCAACACATCTTTTTTCTCGGCCAATTTTGGTTGAAAAAACCGGAAATTTCTTGTGGAATATTTTCAAACATTCCCGCTTCGACTCGTATAGTTTCATTGACTTCCGACAGGTGGCAGCGCTGTACGGAGCTGTTAAAATGGCGTCTGTAACGGATGTGCGTTGCAAACAACGGGCAGTGATCGAGTTTCTTTTGGCGGGAAACCAGGGCATCTCAGATATTCATAGGCGCTTGCAGAATGTCTACGGTGATCTGGCAGTGGACAAAAGCACGGTGAGTCGTTGGGCAAAGCGTGTGTCATCATCGCCGCAAGGTCAAGCAAGACTGTCTGATCTCCCGCGTGCGGGCCGGCCATGCACAGCTGTGACTCCTGCAATGGCGGAGCGTGCGAACACACTCGTTCGAGATGATCGACGGATAACCATCAAACAACTCAGTGCTCAACTTGACATCTCTGTTGGTAGTGCTGTCACAATTGTTCACCAGTTGGGATATTCAAAGGTTTGTTCCCGCTGGGTCCCTCGTTGTCTAACCGAACACCATAAAGAGCAAAGGAGAACCATCTGTGCGGAATTGCTTGCTCGTCATGTGGCTGAGGGTGACAATTTCTTGTCAAAGATTGTTACAGGCGATGAAACATGGGTTCATCACTTCGAACCTGAAACAAAACGGCAATCAATGGAGTGGCGCCACACCCACTCCCCTACCAAAAAAAGTTTAAAGCCATACCCTCAGCCGGTAAAGTCATGGTTACAGTCTTCTGGCACGCTGAAGGGGTTATTCTGTTTGATGTCCTTCCCCATGGTCAAACGATCAACTCTGAAGTGTATTGTGCTACTCTTCAGAAATAAAAGAAACGACTTCAGCGTGTTCATAGGCACAAAAATCTGAACGAACTTCTCCTTCTTCATGACAACGCCAGACCTCACACAAGTCTTCGCACCCGAGAGGAGCTCACAAAACTTCAGTGGACTGTTCTTCCTCATGCACCCTACAGCCCCGATCTCGCACCGTCGGATTTCCATATGTTTGGCCCAATGAAGGACGCAATCCGTGGGAGGCACTACGCGGATGATGAAGTTATTGATGCAGTACGACGGTGGCTCCGACATCGACCAGTGGAATGGTACCGTGCAGGCATACAGGCCCTCATTTCAAGGTGGCGTAAGGCCGTAGCATTGAATGGTGATTACGTTGAAAAATAGTGTTGTGTAGCTAAAAGGTTGGGGAATAACATGGTGTATTTCAACGCTGAATAAAAAAACCCTGTTTCAGAAAAAAAATGTGTTACATTACTTATTGAACTGCCCTCGTAACACACTGGCCAATCAGACCACAATCCAAACCAACAAATAAAACAAGAATGGCAAGCTACCAACGGAACACCACACACATTTGATGGAATGGGTATCTCTTTCTTTTATTACCATGAATTTATTCTTTGCTTTGTTGCTCTCTTCTGGTGGTAAAGTATTCTCCCTATGGGTCAACACTACATAGTGATAATGACAGTGGGAGAGGAGTTCTTTTGTAAAAATTACATGTTTATTTTTAAAATGGACAAGCAGAAACAATTTTCATTTAACTGACAAGCACTTATATATTCATGGCAACCGAATGTGCAGATAGCTTTCATTAAATTAATCTTGGTCTCCTAACACAAAGGAAATCGTCACACACACAGTTTAAAACGAAATCAGGACAGAAGTTGGTTACCACACGCATCATTCTAATAGACACGGCATCTCACAAACACCCGCATACGATTAGTGCGCCGGCCGCGGTGGTCGAGCGGTTCTAGGCGCTTCAGTCCGGAACTACGTGACCGCTACGGTCACAGGTTCGAATCCTGCCTCGGGCATGGATGTGTGTGATGTCCTTAGGTTAGTTAAGTTTAAGTAGTTCTAAGTTCTAGGGGACTGATGACCTCAGATGTTAAGTCCCATAGTGCTCAGAGCCATTTGAACCATTTTGAACGATTAGTGCGACACTGGGCGTGCACCCAGACCTATGTGATATCTGTAAGTACACGATCAGCACCAAGCAGATAATTGCACACCATTGGCGGAAACAAATGGTCAAGCGTCAGCTGCCAGGAATCACCATAAAACGGGCAAAATCCTCACGTGAACCGCGAGAAACTTCACTCTTATTTTTTTGAATCTAACTCTTAATGGAAATAAACTAGCTCAGGTACATCAATAGGACTCTGTTAATCTGCAGCACAACAAAATGACGGTTACAGTGGGATGGAATCTGATTACAAAGAACTCACCGAAAAATCATTAACATTCACAGACAAAATTATTACAGACTCATTCAAAATAAACAAACTTTTAATGTGCGGAGGATCACACGAAAGCGTATTTTGGGATCAATTAATCTAAAACAGAGATAATGACGAGAACATGTAGCTGCAGACCACGTACAAAGAAATCACCGTTAAATTCGTTAATCCCCAGACAAAATTGTTACAGCGTCATTAATTTCAAATAAACAAACTTTTAAGGAAAGAAGGATCATAGAAAGGCCTATTTTGGGACTAGTTAATCTAAGACAGAACTAATGGCGAGAACATGAGGTTGAAGTTCACTCTCAGAGAAATCACCGTTTAATCCATAAAATCCCCAGACACAATTGTAGCCGTCTCATTAATATGCAGTTAAACAATAGGGTGTATACGACTCGGGACAACCGGGAGATCCGGGAAAAACCCGGGAATTTTTTCATCCGGGAGAAAACCGGGAAAAACCCAGGAACTTTTTAGAATTCCGGGAATTTTTCATTGTTTTAGTTTTCAGCAAAATTTTTGTGATTTTGACTGGTAAGCAACTCTAACAAAGGATGTTACTGTATCCCGCTATTGTGGGATAATACTGCAGCAACAAAACATGAACGAGAGAAAAGTGGCTCTGAGCACTATGGGACTTAACTGCTGAGGTCATCAGTCCCCTAGAACTTAGAACTACTTAAACCTAACTAACCTAAGGACATCACACACATCCATGCCCGAGGCAGGATTCGAACCTGCGACCGTAGCGGTCGCGCGGCTCCGGACTATAGCGCCTAGAACCGCTCGACCACTCCGGCCGGCGAACGAGAGAAAAAAAAAGAAAAAAGAAAAAAAACGACAATAAAACTTAAGTAGCAAAGGAAATGCGCCGCATGGAACAACAAAACGCAGTGCTCATACAAGAGTCTGCCAACAGCAAAGTATGTCAAAGGCTTTAGGAAGACTATGCAATGCTTCCTAACAACAAATTGCCTCCGATGACCGTGGTGTGACAACTGTTTAAATTAGATTCGTTTGAGCAGTGGCGGGCGGGCTCTTGCGCATGCGCAGTTGAGTCGCGCATGAGCAGTACCTTCTTTCGTTTCTGGTTACAGAAGTATGGCTGGGCGCCACTACTTAATATTGCCACGGTTCGGAAATATAGTAAATCTGGCGCTGATGCCCAGAACAGTCTGAGTTGTGGTGGGGAGATAATCGTCTCCACGTGACCTGTGTTTACGTTCAGTGATATTATTGTCTCCCCTTAGTTTATTGCTTTCACGTTAAATGAGAAACGGATTTTAGCGGCCGGGAGTTATCAAATGAATTAAAATACTTTCGCATAATTACGGAAGTCTAAAAATATGTTATTAGTTTTAGATTTTACTTCCACCTTCCTGACAGTCAAGCATTAATCGCCTTGCAGAACAATGAAGTTATTTTTGTCGGTTTGCTAAAGAGATTTGGCTTTCATTAATGTTTTCTGTCTTATGTGAAACGAAGTGCTTAATTTCACACTATTGGCTAGTTTCAACTGTTCACTGCATTTCAAGTGCACGTATGGCATTATGCCATAATAAAGAACCAAACATGAGATAATACAGTACTGCTACTCCACGAAAATTTACATACGAATCTGGACATATGAATGGGCATTTTAAGCCGAATTATGCATGGTTCACGAAATTCCGATGCTCTTGAAGTATCCTCTGATGTCTTGTTTCTTTTGTGACATAATGTAATATCTTTTAATGTTATACCAGTACGAACATATGGGCTTCCTGCGTCATCGTAGCTGCGTAAGCGCGGTGACGCCTATTATCTGGCGCTCTCTTCCATCTGGAAACGAACCTATTTCTAACTGGTCGCAGGAAAATATTGCGAATGGTGGTTTGAGAAGCGTTACATTCAAACCAAATTTCCTTTTACGCAAGATGAACTACGTGCGAGAATGTACGATGAATTACTTAAACCACAAAACATTTGACTCTCATTTAAAAATCAGCTCGTTGAGGACGACCATTTACAAGAATTTCGAGCCCAGAAGATCAAACATTTACGTCGTTATCAAAAATTTTGTTGGCACATTTATGTGATGTATCTTAAAGCGTAGCACGCGCAAAAAAAATCAACATTATATGTGGAAGGTTAGCTTCTCTTCCAGCTTATTAATCTTAGAGACCAATATTATATGTGATTGCTACGTATATTAATTTAAACCATAAACTTTTCTTATTTGTGTGTTCGCGCTTCTTAAGAGTGATCTTGCTGTTGCTTACTACATCACGTGTCGGTGCTGCCATCAGCTGGCGAGATCACGTGACAATGAGCTATGACTCGATTTCAATGCTTCGGAAAGTGACATGCAGTGTTTGGTGGAATTCAAATTTATACCTTCGTAATACGGAAATATGCAGCGTACATGTTGCTGCACATCAAAGGTCTTTCAAAACGTCGGTATATAAAAACATAAACATTCAAAGAATTGATGAGTTTTACAGTGTCACTTAACACGGAAAAAGTGTATATTCACCCGGGAGAAAGTGTATTTTTAACCGGGAAATCCGGGAAAAATCCGGGATTTTTTTCCCTTGTCCACGTATAAACCCTGAACAAACTTTGACCATAAGAAAAGCCACCCAAAGGTATAATGCTGAACCGAAACATCACAAATATCGGGAACACGTGGCCCACATGGCCATGTCTCACATAAGGAGTGGCCTTAATATTCGCAACAGAAGACCAAAATGATACCATCCGAACAACATTACGAGATTTTACACTTGATTTTACACTTAAAAATCTCGCTTAAAATGAAATTAGAGCGCAAACTGATGATTCATATTCGATCTGGAGAGTCACGACTAAGTCCTCTCTGTATATCATTTAATTCACCATCCGTCATAGTTTCCCTGATTAATGTGATGCAGAAAGATAACTTATCAGTCCTTCCTATCAGTACACTGTAATACTTTTCTTTACATCTTTACCTGAGGAGCCCTTTTCGCCACCTAATACAACTACTGCAATATAGCGCAACCGTAGGGACAACGGTTCCGCGTTCAAACTCAATGGAGGGATTAATTTCTCATGGGCTGTGACCATCCTGACGACGCCTAACCTGGTGACTCAGTTTATCTTTGGTGCAGACACCCATTTGCTGAATTTTCCCACATAGGTTTGGTTGGTACTAACTCAGCCTACTCCCTTTACAAATGTTTAGCTCTAAGCTTTCCAGTCTTTATCTCATTCACAGCCTCGTACATTCAAACACAAACACTCAGAAATGGAAATGGATGCAAGGGAAAAGAATGTGCCTTGTTAAATAAGCACGAATTGGTTCCTCTTTTAGTCGATTAGGCGTAGTAGAGTAATACAATAAGACTATGCCCGTCCAGATACCATTTAACGATATCAAATTAGGATCGTGTGAAAGTACTAAATAGAGCGGAACTAACAGCTCCGCTCCAAAAGAATAAACGATGTTTTTTGCTTTTTACATAATATTGATTGTTTCAGCACAAGGCACTATCGACAGTGAAGGTACGGGAGACGCTTATGTATGGCCATAGGTATTCAAAACTGATAACTTGACATGGTACTAAATACTTGAAGTAGCCATTCTGCACAATTACGAAATTCTTAGATTAACTACAGATTCATACAAAATATGAAAGGCCTGTAAGAAATATACCTCAGAGAGAGAAGGAATTATCAAATACTCTAATTGTAACTCCAAGCGATTAGTATCACACGAAAATTTGAATAGGTACACCAGTACATGACCAAAAATCTACAGATAGCTGGGTCAGCGTGAGTTACAGATTTGAAAGTGTATAGGAACGAATCTCTTTTGTCAAAATGATTCCACAAAAAGAATTGTTAGTCGATTACTTTATTCCATTATCGTGATATCGGCGTGCGCGCCATTTTCAAGTATGACCCTCCCAGGGGACATCACCTTGTCGAAGGCTTCTTCAGCGGCGGACGGGAAGTCAAGGGCTGTGCCAGCGGTAGCATAGCTACCCGCACGGCCACCCAAGGTGGAGTGTTCTTGACAAAGTAATCAGACAAAGAGCGTTCCACAACGTAAGGCGGGGTGGGGGCAGGGTAGAGGGGGCCGTACAGGTGTGGTGAAGCCAGCTTCGCTAATGGAATAAACCTGATACAAAGCTAGTCCTCTGGGCTGGTGGTTGGGCATGGGGCCGATAAACTCATACCATAAAAAAGGCAACTGTGATAACTCCACAGACCCTATGGATACTGGATGAAAAATAGAAATGAGGAACCCGGCAGAGGAAACCGATAAAGGGTTTGACAGTAACAACATGGAATTCTTCACCCCTGGAAAATTAAACATATGACCAGTGGCATCTTAAAATTTACGTACGATATTGTATGGTTACAGGATATAATATGGCAAGGAAGTGGGCAGATGCACAAACCCGAGTACTCATTAGTATATACATTGCAGTGACAAAAATCATGGGATAGTGATATCCACGTATACAGATGGCGGTGGTATCGTGTACCCAAAGTATAAAAGGGCAGTGCATTGGAGGAGCTGTCATTTGCACTCAGGTGATTCATGTGAAAAGATTTCTGACATGATTACGAGCACCCGACAGGATTAGTACTTGGAGCTATGTGCATGGGACATTCCATTTCAGAAATCGTTAGAGAATTCCACATTCTGAGATCCACAGTGTCAAAAGTGTACCGAGAATATTACGTATCAGGCATTACCTCTGAGCATCGACAACTCAGTGGCCGACGGCGTCGTCTTCACGACCGAGAGAGTGGTCTGGGTAGAGTTGTCAGTGCTAACAGACAAGCAACACTGCCTTAAATAACCATAGAAATCGGTGTGGGTTGTACAACGGAAATATTCCTTTAGACAGTGCAATAGAATTTGGCATTAATTGGCTTTGGAAGCAGACGACTGACGCGAGTGCCTTTGCTAGCAGCACGACATCACCTGCAGAGCCTCTCCTGGCCTCGTCGGTTGTACCCTAGACGACTGAAAACCATGGCCTAGTCAGAAAGTTGTCAACAAAACACTGAGCAAGCTGGTGGTGGATCCAGAATGGTGTGAGCCGTGTTTAAGTGAAATGGAATGGATTCTCTGGTCGAACTGAACCGAACTTTGTAAATGAATATTCTCGGCTGCTTGGAGACAGTGTGCAGCCATTCGTGGACTTCATGTTCCTACACAACAACGGAATTTATGTGGATGACAGTGCACCATGTCAACGGGCCACAATCGTTTGCGATTGGTTTGATGAAAATTTTGGACAATTCGAGAGAATGATTTGGCCACCCAGATCGCCCGACATGAATCCCATCGAATATTTATGAGACGTAATCGAGAGGCCAGTTCGTTCACAAAACTCTGCACCGGCAACGCTTTCGCAATTATGAACGGCTATAGAGGCAGCATGACTCAATTTCACTGTAGAGGACTTCTGACGGTTCGTTGAGTCCATGCCACACCGAGTTGCTGCACTATGACGGGAAAAAGTAGGTCCAACTCGATATTAGAAAGTATTTCATAATTTTTGTCGCCTCAGTGTAGTTGATCAGAGGAATGAACTGGCCAGCTTGGAACAGAGTTTTGTAATAACCAGGAAGTCTAGTGGAAACTTATTAGAATCTGAACGCATTAGTGAAGGAATGCCCAAGCCACAATGCGAGTTTGTACTGAGGCCAGTACGGTCGCCAGATCTCTCCCCAAGTGCGAATTTTTGAGTATTACATGTAGGACTCTCCAACCAGTGTTTTTTTTTTTTTTTTACGATCTAATGTGCCTACTGGTCAGAATTTGGCACGATATCACTCACGAGGACATTCAACAAATCTATCAATCAATGCCAAGACGAATAACTAAATGTTTGCATATATGTCAGAGATGGATGAACCCATTATTGACTTGTACAAAATGTGAAGCTCTTTCTCTTGAATATTCAATTTCCTGAAATCATAATATTTGGTTTGTCTGTACAGGCACATCAAATCTTCCAGTATCCATCCCCTTCGGCTATTTCCTTCGTGGTGCGTCGTTTTCTTTCTTTTTTTTAATACCATTTTACACGTAATATGCTAAAAAGAAAACAATATTTACATTTAGTTCGATGTGAATTATGATAGAGCTGTCCTAGTTGTGTCTGGTGCACGCACAAAAGTAAAAAGGGTGGAGTGTTTATAGTAAGTATCATAGCACTTATTATATAAGGTGCTCTTCCTTCCATTAGAGAGACGACTAGAAACGCATTTTTATACAAATGAAGTGAAATATGTCAGTATGGATGGACTGAGAACGATATTCCTTTAACAATAAAGAGTTTGCATTGACGCACTTCACATTGAGTCATAATTTGAAACTGGGATTCTGTAATAAATGTATTCTGCAGCAGTTCAGGCGGAACTAGTGTTTCTGAAATACTGTGGACCCAAGCATACAGAAAATGTGAGAGAAGTCAACTGTACTATGCTTCAAGCTCAGCGGAGAGATTCTGGAGGACCTACTTGGGTTGAGAACGATTGTTACTTGTGTTATATTATAGTTAAAATTATAAAGGCTCTTGCAAGCATTAAAAGTTAATTGGTAGATACCAACGAAGCTTAGACCGTACTGTACGAAATAGTGGTGTCAGTTGGATACACCTCCCTCGATTTTCTTCCCACGTATGATGTAAATGATAATCGACTTTCTCCATGAACACCATAAGTTGACTTTCATAACTGATGTTATACCATAGCGAAGGCAAGCAAAGGCTAAGGGACTTAAATATACTGCCAGTCATTATGTTGGTGTTTGCGATGAAAGGTCGCCATTGGGACCATTGCCGGATAAACAGTTTTGCGTATTCCCCTGCTACCTCCTAGCATCGAACGTCCGCTTTTGTGCACACAAAGAGAGCTGTACTAATTAATTTTATTTATTTCTGCATTTATTTTACCCCCATGTCAAAAATAGCGGGATATTCTCTTTAGAGTTAACATTGCAAAATAACAAAGTGATGAGGTTTTGTCAGCGTGATTGATAAATGGTGCGCCTTCTGATGTTCTAGGCATGTTCTGAGTCTATTTATTTCCCGTTCGACGGAATATATTACGAACAAAACGATGGAAATTCCGATATCACCTGCAGTGCCGAACGTGTACATGGAACACTTTGGATCAAAGGCACTAGAATTTGCCAAGTTCAGAACAATGTGCCTCTATCGATACATGCAGCGAACGGATCACTGGGTCACAGTGTACATAACAAACCCACGCACAAAAACTTCTACCTCCATCCCTCGTGCCATCAGCGTCTGTCGTAACAAATTCAAAGCGAAAACCTTTGGTCCATAGAGGTCGAACACTTTCAGCTAAGGACAGTCTCGCCGAAGAATTACAACACTTATGAACAGTGTCCCGAAAGAATGGGTATTCAGATCGGCAAACTGAGCTGGCTTTGCAGTCAATATAAAGAACACTCGAGAAGGTTGACACTAAAAAAAAGAGAAGCTAAAAATCGGTTAACTACCTTATGCTGGCTCAGTATCTGAAAAAATTAGAGATTCCTTAAGAAACATGGCCTTCAGTGTATATCGCTCCTGTCAACGAAGATAAAAAGTCTCCTGTGTGATGTTGAAGAAAACCTAGGCCGCTGAAACCCTAGGAAGTGATTGAAACTGAGGCAAAGAGAAGCTACACTGAAGCGCCAAAGAAACTGGTATAGGCATGAAATTAAATTACAGAGATATGTAAACAGGTAGACTACGGCGCTGTGGTCGGTAAAGCCTATATAAGACAACAAGTGTGTGGCGTGGTTGTTAGATCGGTCACTGTTGCTACAACGGTGGGTTATCATTTAAATGACTTTAAACATGCTGTTATAGTCGGCGCACAGCTGATGTGACACATCTCCAAGATAGCGATGAAGTGAGGATTTTCCCGTACGACCATTTCACGAGTGTACCATGAATGTCAGGAATCCGGTAAAACATCAAATCTCCGACATTGCTGCGGCCGCAAAAAGATCCTGCATGAAAGGGACCGACGACGACTGAAGAGAATCGTTCAACGTGACGGAAGTGGAACCCTTCCGCAAATTGCTGCAGATTTCAGTGCCGCGCCATCAACAAGTGTCAGCGTGCGAATCATTCAACGAAACATCATCGATATGGGCTTTCGGAGCTGAAATCCCACGCGTGTACGCTGAATGCACGGCACAAAGCTTTCTGCCAGCGCCCATCAACACCGACGTTCGACTGTTGATGACTGGAAACATGATGCCTGATCGAACGGATCTCGTTTCAAATTGCATCGAGCGGATGCACGAGTACGGGTAAGGAGACAGCCTCATGAATCCATGGGCCCTGTATGTCAGTAGGGGACTGCTCAAGCTGGAGGAGGATCTGTAATGGTGTAGGGCGCATGCAGCTCGAGTAAAATGGGACCCCTGATAGGTCTAGATACGAGTCTGACAGGTTACACGTGCGTAAGCATTCATGTCCATTGTGCATTCCGACGGACTTGGGCAGTTTCAGCAGAACAATGCGACACACCACACGTCCAGAACTGCTACAGAGTAGCTCCAGGAACACTCTTATGAGTTTAAACACTCCCGCTGGCCACCAAATTCCCCGGACATGAACGTTATTGAGCATAATTGGGATACCTTGCAACGTGCTAGTCAGGAGAGATCTCCATACCCTCGTACTCTTACGGATCTATGGAGAGCCCTGCAGGATTCCTGATGTCAATTCCCTCCAGCACTACTTCAGACATTAGTCGAGTACATACCACTTCTGCGTGCTCGCGGAGGCGCTGCACGATATTAGGTAGGTGTACCAGTTTCTTTGGCTCTTCAGTGTATGAATCTCTCACCTGAGTTAAACTGACGCAATATCCGGGAAGATCGGTAAAACTCCACCGAAACATGGCTTCGATTGCATTTAATTCCTGCTAAAAAAGATAATAAGTCTTCTTTGTTATGATAAAAACGCCCTAAGTCTCGGAAACCCGTGTGTGTGTGTGTGTGCCGCATTCCATGTGAATGTGGGCTGTCTTACGTAGGCAGACGTTCGTTAACACTCCAGAAGAAGTGCAAGGGACATGAGCGACATGCCCGGCTAAAACAGCCAAGAAACTCAGTTGTCGCCGAGCATTGCCTCGAATATAATCATGAATTGAAATACGGTAAGACAACCACCGCGTTTCAAAAGAGAGGTTCCTGGGACTGCGTAATTAAGAAGACTATCCAAATAAAGAAAACCTAATAAACAAGGACGGAGATTCCAATTTATACAAGTCTTGTGGTCTGGCAGTCAACTTATTAGGATCCCGCCGACCATCACATCCACCAGAGCTGGGAAACGCTGAAAGTAGGTGCTCATCTCCGCTTGTTAGTTTGGCTGTGGAAAAACAAAGAGCATGGAGGGTGTAGGAGTGTCCGGGAATCGAGCACAGCAAAAAAATACCGACGCTAAACTAACAACAGTTCACAGTCTACTTGAGGTTCAGGCAACGAGTACACATAACAGCGCAATTCGCAGTACCTAAAGCAGTACCGCGTGACAGTCACCCGAAATATTGTACATAAAATTGAGACAACGAAGCAAATAAACAGCCAGAGGCACACCATTAATTATAATGATGATAATGACAATAATAGTAAAAATACACTCCTGGAAATGGAAAAAAGAACACATTGACACCGGTGTGTCAGACCCACCATACTTGCTCCGGACACTGCGAGAGGGCTGTACAAGCAATGATCACACGCACGGCACAGCGGACACACCAGGAACCGCGGTGTTGGCCGTCGAATGGCGCTAGCTGCGCAGCATTTGTGCACCGCCGCCGTCAGTGTCAGCCAGTTTGCCGTGGCATACGGAGCTCCATCGCAGTCTTTAACACTGGTAGCATGCCGCGACAGCGTGGACGTGAACCGTATGTGCAGTTGACGGACTTTGAGCGAGGGCGTATAGTGGGCATGCGGGAGGCCGGGTGGACGTACCGCCGAATTGCTCAACACGTGGGGCGTGAGGTCTCCACAGTACATCGATGTTGTCGCCAGTGGTCGGCGGAAGGTGCACGTGCCCGTCGACCTGGGACCGGACCGCAGCGACGCACGGATGCACGCCAAGACCGTAGGATCCTACGCAGTGCCGTAGGGGACCGCACCGCCACTTCCCAGCAAATTAGGGACACTGTTGCTCCTGGGGTATCGGCGAGGACCATTCGCAACCGTCTCCATGAAGCTGGGCTACGGTCCCGCACACCGTTAGGCCGTCTTCCGCTCACGCCCCAACATCGTGCCGCCCGCCTCCAGTGGTGTCGCGACAGGCGTGAATGGAGGGACGAATGGAGACGTGTCGTCTTCAGCGATGAGAGTCGCTTCTGCCTTGATGCCAATGATGGTCGTATGCGTGTTTGGCGCCGTGCAGGTGAGCGCCACAATCAGGACTGCATACGACCGAGGCACACAGGGCCAACACCCGGCATCATGGTGTGGGGAGCGATCTCCTACACTGGCCGTACACCACTGGTGATCGTCGAGGGGACACTGAATAGTGCACGGTACATCCAACCCGTCATCGAACCCATCGTTCTACCATTCCTAGACCGGCAAGGGAACTTGCTGTTCCAACAGGACAATGCACGTCCGCATGTATCCCGTGCCACCCAACGTGCTCTAGAAGGTGTAAGTCAACTACCCTGGCCAGCAAGATCTCCGGATCTGTCCCCCATTGAACATGTTTGGGACTGGATGAAGCGTCGTCTCACGCGGTCTGCACGTCCAGCACGAACGCTGGTCCAACTGAGGCGCCAGGTGGAAATGGCATGGCAAGCCGTTCCACAGGACTACATCCAGCATCTCTACGATCGTCTCCATGGGAGAATATCAGCCTGCATTGCTGCGAAAGGTGGATATACACTGTACTAGTGCCGACATTGTGCATGCTCTGTTGCCTGTGTCTATGTGCCTGTGGTTCTGTCAGTGTGATCATGTGATGTATCTGACCCCAGGAATGTGTCAATAAAGTTTCCCCTTCCTGGGACAATGAATTCACGGTGTTCTTATTTCAATTTCCAGGAGTGTAATTGCAGCAATATAAGTAATATTAGTATTGTGTTAAGTGCATTTTTAATAATAGGGCATTCCTTTCTTTTGCGTCAGGCAGCAATATCGATAAGGAACCTCCAGAGACGTCGATAGCTGCAACTAGGAGCGGAATTCCGCCAGATGGCAGCTATTTTAAGGAAGGCAACCACAATCTCCTGATGACACTTGCAGTCATAAACTCCTGATGACATGTGCAGTTCCACTACGAGGATATGGAGCTCCAAGACATCTGCGCCGTCTGCAGGTGATACAGAACGATGTTCTTAGAACAGTGCACAACGATACAAACACACCTGGAGACGCTTCACGAATTCCACCTCCAGTCCGTTGTGGATGTATTCAGGTAAATCGGTAAACGACACTACTGGAATTAAATATATTGGAATAACCTCTTCATCCTGAATCTAGGAAACTACAGTCACAATTGTTGGTGGAAACAGTTGGTCAAAAACAGTTTTTTTACATGGGAACATAAGCACCTACAGCAAGCT
This sequence comes from Schistocerca piceifrons, assembly GCF_021461385.2. Lineage (NCBI taxonomy): Eukaryota > Metazoa > Arthropoda > Insecta > Orthoptera > Acrididae > Schistocerca > Schistocerca piceifrons. Next base: position 296,955,059 of record NC_060140.1, on the reverse strand, counting down.
CAAATCCAAAATAATGGAGACGAAGCAGAAAATCTCAGTGGTCCGTATACACCTTGGCCGCTCAGTCAAATAAATACCAACTAAATTTCACATAATTTCGATATGGATCTGAGGCTTTACTCTTGGATTTATTGAACGATGAAATTTTCTGAGTGATGGAAAACTTAGGACTGCTTAAACCAAACTAACCTAAGGACATCACACACATCCATGCCCAAGGCAGGATTCGAACCTGCGACCGTAGCGGTCGCGCGGTTCCAGACTGAAGCGCCTAGAACCGCTCGGCCACATCGGCCGGCTATTGGATTTTGTTATGAAGTCAATAGCGATGCTGTTAGCAGTTCTTCCCTAAATTCTTTACTTTCAATATCGAAAAATCGCACGAAAATAGACATCTGTTCTTCATCAACAATATCGCATGATTCATCTAGTACTATAGCGTAGCAAGGAGCCTTCTGCGAAAGTTCGAGCAAACTACTTTTATTGTCAGCAGCCCAATTACGTTTCTTCTTCTAGTACTGCCTGCCGACAATGGAATACCTTGAATTGCTGCAACAACATCCTTTTTTTCTTCGAAGAAAGAAAGAAAAACGACCGCGTCCAGCACACCTTCTTTTCTGTCTCAGAGTCTGAAAATGGCTTCTGGTTATTATTTGACGTCCAACATACAGGCATTGCTGCTTCTGCAGATTTTTTTTTTTTTGTTCGCTCATAGAGCGAACTAGGAAGGCCATGCTCTTTTTGTAAGAAACTAGGTATGTCTCGAATTTTTCTTGACGACTTTCACTACGCAGAGGAGAATTTTTATGTAACTGCTGATGAGTTGTTTCGTAGCGTCGCTTTAAATTGGCACTTTTAACAAGAGCAACAGTTCTGTTGCATGTAAGGCAAACTGGAACAGCTCTCGGCCTATCCGGCAGCGTAAAACAATATTGTTCAGTCCACTCAGTCCAAAACTTTATTTTTGTTATCAACTTTATTCTTTTTTAGAATCCATATCGATGCAAAAGAAACTTTATAAGCCTCGATAAAAATGAAACCGTCCGTACGCGATCCGAGCAACTACTGACGAAGTGGCGATAAAATTTGTGTAATTTTTTTATTTAGATTGGTTCTTCATAAAAATACCGACGCTCGGCACACAGAACGCGCCGAGGCACCGCAAAGGAGCTACTACCTTGTCAAAGTGTGTTAAACTGTAAGAAGGGTGAGTTGTAAGGGGAGTGCGGGGAGAGGAGGAAGCAAGCATTGGCTACTGGCGAGGGGAGTGATGGCGTTGGGGGAGGGGGGGGGGGGGGGGACAAGGCACGCCTACCAGTTGCAATGCTGCCACTACAAATTGCGCGTGATGCTTACACGAAAGCAGACGAAAGGCTTGGAAGTAAAACTCGCTTTAAATGTTGTTTGTAAACGAAACTGAAATCGTCATGTACATTAAAATCTATATATGATGTTATGTGGATATGGGTCCGGAAACGCTTAATTTCCATGTTAGAGCTCATTTTAGTTTCGTCAGTATGTACTGTACTTCCTCGATTCACCGTCAGTTGGCCCAATTGAAGGAAGGTGATGTTGACTTCGGTGCTTGTGTTGACATGCGACTCATTGCTCTACAGTACTAGCATCAAGCACATCAGTACGTAGCATCAACAGGTTAGTGTTCATCACGAACGTGGTTTTGCAGTCAGTGCAATGTTTACAAATGCGGAGTTGGCAGATGCCCATTTGATGTATGGATTAGCACGGGGCAATAGCCGTGGCACGGTACGTTTGTATCGAGACAGATTTTCAGACCGAAGGTGTCCCGACAGGAAGACGTTCGAAGCAATTAAAAAAAATGGTTTAAATGCCTCTGAGCACTATGGGACTTAACGTCTGGGGTCATCAGTCCCCTAGATCTTAGAACTACTTAAACCTAACTAACCTAAGGACATCACACACATCCATGCCCGAGGCAGGATTCGAACCTGCGACCGTAGCGGTCACGCGGTTCCAGACTGAAGCGCCTAGAACCGCACGGCCACACCGGCCGGCTTCGAATCAATTGATCGGCGTCTTACGGAGCACGGAACATTCCAGCCTATGACTCGCGACTGGGGAAGACCTAGAATGACGAGGACACCTGAAATGGACGAGGCAATTCTTCGTGCAGTTGACGATAACCCTAATGTCAGCGTCAGAGATGTTGCTGCTGTACAAGGTAACGTAGACCACGTCACTGTATGGAGAGTGCTACGGGAGAACCAGTTGTTTCCGTACCATGTACAGCGTGTGCAGGTACTATCAGCAGCTGATTGGCCTCCACGGGTACACTTCTGCGAATGGTTCATCCAACAATGTGTCAATCCTCATTTCAGTGCAAATGTTCTCTTTACGGATGAGGCTTCATTCTAATGTGATCAAATTGTAAATTTTCACAATCAACATGTGTGGGCTGACGAGAATCCGCACGCAATTGTGCAATAACATCATCAACACAGATTTTCTGTGAACGTTTGGGCAGGCATTGTTGGTGATGTCTTGATTGGGCCTTATGTTCTTCCACCTACGCTCAATGGAGCACGTTATCATGATTTCATACGGGATACTCTACCTGTGCTGCTAGAACATGTGCCTTTACAAGTACGACACGACATGTGGTTCATGCACGATGGAGCTCCTGCACATTTCAGTCGAAGTGTTCGTACGCTTCTCAACAACAGATTCGGTGACCGATGGATTGGTAGAGGCGGACCAATTCCATGGCCTCCACGCTCTCCTGACCTCAACCCTCTTGACTTTCATTTATGGGGGCATTTGAAAGCTCTTGTCTACGCAACCCCGGTACCAAATGTAGAGAATCTTCGTGCTCGTATTGTGGACGGCTGTGATACAGTACGCCATTCTCCAGGGCTGCATCAGCGCATCAGGGATTCCATGCGACGGAGGGTGGATGCATGTATCCTCGCTAATGGAGGACATTTTGAACATTTCCTGTAACAAAGTGTTTGAAGTCACGCTGGTACGTTCTGTTGCTGTGTGTTTCCATTCCATGATTAATGTGATTTGAAGAGAAGTAATAAAATGAGCTCTAACATGGAAAGTAAGTGTTTCCGGACACATGTCCACATAACATTTTTCTTTCTTTGTGTGTGAGGAATGTTTCCTGAAAGTTTGGCCATACCTTTTTGTAACACCCTGTGTATACTGAGGGGGCTGATTGGTGACTCTTTTATGCTGAATGTAAATACCTTCACCACTGCTATACTGACATTCTAATAATAACGTCTTTGTATTTCACATTGCGTTGGTTTCCTGCTTTCCTTCGTACACCAGTCAACTGTAATATCCCACCATACATCTCCAAATCTGTGGGTGAAAATTTTACTGTTTTTTGAGGGTTTTAGGAAACTGTGGTTTAGTAGACCTAGTGTTCTCTGAAATTTCCTGTAATTTTTTTTTATTTAAACTCATAGGCTGTGTCCCAGCGTTTATGGTTTTTCACCACTGACACCAAATGTTTTTGTCTATCCTAGCATCGCTGAGATGGTTAATGAAAGTGGCAATAGCATCATCGTCGTCACTGTGTAATTTTGCTGAGAGTTCATCGAGAGATTCAGTTACTGGTAACCTTAGCAGCTGTAACTCGAAAAGACTTCTGTGCAGTGATGACCTTCTGCTTAGTTGACATCTTGTTATACACTAAGCGGGCTGCTTCACAGGCTGCACCTTATATACATTTCTCTCACCCTTTACACTTAACTCATCTACTTTCTTTTCAATTCCATTAACCTTTACAGCTAAGTTCTTTACTTTCTATCTCAGAATGATCTGGGTGTACGTCTGTAGTTCCTTAACCCTAGCGTCTAAGTCACTGATCAGTCTCAGGAAGGTCTGGCCACATGTCTCTAGCTTTCGAGAGACTGAAGTTTTCCATCCATCTAAAGACGCATTCTCTATTTATGCGCACCTTTCCTCTCGGTCTGTGTGCCTGACATACACGAAAAATTGTCCTTGGTGCAATGTATACTAACAATATTCATCACTTTTTTCATAGCTATACATGAAGAAATTCCTGAAAGTTCTATCTGTACCTACTGACATTCAGTTTCCTTGATTTATCAATAGCGAGGAACCCATACTGTGTCTCATTCTAGCAATCTGCACATATCTCTTCAAAATCATTGAATGACATGACATGCAGTTCCTACATGCACCTGGTAAATGTGCTTCAAATTCAGATTGTCTTGTTTGAAAGCTGTAGTGTGATTTGCATTACACCTCACCAACTGTTTCAGTATTCTGGAATATGTCTGACTCAATAAAATATGTCAACACCCACATGATGACCAAAACAGAAATATCATAGATTTTTATCCTGAATTTCCACAGCAACATAGTCAAATATGAACACTGCATTTGGCTTTACTTTTCCTGGCGGGGGATTTGACTGCTTCGAATGAATGTCATGTATGTTACACCATGTACACCCTGTAGTATCGTTTGAAATAGCTGGTACTTGGGTTGAAACAGCGTTTTGAAAATAGACAGACGTGCCCAAACCAGACTCCATCCAGGAGTGTAGTAGTGACACGAGAACATTTGTCTTGCTGCAGTTGGATGGGTTCTTCCACACCATCACAACACCAGTCACTTACAACAAAGTCCTGATGCTTCACTCACCATGCCACGATACTGACTACATCAGATTTTGGTGTGCAATGGGTTTTTATACGAAAATGAACACTTGTAATAATAATAACATATGTAGCCACTATAGCACATTCATCTTACCAACTGAGCTACAATGGCTACAACTTACATCACACACACATCAAAAAAAGTGTTGCATCATCCAAGTCCCCAGAACTCCTGAAGACAGACGTTGACTGTGGATATTGTATCACATACACACTCCCATTGACTGTTCAGAGATGTCACTAAACCTGACCAAAGGTATAAAGAACCTTGCATGAGCAGCACCTATTAGATGGAGTGGATCCAACAGCCGATCAGTTCCAGTCATTCCACCAGGATGGAGGTACATGGCTCGTATTGTCTGTAGTTCAACCATGCCTACACGGTCAATACTACGGTTCGATCGCGTCCGCATTGTTACCTTGTGTCAGAAAGGGCTCTCAACAAGGGAAGTGTCCAGGCATCTCGAAGAAAACCCCCCTCGGAGGTTCGAGTCCTCCCTCGGGCATGGATGTGTGTGTCGTCCTTAGCGTAAGTTGGCTTAAATTAGATTAAGTAGGGTGTACGCTTAGGGACTGATGACCTCAGCGGTTTGGTCTCATAAGAACTTACCACAAATTTCCAAATTTTCGAAGCAAACCAAAGCGATGTTGTTCAGACATGGAGGAGATACAGAGAGAGAGGAACTGTCAATGATATGCCTCGCTCAGGCCACCCACGGGCTACTACTGCAATGGATGGCCGCTACCTACGTATTATGGCTCGGAGGAACCCGGACAGCAACGCCACCATGTTGAATAATACTTTTCGTGTAGCCACAGGACGTCGTGTTATGGCCCAAACTGTGCGCAATAGATTGTTTGATGCGCAACTTCACTCCCAACGTCGATGGCGACGTCGAGCTTAGCAACCACGACAGCTTTCAGCGTGGTACAGATGGGCCCAACAACATGCCGAATGGGCCACTCAAGATTGCCATCACGTTCTCTTCACCAATGAGTTTTGGGTATGCCTTCAACCAGACAATCGTCAGAGACGTGTTTGGAGGCAACCTGGTCAGGCTGCACGCCTTAGACACATTGTCCAGCGAGTGCAGTAAGGTGGAGGTTCCCTGCTGTTTTGGGGTGGCATTATGTGGGACCGACATACACCACTGGTGGTCATGGAAGGCGCCGTAACGGCTGTACGATACGTGAATACCATCCTCCGATCGATAGTGCAACCATATTGGCAGCATATTGGCAAGGCGTTCGTCTTCATGAACAACAATTCGCGCCCCCATCGTGCACATCTTGTGAATGACTTCCTTCAGGATAACGACATCACTCGACTGGAGTGGCCAGCATGTTCTCCAGACGCCAACTCTATTGAACATATCTGAGATAGATTGAAAAGGGCTGTTTATGGACGACGTGACCCACCAACCACTCTGAGGGATCTACGGCGAATCGCCATTGAGTGGGACAATCTGGACCAACAGTGCCTTGACGAACTTGTGGATAGTATTACAGGACGAATACAGGCATGCATTAATGCTAGAGGACGTGCTACTGGGTATTAGAGTTACTGGTGTGTACAGCAATCTCGACCACCACCTCTGAAGGTCTCGCTATATGGTGGTACAAAATCCAATGTGTGGTTTTCATGAACAACAAGAAGGGCGGAAACGATGTTTATGTTGATCTCTATTCCAATTTTCTGTACAGGTTCCGGAACTCCCGGAACCGAGATGATGCAAAACTTTTTTTTGTGTGTGTATAATGACAGAGCACTTAAATTAGAAAACCAACAAAAATATGTGATAATATTTCTTTTATTTACACATCAGCAATGGTATGCATCAGTAAGAATTCACTGGTTCAATCTTCACAACAGTTAAGTATTTTGAAAGTAAAGGTTTCTTGTATGAACAAAATTTAGCGTGTATTTTTGTCAAACTAATGGGTGTTCCTTCAGCTTCTTCTTTTCACACTGTATTGATGCACTGTTTTAAATCATCTGCATGTGTACTTATGTATGGAAATCCTTTAAAATGTCTTTAAACAAAGTTTAAACACACGGCAGCCTATGTTTCAGTCCTTCCAACACAAGGGATAGCACCATCCATATAATGAACAAGTTTGTAACAGTGGAGTGTTGCAGATTGATGGATCGACCTCCAGATCACAGCATGAGTGTCATGGCGCTGTACAATGATGTTATCTTAGTGTCAGGCCAGAACAGTAAATATCTGGAGATAGAGAATACTCGGAGGTCGTCTGTTGATTGAAGTAGGTTCTGCATTACACAGTTCATCCCATTCCAAGCCCATAAACCACACTTTAACACTTCTCACTGCATTTTTAGTCTCTAACACAATGCAGCAGTCACTGTCCACTGATACTTCTACCCCAAATTTAAGTGCTTTGAACCGCTAACTCTTAAATTATAAGTTGAAATCGAAACAGTAGAACACAGGGAGGAATCCGCAGCTTCTCATCCACCAAATCGACACTCTGTCCTTGCAGTAACACTAGAATTTTCTGGGATGGTACGTGTGTTGGAGAGCAGTAGTGGCCTGCATTGCGTGGTTTAGGGCCCCCACGACAGTTCTTATGAAAGTTGGGAACTGGCCGGGTGTCTTCATAAAACAACTCAATGAACAGGATGGATAATAGCAGCTCATTATCCTGCTCCAACATGCTGGTCAGGTCTGGTACAGGATTCCAAGATGCTGCTGCTGCTGATACTGGCCACAACATGCAGGAGATGGCTACAGGTTCTGACGAGCCAGTGGTAGTTGCTGCTGGTCCAGACATGATGGAGGTCACTGCCAGTCCACACACTGGAGGGTGTGGAACAAAGAAGGAGGTGAAACAGTAAGCATCCACAGACAAAGACATGGAGTTGAAGAAAGAAATGGAACTTGACAAAGAAGAGGGAGAACTGCTACATGTGGTGACATTAGCAAAGACATGTAATGAGTGAGCACTTACTCTTCTTCCTCCTCCTATTCTGCTGGAAGGCACTGGACAGTTTTGACTGCTATTGAAATTTCATGCTTCTTCCACTGAACGACTTCAGCTGAGAGCACATCCATCATACCGGGTGATTCAAAAAGAATACCACAACTTTAGGAATTTAAAACTCTGCAACGACAAAAGGCAGAGCTAAGCACTATATGTCGGCGAATTAAGGGAGCTATAAAGTTTCATTTAGTTGTACATTTGTTCGCTTGAGGCGCTGTTGACTAGGCGTCAGCGTCAGTTGATGCTAAGATGGCGACCGCTCAACAGAAAGCTTTTTGTGTTATTGAGTACGACAGAAGTGAATCGACGACAGTTGTTCAGCGTGCATTTCGAACGAAGTATGGTGTTAAACCTCCTGACAGGTGGTGTATTAAACGTTGGTATAAACAGTTTACAGAGAATGGGTGTTTGTGCAAAGGGAAAAGTTCTGGACGGCCGAGAACGAGTGATGAAAATGTAGCAAGCATCCAGCAAGCATTTGTTCGCAGCCCAGGAAAATCGACTCGCAGAGCTAGCAGAGAGCTGCAAATTCCACAATCAACTGTATGGGGAGTTCTACGAAAAAGGTTAGTTATGAAACCTGAACGTCAACTACCCGAGGCGATGGATCGGCCGCCAGGCAGCCCGTGACAGAGCACTTCATCACTGGCCTCCAAGAAGCCCTGATCTTACCCCCTGCGATTTTTTCTTATGGGGGTATGTTAAGGATATGGTGTTTCGGCCACCTCTCCCAGCCACCATTGATGATTTGAAACGAGAAATAACGGCAGCTATCCAAACCGTTACGCCTGATATGCTACAGAGAGTGTGGAACGAGTTGGAGTATCGGGTTGATATTGCTCGTGTGTCTGGAGGAGGCCATATTGAACATCTCTGAACTTGTTTTTGAGTGAAAAAAAACCTTTTTAAATACTATTTGTAATGATGTATAACAGAAGGTTATATTATGTTTCTTTCATTAAATACACATTTTTAAAGTTGTGGTATTCTTTTTGAATCACCCTGTATATTCCCGTGACGTCACGATCACGTGACCAGATGTACTGTTTCAACAGTCTTATTGACTCCTGCCAATTTTAAGGTGGGGAAGGGAGTGAACGCTTTGTTAATATTGGTTGCCAAGGTAAATGGTGAACCAGAAAGAAATTTGTTTCAAGTGCCATCTGTGGCAATTTAGTGAGCCAGCTCCTTCAAGGCCCATACATCAAGGTGAACACCTCTGGTTCATTCTATCTGTGGTAGTGGAACAGGACAAAGTTATAGCCTGCACTGTGGATTGACAGGTCCTTAAAAAAAACACAAACAGCTCCAACATAGGCAGTTGTCTCTATCAGTTGCGAAATGCATCTTCAGCCCATCCTGCTGCATTGTCATTATTTGCTGAAAAGTTTTACCGGGTTCCTGATATTCACAGTGTACTCTGAAATGGTCACATGGGAAAATCCCCTCTTCATCGCTACCTCGAAAATGCTGTGTCCCATCGCTTGTGCGCCGACTATAACACAACGTTGAAACTCATTTAAATCTTGATAACCTGCCATTGTAGCAGGACTAACCTATCTAACAACTGCGCCAGACACATGTTGTCTTATACACTATGTGATCAAAAGTATCCGGACACCTGGCTGAAAATGTCTTATAAGTTAGTGCCCCCCTCCATCGGTAACGCTGGAATTCAATGTTGTTAACCCACCCTTAGCCGTGATAGCAGCTTCCACTCTCGCAGGCATATGTTCAATCAGGTGCTGGAAGGTTTCTTGGGGAGTGGCAGTCCTTTCTTCATGGAGTGCTGCACCGAGGAGATGTATCGATGTCAGTCATTGAGGCCTAGCACGAAGTCGGCATTCCAAAATATCCCAAGGTGTCCTTCAGCATTCAGGTCAGGACTCTGTGCAGGCCAGTCCATTACAGAGATGTTATTGTCGTGTAACGACTCCGCCACAGGCCGTGCATTATATACAGGTGATCAATCGTGTTGAAAGATCCAATCGCTATCCCCTAACTGCTCTTCAACAGTGGGAAGCAGTTAGGTGCTTAAAACATCAATGTTTTGTGCTGTGATAGTGTCTCACAAAACTACAGGGGTGCAAGCCCCTTCCATGAAAAACACGAACACACCGTAACACTAATGCCTCCGAATTTTACTAGTGGCACAACACACGCTGGCGGATGACGTTCACTGGGCATTCATCATACTCACACCCTGTCATTGGACCGCCACAAAACGTTTTTCCACTGTTCAATCGTCCAATGTTTACACTCCTTACACCAAGCGAGCCGTCATTTGGCATTTACCAGCGTGATGTGTGGCTTATGAGTAGCCGCTCGAAAATGAAATCCAAATTTTCTCACCTCCTACCTAACTGTCACAGTACTTGCAATGGATCCTAATGCAGTTTGGAATTCCTGTGTGATGGTCTGGATAGATATCTGCCTATTACACATTACGACCCTCTTCAACTGTTGGCGGTCTCTGTCAATCAACAGACAAGATCGGCCTGTAGGCATTTGTGCTGTGTGTGTCCCTTCACGTCTCCACTCCACTATCACATCGGAAACAATAGACCTAGGGAAGTTTAGAAGTGTGCAAATCTCGTGTACAGACATATGATACAAGTGACACCCAATCACCTGACCACGTTCGAAGTCCATGAGTTCTGCGGAGTGCCCCATTGTGCTCTCTCGCGATGTCTAATGACTACTGTTCTATGGAAATCCACACCTACAAGGCCATCAGTCAGAGGAAACGATGCCCAGGATAGGAGAATCCAGCTTAAAATCTTGCACAAGGACAGCACAGTAACCAAACACAGTTTGAGCACCACTAGTAGTTGGGTCCTCTAACACAAGCCTATGCCCAGAGAAAAGAAGCTCATACAGCTTGTGATGGCCATTGTCATACTTGTGGCATTTTTAAAAAGTTTTATTTTTGCGGGAGTCCACAGCCTCAACATGTCTTGAGAATGAAAACATGGCCCAAGTAGGCTGTGTTCCTTTTATTTTCCGCAAAATTGGCCACTTTACCATAGGCCATTTTCGAGACATATCACAAGCTTAGTTTCTTTGCACATTCTAATACACCGCTGGTACATGTGGACTGGGATACATCATATTTCTGTGTGTATGTGGCACAAAAACAATACAGCAGTGTACTTTATCACATCCATTTGCCAACAGAAACAGAAATCTGCCACATCATAGTATATTATGCTATGGCAGCTTTCTGCTTGTGTCGACTAATTGTATACTATGATATGGCAGCTTTCTGTTTATGTCAACTAATGGACGTAATCATGTATACTACTGTTTTGTTTTTCTGTCACATACACACAAAATACAATATATCCATGTCCACATGTACCAGCGATGTATTAGAATGAGAAATGAAACTGGAAGCCTAAAATAGGCGTATGTGCTTGAAAATAACCTACAGTTGCAACTGGCCAATTGTACAGAAAATAAAAAGGATACAGCCTATGTGGACCATGTTTTAATTCACAAAACATCTTTCCATCTTAAAGTCTGTACCAATTTCATCTCATATTGGAAACTAATTTGTATAAACAGTTCGATATTTTGTTCCATTCATAATTTTCATTAAAATTCAAGAAGGAAGGTATGAAGATTTGGTTTAATATAGTGGTACTTTTGAGATCGAGATCACTAGGGATGGAGCACAAGCTCAGGTTATGTTAACGATGGGGAAGAAAATTGGGTGTGCCCTTTGCCTGTAACGATTTAGGGAAATCACAGAAAATCTAAATCTAGATGGCCGGACCCAGTTTGAACCGTCATCCTCCCAAATGTGAGTTCGACGTGCTATCCACAAAATTCCAAGTTTGAAGAAGTGTTGAATGCAGGGGAACTCTTCAAGTCAAGTTGCTACTGGATATGAGCTTTTTCCAACTTGTTCAAAGTGATTACAAAATATTCTTTACACATTTGAAAGGTGAGTCACAAAACGTGCTGCTCAGGGTCTGGTTCAGAGTTCAAGCACTGACTGATACATTGTGAAAAATGACATGCTAGTAGACTGTAACAGGTGAGCAGCCTGGGAACTATACTTGCCAGGAAACAACAGAGAGTGACTTTACACAAGAATTTTTTTGGTATGTCCATCTTTGCGCCAGGAGGTCCGAGGGACTAAGGCTGTCCACTATTGTAAGAAAATAAACACCTACAGCCGTCCTTATGTTGTCATTTATTGTGTGGTTACCAGTTCTGGCACTTCAGTGTACCATCTTCTTGATGCTGAATGGGTTATCATGATCCATATATATGATACATCAGTGTCAGTTGATGGTTGGAGAGACGACATCACAGTTATCACAGTTACATGTAGTCTGCATAAATCAGTTGTTGGCCACTGATGCATCATATATATGGATCGTGATAACCCAATCAGCACCAATTAAGGCCTGAAGATGGTACATTAAAGCGCCAAAACTAGTAGATATACAATAAATGACAACATAAGGATGGCTGTAGGTGTTTATTTTCTTACAAATCACATAAGAATTTCCAAGCCAGTGAATATGAGAACAGAAGTCAAGTACATAATAAGCAATATCCAAATAATCCAAACCAAAGCTAAAATCCACAGCAATGTGATCATCACAGTATTATAAAGGTGTATGAAAGATAGCTTTGTTTATAGTAGTCTATGTGAACTGGCTTCGCACCTGCTGTGCCCGTATGTTTATAGTGTCCAAGAAATCAAAGGCTCTGTCTGCCTAGGCTGCTTCTCTGATTGACCCCTGCAAGGATGGAGGCACAACATTGGTGCTCTGCCACCGTCAGAGGAAATTAATTGACTCCACTTTAATATCATAGCTCAATGTTGGAATTTCACTGCCACTACTTATCAAGGATACAATATCCATCTGCCTTTTGATAGATGCATGGGGTCAGACATGTTCCAGATGGTAATGTAAGGGGAGGGCTAGATATGAATATATCCTCACCAAGCGCTCAATACACAATTATATTAGAAAGTAGTGTTGCATCACAGCTGTTCAAGAAACTTTTGGTGTCATGTTATTTATATTATTGTCAGCCACATAATTCCATTTTAACACTTTATGGCCAATGTAATTTCGTAAACATGGAAGTATCCATTTGATGGATTACACAGTAAACTCAAAAATGGTTACACAAGTGTAGCAGGTTGGGGTGCAATGACCTCTACAGAGGGGTGGAAGAGCAGTTGCTCTGGTGCTCATTGTGATGATGGCTCTCCCATCTGGGCATTGTGAGTTTGTAGATGGTTGGGAAGTTGGGAGGGACACAGCGGCCAGATGTAGAGAAACAAATAGAGAACATTAAGAATTCTTTATTATTTCATTCAACCTGGACAGTCATCTGAGTGCACCCTCATCTCTAGAGCAGTTTAGTGTCTTCCTGTACTACTTATAATCGGTGTGGCAGGCAAAGCAGACAGCATGTGGTCTACACACAATCCCATGAAAGTGGTCCACTGACTTGGCAAAGCAGGCATGCTGAGCACTGCTGAATCAACAAGACAGTCACAGCCCACAGCTGGGAGCTGTGATGGTTGTGGCAGGCAGCAACATCTTCTTATGTTGTGGCTCAGGGTCCCAGTGATGTGACAGTAGGCAGGGCCATCCAGGGAGATGCTACGTCAATCGCCATTGGACATCAGTGGCACAAAAATGGTGGGTTGTTCATTCATGCCCTGGCCATTAAAGGAGGCAGATATATCAGCGAGGGGTCTCACAGAGGCAGCGGCAGAGTGCTGGATGCCAGGGGCTAGGCAGTCAGGCAGTGATCTTTGGGTCACAACCTGGCATTGACATACACACAGAGTGAGCACAGCTAAGTTGCGCAACTGGTCCACAACAATGGATGGTCCAGGAGGGTTTGAATGCAGCTGCTCTTAGTTGACTTAATGGAAGTTTATGTGCTTCCGTGTCACTCTGGAAGGGTGTGGAACTGGATCAGTGACCAACATCTGTCTTTCATCAAGCAGCAGTGGGACGAATTGTAGAAATTTCCTGATGTCTGGTCAACATCCCAGGTCATTGGCACACAGAGACAGGCATGTGGAAGCAGTGGTGCTAATTTCACAGCTTCTACAGAGTTCCTGTATTGGTAGGGGCATTGTCTGGCAGTTGTTAATGCCCTGGCCACACCACTATGACCAGGTTTTGGCAGTGTCTATTCCATTACAACTCCTTCCTCCTAAGAATCATTCAGCCCCAGAACTTCTATTGAAAACTGTCACCAATATAGGCATTGATTCAGTCTCAAGCGTTTACACTTTGCCATCCTCTATTAGTCTCACAGTGACACTGTTTACATTATCTCACAATCACTGAGTCTGTATGCTCTCATCTGTGCTATCTTCATTTCAGCTGTCACTTTTGGTCCTGTTAGCAGCTACGTCATTTCTCATCACGTGAAGTGAGTGGGAATCAGGAAGGCATTCTAATCCACTTACTATTTAGTGCTAAAATTCACATTTACCACATTCTCATATTACTTACATAATATACCTCTAACAACTTGAATAAAATTCTTAATATTATATGCTACCCATTGCTACTACAGCAAAAAGGAAAAAAGGCACTCCTTGACATGTACACTTCTCTTTCTGATAATCTGTATGGATGCTATCCTGCTGCCTTATCTCAGTGGTCCAAGTAATAAAAATGTGTCTACAAAAGGAAGTGAGTTGTGGCAGCATTACTGTTGCCACTTTGTCAGATGTATTGATGGGGAAGAATTCTATCACTCAGTGAATACCAATTAATATTATTTCATCCTGGCACTTACTTCACCATCACAACACATCAACAAATGCACATGACACTTCTTCATCATATTTCTTATGATACTTTATAATAAACCTATATATTTAAATTCACAATTATCTTTCTTTCCAAGAGAATACAAGCAGTCCAGTGGCCTCACTACACTGAGCTCTTCAATATCATGAATCCGATATGTTCTCCCATAACAATTTCTATAGACATTATTGGTAGATATACTGCTATTATGTGCACTGTTATCCTCCAAGACTTGGAGTGTTTTAAATTTTATTGACATCATCAGGGCCAATGACTCACCTTGCGATGGTGCAATATTTCAGCATATTGCTGACAGGAAATCTAAACCATCCAATTCCATTGTGACTCTTTGACCAGGCTCTAGCTGCTCAGTACTGAACTACAACTACTAATGTCTACCTTATTACCTGCTCTGTCTCTGAGAACTAAATCACATTCACTAGCAATCAACCTATCATATCTCCTACAGCAAACTTTACTAGTTATTCAAACTATCAGTGTTTCCTACCATACTAAACATGATAAGTCAGATATTCCATGTCATATAGGTCAAAGCTAAAAGTTCTTCTATTCCATTACCTAAACTTAACTATTTTCAGTGCTTGCTTTACTTTAAAAAAGTTCCTATTTTAACAACCTCTTTTGTTCACACATTGGATGACTGTTAATTGTAATCAATGTTCATGGAGTTAAAATATTGTTGGTTGGGTCTAGTGGTGGTTTAAAAAAAAATACTCATCTAGTGTTTTTTTTAAAAAAAAAAAATATCTCCTTCAATCCATTGCTTAAATTTCTTCTTAATTTCTTCTTTCTGGCAGACAGGTTCTCTTGTAGATCTGGAAACCCTATAGTTCGACATGTTTCTTGAAATAACATAGACAACAAACTGATTCATACATAATTTTCATTTTCAAAAGTCCTAGATGCCTTGCTGCCGTCAATTACAATGTTCACTCAGCAAAATACATTCCATTTGTATGCAACTCTAGAAAAACTTTAAATCTCTCATTTCTCCCTTCCTACCAGACAACATACAACCAACTGGCACAGTTAACATTGATCCAAAGTACATCAGTAAAGATATATTCATATTAAGATCAAAACATAGAAAATTAAATTGAAAATAATGTACAGAAAATGAAATTCACTCAACAGCACAATAGAACAATAATGATAATATATATTCACATAAACAAAAATTTATGTTTTTGTAGTATAGTAATTCTATGAAATTTGATTTTCAATCACAGGGGTTAACTGTGTTAGCACAACATAGGATAATACACATAGTCCAAATGGCTTATTGCACATCACCCCCCCCCCCCCCCCCCCCCAAGAGTTTTGCTCCTCACAGGCACACACCATGTTTACAAAAACTGAACATGTAGTAACACAAGTGTTTATGAAATCATAGGTGTTAACTGTGTTAGCACAACATAGGATAATACACATAGTCCAAATGGCTTATTGCACATCACCCCCCCCCCCCCCCCCCAAGAGTTTTGCTCCTCACAGGCACGCACCATGTTTACAAAAACTGAACATGTAGTAACACAAGTGTTTATGAAATCATAGGTTTCTGTGGTCTGAATAGTTGAAGACTGATTTTTTTGTGAGTGGGCACAGCTATTTTGCAGTATATCAGCTTCAGAATTCAATGTTCCCTAATCACATATATGAAATATTTCATAAGAGAATTGCAAGATGAATAAGGCTTAAAAATCTGGAAAAAAAAAAAAAACAGAGAACATCAAGATTACTTCTTAACTGATTTGAAGTTAAGTGAAAAGAATACTTGATAAACCCCATAGGCAAAAGTAAATACTGACTCATCTTGAAAAAAAAATTGAAAAGGGTTACTTCTTGCAAAAAAAAAATTAGATTTTGTCAGATGTAATTATGCTATTGAAATCTGTACAAATACTAATTAGCAATATTAATCTTCTGTCGGGCGCGGTGTTTGTCGCAGCGAGATCGGGCGCAGTGTATCAAATTGACGACATCATTTGTTCACGTGATCATTTATTAAATTCTGTTCACAAAATATATTATAAGTGCCAAATATATTTAATGAAAGACAAAGATGACATACGAGCACAACTGCAGTAGAAATATTCATCATTCAGGTTTCTTATCGTCAATGTTGGGCTTTAGCAACAAATGATAAAAACGTCACTTTTTCATTTGCTTCTTTATTATATTTCACTAATAAAACACATTACAAATGACAATTATCTTTATAGAAAGGCTATTATGACACTGGAGCAGAACAAAAATGATATTACAACTCATTAATTTGTTTCATCGTCACTTTTTGACTGTGGTAACAAATGAGGAATTTTTCCGCATTCAGCGCAAAAAGGTTCAATGTGTAGCAAACAGATAGGCTTCTGACACATTTTGCAACAATATTTTGTCGGTCTTTTTTTTCTGTGCAGGTATTACACCTTTTCCTCTTGATCCCAGTCCCTTGTTCTTCATTTCTGCTTGTGTCTTCTCCTTCTTCTTCACATGTTGGCCTATATTGTTGTAGCCGCAGTTGAAGATCTCTGTGAATTCCTGAGGTGTCCAAGCCTCTACAAACCAGGTGAGGTAGAACTAACGTATGTGAGAGTTGCTTCAGGAATCCTTTTCTTCGGATAAAATTCTCATTGTTACCATAGTAAATTACTTGTGAACTGATTCCACTCATATTGATCATTGCAAAAAATATGACCATGGGCCAACGGCACACATTTCTTGCTACATTGTATGAAGCGGTCAACTTATCTGTAGTGTCGACTCCACCTTTGCTGCTATTGTAAAATGTTACAATGGATGGCTTCTGTTTATCTCCAGTGTCAGCATCTACTGAATTATCTTCATGCAAACTTTATGCCAAGATAACACACTTCCCCTTTTTAGGAACGTGGGAAACTTGAGTGCAGCCTTTCTTGAAGCCAAAAAGTGAACTATGGACAGCCCTGCCTTTACTGATGGCAAACTCCAGAGGAATCTCACGCTTGTTTTTCTTCATCGTCCCAAAAAAAGAAAGATTTTTTTTCTTCTTGGTTCTTCTATCAAACCAATACTAGTAAACCAATTGTCTGCTGTCACATTTCGACCTGACTGATAAATTGGTTCACATAGTCGCAGAACAACATCTGAAGGTTTATTGCTAACGTGGTACAGTCCTTCTGGCTGCAGCCCAGCTTATATTTCCAGATTATAGAGATAAAATACTTGGGAATCCACAAGAGCATATCTCTTAATTCCATATTTGTTTGGTTTGCTAGGTATGTATTGGTGAAAACTGCACCTTCCACGGAATCCTTCAAGTTTCTCATGTACTGTAACGTTTTCTCCAAGAGTATAGGATTTCTGGCAATTCTGTACAAACAGAGAATATATTTCCTGAATTGCTGTTATCTTGTCTAATTTTCTCCTTTCATCGCGAGTTACACGATTATCAAATCTAAGGCACCGCATGATGAATTTGAAACGTTTTATGTTCATAACGAGACGAAATTTTTCAATTCCATCCCCATCACTTCCCCACAGATCTTCTTTGTCTGTTACTTTTGTTAGCACCAGCCAAAAACAGAAGACCAACGAAACCTTTTAATTCAATAATATCTATAGGTTTTACATCTCTCTCTCGCTGAAAAGAAGCTTTGATGCTTTCAGTATACTGATTGGTATACAGCACTATAACCGACAAAACGTCGTCATCTATGAGGCAATTCCAACATTCCAAAGGCGTTCTCAATGCTTTTGCCACATCTATAGGACGAGGTAACTTTCGAATTATATTGTGAGCCCTGAAATGTACTCTCTGCAATGGTGGAACTTTATTCCATTTTGTCTCTTTGTCCCTTCCACTACAATAATTCTGGCTTTCTTCAAGTACTTCCTCGTCATTTTCACTGTCATTTTCCTCTGTTTCTGAATCTTCCTGTCGAACTTCAACTGCATCATCACAATCTGTGTCTATTTCATCTTCAAAATCCTCATGAACTTCATCATTATCCTCTTTGAACAACATTTTTTGTATTTCTGCAACATGATTTGGGTCAAGGAGGTTGTACGTCTTACTGTAGCCTGCCATGATCAAGTGTCTCACACCTAAAATGATAAAATTCCTATAAAATAATGCAGTCAGGCGCAGTGTATCAATTTGATACCTGGTATTCAAACATTCTTAACTGACGATTAAATGGTCCAAAAAGAAAATAAATGCATTACACATTGTATATTAACATTGTACTACTTACTAAGTTATGTTGATAATCAAAGAAATGAATTGTTGAAATGCAACACGAATGGGCGCAGTGTATCAAACTGATCAATCGGCACATATATCGACAACAGAGCAGTCGTATTGACACTGAAGCACACAACAATGACAAGCGTTCGGAAAAGGTTAGCTACTAGTGAGTAGGCGTCAGTGTTGCCACTCATTGACAAATAATTTACAGTAAACTTCGAGGTGTATCAATTTGAACAGCCGTGCCCGACGGAAGGTTAAAGAAAAAGTACTTATACTAAGACAGAACTGTAAAGCAAATATTAATGCATTAGGAGTAACAAGGCTAAAGCTAACACTCAACAATAAGTAAATTTTAACTTGGATGCAGATAATAATAAGATAAATGATTTGTTCTCTTATACACTTGACTTCTTAAGTTACTCAATTTTTGAAAAGTTGATATCATTTTTCTGTTACTTTCATCATAACTGTAACATACGATACCACTTGCTATATTGTAGATTATGATACCAATTTCAATACTGAAAAATGGGATACCATATCTCAGAAGCAAGACCTCTGTGCCTTTTTGGCACTACCATGGTTTACAATACCATTTTACATTGTCAGTAGTTCATAAAATACTATGTGCAGCATAGACACCACTAAAAAGTCAAAACATTTTATAAAGTTCTGTGTGCTACATAAGCAATACTCAATTCCAGGATACTAGATTATGTGTATAGTACTTCATATATAAGTCCAGTGTGCTAACATGGCACAACTGCAATTGGGGACACTATACATTGAAATCTATCACATAACTAAAAGATATTGTAAGGTATTGTAAATACACAGCTAAGGTCACTACCAATTTGGTTCAACTCACGGTTGAAGATACTATACAACATCAATGATATAACCTATATTTACAAGCACTATGGTGATTGTCCACAGAACATGTCATCTAACTAACACTTAAAACACAAAAATGGAAATGTCCTCCCCAGATCATGGGGTTGTCTGAAATATACATACCATTTCTGGTTGAAAATTCACTTAAAGCTAGATAGAACTGGAAAATGTCCACTTAGATAATACACAAAATTATATACTGTTCACAGATAATATTATGTATCAATTTTTTGGGAAAGAAGTACCCACAATTTCAATAACTCTCCTGATATCTTCTACACACTTCGGTGAAAATAGGATTTGTTTGTTTCAGAGTTCCGTGTCATAGACATTTACGTAAAATAGCATGGTGCACTGTGCACTGTTTCCAAGTAGTTCAAAGACAAAGTATAGTATACATATTTACTAGTTATCAGACAGTCTCTTCAAGGTATTTACAAAAATGATAAAATGTTATACAGTATTTATGGGGTATGAGTATAGTATTCAATAGCAAAGTAGTCTTGTACCTGTTAGTATCATTCAAGAATCACCCCCATACTTATAGTTCATTACACAAATAACAAAACATCAAAGAAAAAATGCAATAGCACTCAGATATTTACAATTGTGTGGGATATGGTTGTGTTGAAACCCTATCGCCTCTACTATTATTATCTCTCACCTGTGGGGGGACTGGTTATTATTTGTCCACTGTCCACCTCTATTTTCAAAATTCCTATCACCATTTCTGTTCCCAGAAGTTCTATTCTCATAAAACTGTTGGTCCCCATGGTTTGGTCGTACATCCTGATAATTTCTAAAATTATATGGATTCCTGTCTTTCCTCCCCAGAGTGTTGTTGTTATGTTCTTGTTTAAAACTGTCACTATTATTTGTATTTCTGTTATGATTGTGGTTACTCCAGTTTGGCCTCCTGAAATCAGTACTGTGTTGGCCAAACCTATTATATGGCCTGTCCAACTTTTCTAGATATTTTAGGAACTGGTCTACAGAATCATCTGGCCCATAAACTAACCCCATTTGAATTCTTTCTGGTAGCCTTCTCTCAAGTACATCTATTTGAGTTAATTCACGAAAAGGTTGGTCTAAGTGTGCAAGTTTCATGATCTGGTCTTTGCAAAACTCTTTCATACTCCCTCTCTGCTCCCTGTACTTCGGACCGTTTAACTCACTCTTTATCCTTGCCTCTTCAGCATCAAAACAAAACTTTTTCAAGAAACATTTTTCAAATTCATCTAGGGATAAATTGCAACAGTCAGGTTGGTTGGCCCATGACAAGGCTTCCTCTTCTAATGATCTTTTAATAAATTTAATTTTTAATTCATCACTCATACCAGGGAGAAAACTATCATGGCAATTTTGTATAAAACCAATGGGATGAAAATGTTTGTCACCAGAGAAACACTTCAGTGGTACAGTAGAATAGCTTGGGTGTCCTACTTTACAGGACGTTTTTGGATAAGCCCCATTTTGTAACTGTTGTACTTGTTTTTTGATAATAGTGACATCACTATGTAAGTCTGACACATTTGAGTCTGTTACCTTAGCTATCTTCTGAACTTTTTGGTCTACATCTAAGGCAACACTGTCTATTTTTTCATTTAACTTATTTATAACTTATTTATAACTTATTTATAAAGCCTACAGCTTGTTTACTAGTGTCTCCAACAGATCTTTACATCAAACTTCAACAGAACCTATCTCAGATCTGAGGTCCTTGTCCACTTCCCCTATTTTTGTCTCTAATCATTGTATTTTGGATTCTGAAGCCTCACCCCCCCCCCCCCCCTACTATTTTCACACGTTCATCTATAGCTTTCACTTGAGAACACACACCAACTAAGTCTTTTCTAACATTTGAAATTTGTTTGTAAGTTCTGCTCTAATAAGATTACATTCTGAGGCTATCGACTTTTCAAGTTTTTCACTATTCTTTTCTACAGAGTACAGTTTGTCACTATTTTTTCCATTGATGACATTAATGCAATAAACATGTCTTGTAAATTTAACTGTTAGGGTTTTCCACTAGCATTGTTTCACTTACATGCAACTGTTCTTGTTTCTCATGGTCTGGACTCGAATCTAACAAGCTACTGTCTAAATCCCAAATCTTTTTCATTTAACTGATTTGGTTGACTATTGTCTAATATATCCTGAACCATGTCTTTCTTGGCTATATCCTCTTTAAAGTCACTAGTTAAAGCTGGTAGGTTTGGCATATTTATTTCATTGTTTGGATCATGATCCACTTTTTGTAAATTTGTTCATAAATTATCAGTGCAAAAGAAATGGTCAAAATGTTCACACAACACTGCACTGAGAAAATACAAAAATAAGTGTTTTAATTGGTACTTAGCTTATTATTGTCCTGGATTGGGTAGGTGGCATCAACTTTAGTAATAATGCTTCAACTTTTACCACCATGTATGTCCACAGTATTGTGTGATTCCAAAACTTCTCTACATGTACTATGTCAAATTATATTTGGCTTAAAATTGTTCCACTTTGCAACACAATTTTATCCTTTTTGCTCACCTTAAACATAAAATGTAAAAATCCAAATGTACAAGTATCCTGATCACAATGGCACCACTTTAACGACCTCCTTTGTTACGTACATTGGATGACCGTCAATGGTAATAAATGTATTGTTGGCCAGGTCTAGTAGTAGTTTGAAAGAAAAAATACTCATCTTGTTTTTTTGAGGATCTCCTTCAATCCGTTGCTTGAATTTCTTCTGTCTGGGAGACAGGTTCTCTTGTAGATCTGGAAATCCTATAGGTTGAATGATTCTTGAAATAACATAGACGACAAACTGATTCATATGTAATTTTCATTTTTAGAAGTCCTAGATGCCTTGCTGCCATCAATTACAATGTTCACTCAGTGAAATACACTCCATTTGTACACAGCTCCAGAAAAACGTTACATCTCTCCTTCATTCCTTCTTGCCTTCCCACTAGACAACATAAAACCAACTGGCACAGCTAACATTGATCCAAAGTACATCAGTAAGATCGAAACAGAACATTAAATCAAAAATAACATACAGAAAATGAAACTCCCTCAACAGCGCAATAGAACACTTTCGATAATATATATTCATGTGAACAAAAATTTATGTTTTTGTAGTACAGTGATTTTATGATTTTTTTTTTTAATCACAGGGGTTAATTGTGTTAGCACGATATATACTACTATTGTTGTTGTTGTGGTCTTCAGTCCTGAGACTGGTGTGATGCAGCTCTCCCTGCTACTCTATCCTGTGCAAGGTTCTTCATCTCCCAGTACCTACTGCAACCTACATCCTTCTGAATCTGCTTAGTGTATTCATCTCTTGGCCTCCCTCTACGATTTTTACCCTCCATGCTGCCCTCCAATACTAAATTGGTGATCCCTTGATGCCTCAGAACATGTCCTACCAACTGATCCCTTCTTCTGGTCAAGTTGTGCCACAAACTTCTCTTCTCCCCAATCCTATTCAATACTTCCTCATTAGTAATGTGATCTACCCATCTAATCTTCAGCATTCTTCTGTAGCACCACATTTCGAAAGCTTCTATTCTCTTCTTGTCCAAACTATTTATCATCCATGTTTCACTTCCATACATGGCTACACTCCATACGAATACTTTCAGAAAAGACTTCCTGACACTTAAATCTATACTCGATGTTAACAAATTTCTCTTCTTCAGAAACGATTTTCTTGCCATTGCCAGTCTACATTTTATATCCTCTCTACTTTGACCATCATCAGTTATTTTGCTCCCCAAATAGCAAAACTCCTTTACTACTTTAAGTGTCTCATTTCCTAATCTAATTCCCTCAGCATCACTCGACTTAATTCGACTACATTCCATTATCCTCGTTTTGCTTTTGTTGATGTTCATCTTATATACTCCTCTCAAGACACTGTCCATTCCATTCAACTGCTCTTCCACGTCCTTTGCTGTCTCTGACAGAATTACAATGTCATCGGCAAACCTCAAAGTTTTTATTTCTTCTCCATGGATTTTAATACCTACTCCGAATTTTTCTTTTGTTTCCTTTACTGCTTGCTCAATATACAGATTGAATAACATCGGGGAGAGGCTACAACCATGTCTTACTCCCTTCCCAACCACTGCTTCCCTTTCATGCCCCTCAACTCTTATAACTGATATCTGGTTTCTGTACAAATTGTAAATAGCCTTTCGCTCCCTGTATTTTACCCCTGCCACCTTTAGAATTTGAAAGAGAGTATTCCAGTCAACATTGTCAAAAGCTTTCTCTAAGTCTACAAATGCTACAAACGTAGGTTCGCCTTTCCTTAATCTAGCTTCTAAGATAAGTCGTAAGGTCAGTATTGCCTCACGTGTTCCAGTGTTTCTACGAAATCCAAACTGATCTTCCCCGAGGTCGGCTTCTACAAGTTTTTCCATTCGTCTGTAAAGAATTCGTGTTAGTATTTTGCAGCTGTGGCTTATTAAACTGATTGTTCGGTAATTTTCACATCTGTCAACACCTGCTTTCTTTGAGATTGGAATTATTGTATTCTTCTTGAAGTCTGAGGGTATTTCGCCTGTTTCATACATCTTGCTCACCAGATGGTAGAGTTTTGTCAGGACTGGCTCTCCCAAGGCCGTCAGTAGTTCCAATGGAATGTTGTCTACTCCCGGGGCCATGTTTCGACTCAGGTCTTTCAGTGCTCTGTCAAACTCTTCACGCAGTATCATATCTCCCATTTCATCTTCATCTACATCCTCTTCCATTTCCATAATATTGTCCTCAAGTACATCGCCCTTGTATAGATCCTCTATATACTCCTTCCACCTTTCTGCTTTCCCTTCTTTGCTTAGAACTTGGTTTCCATCTGAGCTCTTGATGTTCATACAAGTGGTTCTCTTGTCTCCAAAGGTCTCTTTAATTTTCCTGTAGGCAGTATCTATCTTATCCCTAGTGAGATAAGCCTCTACATCTTTACATTTGTCCTCTAGCCATCCCTGCTTAGCCATTTTGCACTTCCTGTCGATCTCATTTTTGAGACATTTGTATTCCTTTTTGCCTGCTTCATTTACTGCATTTTTATATTTTCTCCTTTCGTCAATTAAGTTCAATATTTCTTGTGTTACCCAAGGATTTCTACTAGCCCTCGTCTTTTTACCTACTTTATCCTCTGCTGCCTTCACTACTTCATCCCTCAAAGCTACCCATTCTTCTTCTACTGTATTTCTTTCCCCCATTCCTGTCAATTGTTCCCTTATGCTCTCCCTGAAACTCTGTACAACCTCTGGTTCTTTCAGTTTATCCAGGTCCAATCTCCTTAAATTCTCACCTTTTTGCAGTTTCTTCAGTTTTAATCTACAGGTCATAACCAATAGATAGTGGTCAGAGTCTACATCTGCCCCTGGAAATGTCTTACAATTTAAAACCTGGTTCCTAAATCTCTGTCTTACCATTATATAATCTATCTGATACCTTTTAGTATCTCCAGGATTCTTCCATGTATACAACCTTCTTTCATGATTCTGAAACCAAGTGTTAGCTATGATTAAGTCGTGCTCTGTGCAAAATTCTGCCAGGCGGCCTCCTCTTTCATTTCTTAGCCCCAATCCATATTCACCTACTACGTTTCCTTCTCTCCCTTTTCCTACACTCAAATTCCAGTCGCCCATGACTATTAAATTTTCATCTCCCTTCACTATCTGAATAATTTCTTTTATTTCATCATACATTTCTTCAATTTCTTCGTCATCTGCAGAGCTAGTTGGCATATAAACTTGTACTACTGTAGCAGGTGTGGGCTTCGTATCTATCTTGGCCACAATAACGCGTTCACTATGCTGTTTGTAGTAGCTTACCCGCACTCCTATTTTCCTATTCATTATTAAACCTACTCCTGCATTACCCCTATTTGATTTTGTGTTTATAACCCTGTAGTCACCTGACCAGAAGTCTTGTTCCTCCTGCCACCGAACTTCACTAATTCCCACTATATCTAACTTTAACCTATCCATTTCCCTTTTTAAATTTTCTAACCTACCTGCCCGATTAAGGGATCTGACATTCCACGCTTCGATCCGTAGAACGCCAGTTTTCTTTCTCCTGATAACGACATCCTCTTGAGTAGTCCCCGCCCGGAGATCCGAATGGGGGACTATTTTACCTCTGGAATATTTTACCCAAGAGGACGCCATCATCATTTAATCATACAGTAAAGCTGCATGCACTCGGGAAAAATTACAGCCGTAGTTTCCCCTTGCTTTCAGCCATTCCCAGTACCAGCACAGCAAGGCAGTTTTGGTTATTGTTACAAGACCAGATCAGTCAATCATCCAGACTGTTGCCCTTGCAACTACTGAAAAGGCTGCTGCTCCTCTTCAGGAACCACACGTTTGTCTGGCCTCTCAACAGATACCCCTCCGTTGTGGTTGTACCTACGGTACGGCTATCTGTATCGCTGAGGCACGCAAGCCTCCCCACCAACGGCAAGGTCCATGGTTCATGGGGGGGATATACTATATACTATATACCACTATACAGTCAGAGATTAAAACATTTCAAATAAGATTGAAAAAAGAATAAGATCATAAATTTGAAAATATACGTAGTCCAAATAGCTTATTGCACTTTACACTATTTTCAAGAAAAGCTCAAGGGTATTTTGGCCTATTCTTAAGTCCCATCAGCGCCCATGGTTTCCCGTGTCTAAGCCAGGTGCACTCCCAGCATTGGCTTGTGTAATGTCCTTTTCAATAATAAACCCAACAAATTACAATGTGAGATTAGTGCATGGGGCTGTGTGCTGCAGTAAATTGCACTGTGTGCATACCACAGGCATTAATGGCTTGGCGCTCAGGCCTTTACCATACAATAGCTATGTCAGAACCCAACATAGTAAACACCAAATATACAAGATGCAAGATGCAAGAACACCAGGATACACGGATCCCACTAGTGTAAAATCAAAAGTCTTCACTGTTATCCCAATATGTTGTCGTCACAGTTGAGTAACCAAAATCAGAAGTCTTTACTGCTATCCCAATATGTTACTGCCTGCAGATGAGGCACCATTGGACTCTTCTGTCATCAGAATGAAGTGTATCTTCTTCATCATTTCCAAACCATCCCACTGCTGAAACCAAAAAGGTAATTATGCAACAAGATGCCCCATGCTGGGCATCAAAATTTAAGGGGTCAGGAATGCAATTACCACCATAGACAGATGGAAGAGTCATTCTTCTGGTGCTCATAATGATGGCTCTCCCTCCCTGGTGATGTGGGTTTGTAGATGGTGCACTTTAGTGTCATCTTGTAATATTTATATTTGGTGCAGCAGGCAAAGCAGACAACTTGTGACCCACACACAATGCCTGGAAAGTGGAACACTGGCTTGGCTTAGCAGGAACACCAAGCACTGCTGTGCTGACATGGCAGTCATGGCCCTCACCTCAGCTGTGATGGCTGAGGTGGGCAGCAACATCTTCTTACATTATTGCTTGGGGTATAAGTAATGTGACAGTATGTAGGACTGCCCATGGAGATGAACCTTGGTCCAGTGTTCCACTGGGTATGGCACTGCATCAAGCAGTGGTGGACATCTGTGGCGTGAGGCTGGTGGGTCTCCCATTCACACTTCTGTGGCAGCAGTCACAACAGTGAGCAGTCTCACAGAGGCAGCAGCGAGTGCTGACTGCCAGTGCCTGGGTATTCCAGCAGTGGTGCTTGGTTCTTAACCTAACAGTGGCAGTGAGGCAGCAACATAGTTACAGTGAGGACTCAAAGGCTGCAACTGACACTGACTGGGTGCAGCTACATTGCTCAGCTGGTTCAAGATGATAGGTGGTCCAGGAGGGGATTAAGTACAACTGCTCCTGGTTGACTATGTGAAGGAGAATGCATTTCTATTTCACCGTGGAAAGATCTGGAACAGGGTCAGTGACCAACTTCTGCCTGTTGTCAAGCAACAGTGGGACAAACTCTAGAAATTTCCTGGAGGTCGGTCAGCATCCCAGGTCATTGGTACATGGAAGCAGCAGCATGTATGTGGTGGTTTTTGCTGACTTGCTGTACTGGCAGATGTATTGCCCAGCAACAGTCAATCCCTGGATCTTAGTGCTCTGACCATGGCCTGGCAATGTCTGTTCTGTTACACAGGCTAAACTGTGCAGAAGTAAAAAAGACAAAATTAACAGATGGCCAAGTGCAACATGTTATGGTCATTCAAGCTTCAGACAGTATAGGATGTGACACTGAAATGGTGACATTCACCTCATTCATGGGTGGTAACAGAGGTGTTGTGCATACTACATCATCTGGTATAAGGGTGCAACATTGGTTGTTGTGCTTGGCATGTAGGAGGGTGGAGGTAATGGCTCAACACCCATGGCTTCATCACAGACTCGTTGAAAGAACTGTTGTTGTTGCTCAAACTAGAGAGTGCAGAGGACATAATAACAAGGAGGGCATTGTGTTGATTGCGCATTTTGGGGGCGAAGGCTTTAGCAGAGGCAGAGGTGGAGAATCCAGTAGACGTTGACAGTGGATATTGTATCACAGACACAGTTCCTTTGACTGTTCAGAGATGTCACAAAACCTGCACAGAGATGTAAACAACCATGCATAAGCAGCACCTATTAGATTGAGGGTGTGCGACAGCTGATCAGTTCCAGTCATTACACCAGGAAGGATGTACACAGCTTGTGTTGTCTGTAGTTCAACCATGCATAGGTGGTTAATACTGCAATTTGATCTTGTCTGCATTGTTACTTTGTGCCAGGAAGGGCTCTCAACAAGGGAAGTGTCCAGGCATCTCAGAGTGAACCAAAAGCAATGCTGTTCGGAAATGGAGGAGATACAGAGAGACAGGAACAGTCTATGACATGTATCCCTCATGCCACCCAAGTGCTACTGCTGCAGTGGATGACCGCTACCTACAGACTATAGCTCAGAGGAACCCTGACAGCAACACTGCCATGTTAAATAATGCTTTTTGTGCAGCCACAGGACATCACATTATGACTCAAACTGTGTGCAGTAGGCTGCATGATGTGCAACTCCATTCCCAACGTCCATAGTGAGGTCCATCTTTGCGACCACGACACCCTGCAGCGTGGTACAGATAGGCCCAACAACACGCCGAATGGACCGCTCAGAATTGGCATCATATTCTCTTCACAGATGACTATTACATATGCCTTCAGCCAGACAACAGTCATAGATGTGTTTGGAGGCAACCTGGTCAGGCTGAATGCCTTATACACACTGTCCAAAAGTACAGCAAGGTGGACGTTCCTTGCTGTTTTGGGGTGGCATTATATGGGGCTGACGTATGCCGGTAGTGGTCATGGGAGGCGCCATAATGGCTGTACAATATGTGAATGCCATCCTCCAACCGATAGTGCAACCATATTGGCAGCACATTGGCGAGGCGTTCGTCTTCATGGATGACAATTGGCACCCCCATTGTGCACATCTTGTGAATGACTTCCTTCAGGATAATGACATTGCTTGACTAGACTGGCCAGCAAGCTCTCCAGACATTACCCCTTTTGAACATGCCTGCGATAGATTGGAAATGGCTGTTTATGGACGACGTGGCCCACCAACCTATCTGAGGGATATATATAATGCAATGGGTATTAGAGGTACCAGTGTGTACAGAAATCTGGACCACCATCTCTGAAGATCTTGCTGTTTGGTGGTACAACATGCAATGTGTGGATTCCATGAGCAATAAAAAGGGCAGAAATGATGTTTATGTTGATCTCTGTTCCTATTTTCTGGACAGGTTCCGGAACCCTCAGAACCGAGGTAATGCAAAACATTTTTGATGAGTGTATATTGAAGCAAATAAGGGCTTCTTCATAGGATATCATTAATGAGATCTTTCACATCTGAGTGGCCGAGGTTCTGACCCAGCAGTCTGTCTATCAGTTATCACTGTGTGAAAAGGTGTAGCATTAGATATTGATAGCACTGTGATGGCTGAAGTGGCAAAATTTAGATACTATGAATTTGGGCCACTGTCAGAGACCATGGTTTGAGATACCCTTTTTATTGTGAATATATTGGACAGGTCCAGATCACTACATCAGCTATAGTGAATGATTTCTGGGCCATGTAAGAAAAATTGAAGAGGGCATCTGGAAACAGAGGGATATAGCACAGACATCTTTGATGGATTACATACTATATGATTGGGGGGAAAAAAAATTTGACATGTTCCACATCCACTAGGATCTCCTCAGCACAGATCTATGGAATGAAAAACTAATCTAATGTAACTGTAATGGATATAAAGATACTATTATCTGAGGCACTGGACAGTGACCACCAAGTACTAGAGAAGAGCTTGAGGATTGTGAAGGAATGGAAGAAGACATAGGACCATGAAAGGAGAATTAGAATACGGAAAGTGAAGGAAAAGGAAGTCAAGGAAGAATGTTACTAAAGGATTAACAAAAAAAGAAGAAGAGGAATGAGAATAATTTGAAAGTGCTAAAGCAATAGCTGTATGAGGAAGGAAAAGTGGCATAAAATAGTGAAATGAGACACCATGATGGAGTGAAAGAGTCAAGGAGGTAGTGGGAAAGAGGAACAAGGCTTTCAGGCTGTGATTCCAAGAAAGGACCAAATCAGGAAGACAGGAGTATGAGAAACAGAAGTAATAGGTAAAGAAGACAGCAGCTGAGGGTAGAGGAGTGAGGATGGAAGAATTGACAAAGGTAATGGAGGAAGTAAGAAACTGCTATATGGAATCAAGGGCGTACCCAGGATCTAAACTGGGGGCATGGGGGGGGGGGCAGATCATACTAGTCTCAGGAAACAAGGACTTGAGACAAAATACAGCATTTCTTATTAAATAAAACGGTAAACCAGTGAAAAACTGCTTTTAATAATAATTTTAAATACAAGAATGCACTTGTACAATCCGAGAAAACATGCAGCATTTCTTATACATTTCTTATTAAATAAAACAGTAAACTAGTGAAATACTGCAAATATCTTCGGGGAGGGGGGGGGGCAGCTGCCCCCCCCCCCCCCCCCCCTCCCTGCCCCTCGCTGGGTACGCCCATGTATGGAATGGTCAAAGGTATGAGGAGACGTTTGAGAGAGGATATAACATTGATGGATGGATATGAGAAAGAAGTTAATAATGAAGAGACACAGGAGATAGAATGGAAGAAGTACTTTGAGCAATTGCGGAATCCAAATTGACTTGGAGATGAGGATAATAGTCTAAAGGAGGTAAAGTAAATTCTGGGGAGAAACAAACCTGACATGGAAATAAATGGAAATGGTAGTGGATGAGATAAAGGGAGGAAAGGCGTCAGGTATGGACAAAGCAAGTGTCAAAATGGTGAAGGCAGCAAGGGAGGTTGGGAAACAGTGGCTGTATCATGTGATAAAGGTGGTGTGGAATGAGATGAAGACGCCAGAAGATTGGACGTGGGCACTAATTGTTCCTGTATTCAAGAAATGTGATAGAAAGATCTGTAGAAACTACAGGAAGTCACATTGATACCACATTGTGCCAAGGTACATGAAAAGATCCTGGAGAGCAGAATATGAATGAGGGTCAAGAACAAACTGAGAGAGGAGCAGCATGGCTCCAGTTCTGTGAGGTCAACCGTAGACCTCATATTTTCAATGAGGCAGCTTCAGAGCATCACCAAAAATTTGGGGAAGACTTTGGGATAGCTTTTTTTTATATACAGAAAAGGCATCTGATAGCATCTGTAGAAAGAAGGTCTGGGAAGAACTAGAAAAGAAGGTAGGGAGTGGAAAAAGAGACAACAAGCAGAGTGGAGGAGATATCTTGCGGAAGTCTGAGTTGTGTGAAAGTAGGAAATTAAAGAACAGATTGGTTTCAGCAAACACGTGGTGTGAAACAGGTCAGTGCATTCTCCCATTTTCTCTTTGTTGTGGTCATGGATGAGATAATGACTAAGGTGGTAGGAAAAACTGGAGAAGACAAGAAGAATGCAACAGTGTTCACATATGGCTTGACGATCCAGGAAACAGGGAGAAGAAGATTCAGAAATAGCTGGATGCTTGTGAAGGAACTGTGCAACAGTATGGAATGAAATTTAATGTAAACAAATATGAGACCCTGGTTAAACTAGAAATAAACCAAATAGTGGAATAACGATTGTAGGTAAACAGCTGAAGAAAGTGGAAAGTGTCAAGTATTTAGGAAGCATGATAGAGGGAAATGAAATAAATAAGAAAGTGATCAGTGAACATGGCAGACAGGTAGAGGCATTCCTGCAAAGTGTTAGGAGCTTGGTTTGGCACAAGGCATTTCACAAAAAAACCAAACAAGTAATAAATGGAAGTTACTATATTTCAATACTGACCTATGCATGTGGGTAATGAAGAGAAGAGATGTAAGCCAGTTACAGGCATGTGAACTGAAGTTCCTCAAAGCAGGATAAGAGTATCAAAGAGAGCTAGGATGATATATTCTAGAAATTTGTAAAATTATGGCTAATAAAATATATCTTTAATTGGTATTTGAAAGCTGCTATGGGCTAGAAGTTTATGTGAGAAGCAACTACTTAGGATTTTTCTAGTGTGGAAAGGTCTCAAAGAGCATCCAATAGTCTTGTAAGGCCAACTGGAATACTATTGAGTAAAATGTGGCATCACATTAATGGGCTTGCACCAGAATCATAGACACACAATATTCATTCATTCATTTATTTCTGAATGCCGTACTTTAGATAACATTAAAGCTGTCTTCATCTGACAGATTGGTTTGTATATGCCAGTATTTTATCAGTGCCTTTCTTTGACATCTGAACTGACTTGCCCAGTCAGTTACAAGGCAATCTATAGTTTAATGTAGACTCCAAATCATGCTGCAACTTGGCATTTTTAAAATTTCCAGAGTGAAATAAGCAATAACAGCCAACAAAGTCCTGGACTGGCCAGGACTTGAAATCCAGACTTTTGCTTTTTTAGTCCTGAGCTTAACCACTCAGTCAATAAGCGACATTTATACATTTTATAAATGAAGCTTCCCTCTGTGGTTTTCTGTCTGTATGTGAAGGCTAATCTCAGGAACTACTGTAGGGATTTTGATACTGTTTTTGTTAATATATAGACAGACTCATGAGGAAGGCTTGTGTATATAATTTATTACAGCTATGATAGCCGAGATGTCCAGAAGTAGGTACTTAGTGTTACCTGTCTGAAGTCAGATAGGTTGCTAGTACTTTATATTTGTGGGAAATTTGTAACAGTAAACAAGCCTCTTCATAGTATCCTGTCATCCATCCTTTTAAAAATTATACCTGATTATTCTTGCAGATAAGGCCATCATTGATTTTTTCTGAATTATCTTATAAAATATTGAGATCATGCAAAAGCATGGTAGCATACAAAATATCATTATGTTAAAAAATACAAAAAAAGCAAGCCCAATTGAGATTGCTCAACTGTTACTCAATGTAATTCACTTTTAGTTTTTATCTGTCAGGCCACCAACAAATTTCACAAATGTAGTTATGTTTAATGTGTGATCATTAATGTCTGTTTGGAGACTTTCGTTTCCTATTCATCTTTAGTAAACATTAATTAAGAAGTAAAGGGGAGGTAAATCTTAACATTTCATTGACAGAAAGATCAGATATACCTGTGTTGTTGTTGTTGATGATGATGATGATGATGATGATGATGAAGATGACGATGACGATGATGATATTTGATTTGGGGGCACTCAGTTGCGCAGTCATCAGTGCCCGTACAAATTCCCAATTTTTACACAATCCATTCTAGCCACTGTCATGAATGTTGATGATGATGAAATGATGAGGACAACACAAACAACCAGTCCCCCGGCAGAGAAAGTCCTGACCCAGCTGGGAATCGAACCTGGGACCCCGTGATCCAGGGGCAGTAATGCTAGCCGCTAGACAACGAGCTGCGTACCCCTATGTTGATGAAGAATGGGGAAAGAATATTCCAAGTCTATGTTGAAGGTGAACCTGCAGGAACTGTTTATAGTAACATATTTGAATTAATGAATACATTGGGCCATTCTGGGCCATTCTCCAAGAAGTATTCCTCATGAGTGAGTTTACACAACCTAGTAATATGTTAATGACTGAATAATTCAACTTTTCCCTTTCCATATTCTTAATTTTTACTAGCTTCCTGGTGTATATTTTACATTTTTTCATTAATTTGCCTGCACGGCACGCTAGACGTACATGTCTATGCAACAAAGGGCTTAGACCTTTGTAATTTTTAATTTTGCTGTATATCCCTGATAACTACACCACTGTTTTTTGCCTATCAGTTGGTTGTTTTTAACTTTCCTCACTGACTTGGATTTTTGTAGTATTAATGCACACCAGGGCAACAAGATAAGACATAACAACTGAGATTGGCCTGCACTACCATCGTTATAATGTGTGTAAAGTCTCTTAATTTATCCAGATTCTCAGATTAGCCTTATTCTTTACTCTAATTATTTTCCTTGTATTTACTGTTTTTGCCCTTCCCTATAAGAATAACTTTCTGTCTACTTCTAAGGAGCAGAATTTAAATAACTGTTGCTATAAGCAACATATAGGTTAATAAACCAGAAACTAAACCATAGTTCCACTGTATAAATGCATTCTTTTACATTACCTTAATGAATCAAACGTTTTTAGTAATATGGAGTATTTCTGTTTAATTGTGGGTTAGAAAGCTGAGATACCTTTGATAATTGATATTTTTTGCTGTGACTACTTAATATACACTGAAGTGCCAAAGAAACTGGTATAGCCAAGCATATTCAAATACAGAGATATCTACACAGGCAGAATAAGGTGCTACGGTTGGCAATGCCTATATAAGATTAGTGTCTGGCACAGTTATTAGAGCAGTTAATGCTGCTACAATAACAGGTTATCAAGATTTAAGTGAGTTTGAACTGGTGTTATAATCAGTGTGTGAGCAATTGTATGCAGCATCTCCGAGGTAGCGATGAACTGGGATTTTCCCGTATGACTATTTCATGAGTGTACCATGAATATCAGGAATCTGGTAAAACCAAATCTTTGACTTCGATACGACCAGAAAAATATCCCACAAGAACAGGACCAACAACAACTGAAGAGAATCATTCAATTGAAGAACTGCAACCCTTCAGCAAATTGCTGCAGATTTCAAAGCTGAGCCATCAACAAGTGTCAGTGTGCAAATCATTCAATGAAACATCATTGATATAGGCTTCTGGAACCAAAGGCCCACTCATGTACCATTGATGACTGCACAACACAAAGCTTTATGCCTCACATGGGCCTGTCAACATCACATTGGACTGTTGATGACTGGAAACATGTTGCTTGTCAGATGAGTCTTGTTTCAAATTGTATCAAGTGGATGGATGTGCATAGGTATGGAGACAACTCATGAATCCATGAACACTGCATGTCAGCAGGGGACTGTTCAAGCTGGTAGAGTCTCTGTTATTATGCGGGGCATGTGCAGTTGGAGTAATATGGGACCCCTGGTGTGTCTAGATATGATTCTGATAGGTGACACATACATAAGCATCCTGTCTGGTCACCTGCATACATTCTTGTCCATTGGGCATTCTAACAGACTTGGGCAAGTCCAGCAGGACAATGCAACACCCCACACATCCATAATTGCTACAGAGTGGCTCCAGGAACACTCTTCTGACTTAAAGACTTCCACTGGCCACCAAACTCCCCAGACATGAACATTATTGAGTATATCTGGAATGCCTTGCAACATGATGTTCAGAAGAGACCTCTCCCCCCTTGTACTCTCACAGATTTATGGACAGCCCTGCAGGATTCATGGTGTCAGTTCCCTCCATCACTACTTCAGACATTAGTCAAATCCATACCATGTGATGTTGCAGTGCTTCTGCATGTTCCCAGGGGTACTACATGATATTAGGCAGCTGTACCTGTTTCTTTGGCTCTTTAGTGTATGTGCAAATAAAATAAATCCTGATTGATAAACAGGGCAATTTGTTCAGCAAGTACACAGCCATAGTATGTGTGTTTCTAAAATCATCCCATATTTCCATGAACAGACAGTGTTAGGTGATTTGTATTACTGTTAAAAATTACGTAACTCAGTGGAAAGTGGTTAGTGATCTGAAGTGCCAACACTCCTACAAAACTGCATGAAACATTTTTTTCTACAATCTTCACAGTAGAACTTTTACAGCTGTGACTGTTATATGCCATAAACCTGAGACAAACTCATTGCAAACTGCCACAGTAAATAATATAATGAAAAAATATTCTTATAATGTCATTTATTTTAGGATTATCCAAAATTTCTGTCATTTAGCTGCCTGAAAAGTATTCACTGAGCTGCCCATACATCTTAATTAAATCTTCAAAGTTTTGCAATGTCTCTTCACTACTACTAACAAACATAAAACACAAATTTCTCTTCATGGATGTTTCTCCAGCAACAAGTACAGATTATCCTTTGGGTCTACCATCCACGAACAGGTCTCCACTCCTCCTGCACGACATCATCTTTGTGAATATAATAAACTGGGTGAAGAGCTGCTGCTGCACAGGCCTAAAATTTAAATAGATACATAAATAAATTTACAAATGTAACTAACAAAATTTGCAAATGAACATCCATGAAAAGGATAACATCAGTTACTTAAAATATTCATTAATTATTCCAAGTATTGTTAGTTTCAATTAATTACACAAAATACCAGTATTTTTTCAGATAACTCACTAACTTTTCCACTCAACAGAACATCAGAGTATTGTACAGTTAGGCAAGGAAATAATAAAAAAGTTCAGTGAGCCACCTTGACAACAGCAATAGGCAGCTGGTAAATATTTGAAACAGAAATGTTAAGAAGCCTGGTTATGAATACTGGAAAACCAGGTAACACAGAAGCAAAATATTGAGTTATTCCCACACAATATACAATTTGCACATTGAAATTAGGTGTCAGGTTCATGGCAGTTACAAAAACCAACATGCAAAACAATTACCAATTAATTAAAATACTTAGAAAATACCCAGTAAATATAAGGAAAGAAGAATATTCATGTGAACAGCACCTCAGTTAGAACATTTTGTTTGGGAATGGAATCCAACACAAAAATATCTAATTTAAAAACGTGAAGAATTGACACAATGTTACTAAATTTGTGAGCAGCAGGTTAGATGGTAGAGAAAGCTAACAAAATTAGGTTTGAATATCAAGCAATGACTTCCCACTGATCTCAAGCAATAATTACATGGCTCATCTGCATAAGTGCCAAACCATGACTGCTGGTTTTGGCCTCTAGAAATTCATGAAGCATTTTGCATCAGCTGTGCCATGGTTGTTTTAAGTAGTAAGACATTTTGGACAAAAAATTAAACATTTTATCTCTTCTTATGTTTCTCTTCTTATTTACAGACTTTTCAAAAAGTTCCTGTGTTATTCACAGGCATCAAGAGATGCTAAGCATATGAACGAAGAACTATGTCTATAATAATTGGCATATGAACTAAGCACACTAATATTTCCACTGAACATGTGACATTTCTGATGACATTTATAGCTATACTCTTGAAACCACTTTGATATGTACAGCAGAGGACACACTCTGTTGTATCCATTAGTAGGGTCTTCTCCCATTCCATTCATGTATGGAGCATGGGAAGAATGACTGTGTAAATGCCTCTGAGTGTGCTGTAATTTAACTAATTCTGTCTGTGGGAGCAATAAGTATGATGCTGTATTATACGCCTGAAATCTTCATTTAAAGATATTTCTTGAAACTTTGTAAGTAGACTTCCTTGGGATAGATGACATCCATCTTCAAATGTCAGCCAGTTCTATTCTTCCCACATCTCTGTGACACTCTCCCATGGGTCAAACAAGCCTATGACCATTTGTGCTGCCCTTCTCTTCATACATTCAATGTGCTTTCTTAGTCCTATGTAGTATGGGTCCCACACACTTGAGAAATATTCTACAATTGATCTCACAAGTGATTTTTAAGCAATCTCCTTTGTAGACTGATTGTATTTCCCTAGTGTTTTACCAATAAACTTATGTCTGTTACCTGTTTTATCCATGATTAAGACTATAGACTCATTCCATTTCATGTCCCTACAAAGTGTAACACAGGTATTTGTGTGAGTTTACCAAGTCCAGCTGTGACTTACTGATACTCTACACATAGGATACTACATTTCTTTGTTTTGTAAAGTTTAAAATTTTACATTTCCACACATTTAAAGCTAGTTGACAATCTGTGCACTACTTTGAAATCATATCAAGATCAGACTCAATATTTGTGCAGCTTTTTTTTCAGACTGTACTTCACTGCAGATAACTGCATTATCTGCATAAAGTCTGAGGTTACTATTAATATCTGCCAGTTCATTAATATATGAGGTCTGGTCATAAAAATCCATGACTTTGCCCACAAAATTTTTCCACACTCACCTTTTACTCACTGTGCATGATCTCCTTTGAAATATTCTCCTCCACTATTGATACACTGCTGGCAATGCTGTTTCCAAATCCATAAGCAGTTTTAGTACTCCTTTTCCTGGGTTGCATGAAGCATCATTGACAAATTTCCTTTTACCTCATCTATCATTGCAAATCTTTGTCCTTTCAATAGTATTTCCAACTTATAAAATAAAAAAAAGTCTGCAGGTACCAGGTCTGGAGAGTACAGAAGATGAAGCAGCACAGTTCTTTCATTTTTTATGCAATAGTCACACATCAACAGGGATGAATGTGTGGATGCATTATAGTGATGCAAGAGCCATGAATTGTCTCAACACATTTCAGGCCATTTCCTTCTCACATTTTCTCACAGGTGTCACAACACCTCTTGATAGTACCATTGATTAACAGTTTGTCCCTGTAGCCAAATTCATGATGACATTCCTGAGAGAAGCATTGTCACCAGACTTTGAAGGGTGTCCTGAATGAGGGTCATCTTTAACTTCCACCTGGCCATTTTCAAACAATGTGATCCATTCATAACACCAAGTATGACTTAAGCACTCATCACCATAGGCTTTTTGCATCATTTGGTGTGTCTCTGTACATGTTTGAGTTACACACAAAATTTAATGCAGACACATTGTTCCTCTAGCTCTGCTATCTCGAAAGTCACAAACTGTGGGACACAATACTCAACTCAGTACAGCAACAATAACTATCAGATATATAACAATGAAACTTCTGGCAGCTACAAATTAAAAATAGGCATGCGCAGGGATGGCAAATGCATTTCACTCTCATTCAACATGAACAGCAAGGGACCCAATATACTTCCCTTGGCTCCACCCAAAGTTACATCTAAATCTGTCAGAGACTCTCCATCATGATAACATGCTGCATCCTCAACACCAAAAGTTCTTCAGTCCAATCACAAATTTCACTTGATACTCGATATGATCGTATTTTTGATAATACGCCTAGGTTGGCACAGAGTCAAATACTTTAAAGAAATCGAGAAATACTGCAACTATGTGACCACTTTGATCCATGGTTCTCAGTATGTCATTGAGAGCAAAATGTGAGTTGGGTTTCACATGATCAATGTTTTTGAAATCCATGCTGGGTGGTACAGAGGAATCATTCTGTTGAAGGTCCCTTATTATATTTGAGCTCAGAATATGTTCTAAGATTCTACAATAAATTGATGTCAAGAATATCGGGTGGTAGCTTTGTTGATCACTTCTGCTAATCTTCTAGTAGACTGATGTGATCTGTACATTCTTCCAACTACTAGGCATGGTTTTTTCTTTGAGGGATCTATAATAGATTATAGTTATCAAAGGGGCTAACTCAACAGCAGATTGGATATAGAATATCATAGAAAACATTTCTTAGCACTTTTGAAACTTCATGACAAATTAAAACTGTGTGCCACACTGGAACTTGAACCTTGGAGCTTTGTCTTCCATGGGTAAGTGCTCTACTGGCTGAACTATCTCAGCACAAGTCATAACCTACCCTCACAGCTTTAGTTCTGACAGTACCTCATCTTCCAAACTCCACAGAAGTTCTCCTGCATACCTTGCTGGATTAGCACTCATTTTTTCCATGAATCATAAAAAACTGATTGCAAATCATGGAAATTTAGATTAAGAATTTTATATAAAGATTTCAGCAGGATTTCACGTAGAGCCAGATATTGTAGGTAAGATAAACAAAGCAGGTCACAAGTTCATTGAATTTAATGTTTGACAAGTTTGTTAAAGGTCTAGGTTTTGATCAGAGCAATTCTGATTGGTGCCTATTTACTTATAGGAACTTGAACACTAATGTTTACTCTTTTATATGTTGTGTTGCAGACAGGCAAAAAGACTGTTACATATTTAGCTTTTGACCAAAGCCTTTTTTAGAAAGGGAACACACACACACACATTCATGCACACAAGCAAGCACACCTCCAATACACATGACAGCCATCTGCAGCAGCTCAAACCAGAGCTGCCAGAGATGGTGGTCAAGTGTGTGTGAGGTGTGCTTGCCTGGGTGAATGAAAGAGTGTGTGATTTCTTCTCCGATGAAGGCTTTGGCCAGAAGATAAATGTGAAATAGTCTTTTTGTTGTGCCTGTCACCAACTCAACATGTCTTCTTTAAAGTGAGTAGCAATCGATCTCTTTCATTATATTGTTGATATTCCAACCTGGACTTCTGATTGCTTGATTAAGGTTTACTTTTTGTTTGTAGATGATATTATCATTTTAGAAAACGATAAGATGAAAATTAAAGAATTCAAATTAGCTTTAAGACATAAATTTGAAATGAAAGATTTGGGACATGTGAGACTTTTATTGGGAATTAAGATAAGATGAGAGGCAGGATGAGGATGTAATAATTTTGAGTCAGAAAATTTATTTGGAAAATTTGTTGAAGATGTATGGAATGAATGATGGGGAGCCAATTAACACACCCATGGTATTGAATTACAGAGAAGTTGAGAATGACAAGAGGCTGCATGAGAAAGTGCCTTACAGAAAATTAATAAGGTGTTTTCATTATGTAACTCAAGCAACTCACCATGGTTTAATCTATGCCATTAATTAGTCATTAACAAAGTGATCCAAAGGAACCATGTTGGAAAGGTTTAAAGAAGATACTGCATTACATAAAATGCACAGTAGGTTACTGGATACAATATAAAAATGAGAAAAACTATGAAACTGTAGTACCTTATGCTGATGCTAATTGAGCCAATAGCTCAGACATAAAATCAACATAAGGGTATGTTATCATGCATTTTTGTAAAACTGTGTTGGGGAACTAATAAACTAAATTTTGTAGCATTTTCTTCTACAGAAGCAAAATTTGTATCACTTGCAACTTGTATTTAGAAAATTTGCAGTCTGAAACGCTGTCCCATGACTAAAATCTATCCTTTTCATAATATTGTCATTATTCCATCCTGGATTTTAGCATTGTTTAATTCAGACTTTTGTAAGTTATACATCATTTGACTGCCAGTTTATGAAATGAAGGTGAATGAGTGAAATACACACTATAATCATAAAACATTTAAGAAATAATATGACCTCCCAAAAAATGATTTCTACTCTGTGAGATTTTGGTAGCTTTTTGCTAACTATCATTTTCTTTCTGATTAGTTTTCCTGAACTCGGACCTTTCCACATAATTTCTCAGAATGCAAGTATAGCAAGATGAATAGAAGTTCTAAAAATAGAACCTTCTCTTTCAAATGCAGAACATTATATGTCATTAATCTGTCATTATGAGGTCTTCGTCAATTTATAATCAGACATATTTAAAGTCAGCACCCAAGAGCATAGTGGGGATTGCCCCATCCACATATTTTGTTTTGTAACCCTTCTTTCATGCTCTTGTCTTTTGTGACAACTCACAACAACCATAATGAAACTAGTCCACAAAACGATTGCACCAACTTAGCACAAAAAATTTATTCCAGTTTCTAGTCTACAACTGATCTTTTTCATCATATTCATAAAAGTACACTATGTGGATATTATTGGCAAGTGTCATGAAAGTGCATGGAAAGCATATGATATTTTATTACTATGGGAGAGAATATTAAGTGAATGTATAACTGCTAGATATGTTACTATGCCAGCAGCCTA
Source organism: Schistocerca piceifrons (assembly GCF_021461385.2). Classification (NCBI taxonomy): domain Eukaryota; kingdom Metazoa; phylum Arthropoda; class Insecta; order Orthoptera; family Acrididae; genus Schistocerca; species Schistocerca piceifrons. The sequence continues at coordinate 296,913,326 of NC_060140.1, read as the reverse complement.
CAAGAAGCATCACTGCAAATGTAATAGCATGTCAAAGTTCCAGGACAATCATCTGGCCTAAACAAGAGAAGGGCAGTGACTCTACCCTACAGAAATTTTAGTGGACAAAGATCAGGTGTCATCAGTACCCATAGTACCCATGCAACAGCACCACCATGACAACATTCAAAGTCAATGGTAAGTTTCACTGAGAACAACATCTGTCTATATGAGGTGTATAATGCTCTGAAGAACTGACAGCAGCTGTGAACATGAGTTTAGCGAGAAATGGGCAATAAAAAAGCAAATAGTACCATATTAATTTACAGTCATCTGCACTCTTCTGATTTCTGATAGTTTCAAATAGCTTCATCGATGAAAATATTTTGTGTAGAGCATAAATTCATATGATTTCTTACATAGGAACAGTCTATGCTGTCAGCTATTTACGTACACCCTTTCACTCTTGAAATAACATGAATATCAGATGAGCCAGGACTTGGAGTGTCAAAAAGTATGGAATCTTGCATAAACAATGAAAACAATTATCTGTTCTAAAAGTCACTATACTTTTATGTCATCTGATTAATGCTATGTTATTTCTGTTACACCACCATATACTGTTGGCCAATCAAAAGAACAGAAATTAAAAAAAGTTCACAGAGAAATTGTGAATGCCGTATGATTATTTATGAACTATTTCCTTGTGTCCTGATGTAAAATCTGACATAACTAAAAAAAAGTATTTTAAGTTGGTTATGATAATTTATTACTATTTGTTCACAGGTCTTTAATATTTTCTATGTGCACTACACAGAGAATATCAGAAAATATGATAAAGGAAAAGTATGATATGAGTTTAATGTCCAATAACCACTGAGTTTATGAGACATAGAACTACATAAGGTGTCAAGATGTGATCAGAAATTAGTTATGGACTTAGTGAAGTAATGCTCCTGGCATTCACATGAGTAAATACAGCTAAGATTTACTGACAGTTGTCCCATGTAATAGACAACTGTGTGGTATTCTGCAGTGAACTGAGATGACTTATTCAGAACCACTATTATTACAGGATCCTCAGAAAATAAAAACGAAAAAACAAGGGTAAAATTCCAAATCATGGTCAGTTTTGTAAATCTTTGCCTTCTGTATGTTGTAAGTTATTTAAAGAAACAACTTAATTGCAGTATCTTTCACAGTTACTGTATTATGAGTGAAAGAATGTATCGTATCCACATACTTACTTGATAAGGGTACAAGAAAAGCACAGTTCCTATTGGATATCTATTGACATCAAGAGCATCATCAACAGCTTCAACTTTGCCAACTTCCTGAGTCAATTCAATTAGTCTGAAACAGTAATAACAGAAGTCTTATTACAAGGAAAGAACAAAAGAGGAAATAATAATACCTTTTGAAGAACAAAAGCAGAATGGATTCTAGAGAAAAAGAATAAAACATTCATCTGTTTAATACATAGTCTTTCCATCACAACAACATACTCCTCAAAACTGCCTGGGTAAAAAAATCACTAATTCAGTCAGAATTCCACTGGAGAATGGGATGAAGATGTTTTATAAATTATTATAAATGAAAGTTTCAAGATTCTGAATGAAAACACCAGTCTGTGTATTGTTATTTTTACACTGTAGTTTACAAAGAGGGAGAAAATGAAGATGTAAAAAGCTGCTCTGCCTGCTGACAATTTGGCATCACATTTCATATTATTTCATATAACTCTTTGTTTTTACATTAAGGGTTTATGATATAATATTTAAGAAATTGTACATTTTAGTATCCCCATCTGCCATGCATACTTACTCGTACACCATGTTCTAGCACACTTGAAATGCTGTACTTAAGTGACATTGCTAGGGGAAAACCAGGGGAATACCAACATACCAGACACCATCATCTACTCAGTTGAGTAGCATTGTACTGAGTGGGAAACAGTGCTGCAGCACAGTGGCTGATACCAGCAGTAGGGTGCAGAGGCAACAAGTTCTTGTCAACAACAACCTACTATTGTGCAAACAAATAGCTTTTATTGAATTTTTATGTTATTTTTGATTTATGATTAAATTGAGGTAAACATTTCAAAACTTTTTTACAGTAATAATTATCAATTAGGTACATAGTATGTTTTCTAGTGCATCCTTTAGTATAGTTTTTGCAATTTTTTGAGCCTTAGCAAAGTCATTAAAAACTGGTTTCCACCATGATGTCTGAGTGGAGTAATAATGGCAGACTATTATGGGACAATGTTGACAGGGTGTCATGCTGCAGACATCAGAAAAAAGTTGTTTCCACTTAAGTAAAATCTTATATCTAATTTCAGATGATGAAGACAAGAAAAAGAAAAGCAGAGAGGGCTAAATTGACTGAAGAAAACCTCAAAAAGGCATTACATTTAGTGAAGTCTGGGCAGAACAGTGTATGAAAGCAGCTGAACATACTAAAAATTACATTTTATGATTGACTAAAATTAAATTAAGACAAGTAACGTTCCTTGGAGAGAAGATTTGTTATCACTCCTGAACAAGAGCAAGAATTAATCAACAAGATGATTGCATTTGAACAATTATTCTATGGTATTTCCCTGATGGTGAATTGTTTGGGACCTTAATGACAATTTCAAGAAAATTGACAAAATGGCTGTAGGCAGAGATTTTGGTTTCAGAAAGATGAATCCTAAAATTAGCTTAAGAAAACCATCAGCAACAAGTATCAGCAGTGTTCTGGTTTCAATAAAGCTGAAGCTGACTTATTTTTTTCCAACTTGAACATCATTTTTGCAAAACATGCTGTGTATATATTTTGACACATTTTATGATAGTAAAAAGTGTTGCTTTCTTAGAACAAGAATTTTACTCTGACTGTATGTCATACTGTTGGTATTACCCTGTAAGGCTATCGATATGATCCAGGTACCCACGGCAATACTGACAGGTTGTGGACTTGAGAAAATGTTTATATAACTCTGAAGGTATTCAATGTGATTCAGTTTTTCTGGTACAGCTATATGTCTAACATTCCTGGGTCACATGGGGCTACCACGAACTTTTCAATGGAAGTGCCAGAGTCTAAATAAAACAAAAAATCTCTTAAGGTGTCAGTATCCCCTGCTCTCCCTTATCACCAGCAGCTTGTATCACTAAATAAATATTGGCACAGACCTAGAAAGATACACTGCATGGCTTCATATGAAGATAGTCATATTGTGCCACTAGATAATTTTTTTGCCAACTCTGGCTACATTTTTGTTTTCTTGTTTTTGCTGATTCTGGCAAATAACTTGGGCTTCTCTCACACTATCTGACTGTGTTCCTCATTCATAACATGACTTCATTCACTGATGAGCCGGCCATTTGTGTTAGTAATTTGTTAGCTCATTGCCACATTTATCTGAATGAGCATCATAAGCTTAGCTAATTACAATCATATCAAATAGTACAGTGATGACAAGGATCTACAGTTTTCTAAGCTATGGAAACAGCTTGCACAGCAATAAGAGTAGCAAAAGAAATTGCTCCACTTACTGAAGCTACAATACAATAGGTGCAATAGGTTCTGGCAGTGGATCCCCCCCCCCCCCCCCCCCTCCTGGAATGTAGCTTTGTGTATTTACCTGCATTGTTCCCTTCTCCACTGCTAGGCAAGTGGTATCATGGACTCTAATTGCCAAACTGCTTATACTATTGCCTTCCAGTGACAAGCTTTATGAAGCAGTGTAAAAAATTGCACACTCCATTTCTATGAAAGATTCATTCTGGAAAATAGTACACCTTCTTCCTCATTCATAACATGACTTCATTCACTGATGAGCCGGCCATTTGTGTTAGTAATTTGTTAGCTCATTGCCACATTTATCTGAATGAGCATCATAAGCTTAGCTAATTACCATCATATCAAATAGTACAGTGATGACACCTTCTTCTTTCCAAGGATAAGTTGACCTGCAGGCCCCTCAATAGCTGTGTATTATGAATACTTCTGTTTTCTGCAATTATACTCAATAGCTTAAAATGTCTTGACATTTAGAAAAAGAAACCTCTTATTTAGAAACATCTCTTCTTTAGAACCGGACTGTCTCAGTTTGCAAATGAAATATATATCTGCATAGACATTATCTGACAAAACATTCATAATAATCCTAATAGCATATCCTGAAAATAAAGTATTTTATATTCACAATTTATCTTCTTACAGATTAGCATACACGATGCTCATGTAAAAGGGCAGAAATGACAAGCTCTCCCAACATCAAGCAGCACTGTCGTCACACTTAAATATTATTGCTGAACTATGAGATAGAGAAGTACTACCTGTTTTCCAAAGTTATGACACTCTTCTGCTACTTTCATAACAGAAATTTGCAATGCTTTGGTTACTACTTGTTTTAGCAATGTAAAGACTTTTTAACAACAAGATCAGTGTAAATATAAACCAAGGAAAATCCAGGATGGCATAATGGCAATATTATGAAAAGGATAGATTGCTACCCACTACATAGAGAATATGCTGAGTCACAGACAGGCACAACAAAAAGACTGCTAAACAAGTAAGTTTTCAGCTGAAAGGCCATTTTCTGAATTAAACAAAGTTGAGGCCAGAAGGGTCACAGGAATGTAGGATATATTGCAAGGAGAGTTCCCATGTGCACAGTTCAGAAAAACGGTATTGGTAGGAAGGATCCAGTTTGCAAAGGCTGTGAAGCAGTCATTAAGATGAATAGCATTGTGCTGAACAGTCTGCTCAGCAGATGGGTGGGCCAGCTGACAGTTAGTCAGTGGTCATTCATGCAGACAGACAGACAACTTGACAGCTGTCATGCCCACTTAGAACACAGAGCAGTTGTAGCAGGTTAGCCTGTAGATCACATGACTGCTCTCACAGGTAACCATAGCTTTATGGACTATGGGATGCTTTTGACTGGACTGGAATGAAGTATGGGACAGATCTTGCATCTAGGACTATTACAGGGATATGGGCCATGAGGCAAGAGGTTGGGAGGAAGGGTTTTGTAGGGATGGATGAAGATATTGTGTAAGTTTGGTGGGTGGTGGAATACCACTGTCGGAGGAGTGGAAAGGATAGTGGACAGTATATTCCTCATTTCAGGCATGACGAGAGGTAGTGGAATCCCAGTGGAAAATGTGATTTAGTTGCTTCTGGGAATGCTGACAGTGGGACATTGGAAGGTGGTGGATGACTGCAGAGATAACACATGGGAAATCTGTTTCTCTAAAATATTTGGAGGGTAATTACGGTCTGTGAAGGCCTCAGTGAGACACCTGGTTTATTTTGAGAGGGACTGATCATCACTATAGATGTGATGGCCACAGGTGGCTAGGCTTTATGAAAGGAATCTCTTGGTATGGAATGGATAGCAGCTGTTGAAGTGGAGTTATTGTTGGTGGTGGATAGGTTTGATATGTATGAAAGTACTGATGTAGCCACTTTTGAGGTGGAGGTCAACATGGAGGAAGGTGGCTTGCTGGGTTGAGGAGAACCAGGTGAAGAAAATGGAAGAGAAAGTATTGAGGCTCTGGAGGAATGTGGATAGGATGTCTTCACCCTTGATCCAGATCATGAAGATGTCATCATCTGTGAATGTGAAGCAGGTGAGTGGTTTGGGATTCTGGGTGGTTTGGAAGGATTCCTCTAGATGGACCACGAATAGATGGTCCCATGCAGGTGCTCATTGCCATACCCCATATTTGTTTTTAGGTGGTACCATCAAAGGAGAAGTAATTTTGGGTAAGGATATAATTTGTCATGATATCCAGGAAGGAGGTTGTAGGTTTGGAATCTATCAGGCATTGGGAATGGTAGTGTTCATCCACACTTCCCAACATCCCATCGTCTGGCCTCAGAGGACCATTCTTCTAATATTCCAGTACTACCCAGGACTGTAGAAACTGAATCACATAATCTAACAGGGTTTAGACTACCTCTCATCATACCCTGAAATGAGGAATATCCTACCCACTATCCTTCCCACGCCTCTCACGGTGGTGTTCCACCACCACCAAACCTACAAAATATCCTCATCTAGCCCTACACAACCCCTCTTCCCAACCCCTTACCTCATGGCTCATATCCCTGTAATAGACCTAGGTTCAAGACCTGCCCCATATTTTCTCTCACCACTACCTCCAGTCCAGTCACAAGCATCATCTAGCCCATCAAAGGCAGGGTTACCTGTGAAACCAGTCATGTGATCTACAAGCTAAACTGCCGCCACTGTGCTGTGTTCTTTGTGGGCATGACAACCAATAAGCTGTCTGTCTGCATAAATGGCCACTGAGAAATTGTGGCTAAGAAACAGCTGGACCAACCAGTTGCTGAGCATGCTTCCCAATTTTCATATCAATGACTGCTTCACAGGCTTCATCTACTAACCAACACAAGCTTTTCTGAATTTTACTTGTGGTGACTCTCCCTGCAATATATCCTACATTCCCATAATTCTCCTGGCTTCAACCTTCATTATTCATTGTCCTTCATGAACATATTCCCTTCCCTGTTCCCACTCCAGCACTACACAGCCTTCTATTCAACCAGTGCACACCAACAGTCTTTATACTTATCTCCTTTTCTGCTCACCCCCCCCCCCCCCACCCCCTTGTCCTCCATCTAACCTCCTAGTTTACACTTACATCCCCCACCCCTAACCTGTTTTCCTTCCCCTCCATGCCCCAGCCTCCTCCTTACCTCCTCCATCCAGACTGTTTCTCCCATCATGCACTATTGCTCGCAGTGTGACCTCAGCAGCTGGTAAATATAAACCACTTAATTTTATAGTTTTCCAAATAATAGTCTTTGGGATATGGAAAGGTAGCACTGTAACAGTATTGGTTTATGTGTGAAATGGAACAAAACTTGTCAATTATGTTTGATGTTAGATATATGTCTTCGTACTTTCCACATCTGCTGCAGTGTTATCCTGTACATAGTTCATCACTAGAGTACATGCTAGCAGGATATATACAAAACACAGAAGCATAAAAAATTAAGAATAACATACTTGAGATGTGGATGATATTCAAATACAGCATATCCAGAAACAATTTTATTAGCATTTAGTCCTTGCTTGGTTAAAGCAGTGAAGCCACAGTCAATAAGCATCTGCTTGCGGTGAGGGTAGTGGCCAATAACACGAGTCATAATTCGGCATGCCACATCATTCAATGAACAGCAACCCAGAGAGGCCTGTTGTAGATCTGAAAAGTGGAGTGAATTTTTTGTATTATACTTGGACTGCATAACAATAAGAAGGATAAAATATGAACTGTCAATTCATGTAATTATCATAACAAAAGAGAGGAAATAAGAAAAAGTCCTACTGCTACTTTCAGAAGGAGCCTTGCATTTGTAATCAAATCAGAAGTACATTAAGATTCAAATGTAAAATATACATGATTTAGAGTGTACTGTAAAAGCACTATATTCTATAGAAGTCACTGATTGATAATTAACTTGGTGAGGATGTGGTGCAAAAAGGGTACACTAAGCATGTGGAGGGTCATATTGACCCTGTTTTTCATTTATATTTTTTAAGTATTTTTTGGCACTTTTTAACAAAAGATGGGAATTAAATTTATGAATTATTTATTAGCTACAGGATTTTCATAGAAATAAACACTGTGAAGTGTACAAATGCTTTATCACTTAATTTTTGCATAAAGTCTACAAAATAATCATTTTAGCAGCTTGTAAACCCACATATTTTTTTAAAATCTACAAAATCATAAATTCTCATCAGTAACTTGAATTTTTTGTGTGTTCTTCAAACACAAAATGAGCAATAAACTTTTGACATAAGCTGTTAATCATCTCTTGCCATAGCACATTGTTGGCAGAATGGAACAATGTGTTCTTGCAAATGTACTTATGACAACCATCACAAACATGAGATGTCTTACAATGTCTAGCATAGTGAAACTATTGACATCTTTTTTGTACACCTTTGACACTGGCAGTTGATTCTTGTGAAGATTCTCCACTAAAATCTTTGATTCCTTTACACAAAGTGCTTGGCGGTTGAGGTATTTCTTGTTAGACATTCAAGTTAGACATGTCCTAGTGTTTTTATGAAATTACAATGCTTATGTTTTTTATTGTTATTTGACCACTGAACAACAACAGCATTTATGCTGGCCATATTCAGTATTGGATAGAAAACAATCTAAGGCCATTTTTTTTAGTTGTGGGTTACATCATAAGTTGCTGACCTGCAAAGTCAGCTCCACCTTTCATAGAATCATAAAAAATGTTTATCTCTGGTTTCTTTTTATCTCCTGTCAATTCATCAATTTCAACATTGTGCAAAGACTAGACATGAGCAAAACAACTTTGTTTTTCTTTGGTGTACGAGAAGAAAGTGTAATATCTTTTTGGAAATTGAACTTATATGAGTAGATTTCTCTACCACGAGTTTTGCAAAATTCAGGAAGGATTTGCCTTTTGTTCTTATGCACTATTGCCACAGAAGTTAGCTTGTGTTCTTTCACCAGATGTGACATTAGTTCATAGCTTGTAAACCAATGTTCAAAAATCACATTACGGCTTGTTTTTTAAATGGGTTGCACCAGCCGATTCACCACATCAAATGGCTTATAACTCAGTGAAAACAGTTCCTCTGGCACAGGCAAGTGCTCTACCATCTGAGCTACCCAAGCACAACTCACATCCCATCCTCACAGCTTCAGTTCTGCCAGTACCTCGTCTCCTACCTTCCAAACTTGCCCGCAAAGGGCAAAGGTCCGAATTTTAGTCTCGGTCTGGCACACAGTTTTAATCTGCCAGGAAGTTTCAACTTCACACATGTCACACTTCATTTGATAGCACTATTTTTCTTCTGTATAAAAAAACAATATTTTTGCTTCAAATTTTGTAGTGTACAAAACATTGCTATTCCAAAATTTTGTTGTCGTAAGAGACAGATTGTTTGAATTTTAGAAAATATAGCTTTTAAAATTGCTGTATTATCATTTTCTTATCCTAATTTTTCTGTTGATTATATATAATAACGTTATTTAAAAAACGTGTTAGTTGATGAAACATCTCAAACACAAAATTCTGTGTATAGAATAACCTTGGTGGACTTTAATAGAGAACAGGTGGGTAAAAGGGTGCCTAAAAATCTGCTCATAGAAATAGAATTCAATATTGACTATTTAAAAAATATATAGACAAAAGTCAATCAAAATAACTTCATTGTCAAATTTGTATAAGTAGTGCCTAACAAACTTGTCTTAAAAGTTATTATAAAATGTGTAATTAATCTGCATTTTAATATTTTGTAAAAACTCTTTTACATGAGTCTTTAAAACAGGCACTGTAGACAATGCAATTATCAGACACCATCAAGCCAAGAAAGAGTACTGTCAGTTGTGTCAAGTCTCCATTAGCTTGCCTTCAAAGTCAGTCACTGACCAACAATAGTTATCATTAAGCATTTGATATTTAATGTTCATAGACAGTGTTAAGTCACAGTTGAGTTCTTCCACATTCAGTTCCTCTCCAGTACATTTGCAATGTAGAAATAAAGAACCAATATTTAGCTGGCACTAATACACAGATGTTAGACTGAAAAACCCCAGTGAGAATAATATTCCCAGCCCCTCAAAACTAATTGTGGGCAAGCCATTCTTTAAGCTACCCTTCAAATTTCCATTGTGCATAAAGTTAAGTGGGTAATGCAAAATTATGGCCCTTGGAATAGATCTTAATGTGGGGAATTTGCATAAATCTGAATTTGATTGATGCTATCTGACTGGAACAATATTTATTTGCATATGATTTACTCTGACTGAAAATATTCCCCTGAACATTCAACTATCAAAATCATGACTATTCTGTCTAAACTCAGGGGTACGTTTAAGGGGATTGCAACATTACTTACCCATCAATAAATTTATTAGTTGTCCACTTCAGAATTTACACTCTGATAAAGCACAACAATAATTACAATCCATATTATTCTGCAGATTCCTGATCAAAGCATTGGCTGGAAGTTGAGGACTATCCCCAGATGTTCACACATTCAGTATAAGTGTGATGAACTTGAGACAGGTGATCATCCCAGATTTCACAAGTTTGAAATCAAATTAAACTACTCTGCTGGTGCTGCAAATTTGCTCACCCTAAATATGAGTGTGTTGTGCCAAGCTGTATGCTGCACAACTGTTGGGCCTTTCATGAAGATGATGTCATCAGAACCCTGCCATAACTAAAAGATGTTACGGGCTCAACTGAGATGCAAAGCCAAGTCAATTCATCCTCTATTGCTACTGTCCATGGATTCAATCTAGACACTTCCATAACCAATGTGCAAGAACATGTGAACACCTTTGTGACTGAGTCACAAGTTGATGCAGACACTTCTGGGACCAAACCCAAACTGCCTCTCTTGTAGCATTCACTTATGCCCTCCTAATTCCTTCCCCTGTTGTTAACTGCAAAATTAAGAAGCACTGTGACTCAATCACAAGGATTCCCTCCAACTAGATAATCCCACCAAAACAGTGATTCTCCTTCTGGTGCCAATCACAACATGAACATCTTCCCCCTGCTACCAAAAAACATTGACTTCAGCATTGCACTTTCGATGTCACACTCTATTACACCTATCGTGCATTTCTCACCTACTCCATTAGCCTCATGACTGGGAAATTGAGAACTAAAGAAAGAGCTGCCATGAGACTAGACTGTTTCCTGTAGTCAACACTTTCTACAGGCAGCAGAGGTTATTTTCAAAGGAGGTCCACAAAACACAGATTCCCTCACCTCCTGCACTTGGTGTCACACTGCTCTCCAGCTGGACACTAGGCTGTGCAGTTGTATAGGTGGACAATAGTTTGTCATCTCCTGGGACAGCCATTTCAACCTCCATTCTGAGAATTCACCACCCCAGTGGCCAATCACTGCCCCCAGCCTGTCCCGTTTGGCTGTAGCATTCCCTGCTTGCCCATCTCAATTCCAATGCACTATATATTTGCATATGTACCAGAACTTTCACAAACTAGTGAGCCCCCTACTGCATTATGGTCAATCCGACCACGTATTTAAACCAAACCAAGGGTTGAAGGCTTATGGATCCCGGGAAGACCTCCTCCAAGCAACTCATGAAAAGATTGGCATAGGAATAAGACATCCTTGTCTCCTACAAAATCCTGCAGTTATCTGCCCCTCACATTTCCTTGCATGTCAACCAACCTAACTTCAAACTGCAATAACAGGCCAGACATCACCTCAAAAAGCTCTCCCATTTTCTCCTAAATTACCTCAACAGTGGTGTTTGCCTTCCTGTCTCTCTCTAGCTCCCTAAACAGCCATATCATCAACCACAATTCCTCTCCGTCTAATCGAGCTTGGCCAGCCTTCTCAACATCTCCCAGGCTTCACCACAGTATCCCAGAGCAATGATAACTCATGATCCCAAGAACCAGTCACAACAGTACAGTATTCTCAACTTCTAATCTAAGGTATTCTTCCCTCCTGAATTATCGGTTTTATACAGGTGCCTTATTTTCAACCCTAAACCTGCATTTAATCATGCTGCTTTGATTTAGGATCTTCTTCCCTTCAAGTATAATATCGAGTGGAAATATTTTTTTCCAACTCAATCCAAAACATTTCCAACACCAAATCTGGCATCGAACCCTGACTTGACCAGTTGTGACCATGATCCCAATTTGATCCACCACCACCACTTCAAAACCAGCATTTACAAGCCTTCCAGCATCCAGCATTTCTTCACAACCATTCCTCATGTTCCAACAATATGACCCTAACCAGTCCTCTACGGAACTATAGGCTCTTCATTCTCTAAAAACTGATGCCTCCCAGTGAGCAAGGGATCTACTACAGTGTTACTTGACAGTGTGAGTCTACGCCAGCTGTGTGACACCTCTACACATAGCATCTGCCATAAAGACCCCATCCCTGTGCTATAAACTGACCTGCAGTCCCTCCTTAAAACCTCAGGCCCCTCACCAGGAACAATATATCAGTCCATAGAACTTCTTATCCCACCCAAACTATGTATCTCTACCTTTTACTCTCTTCCTGAGATCCACAAACCCAATCACCTTTGCTGTCCCATAGTTGCTGGCTTCAAAGCTGCAACCAAACACTTACCTGCCTTAGTTGATCAACACCTGCAACCTACAGTACAAAGACTTACCTCATATAGTAATAACACCAACCATTTCCTAGATCATCTTAAATCTGTGCCCATCCCATTCCCATCACACATCTTGCTTGTCATCATTGATCTCCCTGTATACCAACATCCAGCATGTAGATGATCTTTCTGCTGCTGAACATTTCCTTAATCAGTGACCACCTGATTCCAAACCTATAATATCCTTCCTGCTCAGCTTAATCAACTTTATACTTACCAACAATTACTTTACCATTCAGGGACAGACATGCAAACAGAACAAGTGCACAGCCATGGGAACCAGGATGGCTAATTCATTTCATGGGTTGCTTGGAGGGTGCTTTCTTGGGATCCATATGCCTTCAGCTCCTGACTTGATTTAGACACAATGATGACATATTTGCCATATGGATGCACAGTGAGGCTAATTTGTTAAAATTCTTGGAATTTCTAAATACATTCTCCCAATTAAATTTCACAAGGATTGAGGGACAACTACCCACTTCTGTACACATTAAAACTTCTAACAACAGTATTTACAATTTAACAGTTTCCATCCTTTCCATGTCCTCTTACAGCCTTGGCATCTGAGGCAAACATATTTGTTTAGATGCAGACCCTTTAGAGCAATAGACATTGTTCTTACCTCAGCCTTCTCTGGACATAATTAACCCACCAGCTTAGTTTAAAAGCAGATTTCCCCACTCATCACATCCAATCCTGGTACTGCTGATCCTCCCAAAAAACATATTATTAGCACACCTCCTATCACTCAGTATTATCCTGGTCTTGAATGTATTAACCCTTGAGTGGGCACTCCTGCGTATAAAGTGTGCCAGCCACAAATAACATTGTCTTGTATCATTCCATAGTTGTTTTGCAATTGCAAGTCTGTATATATTCCTTCATTATTGCTTCAGCTATCAATATGGTAAGTTATATGGCCAAGAGAGCAGCAGTAATGTAATAAAACAGTGTGCTAGGTGAGAAAAAATTTATGATCCATGCAAGAAAATGACCAAGATTCCAAGCTAGCAGCACAAACATACAATGAGGTGGTTGTCTATGAGATAAGTGTCAACTGAATAACTGGCTGGGACCTGAAGCAATTATGCTGTTCAATGCTCTGATTGAGTCATTACTGTGGGGTAACCCTTCTATATGGCAGTAGATTGATATGATGAAACTTTATCTTATTATTGTATAATTAAAAAGTAATTTAACTCATATAATGTGAGTTTATTGTATCATTATTTAATTAAACTAAGATTAAAATATGATATTGTCCATACTTGTTTACTTTCATAACATAAAGACAGCTATTCTTGACATGTGTACAAAGTATGCTGCATACCTGCTTGTGTTATAAAAAAATGCGTACCCACTTGAGGGTCAATCAGCTACTTTGATAAGGCTATGATTTCCTAAAATTATGCCCTGAAATGAGGTCTATTCTACTTGACCACAACTGTAATAGAATTCTGTTGTCTTCCCAGTGTCCACAATATCCTTGTCAGACTTTATGCTCCTTCCGCATCCATTTCCCTACCCTACAGCTCATACCCCTGTGATCATTCCCACTGTAAGACTTGCCCTATGCATCTTCTTACCACCTCCTTTACCAGCCCTGTAACTGGCAAAACACATACTGTCAAAGAGAGAGCCACCTGTAAAATGACTCATGTCTGGCAGCTGTTATTTAAACACTGTTTGGCCTTTTTACATTGGCATGACAACCACTAAGTTATCAGTTACTGGCAATACACAATGTCCTATTGTAGAGCATGTGCTACAACAAGGCAGTTGAGACCTCAGCGCTTGTTCCACCACAGGTGTCATCTGCTTTCTACCCCCAGACACCAATTTCTCAGAAATCTGCAAGTGGGAACTGTGTTACAACATGTCCTCGGTTCTCACCACCCACCTGGCCTTAATTTACATTAATTTCTTCGCACTTAGCGCTCCTTTGATCACTCCCTTTTAGTTTTCTATATAATTTATTTTAAGACCTATCTATTTTCATTCCCTGCCCCTCCCACCTCTACCACATACAAAGCACTTAGTTTTTCACTCTTGTGCATGATGTTTTGTCAGTAATCTCAGTCTTGGATATTGCCCTATCTTCTACCTTTAACCCTTTAACTGCTCTGGACATGTTAACGGGCATGCCATTATATCTGTCCCTGTGTGCTCTGAAAGTGTTTACGCACACCACCAGTCCTTCTACCTGGTACTCTGAATGTGTCTACATGTAGACTCGTTCAGATTGCCAGGTAGAAGGACTGGTGCCACACGTAAACACGTTCAGAGCACACAGGGACAGGTACAAAGGCATGCACGATAACACGTCCAGAGCAGTTAAAGGCTTAAGTTCTCAGGTTTTCAGATTCATCCAGTGCAGTCCCCCAATAATCAGTGTTTCCTTCTCATCCTGACCAATAAGTCTCACCTGACCTGGAGTTCTGGGTGACTTTTCCAATCTCTGCCAATTTCCTAAACTTCACCAGTCCTTTTCCTTCACTCCCCTTACTTCTCCTTCAACCCTTCTGCCAGTTCCTAGTAATGGTATGATACACCCTCCTCTGTGCACTGTCACTACTATACACAGGACTGGTTTAAGGTCCACATGACACAAGTGGCTGCTCGGGATGCTGAGCTGAGAGGGTGCTAATGGCCTTATAGTGCAAAATTATAATTAGTAGTGAAAACAACCTATTTCCAGGCTCATTAGATTTAGATTTATTTGTAATGTTCTTACCAAGGGCCCAAGAAATGGCAACTAATGTATGAGAAAGGGATGGAAACGGGGGTACCAAACCATATGTCATTTGTGTGGAAAAAGGGGGCCCTATGAGGAGTTGGCACTAAACAAATATGTCACTTGTGTGGAAGAATGTTCTTGAACCAGCACTATTAATGCAGCAGTTCATGATGAATGTATCTGTGCATTTATAACTCTTATACCTGTAGTCCTCTATTTTTTTTCTCAGACTCTCATCACAGGCATCTGCAGTTATAAATAGTTCTCTGAAGAATACTATTTATTTTCTTAGGGGGGAAAAATTTTTCCTAAGTGTCATCAGGGATGCAATTCAGTACTCTGTATTTCGTTACTGTAGGCATAATGCACAGAAGAAGAAATGACTACATATTCAAAAAGTTGAATGAACCTCTAGGGTTAGTAGCTGTCTGAGTGCTATACATTCCTAATATCCCTGGTATACAACGTAAGTGATTCTGGTAGCATAGACTTCTAATAGGAAGTTTTATAAACTTCCTCTGACAATTAAAGAGACTGTGACTAACATTGAGTAACAGTAAATTGAAAGTCATTTATGTGGTGATTTCAATACTGATGTTATCTCAGACCCCACTGGTACTGATCAAGGATACTTAAAAGTTACAAATGTTCAGTTTTTGTTAGTTCCCAACAAGATTTGTTGATTGACAGATTTGTTTCTAAATCCAAATGCCTTTCATTACATGTGAGTATGACTGGCTTATTCATTTTTGAGTATTTTTACATTCAGTCAGCATCATCCAATGAATGATTAGATAAATAACAATAAGTGCAAGAAAATAATATGAAATAAATACACTGCATAAATAGGTAAATGACAGTAAGACGAAGTAATAGTTAATAGATGACTTACAAGATAAATATTCAGCCTAATTAAATGAATGACAAAGACAATAATTAATTAAACTGTGTTTAAATGACAATAAGTCATTCATTGTGTGAATTATAGGCACATACCAGAGTCTGCTGATTATCTTTAGTTCATTATCATCAAAAATTTAAGACATTTGTTACATAGTCCAGGAATTAATGAGCAGAGTAAAATCCTTTATTTTTTAACCATTTTGCAGTGCTAGTTTTCAATTTATTTATTGTCACTTTCCAATAATTTGCTGATGTAGATAAGAACAAGTTATTGTAGTTGTTATGGGTCTTTGCAAGTCTATCACACAACTCAATCCTTGTGTTGTGTTTATGGACTGATGACATTAAGTTCCCTTCAATAAAAACAAAGCAGTTATAAATGTACATACTAGTAACTGCTATTATATTTAGTTGTTTGAAATGATCTCTACATGGTCTAAGTCCTCCAATGCACCTGACAGCTTTCCTATGACATTAAAAATTCTAATTTTGTGTCCATAGGATTAATGAATTGTAACATTTCATAACTGGTAGGAATGAAAGAATGTGAAATATGCATACAATAGGATTACTTTACTGCAATAGCCCATCAACTTCTACAGCTGATAAATGACACAAGCCAGTCTACCATATAATTTTCCTCTGTGGATATTTCAGCTGAATTTTTGACCTATGTGGGAATCCTAATAATGTGATTGTTTTATTATTGTGTCTGGAGAATTCAGGTTGAAAATGTCTTCAGTTTTACTGCAATTTTTGTG
The DNA here is from genome assembly GCF_021461385.2 of Schistocerca piceifrons. Classification (NCBI taxonomy): domain Eukaryota; kingdom Metazoa; phylum Arthropoda; class Insecta; order Orthoptera; family Acrididae; genus Schistocerca; species Schistocerca piceifrons. The sequence goes on along the minus strand of NC_060140.1, from coordinate 296,896,747 downwards.
TAATACATTCACCTGAAACTGAATGGAACATCTCTCTATCACTAACACCATACTGTGCTACACATTTTTGAGGATGGTATCACACGTAATGAGTGTTTTGTATCTCCACATAACCCTGTATCTCATTATACAACTGTGGATAAATAATTTATACAAATCAGGAATGGGAAAGACCCAAGAATGGATCCCAGAGGTGCAGCCTTCATAACTGGAAAACAATCTGATGTCTGATTATTTATCTTTACTATCTGTTTCCTATTGTTCAGGCAAAACTGCATTAGGTATAGAGCTTTCTCATCTACTCTGTAGTAATTGAGTTTTATAGTAAAAATGCTGGAGGAGGTCATATTATTTCCTTAAGATCCAACAGTGCTGAAACACTGCTTGTTATTGATCTTTCCTTCTCATCCCATACAGAAAGTCTCCCCTGACATGTGGTTCTGGGTGACTTTTCCAAAATCTACCCCTTTTCCTAGACCTCTCCAGTCCTTTTCCTTCACCCTTCATCCTTCCCCTTAGACCCTTCCGCCTGAAGAAGGAGCCACTGGCTCCAAAAGCTTGCCAATCACAACAGTCTTTTGTGTGTGTGTTCTGCTGCCACTTGATGAGTAGATTTTTTATCTATCCAATTAAATAATTTTACCAATAATTGATTGTTTTCCTTCAATTAAATATAGGTATTCTTCACTGAAGGTAGTTTGGTCTACTGTGCTACATAGCATGATCCTATGTCCGTTTCTTTTTATCAATGCAATTTATTATTTACTTTCCAATGTAAGAGCTAATTCTCTGCTATGTCATGCAGATGACACAACACAGCCTATTACACACCACACATCATATAATTGGCTTAGGTAACTAACAATGAACTGGTTTCCTTGAAACACACTTTTCTGTAATCATAATACAACACAGGAACTAATACCTACAAAGTAACTAAGTACAACACTTAGACTTTCACATCAATTCCACATTAAACTGGAAGGGACTTACTAGCCATAACTGCAAGAGAATAGCTTGAGTGTGCTATCTTATGTGGAAACTAACATATGCAGCCATGAATGAGTGTCAGGACAGGATACTTAGTCTTTTTCCAGTTATGCATATCCTTTGGTACACAGATCTACATACATCTGTACTCTGCAAAGTGTGAAGTGCATGGCAAGGGTATGTACCATTGCACCACTTATTAGGACTTTCTCCCATTTCATTCATGTGTATCATAGGAAGAATGATTTCTTAAATACCTCTGCGCATGCCATCACTAGTCTAATCTTGTCTTTGCAATCCCTATGGGAGAAATATGTATGGGGTTTTAATATGCTCCTACATCCATTACTTAAAGTTGTTTCTAGAAACTTTCAAACTAGGTTTTCTTGGAGTAGATTGCATCTATCTTCAGGTGTCTTGCATTTCAGTTCTTTCAGCATCTTTGTGGCACTCTCCCAAGGGTTGAAAAAACTTACAACAATTTGAGCTGCTCTACTTTGTATCCATTAAATATCACCTGTTTATCTTATTTGGAATGGGTCCCACTGACCTGAATAGTATTCAAGGGTAGGTCACAGAGGTGTTTGTATGAAGTCTCTTTTGCAGACTTGATTGTATTTCCCCAGTATTCTACCAATCAACTGCAGTCTGCAATCTACTTTGCATATGACTGACACTATATTATAGATCCATTTCATATCCCTACACTCAGGTATCTGTATGAGTTGACTGGTTCTAGCTGTGACTCATTGTTATTGCCATAGGATACTATGTATTTTCATTATGTGAAGTGCACAATTTTACATTTATGAACATTTAAAGCAAGTTGCCAATCTGTGCACCACTTTGAAATCTTATGAATATCTGACTGAATATTTGTGCAGCTTCTTTGAGATTGTAGTTCATTGTAGATAACTGCATCACCTGGAAAAACTCTGAGGTTACTATCAGTATTATCCACAAGGTCATTAATAAACAATATGATCAGCATGGGACTCAATACACTTCCCTAGGCTACAGCCAAAGTTACATCTACATCTGTCAGCAACTCTTCATCTGTAGTAACTTGCTGTGTCCTCCCCACTAAAATATTTTAAATCCTGTCACAAATTTGACTTTATACTCCATACAGTCATACTTTTGATAACAAGCATAGGTGTGGTATGAGTCAAACGCTTTAATGAAATCAAGAAATACAGCAACTATGTGACTTCCTAGTTTCTTTATATGTTTCTTTGCAATGACTGTATACCATATGGGTACCATCCCAATAGAAACTGTTTTACTGGACATGTATCTACAGTGCATAGTCAACTATTCTTTTAAACTTTAGCCGTAGTTGTTCTACATGCTCCAATCCCAAGCCAATGCGCCATCTCATTTGATGAACTTCTGTTCGTTTCAGTTGACCTTTGTTCTTTGGTAATCATTGTTGCTACAACTGACTCAAAGTCACTGATACCAGTTTTGATGTGGACATGAGTGTGTGATTTGGAGACATTCCTGCTAAATCAATGAAATTTTAATGATTTAAAACAGTAATTAGAATAGTGAACAAAATAAATCATAAGGTACACAGCTATCAATCTGAAGATACTGTCATTCCCCTAAAAATCTATACAGCATTATTTTATGTCAAATGCAGTTTAAGTAGGATTGACAACAGAAAGAACTTACACCATCACAACACTAAAAGAAACTGGAGTTTGGTATCCCAGGACAGAAAGAGACAAAGACAAGAACTCACAAAAAATTTGACATGTTTAAAATTTCTTAATTAATTTCTAAAATCCACTCAGTCCTTGCCCTACAACATTTTTAAATTTATAGTCTCTGACTGGTTATTAAAATACCCATTCTAATTAGTAACATAACATTCTGAAATAAACTGATCTGACCTTATTCTTTTAATATATTGATAAACAAGTAGCATTCCTTTTTAGAATTTTCTGTAAAAATATCCTTGTCATCGGCTGTATATTTAATGATTAAACTTATCCTGCTGTACATGGCCAATGATTAAAAAGAACTATAACTAAAGAATTATGTTAACACAGAAATATGAGGGGCAGTCAAATGAAAACCGAACACCCGCAACTATGGGATTCCATCCAAAAGAAATTACCACATGTGTTAAGACATTTATTCCACTGGGAGATGAGACAATCAATTCCTGTTTTTTAGAATTCAGGCAGCCACTGACAGATCCACAGCCATATTCACTCTTGCGCTACCTTGTCTGACTGTAACTGATATCCACACAAGTCTTTCTTCAGGTCGCCAAAGATGTGAAAATCACACCATTAAAGATCCAGGCTGAATGGAGGATGTTGCAGTGTTTCCCAACCAAATCACTGAAGCACAGTCTTCATACAACTGGCAACACCCTGAGAGCAAAAAGCAAAGCCAACAGTGGAAACATCATACATCTCCTCCACTAAAGACATTCGAAGTTGTTCACCCAAAGTCCAATTGGTCATAGAGGTCTTATTTGATTGCAGAGGCCCTCTGCTCATCAAGTTCCTCAATTGTGGAACCACAATCAATTCACAGATCTATGAAGATACTTTGCAGAAATTGCAATGTGCCACAAAGGCAAAACACACAGGAATTCTATCAGACAAAAACATCCTATTGTGCAATAATTCGTGCTCCCACACTGTCAAAGTTTATGCTTCAGTGATTTGTTTGGGAAACAATGCAACATCCTCTGTATAGCCTAGACCTTTCACCACGTGATTTTCACATCTTAGGTGACTTCAAGAAAGACATGCATGGACATTGGTTTCAGTTGGATGATGAAGTCCAAGAGTGGTTGGGGTTGTGGATCAGTCAGTGGCCAACAGCATTCTATGAAACAGGAGTTGTTTGTCTCATCTCCTAGTGGGATAAATAATGCACATAGTTATTACTTTTGAATGGTACCATTCCATTGTCCTATAGTGACGGGTGTTTGATTTTCATTTGACTGCCCCTTATATTGAAAGAAAGAAAGAAACGAATGGTAACGAGATGGGGGCTATTAATATCAATGGGGGCTAATCTGGGAAGAAGGTAGAGGTGGCAGAGGCTGCAAGTAAGATGGGGCTGGACGTTTTAGCTGTTAGTGACATTTGGGTAAGGGGTGAGAAAGAAGAGGAAGTGGGAGAATACCAGGTCTACCTGTCAGGAGTCAAAGCAGGAATAGCACAAAGGGGTGTAGGGCTTTACGTCAGGAAAGAAATGGAACCCAGCGTAGTTGCAATAAGGTATGAAAATGAACAATTGATGTGGATAGATCTGACAGTGTCTAACAAGAAAATTAGGATTGTGTCAGTGTATTCGCATTGTGAAGGGACAGATCAAGATAAGATGGATAGTTTTTATGACACACTCAGTGATGTAGTTGTTAGAGTAAAGGACAAGGACAGTGTTCTGCTCATGGGTGATTTTAATGCCAGGATTGTAATTCGAACAGAAGGGTATAAAAAGGTTATGGGTAAATTTGGAGAGGATATGGAGGCCAACAGGAATGGGAAACAACTCTTGGATTTCTGTGGCAGTATGGGCTTAGTAATCACAAACTCCTTTTTTAAACATAAGAACATTCACCGGTATGCTTGGGAAGGCAGGGGAACCAGATCTGTCATTGACTACATAATAACAGGTCAGGAATTCAGGAAGGCTGTGAGGGACACACGTGTATTCAGGGGATTCTTTGATGACACTGATCACTATTTAATCTTCAGTGAAATTGGTATTGTGAGGCTGAAAGTGCAGGAGGTCATGTCCATATGTAGTAGGATAAGAGTGGAGAAACTTCAGGAGAAGGAAATCAGGCACAAGTACATAACAGTGACCTCAGAAAGGAACCAGTTAGTTGAATGTAGTCAATTAGTCATTGGAAAAGGAATGGACAAGGTACAGGGACACAGTACTAGAAGTGGCTTAAGGATGTCTTGGAACAGTAGTGTGTAAAGGTATGATGAAGCAAACAGCTTGGTGGAATGACACAGTCAAGGCAGCCTGTAAAAGGAAAAAGAGGGCATATCAAAAATGGCTACATACTAGAACTCAGGTAGACAGAGAAAGTTATGTTGAAGAAAGAAACAAAGCCAAACAAATAATTGCAGCATCCAAGAAGAAATCTTGGGAAGGCTATGTAAACAGGTTGGAGACTTTGGGTCAAGCTGCTGGAAAACCATTCTGGTGTGTAATTAGCAGTCTTCGAAAGGGAGGTAAGAAGGATATGGCAAATATTTTGGACAGGTCAGGAAAACTGCTGGTGAATCCTGTTGATGCCCTGGGCAGATGGAGGGAATATTTTGAAGAGTTGCTCAATGTAGTTGAAAATATGATCAGTAATGTTTCAGATTTCAATGTACAATGGGATAGGAATGATGATGGAAATAGGATCACATTTGAGGAAGTGGAGAAAATGGTCAATAGATTGCAGTGCAATAAAGCGGCTGGGGTGGATGAAATTAAGTCGGAACCCATCAAATACAGTGGAATGTCAGGTCTTAAATGGCTACACATGATAATTGAAATGGTGTGGGAGTTGGGACAGGTTCCATCAGACTGGACGAAGGCAGTAATCACACCAATCTTTAAACATGGAAACAGAAAAGATTGTAACAACTACAGAGGTATCTCTCTTATCAGCATTGTGGGTAAAATATTCTCAGGTATTGTTGAAAGGAAAGTGCGAGTATTAGTTGAGGACAAATTGGATGAAAATCAGTGTGGGTTTAGGCCTCTTAGAGATTGTCAGGACCAGATCTTTAGCTTACGGCAAATAATGGGGAAGTGTTACGAGTGGACCAGGGAATTGTATCTATGCTTTATAGATCTAGAAAAGGCATATGACCGGGTTCCTAGGAGGAAGTTATTGTCTGTTCTATGAGATTATGGAATAGGAGGCAAACTTTTGCAAGCAATTAAAGGTCTTTACATAGATAGTCAGGCAGCAGTTAGAGTTGACAGCAAATTGAGTTCATGGTTCAGAGTAGTTTCAGGGGTAAGACAAGGCTGCAACCTGTCTCCACTGTTGTTCATATTATTTATGGATCATATGTTGAAAACAATAGACTTGCTGGGTGAGATTAAGATATGTGAACACAAAATAAGCAGTCTCACATATGCGGATGACTAGTTGTGATGGCAGATTCGATTGAAAGTTTGCAAAGTAATATTTCAGAGCTGGATCAGAAATGTAAGGACTATGGTATGAAGATTAGCATCTCCAAAACGAAAGTAATGTCAGTGGGAAAGAGATATAAACAGATTGAGTGCCAAATAGGAGGAACAAAGTTAGAACAGGTGGATGATTTCAAGTACTTAGGATGCATATTCTCACAGGATGGCAACATAATGAAAGAACTGGAAGCAAGGTGTAGAAATGCTAATGCAGTGAGTGCTCAGCTATGATCTACTCTCTTCTGCAAGAAGGAAGTCAGTACCAAGACTAAGTTATCTGCGCACTGTTCAATCTTTCGACCAACTTTGTTGTATGGGAGCGAAAGCTGGGTGGATTCAGGTCACCTTATCAATAAGGTTGAGGTTACAGATATGAAAGTAGCTAGGATAATTGCAGGTACTAGTAGATGGGAACAATGGCAGGAGGGTGTCCACAATGAGGAAATCAAAGAAAAACTGGGAATGAACTCCATAGATGTAGCAGTCAGGGCGAACAGGCTTATATGGTGGGGTCATGTTACATGCATGGGAGAAGCAAGGTTACCCAAGAGACTCATGGGTTCAGCAGTAGAGGGTAGGGGGAGTTGGGGTAGACCAAGGAGAAGGTACCTGGATTCAGTTAAGAATGATTTTGAAGTAATAGACTTAACATCAGAAGAGGCACCAATATTAGCACTGAATAGGGGATCATGGAGGAATTTTGTAAGGGGGACTATGCTCCAGACTGAATGCTGAAAGGCATAAACAGTGTTAAATGATGATGATGATGATGATGATGATGATGATGATGATGCCCCTTATATTACTAAATTTAGAGTGGAAAACATTAAATATGCCCTGCAAGTTTTATTACTTTGCCCATTTTGTACCTCACTTATATAACTGATTCACCAAAGACATTGGAGTACTCTTCAAAAACTGTAATCTTTGCTATTACAAGTAGATCCATAATAAAAACAACTAGGTGACTAATGGAATATGTTTGTAGTTAGTTCATAGCAAACCGTTTAGGTCATAATCTTACAAAAACTCATATCATGCAACTCCAGACAAATAAAAATTTCTTATATCTATCAAAAGCAAAAGGGTTACACACTAAACAAAACTATTCCAGACATGACATCTTTGGCATCCAGTTGTAAAACACACTTAAGTCTCTCAAGCACATATGTAAGTTAACTAATTACCTCAGTTATGCCTGTTTTGCACCTGAATATATCTCTTGTTATGTTATTGTGTGTACACGATTGCTAGCATACTTTGTGTACTCCCAAACATATTGCCAAAGTCTCTTCAGGAACTTTGGAATATGCATGCTTAATGGCAGTTCAGTTACTCCATATATTTACATCTAAGTCCATATCTACACTCTGGAAATTACTCTGAAGTACATGGCAGAGAGTACTTCCCACTATACCAATCACTCGAATTTCTTCCCATTCCATTCACATAGTGAGTGGGGGGGGGGGGGGGGGGGGGAAATGATTATTTAACCCCTCACTTCAAGCTATAATTGTGCTACACTTCTCTTCATGGGAGTTATACACAAAGGGTGAAATGCGGGCCAGCAATCCTCACTGCACACTGGTTCTTAAAAATTTGTAAGTAGCATACCACAGGATAGTTGGTGTCTAACATGAACCATCTGGAAGTTCAGGTTGATTTTAAATTCATGTAATGTAAAACAAGTTGCCAATTTTTATGCCACTATGAATTCTTAGCAAAAGCTGAGTGAACATTTGTGCAGTTTTTCTGGGCAGTAACACATTTTAGATAGCTGTATTACCTGCAAGAAGTGTGGACTTATTATTAACATTGTCTGTCATGTCATTAAAATGCAACATGAACAACAAGGATCCCAACACACTTCCCTGAGTCATGCCTGAAGATTTATATCTATCATGACCCTCCATACAAGATAACATGCTGTATCCTCCCCACCAAGAAATTCTCAATGCAGTAATAAATTTTACTTAATACCACATATGATCATGCCTTTGTTAATAGCTATTTGTATGGTACTAAGTCAAATACTCTCTAAAGGCATTTGTGGTTAGTAATGAGAGTGAATTTTGAATTAATTGTGATTCACAACCACAAAACTACAGGTAAAAGTAATTTCCTTACAGATATTTGTGTGCAGGGCTGAGAATGGAAAATGATATTCTGGTGCAAAGGTCTGTAACAGGTTGCCGAAAGACATCAGGTAGGAAATTTAAAATCCCCAAGTATTAAAAAACAAAGCAAAGGTTATCTTACTAACCACTTCTCCTATAATCTGTTTTTACTTGAGAGTGTAAATTCCAGTAAATGTTAATGTTCATATTCAACAGTTTTTAACTTTAGAAACATATACGCAGCTGAGAGCAATTTCTGAAACCACCAAAGTCACATAAATTCTTGCTACAAAGAAATGGGTGGAAACAGCAGCTAATTAGTAAAAGAAGCGGATTATTATCATTTTTCTCTGAAGTAGCTATTTTTATCCTTTTATATGAGACAATTATCATAGTTATCAATATGAGAAGAACAGCAATGCTTTACAGAAGTAGCTTGCAGTGGTCGCTTCTGTTTATTAATATATAATTTGACATCTCCCAAATCCCTTGAGGTTCTCCTTCATGGAACACAGTGAATGGGTTAATTAATGAATCTTTCACAGTATATGCCATTGTGCTGATGGTTGCCTTTCATTATACCATGAAAGGTAGAATAGATTTTCTTAATGATGGACATTCTACTATAAGGGATGATCAAATTTTCCATTTGAGGATGTTGCTGTAACATAGTGTGCCTCTGATGTGGGTATATAAGCACAGATATGTAGGCAAGGGATTAGTGTAACATTTATGTCTTTCCAATGCATGTGCAATAAATGCAGAAATATGAACTATGGCAACATTATTACCAAATGCACCCAAACAGGACTGATGTGCTCTTCTTCTTTTCTTGGATGCTGAAGAACAAGCACTGGTAGACATTCCCTGGCAAATGAAGAATGTGAATGGGGCAGCATTCTATTGAAAACCACCAATGTGGCGTGGTGTGACAAGTTCCACACTGGTCACTATGCAACAGAAGACTTCAGTCCATCTGGGAGGCCAGTCCCATGCATTAGACCACTAAAATGAGATACATTTGAGCATCCACCCAATATTCATGATCTCTCCCTGTGATTATAATGCCTCTGGTTCCTTAAAAAATGCATTCAAGGGTCAATGATTCCTGTCAGATGAGGCTGACCAACAGGCAGTTATGAACTACTTCGTGCAGGAGGACATGGTGTTTTACCCTGTAGATAACTTCAACCTAGTGCATCAATGGGATGATTGCCTCAGCAGTTATGGCAATTTTGCCCGAGGGCTTATAAAGATTAGCCTAGAATTAGTAATTTATATAAAACAGATTAAAAACTTAAATAACTGTCAGAGCACTGGTTTTGAAAGTTGAATGCGAACTTCCAAATTTAAATCCATCCAAGTAACTATTGTTATCCTATTACAACTAATAGCTAAAAAAAACCTTTCATCTTAAAATAACGTAAAATACTTTACATAACATTTCTGTGTTATGATTCTGATGTCAGATACCATTTACAAATTTTAGATCTTGCTAATGTGATTATGTAAAAATACAGAAACTCACCATAAAAGACATAATGTCCAGGGTGTACCTCATTAAGCTTCATAAACATTCGGCGGGCTTCAGCACTGATGCTAATGCTCATTGATGGTGTGGATCCAATAGAAACAGTAGGACATGTGAAACCCTTCCGTACCAATTCCTTACTGAGTTTCAGTATGCGCTCAGCAGTACGATGGCGAACAGCTAATATATCAGTCGGTGAATTTGTATTGTATGAATTTCCACAGTATGCATATAAACCCTGAAGCATCACTTTTGGGTGAAGAGCTTCACATATTCTTACTGCCAGTCCTGTGTCAGACCAACGAACACCAGCTGTGTTGGGCAGAAAAGAAGAAATAAAATTATGTACATTAATACAACCGAATGTACAACTGCTCACTATTAAGTAGAAAAATTAAGAATATTTCCAAGAATAAAGAAAAATGTTGTGTGTTGTTTGTTCATTGTGTTAGTGACTTAATAAGGAAAACTTTAACAACTGAAATTCACTGTAATCTATGACACTAGTCAGTAACAAAAATGATAAAATGTGAATATTTTTTCATATTATGTTATACATTCATATTTTAAGACAGTATAATAACTAAGTAATTGAGCAGCTTTTGGCCAACATATAATGTTAAATAATTAGACACTGAATGGCATTACTGTAATGCCAACATCCAAGAAGTGGGCTGTATTTTCATTCATCAACAGTCAGTAATCTTAATACAGCATTTCAGGTATCACGAATTATATAAAAATCCAGTATTCACCAACTAAAGTGATCTGTTTTTGAGAAGGATGATGCCAACATGGACTTGATAAAACAATGGTTATAAGCTGAGGAAATAATGCTCAAACAAAGGCCAATTCAAGAACTGAGATAGTACTATGATTAGAAGCTGCTTCCGACACAGGCCTGCTGGTATCTATGAGACGCTTCTGACCCAGCATATTGTTTCTGTTTCCTATGCCTCCATCTGTGGACATAGTATTGAGACAGTTGGTAGGACCAGCACTCTCAGAGAGAGATCCCTTAACCATCTCTTCACTATCATTACCCTTCACATCATTCAGTGACCCCTTTTCTCCCACCCATATGAAGAAAGTAAATGATGACAAGAATATCTGTATAGTATCCTTCTCTCCTTCATGCACAAACCTTCTGTAGCTTTGGAGCAATTACATTCCCATGGTAATCTCCAGCTCCTTAACTTTTGTAGCAAATTACCATTTATATTAGTTACTTTGTACACAGTTAGACTTTGGAGACATTGGAGAAGTTTTTAGTTAGTGGCATCATCATTCTCAGTTTTGGTCTACCAGCTGTAATAACAGTAGTGATCAATACAGGAAAAATCATGTATGTAGTGAAACAAAATGGTAATAGGATGAAATGCAAACAAATGTTAAATTATTCCTTCCATTTGTTATGTTTGTGTTGTACAATAAACAGTAGCCCCTGCACTGCACTTCACAATCTGTCTCAAAGATGTAGAGGTATAACTGTGAATGTTATTCTATGTACAGTGACTCCATTGTAGCAGTGCATGTGATCAGTTGTGACAAGCTAAAACTTGTGTACCAGGCTGAGACTTAAAACTGGACATCTGCATCTGAGACTGGCTTACAAATATATTCAGAGCTTAAGTTTATTGGCAGCTATTCATTCCTTCCAAACTCCACAAAGGATCTTCCACTATGCTGCAGCACTAAAACCCTGGGATGATGAACCCTGAGATAACTATTACTCCTTCACTGGGTTTTTAAATTCTGTAGCTTACAAAGCATAGGAAATGGAGAGGCAAAGGACCTGCTAATATAGCAGATAACTGATGATGATGACAAAGCATAGATATGCCAGGTATCACATGTGCACAGTTTACCACACATTACAACAGATGCACATAAAAGTGACTTCCAACAGTGGAAGTAAGTCCAATATTCGCAGTCCTGTAACAACACACATGTGCAGTCCTATTATATAGACAACACCATTGGAACAAAGAGAGAATAAGGTTGTGAATTAACTGTTATCATAAGATTCATTCAACAAGATGGAAACTCTCAACTGTCGATATGTGATAGAAAAACACTGCTAACTATTAGAATTGCAACACCTTGAAGATGGCATGCAACAAATGTCAAACTGGTATTAAGTGCGCCACATGCTTGGATAAGTAAATGATTAGTATTTCAATGTAACCACACAAAATAGGCAGGAGTAAACATTATGTATAAATGTAAATATTACACAGTGGGTTCCTCATTCAGCAAATACATTTGAATGTTGGAATTACATTTTTTATGGAGACATGTAAATCTCAACTTCATCTTCGATAAGGACAGAAGCTGAAGCAATGAAATAAAATTTGTGCCAGAGAAAGGACTTGAAGCCAGGTTGCTTGCTTACTAAGGCACATGCGCTAACCATGACACTATTGTAACGTGGCTACCATATCTCCATGGACTACCCTAGTCCAGTGCCCTTCCTAATACAAGCTTGAATTCACACTTTTAACCCATTTTCCCTTTCTGCCTAGTAAGCTGGAGACCTGGGTTCCTTGCCATAGCACAAATTTTAGTTCATTGCTTCAGCCTCATTGAACTTTTGAATGTTGATTGTGTATGAGAAGTTTACGTTATGCTTCATATAAGAAGAAAAATCCTCTACCAGCACATGTCGGAATTTGATAATGGAAAGATTATTACCTAATGAAACTGTGGTTTATTGCTCTGTGATATTTCTGCTCATATTGCTCGGGTTCCAACAACTCCCACAAAAATATGGAATCCATGAGTTCAAGCAGGCCATACCCAAAGCCATGTAGGGCTTCAGCAGCCCCATAAAACTACCACTGAGAAGACAATTGTATTGTTCAGTTGGCCATGCAGGATCATACAGCCACATCACATATGCTGAGTCAGGAAATGGGCTTCTTTGCTGCAGTATGATGACATCTGGAGCACCATGGAATGTCAACATGGGGTGCATTGTTGTAGCTCCCCTTGATGTAGCAATAGAGAGAGAAGCATCAAAAGTGGTGTGCCCAACAACAACACTGGACACAAGAATGGCATCATGTCATCATTTAAGATGAGTCTAGGTTCTGCTTATAGCATCATACTCAGCACAAATTTGTGTGGAGGCCCTGAGGAGGAAGAACATTATCCAATTGCACTTGTCGTCATAATATGGGCTCAACACCAGCTGCAATGGTATGAGGTGGCATTGTGTACACAACATAATCACCTCCAGTTCATTTAAGCAATAATTTGAACAGTAACCATTAGATTTCTGATCTATTAAGGTCAGTGGCTGCATCCTATCTATAAAATCTCCTAGATGTTTTCTTTCAACAAGATAACTCAAGGTCATACATTCCCACACTGTTTTGACCTGGCTTGGCACAGATGGTATTCAACTGATACCAGCCACTACATTCTTAACACCTCTCATCCACTGAAAACATCTGGTCACAAGGCACCAAGAGACTACCACACATCCACTTACTAGCCTCTACAATTGATGAACTCTGCCATAGAGTTGAAACAGCATAAAGTGACATACCCATGTCTGTCATGCTAGCTCGGTTCAATTCAGTTGCCAGAGGTGGCAGCTCGGTGTATTAAATCCCATACCCTCAAATCACCTACAAATTTAATCATTTATTCTCCTTACTATGCTGTATACCCACAACAATTAAAATTTTGTTAGTTGCTAACCTTTATGGTGTCACTATTTTAATGTACAGCAGTGCGTTGTTGGATCATTACCAGAAGTCAAAGAAATAATTTGGCTATTATACTAATGTCTGCCACAAATACATATCATGAAGAGAAGTAGACACATGAGTTACTGACAAGATAACACATGAATAACAGCTTATACTAAAAGCAACAGTCCAGGTATGCACCAGGTTTGTTTGGTTACACGACATGCTATTATATTTAAGATATAAACAGAAAACGTTATTTTTACTGGTAACACCAGTTGTTAGTTAAAAATGTTTCAGTAATTGTATGTTATTTTCATTAACAAAATTTTTATTTTTCTATTATTTTTCTATTGAAGTGAGACAAGTTCATGAGTTATATATTCATTTTAAAGAGAAAGAGTTCCTCATTTACGTGTTTCTTTCATTAAGTTTTTTGTCTACTCGTTACAAGGTTTGCTGTGTGGAAAACATTTATAAATACACTTATTTTCAGCATACATTTTTCTTACTTAAGGAAAAATATGGCTGGACAAAAATTTAAATAAAGAACTTCATACCTTAAGAATAAAGTTCCAATTCTAAAATGCATTAGATTCCAATTAAAGCTGAATAGATATACTGACTGCAGGCAGGATACATTACTGAAATATTTTAACCCACATGTTTCTGTTAAAGACAAAATGTCTATTGATAATGTCATTTTTCCATTATTTCCTATGTGGAAATTATACAGTTTGGAGATTTCAAAGAACTTATAACCAAAGGAGATAATTGAATTGGTCTTGTCATATTAAATTTTTAATGCTTCACAGTTCATTGACATTACACAAAAAATTAATTATAATGACATACTGTACATATACCTCTTGCATATCCAGCATCAACTTTGATGAAAACTGACCATGCTGTTTTTCCAGGAGGAGTGGGCAATTGCGCTAGTGCTGCTGCTGAATCGACATTATCAACCAATAGGTGAAAAGTTGAGACACGATTTGCTAGTGTCTTGACACGAGCAAGATGGAAAGGCGCCAGAGGTAATGCGACTAGAATGTCATCCCAACCACGATCTGCAAAGAATTCTGCCTCTCGGAATGTTGAGACAGTGATACATTTCTTCTGACCACCAGTCTGGAGTAATGCTGCCTCTCTGCACATAGAATAAGTGTAAAATAATGAAACTGGACAAAGAATGTTAAATCAGATGAACAGAATGGCTTTGTTCAAACTGTAATGATTTAATTGCGCAATTTGTAGCCAACCAATAGAGCTAAAACATACATAAAAAATCATAAGAGACAGGTATTTTTATGTTACTCTATCCAACATTCAGCACTTCTTGAGAACAAGAAAAGGTCCCAGTAACAGGCACATTCACAGGAGGAAATTATTTCAAGTGGGTGGTTTGATTGTGACCTTCTCATTGCTGTTGTGAAACATATGAAACTTTTTTGTAACAGTTATGCAATGCACAGCCTTCTATCAAGCAAAACACATAAAAATTTATCTAACCTGCAATTCTTATTCTATAGATATTCAGCTATATGAAAGAAACTTTACTTCATAGTAACTGTAGAATAAGAGGAATCAGTAGTGAAATACATGCACATTTTCCTTTAGAGTGAATGTTGGAGAAGTCCACACAGCAAGCATCAGGCTTACCTTGTCATAACATATTAAAAATGTACTTGAAAATGGAAACCGTGTCCTAGTATGTGTCAAAAGCAAGATAAATTGAACTAAAATCATGAAATGTGAAATGATTCATTGCATTTACCGGCTGGCATTCAACTTCAGGTCAGTTTTCTATGTCAGTATTGGTGTTTACCACCTAACATTTATTCTATTTATCATTTAATATCAATTGCAATTAATTTTCTTCATCATTGACCACTCCTTTATAGACACCATTAATGCTTGGATTAATTTTCCATGTTAATTACAACTTCTTTGCTGACAGAATTACTGTTTGAATTATGTTAATTATGAAGATTTGGCTGATGTGCAGAAAGGTGAAAGGACATTGTGTGATTCCAGGTTTCAATCACATAATTACCACTGTAAAGTAATGATGAAGATTCAACTGAAATGCAAACCAATGGTCACTTGCAATACATATTGGTCCGCATTTCAACCACATCTTTATAATCACCGAATTTTGTCCTTGGCTTATGGCAACGCTAATTCGGCCCCACCTTGTATATATGAGGGGACACCACAGTATAACCAGAATTTCTGTTATTTGGATTTTTTTATTAAACTCTACATTTATAGTACTTTAGTCCTCTTCCAAATATTTTCTGTGTGCATTAATGCATTTGTCCCAAAGCATTTACCAGACATGAAAACAGTTCTGGAACTCAAGGCAGGATTCTGTTCAAAGACATTTGTGTATTTTCTTTCATGTCAACCACATCATTGAACCACTTTCATTTCAGCGTATGGTTCACACATGGAAACAAAAAATGTCAGATGGAGTCAGACTGCATAAGCAGGGTGGATGGAGCAGAAGCATCATGTTATTTTTTGTCATGAACTATCAGACAGTCAGAGCCATGTTGGCAGGAGCATTGTTGTGGTCGAGCAACAGGTTCCTGTTTCTCCACAATTCTGACCATTTTTATTGCACTCTCTCTCATAATCTTCATAATACATCCAGATAAAAATGTTGGTTCATTGATTGTCCTGGAGGAATGAACTCCTTGTGGACAATGCCACTGACACAAACCAGCAAATCAACGTTTTTTCCACATTGGATTACACCTGACATGCTTTCTAGGGTCATGGTGATATTTCTAGTTTTCCACAGGCTCAATACTTGCTTTGATTTTAGATCGTACCCATAGCACCAACTCTGACAACCAGTCACAATTTAAAAAAAAAAAAATTGCATCATTCTGTACTTCACTTTTCGAGTCATGCAGTCAATGTCATGCTAATCACAGACACTCATCTCATGTGCAAATCTTTGGTTAAAATTCGCTGCACCATGCTTCACGACACTTTCATTTCCTCAGAAATTTGGTCAATGGTCCTTCAACAGTCTTCATCAGTTACATGTTTGATTGTGGCAATAATTTTGTTATTCTTTCCTGTTGACGGACAAATGAGGAGAGGCATATCTCCAGTTGACAAGTTGCCAGATTTAAAATTTTGCTGGCCGGAGTGGCCAAGCGGTTCTAGGCGCTTCAGTCTGGAACTGCGTGACCACTACAGTCGCAGGTTTGAATCCTGGTTTGGGCATGGATGTGTGTGATGTCCTTAGGTTAGTTAGGTTTAAGTAGTTCTAAGTTCTAGGGGACTGATGACCTCAGATGCTAAGTCCCATAGTGCTCAGAGCCATTTGAACCATTGAAATTTTAAAAACAAACATAGACCTGTGATTTCCCCAAGGCATCATCATTAAAGGCTTGCTGTAACATCCCAATAGTCTCAGTTGCAGTTTTCCCTAACAGAAAACAAAATTACATGCAGACTGTTTGCTCCTTTATGTCAACCATGTCACTAATCGCCGAAGGGTTGAAATAGATATGCAAACAACACAACACCACAAACAAACTACTTAGCTCTGAGTTAAATCAGCTTACTGAGTGATGTGGGAGACGCCAAGCAAACACTACCTAGCAGCACAAAGCATAGCTACAAGGCATGCATGTGAAACCATTCGATTCCAGTTATTTTTGGGCCCCCCTTCATAAATGATATATTCATCCAAGATGGTGTGGTCAATGTCATGCTATTCACAGATAATGTGACACTAGTGTTAATAAGTGCATCAGTCTATTTGCTGCTTACAACTGTTAATGAAGTCCTCAAGTATGCCCACCCTTGGCTGAATGTAAACACATTTAGATTACATGTGAATAAAACAAATTACAGCAATTTAGGAAAATAATTCAAAATGTATATCTAGATCTGGTCTTGGTTGACAAAGCAAAATTTCTTGAGATTTATGTTCATGAAAATTTAAATTTTATTGACAATGTAACAAAACTTGCACAGAAACAGGGGTGGCTATTCAAGGGTAGTAAGTGAAGTGGCACTTCAGCAATATTTTTATCTTGCCACATTTCAAAGAAAATTATTTATATTATCAAATATGCTGTTTTTACTCCCGACATATTTCCCTGTCCTGTACTGCATGGAATTCACTTGTAACAAGCAGCCAACATGTGATTCTGACCAGGCGAAGTGAAATAGCCTTCCCTTCTCACAGCTCACCTCATGGGCAGAGCCACTGATTGAGTGTAACAGTATGGTTGCTATAGCAACCATAACACCATCTGTTGGAGTTTGGTTTTGGAGGAGGCATGCTGGGAGATAGAATGGAAATTTTATTCCTGGCAACTTACAGACTGTGAAACAATGGTATCATGTGCATGGAGCATGTAGTGTGTTTATGCTGTATGTTTTAAATATCAATCCAGCTTATGATATAGTGTATATTTCATTAGAATCGCCCTGTTCACATTGAAAATATGAAGATAAGAAGGAAGTTTTAACGTGTGGGCACCTTAGTGAATCTCTATAAACAAGTACTATGAAAGAAGGTAAATCTACAGTCTTTAGCTTCAAGCTACTGCATATCTATGGTAATGACTACTTGTGATATATTATTAAGAAACAAGAGGAATGAATATTATTTTTCAGTTATCTTTCAAAAGGCCAGCAAAATGTAAAATATGTGCCATGCGTGAGAGTACAGTTCCCTCTCTCAGAACGAATGTGTTCAAATGTATTGAACCTTGTATTATGAAACTTAGGATAAGTTTTGATGGAAATGGATGAGATTCCACAACTGTGAATAAGTTCAGTTTATTTGCCTTGGTTATACCGTAAAATTTTAAGAATACCACACATTTTCCTTCCAGTGCACTTGAAAACTTGCAAAATTTCTTTGGGCCTATATTCTCCAAGACACAATGCTTGAGAAATGAACTCTCTATTATGTATGACAATGAGGAGTACAGGAAGAGTTCCACTGGGAAGATGTTACAAATGTTTAATGGGGATAAGGTAACATTTTTATGGATACATGTAACTTGCTCTTCCTTATTTTGTTGCTCTCTTCTACTACAGCATCTGTGGAGCAAAGCTTTTCTTGCCCAAAGCATATAAAAATATACCTGAGGAATGCAATTTAAGAAGAGATACTTTCTTTTGTATTGAATATTTCAATTCAGAAAGAACTTCTAGTGCAATTAGTAAAAACACAGCCATTCTATAAGGACATCACCAACAAGCTCGCAGCCTTAAAGGACTGCATGGTTGATCTGGTGTACAAGAAATACGCAAGATCAATTATTAAGATAAGCTTGTGTAAATATAGGTACATTTTTCTTTCCTGCTAGCTCTTTACCTAACTTCACAGCTACAAGCTGTGACTGCATGGAAACACAATCAGTCTGTTTTCCACTTAGAATTATCTCAAACATTTGTACCCCAGAAGGTACCAGAATGGCATACTTTGGCTTTTTTAGTCTCTTGCAACATATTAAATAATATTCAGGGGTTCACCACTTTCCACCTAAAAACAATTTCTTTCTGCTACAGAAGAAGACTATCCAAATAATGAGACACGGTCCTCCACAAACACATTGCAAATCCATATTCAAAAAACCTAAAATACTAACAATATCTTCGCTACATATAATCAAATATGTTTTACATATAAGGCTACACTTTGGAAAGTTTAAGAAAGAAGCTGTCTTCCATAGTTGATATACCCAAAATAGCACAGCACTTCAAAAACAGTGGACAAAAAGACCTAGTATGTCAGTGTTAAGCTTCACAGCAGAATGCCATTCCACATCAGAATGTCGCAAGATGAAAATAGTTTGAAGCAGAATTTAACAAAAAAATTTAAAAAATTTAAAAAATAAAATGATGCTTTTACTTGGTAACTGACTGATAATGTTCATAATAAGCCACAACTGAAAATATGGTATTTTTCTGACTGAATTAACTAATAAATTTTTTCTGATAATGTTTATATCAAGCCAAAATCAAAAATACTCCCTTTTTCTCCTTAACATTTTCATCATATTTACATATCTAATGGACAGTTGCTGTTTGATATAAAACCATTACTGAATCATTGATATATAAAAGAATTGCTGGTTGAGGAGGATAAAAGCAAGAACTGACTTATTTTTAATAACAGAAGGACATATGCATATAAATTTGTATTATTAAGTATTGTATTACCTTTGTATTCTTTTTATATATTATTTTATATGTAGTATTTTTGTACAGTGTGTATTACTTGTGGTGTAACATACCACTTTTGATAAAGCAATGTGTTACTCAACATCTACAAGTAATGTCTGATGATTGCCACAGTGAAAGTATTTGTTATTAGCTAGTTAGCTTAGAACTGTAAACTGTTTGGAAGCTATTAATCATCTCTGCATGCACACTGGCCCAGATGAATGTCGTACATCTCCATGGCAGATGGTGATGGCAGTTTTGTGGTATGTGCTGTGTGTACAGTTATTCCATGCTTATGACATCCTGACTTGGAGAAGGGGGGCTTGCCATTGGGAAAATGGGTGTGCCATGACAGTGGTGCTTACATAATGGAAAAAAGAAGATTCATTCTGTCAGTAAAATTTGTACAGAACTGTCATTAGTTCTGTCAGATGGAGCTAATGTAACATTGGATCAAATGTATGCTCATTCATTATAAATGTGGTGCTCCTTTATATCAACATATAGTTGTTATCAGAAAAAATACTTTCTCTCATTTAGTAAAAAGCTGAAATTTGATAACAGTTTACAGATTCCAGTGCAAGAACAGCTGCAGAGAAGAAGCAGTTCACATCAAGAGATAAATGTGTGGTTTGTCTGATGGTATTTCAACAGACAGCAGTTCAGAATTTAATAGTAACAATACACAGTCTGGACATATGCACAGTTTCAGACACAGGAGCACATCATATTTTATGTATATTTTTGTATGTTATGGTTTTTTTAATGATTTCACATAAAATTTACATGGATAGTTGGACAATCTGCAAAGAGTATTTATTGTCTTTGGATGGATATTGAAGTAAGTAAAACAAAATAAAGATTAAAAGTTAAATGCATCTGCAGTCTGATATCTAGTGTAATACTTGTTTCCCCATTTTCTGAAATAAAGTTACTTTGTCCTCTCTGCCACTGGTACTTTTGCATTTTCTTAAATAGTTAGTAAGCATAATAAATGAAAAGAACATTACTTCTGAAACAAGCTAGAAAATAAAGAGAGCAATATAAACCATAAATACTTACTCAGTCTTGTGGGTTTTCACATGAGGTCGAAGTTTAACGTGGAGTTCTGCACATTTTTGCAGCATGTTCTGACAGTTTCTAACAACTTTTTCCTTATCCACAAGGAATGCTGGTGTAGGGATGTCAGACAGAGGTTTCCCTACATAGCTTTTAGGGGGTGTCCATGAGCCAACTGTTAAAAAATTGATACAGAGAGATTTTCATTAATTTGTTAATGGAACATGTTCCATAAATCCATCAAGAAATATGTATGAGAAAGAATCAAGGTATACACTGACAACTGTCAGAAACTTACCCTGTCGACTAGACCAACAATAACCTATCACTAAGCTGCACAATAGTTGTTGTGACTCGCCGATGATTCAAAGCGCCTCCGCGCAATTACACGAGTCCTCTACATGCAGCGCTGTCTGCCAGCCATGCAGCAGCTGCGCCACCTAAGCAGCCAGCCGAGCAGCGGCCGCTAGACAGGGACTCAGTGCTCATTCGAATGTTAACGTGTGCACATGTCTTGCTTATCAACTTACTCTGTGACTTATATGTGTTGTGTCGTTCTGAATATATGTGTTCAACTTGATGTTATAACAATTGGCGACGAGGTAGTGGATTTTTCCTTTTCACCGTTGACCCACAGGTTTCCATGGCTACTGTCGAGCAACTATTGCAAAGTCTCCTTGAACAGCAAACACTTCTAATGGCGGCGATTCGCGATTTCGTCGCGGCGTCAAATGCGGGCCGTTTCTCGTCATTGGCTATACCTCCTTTTCCTCCTTATGACGAGACGGCGGAAGACTGGTCTGATTATGAAAAACGTCTTTGACAGCACTTCTTGGCATTACATGTCACGGACGAACAACCATGTAAGTATCTGTTCCTTTCCTGGATTTCACCTCAAATGTATCAGTTGTTGTCGCAATTGGCTCCTTTGAAGGATCCTGCGTCTTTGTCCTTTGCTGAAATGTGCTCACTTCTGTCTGTCTATTTTCAAAAGCAAACGCATGTGGTAGCCTCTCGTGTTGCCTTTTATCGTTGTCAAAAACAGCCGCAACAATCCTATCGCGCTTGGGCTGCTGAACTTCACGCCCTCAGTCGAAAGTGTTAATTTGTTACTGACGTTCACAAAGAATCCTATGCTGATTCCATGGTACGGGATGCTATTATCCGGTCGGCGCCCAACAAAGAAGTTCGGCAACGTGCCCTTCAGTTGGCAAATCCGACTCTAGATGAAGTTCTCTCCATTGCACAGTCTTTTGAAATTTCTCGCACCGCTGGGGCGCAAATAGAGGAGTGGGGTGATGTCGGGGAAATACAACCTCTGTGCGCTGTTGACGACGCGTGCGGTGCGTCCCCGCCGGCCGACGTGGCCGCAGTGCGCTCCCACGCGCAGCCTCGGCCTAACCGTAAACAGCCCGCTAAGAAACTGCAGCAAAACCCCCGGCAACTTCCTTCATGTCCACGGTGTTTTACGAAACATTCACGCTAGGATTGTCCCCAACGTTGGGCTGTGTGTCACAATTGCAAAAAGATAGGTCATGTGTCTTCCATTTGCAAATCCGACCGCATACATGATGTTCATGAACATGACGCTGCTTCTGATTCTGTGCTGGCTGTCAATTGCACTTCTTCCCTTTCAGGGAAGTTATTCCTCAATGTCCAAATCCTTGGTCGAGATATTTGCATGCAGGTGGATAACGGTTCTGCTGCCACTATAATTAATTCTCAGACGTATCTTCAATTGGGTTCTCCACTCCTGTCACCTGTCACTCGGCAATTACGGACGTACAATAAGCAGAAGATTTCTCTCTTGGGACAATTTAATGCTGAGGTATCTTACAAATCCGTCGTTCGCACTGTTCCCATATTTGTGGTCGACCAGAGTAACGCAGAGAATCTTTTTGGTTTCGATGCCTTTCGTGTTTTTGGGTTCTCCATAGATGACTCTGTCAGTCTCGTCTCTGATGCTATTCCTTATGCTCAGTTGGATTCCTTGTCGACGACATTTTCGTCCCTTTTTTCTCCTGGGTTAGGCCGTGCAAACGACTTTGAAGCTCATATCATGCTCAAACCCACTGCTCAGCCTAAGTTTTTTCGGGCTCGGCCCATTCCTGTGGCCCTTTGTGATCGGGTAAAACGGGAGCTGGATCGTCTCACTACTTCTGGGGTCTTGCTTCCTGTCACTTCCAGTGAGTGGTCCTCTCCTGTCGTTGCCGTTGCTAAGCCAAATGGTGATATTCGTCTCTGTGGCGATTTCAGAGGCACTGTAAATGCTCAATGCCTCATCGACACTTACCCTATGCCTCGACCTGAAGAGCTGTTCATTAAACTTGCTGGAGGCCAGTATTTTTCTAAAATTGACCTGTCGGAAGCTTATCATCAACTTCCTCTCGACGCTGCTTCCCGGCAGTTTCTGGTCCTTAACACGCCTTTCGGCCTCTATCAATACCAACGCTTGTCTTGCTAGCGCCCCTGCTCTCTTTCAGCGATTCTTGGAACAATTATTGCTCCCTGTCCCTGGGTGTATCAATTACATGGACGACATTTTCGTCCCTGGCTCCACCACTGAAGAACATCTTCAAAATCTCCACACACTTTTTCATGTCTTACAGACTGCCGGTCTTAAGTGCAATCTTCAGAAATCACAATTTTTTCAGACATCTATCACGTACTTGGGGTTTCAACTCTCTCGGGATGGTATTCGTCCACTTCAGCAAACTGTCGCTGCGATCGATGCCCTTCCTCGCCCTACATCTGTTAAGGAACTGCAGGCCTTCTTGGGGAAAATAGCATACTATCACAAGTTTTTACCGTCTGCATCTTCGGTGGCTCAGTCGTTGCATCGCCTGTTGCATAAAAACGTGCCTTTTCACTGGTCCGCGTCATGTGATGCAGCTTTCCAGAAATTGAAGACTATGCTGAAACAGGCCCTGTGCCTGGCTACTTATCGACCTGGCCAACATCTTGTTCTTGCCACAGATGCCTCTCAATATGGGGTCGGTGCAGTCCTTGCGCACCGTTTTTCTGACGGTTCGGAACAACCCATTGCTTATGCCTCCAAAATGCTCAGGGATGCCCAACAAAAATATTCTCAAATTGAAAAAGAAGCTTTGGCCATTACTTATGCTCTTCATAAGTTTGGTGTTTTTCTCTATGGCTCAAAATTTCATCTTGTTACGGATCACAAACCACTTGTTTCTTTGTTTCATCCATCAACGTCACTTCCCGACAAGGCTGCGCACCGCCTCCAACGTTGGGCTCTTTACTTGTCTCGTTTCAATTATGAGATTCATTTCTGGCCAATGGCTCAACATGCAAATGCTGATGCTCTGTCTCGCTTTCCCATGGGTCCTGATCTGGCATTCGATAGGGACGAACTTTTGTGTTTCCACCTGGATGTTGCCGAGCAGCGGGTTGTGGACGGGTTCCCCATCACTGGGGACAGGCTTGCGTCTGCTACGGGTTCTGACCCTACCCTCTCCCGGGTTTTATGCTGTATTCAGAAGGGTTGGCCAGATCGCCCGTCCGCTAAGACTTCTGATCTGTTGCGGAATTACTACGCTTTGCGCTACCGCCTCACGGCTAGGGATGGTGTTATCCTCCTTTCCACTGACAATGCTTCGCCACGTGTTGTGGTACCTGCGTCTTTGTGTGCTTCGGTCTTGCGCCTCCTTCACCAAGGGCACTGGGGTGTGTCTCGCACAAAATCTCTGGCATGCCATCATGTGTACTGGCCTGGCATTGACTCTGAAATAGCACACATGGTCGCCACCTGCGGCCCTTGTGCGTCACAGGCCGCTGCCCCAAAGTCATCTTTGTCTCCGTGGCCTTCGCCTGAGAAGCCCTGGGAGCGTATTCATGCTGACTTTGTGGGACCCTTTTTAGGTACTTATTGGCTCCTTGTAATTGACGCCTACTCTAACTTTCCTTTCATTGCCCGTTGCGCGTCGCCTACCACCGTGGCAACCACAAGTGCTCTCGCCCGCATTTTTTCTTAGGAAGGCCTCCCCTCTACTCTTGTTACTGACAATGGTCCGCAATTTGCCTCTTCCGAATTTGCAGATTTTTGTGCTCGTCACAGCATTATGCATGTCACGGGCCCGCCGTTCCATCCACAATCAAACGGTGAGGCTGAACGACTGGTCCGCACATTTAAGGCTCAGATGCGGAAACTTCTGACTTCTTCTTCTGATGCTGATGAGGCGCTTCTCCAGTTCCTAGCGTCTTACTGTTTCACCGCCATGGGCGACCACAGCCCGGCTGAGCTCATACATGGCCGACAGCCCCGCATGCTACATCATCTTCTGCGGCCTCCCACCTCACAGCCGCGGGTGCCTTCACTTGGCCAGTTCACCGCCGACAACCTCATCTGGGTACGGGGATATGGCAGGCGGCCAAAATGGAGCCCGGGCCACATCTTAAGACACCGTGGCAGACGCCTGTATGAAATCCAGACGGACACGGGTCTTGCAGTGCGTCATTCGGACCAGCTTCGGCCTCGTGTGCCAGCAACGCCTGTTCCGAATGCCGCTACACCACCTTCGGCTCTACCTGACGCTCGGGATCTTGGCATCTCTCAATACTCACAACACAGCCCTCTCACCATCATCACGATGCCAGCACAAGAATGGATGCCACCAGGAGACGTGCCCATGCAGGAACCGGATGACCATCCTCTGTCAGAGCCAATCTACTCGCCTCCTCCAACAGACGCCGACACATCGCCCATGTCTCCTGTTATATCAACTGGACTTGCCGCAACGGGCAGATTGGTGCATGGAGCCCCAGCAGATTCGACCCCTACGTCTCCTGTCATCTCGACCCGTTATCATTGGGGACACTTCCGTCCGTACGGGAAGCCTCCTCGTTGAGACTTTACGGCGAGTCAAACAACGCCTATGGACGTTAGCCATCTCCAGGACACCTCCATCAGGACAAGAGCAACAATTTCAAAGGGGGGGAAAAGTGTTGTGACTTGCCAATGATTCAAAGTGCCGCCGCGCAATTACGCGCGTCCTCTACGTGCGGCGCTGTCTGCCAGCCATGCAGCAGCTGTGCCACCTAAGCGGCCAGCCGAGCAGCGGCCGCTAGACTGGAACTCGGTGCTCATTCGAATGTTAACGTGTGCACATTTCTTGCTTGTCAACTTACTCTGTGACTTATATGTGTTGTTTCATTCTGAATATATGTGTTCAACTTGACGTTATAACAATAGTATTTGTGTTTAAACCAGCTAGACGTACTGTCCATGCAAACAAAGTTGGCACTTGGCACAGTGGCTGATAAGAGCAACTGTAAAGGCAATTCCCATTTACTGTCACTCCATCAGCCACTGTATCAGAGGTCAACTTGGTGTCTGTACACAGAAATCTTGTAAATTACCAGGAAACTGAACTTTGAAAAAAAAAAAAAAAAAAAAAAAAGCTGCTGCTTCCTGAATTATTTTTAGAATTTACTGTTTATCTTCCATTGGTAACATAAAATTCTCATGCATACTTTGGTATTTTTCATAGGAAAATTCACCTATACCTATTAACAGAAGCTTGTTTCCAGTACATTATTACTGGTCATAGAGGTTTGTAGTAAGTGGAACTACTTGTCATCCAGTTAACAGGAATTTTCAGTACTTGCATTTAGATAAACATATAATTTATAGAAGGAATATTTAGTTGGTATAGTTTTTTATTTTTAAATTGGTAGGGCCTCCCAGTTTCTCGTTATGTATTAGATGTGTACTTGTTGACTACATCTGCTCCAGAGTACTGTTGCAACACAACTATTTTACTTTGTGTGTCTGAATAACATTGAAATATTGCCCACAGAGAATCTGCGGAAATGGGTCAGATTGGGCCTGCGAGATGCAGATACACCAGGAACCATCTATTGATATTGCATGTGGCATCAGGGCAGTTATCCCATACCCAGGCCCAGCACAGGAACTGGAGTAATTCTACCATCGACAAAGCAGAAATGCAGAGCCATTGTAGCATTGGTAACCTGATTGCTTCAAGTTCAATCTGTGACTGTCTTGTGGCTTATGTGATGGGAACCAATGCCTTAGCAAAACAGGTATGAGACAAGCCTGTATAAATATACTCATTTGTAGACAGAAGTATGCAGTCTGACAGTCACCAGCCTCAAGGAACAACCTACACCAGTTTATGAGTATGCATGGACTGACTAACCACCATTTCTAGACTCTGCCACTGATAGCTGCAGCTCTGCTGTTGGGGCTGAGCCTGATGCTGCTGACTCAGTGCCCTCCAGGGGTCAGGCACTAGGAGGCCTCTTGCAGCTGCTGCCAGCTGCCTACCCTGGTGGTCTACAGTTTGAGCCTGGGACCTTGCAGTCATTCAGCCACCATCACCTGCATAGGCAAACTCCCTGCTTGCATGGACAGCACTGCTTCCAGGAGCCATCTCATTCAAGCAGGGCCCAAGCATGATTCTCTGCACTCTGGCATGCCCTGCCATGAGCTGCGAGGCTGCACGTAGTCTGCACAAATGCCAGCACAGGTCATCACACATGCTCTATGTCAGCACCCTTGCTGTGTTACTGGCATCATCATTTCACCACTTGAGCAATGCTGCAAGCTGCCACTGACAACAGCCACTTGCTGACCACAGCATCTTCTTTCCAGCCATGTAAGTCTTATGCCTTGCAGCATTGGCTCTTCCGAGCATTGTTATAATTGTTGTAATTTGCTGAGAAATAGCTGAATGTTCTGAAAAAGTTGTTTTTATAACAAAACATGAGATGACAACCATGCGTCCATTTGCCACCCCACCACTATTCCACCCAAGATGGTGAACTCCTGTCTTCTGACTTCTGACAACCCAGTTCTACCACTTATCATACATGACAAGACTCTTAGCCTCTACATTGGTGTCAGATGTCTGCAAGCTGGATTCAGAACCACATCTCCAGCTGCAACATGCAGTTTCAATTATACAAGTGTGGTGAGCAAGCTTTTTATTTTTGTGGCCTTTTTGTTATGTTTTGTTTTGTTTTGTTTTGTATACAACCATGGTGGATAGAACTGATGTGCATATGAACCTTAAAGTACAATTTGTGAAACCTGGGAAACCTGCACAGTTGTCACAATTTAAGGGAAACTGTATAAAATATATTTACTGAGTGGGAGAGACTAAAGTTGTAATTTGCCAGGACATGAACTGGCTTGTATGCAGTCAGTGGCAGCTAAATGTAGTACTTTCTGTGTTATGAGCATGTGTCACATCTGTGTCCTGAATACAGATCTGTTGTAAGTATTAATATAATTTTTTGTTCTTATACTCAATTGTTTATAGAGGACTTTACTTGTTTTGTTAATTTCTGGTGAGCTTTAAATGCACTTTATTTCTGGTACATGGAGTTTCCACAAGTGCAAGCAATGGCAACTCAGGAGGTGATTGACTCTTTTGTGAAATAAGTAGCAGAACCCCCAAGAGAAATGCTGCTTTGCAAAGGCAGGTGGACAATTTAATGGCTGACGGCATTCATAGACAGGGTGGACTAGCTGACAAAGTAGAGGCAAAAGCTCCATTCAGTGTACCTGATGTTTCTTTGGATTCAACCACAGCTGGCCTTGTGGCTCCTTTTTTGGGTAAAACAACTGACAATTTGATAGCATTTATCAACAAGTCTGAGAGGATGGTCAGGTGAAGTACATTTGCACATGGCCAAGTTATGATCAGTGAATGATAGAAAGACAAACATAGTGTAGCATGAGGGATTGTGTAAGGCACGTAAATTCAAACAACTCAAGAATGGATGCTTTCAGTGCTACAGAGAGCAGAACAGTACCATGTTTTTTAGAGAGAAGCTCGACAGAATGTGACAGAAATGGAACAAATCAGAGGAAACATTCTTCTGTAGAATTAGGAAAATAAAAGTGGAAACCCATGAATAACACAGAATGAGGAGACAGATAAAATTATCCTGCAAGAGTATAAAACAGGGCACCATATGTGTTTTTGAGAAAGCTTCAACCCATTATTTCAAGGAGAGTATGGATGGAGAATGCAAAAGATTTGGCTGTTCTCATTAAGGATGATAGAAACTGTAGGAAGTAAATTTAACAACATGGGTTTAGGATAAACAAAGTGTTTCTTCCTCAGAAGTAAAGTGTCATAGGTGTGGACTTGTGGATCACATTCAGAAGGAATGCCCCAGCTGCTATGCTAAGAGCACAGGTGGTAGGACACCTCATGCAGGACTGCCAGAGTAAAGAGCAATGAGGACAATGTTATGGTAATGGTTCATTAAAACCAGCAGCAAGTTCTCAACTGCTGGACAGTGTAATGCTGCAAAGGTGTATGCAGGTGTGGAGTGTTGCTTGGTGAGCATGGTGAATGGAATGGAACATAAGCTTCTCATGGGGCTCCTATGTTGATAAGTAGTCTGAACCTCTTGGCTTAATAATATACTGAATTCTGCATGATATAGATGATGTGGTATCATTGGAGTTAGTGTTGCTTAATTTCTGTGTTAGAGGAAAGGAATTTTTGGGGATATATTGAAGAATTGCACCATGTCAGTGAGGGGCAAAATGCAATCATAGTACTAGATTTCCTGAAAAAGCATCACACAAAATTGATCTTTCACAGTGTACTATCATACCCAGTGGAACATTGTTCTGGCTGGGAATGACCAGTGTAAGCGATGTGTTGTTGAAAGGTTCGATGATCATGAAGGTGGAGCCAAATTAACTGCTTACATGGTCACTAAAGCTCAATTTGCATAATAAAGTATTGGAAAGTACAAGAAAACTGCTCTGGATATATGTGGGTACTGACAGTGGTAGTCTATGTGTTATAGAGTCATTGAAGCACAAGACATATTAGATACTTCACATTGTTTTGTATGTAGGAGCATGGCACATGTTCAGGTAAAGATTATGCAGTTCCAGTTAGTATGGATAATTTTGTCTTTGTCAAAGTGGATCTGCCAAAATAATTACCAATTGCCAATTTGAATGCCCTAGATGATGACGATTTAGAAGCGTTGAGTGGCAACCTTTGCTGCAAGCAAATCATCTATGCATCTGCATTACATGAAAAAGTGCTGCATTTAAAAGGGACATGTAGGAAAGCTACAGAAAATCTTTTGGTATGATTCACATCCTAGAGGACCATTACCAGTGATATACATGACACTGCACAAAATCTCAATGAGGGATAATCCTTCAGTCTATAAGAAACCATACAGAATACTTCGACTCTTGCATAGATAGGAACACTAATTATTTAATTGAGAGTGACCTGGTAAAGAAGGCTTCAGCAACGAGACATATGGTGTTGGGCTTGTGTCTGTTCTGAGGTGCCATGACCAGCCTCATTTACACTCTTCTGTTAGGAGAGTTAATTTAGAGGTGGAACAACTGCTTGGATCAGATATGGGGACTCATATCAGTGTGGTTCCTGTTGACTCTATCAGCAGGTGGGAATATACTAGGCATGGCCTTCACCTCAGCAGGAAAGGGAAGGAAAAACTGTCTGGACTGATAGCAAATAACTTGAGGGGGGGGGGGTAACTGTAACAAGTGGTAAAGTACCACTGGTTACAAGTGAGGGATCAACAGTTTTTTAGGGTAGGGAGGGCAGAAACAAAAGATGTTCAGAGACAGACTGAAAATGACATTCACATTGATAAAACAGACAGCCAAAAAGCAAATTTTAATGTACACAATTCATGCAGACAGCCTCTGATTGAAACTAGAGATACTCAAAAACTGGCAGGAAAATTAGGTTCATCCAGTTGTAAATCAGCCAGTGCACAAAATCAGTTATCACTATTGCATCAGAATATCTGAGGACTAAGGGATAAGCTTAATGAGTTGCTTATTTGTGTTGAAGAATTAGAGTTGAGCAAGCCAGTTGATACAATCTGCCTCTCTGAACATCATGTGGCCACTGGTATAGATATGTTAAATGTTACAGGATTCAAGTTAGCTTCTTATTTCTGTAGAGAAAAAAATGGAATAAGGAGGAGTTTCCATATTTGTCACAAACTGTTTTCATTTCAAGAATATTGATATTAATAAATTTTGCTCAGAGCAGCACTTAGAAGCTTGTGCAACAGAAGTAGTATTTCATAATAAGTCATTTATAATAGTAGGTATATACAAATCACCTTCCGGAAATTTTAACCTATTCATGAAAAATCTGGAAGCTCTGCTGTCCCACCTCCTAGTAAAAAAACAAGGAAGTAGTGGTTGTTGGGGATTTCGTGTGGATTTATTGAAAAGCTCTGTCAATGAACAATTATTGCTATCAGTAACACTATCATTCAATTTAGTTCCTACTGTGAACTTTGCTACAAGGATATGTAAATGTGCTGAGACTACTATTGATAATATCTTTGTAGACAAATCTAGGGAAAAAAGTCATATCACAAAATCAATAATAAATGGGCTATCTGATTGTGACATGCAGCATCTTGTGTTAAATGTTGAAACTTTTCAGGATAAAAAATCTATTGAATCTGAGTACAGGAGGGTAATAAATAAGTCAAAAATTGAGAAATTCAGGAAATTGCTCAAAGACATGAACTGGATAGATGTTTACAACATGTCTGACTCAAATTTAAAATACAAAGCACTCATTACTAAAGTTGTCTCAACTTTTGAAAATTGTTTTTCCCTAAAGGTAACTCAAATCACACAGAAGTCAAAAAATAAACTGTGGATTACACAAGGAATAAAGATATCATGTAGGACAAAAAGGAGACTGTATGTACTATCTAGGAACAGTGCTGATGTTAGAATTGTAATGTATTACAAAGAATACTCCAAAATATTGAAGCAAGTAATCCAGAAATCAAAGCAGCTTTATTATGAGAAAAAGATAATCACATCAGGTAACAAAATAAAAACTGTATGAGATATTGTGAAGACAGAGACAGATGGGGCCATAATGGAAGAGGAACAGATAGCTCTAAAAATAAATGAGATTTTGGTAACAAGTACATGAAGTGTAGCACCTCTTAAACAAGTACTTCATTTCTGTTACTGAGAGCTTGGGGTTATTAGATCCGGTGAACAGTGCAATGAAGTATCTGAGAGTAGTCTTTAAAAATAACTTCAGTAAAATGGAAAAGCACTCATGTCTCCCAAAGAAGTAACATTCATCATAAAATCCTTCAAATCTAAGCATTCCGGTGGGTATGATGACATATCAACAAAGTTAATCAAAGAGAGCTCATGAGAGTTGAGTTCTATCTTAAGTTATTTGTGTAATCAATCTCTTATCAGCAGAACATTTCCAGACTGGCTAAAATATGCTGAAGTTAAGCTTGTTTACAAGAAGGGGGATAAAGAGATACCATCAAACTATCGACCAATTTCACTTTTGCCGGCTTTCTCAAAAATATTTGAAAAGGTTGTGTTCAAGAATCTCCTTAAGCATCTGACTGCAAATAATATATTGTCCAAGTCACAATTTGAATTTCTTAAGGGTTCTGATATAGGAAAGCTATTTACACTTACAATGAGAAGGTACTTAATTCATTAGATAATAAATTAGAGGCTACTAGCATTTTCTGTGACCTGTCAAAAGCCTTTGACTGTGTGAACCACAGCATTCTCTTAAGTAAATTAGAATATTATAGTGCCACCGGCAATGCTGCAAAATGGTTTGAGTCTTATCTATCTAATAGGAAATAGTGTCGTTTCAAAATACCTGTGCAGTAAACAGTCAGTCTTCATCTAATTGGGAATTAATTACATGTGGTGTTCCTCAAGGTTCCATCTTGGGTCCATTGCCTTTTCTTGTATACGTTAAAATCTGTTACATTGCCAGATGCTAAGTTTTTTTTTTTTTTTTTTTTTTTTGCAGATGATACAAACATTGCAATAAGTAGCAAGTCAAGTAAAGATTTAGAAATAGCTGATAATCAAATTTTCACTGGCAATAATAAGTGGTTTAAAGCTAATTCACTGACATTAAACTTTGAGAAGACCCACTATATGCAGTTCAGAACCTGTAAAAGATTTCCTTCCAGCATGAGTATAACATATGAAGACATGCAGATTGAAGAGGTTGTAAGTGTTAAATTTCGGGGATTATAACTCTATAGTAAATTCAGTTGGGAAGGGCATACTACAGAATTGCTTAAGCGCCTAAACAAGTCTGTATTTTCCGTGAGAATGATGTCAGATGTAGGAGATATAAATATTAAAAAAAACTTGCATACTTTGCTTACTTTCATTCTATTTTGTCATATGGGATCGTATTCTGGGGCATCTCATCAAACTGAGCAAAAATTTTTGGGGTGCAAAAGTGTGTGATAAGAATCATTTGTGGTGTAAATTCAGGAAGTTCTTGTAGAAACCTGTTCAAGGAACTTTGTATTCTAACCACAGCTTCTCAGTATATTTATTCCTTAATGAAATTTGTTGCAAGTAATACATCTCTATTTCCACCCAATAGCTCAATACATAGTATCAATACTAGGAATAAGAACAATCTACATAAAGACCTAAAATCACTTATCTTGGTCCAAAAAGGGGTCCAATACTCAGGAACACACATTTTCAATAAATTGCCAGCAACCATTAAAAGCTTGGTTTCACATAAAGCACGGTTTAAACAGAGTTTGAAAGAGTTTTTGATAGGCAACTCCTTCTACATTGGATGAATATCTCAACAGATACTGGTAAGCCAGCTTAAGTACAAATATCTGTTAGATTTCAGTTTTGACAACACTTGGTCACAACAGTCAAGATTAGGTATATTGTGTATGATAAATTTATTAATAGTGCATAACAGTGTTTGAT
This sequence comes from Schistocerca piceifrons, assembly GCF_021461385.2. Classification (NCBI taxonomy): domain Eukaryota; kingdom Metazoa; phylum Arthropoda; class Insecta; order Orthoptera; family Acrididae; genus Schistocerca; species Schistocerca piceifrons. The sequence goes on along the minus strand of NC_060140.1, from coordinate 296,863,189 downwards.
TCTGACAGCGTGTTAATTCTGTAAATATTAGCTGGTCCAGTTTACTGCATTATATTAGCATATTTCGATTATCTCCTGACAAATGATCAGGGTAGTAAGTATTATATTCAAGTGTTTTATGTTTTTATGTTATACTTTCTGACCCATTGTCATCATACCCACAAAATTTTCAGATGGGACAAAGAAATACAGTTTCTGCTGCAATATCTGAACACAAGAACAGTTAGTTACATAAGCATATCCTATACTAAATACAACAGAAATGTTGCACAACCTGAGTCAGTGTAAATACTTCTCCATGATGGATTTGAAAAGTGCAGTGGATAACACTGATTGGAAGTGGTTCTAGAAGTCCAGCTGGAGCCTGCTTTCACCAGTCCTTGGGAACATTGCTAGTATTGACAGATGGCATTTGGTCTTCAGGATGTACCAGCTACATGTCAGAGATTATTAGATGGAGTACTAAAAGCATTAAAACCACATCAGTGTATTGTCTATTTAGACAATATGATTGTATATCCTAAGTATGTGGAGGAAAATGTGCAACAGCTGAAAGAAGTGTTTCAGAGGTTGTGTCTGGCTTGCTTAAGGTTAAGTATTGAAAAGTTCTACTTTGTGTTGACTGAAATAAACTATCTAGATCATGTGATTAACCAACACTGTGTGAAAACTGACCCAAGACAGGTATGTACTCTTTGTGATTTCTTACTGTCGTAAATTGCAGAACAACTCCAATAATTTATAGGTATACATAATTATTATAGAAAATTTTGTCAAGAGGTTAGCTGAAATTGCTAGACTGTTAAATCATTTGTTATAAAAGAGTGTAAAATTCCCATGGATAACTGATTGTCAAAACACATTCAAGAAATTGAAAGGGGTGCTAACAAATAGCCTGGCATTAATATTTGCAAATTATGAAAAAGAGTTTATCCTGTTCTGTGACACTGGCAACCAGGCAACAGATTGAAATCTAAGTCAGGATGTCAATGGCAAGAAACACCCAGAAGCATATGCATTAGGGCAGTTAAACAAAGGCAAATGAAATTACTCTCCCACTGAGAAGCACATATTGAATTATCAGTTTTTGTTGTTACCTATATGGCAGGAAACTCAAAGTTATAAGAAAACATGCAAAATTAAAATGATTATTAGGGCTGAAAGATCCTTGAAACAGATTAACTTGTTGGGCTTTCAAATTAAGTGGTTTCGATTATGAGATAGTACACCAACTTGGCAGGAAACATAGCAATGCTAGTGGGTTATGCAGAAAGATTGGGGTCATACAAGATCTTGGTAGAAGCCTTGCAGAGTAACAAAGCTGTTGATAGATGATATGGACTGCCAGTTATTCAGGAGACAGTCACAATTCGCTATGCATGATCGACTGCTCTGTATGATGACTCGGGCCACACATTGTAGTACCCAAAGCACTGAGGTATTAAATGTTAAAGAAAGTCACACTCATGTATTAGTAGGTCATGGGGGGGGGGGGGGGGGGCAAAGAATGACTGATTACAGAATAGGTGGATTGTAATTGTGGGGAACAATGAGTCAGGATATTGAACAGTTTGTAATGAATTGCATACCATGTGCATAACATGCCCATGTCACCCATCAATGGATATTACTGCAAGATCACTGAAGGCATCCAAGCCATTTGAAATGGTCAGAATGGGCTTTTTGTCTCCAATTGATCTGATATTGGCAGATAATTGCTATGTGTTTGCCATCATCGACCATTTCTCACGCTATGCTGTGATACCTACAACCCAAATCAACACATGAGTACAGTGGCACAAGCAAAGGTAAACAGTTGGTCATTAAAGTTTAAAGGTCCTGACCAACTTCATTTCTGAGGTGATTAAGTGACTATGGCACCTACTGTGAATCTGGAAGCTAAGAACTAGTCACTTCATCCATCAACTGAATGGAAGAATAGTACACATTCATTGTACTGTAGGCAAAATATTAGCTACTATGTGATCGGTCATCACAACAACTGGGATGTTTACCTGTCCTATGTTGTAGCTCTGTACAATTCTAAACTGCATGAAAGCACTGAGCTCTCATCTTACAAGTTGGTATATGGTATGAAGATGTTGTCTTTTGAATTGATGAAGTCTAAAGCTGGGAAAAAATGGGGCATCAGAGAAGACTGCGGGATGTATGGAAGGTGAAGAATGTGAATATGAAAGCACCCAAGCAGTAAAAACAAATGAGAAATGCGCTTTTAAGTTGCTTGAATATAGAATTGATCAAAGGGTCATACTAGTGAGTCCCTGTATACCAAAGGGCAAAACAAAAAAATTTCTCATGGGATATTAAGGGTCATATCAAGTCATAGAGATGACACCACATGAGAACATAACATCACTGTTATAAATGTGAACTTACATATTTATGTAGGCTGGAGAGCTTTAGATACTTTACCACAAGTGCCAGTGTTGTTGCTTATGAAGAAAGTGAAAGCTAACAATGGAAGAGAGGATGCAAATGCTAACAATCAGAACATATGTGGAATCCTGTAAGCACTCAAATAATGCCAATAAATTCCGAATTGTGCAGTATATATAAACTGTTTCATGGTAAAAAAATGTGATAGATATGTCACTGTCACATTGTAAGGTGGTTGTTACAATATAGTAAGTTTAACTTTTGCATTGATGCTGTGTTTTTCATATTAAATGGGTGGCAGACAGTTAGTTTATAAGTAATTGGAAGTATGCTGTCACAGTAAACTGTTTGGTATGACAATAAACCATGTACATCCAGCCTTTTGAGAGGGGGAGGGAGGATGGTTGAGGTCATTTCCCTCAGGTGCCATCTTGAAAATCATATGAACAGCCGTCTGATGATGAACTAGACAGTTCAAAACTGGTAATGGCGCTATTACCTAAATAAATAGCAGTATTAATGGTGGTTAGTTGCTGTCTTCTTCTTTGTAAGAATTAACCTACATTAATTGTACACAGCCATGGTCACACCATGTCAGTTTTAGACAAAATAGCAATTCTGATGATACTGCACCTCTTCAGGAGAGAAGTAGTGGATGCACTGCAGAACCAGCAACTTGAAGCAGGAGTGTTTTTTTAAAGGCTGGAGGGCATCATGATAACCAGTCACCAATGGATGCTAAGGCTAACCTTCAACACTTGGAAAGTAAGAAAGGAATGTGAAGGTTAGAAGACTAACCTTCAACACTTGGAAAGTAAGAAAGGAATGTGAAGGTTAGAAGAGATGTTCGCTGGGCTGCATCTTGAAGCTGAGTGGAAAGGAATATTATGTGCAATACAGGGAAAGTACCAAGGACTGCAGCTCTCATATGAGCGGTTATGAGATCAGTTATACCAAGTGATGGATTTTGTACTACATGCATTTTTATGACAGAAAACGGAATGGTTGTATGTAAGTGAAAAATTATTGAAGACAGTATTTGGTACAACAGATAATGATGACATCCAGGAAATTAATCACACTTCGGTACAGTTGCAGATAATACTGGACAGCAACAGAGGACTGTGGAGTAGCCCTGTCAGTGAAGACCAAAAACTGTTGACTAGGTGAAAAAAAATTGTGTAGCTGCAAATTTGTGTAAATGGTAAAAGGAAATGACATGAGCAACATAGTAAAAACTAGGTGCAACAAGAGTTAACAATAGAACTACAGCATGTAGTACAACCAATGGAATAGTATTTGTCAGTTTTATCATATGGAGACAGCTGAAATTAACACCAATAGAGTCAGGCTACATAATCAAGTCAGTCCCCAGTAATTAGTGTTGATGCACATTACCAGCGTTTTACAATATACCACTACCTGGTAAAGTGGGAAAACATGGGCAAAATTGTACAAGTGAAAATGCAGGAGATGTTGTTATACTCCAAGGAGGAGGGTATTACGCATTGAGGTCAACAGATGAGTTCAATTTGTGCCAAAAAGAGTGGATTATGGTGTGTCCAACCAGGCTGATCCACATTGACATGCAAGCATATGAGGTACAGTCATCATTGGGAAAATCAGATGCAGTACGATGCCAAAGGGCTGTTCTGACATCACTCCCACTCTTCCAAAGGATTGGTATGCATACTAGTTACTTTGTGTTTGCCACAGAGATAGTGACAGTGAAATATTAGAACAAGATCAGCTGAAGAGAATGACAAGGCTCGAATTGCAAAATGCTGGGATCTTAATTAATGGTACAACTTGTGATACAGTAGGCACTATGTTTTGTCTCCCACCAACCATCACTGGAACAACTATAATGAGTCTGTCAGAACACTTGTAGTATTGAAGGTTGAACCATCAGATATGTTGCCAACCCAGAATCTGATTGACGTTAATGACACCCTAAAACGAAACCCCGTTCTTTCACTGGGTAAGCTTATAGGCTCACAAAAAGGTTTTCCGCTGGGAACATGTTTCGGCATATGTGGGAAGTATAACAATAGGCATCACAATAACATTATGACCATGAGTGTCTTGATGACTGGTATTGTTGTGGTTCTGATTCTGCTTTGTGTAACCTGTATCTACCTAAAATGGAAATTCGCCCACCCCTGTGAAATCCCTGTACACCATCTACCAGCAGCCTCAGTTATATGCAGCAGATAATGATTAGTTCAGTGAAAATTAGATAAGAAGTAACCTGATACACAAGAAGAAATGCCAAGCATGAGAAGCAATTGAGTGGGACCACATGTTCTTAAATGATTTCTGAAGAATTGGTCAATAAGAGAGAATTTGGAGATGTTATTGTAATAGTTTGTAAGTGATGATTCAGTGTAATCACGTTCTCATGTGGAAGCAAGAAACTTTCAGTGGACTAAATATAGAAAATACTGTTTAGGTTAAGGAACAACCAAAGAACCTCACAGTTTAAGCTGAACTAGCGTAAAGGAAACAAAGGATGTACTGTACGTAATTATGTGTCAAGACTTTGCAGAACTGTCATGAGCTAAGATGCAGTGCAGCGGAATGGCTAATCAGATTGATACACCGCCCACAGGTAATGTAAGATGCCATGGTGGAGGGTCAGACTGGGCTACATAAGGGGCTACTGCTCATACAGCAAGTACTGTTTCTGAAGTGTCACGGCAGTTACTTCATGCCCCGTCTCAGCAGAGAGCCTAGTATCTTAATATAATTGATGCAGCTGTGGCAGTTGTGACCTGATTGCTTTACATCTGCTCCAAAGATGTAAGCTGTACTAGTCAGCACATTGTGGCTGACTTGATGGGAATTGATACCTTGACAAAACAGGGATGATCCAAGAGCTACTCACTTCCAGACAGAAGAAAGGAAGAAGGAAGGAAGACTGGGTTTAACGTCACATCGAAATCGAGGTCTTTAGAGATGGAGCACAAGATCCAATAGAGTTAAATATGGCAAGTGAATTGGCCGTGCCCTTTCAAAGGAAACATCCTGGAATTCCCCTGGAGTGACTTAGGGAAATCACAGAAAATGTAAATCTGGATGGCTGGATGCAGGTTTGAAGTGCCATCCTCCAAAATGCGAATCCAATATGCTGACCACTGTGTCATCCTGCCCGTTTCTAGATGGAAGTATGCAGTCTGACAGCCACCAGCTCCAAGGAGGTACCTTACCTCCACTTGTGTCTGAGTCTGCATGGATCAACTAGCTGCTACTGCTGGACTCTGCTGTTTGGGGCGACCCTCATGCTGCTGACTTAGCACTCGCAACTGGTGGGGCACCAGTAGGTCTACTGCAGATACTAACATCCTTCTACCCTGGTGGTCTACAATTTGAGTCTGCAACTGTGCAGTCGCGCAGCACTGTTGACTGTGTTTGCAAACTCTTTGCTATCTACCTCCATTTCCATGGCTGTGAGCCATCTTATTCCCACTAGATCCACAGTGTGATTCTTTGCGCTATGGCGCACCCTGCCAAGGACTGTGAGCCTGTGCCTCATCTGTGGACAACAGCCCATCTGTTGTATGCATGTTTGCCAATTTTCTGGCATTTCATTTCACCAGCCGAGTGATGAAAATACAGAAGGCCACTTGTTGTCCACAACACCTTCTCTATTGCAGTTTTCTAACCAATAAATGAATATTTTACCAATGTTGTCTTCATGATGAAATGTCACTACTCCGCTGCTGCCCCACCCGGGGTGGTGAACTGCTCGCTTCCCAACCTCTGACGATCCAGTTCCGTTACCCACTGTAGAGACCAACTACACCCAGCCTCTACAGTATGCAACCCAGAATGAATTTGTCAGATGGCAGGATAATTTTTAACATCTAACATAGTTTTTATCTCAAGAAATCGATCCCACTCATCTAGCTGATGAATTTGATACCCCACAAGTCATACTTTGCTTAGAATCGCGTTATTTGCATAGTATGGAGAGTAATTAATCCAGTTTGGGTCACATGAATTCGGTACAACAACATTCACCTAATTTATATGTTGATAGACAAGTAGCATTTTTGTAGCAGTAGACTGAAGTGTAAGCGAGGCTTCCCACCCGACCTGGGTACAGCAACATGGCGCTCGGCTTAGGAAAGCCATAAACCAGCGAACCCTTGCTACGGGAGATCAACTAGGGGCACGACGCGCGGACCAGAACTGGCATTTTCGGGGAAGATAACAGCACAACAATGAGTCACCGGCGGGCGAGTCTTCTGACTTACACCTGCGCTGAAATAAACATCGTAACACAGTAGGGGATCCATTTTTAGATACTTCCAAAGCAGAACACAGCCCCTCCATTAACGCAGAAACGTAAGAATGAAGAAAGTGCGTCATCAGCTTGACATAAACAAAATTCACGTGACACTCATATGTATAGGGTGTGAGACCCACCCCTGTTCTGCAAAAGCCTTTTAACTTAAGAAAGCACTTGGGAATGTAGCGGGAGGCCTCTTCTGGGATGCAGAAAGAAGCACAACAGCGCGAATCACTGGGATTTTTGTTCAAAATATTTGAGGCGACAGCGTACATGTCTCTCAGCCTTAGCGAGTGGACACAGCCAGTTGATTTAGCCAGAGAAAAAAATTGCTTTCCGCCTCACGAAAATTTAGGGCGGTTTATGGCTGTATATCCAGTCAACGCCAGAGTACAGGGTGATTCAAAAAGAATACCACAACTTTAGGAATTTAAAACTCTGCAACGACAAAAGGCAGAGCTAAGCACTATCTGTCAGCGAATTAAGGGAGCTATAAAGTTTCATTTAGTTGTACATTTGTTCGCTTGAGGCGCTGTTGACTAGGCGTCAACGTCAGTTGATGCTAAGATGGCGACCGCTCAACAGAAAGCTTTTTGTGTTATTGAGTACGGCAGAAGTGAATCGACGACAGTTGTTCAGCGTGCATTTCGAACGAAGTATGGTGTTAAACCTCCTGATAGGTGGTGTATTAAACGTTGGTATAAACAGTTTACAGAGAATGGGTGTTTGTGCAAAGGGAAAAGTTCTGGACGGCCGAGAACGAGTGATGAAAATGTAGCACGCATCCAGCAAGCATTTGTTCGCAGCCCAGGAAAATCGACTCGCAGAGCTAGCAGAGAGCTGCAAATTCCACAATCAACTGTATGGAGAGTCCTACGAAAAAGGTTAGTTATGAAACCTGAACGTCAACTACCCGAGGCGATGGATCGGCCGCCAGGCAGCCCGTGACAGAGCACTTCATCACTGGCCTCCAAGAAGCCCTGCTCTTACCCCCTGCGATTTTTTCTTATGGGGGTATGTTAAGGATATGGTGTTTCGGCCACCTCTCCCAGCCACCATTGATGATTTGAAACGAGAAATAACAGCAGCTATCCAAACTGTTACGCCTGATATGCTACAGAGAGTGTGGAACGAGTTGGAGCATCGGGTTGATATTGCTCGAGTGTCTGGAGGGGGCCATATTGAACATCTCTGAACTTGTTTTTGAGTGAAAAAAAACCTTTTTAAATACTCTTTGTAATGATGTATAACAGAAGGTTATATTATGTTTCTTTCATTAAATACACATTTTTAAAGTTGTGGTATTCTTTTTGAATCACCCTGTAGAACTGTCAGTGCAACAGGTTCGCAGGGCGTCGACGCATCAGACACTGACACGTGGCACAGCCAACAATGGCCACTCCTATCGCCGCAATCTGCACAATGTAAACACGGCTTTGCTCAGATGCTAAGTGTGCGAGTCACTAGAGTGCATTCACTTCATATCTGCTTTAGATTGGAGTTGATTTACGTAGTTTTTCTTATTCCCCCGTAACTATGTCAGCCACGTATTGCATGTGTGTGCTTGGGGCTTAAATCCGAGGATGGCATTCGGCAGACAGACGATATTGTCCAGCTACAATAGACCAGTCAGTGTGCAGTCAATTGTGTGGTTTTATAACATTGTCAGTGTAATATTTTTGGGGAAAATTTTCTTCAGTTCAGTTCGCTTGAAGCTACATAAGTATCTGTTTTTCTCTTGTGATTACACTTGTGGATGTGTTGTTATGGTAAATTTTCTAAGTTTATCTTGCTTGAAGTTAGGTTAATTAAGACCTTCTTGTGTTAATTTTATCGGATCTTCCTAAGTACATAGGATTTTCCCTCGTCGCCAAATACACAACCTGAACCCATCGTTTATGGCAATTATTGTAATAAAAAACATTTAGTGCAAGTAATAGTTCACTTGTTTGACCTAACGTAGAGGTTACCCCTTCGTCATTGACATACACTGGTGTCCAAAATTAAAGGAACAAACAGAAATTTTGCAAGGTTGCGTTTATCTTGCCACAAAACAGTACAAACAGGTGACAGTAAACTGAAAAAAGTAAACTAGAAACAATGTAAAGTGTACAGTATGTAAACAACTGCAACAAGCATAACGGGAGAAGAAATTTTGCTTCGTTTTTTTCAACTTAACGGATTTGCACACAGCTGGTTAATGTGCTCATTGTGGGTTTTGACCACCTCTGGAAGCGATATAGGCCTGAAAACGATAGGGCATGCTGTGAATGATGTCATCAATCTCCTTTTGACGTAATAATGCCCATTCTTCTCGCAGAGCCGCTCGCAAGTCTTGGAGAATGGATGGTGGATGGTGACATGGTGCAACCTGTCTCCCAAGCGCACACCAAATGTGCTCTATTGCATTCAAATTATGAGAGCTAGCAGGTCACGCCATGCGTGCAATATCTTCCATTTACAAGGAAACATCAACCAACTGTGCTCTGAGGTCGAGCATTATCATCCATTGATATGAAGTCTGGACCCACAATATCTCGCTGTAACTGCACATGAGGTCCCAAGATCTGACAGCAATTAAACTTTGCAAATTCGCCAATATAATTTCATGACAATACATTCAAGTGGTCAACATTATCTCTGCTCACACCATTAGCGATCTTCCTCCATATCGGTCACTTTACACAATGTTTCGGTCCTGAAATCGTTCGCTCCGTTGCGAATCCGCCGAGAATCACTCTCCAGATCAAATTGGGACTTATCTGTGAAAAGAACATTGGCCCACCGTTTGACTGTCCAGGTGGCATGTGAACGACTCAACTCTAGACATTCCCTTTCATAAAGATGCATCCTTCCATAAAGACACATCAGAGGTATACACACAGCACATCTCCATCAATAAAGGCCACTCTGCCGAAACTTTCTGTACATTGTTTACCTCATACAACACGTCTAGTGGATGCTGGCAGGTCAGATGCCAGTTGCCGTGCAGTACTAAGTACTGTCGTGTCCTTACAGCCAAATAATGTCCTGTGCTTCTGATGTCGTATGTAGTCGGCAGTGCGCTGGTCTTTAGAATAAAGCTTCGGTCTCTATAAACTGTTGCCACATCCGAGGAACAACAGAACGGTTCACATTAAGGTGTTGGACCACATCAATCTGCGACTGTCCTGTTTCCATTCCTCCTATGATAAGTCATCGCAGAGAGTCTGGAAGGCGTCTTCTCTGTGCCATAATGCACCGCTGTGACTGTGTACAGACGACTGTGGAGGTGGGGTTACACAGCAAATGCTACCCCGTTTGAAAGGTGCCCTGATGTCATCGTTCGTTTGGCTCTCCGTTGACTGGAATGTCATCTTCCACGCAGAAAGCAACCGTACGGACATCCATTTACAGTTTGTATAATTATATCGTGAATTAGACAAAGAATGTAGAAATAGCGGCCTGTAGCTTTAATTTTGGACACCAGTGCACTTTTGGTCATGTATAACAGCTATTATTCTGATGTCTATATGTCACTATTTCTGGGATCTCCTTACATGGCAGGGCCTGGGGTCACAGGCACTTTAAACTTGTCAGTGGTATCCATGCATGGTAAGTAGTAAGAACAGGTCATACCAAACCGAGCGAATACATTAGATAACGGCGATCCTGCCCGGATGCGATTTTGTTTAGAAGGGAGACTGCCAGAATACGTTTTTGGCTAGAAAGGAGACTGTCAGAATAGTTTGTGGGTAGACTGCGAGACTGTCAGAATACGTTTATGGTTAGATACGAGACCGTCAAGTGGTAATTTCAGGTATAAGGTAATAGGCCTACTGTTGACGATTTGTAGATCGAGTGTGTTATCGTGTCGAAGGGTAACTTCAAAAATTTTGCTAACATTTCAATGTTACAAATGATATGTTGACATCATTAATTGACTAATAATGTGTGAATTCGCAGCATTTCTAAGGTGGTACATTATCTTGTTGGAAGTTAGCAATATAACTCCAAACTGTTACTAGGTCTGGAAGTGAAATTAAAGACAAATGTGTGACTGCCTTTTGAATTAGGTTAAGTTTTTATAATGAAAAATTTTTAATTCTATTTTTTTTAATTCAGTAGGTAGTATACTTAGTAACATTTATTTGTATTTTGCTAGCGCACAGGTGATTGTCATATCGTTGTTGGTGTCTGTTGGATTCTGCTCCAACCATAGTTAACAGCACTTCAGCATTTGACTCAGAGAAAATTTGTGTTGCATTATAGAATTTATACAGAACTGTGTATGTTTTGGAGGCGTGTTAGGTCATATGTTCGCATGTTGATCCGAAGTCAGGTGCGTAAGTGGCGACAATCTCAGAGATTATTGGAAAGATCAGAAAGGATGGAAGGACATAGGTCAGATCAAAGACAGGTGGTAGACAAGCTGGAAGTGGTCGAGGGTGTATCATAACGAGGACAGCTCCGTGAACAACACGAGTTAGCAGCGACAATGTCACATCACGAAACTGAGACAGGCTCATGGCATTCATACCAAGGGATTGATAGTGAGAACAGTGAAGAGGCAGGTCGTCATAGAGACGTGATAGGACCGAACGAATGAATGAATATCAGTGCACCTGCACTCTATTCAGAACTTAATAAAACGGTGCAAGAAAGACCGAAGAAAGAAAGATCGCATCAAATGACTAGCAGGAAAGATGCAAATGTACCCGATCATATGTTTGCAATATTGCAATATTTGGCGAAAACCATGCAAAGTGTGGTTCAAATGGCTTTGAGCACTATGCGACTTAACTTCTGAGGTCATCAGTCGCCTAGAACTTAGAACTAATTAAACCTAACTAACCTAAGGACAGCACACACATCCATGCCCGAGGCAGGACTCGAACCTGCGACCGTAGCGGGCGCTCGGCTCCAGACTGCAGCGCCCAGAACCGCACGGCCACTCCGGCCGGCTGCAAAGTGTGCAAGCGAGTTAGTTGACACAAGACATCAAATGCAAAGTGTGCAGGAGGGTTAACGCAAGGACGTCAAACAGAAAGGGGGTTTGTACACACGAATATAGGCATACGAAGCTTGGAACAAGGGATGGATCAGATTCTAAAGGAGGTAAAAGAATCACGAGACGTGATTGAAGCACTTATAGTAATGCAAATGCATATTGATGAGGTGCAGAAAGATATGACCAAGCCGGCCGAAGTGGCCGTGCGGTTAAAGGCGCTGCAGCCTGGAACCGCAAGACCGCTACGGTCTCAGGTTCGAATCCTGCCTCGGGCATGGATGTTTGTGATGTCCTTAGGTTAGTTAGGTTTAACTAGTTCTAAGTTCTAGGGGACTAATGACCTCAGCAGTTGAGTCCCATAGTGCTAAGAGCCATTTGAACCATATGACCAAGTTGCGTGACGAGACGCAACAGAGTGTCAAAGAAGTTAAACAGCAGGTAGATGTCTCTGCAACTGAACCAACTCGTAAGGCGCAACAGTTGATCGAAGAGACAACAATTCAGAGAACAGTTACAAAGTAGCTTTGAAAAGATTTGATAATCAAGTTCTGAAGATCGAATCGAAAAACAAAAAGCAATTCCAAAGCTCAGAGCGGAATTATTGCGAAGTATAGAAGGTCGAAGTACAAAAACAGCGTGCGTATCAAGTCGATTAAACGTTTGAATCCATTGTAAATTAAAATAGAGACACTGTGAAAGTCGTAACAAAATCATCTGCAGGGGATAACGAGACGCAAAACGATCGCGAAAATGTGGAGAGACGCGAATGTAGCTGCATGTCGAGTGCACAAATGTTCCAAGGGGCAAGGCAAGCGAAAAAGCGAGTATGCCGATGCATAGCTTGGGTACTGGCAAACTGCAAACGAACGTACCAATTGATCAGAGACAGAGGATGCCTCATTTAGAGACAGAGCTGCGGGGAGCACAACAAAATACGATACGTCAAGTGCAAAACTTAACATACGCTGGCCAACGTTCATGAGAACAATATGCAGTACCACAACAAGTAGATCAGGTAATAGCAAGTTCCTATACGGAAAAATAAAGGCCATACCAGAGTCTGCTGCCACTGAATGGATACCGATCCTGCCACGGATCCTGCCAAGATGGAACACCAGTAACATATAGAGAATGGCGGAAGCGCGCAATGCCCAATGGTGGTACAATGCACAAGCCAACACTAAATTTGACAATGACCACTTCCTCACTGTAACGAAATTTTTAGAATTACAAAGAAGACGGTAATTCCTTGTATGCAAGACTATTATCAGTCAATTTCAGATTGGTTTACCAGAACAATGGTCGTTGTCATAATAATTAGGTTTCATTATTTTGTGGACACACGGACGTTGCTATTGCAGAAACGGTGCAAAGGATGGCTCAAACTTGTAAATCGTTCAAGGAGTTTACATTGTCATTTTTGTCACGATATTGGTCGTCTGAAACACAAAATAGAATCAAATATGAATGTCTTCAGAAGGTACTGTGTGAGAATTCGAAAAAAAGAGCCCAGTTAAATTCTTTGAGAACATGGTGAAGAGGATTCAGTGCTTAGATAACCCATAGAGTGATGAAAAACTAATCCGTTTATGCACAGCGAAAATCCCATTAAGGCAACAATCTTTAGTGGGTAGAGCAGGACATAACGTTCAGGCTTTCAAGGGAGTCCTTTATGAGTTAGAGTTTATATTCAGTGAAGATAATGCGCGAAAGCGAAGGAGCCAACACGACAATAACGGTTATACGCCGAGGACAGGAAATGGGGACTATGGCAATAATAACGGGTCAAGGCAGAATTCAGGCCGGAATAATGCACGAAATGAAGGAAATTGGAATTCAGGTCGAAACAGTAATGGCTATAACTCTCGATTTTACCGAAACAATAATATAATATAAATGGGAACGACCGAAGTGGTGGCAATAGCCAAATTAGTTTCGGCCACAGTATCAGAACAAGTCGAATTCAGACAACATTCCAGAGCCAGTGAAAGAAGCACAGAACACGAGAAAGTCAAATCAGCAAAAGGAAAAACGTATTATCTAAGGTTGAGATTAGGCCACCTAACCCAGACAAACGTCAGAATTATTTATTTTTTATTTATTTATTTCATTCGTGTTCTGTAGACCCATTAGCGAGAAATCGCTTGTGTGTAGAACGTGTCATTTACATAGATTTGAGACATTTGTTTATAATAATAGGTTGTACAATGAATAATATATTACATGGAAAAAATGTTTACAAGAATTGCTTTTTGTAAAAAGTTACAAATTACATTGAACAGCCTTACAATAGATTAAAATCAATTCACATATTCTCATACATAAATTCGTCCAGTGAGTAAATGGTTTTACTTAGAAGATACTGTTTAAGTTGATCTTTAAAAGTAGGTGGATCAGTAACTGATATTTTTATTGCCTGAGGGAGAGCATTAAATATTTTTACTTAGATTCTTTTGCTCAAGATGTAGATCATGTTTTACCCTAGTGTCATAGGTATGGTTCACGCTGTTCATTTCAAAAAGGGAATGGTTTTTACACAAGAAACACATGAGAGAGAAAATGTACTGAGATACTGCTGTGAGTATTCTCAGTTCTTGGAAGAGTTTCCTGCAGGAATGTCTGTAATTAACACCACACAGAATCCTAATGACACTTTTCTGGGCTATGAGGATTTTGTTTGTCTTTGGCTGGTTTCCCCAGAGTATGATTCCATAGGCCATCAGGACATGAAAATAACAAAAATAGGCAGCTTTCAAAGTATTTAAGTCACTGAAGGAAGCACTCGCATGAATAGCGTAAATTGCTGAGCTTAGTTTTTTATATAGGTAAGGAATGTGTAAGGACCAGTTTAGATTGCTATTAACAAGTAGACCCAGGGACTTTGTTGACTCCACTCTTGCTAAATTCCCATCATTGTATTTAACATTAATCTCCCCTTCGATATTTTGGCTTGTATGGAATTGAATCAATTGAGTTTTTTCAAAGTTTAGTGATAATCCATTAGAGGTAAACCAGTTAAAGGTCTCCTGAAAAATTTCATTTACAGTGATTTCAAGATAAGTATTTGTTGAATTGTCTACCAGAATCGTCGTGTCATTGGCAAACAAAGTAAATTTTATCTTAGTCCTTGTGCACATTGGAAGGTCATTTATGAAAATAAGGAAAAGTAGAGGACCCAGAATAGAGCCCTGTGGGACTCCACAGTTTATTGTGCCCCAAGAAGAGGACACTGGTTCCCCATTAGTGTCATTTACCATGACTTTCTGTTTCCAGTCCTTTACATAGGAGGCAAGCCACATCCCCGCTTCTCCAGTTAACCCATAAAATTCTGCCTTTCTCAGAAAAATCTCATGGTTCACGTAATCGAATGCCTTAGAAAGGTCACAAAAAATTCCAGTTGGAGACATGGGTGAAAGAATATATTGCATCTTCTGTTGAGATGTTTTTATGGAAACCGAATTGACTTTTATTGAGAATTTTGTATTTACTAAGATGTTCAAGAATCCTGTGTACAAGTTTCTCGAGAATCTTGGAGAAGTCCGCAGCTCGTGGTCGTGCGGTAGCGTTCTCGCTTCCCGCGCCCGGGTTCCCGGGTTCGATTCCCGGCGGGGTCAGGGATTTTCTCTGCCTCGTGATGACTGGGTGTTGTGTGATGTCCTTAGGTTAGTTAGGTTTAAGTAGTTCTAAGTTCTACGGGACTGATGACCATAGATGTTAAGTCCCATAGTGCTCAGAGCCATTAATCTTGGAGAAACAAGTTAAGAGTGAAAAAGGACGATAATTGGTTACTTCGTTTCTGTCACCCTTCTTGTACAATGGTTTAACCACTGCATATTTAAGTCTATCAGGGACAATTCCTAATCTCAGTGATTCATTAAAGACGTGGCACAGGACTTCACAAATGAAAATGTGTGTGTTTTTCAACATTTTGATGGAAATACCATCAATACCAGTTGAGCTTTTGTTTTTCGTGGCCCTTATTATCTTCTTAATTTCCTCAACAGTGACACTGACTAGCTGTAGAAGTGCGAGAACAGGAGGATAACGCAATACCCATGCAAAATTTTGAAGTTAACAGTAAACAAATTAATCGACTCACATATGATTCAAGACGAGAGAAACCAATGATAGAGACAGAACAGTTAGGATGGAAAGCACAATTGACTCGATTGATTGGGATTCGACTGATGATGAGGCAGAAGTGCCAACAATCGAAATAATACAAAAGGAGGATGATGAGACATTTCATTGTATTTACCAGATGCCTATTACAGAGAACTGAGTGGGTGCAGTTCATGAGGACAACGAGCAATCAGGGGAAACCCAAGTTAGAATACGGCCTGCTAATAAATCCGATATATGCAATTTAGGAGATTATGATGCGATAGTGCGAGAATACACGGAAGAATGAAGCAAAACTGTACTAACAAAGAGGGGACTCCACCACAAAGTATGGTGTTTAAGAGTACAAAGATTAATAGGTTTCTGTATGATGCGGTTGAAGAAGCGATCATGTGAGAGGACGAACGAAATTTACCACTTGAAGCACACCCAGTAATTAGGTTTCATATTGGTAGCACAACTGTAAATGCCGTAACTGATTGCAGGAGTGAAATGACAGCCGTTTTGGAACAGCCATTCAGTCGATGTAACACTGAAAGTGAACTTCCGGTCTTCAGGCCACAAAAAAAGGACCAATTATGGGTCACTCCACCGATGTCACAGAACAGACTAGGACAGCATTCAAGTGTCAAGGACACAATATAGGAATCAATTTTGTAATCGTGCCAGGTTTATCAACAGAGATGATCATCGGGGCCGATTTTTTTAAACCAACAACAAGCAATTTTCGACGTGGGAAAGGGGAGTGTGACGTTAGGTGATGTTACTCTTTCCTTCGAAGACAGGCTCAAACATTATAAGATCCCCGCCCGATACATATCTACAAACAAGTTCATAGGTGATGTGTATTCCAGAGGAGTTAATTAATAAATGTATTTGGTATAACATTTGAGCAATGTGCGTTATGGGCCACGAAAGTGTTACCTGGAATTAAAATAGTCATGTCACTTCTTGAGTATGGAAAAACGAATTAGAAAACCATTAGCCAAGTGCAAAGACTGTCAGCGGACTAAGCACGTAACATTTCAAGCCGGACCGCCCATGCGTCCAATAACTCCAGAAAAGCTGGAACACTCGCACCAACAGATTTGATGGGACCGTTGACATGAACAAACAAGGGACATAAATTTATTTTTGTAGTGTTGTTGTGGTCCTCAGTCCTGAGACTGGTTTGATGCAGCTCTCCATGCTACTCTATCCTGTGCAAGCTTCTTCATCTCCCAGTACTTACTGCAACCTACATCCTTCTGAATCTGCTTAGTGTATTCATCTCTTGGTCTCCCTCTACGATTTTTACCCTCCACACTGCCCTCCAATGCTCAATTTGTGATCCCCTGATGCCTCAGAACATGTCCTACCAACCGGTCCCTTCTTCTTGTCAAGTTGTGCCACAAACTCCTCTTCTCCCCAATTCTATTCAATACTTCATCATTAGTTATGTCATCTACCCATCTAATCTTCAGCATTCTTCTGTAGCACCACATTTCGAAAGCTTCTATTCTCTTCTTGTCCAAACTATATATCGTCCACGTTTCACTTCCATACGTGGCTACACTCCATACAAATACTTTCAGAAACGACTTCCTGACACTTAAATCTATACTCGATGTTAACAAATTTCTCTTCTTCAGAAACGGTTTCCTTGCCATTGCCAGTGTACATTTTATATCCTCTCTACTTTGACCATCATCAGTTATTTTGCTCCCCAAATAGCAAAACTCCTTTACCACTTTAAGTGTCTCATTTCCTAATCTAATTCCCTCTGCATCACCCGACTTAATTCGACTATATTCCATTATCCTCGTTTTGCTTTTGTTCATGTTCATCTTATATCCTCCTTTCAAAACACTGTCCATTCCATTTAACTGCTCTTACAGGTCCTTTGCTGTCTCTCACAGAATTACAATGTCATCGGCGAACCTCAAAGATGGTAGAGTTTAGTCAGGACTGGCTCTCCCAAGGCTGTCAGTAGTTCTGATGGAATGTTGTCTACTCCTGGGGCCTTGTTTCGACTCAGGTCTTTCTGTGCTCTGTCAAACTCTTCACGCAGTATCATATCTCCCATTTCATCTTCATCTACATCCTCTTCCATTTCCATAATATTGTCCTCAAGTACATCGCCCTTGTATAGACACTCTATATACTCCTTCCACCTCTCTTTGCTTAGGACTGGGTTTCCATCTGAGCTCTTGATATTCATACAAGTGGCTCTCTTTTCTCCAAAGGTCTCTCTAATTTTCCTGTAGGCTGTATCTATCTTGCCCCTAGTGAGATAAGCCGCTACATCCTTACATTTGTCCTCTAGCCATCCCTGCTTAGCCATTTTGCACTTCCTGTCGATCTCTATTTTGAGACGTTTGTATTCCTTTTTGCCTGTTTCATTTACTGCAGTTTATATTTTCTCCTTTCATCAATTAAATTCAATATTTCTTCTGTTACCCAAGGATTTCTACTAGCCCTCGTCTTTTTACCTACTTGATCCTCTGCTGCCTTCACTACTTCATTCCTCAGAGCTACCCATTCTTCTTCTACTGTATTTCTTTCCCCCATTCCTGTCAATTGTTCCCTTATGCTCTCCCTGAAACTCTGTGTAACCTCTGGTTTAGTGAGTTTATCCAGGTCCCATCTCCTTAAATTCCCACCTTTTTGCAGTTTCTTCAGTTTTAATCTACAGTTCATAGCCAACAGATTGTGTTCAGAGTCCACATCTGCCCCTGAAAATGTCTTACAATAACCTAGCCCCTTTAAAATGGGCCACAGTACATAGTATTGCAAGACCACTTAAACACGATTTCTTAAAACAAGTCGGGAGAGCTGACAAAATGTTGTCTGACAATGGGCCACAATATAGATCAAATATTCGCAGACGACGCGCAGAAAACATGGAATCAAACCCATATACATTTCAAGATATAAACCAAGTACGAACCCAGCGGAATGGCTATTAAAGGTTTGGGAACGCTGTGTCATTTGTATCACAATAAGAAGCATAATACCTGAGATACGTATTTATATCAATTTCAAGTAGTTGTCAATGAGTGCCGCTTAGCACCACGTTAATTTCGCCAATTGCAGTTCTAAAGAATAAACCAGCCCTAGATAAGATCAGGGGGCTGATAAAATTTCCACCAATCCCAGGAGTACAGCATCGAAGTATGGTGGCAAGGGCATTGAACAACTACATTGTGCAGCTATGAGGAGGAAGGCCAGGGCGGACCAAACTGCTACTAATCGTGTCTTTACAGTGGGACAGAAAGTTTTGGTAAAGACACATAATTTGTCACACAAACAAAAACAGCAATACCATAAATTCTTCGGTGCATATAGGGGTCCGGCAGAAATTCGCAAAGTTATACATACAACTGGCCAACCCAAAAACAGGAAAGACACTGGGGAAGCACCAAGTAAGCCATTTAAAAGCATATGAGCGATAGCTGTGAGATATAGAGTTCAAAAGCTTGACTGAGCCGAGGTATATTTCTGATGTTCCAGTTCAAATTGTACTAATGGAGTTTTTATCTGCACGTCACCTACAATCCAAATTATTGATGTAGAAATAGAAAAAGAATCTTTGAATTAATGGAAGAGGATTGGAAATTATTGCCTATATATTGGCTCGATTTCTCATATGAAAAGGTGATGAGAAAGAAAAGGTAAAAAGAGGCCAGAGAGATGCATTAGAGGTACAGTAAGAAAACAGATATTCGAATAATTTGGTAATATGTTGATGAGATAATTTGATGAACATACATGAGTTAATCAGTAAAGGAACATTTTCCTTCGAGAGTTTATGTTGCAGGAGTCAACAGCAGAGAAAAGAGTTCAATAAAACACGTATTTACATAATTTGTATCTTTATCTGCAAGAAAAAAAAACGCACATCACCATTATTCTATAATTCGACTATTTCTCTAAGAAGTTGAGGAAACTTGTTTAAGATTAAGGACAATAGCATATATAAAGTAAAAGGAAATAAAATTTAATTAAAGCAACTGTTAGACAAGGCCAACGCCCAGTGTAAAGTTTTAGGATAGCTATGAACAAAGCACTGGAATTCATTCATCATAGGTTGGAACATTTTTGTAACACGAGTGGACATTGAGTACCGCAGCACGATATGGTAAGTCGACGACGATCCATAGGATCAATGTGAATGTCCCGCATGAGACTGAGATGGCAGAGTAATTGCGAGGAGGAAAGCAGACAGAGCGAGAGGAGAGGCGTTTTGGTTTACTGCAAATTAGCAGAAAAGTTCATCTTCAAAGATGGAACCAGGCGACAAGCAGACGCTGGAGCAGCAAATGCAATTTAGAAGAGCTGGTCAGCAATATTCCTGTGCGACAAGGCAGCCTGGAGCTATAAAATAAAAATATCATTATGAGGATTGGTTACCTCGTTGAGAGGTATATCTACAACGGGAGATCGCTAAGTAAGACTAGCATCTCCAGAAACACCGTGGTAGTTAATGTCAGTACCACATATCATAAGTATAAATAAGAGAACTGCTGGAAGCCGCATTGGGGCGAATGTGTTATAAAACAAATCACATTATTTCCTTATCACATTATTCACATCAAATATTCCTGAAAAACAACAGGTATAAATCCTAGATATCTTAATTGCCATATCCCAGGCCAGAGAAAAAAACAACATAGAAGCAAGAAGAAAGGAAGAAGTGTCAAATACAGAAAAGACATCGTAGAAGACAGGGGAGAAAGAAGATGGACTAGAAGAAGGAAGAACATACCTTCCCCGCACAGCCCCGAATCTATAATATTTCCTAACCGGGGCACTCGAGCGTTTGAGACAGGACATCAAAAATATTTTAAAAAACTATTCCTCAAAAATATGTTAATTTTGTAGTGCACATCTTTCTGGAGAGTTTTATATATAGAACATGCATGTTCGAGGAAGTGTAAGACATGTTATTTGGTCTTAGTGTGTGAAAGTGCACTGCAACACCTCCAAGCACAGCATTCTTCTACCGCAGATCACTGTATTTCGCTCTGTGGAATTCAAACGTATATATTTTGTAATGGAAGCCATCCCAACCTATATTCAGGACAGTGGAAATTAATATGTCCTGTGGTGCCTCTCAATCGGCTGGTTTGATATCCTATCCCCTCAAAAAAAAGAACTAGGAGTCAATACTCGACGGTATTGTTTGTCACCCAAAGAATAAGAAATCTTCAGAAAATTTGCACTTTACGTTGCCTATTAGCTAATAACTTCCTGTTTTGTTACATAAAAGTAAAAATAGAAAATATGAAACCAGTAAAGACAAGAAACA
The DNA here is from genome assembly GCF_021461385.2 of Schistocerca piceifrons. Lineage (NCBI taxonomy): Eukaryota > Metazoa > Arthropoda > Insecta > Orthoptera > Acrididae > Schistocerca > Schistocerca piceifrons. Next base: position 296,842,096 of record NC_060140.1, on the reverse strand, counting down.
AGTAAGAGAGTACACGTTTCTTCAATCCTTAGGTCCCAGTATTTTTCTCTCTCTAATCTTGCTACAGCTTTACACGGCGTGCTTCACTTTCAGCAAAATAAAATATTACCTCATCAAAGTTCGTCAAACGTTTTGCTACTTGAAAAATTTCATTGTCTCGATTTGATTACGTCTATTTTGTCACTGGCTGCTAGAGACAAAACGAAATAAGCCCTTCTAATATTACAGTAGTTGTAGCACACGCCGAATAAGCGAGACTGTTTTGCCACAAATGGTGATTTATATCTACCTCATTTACATAAATATAACAGAGTGTAATTCACGAAGTACCAATACCAAATGCCTATTAGACCTATTACAAGCTAAAAGTTTTATGTTAGGAAATAGTTTCACATTTCATTCATATGCTTTAGTTTTTCAAGCTTGAGATCGAAAAGTAGTATTAGTACGAAATCCTTACATAAATCTGGAATCGTCATATTCTTCCACATAATTTGTGTGAAGTCCCCATTTCTTCTCCTTCCTCCTTCTACAAACAATCTCGTCATCACTAATGCTGTAGCTGTTCCTGTCACTGTCAAAACTTCTTCTCCAGTTATCTTCGCTAAGACTGCCAGAATCACCGGTTCAGTGATCCCGCATTTATTCTCCGGTTAGGCATTATCACGTGTTCGTACAGCGCGTTTTTCGCGCTATTTCGAGAATAGAACTTATGCGGCTACTAAACAGAGACTGTACAACTGGCCCTTAGTAGTGTAGCGAACCGGTAAAAATTTTCTGTCAACATTTCATTTTCTTGGATCCACCGAACAGACAATACGTAATCTTTCTTACCTGTTATTCCTGTTAGTCGTTTATTTTCACCTAGGTAGTCTGAATCTATGGATTTTGCTAATAAATATAAAATCCTTATTCGCACAATCAATCAACCGTTTAAATAAACAGCGTTTGGTATTCAATCGTTCGAGTTTATTTAGCTCAGCACGTGTAGCCCCGTCCCCTTTTATCTGCGGGAAATTTTTTTTAATTTCTTTATGGGACGGGATTCCCCTGGCAGAGACATCACGTATACTACGCATGCACTCAAAAATCAACTTATGATTCGTTCAGAAATCAACTAATATGTTCAAAAACCAACAGGCATGCGTTTCAAAACCATTTTAATAACCGATGGACCAGCGTGGCTGGATGCTAGGCACTTCGTGAAACAAAGTTTTTGCCTTAAAGAATATGAATTCGGCGCCCCGTTAAATTGCCCCGCAGTGCAGATACCCCGGTAAGCTCCCCCCCCCCCCCCCCCCTCACCACCGCCACAAAGCGTGGCCTGTTTCTACATCCCGTCCTTAACTTATAACTATTACTAGGAAACCAGGTTTAACATACCATCCTGAAATGTTCATCTGGACGTCAAATCCACCTCAATAGCATCTTATCCTATGGGAAATGAGTACTGCGAAGTTCAAAAATACGTAATAACACTGACATGGAATAACAACGGATAAAATGGGTTGACACTACTGTATATCAACGAGTCGTGTACAGTGTACATGATTGTGCTGTGACGCTGATATGCTAATAAACTTAACAGTCATGGGACTGTCTATGGAGCTACGATGCCATATTCAGATAACATTCACTGTGAGCCAAATCCCTGATCCCTTCGTCTACACAACATTGGTAGAAGGTGAGAAAAATGTATAACAAACTATGTAGAACATTTTGTCATGCTGCATCATATAAAAAAGAGATTTTTAGTACATTATTTTAATATGTTTCGTATCATGAATAATATTACAGCAATTAGTACTAAAGTTATGTGATCTTATATATAGATACATGTAGGTGTCCTTCTCGTGAACCTTTTTGACTTACGTAAATGTATGTAGATTGCATTTCAGATTTATGTGTATTTATAGATATAATATGAAAGTGTACATATTTGTGTACTACCTAAAAAAAGAAATTGGAGATACAGGTGTTCTGACAGGCTCTCATATGCCATCTAAATATGATAATAGATTATTTCCGTAATTGAAGATAGACAAGGTTAAATAAACTGGTTGATATGTTTCAGTTCATTAAGTAGTTTAAACAAAAGTTTCTTCATCTTCATAATGATACATTGGAATAGTGACTGTTAAGTCTCATGGCAGAGAAGAAACTGCATGGGAGTATGAGAGTTCCAATAGTCTCGAACGTCCTCGCCAGCAAATAAAGGAACTGGAAGTCAATGTGAATACCCACTTCCCCTCCAAATATTTCACAACTCAGTGCATTGCAGTGTATCGCTGACAGAAAATTAACCAATAATTGTGATGATTATTTTAGTCACACTTCCCCTCCAAATATTTCACAACTTAGTGCATTGCAGTGTATCGCTGACTGTAGATTAACCATTATTTATGAAAACTTATGAACCATTATAGCTGCATCTGTTCGAAATTCAACTGCAAGATAATTTTAGATTGCGTGACGAACAAACTCCAAGGTTCAGACCACTTCAAGGGAAACTAAACATCAAAACTGCAGGCTGTAAAAGAAACTGTTAGAGCACAGTTTGACAAAGCGAGGGCTATGGATCCATAGTCCACTATTGGAAAATTCAAGCGTGCGGTCTGGAAACTGCTAGGGCAGTTGATCTGGAAAATCTTAAAGCTTCGTTGCATTTCGTCAGTCGCTTCAAAGAAGAGTATAACATTTCGTCCAAGTGTATCATTAGCGTCATGGCACGCAAAACGATTGAACAAGAGAAAGAGACCAGAAACATTTGTGGTAGATATAAACTCGTTCGTTAAATACAAAATCATTGTTAAGGCACACGTGTGGAGTAGTGACCACAGCCATTTTTATAAACCATTGTCTTCTTCAACAGAATCACACAGAGGTGAAAAATCAACGGCTTGTGTATTACAACTGTCCACAGTTACATAACAGATGTGGCTGTGTCGCTGGATGGCATATTACGAACAAGCTTTGTATTACAACTGTCCACAGTTACATAACAGATGTGGCTGTGTCGCTGGATGGCATATTACGAACAAGCTTTGTATTTTTTGCCTGAAACACTACAGACGTTTCATTCACAGGTTGCAAACAATCTAGCAGCAATGTGTCCACGGGACATCCATACTGAAGCGAATAAAAATGGAAAAATGACCATAGAGCACATGAAAAGCTTTTTCAGTTCGGTCTGTTGTGAACATGTTGGTGAGAATGGTCTATTACTTCGTGATTCACAGAAAGGGCACAAAGACTACTGTCTGACAGAAGAATGTTTTCCCAGATAGAATATTACGTTACAGATACTGCCACCAAAGACAAGCAAATACTGCCAGCAACTGGATGTATATTTCTTTAGATAGTACAAAATCTGTTGCAGACATCTTGTTGACTTTGTACACTTGCAGACTGGTAAACCACAGGTCACATTACATTATCGATATCTCATCGTCTGCCTTCACTCAGTTATCAACAACCAAAATTCTGCACCGCCCTACACTTTTTTTTTTTTTTTTTAAATGGGCCTGCTTCCTCCCCTATAGCCCTACCTTTTCCCCTCCAAAAATGCCGCCATCCTCTAGTGTCGACGCATCACTTAAAGCAAAGTGCTGTTAGTAGCAAGACTTATTGCTATAAACCGAAAATAAAAGCGGAGGCACACTCTGCTATGCCTCAGGGAGCGACGACACACTTCAGAAATACACCTCTCTCTGCAGGTGTGAAGCAAATGACGAGTTTTGTAACTGAAAAGGCAGAAATAAATAAAGACAGAAATGAAGGCAAATTAAAAACAGGGACGGCAGCACACACAAATGAAAACGAAACTGGCGAGATAATCCCATCGCCCATAGAATTAACGAAGTAATAATCTTCTAAGATAGATTGCGTGTTTTCTAATTTTCCAATAATGTTTTGCAATAATTTTTCCAATGTCGAATCTTAGGTATAGTCAAGTCAAGGGTAGTTTCAAAGTCCGAGTGACAAAGATCCAGGGGTAAACCCAGGCAATTCCTGGACGAGGTGCCTTAGTCAACCCGGAACACCTTTTGATAACCATGGACCATTGCAACTTTCAGAAATCTTGCAAAGGTAGTCGTATATTTCCGATCAGATTCCGCCAGGCGATGCTGGCTCCACAGGTAGTCCATGAAAGAGACAGCATCGGTGAGGGAAAGGTCGTAGATCGTGAAAATGGTGTGGCCCAAGAGCCACACCATTGCGTTACGTCTTGGTCGGGGGTGGGTTTGAATATCAGGGGTAAGGAACCAGTCGATGGACACATTGTCTGGTGTCGTCCCACCGATCAGCGCTATGAGCACACGTGCAAGGTCCCACACTTCTGTGACGTGGGAGCATAAGAGGCGATGCTCTCTGGTGTCTACGTCACCACATCGGCCGCAAGCAGCCGATGGCCGTAGGCGGATGCCCGCCAAGCGATGATTAGTGGGTATTAAATTGTTTACGACACGATACCATAGCGCTGAAACTTCCGTGGGAAGGGCTGGGTTGTTGATATTAGCCCAAGCTTGGTGCCAGATGACCGACGGTCGTCTGTCCTCTAATTTATGTGGTGTGGACTGGCCTCGAAGGGCCTGGTAAAGGCGCTTCGACGTGCGTGCCTTGTCAGTGGCCACTGTTAGGACGTAACTTTGATTGAGGTAATAGTCCTTGACTGTCGTCATCCGGGACGGAATATGTGCCAAACAGACTGGTGCACGCGCCGATCGTGGGCGATAACTGTCAAAAAGAACCGCTGTTGTCCCACCTGGGTCAGTTTCACGCAAGGTGGCGATACGGTGAATCAGGAGGGCCGCACATTTGCGGGGAAAGTCAATGAGTCCAAGGCCCCCGTCGACCTTTGACAGTGTACAAGTCTGCGCATCAACTTTGAACAGTGCATGCCGCCACAAGAGCCAATATACTGTTTTTGAGATGGCTCTGCCGGTTTCTTTCGGTAGCGTAAGGAGTTGTGCTACGTACCATGCCCGTGATAGGATGTAAGTATTAATCAGTTGGATTCGTTGATGGAGGTCGAGTCGTCGATCAGCGTGACTCACGCAAAGTCCTCTGATGCGCGTGAGAAGCCGCCTCCACGTTAGTGTTAACATGCGCTGCGGACAGGCAGTCACCTCAAGGCCCAAGATACGTTGTTCCCCCACAACTCGGTACCATGGGCGTTCGATGGTCAATGGTCGTGGTCCTAGCGGGATCAGCACCGTTTTATTGGAATTTAACATGGCACCGGATGCTTGTTCATAAACGTTGAGAACTCGGCGAACTGAATCGATGTCCCTAGCGTTTGCGACGAACACACCGACATCATCCGCGTATGCCGCACTGCGGAAGGTGACGCCTAGGAGAGCGACACCATCGACCATCCGTCCGATGTCACGCAGCATGGGGTCCAGCGCTGTAGCGAACAAATACATTGACAAGGGACACCCTTGTCGGACTGATCGTCTGATAGGAATTGGTCGTGATCGGCAACCGTTCACAACAATTGTGGAATTTGCTCCATCCAAGAAGTGCCGGATGATTCTTATGAAGCGCTCCCCAAAGCCCATCCGCGACATAACGGCCAGCAGGTAAGGGTGGGAGACCCTGTCAAAGGCACCGGCGAAATCTAGGGAGAGAATTGCAGCCGGGGTTCGAGTGTCGGCGGTGAGTAAGACAGCATCACGGTGTATAGAAGCGGCTGTGAAGATGGTTCAGTTCGAAAAGCCACATGATTGAGTAGGGCAAAGTACCTTATTCATTACCTGTTTAAGACGAGAGGCTACGCTTCGCGCCACCAACTTATAATCAGTGTTAAGAATGGTGATAGGACGCAGGTCTTTAGCTCGACAGAGACCTGTGACCTTTGGAATAAGGGCAATACGTCCAGCTAGAAATTCGGCGGGTAGTTCGCAACCAGCGAAAATCTCCTCGCACATTTTGCAGAAGCGGTCTCCTAACAGGTCCCAGAATTGTTGGTAGAATTCATAAGGGAGACCATCGGGGCCATGTGATTTTTGTCCCGGACAGGCACGGAGGACAGATGTGAGGTCAGCGAGTGTGAGTGGTTCAGTTAAACAGTCGCGGTCTCGACGATTCAATGAAGTTGGGACCCCACCGATAAGTTCTCGTTGGGCGGCGACGTCTACCGCATCATCCTGGAAGAGGTGCGTATAATGGTCTGTTAGGTGTTTGAGAACTTCACGATGGTCTGTGAGGCGCGTACCATCGTCTGTTTTAAGGTGTAGAATGGTGTTCTTCTTTGCATGATTCCTTTCAGAGGCAAGGTGATAGCTGGATGGCCTCTCGCCCTCAATCAGGGATGTGGAGCGGCACCTCACCACCATCCCCTCGGCCTTCTCTCGAGAGAAGCGAAGGATTGTCGCTTTAATTTTGTTGAGGCGCATGCGTAGCTGGTCATACCTGTCAGCAGGAAGGGTTAGTGCATCGTTTAGACATTGTTGATAGAAGTCTAATGTGCTTCGCTTCCAGTGTGCGACTTCGCGACTATGGTGCTGGATAACACGTCGCAGCCGCGGCTTCGCACAGCGGAGCCACCAAACTATAGTGGTAGGGTACTTCGATGCAGTAGCGATGCAATCCCGCCATGTTTTCGTGACAAGAGTGCGTAGTTCGGGCGTTGGGAGATGAAGTGTTTGAATCACTTCATTGAAACTTCACATTTTCACTTTGATGACGAATAAAGTAGGAACGTTCCACAACAGAGCACCTACTAGTTTGTAGCTTTTTGCCTGATAATACCTCATTTACGTGTTTTGTGGATCTGCTAGTCATAATTGTCTGTCACATGGTATTACTTCATCGGTGATTTGTGCTTCTGTAGTCGTTAGATTTGGTATCCTTCAAACATCGAATATACACAACTACGGAGTTTTACAGATAAATAACCCTAATGGGTGTTAGAACAGGCACAGCCTAGTATTGTAAACGCATTTGTACTCGGTTTTAGCTTTTAGGCCTGAGGTACTTCCTTTGTTAGTGCTACTTGTGCGCAGCTGGGGAGGTCGCTAGGCTTATCTAAATTCACAGCTACAAAACTAAAATATGTTAATTTCACCGCGTCTGTGGTTGAGAGGAATTTTTCCGCGAATTTCCGCGATAATTTAATTTTTTGTTCTGAGTTCCGACATCTTCCTCTACGATACCGTTTTATTTGAGAATTCTTTGCTGCCACGGTAAATTCATCTGGACATAGAAACGAGACAAATGTATAGATCATGGTGTTACCCCTCTGTATCTGCACTTTTCACAGAACAGATGTATTAATTTGTAGTATTTGCCACCATTACGACACACCACACTGTGATGAATCATTGTACGGAATAAAGCTGTGACTGAGCTTAAATACTAACATCTGAAGTATTGTAATTATTTATATCAAATCGGCCAAGTTAAGCTATGTTTCAGAGCTAATTTTCTGTGTAACTAGCAAAATTACAACAGCATCTAAAGTAGCTCCTCGCCAGACCCTGAAGGCTCAAGTGATGCGTGCTGGCCGCCATGTCATCTTCTGCCTTACGGTGTCATGCAGCTGTGAGGCATGCGATCAGCACGCCGCTCTCGCAGCCGTTTTGCAGACTTTCCAGACCACGGAGCCGCTACTTCTAGATCAAGTAGCTCCTCAATTTGCATCATGAAGATGATGCACCCGTACCTGTCCTCCCACCAAGGACAAATGCTCGGCTGTATTGGAATTCGAACCTGGGTCCTCTGCATTACAGTCATCTACACTGATCACTCAGCTGTGGAGGCAGGCACAGTAGCATCTGGGACACTAAAAAGATAACATAAAAGAAATCTTCAAATGGACGAAGCTATGAAAAATTACTGTTAACACTGTGCGACCAAGACAATAGGAACTGTAGTACACACAGCACTGAATATCACACCGCAGTCACGAAGGATTGGCTACATCTACAGGTGTACTCCAGAAACCACTTCAGGGTATGTGGCGGAGGTTACCTCTGGCACCATTATCATTTTCCCCCTTTCTCTGCTCCATTCGCGAATGGAACGACTGTCGATAAACCTCCGTATGAGCACTAATTTCTCGACTTTCTAGTTGTATTCATCTCGCAAGACATACACTGAAGAGCCAAAGAAATTGTTACACCTGCCTAACATTGTGTAGGGCCCCCGCGAGCACGCACCACTGCCGCAACACGACATGGCACCGACTCGACTAATGTCTGAAGTAGTGCTGGAGGGAACTCACACCATAATTCCGTAAGAGTACAAGGAGGTGGAGATTTCTATACAACACGTTGCAAGGAATCCCAGATATGCTCAATAACGTTCATGTCTGAGGACTTTGGTGACCAGCGGAAGAGTTTAAACTCGGAAGAGTGTTCCTGGAGGCACTCTGTAGCAATTCTGGACGTGTGAAGTGTCGCATTGTCCCGCTGGAATTGCCAAAGTCCGTTGGAATGGACAATGGACATGAATGGATGCAGGTGAGCAGACAGGGTGCTTACGTACGTGTCACCTGTCAGAGTCGTATCTAGACGTTTCAGAAGTTCCATATCAGTCCAACTGCATAGGCCCCACACCATTACAGAGCCTCCACCAGCTGGAACAGTTCCCTGCTAACATGCATGGTCCATGGATTCATCAGGTTGTGGTCTATACCCGTGCATGTCCATCAGCTCGATACAATTTCAAACGAGACTCGTCCGACCAGGCAACGTGTTTCCCGTCATCAACAGCCCAATGTCGGTGTTGACGGACCCAGGCGAGGCATAAAGCTTTGTTTCGTGCGGTCATCTAGGTACATGAGCGCGAAAGCCCATATTGATGACGATTCGCACCCTGACACTTGTTGATGGCCCAGAATTGAAATCTGCAGCAGTTTGCGGAAGGGTTGCACCTCTGTCGCGTTGAGCGATTCTCTTCAGTCGCCGTTGGTACCGTTCTTGCAGGATCTTTTTCCGACCGCAGAAATGTCGGAGATTTGAAGTTTTACCGGATTCCATATATTCACGGTACTCTCGTGAAATGGTCGTACGGAAAAATCCCCACTTCATCGCTACCTCAGAGAAGCTGTGTCCAACCGCTCGTGCGCCGACTATAACACCACGTTCCAACTCGCTTAGATTTTGATTACCTGCCATTGTAGCAGCAGTAACCGATCTAACAACTGCGCCAGACACTAGTCTCATAGAGGAGTTGCAGACCGCAGTGCCGTACTCTGCGTGTTGACATATTTCTGCATTTGAATACGCATGCCTATACCAGTTTCTTTGGCGCTTCAGTCTATATGGGAGGAATTAATATGTTGCCCGATTGTTCTTGCGGCTTACACTCTAGAAATTTGAATACCAAACCTCTCTGTGACACAAGATGCCTCTCTTGTAATATCTGCCACTGGGGTTCGTTTAGACTCTGCACAAGACATGTATTTACTAAACTATCACGTGACGAAACTTGTTGCTCTTCATTGTGTCTTATGGCAAAACAATACAGACAGGGGCTAGCTGTTCTGGTGGGCATTAATTGTTTCAAGAACTGATTAACCTTTGCAACCCGGCGGAAAGAATTGTCAGTGTTCTTCATAACTAGGGTCCTAGTGTCCTGCGTAGAACACACACAAGCCATAAATGTCTACCAACCAGGTGTCTTGATGACGATATCCCAGCACAGAAACAGAACATAGGTCGAGGTGTCCGGTTCTTTTGACGTGAGACTGTAATGAAAGTTACTAGCGAGTGGGATAAGGCTCATTAACTACCGAATAAGAAGTCCAGTTCAATGTTCAAGAATGCCGACAGCTTTAATTACACAGAATAAATTAGCGGACTGAGGTATAAACCTCCAACAATCGATATAACAAACGTTCGATTACGGAGTCACACGGTTAACAAATCTGTTGCAGCTCACAAAACTTTATATGTGGCACTTTACAAAAGTTACTCCTGGACATTTAAACGGCTTGGTATTGTGTGGCGATACATTAATATTTACATGCTCGGTGAGCAAATAAGATCTCACTCGTGCGGCATTGCCTATGCTGAAACGCGTAACCGCTGGTAAGTACGCGTTCACCCGTTCGCGTCCAACATTTGACTACAGCTAAGATGTTGTTGTTGTGGTTGTGGTCTTCAGTCCTGAGACTGGTTTGATGCAGCTCTCCATGCTACTCTATCCTGTGCAAGCTTCTTCATCTCCCAGTACTTACTGCATCCTACATCCTTCTGAATCTGCTTAGTGTATTCATCTCTTGGTCTCCCTCTACGATTTTTACACTCCACGCTGACATCCAGTGATAAATTTGTGATCCCTTGATGCCTCGGAACATGTTCTCCTAACCGGTCCCTTCTTTTTGTCAGGTTGTGCCACAAACGCCTCTTCTCCCCAATCCTATTCAATACTTCATCATTAGTTATGTCATCTACCCATCTAATCTTCAGCATTCTTCTGTAGCACCACATTTCGAAAGCTTCTATTCTCTTCTTGTCCAAACTATTTATCGTCCACGTTTCACTTCCATGCATGGCTATACTCCATACAAATACTTTCAGAAACAACTTCCTGACACTTAAATCTACACTCGATGTTAACAAATTTCTCTTCTTCAGAAACGCTTTCCTTGCCATTGCCAGTCTACATTTTATATCTTCTCTACTTCGACCATCATCAGTTATTTTGCTCCCCAAATAGCAAAAATCCAGTAATACTTTAAGTGTCTCATTTCCTAAACGAATTCCCTCAGCATCACCCAGCTTAATTCGACTACATTCCATTATCCTCGTTTCGCTTTTGTTGATGTTCAGCTTATATCCTCCTTTCAAGAGACGGTCCATTCCGTACAACTGCTCTTCCAAGTCCTTTGCTGTCTCTGACAGAATTACAATGTCATCGGTGAACCTCAAAGTTTTTATTTCTTCTCCTTGGATTTTAATACCTACTCTGAAATTTTCATTTGTTTCCTTTACTGCTTGCTCAATATACAGATTGAATAACATCGGGGAGAGGCTACAACCCTGTCTCACTCCCTTCCCAACCACTGCTTCCCTTTCATGCCCCTCGACTCTTATAACTGCCATCTGCTTTCTGTACAAATTGTAAATAGCCTTTCGCTCCCTGTATTTTACCCCTGCCACCTTTAGAATTTGAAAGAGAGTATTCCAGTCAAATTGTCAAAAGCTTTCTCTAAGTCTACAAATGCCAGAAACGTAGGTTTGCCTTTCCTTAATCTTTCTTCCAAGATAAGTCGTAAGGTCAGTATTGCCTCACGTGTTCCAGTATTTCTACGGAATCCAAACTGATCTTCCCCGAGGTCGGCTTCTACTAGTTTTTCCATTCGTCTGCAAAGAATTCGTGTTAGTGTTTTGCAGCTTTGACTTATTAAACTGACAGTTCGGTAATTTTCTCATCTGTCAACACCTGCTTTCTTTGGGATTGGAATTACTATATTCTTCTTGAAGTCTGAGGGTATTTCGCCTGTCTCATACATCTTGCTCACCAGATGGTAGAGTTTTGTCAGGACTGGCTCTCCCAAGGCCGTCAGTAGTTCTAATGGAATGTTGTCTACCGCCGGGGCCTTGTTTCGACTCAGATCTTTCAGTGCTCTGTCAAAACTCTTCACGCAGTATCGTATATCCCATTTCATCTTCATCTACATTCTCTTCCATTTCGATAATATTGTCCTCAAGTACATCGCCTTGTATGGACTCTCTACATACTCCTTCCACCTTTCTGCTTTCCCTTCTTTGCTTAGAACTGGGTTTCCATCTGAGCTCTTGATATTCATGTAAGTGGTTCTCTTTTCTCCAGAGGTCTCTTTAATGTTCCTGTAGGCAGTATCTATCTTACCCCTAGTGAGATAAGCCTCTACGTTCTTACAGTTGTCCTCCAGCCATCCCTGCTTAGTCATTTTGCACTTCCCATCGATCTCATTTTTGAGAAGTTTGTAGTCCTTTTTGCCTGCTTCTTTTTTATTTTTATATTTTCTCCTTTCATCAATTAAATTCAATATTTCTTCTGTTACCCAACGTTTTCTATTAGCCCTCGTCTTTTTACCTACTTGATCCTCTGCTGCCTTCACTACTTCATGCCTCAGAGCTACCCACACTTCTTCTACTGTACTTCTTTCCCCCATTCCTGTCAATTGTTCCCTTATGCTCTCCCTGAAACTCTGTACAACCTCTGGCTTAGTCAGTTTATCAGGTCCCATCTCCTTAAATTCCTACCTTTTTGCAGTTTCTTCAGTTTTAATCTACAATCTACAATGGATTGTGGTCAGAGTCCACATCTGCCCCTGGAAATGTCTTACAATTTAAAACCTGGTTCCTTAATCTCTGTCTTACCATTATATAATCTATCTGATACCTTCTAGTATCTCCATGATTCTTCCATGTATACAACCTTCTTTCATGATTCTTGAACCAAGTGTTAGCTATGATTAAGTTATGCTCTGTGCAAAACTCTACCTAACATAGCCCGAACAAAACACTCCCTTCGGCTCTCATTGTTGGCGCACCGAAGACGCACGAAGCGCTTCGTTTGCACTGCGTCATAATATAACTGTCATTCAAAGAATGTAAGGAAATGGATTTACATATTGTGTTTGATCTCTTCTATTGATGGCGTCTGCTATAAATTGAATATGAATGCAGCAAAGCCTCGGCAATTCGGGGTAACTGAGACAGAGTAGCGCTCGAATTTGGGAAAACTCGAATTACACGAAAAAACCTTTTATTACAAATAGGTTAAGAACTTGATGTTCACAGATTATTACAGTAACCAACGTTATTTCATCAGTTAATATGCTAATTAAGAGTTAGCCTGTTCTGACGTGTCAGCGCTCATACTGGTAGGAACAAAAATAAATACGTAACACGACCCGACTACACATACAAACCGCACTGAGCCTGAACAGTCAGTAGTTGTGGCGGGTGAAAAAATAATAGGTAATTACGATATTGCAGTGCGTGTGTTGCTCGTACGACGCAAAGTTCCTTCGGACATGCATGCAGGCACTGTGCCCACAGCCGTTATGAAATACATGAAATGTGTTGGCAGTTACGAATATGGACAGCCATCAGCTGTATAATGGAATGGCGACACTGAAAATTTGTGCGGGACCAGGACTCGAATCCTGATGGTACGGCGGCCGATCGCGATAAGCGGGTAATCCGGGTTTCGAGTCCCGATCCGCCACAAATCTTCATTGTCGTCATTCCATTATACACTGAAGAGGCAAAGAAACTGGTACGCTTGCCTAATATCGTGTAAGGCCTCCGCGAGCACGCAGAAGTGCCGCAACACGACGTGGCGTGGACTCAACTAATGTCTGAAGTAGTGCTGGAGCGAATTGACGCCCTGAATCCTGCAGGGCTGTCCCTAAGTCCGTAAGAGTACGATAGGGTGGAGATCTCTTCTGAACAGCACGTTGCAAGGCATCCCAGATATGCTCAATAATGTTCATGTCTGGGGAGTTTGGTGACCAGCAGAAATGTTTAAACTCAGAAGAGTGTTCGTGGAGCCACTCTGTAGCGATTCTCGATGTGTGGAGTGTGGTATTGTCTTCCTAGAACTGGGAAAGTCCGTCGGAATGCACAATGGACATGAATGGATACAGGTGATCAGCCAGAATGCTTACGTATGTGTCACCTGTCAGAGTCGTATCTACACGTATCAGGGGTCCCATATCACTCCAACTGCACACGCCCCACACCATTACAGAGCCTCCAACAGCTTGAACAGACTCCTGCTAACATGCATGGTCCGTGAATTGATCAGGTTGTCTCTATACCCGTACATGTCCATCCGCTCGACACAATTTGAAACGAGACTCGTCCGACCGGGCAACATGTTTCCATCCAGCAACTGTCCAATGTCAGTGCTGACGAACCCATGCAAGGCGTAAAGGTTTGTGACGTGCAGTCATCAAGGGTACACGAGTGGGCCTTCGGCTCCGATCGATGATGTTTCGTTTAATGGTTCACACGCTGACACTTGTTGATGGCCCAGCATTAAAATCTGCGGCAATTTGCACATGGGTTGACTTACGTCACGTTGAACGATTTTCTTCAACCGTCGTTGGTCCCTTTCTTGCAGGATCTTTTTCTGGGCGCAGGGATGTCGGAGATTTGATGTTTTACTGGATTCCTGATATTCACGGTACACTCGTGAAATCCCCACTTCATCGCTACTTCGGAGATGCTGTGTCCCATCGCTCGTGCTCTGACTATAACACCACGTTTAAACTCACTTAAATCTTGATAACCTGCCATTGTAGCAGCAGTAACCGATCTAACAACTGTGTCAGACACTTCTTGTCTTATTTAGGCATTGCCGACCGCAGCGCCGTATCCTCCCTGTTTGCATATCTCTGTATTTGAATACGCGTACCTGCACCAGTTTCTTTGGCTCTTCAGTGTAGCATGTATCTGCCACCTGACGACGGTGGCAGCGCTTCGCGACCTGTCAGAGGCACACAAATCTAGGTCATCGGTTCAATAAAACTGAAATATAGTTGAGCGCTGTCTTTCTGAAGGTGCAGTTCACCTACAGGTTGCTTTAGGCCAATAAATGGAAGCACACGATCGGACAGGTTCTTGAGCACTTCACCAGTATAAGATGGTGACATACGGATCAGAAGTCACATTTGATGGGGTCACGAACTCATCTCCCCCTCCCCCCCCCCAAAGAATATTTCATTAAATGCGCTTATATTTGTACACATACCTCTCACCATTTTCTCAGTTAATTCGGAAAACATCGTAGTCACAAAATGGCAAAGAATTCTAGAAAACGCAAGCTATCTTTAACACAGGAAACTGCCGACATGGATGCACTTGTGGCCTGATTGACTGTAGAGCACTGTTACACAGCAGAAACGTATTATGGACAACTGTAAAATTTTCTCGAAGTCCTCTCCAGCCAGCACCAAGCCAAGGTAAATCAAGCCAGTGCCCCATGGCACAATCGAAACGACAAACAGGCAGAAAACCAACATTGCGGGAGGCAGAACAAACCCAGAAGATATTGCTACACCTCGAGTGAGCGAGTAACCGGAATCATAAACTCAGCAACATGACCTCAGTGAGGAGGAGAGTTTACGTCATTCTCTCAGCACAGCTTCATTTCGTAAGAGAGAATGAAAGCTTCAGAAAGAACCGACAGGGTAGCCGAAACCGCTGACACGCTGCTTCCTGGACTCGGGTAGGCGCGCCGGCCCCGGATCGAATCCGCCCGGCGAGTTACCGATGACGGCCAATGTGCTCGACAGCCTGGATGTGGTTTTTAGGCGGTTTTCCACATCCCGCTAGGTGAATACCGGGCTGCCCCCTGTTCCGCCTCAGTTACACGGCTCGCAGACATCTGCAGACTTTCACACTATTCCATGGATTACACTCGATGCAGACAGTTGGGGTACACTAATTCCGTCGCGGGAGCTACGGGGTGGCAGCAGGAAGGGCATCCGGCCACCCCTTAAACATTAACATGCCAAATCTGATTAACAATGGCTGACCCTGCGTAACTACAGAACAAGGCTCAAGCGATAGATAGAATGTAAGCTTCAGAAGGAAATCTATCAGCCTGCTGATATGGTGGGAAGGCAACCGTCTGATACCTTGAAATTCATCTTTGCGAAAAAGAGGGATGGTGAAGACCGCGCCGGCCGGGGTGACCGAGGGGTTCTAGGCGCTTCAGTCTGGAACCGCGCGACCGCTACGGTCGCAGGTTCGAATCCTGCCTCGGGCATGGGTCTGTGTGATGTCAGGTTAGCTGGGTTTAAGTAGTTGTAAGTTCTAGGGGACTACCGCAGATGAGCCTGGTAAAGTACACAACATTCGGTCATCGCCAGCCAGACATAACGTCATTGACTCAGACAAGCAGTAATAAATACTAAATCTTCCGAGTCTTGATATTTTTGTATTGCAGCTGACCAGTTGTGAGGCCCAACCTGTGATGCGCTGATACTGTTCGCCAAGATGACTTCCGCCTTTGAGACTGCTGCCTGTCTGGCATGTTGTACTCAATCACTATGAACTGCTAACCTGGCAACCACTAATGGAAAGACTTGGAGGCTTGCTGAGTTATACTGATGATATTTAGCACTCTTTCCACCTGTCGCAGTAATCGGGTGGCACACTAACTGCTGGCGACCCCGACTAGTACCTGTGATCAGTCATCGACATCCCCGGCCTTCCTTGGTGAAAGGGCTATGTTGTTGTTCATCTCCACGCCGTGCAGAGCTGTTGAGAGATACAGAGTGCTCTGGTAATAAGTAGTCGCTGTCATGGGCAGCAACGCCTACTGTGCAGGCTACACCTGCCGCCACCGAGGCCTGCTTCCTGCCCGACACTCTATTTACGTGTATTGGACATCGCTATGCGACGTCTTCTGCAGATTGCTGAGATAGCATCAGCGCATTACGAGGCCATGCGCTGCAGTGTCGCTGACCTGTGCACTGACAGAGAAGAGTACACGATGGTAAACTTTAATGTACTAATTTCTTGTTCCGTTAATGTTTATCGTTAGCGTCCAGCACGCCAACTAGCCTGCTCCCTCATCCTGAGAACAGTAGAGGTCTTAACTCAGGCCAGTACAGAACATTCCAACCAGGAAAAGGCACACATTCACAGGCTGACCGTATCTGCTGTCAACAACAAATCAAACACAGTTCGTGAGTAACACGTGCCAGTTGTGGTCGAGCATTGTCCTGCTTAAAAATGGCACCATATTACTGTCCCATGACAGGTAACACATGAGGAAGCAGTATGTCTGTGATGTACTGCAGTGCCCCCACAGTTCACTCAATCACTGCAAGGTATGACCTGAAGTCATTCCCGATGGCTCCCTACACCGGGACGCCAGTAGTAACGTCACTGCGATTCTTTAAAACATTGGAAGAATGGTACCTCTTCCCACGTCGCCACCATACTTGCCGACGATGGTCATTTGGGATAGTGCAGAACCACAATTCATCAATGTACACAATGTGATGCCATTTGACAGCAGTCATTACTTCCTGGTCATCAGCACCACTCCAAAAGCCATTTGTGTTTTGGTGTTAGTGGCAGCCTACACATAGCAAGATAATTCCTTAGTCTGGCTGCTACTACTTTCCGATCAATAGTGCAATTGCTGAGACACACAATGCAGCATAGAGTCTATTGTTCGTTACTGGATTGCAAACGCATATCTGAAAAGATTACGATTGGGTTGGTGCACAGTAATGCATTTCTCCCTTGTTGTGGTCAGACGTGATCGAGTGGAACCTTGATGGTGAGTACGCCTGCCTTCAAGTTCCCTTACAGGTCACTCTCAAAACCGAACGCCCCACAAATCTGGATATTGCACGATTCGGCCAATCAAAAATGTCTCTGAGCACTATAGGACTCAACATCTGAGGTCATCAGTCCCCTAGAACTTAGAACTACTTAAACCTAACTAACCTAAGGACATCACACACATCCATGCCCGAGGCAGGATTCGAACCTGCGACCGTAGGAGCCACGCGGTTCCGGACTGAAGTGCCTAGAACCGCACGGCCACCGAGGCCAACCTTCGGAAAATCGATCAAATATAGACCCACAGTGAGCTAGGGCTGTTGACAAACATCGATATATCGATATTTTTTTCAAAATATGTCGTTATATGTAGGCGATACCTTTTCCTCTGATACATCGTATCAAAACGGCAATATCGAGTGGCTACATATTTATTTTATATTTTTTTCACAATTTTCGGCAAATATTACATTTTGTTCTTTTGAAATTGTCGTAGAACATAATTTTATTTTCACTGCGTGAAGGAATCTGACTACTTTTTGAACTTACATCACGTCCAGTCTTTTACTTTGACTGTGTGAAGCAAGTATATGTGGCACAAACGAAGAAGTCCGATTGCACGGAAGGGGGGGGGGGGGGGGCGCTTAAAAACAAAACCAGAGTGCTATTTCTTCACACCTGCATTCTTCAGAAACAGTTGCTGAAAAGAACAAAACTGTAAATGACACGATTGGCCTCCTGTGGACGGAGACGTGCGAGGGGAAATGCTGACGTAAGCGACGCTGGGCGGTACCAACAGAAACTGCAATGTTTAGATTCATCATGCAATTTTGAAACTACAACTGCTAGGTCACTGGCGTTGCAGAAATGAAAAAATAGAGAAGTCGACATGAAGTGTTCTGGACAAATAGGATATATGACGAAACCGAACGGTGGACTCCTCAGACACCTTTTATTGTGCCACTTACATACAGTTACCATTGTTAGTAATGTGGTTATCGCCAAGCTTGAACGTGCATCGTTTTCCGTTCAATTCTTGCTCTAAGGGAGATAGGCAGGCTGCTAGCTTGTGGATGTACAGAATATCTTATAATAAATCAATACTTAAATATACAGCTCTAAAACTGACACTATAATCTGCACCCGATATTTTTATAGGCAGGTACGTCGATACCTCTTCCGTCGATATATCGATACTTTTTCAGATATATTAACGGTCGATAATGATATCTTTTTAAATATCGATATATCGGATTCCCCATATTTTTAAAAATACCAACAGTCCTACAATGAGGTTCCTTTCAAACTCGGCCAGGTGCTGATAACGCTGTCTCACACGTTAAACATTGTCTCCGTATCCCTCACGGTGATCACTCGCCATCTGACGCTGTTCATGTCCGTTGTACTCCCTACCAGATCTGGTAACAACAGTAAATACGAACACCAATAACGAACGCACTCTGGTAGCCGTTCTACCTGTCACAGAAAATTGCAACTCTGATCATTTACGTGACCGCTGTGTTGTGTAGCCCCACTTGTACGAAGTTACACTGATATCAGTCATCCATTCAGCGTGCTTCACTTTTTTTCAGGCAGTGTAGTTCTTAAATAAATTGTACGATATATCAACATCTCAAATTTTCGGACTCAAACCTTTTAAAATAATGAATTTTTCCGAAATGCAATTTCTTCTAAGTTTTGGTAAAGCGATAACTAAGCTACAATGTAAATTAACCATTATTATTATTATAGTACAATATTTATTCTATAATTTATTGTCAATATTACTAAAATTCTATGCACGTAAGGTATGTTAAAGTCAGGGATAACAACAACTATATTTGGGCGGGGGGCAGAGAATGTAATAAACGTGACCCCCCCCCCCCCTCCCAGAATCCAACACTAGTTCCGTGTCTGTTTGCCATTGCCTTTTATAAACAGGAGGTGAGCAACAATTCCCTTGTGGTTTGCTTGTGTGTTTTAGATGTATACCTCGTAGCAGAGAGGTGATTCTGATCGTATGTCGATCACAGGATGTTGCAGGTGTTGTTCAGTACTGAACTAAGGAGTGATAAGCTGCACTCTTGAGCCACTACCTACTTTAACAATTTATCATTGTTGACGGTGATCCCTGTCACCAATATGTTGTTGGTTACGGCAGTTGATTCTGGCGGACGGAGTATCTGCCCGATTCGAGGTGCACACAGTAAACCAACCGCATCGGGTTCTGCGGCGAAGTCCCGCAATGGTATTTGCAGTCCTGCATTGGAAGATTTAACAAGTCCCTCAAAATGCCTAATACGTTCCGCATTCCGGTAATTTTCACATTTCACCAATCACATCTTACTTCCATACATCGTAGGAAGAATCATTCAACTAATCAGGACAGAATCTCTGTGTGACTTTGTGCAATAGCATTCGTTGTCAGGTGCAAATGAAAAAGAAAGAAATATAGCATAAGAATATGTTAGGCAAGGTGAGAAAGCGCCAGTACAGCTTCCGTGAAAAGTTGGCCTTTTAATCCGTTACTCGTGGGATGCGAAGGGGAAGTTACCTGGTTTTGCTTGGAACGGCAACGTGAGAAGGAAAATGCTTACACAGGCACCAACCAGCAATCAAGGCAGCGGCTATCGAATAAATTTCACGCAGGTGTAACATGTATTGTTGAAAGCGGATTATGAAGGTCTTCATGTGATACTCATTCGTAAAAGAGAAAATGAAATTGAATTAAGAGTGTTTTAGCACAACGCAATTCGAATAAGAAAAATTGCGACCACTGTTAGATCACAGAGGTTGGCAGCTATCCGAAAAACAATCGGTCTGAAAAATAAGCGATTGTTTGGAGCGACACGACATTGTTAACTTTTGTGTGTGTGTCTGTCTCGCCCAATTTCGTGAAGTACTCTGCTTGTTTTACTTAGCAATGACGCCGACTACAAAAACAGAAGTTGTAAATTCACGCAAGACTTGTAAAAAGAGCTGACTCTTTTAAAAGAAGAGTTCAACAGATGTTCAGACTTTCACACCACAAGGACATGAAAATATTTCCATTGCTAGTCCGGTACTTTCACCCTACAACTGGATTTACAAGTGTAACGTCAAAATATTAGACATCCTGAATTTACCTGGTGAAATTTCAGTCACTATACCGTATGTGATTCTTCAATGGACATTCTTCAAAAGCACGACCTTAAAGAGAAAGTGACTGGAATTTGAGCTCATAATGTAACACAAATTTTGGTGGGGTTCAACGTGAAGGGTTACTTCAAGACGGCTTAGGAAGAAAAATTTGGTGTGGGGTGCGCAGCACACATTGCACACAACACTTTACAGACATCAGCAGATCTGTTAACAGAGGACGTCGAATATGTCGTTACAAAGTATATTCGTACTTTTATCTATACACAGAGCGTGTAGGAGCTCTCAAAGATTTTTGCGAAGGGCAAAGATGCAGTACAAAAGAATTTCGGAATTTAGTAAACCAAGATGGCTTTCACTTTTGCCTGCATTTGAGAGAATCTTGCAAATGTATGTACCATTGAAAACTTACTTTTTATTACAAGAAAAGTGTCCAGCTGTATTACATGCAGTCTTCTCTAATGAATGCTCAGAGGTGTGGCAAAAATTCGTACAGGTTCAAGCGGCATTATTTAACGATTCCGAGAAAATGATGGAAGGAGGCAAAATTACCTTGACGGAAGTTTCTCAGTTGTTCATGGATCTGAAAAACACGTACACAGACCGCTTAGAAAACTATCATATTTCTCTGAGCATACGGAATAAGTTAGAAAAGCGTGTGGAGAGTGGGCAAATCGACATAAATTATTTTACGGCATGTACGTAACTTCTATCACAGCTGCATCCAGTACCTTCACCGATATATTAATCGGTACAGCGAATTCGAAACATACAATTAGACTGAGCTAAAACCGTGCTAAAATGGGCTGGCGTAGGTCAGACTTACCAATAGTTAACGCAGCGGATGACTACATGGGCAACGACAATAGCAGAAGGCAACCTATTCGATGAAGTACGCTGTGTATCCAATCACGTAGACCACTATGTTCTGAAGAGATGGGAAGAGATGAAGAGCAGTATGGAACAACGGTGGTTAGTGGTGTTCGGAAAACTTAATGAACAGCAAATACTACATAAAACCTGTCTGACCATCGTCCAGTACCTATTTTCATTGATGAATGCCGTGTGGACGCGTAAAAATCGCCACTTAAAGGCGGAACGCTAACTGCAATGCTCATTATAAAATTTAATGTGGGAACTTGTGAAAATTTTTATGATATTCTAAATCAAAACCCAGAATTAATCCAAAAATGTCACTCACGTCAGAAATATGAATTTAAGAATAAATACTCATATGTTTGATTAGAGTAAACTTGTAAAATCTACAGGCAGTTCCGAAGTACTTCACCTTTTCCTGCTCCTACTCGCGTCCTTCACTCTCGGCCTATTTTGCAGAAGCAGTTCACAGGAGCAGATCCACGCGCCGTCTACCCAGGCGGGATACAAAAATCAAAATACATGGTAACAGCGTTACTAACAAGACAGAGCCGCCCTAGCCGGCCGAAGTGGCCGTGCGGTTAAAGGCGCTGCAGTCTGGAACCGCAAGACCGCTACGGTCGCAGGTTCGAATCCTACCTCGAGCATGGATGTTTGTGATGTCCTTAGGTTAGTTAGGTTTAACTAGTTCTAAGTTCTAGGGGACTAATGACCTCAGCAGTTGAGTCCCATAGTGCTCAGAGCCATTTTTTTTAGAGCCGCCCGATGGCCTTGTGCGTTAAACCACCGCTTCCGGGACTGGGAGGTGCGTCGGTACCAAATCTAATTCTCTCGGCGCATTAACGACGAGAGCCGGTCTGCCAAGCAGCCTGGGTGTGGTTTTTAGGAGGGGCACCCTACATCCCATTAGGCGAATACCAAGCTGGTAGCCAAGTCCTGCCTCAGGTACACGATTCGCAAATGTTTAGAAAACTTTCGATAACTTTCACATGAAAAACATTACACGCAGACAGTTGTGGTCCACATTTTCCATTCGGGGGGAGAGGGGTTGGGTAAAGGGCTGGCGACAGGAAGGGCATCCGACCATTCCTTAAATTAATCATAACAAATCCGTATATAACCTTGCCGACACGGCGCCGGTGCAAGACAAAGGCACACAAAAATGAAGATTTACTGACAAGACACATGCAGGAAATTTGTTATTTGAAAATTTCACAATGTCTTACTTGCACGTAACGCTTCACTGCTCAAGATTTAAGACTTTGCACGAGCAGTGCTAGATTTAGTCTACTCTTTTCTTTTCTTTTTTTTTTATAGTGAACAGTTCTGCAATCCATTTTAGCCTATCAATTGGTGGTATACCTCATTCCAAAGGCAATCATTTCAGTTGGGACGTGGGCTCGCTTCAGATCATTTGACTTCGGCTATTACCATTACGATATACAGCTCGGTTACGAACAGAGGCACTGTGATGCTGAAACTTAAAAAGGGCAATTTCACATTTTTATAAGAGCATGGATACTACATAAGGAGATAGTTCTTACAAAACCCTTGTTCGACCGATACTTGAGTATTGCTCGTCTGCCTGGGATCCTTACCAGATGGAATAGATACATGAAGTAGAGAAGATTCAAAGAAGAACATCGCGTTTCGTCATATGATCGTCCAGTAAGCGCAAAAGCGATACTGGGATGCTGATCTAACTCCATTGAGAGACGCTACAAGGAAGGCTATCGTTCCCTGTTAAAATTGCGACAGGATACATTCCTAGCACAATCAACGAATATATTACTCTCTCCAACCTCCCTCTCATGAAATGACCATGAACGTAATATGACAGAGCTTCAAGTCCGCATGGAGGCCTACCAGGAATAGCTCTTCCAGCGCAGCATTCGTGGGAGAGGGAGGGGGGCGGGGGGAGGGGTGTATGGGGGTGGAGTGACAGTACGTGGTACATAACATACTTTCCACCACACACTATCAGCTGACTTCCAGAATGTAAATGTAGAATTCTCTGATATTGGCTAATAGGATTCGACAATCATGACTTCTCGAACCAAAGCAGTCAGATCGAGACTAAATTAGGACAAATAGGTTTCCATCGTCAAATATCGCAATGAGAACAAAGAATTACGGTCAGGCATTCATCAGGTTCCACTTGTCCACACAATGTTGATGATTTGTGGCCACACTCGAATACCCCTAGAGTTATTAGAACTGTATTATACATTTGTAGCGAGAGGACGTCATTCATCCCTTTGATTCGCAGTCTGTTCGTTGAACTTCTTTGGTTGTTCGAATACTACACGCGCACTTTCTCCTGACTGCCTTAAGAGGGAGATGCGAGAAATGGAAGTTCCGCTCTCACAAGGACTGTTGCAAGGATTCAGCAAATGCGGTGGGGATAAAGTCCTCCTTCCTCAAGTTTATGGCCATGCCTCACGTTTCTTAAAAAGAAACCCTTCCTTTTGTAGTTTTCTTCGTGGATTTATACACTGGACAAAACCAGACCATGCAAATGAAGAGCAAGACGAAAGACATATGTCTCTGGCTTTTCTACCTTACTTGCGAAATATTTCTTCAAAAATTGCCATAATAATGAAGAAGCACTTAGTGGGTGCAATCTACGACCAGCCTAAACGGCAGCTCTTTTGGTATCTGTGAAAGATGATCTGGTTTACGTGAGGAGAGTATATATGAAATTCCTTATCATTGTGATAAAAGGTATATGGGACAAACAATACGCAGACGGAGCGTCGAACAACAGCGACACATATGCCGTCTGCAACCCAACAAATCTGAAGTGGTTGAACATTATATTTCCTCTACCTATTCCATTAACTACGGCAAAGTCAATATACTGGTCACAGCCTAATACTGTTGGGATTCTGTGGCCAAGGAAGCTGTGGAAATACTATTAGCAGACAACCAGCTGGACAAATCATAGAAACAACTCGTTTCACATCTGCGCTCTCAGAGGAACTGTTGTTCTGAGACTTCACTGCCTGGCATTTCAGCACTTGCGATCCATTTTATTACTGAACCACATAATTGGTAAGCACTGTGGATTTGCTGATTCTGCGCTTGCTTCATCTTACTCCTAGGCGGATCAAGTGTAACCATGACTGACGCTCTTGTTGCCGACATCGTTATCTCTGACGCACGCGTCTTTACTCACAGTACTGTGTCAAGTGGTTTAAATTCGACAGTGACTCGCCTTGAAGATGGCTGCAAGCTTATCAGCCGAAATAACGAAAGAAGAAGTAATACTGTCCCGGACGCACGCCCGAAAGACGATGGAATAAGCTTCTCACCAAGTCTTCAGCAACTTTTTTGGAAAAAAGAGCAGGCTCCTTGAATCCGTAGCGTATGGGTGACAGCCAAGGCAAATGCTTGTTCCAAGGATCTTTGAGACAGTGACCGGTTTGGAAGTTTTCACTGAAATCTCAGGCGTTTCTTAACGCACATGCTCACTGTTAACTCAAGTGCCACTTGGTGGCCCACTGGGCTCCCAGATTTCACGCTTGCTTGGTGTTTTTGGTAGTCAGTTCTAGCTCGCTGAACTTTTGTTTTATTCGACAAACAAATCGTGAATCGTAGAGGCCAATATTCCTTACACTTGCCGTGGCCAGACAGTAGGGAAGGTCGGGGCAAATTTCCGTGGATTTCTTTTCGGAATTTATTAATTTTTTTGTAAGGTTTACCCTTTTCAAAGCTGTTTAGTCTTATAACATGGTTGTTCAAGTATAACTTGATTTATTTACTTCTAACTCACCATCAAAATTTAAAAATTTAAAATAATTTTATCTACGCTCAAGTCGAGTGAGTAAATATGACCCGGGTTTACGCACCTCGCTCCTATGTAGGTACGTTTACACATATCATAAAACAACAATAATGAGCAAAAAAACTACCAAACTCTTCAAAAAATATTTTTTTTTTTTGGCAGTAACCAAAAGTACAGTCTTACTTAGGCCAAGTAACGTGGTAAAACACAACAGTTTTACTGACAGTAAACAATTTTTTTTGGCGAACTCCCACCTGTTAGCATAATATTTGAAAGTTAATTAAGAGTTCATTGATCATCATTGTCCGAACTGCAATTTACTTTTATGTTTACTGTA
Organism: Schistocerca piceifrons; assembly: GCF_021461385.2. Taxonomy (NCBI): domain Eukaryota; kingdom Metazoa; phylum Arthropoda; class Insecta; order Orthoptera; family Acrididae; genus Schistocerca; species Schistocerca piceifrons. Next base: position 296,816,703 of record NC_060140.1, on the reverse strand, counting down.
GCACAATCGTCGTGAACCGACCTTTTACCTCTAAGACACCGGGCACATTGTTGATTTCTTTTTAATTGGTTGTATAGTTTTAAGCAGTAAATAGAAAGGCAATTTTCATCCTCATCGTTACATTGGTACAGGTAATGAGAGAGATGAGGAAGAACAGGGTGGGACATTCTTTGAGATAGTAGTGCTTGTTAACAGACGCTTTGAAAGGACCAGCTTGTGGGAGCAGGTTGAGGGGAAGCGGGAGATACAAGGTGATAGGCGACGTAAAGAGAGGTAGAAGTTAAGTGGACCTGAAAAGAATGATAAAAAACAGGAGAACACGTGGAATTACCACGTGGAAATCTGTTTTCGGCAGAATAGTAATGACGACATCGGAAGCAGGCCTGTCCACATATTTCTTGGTTTTTGCATTTAGCAATTCACTACCCTTATCAGTGATAGAATTAATTCATTCTGCCTAAGTTTCATTTAGTTCAAATACTTTGTTAGCAATTTCTGCGTTTTATTTCCCCATGCCTTTTTTTTTTAGATTAAATTTCCATCTGCTGCTACCTTAAAGTTTCCTTGACTGGCGTGGCAATGCAAAATAGTGCATAAATGTGCCCTTACAGAGTTGCGTAAACGTGCCCCATCGCCATGTTTGAATTAGTTAAGAGACTACAGTAGTACCTTTCAGGCTTTCAAATTGTACAAATGTTCCTTGGAAAGTAGAATAACCTCCTGTAAACTGAACATACATTTATCTATTCTCAACTTTGAAAGGTATGCTCCATAGAAGGTTCGATATTTAAGTAACAAATTTACTCATCTAGCACAATAACAAAAATGTGTTCTTCGCGCTAAGACATTAAATCAGATGGCGCTTTGGAGTTTGTGAGAGCCCTAAGAAGATGGCAGTACTAATCTGCCTTCGTCGGTAGCGGTCTGGCTTGACTGGTTCACGAGGACAGTGCTCCATGTGCAAGTGTGCCCCGGTCTCCCCTAGTCTTTCTTATTCCTATTGAAGCATTATTATAAGCTTCTTTCATTTGAACCCAGCTCATTCAGAAGATTATAGTGACTGTAGAACTTTCCATGTAAATACTCGCAATGCGAATAAGACTAGGGATTATTCTTTTGCCGTTACATAGCTACACTATTGGCCATTAAAATTGCTACACCAAAAAGAAATGCAGATGATAAACGGGTATTCATTGGACAAATATATTATACTAGAATCGACATGTGATTATATTTGTGTGCATAGATCCTGAGAAATCAGTACTCAGAACAACCACTCCCGCCGTAATAACGGCCTTGATACGCCTAGGCATTGAGTCAGACAGAGCTTGGATGGCGTGTACAAGTACAGCTGCCCATGCAGCTTCAACACGATACCACAGTTCATCACGAGTAGTGACTGGCGTATTGTGACGAGCTTGTTGCTCGGCCACCATTGACCAGACGTTTTCAATTGGTGAGAGATTTGGAGAATGTGCTGGCCAGGGCAGCAGTCGAACATTTTCTGTATCCAAAAAGGCTCGTACGGGACCTGCAACATGCGGTCGTGCATTATCCTGCTGAAATGTAAGGTTTTGCAGGTATCGAATGAAGGGTAGAGCCACGGGTCGAAACACATCTGAAATGTAACGTCCACTGTTCAAAGTGCCGTCAATGCGAACAAGGGGTGACCGAGACGTGTAACCAGTGGCACCCCATACCATCACGCCGGGTGATACGCCAGTATGGCGATGACGAATACACGCTTCCAATGTCCGTTCACCGCCATGTCGCCAAACACGGATGCGACCATCACGATGCTGTAAACACAACCTGGATTCATCCGAAAAAATTACGCTTTGCCATTCGTGCACCCAGGTTCGTCGTTGAGTACACCATCGCAGGCGCTCCTGTCTGTGATGCAGCGTCAAGGGTAACAGCAGCCGTGGTCTCCGAGCTGATAGTCCATGCTACTGCAAACATCGTCGAACTGTTCGTGCAGATGGTTGTTGTCTTGCAAACGTCTCCATCTGTTGACTCAGGAATCGAGACGTAGCTGCAGGATCCGTTACAGCCATGCGGATAAGATGCCTGTCATCTCGACTGCTAGTGATACGAGGCCGTTGGGATCCAGCACGTCGTTCCGTATTACCCTCCTGAACCCACCGATTACATATTCTGCTAACAGTCATTGGATCTCGACCAACGCGAGCAGCAATGTCGCGATACGATAAACCGCAATCGCGATAGGCTACAATTCGACCTTTATCAAAGTCGGAAACGTGATGGTACGCATTTCTCCTCCTTACATGAGGCATCACAACAACGTTTCACCAGGCAACGCCGGTCAACTGCTGCTTGTGTATGAAAAATCGGTTGGAAACGTTTCTCATGTCAGCACGTTGTAGGTGTCGCCAACGGCGCCAAACTTGCGTAAATGCTCTGAAAAGCTAATCATTTGCATATCACAGCATCTTCTTCCTGTCGGTTAAATTTCGCATCTGTAGCACGTATGCAATTTGGTGCTAACTACAGTTAGTAATCATGCTTTCGTTGCTTGCTGTAACTGCAGAAAGCATACTGCAGATGAATGGCACATTTCAGGAAAATTGACAAGGAAGTGTGGTAAGGTCTGATTGACGCAGCCCTGTCATGTCTTCAGTAGCCTTCACGCGCCTTGTCACTTTTCTTTCTCTGTTTTCCTTACTATGATGGATGCTCCCACTATCAAGTGTCAGTCTTAGTTTTGAAGAGCGTGCTCTTTTCCGAGAAATGTCGTAGGTAGTTATCAATAAGAGCAATAAATTTCTGAAATGTGCCCTCGTTAATTATGAAATTTTGCGACTAATGGCTTCCAAACCAGAGATATAGCTTCAGAAATAGATAAACGGAAAGACGATTACAACAAGATTTAGAGAACGCTACTACGACGGGAGCGGTAATACATCGACGACTCCCTTAAAAACGCATAAGTACAAGTTTGGTCAACTACAGGAGTCGGACAAAAAAATGGAAAAACCGGGAGAAATGTATGCTTGAACATGAATTCAGACACTTACCGAGCTTGCAGCTTGTGCTGTTGTATTTGACCACGAACGGCACCTGCGCAACGTCCTCGATAGTTGCGTCAGTCGTGGTCAGAACAATGTCCTCTGCATCAAAGTACCTCCCATTAAGAATGTGGATTCACTCAACGACTGTGATATGTCTTCCAAAATGATGGAGCACAGCAATCCGTTGTTCTTTCCTTTCAGGTTTTACGAGGGTAATCCCAAAAGTAAGGTATCCTTTTTTTATATAAGTACAGAATTCTGTTTGTGTAGCAGTTGGTCACACTGTTATGAATGAGTGCTTCACGCGCTGTGTGTTAACATGGGCACGCCGCGCTCAGGCGCTCAGTCTTGGGTTGGCAACCGTTGAGAATGGAGCTCCCGTTGGATGTTACCACTAAGTGCGAATTGCGCGCAGTTATTAGATTTTTGAACGCAAAGGGCACTGCGCCGATTGAAATCCACCGCCAATTGACGGAAGTGTATGGTAAGTCGTGCATGGATGTCAAAAATGTTCGTAAGTGGTGTAGAGAGTTCGCAGCTGGTCGGATCGAAATTCACGACGAACAAAGAAGCGGGAGACCGTCAGTTTTTGAGGACACAATGTTGAAGGTTGAGCAAAGCATGCGTGAAGATCGGCGGATCAGACTGGATGATCTCTGCACGTTGGTTCCTGAGGTTCCCCGAAGCACCGCTCACAGAATTTTAACGGAAACATTGGACTATCGGAAGGTGTGCGCAAGATGGGTGCCACGCATGCTGACTGAAGACCACATGCGGTAACGAGTTGATGCTTCCCGCGCATTTCTTCATCGCCTTGCAGCCGAACAGGACAACTTTCTGGACTGGTTAAAAGAACATTTGGCCGGAAAGCGATTCAGTTCCAACGACGAGGTGAAAGAAGAGGTTCATAACTTTCTGAACAGCATGGCGGCGAGCTGGTATGACATGGGCAAACAAAAACCGCCACAGCGTCTACAAAAATGCATCGACAGAAATGGTGATAATGCCGAAAAATAGCTAAATGTTCAAGCTGTAAACTGATATAAACCGTTGTAGAAATAAACAGGTCTATGTGCTTATAAAAAAATAGGAGACCTTACTTTTGGGATTACCCTCGTATTAGGCAAATACTGATTTCGGATAGTGCCTAGACATTATCAGTGCACTATTTCATAGTATCAATGCATGTCCTAGTATGTCAGTCCCCTGTTGTACGGGCCTCTGTCGACAGGACATGAACTGATACTATGAAATAGTGCATTGGTAATGGCTAGGCACTATCCGAGTTCTATATTTGCTTAATAAAACCTGAAAGGAAAGGACAACTGATTGCTGTGCTCCATCATTTTGAAAGTGTTCTCTACAGTTATGGGTGCATTATGTTGAAGACAGGTGGATTCGAGCGTGGGAAAAGTGTTAATGCTTGTGTGGTGGGTGCTTCCGCAACCAAGATAGCCGAAATGTTAGGTGTTTCAACAGGCACTGCATCGAACATTTATACTGCAAACAGGGAAAGTGGAAGACCATTCTCTGTTAAGTGACAACGCGGACGAAGGTGTGTGTTGAGTAATCGTAACAGATGGTCGGTGAAGATGACTGGCGAAAAATAAGAGAACGGCAGCTGCAAGTCACTACAGAAGTGAATGTCACACTCGCGAACCCTGTTAGTACCAAAACAAGAAGAAGAAGAAGAAGGAATTGCAGAATGGATTGGAATTCCAAACACTCATCAATGATGCAAATGCCTGTAACAGGGAGACATGGTGCCGAAGCGATGAAACGAGGGCTGTGGAGCAACGGAAAAAAATGATTTGGTTGGATGACTCTTGTTTCACTCTGTTTCCAACTTATGGCCAAGTTTGAGTCTAGCATACGCTATCCTAAGCCTTGGATGCAGACTGCTAGCTGCCTACAGTGAAACATGGCGGAGCTTTGGTGATGGTTCAAATGGCTCTGAGCACTATGCGACTTAACTTCTGAAGTCATCAGTCGCCTAGAACTTAGAACTAATTAAACCTAACTAACCTAAGGACATCACACACATCCACGCCCCAGGCAGGATTCGTACCTGCGACCGTAGCAGTCGCTCGGTTCCAGACTGCATTTGGTGATGGTTTTGGCGCGTTATTCTATGGGTCTCAGGGGTAGTCTACTCTGCGAGGTCTCATCACTGTTCAGGATTACGTGAGTAGTGTGCCTGATCAGTTCCATCCCATGGTACAGTTATTTGTTCCACGACGACAGGGCCCCTATTCACACAGCACGCATCGTCCAGGAATTAGGTTGAGGGAAACAGTATTACAGTTCTGTAGAACCACAACCATATACCATGTAACTAAAAAATATAATCGAGCCACACAGCAACTCGTCGCCTCTGTGGTTGATCCACAGGGCCATGTTCATAATACACAAAAGGCAATTAAAGATTACATAACAGGCCGCCATGCACTGTTGCCATTTTTTGGGGTGCACTCAGCCGTGTGATGCCAATTGATGAGCTACTTGACCGAATAGTAGAGGCTTCGGTCAAGAATACCATCACAACGACCTGGAGAGCGGTGTGCTGACCCCACGCCCCTCCTATCTGAATCCTCTTCTGAGGAGGATGACACGGCGGTCGGATGGTCCACGTAGGCCACTCGTGGCCTGAAGACGGAGTATATATATATATATATATATATATATATATATATATATATATATATATAACCCAGAGTCTTCAAGAACTCCACACCAGAGTAGAAGCCCCTGCTATAAAAGTTCCAGCACGGCATGCCCATACTGCTGACCATTTGCAGAAGATGAAGGATGCAAACCCCTGACATTCTCAACCCTCTGACCCAGAAGAACCAACGCAAATCTTAGAACAAGGTCTGGTTAATAACGCGCCTGAAGCACACGGTATTCTCACGAGCTTTTATAAGAGGTTTCGTCTTTTGTAGATCTATAACGAATTTTTAAATAGTATACCGTTACCGAAGACTTCCACTGAGGGAATCACTGTCCTTATAGCCAAGCAAGCCAAATCAACTATGTCAAAGAATTATCGATCTATCACGTGCCATAGCGTTGACATCAGGCTGTATACCTGTAGCTTAATGTAGGAATGCGGACAGCCCCCCCCCCTCCCCACCCTTCCCTCATCTCTGCCCCCTCTAATATTGGGAGAGTATCAGTCCAGTGCAGTACTGGGGCGATCCAAGAGGGAGGTTCTTTCACTATATAGAGATGCTGTGTCAACAGTGTGCCATGTGAACATTTTCTTGCTCTTCACATTTTTAGACTTTAAAAGTATTCTTACCTAAGACAATATCTACTGACTCACAGATGAGAGACCCAATTTGTTCAGACTATAATGGATGCATCTTGCACATCAAAACCAGAATCAGGGTCAATAAGTCCCACACATCTCATGTAACCTTCCACTGATGTCTGAGACAAGGCTGAGGTCTGGCTCCGTAGGCAACTGGGTTTATACATCTCAGCCAACCCTAAGGATACAAAATTCCACCATTTTGGATAACCTTACGATAACACTGACTGTGGTATTTTGACAGATTGCAAATGGTCTATTTAACAAACACCTATGCTTTACCTAAACTCCACCACATTTCATGAGGATTTCCCATCTCAGTCAGTCTAGTGGAAGAAATTCTGTGCCGGCCGCGGTGGCCGTGCGGTTCTAGGCGCTGCAGTCCGGCACTGCCTCGGGCATGGATGTGTGTGATGCCCTTAGGTTAGTTAGGTTTAAGTAGTTCTAAGTTCTAGGGGACTGATGACCTGAGATATTAAGCCCCATAGTGCGCAGAGCCATTTGAACCATTTTTGAACAAATTCTGTCAGTAATTTTTTGGCCAATCTGGTCCTCTAAACACCTTCAAGTTACCCTTTCTAACAATAGCCACATCCATTTCCAAAGGCAATTCGGATTTGCGTAATCCTCTACTGCATTTTAATATTATTTACGTCAAACTATTTTCAGTTTCTTATCAGCTACTAGGTAGTCTGTAACTAACACCCTGTTCAACACCTCCAGGCCAGTCGCCAAGTCTCTGCCAAAATTCATACCTGAAACAGAACCCCCGCCGCTTTATCTGTAGTGGTACTTCATTGTGGCAAGTTACATGGGGGAGGAATCTCTGCAGCGTTTCACAGATTTTTTTCATTTCAGTACTAACCAGTACATCCATTTTACAGGAGTTATCTGTCGACAGACTGGAGAGCCCGCATCTCGTGGTCGTGCGGTAGCGTTCTCGCTTCCCACGCCCGGGTTCCCGGGTTCGATTCCCGGCGGGGTCAGGGATTTTCTCTGCCTCGTGATGGCTGGGTGTTGTGTGCTGTTCTTAGGTTAGTTAGGTTTAAGTAGTTCTAAGTTCCAGGGGACTGATGACCATAGCTGTTAAGTCCCATAGTGTTCAGAGCCATTTGACAGACAGGAGCAGAATTTGGTGAAATGTTCTTCGAAAATCAGATGTCAAATCCACCTGGTTGTATATAATCTATGGCAAGATTCCAGCCGGATAGAAGTTACGCAACATCACTCTACTACCTAATCCTCGCGCAGATAGTTTCAGTTGGGGGATATACGTAGATTCACGTGCTCACATGAAAATGCAGTTTGGTCGAGGATAAAGAAGAAATTGTCTTTAATTACCAGAACAAAACCTACCTCATAGACTTGAACGTCATTATCTAGCCGGAAAGGCGCACGTTCCCGGTCGTATATTTGGTATGTGGTTCATATCACTCACTATCCGATAACCAAAGTCACTCCGAACAAACAGGCTTTCAACCTTGTCCGCAACAGTAACACTGGATCATGCGACAAAGGTGCAGGGAAGATACAGTGAGTGGTTCCGAAAATTTTTAATAAACTTTCTTGATTTACACTGACAGGGAATAGATACAAATTGGAATTCAATGAGGAGCAAGGACACTCTTTGGAGTTATGATGGACTTTACTGGACCAGAAAGAATATCCTAATCCTGAAGAAGGAACTTTTTTCCACTTTAACATGTACATATTTAATATCAAGAATTAAAATTAAAAAAGATAAAGTAGAGGAGGAAAAAAAGAAAACGTTATGAAATACGTAAAAAAGACATTAAGCGATCTATACGCTGTTATTCGCAAACGTGGAAGGCAGAGCCCAAGATTGCTTCATTATTGATTCTAACACTAGCAGAAGTCAGCTTATCTAGAAGAACCATAGACTTCGCAAATGAGTGCTACTTCACTGCGACTGCACAGAGTATTTTTGATCTCTACCGTTGGCAGTGACAGGACGCAGAACACCAGCAACGAAAGTCTTCCAATCGGTAGCGATGAAGAACTAGTGTGAGCACTCATATGTCTGCCATGTGCCAACCACAATTCTGTGGACATTCTTCGTATTGAAGCTAGCCGGTTCCAACGTTTGAAAATGCGTCAGAAGCATCGGCGTTCCCTACACATCAATGTTGGCCCCTTGGACGGTCGAGGTTGAGGAGCGAAATGGCATTTTTCTTATCACTTCACTACACCATTCCATGTCGAATGTGCTGTTTGAAAATTGCCTTTTATCTAGAAGATGGAACGACAATGGTTGGCACTAATCATCAGGACACAACCAGTTGCACTCAGCATCTACAATCATTTTCCGATCTTATCATTCTCATCAAAAACTGTCTTGTCCTATTTTTTTCTGTCATGTGCTGGAAAAGCTGAAGCAGACCAATAAAACAGTTCAGTGCAAACACAAAACAAGAGTGAACAGTGCCACAAGTAATAAACAACTTTTGGCAAGCACAGTACTGCAAAAGTAGCACAAACTGACATGAGTTACTCGTGTAGAACTGCTAAGGAACCTTCAGGTGGAAATGATGAAACAGACGCTGGTGTAGCATTCGAACTAAATTAATTTTCTGAATCTCCCCTCCCCAGTACTGCCACAAATTCAGACAAAGGCATTCCACAGCACCTTCTCGGTTTTTTCTTTTTTTTTCAGCGTTTGGATGACCCTTTCCTCATTCGGGTTTTCCAATAGCAACAGTTTCCAGTCAAGCAGCTCGTGCAAATACGTACATTCATTGTTCGTCTATATATGTGCTGGAGATTAGGAGTCCTTTCGGCTTAAGATCTGAAAAAGCGTTTAGCACTTGTATTACGGTCACCTTAATCAGCTATAGGCATTGATATTTTCCTTGTTCGGAGACGTCACGTAGTTATTGTCCTACTACTCCAGATTACATTATCTGTAGATAACAATAATTGTACATTGGTGCTGACATCTGTCAGAAATTTATTTTGCTATCTGAGCAGAAAATCTGACCGGCAGCTACATTGATAGTTACGAACACAATGTGGAGTGTATTATAATAATAGGGCGAAATCTCGGACCCCTTTGAAACCCACACTGACCTAAGACAAGGAGATGGACTATCCCCGCTATTGTTCAACATCGTCCTGGACAAAGTAATGAGCGAATGGGAAGCTGAAGTCAGGAGACAAAACACCTGGAGACCAGTCACATTAGGAAGGAAAAGACTGGAAATCCCTTCCCTAGCATTCGCAGACGACCTAGCGATACTGACCTATGACCCAACATCAGCAAAAACACAGATCGAAATCCTGAAAGAATGCGCCGAGAAAGTCGGCCTACAAATCTCTTTTGAAAAAACGCAAGTCCTAACAAGAGAAGGCGACGACATCACAACCAAGTACGGCAAAATTAAAGGGGTCACACACTTCAGATACCTAGGCGAAATCATCGAACCGACCGGAACAGAGAAACTGGCTTACGAAGACAGACAACAGAAGACACGGAAATCACTAGGCATGGTACGAAACGTCTACAACAAACAATGCATTTCCAGAAACACCAAGATCAGACACTATAACACAGTGATCAAACCCGCCGTACTGTATGCCAGCGAAACACTAGCACTCAACAGGAAAATCGAAATTGAAGAAATCAAAAAAGAAGAACGCAAAATCATGAGGAAAATTTTAGGAGGAAGACCCACACCAGATGGCTACAGACTACAGAAGAACTCAACAGTAGAAGCATATTCGAACATCGAGAACGATATGAGAAAAAGGCGCCTTAAATTCTACGGACATTTAGATAGACTCCCTGAAACAAGACTCACCAAGAAAATTCTAGAACACATCAAGACACTTAAAGTCTCGACACCCTGGATGGAAGGAGTCCGAAAAGACCTACAAGCAATTGGCACCACAAACACTACAGACAGAAGCACCTTCCGAAAACACATAGACAATTGGGAAGTAAAGTCAGAAGCGCTAAAACAGCGGACCAAACAAGAATGGTCTGAGGAGAGAAAAGAGGCCCTCTCCAAGAGAATGAAGGAGTACTGGAAGGACAAGAAGAACAAGCCTTCAAAGTCATAAGCTTAACGATTTCCTTTTAGGGAAAATTCGTCAACAATAATAATAATAATAATAATAATAATAGTGAAAACTGGCACGGCTGAAAGTGTAGAACAACAGAAGCAAAAAGTCAGTAAAGTTGTGTCTGAAACGACAGGTTTACGAGATAACGGCGAATATATGCTTATTTCAGTATTAAATATTGTTCTGTTTACGCAACATCACTCTAATACCTAATCCTCGTGCAGATAGTTTCAGTTGGGGGATATACGTAGATTCACGTGCTCACATGAAAATGCAGTTTGGCCGAGGAAATGGGCAAAACTTAATCCACGATCACATGAGGGTATCGAGCGAAATTTCTGACTGGATTAATAATTTATTGGTAAGGAGGATGCCGTACATTATCTTGGATGGAACGTCATCGACAAAAGTAGAAGTAACTCAATGCGAACCCCTGGGAGTTATGTTGGGACCCTTGCTGTCAATGTCGGATATTAATGACCCAACAGAATGTAATAACAGCAACATCAGACTTTTTCCACATGACGTGGTTGTCTGCAAAGAAGTGCTGCCGGAAAAAACTGTACTTACATCCTTTCAGGTCTTGATAAGATTTCAGAGTGGTGCAAAGACCGGATACTTGTTTTAAATACTGAGAAATGTAGAACTGTGCAATTCAGAAAACGAAAAAACGTAATATTTTATGATTACACTCTTAATGAACCACAACTGGCATCAGTAAAAATAACTAGGTGTAACAACTGAGAAGCATATCGAATGATCACATCGGTAACACAAGTGGTAGACTTCGATACATTGTTAGGATACTGGAAAACGCAGTGAGTCTAGAAAGAAGGTTGCTTACAAAATACTCGTAGAGTCCATCCTAGAGTTGTTCAAGTGTGCTGGAGCTGGAATGATATCAAACAGGAATAATCGGGGATAATGAATGTCTACAAAGAAGGGCAGCATGAAATGACACAGAATTGCTTGACCCGTGGAAGAGCGTCAAGCAAGCAAACAAATAAACACCGTCCGAACACGCCTTGAGGGCCCACTGGTACCGACCGACCGCCGTGTTATCCTCACCCTTAGGCATCACCGGATGCAGATACGGAAGGGCATGTGGTTAGCACACTGTTCTCCCAGCTGTTGTGTTTTCGTAACCAGCGTCACTACTACTCAATTAAGTAGCTCCTCAATTGGCCTCATAAGAGCTGAGTGCACCGCGCTTGCCAACAGCACTTGGCAGACCCGGATGGTGACACATCCAAGTGCTAGCCAAGCCTGACAGCGTTTAACTTCGGTGGTCTTATGGAAACCAGTGTTACCACTGCGGCAAGGCTTTTGGCCGAAAGAGCGGCAAGGCGATGTTATAAAACCTTAACTGGCAGACGTTTGAAGACAACGCCAACTATCCTGCGAAAGCTTCCTTATAACTCATCAGTAAACGAAGAATCTAGGAATATACAACTCCCTTCGTATCTGGCACAGACCGTAAAACAAGTTACACTAATTAACAAATGCACAGAGACATTTAGGCAGACATTCTTTCCGCTCTCCATATGCGAATGAAATGGGAAGAAGCTGTGGTACATATGGAAGTACCCCCTGCACTTTAAAGTGGTTTCATTCGTATACAGGGCGAGTCACCTAACATTACCGCTGGATATATTTCGTAAACCACATCAAATACTGACGAACCGATTCCACAGACCGAACGTGAGGAGAGGCGCTAGTGTAATTGTTTAATACAAACCATACAAAAATACACGGAAGTATGTTTAACACAAACCTACTTTTTTAAAAAAATGGAACCACGTTAGTTTTGTTAGCACATCTGAACGTATAAACAAATACGTAATCAGTGCCGTTTGTTGCATTGTAAAATGTTAATTAAATCCGGAGATATTGTATCCTAAAGTTGACGCTTGAAACCTCCGACGTTCAGTTGCGTGTTGCAACAAACACGGGCCACGGACGGCGAGCAGCATCTGCAGGGACATGTTTACGATGACGACCGTGTTTACGAGTGTGGCTGTAGTGCACTGTTGTGGTTTGGTCTAGCTGTCGCAGTGTGCGCATGTAGCGCTTGCTGCTATTGTTATTCTGCATTCGTCTCCGCACGCAGACCAACTGTAGTACACCGTGCTACCAGACCTCTTCGATAGTGTAGTGTTGTAGGAACTGTGACCATGGTGTATTCGAACTCTGAAAAGGCGGAAATGATACTCATCTATGGCGAGTGTCGACGAAATGCAGCTGAAGCCTGCAGGGTGTATGCAGAACGGTACTCGGACAGAGAGCATCCAACGTGCCGCACACTGCAAAGCATCCACCGCCAACTGTATGCAACAGGTATGGTCGTAGCACGCAAACGGGTCCGTAACAGGCCCGTCACAGGAGAAGCGGGTGCAGTTGGTGTGTTAGCTGCTGTTGCCGTGAACCCACACATCAGTACACGGCACATTGCGAGAGCCGGTGGACTGAGTCAAAGTAGTGTCATGCGCATACTGCATCGTCACCGCTTTCACCCGTTTCATGTGTCGCTACATTAGCAACTACATGGTGATGACTTTAATCATCGAGTGCAATTCTGTCAATGGGCATTAATAGAGAATGCGTTGCAGTTCTACCTGTTTACCGATGAAGCGGGTTTCACAAACCACGGGACAGTGAATATACGGAACATGCATTACTGGTCCGTGGACAATCCTCGCTGGCTCAGACAGGTAGAGCGACAGCGACCGTGGACTGTAAATGTATGGTGCGGAATCACTGGTGACCACCTCATTGGTCCTCACTTCATTGCAGGGGCCCAAACAGCTGCAACATACATCGCGTTTCTACAGAATGATCTGCCAACGTTGCTCGAAAATGTCCCACTTGAAACGCGTCGACGTATGTGATGTCAGCATGATGATGCAAGCCGGCCGGTGTGGCCGTGCGGTTAAAGGCGCTTCAGTCTGGAACCGCGTGATCGCTCCGGTCGCAGGTTCGAATCCTGCCTCGGGCATGGATGTGTGTGATGTCCTTAGGTTAGTTAGGTTTACTTAGTTCTAAGTTCTAGGCGACTGATGACCTCAGAAGTTGAGTCGCATAGTGCTCAGAGCCATTTGAACCATGATGGTGCACCTGCACATTCCGCAATTAACACTAGGCTGACCCTTGACAGGATGTTCGACGGGCGTTCCATAGGACGTGGAGGATGCATAAATTGGCCAGCCTGTTCTCCTGATCTTACACCTCTGGACTTCTTTCTGTGGGGTACGTTAAAGGAGAATGTGTACCGTGATGTGCCTACAACCCCAGAGGATATGAAACAACGTATTGTGGCAGCCTGCGGCGACACTACACCAGATGTACTGCGGCGTGTACGACATTCATTACGCCAGAGATTGCAGTTGTGTGCAGCAAATGATGGCCACCACATTGAACATCTATTGGCCTGACATGTCGGGACACACTCTATTCCACTCCGTAATTGAAAACGGAAACCACGTGTGTACGTGTACCTCACCCGTCATGGTAATGTACATGTGCGTCAGTGAAAAAGACCAATAAAAAGGTGTTAGCATGTGGACGTAATGTGCTGTTCCAGTCTCTTCTGTACCTAAGGTCCATCACCGTTCCCTTTGGACCCCTACGTAATTCGGTGCTCTCCGATACACACGATCGATCAGCGGAGGAGTGGTACTCAAGCGTCAACTTTAGGTTACAATATCTCCAGATGTAATTAACATTTTACAATGCAACAAACGGCACTGATTACGTATTTGTTTATATGTTCAGATATGCTAATAAAACTAACGGGGTTCCATTTTAAAAAAACGTAGGTTTGTGTTCAAAAACATACTTACGTGCATTTTTTTATGGTTTGTATTAACCAATTACACTAGCCCCTCTCCTCACGTTCGGTCTGTGGAATCGATTCGTCAGTATTTGATGTGGTTTACGAAATATATTGAGCGGTAATGTTAGGTGACTCACCCTGTATATGTGGATAGATATATTCACATTACGTGAAACACACCTGATACCAAGGGAATAATTTAAATGTTACCACAGTTTGTGAAGCAATGTGACTGTGTAATTCAAAGGACTCAGATAAAGATAAAACGGTTATATAAATTAGATTTTTTGTTTACAATTTTATTCACAAGCATTGGTTTGAGACTCTTATGATCTTTCACACTGTATATAGTATTTTGAAGCACTAAATTTGAATTAGCACACGGTATATCTGATGTACTTGTAGTTTGTGTAAGAAAATCCATAAAATCTTTCTAATCCCTGAATAACGAATGTGCAATGTTCTCCAGGGAAGGTGGTACGATTATGAATATCATACACAATGCCGGAAAAAATTAGCACATCTGAAAAGACGACATAGATTTTGATCTGATGATGGCAAATGGATGTACTGATAATGGTTTCAATGTCGTCTGCCAACAGACAGCATAGTAACATAGCTACCAGAGAGCCATCTGTTCAAATGGTTCAAATGGCTCTGAGCACTATGGGACTTAACATCTGAGGTCATCAGTCCCCTAGAACTTAGAACTACTCAAACCTAACTAAGGACATCACACACATCCATGCAGGATTCAACCTGCGACCGTAGCAGTCGCGCGGTTCCAGACTGTAGCGCCTAGAACCACTCGACCACTCCGACTGGCCCCATAGGTGAGGTCCTGGATGTCCACACAGCACGGACGCCAGAAAGGATTGTCATACTGTAAGGGCAGCAGTGACAGATTGTACAGCTACCACAAGCACAGAAAAGAGGGCTTGTGAGCCCAGAAGTATCTACATGAACTGCTGTGAAACAGCTATTAGCAGTGGGACTATGGTCATGCGCACCTCTAGCCGGTCTTCTGTTCACGCCACAGCATCGATGTACACAGCTCGACTGCTGACATCAGAGGATCACTTAGAAGATGGAATGGCACGGCACGATCTCCAGCGATGAAAGCAGATTCTGCCTGCAAGCAAGTAATCGCCGCTTGTGCACATGATGTAGACCTGGAGCCTGCTGTCTCGCAGAGTGTATTTGTTCAACATACTCTAGCCCCACCCGAAGTCAGGCAATAAGGTACAACTCTCGTTCGTCTTTGGTGTTTCTTTGGGGGGGGGGGGGGGGGGGGAGGACGCTAACCAGCGTTTGGTACATCCAGAATGTTGTTAGACCTGTTATTCTGCTGTTCTTGCAACAGGAAGGTGACATGTTGCTCCTATGGGATAATGCTCGCCCACACAATGCCAGTGAAACAATGTGCTCTGTAAGACGTGCAGCAACATCCCTGGCTAAGAAGATCTTCAGGTTTGCCTCCAATGGAGCACATGTAGGATATGATGGGTCGAGAAGTGACTTGTGTGACTCGTCAACCAACAACACTTGTAGAACTGCCGGCCGAAGTGGCCGCGCGGTTATGGCGCTGCAGTCTGGAACCGCGAGACCGCTACGGTCGCAGGTTCGAATCCTGCCTCGGGCATGGATGTGTGTGATGTCATTAGGTTAGTTAGATTTAACTAGGTCTACGTTCTAGGGGACTAGTGACCTCCGCAGTTGAGTCCCATAGTGCTCAGAGCCATTTGAACTTGTAGAACTACGTGAACAGGTCGAGCAGGCGTGGCATAATGTATCCCAGGACAGTATTCGCTATCTGTATGATCGACTTGATGCAAGAGTCAGTGTATTTATTGTCACGTGAGGAGGCTACACTACGAACTAAAATGGGTGTTTCAGCATGGGTCAGAACCTAGTACCTCAGAAAAGCTTGTGCTATTGATAACTGTAATCAGTTCATGTACTCTATATGCACTGTTGCAACAATAGATCTTGTGTGAATTGGAAACCTGTAAAAGGATGTACTAATTTTTGCGGTGGTGTACGTGCAGTAATAATTGAGTCCAGGGATCTCCAATATACAGCCCATTGGTCACTCCTGGCCACGCTTGAGCTAAAGTTTTTCAAAACTGTGTGCGATTCTTCCCACTCATTTCTGACTATTGTTATTTGAAGTTTTCTTCCTTTTGGGTACGTGTGAAATACATCCATTCAAGCTAAAAACATAAAAGGGGATAATGAGCGCCTTATATGCAACACAACGTGGGGAGTGAAATATTTCGTTATAAACACAATAAACCAATGAGTATTATCTATAACGTAGTTATTGCTGTTCTTAAGGAATACGATACTCGTCTCCCCTAAGAAAAACTGCAAGGGGCACAGTTTGATAATGAGGTCCATTTTAATTACAGCTTAAGAACTGTTTCCTGACAAGGCCAAATGCTGTAAACCAGTCACTATTTCCGCAAATGCAGAGGCGGTTTGAACTAAAGATATTGTTTGTAATTTATCCAGACAGTCAAGAAAAAGGGTATCTAGATGTTCTTGGTACTATATAGCCCTAGACAAACCTACAGGCTTCTCCGATACTGCTCAAGTCTTCCTTTTTTTTTTTTAATATATATACACTCCTGGAAATTGAAATAAGAACACCGTGAATTCATTGTCCCAGGAAGGGGAAACTTTATTGACACATTCCTGGGGTCAGATACATCACATGATCACACTGACAGAACCACAGGCACATAGACACAGGCAACAGAGCATGCACAATGTCGGCACTAGTACAGTGTATATCCACCTTTCGCAGCAATGCAGGCTGCTATTCTCCCATGGAGACAATCGTAGAGATGCTGGATGTAGTCCTGTGGAACGGCTTGCCATGCCATTTCCACCTGGCGCCTCAGTTGGACCAGCGTTCGTGCTGGACGTGCAGACCGCGTGAGACGACGCTTCATCCAGTCCCAAACATGCTCAATGGGGGACAGATCCGGAGATCTTGCTGGCCAGGGTAGTTGACTTACACCTTCTAGAGCACGTTGGGTGGCACGGGATACATGCGGACGTGCATTGTCCTGTTGGAACAGCAAGTTCCCTTGCCGGTCTAGGAATGGTAGAACGATGGGTTCGATGACGGTTTGGATGTACCGTGCACTATTCAGTGTCCCCTCGACGATCACCAGTGGTGTACGGCCAGTGTAGGAGATCGCTCCCCACACCATGATGCCGGGTGTTGGCCCTGTGTGCCTCGGTCGTATGCAGTCCTGATTGTGGCGCTCACCTGCACGGCGCCAAACACGCATACGACCATCATTGGCACCAAGGCAGAAGCGACTCTCATCGCTGAAGACGACACGTCTCCATTCGTCCCTCCATTCACGCCTGTCGCGACACCACTGGAGGCGGGCTGCACGATGTTGGGGCGTGAGCGGAAGACGGCCTAACGGTGTGCGGGACCGTAGCCCAGCTTCATGGAGACGGTTGCGAATGGTCCTCGCCGATACCCCAGGAGCAACAGTGTCCCTAATTTGCTGGGAAGTGGCGGTGCGGTCCCCTACGGCACTGCGTAGGATCCTACGGTCTTGGCGTGCATCCGTGCGTCGCTGCGGTCCGGTCCCAGGTCGACGGGCACGTGCACCTTCCACCGACCACTGGCGACAACATCGATGTACTGTGGAGACCGCACGCCCCACGTGTTGAGCAATTCGGCGGTACGTCCACCCGGCCTCCCGCATGCCCACTATACGCCCTCGCTCAAAGTCCGTCAACTGCACATACGGTTCACGTCCACGCTGTCGCGGCATGCTACCAGTGTTAAAGACTGCGATGGAGCTCCGTATGCCACGGCAAACTGGCTGACACCTACGGCGGCGGTGCACAAATGCTGCGCAGCTAGCGCCATTCGACGGCCAACAGCGCGGTTCCTGGTGCGTCCGCTGTGCCTTGCGTGTGATCATTGCTGGTACAGCCCTCTCGCAGTGTCCGGAGCAAGTATGGTGGGTCTGACACACCGGTGTCAATGTGTTCTTTTTTCCATTTCCAGTAGTGTATATTAACACAGATTTCAAAGGTACCAGAGTACAGATGGGGGCCGATATATAGAGATTGTAGAAAATTACGGAAACGCCGCGAGAAACGCATGCTTCAACATAAATGCAGATGCTAGCGAAGCCTGCATGCTGTGCTGCTTATTTGATCAAGAACAGCCCCTGTGAAATGTCCTCAATACGTCGGAAATGTCAGTTATGGTCGGAACAGTGTTCTATGTAGTCACGGCTACATTATATCGGAGGTAAGCGAACTTGAACTTGGGCAAATCGTTGGTGGTCGTTTGGTGAGTACTTCCTTACTCAAAGTAGTTGAAGTGTTTGGTGTTTCAAGAGAAATCGTAAGTGGTGCATATAGCGAAAGCGAAAATGTTCATCCACTAAGTCACAACGCTGACACTAGTGTCTGTCGAGTGATAGCATCAGAGAGTATTGTGACGAAAAATAAGAGGATGACAGCTACAAAAGTAACAGCAGAACTGTATGTTGTACTCGATAACTGTCACCATCCAAACAGCATGAAGGAAGCTCTATAAGAGGGAATTATAAAGCGGGCTGGAATTTCAAAACCACTCATCAGTGATGCAAATGCCTGTAAGATTAAAACCTAGTGCTGAAGCTGTAAAATCTGCACTATAGAGCAATGAGAGAACGTCATTTTGTCAGTTGAGTCTTGTTTCACATTGTTTCCAGTTTGTGGATATTCATGTTACGAGAGTGAAACATGGTGGGATTTAGTGATCTGGTCATCCATATTACAGTATTCCATGGGCCCCATGCATACTACAACTACATAAATACTCCGCAATCCACCATATGGTGCGTGGCGGAGGGTAACTTGTACCACAACTAGCATCTTCTCTCCCTGCTCCACTCCCAAACAAAACAAGGGAAAAATGACTGCCTATATGCCTCTGTACGAGCCCTAATCTCTCTTATCTTATCTTTGTGGTCTTTCCGCGAAATGTAAGTTGGCGGCAGTAAAATTGTACTGCAGTCAGCCTCAAATGCTTGTTCTCTAAATTTCCTCAGTAGCGATTCACGAAAAGAACGCCTCCTTTCCTCTAGAGACTCCCCCCGAGTTCCTGAAGCATTTCCGTAACACTCGCGTGATCAAACCTACCAGTAACAAATCTAGCAGCCCGCCTCTGAATTGCTTCTATGTCCTCCCTCAATCCGACCTGATAGGGATCCCAAACGCTCGAGCAGTACTCTACAAGGTGGCACTATTGCCTGGGATTATGTGACCATTTTAGCTGATCAGGACCATCACGTGGTACAACATTTGTTTCCCTGTGGTGATGCTGTATTTCAAGACGGTAGGCCTCTGTTCACACAGCTCACATCGTCCAGGACTGTTTTTGTGACCCTGAGGATGAATTGTCACATCTCCCCTGGCCACCACTATCACCAAATGTCAACGTTACTGAGCCTCTGTGTCCTACTATGGACAAAATGGTGAGTGATCGATGTCCACCTCCATCACTGTTATCTGTAGTTGCAACTATTTAGCAGGAAAAACTTTATAAGTTACCCTTCAAAACCATACACGACCTGTACTAGAATGCCAATGGTTTTCCTGGCAATACATGCAGCAAATATGAAGGTTTCACTGGGAGACCAAGTCATAATGTGAGGCAAGTGGTATTACCAGATTACCAGTGCTTTTTTGCTTAAATAAAAAAAAGGTTAAGGGAACTCCGACATTGGATATAATGCAGCGAAAATTACTTATAACGGAAGCATGGGATACCACCCGTCTGCATTTAGCCATGACCTCATCAACATATCGAAAAAAAAAAGTATCGGACTCTTCAGTTGACCTATAATACACCTCAAATGAAACAGTTGAGTCCAATCAACCCTCAACAGTCAATGACATCGCTTTTCCCACCAAAAACTGCACAAGTATTGTTCGTATTGCAATTACCAACACGAGAAAATGAAATAAAAAATTTACGTCCGTGAAATAAATCTTTGGCACTCGTCCAAGTTCTCAACATTGTAAAAAAATTACTTGGTAGACGAAAAAGTTTAGGGGTACGCATGCCTCAGCGTTCCCCCAGAAAAACAGCACTGGGTATTGCCAAACCATTTAACGTAAGATACACTACAAGGGTGGTTATAAAAGTTCTCGGAATCACCACGAGAGGTCAGTGCTAGTGCAACGAGTTGTTCACGTGATATTCATTGAACTGTTGCCTGTAAACACATGCCACGTCAGTGCTCTAGGAAAAGAGCCGTGGGAGTGACGTGGCTCTTTTGTTGTTCCTGCATAGTGATTTGCGAAGATGGAAAAAAATCGAGATTCGAGCAGTGATTAAGTAATTCGTAAAGAAAGGTATGAAAGCAAAGGACATTCATGCTGATTTCCAGAATACACTGGGGGGCTCTGCTCCTTAATTATTCAACTGTTGCCAAGTGGACAGTTGAATTTAAATTTGGTCGAGAGAGCTTAGATGATGATCCGCGCAGTGGTCGGCCAAGGTGTGTCAGTACTCCAGAAAACATTGCAAAAGTGCACAAAATGGTCATGGAGCATCGCCGATTGAAAGTGCGTGAAATTGCTCACGCTTGCCAGATGTCATCTGAAAGGGTATATCACATTTTAACTGAAGAATTAGAAATTAAAAAATTATCTGCAAGATGAGCGGCGCGACTCTTGATGCTGGATCAAAAACGCATGAGAATTAACATATCGGAACAATGTTTGGCGCATTTTAGGAGAAACGGACAAGATTTTTTGCGCTGGTTTGTGACCACAGAGGAAACTTTGATGCACTACTATACCCCAGAGACAAAACAACATTCAAAGCAGTGAAAACATGCTGATTCGTCTCTCCACTGGGTAAACAATTACTGGAGAATACTATGCTGACCTCCTGGACTGACTGCAACAAAAGTTACGCGAAGAAAGGCCATGTTTAGCAAGGAAAGAAAGTCATCTGCTATCAAGAGAATACGTGCCCGCATATGTGCCGTCGCCATGGCAGAATTACACAAACTAAGGCATGAATTGTTGCCACACCCGCCTTATTCACCTGATATGTCTCCGACAGACTTCAATCTCGTCCCAAAACCAAAAAATTTTCTTGGTGGGCGAAGATTCACGTCAATCGAAGAATTGATAGCTGGAGTTGACAACTATTTTGCAGGCCTGGAGGAAACTCATTTTCTGGGATCAAGGCACTGGAACATCGTTTGACCAAGTGCATTAATCTACAAGGAGACTACATTGAAAAATTTAAAAAAATGTTTCAGTGATGTAAGAACTTTCTTTTTCTGTTCTGTTAAAAGAACTTTCCAAACTACCCTCATATGTTGCTCATCGGGAAGACCTTCGTGAAAAGTCAGTGGATGTGTTCTGTTTTGTGAAGACTGTAATTTATGCTGTCAATTTCACTTGATCTCATGGACTCGAACGCTGTCAATTGAAGTCTTTTCTAAAAGAGGTAGAATCTTTGTCAAGTGATAGCTCATACCACATGGCAGTAATGTGGTTGACATGTGGTAAAATTTTGCCAAGCTCAGTTTCTTTGAGAATAAAGATTGAAATATTTCTCAATGAGAAAAGCAGTCCTTTGGAAGTCCTGTCGGACAAAGAATGGCTATGGAAACTAGCTCTCTTGGCTGATGTTACACTGTGTTTCAATGAAATGGATAAAAAACTTCAAGGAGAGGAGAATATTACTTCTGATTTTTACACACACCTTATAGCTTCCAGACAGAAATTGATACTTTTTGAACACAATCTCAGGCACAAAATTTTCTCATACTTCATCAATTTCCAGTCGTTGAATGTTCAACATGGTTCATGTTTTCCACTTTTGTTCACAATGAAATTTGTTGGTTATCTGAAGAAAGATTTATCTTCCATGTTCTCAGATTTCGGTGCTCACTCCAAGTTATTGAAACTGCCAGAATCTCCTTCCTTGCTAAGTGGAAAATGTTCAGGTAGCACTGCAAATGGAAATCATTGTTCTGCTAACTGATGACACCAGGAAGGGCAGGTTTAAAGAAGGAAATACTTTTAACATCACAAGTTTCTTCTGGAAGAAAAAAAACTACAAACTCAATGACCTTGTATGATATATGTTATCTGTAATTGGTACTACCTACCTGCTAAAATTTACAACATCTAAATACATACCTAACCTCAATGATGGGACATTTGATACTGTACTCATACAACCGACTAAGTTGGAGCCTCAGTTTGAGAAAATTTTGAGTGCGAATGATAAATTTCACACCTCTCACTGGGTATAGGTGAGAGTGTTGTAGGCCTACCTAGAGGGTAGCGTACCTAAGAACACTTGGTGTACTTCAGCCACTGATTTTGTCTAGTGTCTGATGGTAGAATCACATGAAGGAATGTGCACTAGAGACCACCATAAGCAGTTTTCACCATTTTCTACTGTTCTTGTTGCTGCTAGACATTGTGAAAGGTTGCTGAGACACTGAAGATAGGAGTGTGGTTAGGGACAATATGGTGTTTACTGACTCTGTTGCTAAAAGTGGGAAATGGATTGTGTAGTGTAGCCAAGGTGGTGAGGAGATGGAACCTTTTGATTCTTACCCCTCCTGCCACAAGGTAGATTAACAGGACACGTCACAAGGCCGTGACGTAAACAACACTTGGCTAAAAACTATTTTCCCCTTTATAAATCAGGTTGATTTGGTTTACAAACATAACACATACTAGAGCACGTGAGCATTGTTTCCTGTGCAAATGGAAACAAACAACATTATCAGATCTTACATTGCTTTGTGGTAGGAAGTTAAATACTGGAAGTAACTCAAAGAACCTTCATTTGAAAGTGAAGCCATTCATTACTGTCAAAATTTTCTTTATGAAGCAGCTGACTGTGGTAGAAAGACATTTGGTAGTTTGGTTCCTCGGGTTCTATTTTTTCCAATGCCTTTAAAATCCTCTAATCTACTTTGTCCTTTGTGACCAAGTATTGGAAAGAAGGTCTGCTTACCTCCATGTTACTGCCAGCATTTCTACTGACTAAATACAATTCTCCACTTTGGTATTTTTATGCTGAATGGTGTCTTTCAACTTCCCATGGAGTCTGTCAAAGGAAGTCACCAACGTTCTGAAGTAATTGAAGAATTGCAGATAGTAAGTACTGTTTTGTTTAGAAGAATATTGGTAGCTATGGAAAAGATTATGAATTGCTGATTTCTAACACAATCCGCTGAGGAAATCACTAGAAAGTATTTGAAAAAACTACTTGACAAAAAATGCCTACCACATACAGGAAGTCCAAAAGTGCCACATTTTTTTTGTTGGTAATGCAGCATTTGGTTTACATAAACATCCACTATGGCCTTATGTGGAGTCACATCCAACGATCAATGGTGCTGACCAAGAAGGAATACCGAGTGCACTTCATCATCCTCAGCAACAAATGAAGAATATTCCATTGACCATTAAATGTCCAACCACAATTTGATAATGACATTATTACAGCCAAACAATGGAAAATCCAGGATGGAATGTAACAATATTATGATAAGGAAAGTTGCTACTCATCATATAGCGGAGATGCTGAGTCGCAGAGGCTACAGTTGCCTGAGAGTGCAGTTGTGTGTGTGTGTGTGTGTGTGTGTGTGTGTGTGTGTGTGTGTTCTATTTTTCACAAAGGCCTTACTGGCTGCTACAGTAGGAAGCCTCAAAGCAAACAATGTGAGAAACATTCCATGTAAATATTTTGTTTTGAGGCACTTCCTTGAATTGAAATACAACACTTCACTGATGTTTGGAACAGAGAAAGACAATCAAACACATCTGCAATGTCTGAATACTGTCTCTGAAGTCTAGCAATTAGAGAAAGGTGTCACTGGTAGACATCCCAGGGTTCAGTTGCTGATGGTCAACTCAGATGCTTCTGGAATAGGGTCCACTAAGCCCCATAAAATAGAGCCTTGCACAGTAGTACAGTGTTCCTCAAATAATTCTGTGCAATCTTCAACAAGTAGCTTCACTGTGGAGATGGCTTAAAGCCAAGTTTTAGCTCTCAACCGACATGTGCCATAACTGTAGATGAGATCATACAATACTGATATCTCAGTCAGTTCGAGACCCAAAAATACCATCAGGATATTACGACCCAAATAGATGTGTTCAGTGGTTACAGATACTCTGGGCTGTGGAGGGCATGTACAGTATATACAAGGAGATGCCAACTAAGTTGTTAATTTTACACATTTCCAAACTTGTGGAACATATTCAAACTAAGTATTTAGTATTTGATGATTGACTGGTTAATTGTATGTATAGGGGTTTCAAAATTGTAGTAAAAGTGATTTGAGGCAAATATTGCTAGAATGTGTAAAACTACAGATTAAAAGGTAAAAAATGAAATAGAAATCTAATCTGCTCTGCTGCATTCTTACTCACCTGCACTCACTTTTTAGCACGGAAAACCAAAATACTTAAGACAGTCTTTAGTCACTATGTGAAATACATTGTTAAAATACACATTCTATAACAGCCCAATAGTTCAACGTACTTAAGAAGGAATTGTGACTGGTGGTCAATGGGGAAAAAACAGCATGACCCATTCATCCCAAAAGCAAATTAAAATCTTCTACCTAATAACACACATAGAAGGTACAAACTGCACAGAATCTTATAACACAGACTGCTCCTGTTTCATCACTTCTCAAAATAGGTGAAAGATCAGTTGGTAAGAAAGCTGCAGCCCCCTTTCTTAATAAGCTTAAATTAAGCTTACAGGAAATACATCCTGTTGCAATGTGGTGAGCAGATATCGGTAAACTACAAGAAATGCATTCTCATGGGTCCTCTCCCCCAGAATAAAATCACTGCATCACAGAAAAGTGTTCTCTCAGAATCACATTAAAAGTACTTCCTCCTGCCTTCGTGGTCAGAAGAAGGAATGCAAACACATTTCTCTGAGAAATTTTAATACCTGTGCTATCTGCCCTCTCCTCCAACTGTCTTATCTGTCACAGCTCTCAAATAGTGACTGAGATTGGAGGAGAAACACAATATGGTACAGTTTTTCATTAACAATGAATATTGAATAGGAGACTTAACTATGAATGTACCACTTATTGGTAAGGAAAGCAGGCAAGCTTGAAATATATCTCTTATGGAAACCATTCTCCTGCTCAAATTGCCGCGCGGGGTAGCCATGCGGTCTGAGGTGTCCTGTCACAGTCCGTGTGGCTCACCCTGTTGGAGGTTCGAGTCCTCCCTCAGGCATGAATGTGTGTGCTGTCCACAGCGTAAGTTAGTTTAAGTTAGATTAAGTAGTGTGTAAGTTTAGGGACCGAAGACCTCAGCAGTTTGGTCCCATAAGACCTTACCACAAATTTCCAACTTTCTTTCCTGCTCAAATTATTCTGAGAAAGCATCACCAACCAGGGTAGACATTCTCAGAAGCCAAATTTGTGGAGCTGCCGGTACTCCTGTACTCCTGGCAGTACAGCACATAACTTCAGAAACATATGTGACAGTTTACTGTCTCATAGACTGTATTGACTAAGCTGTTCAGATTTTACAATCCACACAGCTGTTTTCTAGTCACCGAAGAGCAAACATTTACCAAATTTCAAGAGATAAGCTGTTAGCATGCAGAAGAAATCAACAACTACTAATTTACATAAACATAAACTAATACCATGTTGTAATTATTTCTCAAATCACACAATAATAGACAGGAAAAAGTACACATGGTTGGAGGTGCATTGCTTGCTTTGTACAAGATAAACATGATGCAACTTCTGGTAACAACCTGAGCTTGTCTACTAATGTAATGTCATTCAGACTTGTATGATCCAATCCTTGTGGACCTGCGTAAATCGGCTTAAGTGGTCTTCAGTGAGAAGGTCTGACTTGCTCAGCCAGGCATAACAGGCTAACAATTTAATGTGGAATGCAAACCACACAGCAATTAGTCATCTGTCACATACACAGAGCACTGCCAGAAATGAACATAATGATAAGTGATATTCATTGTCTGATATTTTGTCACTCAGCACAGAGTCACAAATTAAGCTTACAGCAACTCAAAAAATATTGTGATTTTCTACTAAAGTAAGAGAAGATTTCAGCTGGACAACTCAAATGTGATGGCATTTGAACAGCACATTTAATAGGGCTGCAAAAATTTAAGAACATTTCTGAGCAAATTTATAAATATTAAATTTCTCCCAAGTGTTGCTTAATGTAAGACAGCATCCTGTACTCGATCGATGCCATGTTTGTTCAACATACAATGTTTAATAATTGACCAGTATCATTAAATTGCTTGTAAACAGGAAAATGAGAGCTACTGAATATGAATCCTGTGTTGGAAACTAAAAACACAGTGCAAGAGATTTCATACATTTAATGTTATATTAGTACCAACTTCAGATGGACCTGGACCTCCCTTGCAGTCAGGAGACACCTGTCCCCTTCACTGCTTAATCAAGATGTATATTGATAACAACAGTCCTTCACCAATTTTTATTCATTTTCAAAGGTAACTATTTCTCTGTTGACTTTCTTGTCTCTCATTATCACAATGCATGCTAGATTTTTGTTAGTTGGAGCAAGTTTATCATTCTTAATCATTCTCTAATTTGATGGATAACTAGCATATTGTCATGAAAATTCCTCAATAGATTTGCAGTAACATTGTGATTGATGCTTCTGAGTTTCAACCTGCAATCAGATACAAAGTCTCCAGTTTCTTCCGTATAAACAGCCAAGAGCTACATCTATGATAACCATAAACACAGAACTTCTGGAAAGGCAAACTGAAACCCTATGTTTCTCACTTTACATAGTTGAAAAGGTAGTCAATTTTAATCTAGAGTGCAGATCGAGATTGCTGCCTCCAAGAACTGCCAGCGCTATGTTTTGGAGGCATTTGAGTCATTCTTTATGAATCAGTTGCCTGCCTTAATGCATGTGCAGAAGATAAGTTTTCAGAAACACTACTTTCCTTTTAAAATTAGTACAGCTTGACCATGAGACTACTAACTCAGTCTATACTGGAGAGAAATGCACAAGTTGGATGACATGTCAGCAGAAAAGAAGCACCACACTCCCTTAGTTATGCAGAAGCTGAGACTGAGTATAAAATTCATTCTTCATGTTAAACTAGTTTCAATATAAACTTTTCAGACAATAATTTAAATTGATCCCTTTTTACGCCTTCCTCTCGCTTATTTATTTTACTTTATAACCCTTTAATGTTATATGATTTTTCTCTTAGTTACTGCATTACACTGAGTATTTAATTTTACACACAGTGCATAAAATGTAGATTAGTCGTGACCAGTCTTTTCAAAAGAAGGAAAAAATTGTTGCCCAATAGAGATACTAGTGTGGGGGGGCGAACTAGTTATATTCATTTTATTGGTAACTTTCTGCAATTACTTTGTCAATTGCTTCAGAAAGTAAGCCACGTAATAAGTAACACGTAATTATACATTTATTTTTCTATTAGTTTATGAGAGTGCTGTTCATTATATTTCACATCGTACTTACATTCCATTTTGCTACGACAGCAACAGAAACAAGCGTCACACCAGAACCACCTCACAAAGATAAATCAACAAAAAACACTTTCAGCTTTCTTTGCAACTACACATGTCAAAAGCAGATAAACCACTGTTGGTACCTTGTTAACATGGAAGTCAAACAGATAAATCTCAAATGATAAGAGCTTTCTTAATGCACCTCTCACAAACTGATAACTACTCAAGTGTCACTTGGCTTAAGATAATGTCAGTCTGGATCATAACTGTCTGCTTTGATTTATGCCATTCCTAATTTCTTTGTTGTACGTTTTCCTCGGCTTACAAAAAATGACTGGTAGAAACGTCAACACACAATAAACTTACTTGGTCCCCAGGAAAAGGCTTAATGTTGTATATAAAGAAATAACCAAAACTCCACTAATGAGGATATACATATAAATTTTAGTTGGCCAGCAAACATTTCACAAAGATACCACAATAAATACAATACCATCATTGATGTTCAATATGTCTAATAAAATTTTCATGAAAATAGTACCCTTTTCTCAAAACAAATTTCACCATTACAATAGAAATGCAGACCTATATTTCTGCACTATCAGCTGTTGATTTGTGGTGGCCAGTCCACCATTATATCCTAAAAAAAAGAAAGAAAATACCATTTAATGTCATTAATAAAATTTCAGCACACACAAGCCTTTTTTTCTATGAACATCTAACACAAAAGTTTTTAAACATTTACATTCACCCATACGACTGACAGAAACATAATGAGAAAGTTATGGCAGAATGTAAATGATTTATAAGTAAAGGAGACCAGTTAGAGTACAAGTGTGAGTGCACACGCCCCCCCCCCCCACACACACACCCCTATGCCTTGACATTATCCCAGCTCGACATACAATGCCAGGATTGCATTTTGGTAGATGGTCTAGGACGGGATGGGGGATTTGTCGGGTGGAGGGTGAGAGAGGTGAGAGGAAGGAAGAAGAGCTAAGGTGAGTAGCTAGTGGCTCAGAGGGCAGCACCAGGTTTGCTGGCCAGGAATGTGGGAGGGAGGGGTGACAAGTGCCCGCACTAGGCATGTTATGCAAGGGTGCCCGAGCCACGCAGTGGGGTGCAGAGCATGACGACGATGATGTGGACTGGGAGGGGTGACCGGACAGAGGAAGGGGAAACTCTTGGGTGGAGTAAATTTATAGCCTGAATTGGACACTTGAATCAGCCTCTACTGAGATCGGATGATGGTAACCCTGTTTTACCAAAACTGGCCATTGTAAATAAAGGATTTACAAATGTGATTTTCTCTGAGTTGTCTTCCTTGAAGTTGAATATTTACAGAGTGGCCCTATTTATTTTCCTGTCCTCGATATGCCAACATTGGTTGATTTGCCTTGGAATCTGATTTCTGTTGTTTTCTCAGACTGGTTAGCTGAAGCTATGTTTATAGTTCCTAATGCAGTTGATTGCATTTTTGCAAACAAGATGGAATCCTCAATTCAGTTAAAAAGTGAAAAAACACATGGTGTTCTTGTAGTTCTTACTAATTATCTTTTCTGGTTATGGGAATTACTGCTTGAAATCTTTCTGTGATTTATTTAGTAATATTGTGTTTAACAATGTTGTATCTACCAATTTCTGTTAATTGTGATGTACTGGGAGGCCAAGATGTCCTTAGAATTTTCAAAGCAAGATTATATTGTTAGCCTGGGAACTGGTAGTTTTGATCCTCTCTGCGTATTTGTTTGGCTCAGTATATGGAAGACAACCTACTGTAGCCCAATTGGGGAGGTGCCTGATGGGGGACCAACTACTACACGTAGGCCTCCATCTTCTAAAAGTAAAGGAACTTTTGTGTTCCAAGTTTCATATGAGTTCTATTATCTGTCAAAATATAAACACTGGAATTGTTTCTACAAAATTCCATATTTAAATACAAATACACAGTTAAAGATACAGCAAATCAGCCTGTTAAATTACAAACTTTACAAAATTAGCTGAATAATGAGTTATTTATTTAGTTCCCTATCACAGTTGTACATATATTCCATATTCCTTAATGTAAATTTCTTAATGTAGACTATTTTTGAACTACTCATTATTGAACCACTCTGTACCCCAAAAAGTACATCATCAATGAAAAATATGAACGTGCCTCTTTATCATGTGGTTGTAATATAATTCCAGTGTAATATATAAAAGTTTTGTTCTGTCTTTATGGTACACATTTCAACAGTCTGTCCTTGGCACAACTGGCTTCCTTACAGTAGGTCAACTTAGCAAATATGGTTGAGTGTACTTGATAGGCACCATCAGTGTTCAATACGTGTTCATGTATCGGTGTGACTCTTCTTATTTCAAATAGTACCTCTCAGTGTGTGCCTCTTAATTTCACAATTACATTTGCATAGAGACATCACAAATTTTCCTATTGTAAAAGCTTTTAATATTATTCCAATTCTCATAAAGAGTAACTGTGAAAACTCCAGGCTGGAATATCAACAATATAAGTAAGAGATAAGATTAGTATTGACCGTAAAGATGACGTGTTAAGTTGCAGACAGGCACAACGAAAAGACACTTACACATTAGCTTTCGACTACAGCCTCTGTCAGGAAATAAAATGCACATTCATTCACACAAGCAAGCACACCTCACACACACATGACTGCCATCTCCTGCAGCTCGGACCGGAATGCATTCTGGAAGCTAAAGTGTAAGTGTCTTTTCATTGTGCCTGTCTGCTACTTAACATGTCATAGAGGAGGAGATCAGCATTTGACATACTGTCAACAACAAGGTCATTAAAAATGGACCTCAACCTCAAATTAGGGAAGGATGGAGAAAGAAAGCAGCCATGTCCTTTCGAAGGAACCATACCAGCACTTGCCTTAAGCAATTTAAGGAAATAATGGAAAACCTAAATCAGGATAGCCGGACACAGGTTTGAGCCATCGTCCTCCCGAACGCAAGTCCACTGTGCTAACCACTGCACTACCTCAGTCATCTTAACAGCAAATAGGAATCTATGTTTCCCTTATATTGTTTAACAGAAATTGTAACATTAAATATTTGATTAAAAATTAAAATATTATCTGTAGCATTATAGTACTGGCAACAGCCCCAGGCACTGCCAGAATTGAAAATTTTATAATTTCTATTTTGAAAACCCTTGAATCACTCCAAATTTTGTAGAAAAACAGCACTGTATAATTGGAAAAAATATTAAAACTTTGCACTGTGTTAACAACAGCATCATGTATTGCCGCAAAAATACTTGCAGCCTTCAGATCACTGTGCTTTTGCGCTATGACTGTCAGTTGACTGGTGTACTGCCCAAAAGTTTCAAATTTCATAAAATCTTCCATTATTTGAAACAGAAATACAAAGAGATTTATGTATTCTCAAACAAATGCCAGTACTGAATCATTTAAACAGAAGTTTAGACAGATTATCAAAATATAATAAACACTACATGAAGCCACTTAAGGGTAAAAAATTTTATGAGCTGATGTATTGTGCCTGTATGAAAGAAAAATTAGCACACATTTTCCCTGAGCAGTACTAAGAAGCATTGCATTTCAGACAACAGGCCATTTGAGGTATAGATTACAACGTCGATCATGTCCTAATTTTAACACTGGATTTAAGGAACGTATCAGTCTGAACAACAAGACTGTTTTTGGGCTTCATTAGAGAAACACACAGTCCATAGTTTTGAAAATACTACGAAAATTTTACTCACAGTGCCTAAGGGGTTGAAATTAGACATATTATCGGAATGGGAGATGTATAAATGGAAGGTGAAGGACCTGGTCAAATTAATAAATAAGTAGTCCTTATTTAAATACGATAGTTTCTTTACTTTATTTAATGAGGTCAGGGTGTATAAGCAGACAATAAAAAAGTTCCCAGATCTCATAGTTAAAAATGCATTTTTTTCCATGTGAAAATACACTTTTCCCCAAGTGAAAATACACTTTTTCCACGTTAAGCAATAATATATATTCCCTCAGAGCTGTAAAACCTATAAATCCTTTGAACGGTAAACGTATAATATAATGGCATAGAACTTCCCGGCACTTTAGGATATGAAAGCCAGCAAAAAACAACACAGTTTGTATAGCACTTTGATGTGCAGCAGTAAGTACATTGCAAATTTTTGTATTACAAAAGTATAAATATGAATTCCACCAATTACAGCATGGTAACTTTGAAAGCACTGAAACTGAGAATGTGACACCCTTTTGTGAGTCAATTATAGCTCATGTTATGTGATTCACCAGCCAATGACAGCAGATATTCAGAACATAGGACTTGTAATGTAGTCCGCCATTAGCAACATCACTGTTAAGTAGTGCGAACACACAAGTTAATGGTTTAAATTAATATACATTTAGTATAGCTACATGACAGGCCAAGTTTTTAACTACAATACTGGATGTCTGAGGGTGTGGTTATGCAGGATTCTAATAGCACAGCTTAAATTGCTGCAGCTAAATACTTCTGACAAGCACAATTATAAATTTCACTGCTCTGCACTGATCATTTTGTATATTATCTGTCTGAATAAATGTTCCGACGAGCACTTCATCGTTTCCATAGAAAAGTCAAGTATGTGTGGAATTGCTCAAAGATTCACCTCACCTTTTTGAAGGATAATTATAATTTTTGCCATTGGTCACACAATATTTAATCTATGAAAGAACCAAAATAAATATGAAAAACTACCCTTCAAGCTTGGTCTTTTTTAGCATGTTACCCTTTCAGATATATCAGACACAAATATACCAATAAATTTTAAATAATGGCATAAATGGTTGGTCTTCTGAGTGCAAAATTTTTCTCAGCGGCTGGTCCTCACAGTGTTATGTTTTGAATGAGAGTCAAATGCTCTATCATTTAAGAAACTAACTGCACATTCTCACTCATAACATAATTCGTCTTTCGTAAAAAGGAAATTTACTTTGAAAGTAATGCTTCTCAAAAGACTAATCTCAATACTCTTCCTGCAACTTGTTATAAATGTAAACAGTTGTGACATGACGCTCATCAAAAGCAGTTTATTGTTACAAAGTATTGCACAGGCTTCATCCTAAAGCCTTTGACATATTTTGCTGTTGGCAGTGGCTTGTGTGTGCAGGTTGTTTTGTTGTAAATGGCACATTTTCTCTGCAACTACAATTTTATTTTGTTATTTTCCTCTCATTTATGTTATCTTGCTGCAGTATTTTTTGGCAGTAGTGTGACAAAGTAAATTTTTTTGTTGGAGTATCTGATATTACCAGTCAAAATTACAAAAATTTAAATGTAAATGAAATCA
Source organism: Schistocerca piceifrons (assembly GCF_021461385.2). Taxonomy (NCBI): domain Eukaryota; kingdom Metazoa; phylum Arthropoda; class Insecta; order Orthoptera; family Acrididae; genus Schistocerca; species Schistocerca piceifrons. Next base: position 296,783,567 of record NC_060140.1, on the reverse strand, counting down.
ATAAAAAATTCCCAGAATTCTAAAAAATGCTTGTGTTTTTCTCAGATTAAAAAATTCCCAGATTTTTCGCAGATTTCCTGACGCATACACATCCTGGAGGTGAAATAATTTAATATAGCACCCAGCTGCTGGCCGTAAATAGAGATGGGCAAAACTGTTCTTTTCAGAGATCAGATCACAAGTGGTCACTCACTGCAATGAACTAATTCTTTTTCATGATTCAGCACTCACTATTCACTAACAGAAATAAGTAAAAGGAAGATGCATTGCCTTTTCAACTCAGGTCACTAATCCTGTATTTTTATCTGATTTGGTCCTATTTTGAAAGAACATATAAAAAGGAGAAATAATTGTTCTGGTGTAACCAGAAGCGCCTGAATGAAGGTGAAGAATGCAAGAGAAGACAAGGCAGTGGAACATTGGTGGCCAATAGTGTGCTGATTAGGACTGCACCATGACAGAAGTTGCCTCTACAAGAGGAGAATATAAGCAGCACTCCTGCCAGCCTTGGCTGCTCAGTATTTGCTCAGCATCAGCTCAGTACTGGGACAGTATTCAGAGAGTATTAGTGTGGCCTAGCAGAGAGTGCTACAATAGAAGTTATTAGTGATTTACAAACTGTGTCAAACTAGCATAAACATTATATGTAGCAGAAGGCTGGGATTTATGATGCATGTCGCTCACTGCTTGCAACACTATTGTTATTTCAAAGTCAAATATTGTCAATGTGTTTTATTGAAATAAAACTACTAACGTTACTTGCTTGAATTGTTGTATAGCATTCCGAGAAAGCAGCATCCCTCAGGCATGCTATATGAAACGAGTGGGCAAGTCCCCACTTTTGGTGATGAGTATCCTCCAAACCCAGTGCCCGATGGCCACGAACTTTTCGTTTATATAGTGCTGGCACCTTAATTCTCTCTTGTCTTTACTTTGCAGTGGCACTTAATTGCTTTAAAAGTTTCTTGTCATTTTTTCTAACCAGTATTTTCAGATGGGCATTGCAGAAATTTTCTTTTCTTGTCCTTATTTTACTTGCTCGCCATATCTGTTTTTGCATTTGTCACTTCCAACATGCCGACATCACCTGTCTCGCCCCATGCTGAGACACCACAGATGCAAGCATTAGATGCAACACAGCTAATGCAGATGTTTCAGTTCCAGACGCAGTAGATTTCTGCATTACTCAACACGGAGCAACAGCTACTGGCCAATGCTGCGCGCCTGCCGGAACAAGCACCGCCTACTACAGCTTCTATACCACCTTTCAGACAATTTCTTGAGTGGTTGTCCCAGTTTGAAGCCCATACCCTCGCTCAGCAAAATGTACTAGGTACTGTGAAACTTCCATATCTATTATCCACCATAGGAAGTGCACTGTTCAGATTAATTAAAAACCTTTGGGTGAACTGTCTTATGAGCAAGTAATCGCTTCATTAACTAACTTGGGAACGAGGGTGGAGGGGGGGGAGGAATGTTCTGGTGTAACCACAAGTGCCTGAATGAAGATGAAGAATGCAAGAGAAGACAAGGCAGTGAAACATCAGTGGCCAATGGTGTGCTGATTAGGACTGCACCATGACAGGAGCAGCCTCTACCAGAGGAGAATATAAGTGCTGCTCCTGCCAGCCTCGGCTGCCCAGTAATCGCTCAGTATCGGCTCACTATTGGGACAGTATTTGCAGATATTAGTATGGCCTAGCAGAGAGTGCTATGATATAAGTTATTAGTGATCCACAAACTGTCTGTAAAACTTGCATGAACATTATATAGCAGAGGACTCGGATTTATGTTCCATGTCACCCATCGCTTGCTACGCCATTGTTATTTCAAACTTAAGTATTGTCAATCTGCTTTACTGAAATAAAACTACTAATTTTATTTGCTTGAATTGTTGTAAAGCATTCTGAGAATGCAGCACCCCTTAGGCACCCTATACGAGACAAATGGGCAAGACCCCACAATAATTTTGTGGTATGTCCCTAGTAATTTTCAGATACAAAAGTTTTAAATTTTGTCTGCTGCAAAAATTATTAACATTACAACAAAATCCTAAATATTTTTTATCAAGTAGAAAAATTTTAAGAATAGAGACTGAGTCCTGTTACATTTTAATACTTTTATTGAAAAAACAACTTCAAAATAATACCCACTATAAATGAAATGTACCTGTACTCATCATTTACAGTCATTATTAACATGTATTTTCCCACAAAGGAAAAATTAATCAGTCTTGTTATTTATAAATAAAATTTAACCCATTTTAGTCAATGAGAGTCTCTTTCTCTTGTCAGTGCACATTTGTCTTGCTTTTGAAAATATTAGTTCACAGGCCACTGACGTTGCTGTGATACACAACACTTTTAGAACCAGTTGATGCAGTGCTGGCCACAGCAATTTTCTTGTTTCCCATCAGTTTAAGGAATTGCTTTCTAGGCAAATATCTCTCCACTAAATATTTGTCCAGTCTGACAATTGCACACTTTCTGGGACATGACTTGCTTGCAGCTGACTAATAGTTTCATTACTCTCCTCCGAGATTGAAGAAGTCGCATGTGTCACAGTGTTAACTGGTTGAGAAATGAGCTCTGTTTTTTCTTGTTGAACAGCCAACACTTTCATTTCTGCATTATCCTTCATGTAGCAGCCCTGGCACGTTTTGCCCTCTGAAAATCCTTGCCTATGAATGGGGGGTCCAGTAACGTTGCCTGACTAATCAGTTCATTGGAGGAGGTAACCCCAAATCAATCAGATAACTCTTTAAGCAAGTTATCAACCAATGACTATTTCTTGAGGATATTCTGTATTTTTGTCTTTAAAAGATTTTAGCTGCCATTCCATTAATCTTGGCAAGATTTTCATCTTTAAAAGTGAGACTGTTTGAGGACACTTCTTTGGTTACATCATTGAAAACTTTCAAAATCCTTAAAGCCTGTTGCATTATCTCCCAGTCTGTACCTTTTTTAAGTTTAAGGTGATTGATTTTCCATGTAAAATAGCGAGGCAAGAAATTATATGATCTTTATTTAGAGTAAATCTTGCAACATTTCGTGAGTAACAGTTCCATCTAGTTGGGACATCTTATTTCAGTTTCAGTAGGTCTTTTTTAAAATTTTCTTGCATTTCAGCAACTTTGCTTAAAGCAAAGAGTCTCTTCTTGAGAAACATAACAACTCATTCAGCCTCATCAGTGGTTTTCTGTATGGACTTCTGAACTGCGTGTTGTGCAGTGTGGTTTAAAGAATGTGCAAAGCATGGGGTATGTGGAAGTTTCAGAAGCATGGCAATTAATTTGAGTACAGTAGTGATTTTAAAACTGATATTATATTTGGGATACCAGACATAACCCAGTTTGTGATGTTTTCTGCAGTGTGTCTGTCTTAGAATTGTAAGCACTCTAAAAGTATGACTTTAGTTCACTCTTCCCATCTATGAAATGTGCAGTGAGTGGATAGAAATTAATGTTATTTACACTCACTCATGCATTGGAAGAAAGGCAGATTGCCTTTGCGGTGGTCAAATAATTTTTAAGTTTATAAAATAACTCATGATAATAAACTGGACATTGGAGAGTTTGACAACTTTTTTGACTTGGTTAATTATAATTTGGGCAATGCACATTAAATTCTGTATCCTCTGTCAATCATTTTTAAAAGCTCTATATCTAATGCTTTACTTTTATTCAATGTGAACGGCTTTATAACACAGTAAAACTTTCTCAAATTGGCACGTATATAATTCAGAAATCTGCCCAAACCATAGAAGTATTTCAGTCCCAATGCGTTCAGTCCACTTTTATTTGCAGATTTTTTGTATGAAGTGGAACATGCCTAATGCAGGAACAGAAAGCAAATCTCAGAACAAACTTAATAATTCATAGTATAATGCAGAAAAGAGCCTATACAGTACTACTGTATTGCATTTCGTCAGTTATTCATGACTCTACAGGGACGTTACTTATAACACCTCTGTTAAGCGGCGCAAAACCGAGAACGAGGTTCAGTGCAGGGGCAGTGCTGCTGGTGTGGACCTAAAACCACGCTGCTCCGTGTGATGACGAATAAGTTACACTCAGTGTCAGTACAGTACATCAAAGGAAACAGTTCGTTTGTCAGCGCTCTGTTTGTCAGCTTTCTCATTTTCCTCATTATTGACATACAGTGCATACAGGAACATTGTTGCACATCTGCCCACACACTGCTGAAATGTGCTTGCAGTGAAAGAGGTGGGTATTATTCCATTAAACAGTGGTTCAACCCAGCAAAGTCATCATTTTCTGCCAGTTTCAGTTGATTAGTACCACTTTATGAGATACAGTAATATGATGTCGAACAAATGGTATGTGTCGTTAACACTAAACGAAAAGATTAATTTAATCGAGGCGAGTGAAAAAGACAAATTGTCTGTGCACAAAATTATGCTGCATTTCAAATGCGGTAAAACGCAAATTTACGAGACTTTAAGAAATAATGATAAGATTCAGGATGAACGGATGAAAGGGAACGGGCAGATGAAAAGAGAGGTGAAGAAGACCGGAAATGAAGAAATTAACGAAACAGAGTGGGAATGCTTCGTAAGGGCGCGGCCAAAAAACTGATCTTTATCTCAACCCATGTGGAGTGAGGCTCTGAAGGTCGCTAAAGAGCTTGGATTAAGGAGTTCAAGGCATCCACAGGATGGCTGGACAATTTAGTTCTAAAGTTAGGCACAATATCGTGTGGAATGAAATGTGTGGGGAAGATAAGGATGTGCAGGAAGGTGTAGCAACAGAATGGAAGACAATACTGTCCAACTTCATTGTGGATTATGACCCGAAAGACGTGTTCAGTGCTGATCAAATGGGGCTGTTTTATCGTGGGCTGCCTTCAAAATCACTAGCAACTCGAGGGGAAAAGTGCACTGCAGAAAAATGTCCAAGGAAAGGCTGACTATACTGCCATGTGGAAACATGTTAGGTGAAATGGAGAAGCCACTGGTGGTCAGAAAGATCGCAAAACGAAGATGTCAGTAAGCTTCCAGTCAAATGGCTAAGCAATAAAAAGGTGTAGATGGTGAGTGGTCTTATGGAAGAATGGCTGGGCTCTTTAAATGCCAAAATGAAAAAAGGAAATCACCAAGTTCTCCTTTTCCTAGACAATGCAAGCTGCCACACAAAAGTACCGTTATCGAATGTTAAATTGGCTTGGTTCCATCCAGGATCAACCAGCCTCACAAAACCCATTGACCGGGAGGTTATGTACACATTCAAGTGTCATTATATATGATTACTGATGCAGTCTCTTATTATTAGTGTTGAAGATGCAGAAAGTTTGTTTGCTCTTGCACGGTCAGTTTCTGTCCTGGATGCAGTAAATTGGATTGGCTTGGCAGTGAAGGAAATAAAACCCAAAACTGTCACCAAGTGCTTCAACAAAGCAGGGTTTGGGGGAGGGGGGGGGGGGGGGGGTTTAAGAACAAAATGCTTTTGTGGCCATCGAAGTTCGAGAAAATAAAGCAGCAATTGCCGAATTAATGAAAATGCGAAACATTTCATGTAGTGCAGATGATTACATTTGAAGTGATGACTCTCTGTAAACTCACTCCACTTTCACTTCAGCAATGGATTAATGGATTTAATAGAAATCTGCAACACAGAGGATGAGGAAGAAGAAACAAAGGAAGAAGAAGAGGAGCAAAATTATGTACCTAAAGAAATTAATATACCTGAAGAAGTCATTGCATGCATAAACGATGTTATCCAATTGGCTGCACACACAAATTCTCCCAACTTTTTGGAACTATTGTATGGAGCAAAAAATTGCCTAGAAAAAAACAATTTTGAACTGGAAGTTAAAACAAGTTTCCCTCCTTGATATGTGGCAAAAAAGAGAAACATAAAGCAAATAAACATGGGAATAATATGTATGTACATACCATAATAAACTAATTTAAAGTTTGAGTAAAAATATAGAAATGGCGTGTTATTTATCAATCAGTGTAATAGTCCAGTGTTCTATTGTCCAATATACAGCAACTGAATATCTACTGTGCTGGAGTGAAGGTACATAAATACAGTATATGCATAATTAAAAATTTTTACTTACTTTTGTCATAAATGATACCTAACAAATTTTACATAGCCCAGTGAGTTTTGTGTAATCCGGAAACTTGCCCTATTTCAAAAATTATTTTAGTCCCAGGCAATTCCGTTTTGAGCAAGTTTTACTGTATTAAAAAAAAAAAATTCTTATTGGTTGTTGTAAATGAAAAGCAGTAGAGGGTGAGGCACCACAAAAGGAAATAAATCAGGACTCGATCCAGAATGTGACGACACGCATGGGCTAGATACAGCTTGAGACACAATTTGCCTTTCTGGGAAGACACCTTCACCCAAAGTGGAAGCAGACATCAGTGAGGACGGTTCACAAGAAATGATTTCTCACATTTCTGCATCAATTGATGGTGATCTTGATCTGTTTCCTGACCCACATCGTTCCAGAGGTACTGTACAATGCTTTGATTTTAGATGGCTCTTCAGGTTTCATGACGAGCCAGAAGCCATGGCAGTTATTTCCTGAGAGTAGCAGCATTTTCCTTTTTCTTCAATTTTGGTAAAATGGTACCGAACATCACTCATAATTCTTCTACACAAAGACAATGTGGATGACATACTGTTGTGCAGCAGTGAAAAGTACACTGGTAAAATTAAAATATTTACTATTAAGATACTCATTTTAAATTGCAAAATTTTAAAGTGAGAACAAACATACATGCAGTACATCCTACAATCAGAAGTTATAGAGTAGGATGTAGAATGTTACGATCTGCAAAATCTAGACCTACAATCATGAAGTTCGTATCATATATGAAATGGTCTGAAACAGTCATAGTGATTAAGAAACTCGTGAAGACAAGCCTGATAATATGAGAAGATTTCACTGAGCAGAGACAAAAATTTTGAATAATATGATATCCAAATTTGAGCTACATAGTGTGTGGACAAGAACTGGCAGGATAATGGTGAGGATAAAGGCTGCAACAAACCAGTGCAACTCTAAGCCTGTGCTTTAGGAACTACAAACTTTTCTACTCATGCAGCCACTAGTTCTACTAGTGTATGTGAACTGTTAATGTAGAGCATATGTGATCATCACTTTAAACTCATTTTGACGAGCTCCAACACATATTTCAGAGTATCAGCATCCATGTCTTTCACCTAATGAATGTGGACACTTAGCTCAAGCCAAGCATGTTCTCCGGTTACCTAAATATAGACTGCACTGTCCTAAGTCACTACAGAAAGCAGGTGAAGTAGTGGCATACAAACACTTTGACTTATTACCAACCGTGCTACTCACATCCGTTAGTAATGAAGACAAACAAACCAAACACATGTTCATAGATATCAAATCCCTTAAGAAAATTTGACTAATGGGCATTCTCTACAGACCTCTGAAAGTAGGCGTGATAGTCTGTTTCAAAACTGCCTTTTTCGAAATTCAATTTGACTTAGGAGCATATAAATAATGCTAGGAACACTAACATAAATGCTCTGCCCCTTCATTGTGAATTTCAAGTGTGTAGTTTCTTCTTCAAATCTAATAGTATTTCAGCTTGCACCTACCCACAACGCAGCCTATAGTCTGGCCCCCATACATATATTTGCCATGAAATCCACAAGCAAAGCAATTCGTACCTGGAATATCAGCACACAATATCATATTTATGACTTACTCTTAAAATATGTAAGGAATAAACTGTGCCAACATACAGAAACTTTAAGTGTATCAGCGCACCTGAACTTGCAGCAAGACACAAGACATAATTTGGGAGACGACTTCCATACAATTCCTGAGCGTGAAAGACCAACTCCATCAATTTACTACCAAACTGACTCTATTACACAATAAATATGTTCCTCCAAAGACTGGAAACCAGAAGGGAAAACCTGAACCTTGGCTAACAGAAGAGCTAAAACAGTTCATGAATCTTGGAGACACTGCACATTGGACCTACAAACAACCTCCTAACCTTGAAAATAAAACTAGAAAGCAAACAGTCAATCAATCTGAGAGAAATGATAACTAAGACATGCCAATACATTAACCTGAAACATAAAGACCCGTTGCTCTATGGAAAAGCTTGTGTGGTCTAGGGAATAGTAGGCATAGTAGAAGCTGCAGCTGATCCCATTGTCCCAACCAAGAAACTAAACCAGTACTTGACTTTAGCGACAACCTTCACTGAACTGTAAACAAAATACACACTTACTGATTATTTCACGGAGCTACATGATGGTAATCACGAAAAATTCTTTCTTGAATTGACAACACAGTTGAAAAATCCTTCAGCTCAGCATTACTGTACAGGACGATATCACAGTCCAAATGATCAAGCTTAATGTTGACCCACTACTGCTTATAATAACTACTGCTCCCTAGACCCTGAATCTCTTGCTTGGACAACACAGCAGAAACACTCATCCCCATCAGAATACAAGTACTATGGATCCGGTTGTTAAGAAGAGTAGCTGAGTACATTCTGTCTGACAGGAGAGTGAATGTAGACATCAGAAAAGAACTAAAAGTGAAAACATAAATGAGCAGGTTAAAGAATACAGAAACAACTGAAAGGATTATGTCACAAGAATGGAAGATGACCAGGGTGTATACATGGACAAGGAAAAAATAATCCCGGATTTCCCGGTTAAAAATACACTTTCTCCCGGGTGAAAATACACTTTTTCCATGTTAAGTGACAGTATACTCTTCCTCGGCACTGTAAAACTCATCAATTCTTTGAATGTTTATGTTTTTATATACGGATGTTTTGAAAGACCTTTGATGGCAGCAACATGTACACTGCATATTTCCGTGTTACGAAGGTATAAGTTTGAATACCACCAAACACTACATGTCGCTTTCCGAAGCATTGCAATTGAGACTGCGAGGTGCTTTTGTATGCCAGTCATAGCTCATTGTCACGTGATCTCGCCAGCTGATGACAGCATGGACATGTGATATAGTAAGCAAATAGCAAGATCACTCTTTAGTAGCGCGAGCACACAAATAAGAAAAGATAATGGTTTAAATTAATATACATAGCATTCACATATAATATTGGTCTCTAAGATTAATAAGCTGGAAGAGAAGCTGAGCTTCCACATATAATGTTGATCTTTTTCGAGTGTGTTACACTTTAAGATACATCACATAAATGTGCCAGTAAAATTTTTAATAACGACGTAAATGTTTGATCTTCTGGGCTCGAAATTCTTCTAAATGGTTGTCCTCAGAAAGAGCTGATTTTTAAATGAGAGTCAAACATTTTGTGATTTAAGTAATTCATCGTACATTCTCGTGCATAGTTCATATTGCGTAAAAGGAAATTTGGTTTGAATGTAATGCTTTTCAAACCACCATTCGCAATATTTTCCTGTGACCTGTTAGAAATAGGTTCGTTTCAGCAGTTGGAAGAGAGCGCCAGATAATAGGCATCACCGCGCATACGCAGCTATGATGACGCAGAATGCCCATATGTTCATACTGTAAAACACTAAAAGATTTTACATTATGTCATAAAAGAGATAAGACATCAGAGGATACTTCAAGAGCATCGAAATTTCGTGAACCATGCGAAAATGCATAATTCGGCTAATAATGCACATTCATATGTCCAGATTCGTACGTAAATTTTCTTGCCGTACCAGTACTGTATTATCTCATGTTTGGTTCTTTATTATGGCTCAATGCCATATATGACTTGAAAGGAGTGAAATTAAACACTTCATTTCAAATAAAACAGAAAAAATTAATGAAAGCCAAATCTCTTTAGCAAACCGACAATAATAACTTCATTGTTCTGCAAGGCGATTAATGCTTGACTGTCAGGAAGGTGGAAATAAAATCTAAAACTAATAACATATTTTAGCCTTTCGTAATTATGCGAACGTATTTTAATTCATTTGATAAGTCCCGACCGCAAAAATCCGTTTGTTATCATTTAACGTGAGAGCAATAAACTAAGAGAAAACAACAAAATCACTGAACGTAAACACAGGTCACGAGCAGACGATTCATCTCCCCACCACAACTCAGACTGTTCTGAGCATCAGCGCCAGATTTACTATATTTCCTAACCGGGGCAATATTAAGTAGTGGCGCCCAGCCATACTTCTGTAACCAGAAGCGAAAGAAGGTACTACTCATATGCTACTCAACTGCGCATGCACAAGAGCCCGCCCGCCACTGCTCAAACGAATCTAATTTCAACAGTTGTCACGTCACGGTCATCGGAGGCAATTTATTGTTAGGAAGCATTGCATAGTCTTCCTAAAGCCTTTGACACACTTTGCTGTTGGCAGACACTTGTACGAGCACTGTGTTTTGTTGTTCTATACGGTGCATTTCCTTTGCAACTTAAGTTTTATTTTCATTTTTTTTCTCTTGTACATGTTTTGTTGCTGCAGTATTATTCTGCAACAGTGGGATACAGTAATATCCTTTGTTAGAGTGTTGGTTCTTACCAGTCAAAATGACAAAAATTTAGCTGAAAACTAAAACAATGAAAAATTTCCGGAATTCTAAAAAATTCCCGGGTTTTTCCTGGTTTTCTCCCGGATGAAAAAATTCTCGGGTTTTTCCCGGATCTCCCGGTTGTCCTGGGTCGTATACACCCTGATGACAGACTGCCAAAACTGATTATAATTATTACCCAGTGGGCAGAAGATATTTAGGAAGACCAAGGAAAATCAACAATTTCAACCAAGAGGGCATAACAGGCAAATGACTGATACATGCAGAGAGAAGAAGAAGAGACACCATATTAAAAATATTATGATTTTTTTAAGTAACTGTGATTTTAATACGTTTTGTAATTATACATAAAACCCTGGTCTGATGTAAGAAGACTCCTGTTCAGATTAAATGAATGAATAAAAAATTAAACATAATATACAGGTTGTCTCAGGATGAATGGTCAATATTCAGGGGTATGACAGGAACAATCATTTGAAGCACAAGACTTCCTGTGGACATATGCACTATTCTGAATTGTTTCCGAGACAGAACATATTTAATGTACATTGTTACTTATTTTGTTTATTGTTCAGTACATTGTCACTGTCTACAATGTACCATAGTAGTGTAGGACATGTGGTCTATCAAGTTGGGAAACTACCGCAAGTTGGCTTACCTACACCTCCACACATGCTCGTCACACAAGATTTTCTGTTTTCTCTCGCTCGCTTGACACAACCTGTAAGTCCTTGAGTAATGAATAGGAGCTTTTTAAAGGAAATATAATATAGTTTAATTTTATACTGTGACAAGTTTTCGCTAGAGGTCACAGATTTCGTTTTATTCAAGAAAAACATACAACGGTAACTTTAAATATGTTCCATCTCAGAAAACAACTGGGAATAGGGTATATTTTCAGATATAGTTTTTGCTTCAAATGATTGTTCCTGTCAGATCTCTGAATATTGACCATGGCTCCTGAGACAGCCTTTATACATGGACTACCACTTACGCTAAAATAACTGTGTGTTATACGTACCATTACATTTAGTATCCTGTCCACCCACAGTAATTAAAACCTACATAAATGCTAACAACACACCAACAACAGCAACTATAAATGCAAGGGACATAGAAGAAGACATAATAATACACCTAACAAGAACGCTCGCAACAACAAATCAGAGGAGCGACATCACAATACGATAACTAGAACAAATCAAATAAGCTTACAGAGAATAAAGAGCTGAATTTGGATGGAGAGGCGCTCAGTCAAGAAAGTGAGATGCAAGCTGTATCACTTTGCCAAGAGCGTAGACAACAGAGTGATGCCGCAAGTCACCGTGTGGTCTGCTCCATGCGGTCTCATCCATTAGAGCAGCGTGGAGCAATGAGCTAGCTTGCGATCCGATCCATGAGAGTGGTGAGGAGTAGTAAGCTAGAGAGTTACCCAGCAATCTAATTCTTGAGAATGGTGGGGAGTAGTGAGCTAGTGAGTTAGCCTAGTGTCTGACTGGTGAGAGTGGTAGGGAGCCTGAGCTGCTGGGAGGGGAGTGACGCCTGGATTGCTTCGCCCGAACAACGGTTGAAGACAGCAGCTTTTATGATCACTGGCAGTGCTAAGTCAAAGGATAAGAAGTAACAACTCACTCAGAAGTATGTAAACCTTTATTTAGCTTCTGAAATCTGAGATATTCTTTTGAAATCAAGAGCAGAACATGATGCTGGAAGTGTTTTCTGCCTTAAAGTATCGTAGTGAAGCACTTCTGTCTCGTTTTCCCCGGTAGCTGTGCAGTCAGTACAGCAGATCGTGAAGCGAAGGGGCCCACATTCCATTCCTGATTTGGTCAAAGAGGTTTTTTCCACTCGGAGACTGGATGTACCATTGTGTTATATTTACTTACATATCATCATAATTAGTATTACTATTCAGTTTGTTCTATGATTACCACCCGACAGCAAGTATATTGAAAGAAAAAATGAGCTTTCTTTATTTTCTGTTTTCATGAAAGAGAAGAGCATCATGTACTAGTAAGGTACGCGAATCCACATGTGTATAACACACTTTTTCTAGCTTGGGAAATGTTTTCTTAAGGATGTGAGGTGTGGCACCATTGCAGCAGCCTAGCGTAGAATTTTCACCCCCCTCATTACAGCCACCATAGACACACTTTGAAATCATTCATTTGTTCTGAATCATCCAGTAGCCACTCTTTAGAAAGATCTGGCTTGCTGAATGAATTCAGCAGCAGACTGCCCATCTCTAGCCATACGACGACACAGCAATCTGCAGAGTATAAAGAATTGTGGTAGTGATTGGGACTGTTGTCAGTACAATGTGAACACAATTTTATTTCAATTAAGCATGCAATGTTACTAATATTTTTTTATGAAATTTGGAATATTTTTAAAAGTACAGCAGTCAACTAATGGCCATAGTACAACAGCTCAATTGCCTGTGGTCACTACAACATAAGGTTCCTAATTTTTTAATCAAATATACAATTTTCTTTACAAAAGTTTGGAATGACTTAATAGTTCTTAAAATAAAAATTGTAAAATTTAAAATTACAGATGCACCTGCGGCTGTTGTCAGTACACTAGCGTTATGGATAAAATTTTAATTTTTTACCAAATGTGTAATGTTACAACTGCTTCTTATCAAGATTGGAATAATTTTAAAAGTTTTTAAAAAATGAAAATTTGTAATGTTTGTATCAAATATAATTGTGAAATTGATAGGCACACAACAATGAGAGGTACTATTTGAAATAAGTGAAATCATATTGGTGCTGTGGCATGACAAGAGTGTGCAGGAGCACAAATTAAACACTGGTGGCACCTATCAAGTATACTCAACTACATTTGCCAAGATGACCTACTGTATGGAAACCAACTGTACCAAGGACAGATTGTTCGAATGTATACTATTAGAACAGAACAAATCTTTTATATATCACACTGGAACTGTTTTACAAACACATGATAAATACACACATATGTCACAGCTGTTGTAATGAACTTCTGTGACCTGTACACATAGCGCATACTTGAAAATGTTTATATATTTCAACCTTCTGTATTTATAGTTTTCATCACTGATGTACTTTTTGGCATGGGCAACAGTTCAAAACTAAATGGACCATTAAGAAATATGTATGCAGCTGTGACAGGAAACTAAATAAGTAATAAAATATACTTGCTGCTCCTTCATGCCACCACAATGTCATTACTAAACGAATAATGTTTTTGTGAAGATTTCATTGTGAAACTTACCAAGACATCAAGGGCCAGTATGTCGACTTGCACACCACCAAGTAACTGGCCTAGGTCAGGTGTTGTTCGACCAAAATCGCCATGCACAAACTCCTTAATGTATGTTCCAGCCTGTGCCATCACCTCCAGTTTGAAAAGGCCTAAACAGAACCAGAAACCATTTTGTAGATTATCTTACTACCAAATAGTTACAGAGATTGGTAAGGTACAGTGACAAACTGAGTACCAGTCCTTCTCATTGTTAATTATGCTTCAAATGATACCAATTATTTGTGGTGACACATCAACAGAATGAAATTTCAGAAGCTAGCAGCAGCTAATTCAAGTAAAGTCAAACTGGCCACATTTATTTTATAATGAGTAACAACAGAGACAGTTGCTCTTGTAAAAGATTCTCCTGACACAGTGTGCACAATTAAAATACAGATTGAAGTAGTTGTGTGAGTATACTCATCTTCTACCATGATTATCAGCAATTAAAGTGTATGAAACTTTCTGGCAGATTAAAACTGTGTGTCAGACCGAGACTCAAACTCGGGACCTTTGCCTTTTGCGGGCAAGTGCTCTACCAACTGAGCTACCCAAGCTTGGGTAGTTCAATTGGTAGAGCACTTGCCCGCGAAAGGCAAAGGTCTCGAGTTCGAGTCTCGGTCCGAAACACAGTTTTAATCTGCCAGAAAGTTTCATATCAGCACACACTCCGCTGCAGAGTGAAAATGTCATTCTGGCATTAAAGTGTATGTTTCCAAATTTTTGATACTCATAAGCCTATAAAGAAAATACTGCCCCCTTCTCAATAGTTTCTTCCACAAATATTAGGAGCACCAGAAAAAGCACAAAATATTTGTAAAACTATACAAGCGAATAGCTGCTTTTCATTTATTCCTCTTTATGCACTATAAGAAATACAAAAGTCACACTTCAACCCTTGATTTTCACATAGTATCCATGTAATATTGTGAACCCTCCCCCTTTCTTCCTTGTATCAAGAATGCTACTTTACAACAGCGGAAAATGTCCATAACTTATTGTAACACTGTCAATTATGATACTGCAATGCCTGTGTTGTTAAGAACAAAGCAGTGTTCCTTTGGACAAGCATGCTTGTGTGAAAGAACAGGCACTGTGGTGACTTCAACTGTTATCAAATACACGAAATGTATTTGCAGGTATGAATATGAACAACCATCAGTTGTATAAGGGAATGACAACAATGAAAATCTGTGTCAGACTGGGCGTCAGACACGGATTTCTCACTTTACATAAGCAGTGGACTTAATCACTTTGGCTTCAATGCACAACCCACAGCCAGACCCAAACTCATATGCCCACATTCCTGCATCACAACCTGTACTTCTAAATTTGTGCCAGACATACGTAGAGCTGATGTTTGTTCATATTCACAACAGCGAATACATTTCCATAGTCACTCCAGGAGAGCAAACATGTCTGAAGGAATACTGCAATGTTATTCTTAACAACACAAGTACTGAAATATTGTGTTCAACCCCCGATACCAGGTGGCAACTTTCAACTGAAATGTCCTCTCCTGCACAGGAATTATGTAATATGTGTGCAAGTACAGGTTCTGATGCAGGAATGATGACATAAGGAAATCTGTGTCTGGTGCAAGATGTGGTTAAGGCTATCGCTTGCGTGAAGCAGGAAATCTGGGTTTGAGTCCCGGACCAGCACAAATTTTCATTATTGTCACTCCCTTATACAACTGATGGTTGTTCATTTTTGAATACATTCCATGTACTGCAAAATATATTGTTGATGGTGGTTTTTGTGAAACCTTCAATTCCAATATGCTGGTACACTATCTGTCAAAGATTTCATGCTTGTGGAAACTGGCATGACGATTAGTCACTGCTGGATTTTGAGAACATGAACTGTGGCGGTAGGTGTACACAAAATACATTATACCAAGAGAGTTATCTCAACACAAATGTTAGCTGCAAAAACTTACAATCCTTTTATGGCCACAAACTGTTGCTCCCAACTTGCTGAAGTTGTGAACATTCCACAACCACAATGAGCATCTGTAATTTAGGAGAGAAGAAGTAATATGATGTCCTTGAGTGGAGCACAACAGTGAGTTACGGGCACAGACTTAATGTCATAAAAATGTGTTTGTTATTTAGAACAGAAGGAAGTCCACATGACAGAGTGTCATTTGCAGTGGCTTCCATGTAGAGTTTGCCTACCTCTGTTGTTTCATTGACACAATTTCACCGTTTCTGAGTTTTGATACTTGCTCACTTTCTTACTGCCTTGGCACATCTCATTATACCATGAGGTGACAAAAGTCATGAGATACCTCCTAATATCATGTTGGATCTCCTTCTGCCCAGGGCAGTGCAACAATTTGACATAGCATAGACTCAATAAGTTGTTGGAAGTCCCCTGCAGAAATACTGAGCCATACTGCCTCTATAGCCTTCCATAATAGCAAAAGTGTTGCTGGTGTAGGATTCTGTGCACAAACTGACCTACTGATTATGTCCCATAGATGTTCGATTGGATTCATATTGGGCAGCCTGAGTGGCCAAATCATTAGGTCAAATTGTACAGAATGTTCTTCAAATCAATCACAAACAATTGTGGCCTTGTGACGTGGCACACTGTCATCAACAAAAATTCCACTGTTGTCTGGCAAAATGAACCCATGAATGGCTGCACATCGTCTCCAAGCAACCAAACATACCAGAGGACCAAATCCATTTCAAATAAGCATATCTTACACCATTATGGAGCAACCACCAGCTCTTACCAACTCAAATCCGGACTCATCTGACCAGGTCACGGTTTTCTAGGTCTAGGGTCTAAACAAAATGGACACGAACCAAGGAGAGCTGCTGCAGGTGATGTCATGCTGCTAGCAAAGGCAATCGCATCATCTGTCTGCTGCCATAGCCCATTAACACCAGATTTTACTGCAATGTCCTTATGGATATGTTTGTCATACGTCTCACATTGATTTCTAAGTTATTTCACACAATGTTGTTTGTCTGTTAGCAACGGCAAGTCTACACAAACGCCGCTGCTCTTGGTTGTTAAGTGAAGGCCAATGGCTAATGCACTGCCCATGGTCAGAGGTAATGCCTGATACTGAATTTGCTAACATTTTCTGAAATGCTGTAATCACTTTGGAAATGTTTTCACATGAATCATCTGAGTACAAATGGCAGCTCAGCCAATGCACTGCACTTTTATATCTTGTGTACGTGATACTACTGCCATCTATACGTGCACATATCATCAGCCCATGACTTTTGTCAACTCGGTGTAGATGACATTATTTTCAAATTATTCTGATAATTATGAATTCAATTTGCATACTTCATACTCTCAATCTCCTTGATAGCATTTCTTAGGATTTCACACTATCCTCTATAGGTATGGCAGCAGTCTCTTGATTCTGTCACTAGTTCAGATACAACTCCCACTCTCGCGTGTGATATGTAGGGACTTTAAAAAGTAAATGACACTTTATGGCAAGCCGAGTACTTTTACTAAATGCTGCACTACACTTCAAAGTGACAAAGAAATGTGATATTATTTCTCAATATAGTCACCAAGTTTCCCCGTTAGCAACAGTCAGAACATTCTGCCAACCATTCAACTACTTGACAATAAAAATCTGCTCCTTGGTCATGGGCTCATTCAAGAACCACTGCGTGAATGTCCTCATCGTTGGAAAGTGTTTCCATGCCGATGTTCCTATAGTCTGCCAAAAAGATAGAAATTGCATGGTGCAAGATTTGAACTTCCCAATCAGCATCATCTGTGTCTTGTGTAGCCTTGGTCAAATTATTGGCATCATTCCTTACGGCTGGTGTGACATTGCATTTGGTCCATATATTGCCAATATTTAGTGAATCTGGGTGCAATTTTGACATTTTTCCCCACAACAATTACACTGTTCTGCATACTTTAATGTTGGAATACGTTTCCAGTTGCCGCACTATTTCATTTCCATATTGTAATGCATCTGTTTTCTGTACTGCACCAGAACTCTCTCTGCAGGAAACCTGGAACATGTGCTCTCTTCTAACAATGCACCACTCTTGTCACACAATGTTCTTAGCATGGGACAATGTGAAACTTACTTTCTGAAGTAACCTACATACCTTTTGTCATATACAGTAGCACCCTGGCAAGAAAAGTGACACAAGTCCAAAAATGGCAGTTTTTAGTTTAGTCACTGAAAAATGTGTGTGAAGTGCCCTAAAGTGCACAAAAAGTCTAATGGAATTTACACCAACATTACTTACCTGAAATTTAAAGGAAGGTTATACTATTTCACCATAAGTTTTAAAGAATTTATTCTTTATATTGTGATTTCTCAGGTATTGCTTTTCTGAGCTGTGTCACTGTTCTTGCCAGGGAGATATATATGCTTGCTGTTTTGTCACCGTATGAATTCAGAGATACCACTACTTAAAATTTAATGGCAGACTACAAGCAATTGCAAAAAAAAAAAGGGGGGGGGGGAGAACAATCGCAATAATTGCCATAAAAAAGAGCACAAAACAAACCATCAATCGATGGTGAATCTTTGGTTGATTAATTTGACACTTCATTGTCTGATTTCACTTTCAAGCTGTTTGACAATATTGGAAATTAACTCTCCAGATATGCATTTGATACTGATTTAATTCAGTTTCTTTTCTTTCAGTGTGACACCACTTCTACTGTACTTATACATTCAAGGATGTGCAGATTACATACAAAAAGGCTGATGTATCACTGTTTAGTTATTCATTCACTGTGCAACTAAAGGGGGGGGGGGGGGGGGGGAAGGACACATCTCATCCTCAAAATGTCATATGACCTCTCAATACCGCAGGACTGGAAGCCACGTGTTGTGGAGACATTGAAGAACATAAAATTGTACAGTAAATATAGTATTCTAAAATTAGATATCCATGTTTATCATTAACAATGCTGCTGTAAATAAACACTGTATTTTAGACAACTGAAATAGACGGCCACATAAAGAAGTAGTTATGCAGCAGTTACATACCTTTAAAAGTAGACTACTGGAACATATGAGCTTTCAAAGTTCTTCATCGGACAAGAGACAAAAATATACACATTCATACACCCACAACTCACATACACATGGTCCTCTCATCTGTTGAATATGATATTTTCCAACAATCTAATTTCAAGTGTCCCTGTCTGCTAGTCAATCATATTTTAAGGCACGGAGATACAAGAGTTTGGATCACTGAGAGATTATTTTGTTTTGCATGTACTCTGCCCTAAAAAGAAAACTGAATTGCACAGAAGGGGAGGAGAAAATGAAATGAAACTTCACTTGCTGAGAGGGTATGTGATGCTATTACAACAAGTCTACAAAGAACTTGGCAGTATGAGCCCACTTATCAGCATGATGTTGTACCACGTCAGTTCTGGATGCATGCACTGATCCATTTAGAAAGGGAATCATAAAGCCATCATGCCCTCTCCTGAAGCCCACAACTGTTGTCCTTGATATCCTGGATAATGGTGCCGAGACAGAGTTGATGTCCGAGCCTATCCAACATGTTCCATCAGGGAGAGATCTAGAGTGTTATTGGCCACAGAGCCCCTTAAATCATGAAGACAGTTCAAAGACATGTGTCGTGCGTGAATAAGCACTGTCCCATTGCAAAATAGTAATACGATACTGTTGCATCGGAGCTAATATAGTATGACACATGATGTCTGTGGACGTACCGTTATGTCGTCAGAGATACCTCAGTCGCAATCAACCATGACATGAAGTCATGCCAGAGGGCCCCTACATCATCATATGAGGAGTAACAAACTTGTATCTTTCAAAACGTTGGAAGGATGGGACCTGTCCTCAGGTTGGCACCATATTCGCTGTTGATAGTCACCAGGGCAGGGCAGAACCATGATTCATCACTAAACGCAATTTCACATCATTCATCTGCAAGCCATGCTTCCCAGTCATGGCATCACTCCAAACGAAGCTGTTTCTGTTACGGTGCTGAAGGTAGCCTACCCTTGGGATGGTAGAACCTGAGACTGCCTGCTACTAGTCTCTGACCTATGGTGCAGGATGACACAGAATTTTGAAGGGAGCTCATTTCAAGCACAGATAAGAATGGGTTACAATGTGGTTGGTGCATGATATGGCGATCTTCTGTTGTGGTCAGACATGGTTAACTGGAACTTTGACAAATATTAGGTCTGCCTCCACATTACAATGCAGGCCAACACTGTGCCACTCTCACATTTGAACACCCTAAACCTCTAGATAATGCACAATTCGACAAGCTGGCCAAATCAACACACGCAATGAAGCCTTGTTCAAACTGTTGGGTGTTAATAATGCTGTCCCACATTAGTAGGTAGCACCTCAGTGTCCTTTACATTGATCACTTGACACCTGATGTTGTTCACGCCCATTATATACCCTACCAGGCCTGATAACAATCCTAACATGAAAACCACTTACACACTTTGGTGGCTGTCTTACCTGTCGCAGAGAATAGCAACATTTATCATTTACATACCCGACCTTGTGTTTGGGTGCTTCACTTTTATTTTGTCAGACAGAGTGTAATTAAAAACCATAAGGCATACTGCCACCCTCCATGAACCATGGACCTTGCCATTGACGAGGTGGTTGCTTGCATCAGCTATACAGATAGCCATACCACAAGTGCAACCACAATGGGGCAGTATGTGTTAAGAGGCCAGACAAACATGTGGTCCCTGAAGAGAGGCAGCTACAGGGGCAACAGTCTGCGTGATTGACTGATGGATGATTGACTGATCTGCCCTTGTAACATCAACCAAACCAGCCTTGCTGCACTGGTACTGCAAATGGCTGAAAGCCACGGGAAACTACAGCCATAATTTTTCCCAAGGGCACGCAGCTCTATTGTAAAATTAAATGATGATGGTATTCTCTAGTGTAAACAATTCTAGAGGTAAAATAGTCCGACATTTAGATCTCTATGTGGGGACTGCTCAGGAGGATATTGTCATCACGAGAAACAAACCTGGTATTCTACAGATAGGAGCGTGGAATGTTAGGTCCCTTAATCACACACGTAAGTTATAAAATTTAAAAAGGTAAATGGAAAGGTTGAAGTTAGATATAGTGAGAATTAGTGAAGTTCAATGGCAAAAGGAACAGGACTTCTGGTCAAGTGAATACAGGGTTACAAATACAAAATCAAATAGGGGTAATGCAGTAGTAGGATTAATAATGAATAAGGAAATAGGAATGCAGGTAAGCTACTACGGACAGCATAGTAAAAATATTATTGTAGCCAAGATAGACACAAAGCCAACACCCACCGCGGTACTACAAGTTTATATGCCAACTAGCTTCGCAGACGATTAAGAGGTTGAAGAAATGTATGATGAGATAAAAGAAATTATTCAGATAGTTGAGGGAGATGAAAACTTAACTGTGGTGGAGGGCTGAAATTCAATAGTGGGAAAAGGATGAGGAAGAAAAATTGTATGTGAATATGGACTGAGGGAAAAGAATGAAAGAGGAAGCTGCCTGGTAGAATTTTCCGCAGGGCATGATTTAACCGTAGCTAACACTTGGTTTAAGACTCATGAAAGAAGGTTGTTCACGTGAAAGAGACCTGGACACTCTGGAAGGTTTCAGATTGGTTATGTAATGGTAAGAGAGAGATTTTGGAACCAGATTTTACATTGTAAGATATTTCTAGGGGCAGATGTGGACTCTGACCACATTGGTTATGAATTGTAGAGTAAAACTAAAGAAACTGCAAAACAGTAGTAAATTAAGAAGATGGGACCTACATAGCTTGAAAGAACAGGAGTTGTTGTAAGTTTCAGAGGGAGCATTAGGCAATGATTGACTAGAAAGAGGCAAGAAATACAATAGAAGATGAATAGGTAAGTTTGAGAGATGAAATTGTGAAATCAGAAAAGGATCAATTAGGTAAAATGACAAGGCCTAATAGAAAACCTTGGATAACATGGGAGATATTGACTTTAACTGATGAAAGGAGAAAATATAAGAATGCAGCAAATGAAGCAGGCGAAAGGGAATACAAATGATACTGACAGGAAGTGCAAAATGACTACGCGAGAATGGCTAGAGGACAAATGTAATGAACCAGTCCCAAGTAAAGAAGAAAAAGCTAAAAGGTGGAAGGAGAACAAAGTGGGTCTTTCCAAGAGAGATAAACTTGAAGGCAATATTATAGAAATGGAAGAGGACGTAGATGAAAATGAAAAGAATCTGACAGAGCACTGAAAGATCTAAGTCGAAACAAGGCCCTGCAAGTAGACAACATTCTGTCAGAAGTACTGATAGCCTTGGGAGAGCCAGTCATGGAAAAACTCTTGCATCTGGTGTGCAAATATGAGACAAGCGAAATACCCTCACACTTCGAGAAGAATGTAATAGTTCCAAGGAAAGCAGGTACTGATAGGTGAATATTACTGAACTATCAGCTTAGTAAGTCACAGCTGCAAAATATTAACACAAATTCTTTACAGAAGAATGGAAAAACTGGAGGACATTGACCTCAAGGAAGATGTTTGGATTCCGGAGAAATGTAGGAACACCCGAGGCAACACTAACCCTACAACTTATCTTATAAGGTGTACAACTTTGCTTCCGCCGTTTTTTCCCCAACATTTGAGGCTTTAATGAAACAAATTGGTCACACATGTATCATTCAAAGTATTTTCCATCACTGGCCACTACTTTCTCCCATCTTTCAGGCAGTGTACGAATCCCCTGTTGAAAAAATTGTTCATCTTTTGAAGCAATCCACGAATCGATCCAATTTGTGACTTCTTCATGAGATCGGCAGTGTTGGTCACCCAGGCCATGCGCCATTGATCTAAATAGGTCATAGTTGGAGGGAGAAATGTCTGGATAATATGGCGGGTGGTGTAGGATTTCCCATTTTAATGTTTCCAAGTACATTTTGAGCTCTTTTGCAATGTGGGATTGAGTGTTGTCATGCTGCAAAATCACTTTATCGTGCCTCTCGCTGTATTGCAGCCGTTTGTCTTTTAATGCTCTGCTCAAATGCATTAATTGCTTTCGATAACAAGCACCTGTGATTGTTTCACTTGGTTTTAACATGTCATAGTATGTGATGCCAAGCTGGTCCCACCAAATACAGAGTATGATCTTGGAGCCATGAATATTCAGTTTGGTCGTTGACGTGGAAGTATGGCTGGGATATCCCAGTGATTTTTTGTGTTTAGGGTTATTATAATGAACCCATTTTTCTTCCCCAGTCACAATGCGATGCAGAAATCCCTTCTGTTTTTGCCTCTGAAGCAACAGTTCACAAACACACAAATGCCATTCGACGTCTCTTGGTTTCAGTTCACATGGGACTCAAGTTCCTTCTTTCTCAATCACACCCATGGCCTTGAGACAGTTTGAAATGGCTTGCTGTGTCACTCCCACTAATCATGTCACTTCTTCTTGAGTCTGACACGAGTCTTCAGTCATCAATGTCTCCAATTCTGCAACTTTGAAAACTCTCTCTTCCGCCACTATGCCAGTCTACAACGTTATAATCACCATTCTTGACGCACTGAAACCACTCACGAGACGGTAGCACCTCCCGCAAATGACGAGAATTAGGCTCGTAAACTGACATTTTCAATCAAGAACCACTTTATGATGCAGACACAAATCCACTAATGTTTGAATGAGGTTATGTTGACCGAGGTCCAAGCTAACTGCCTGACATCTGCGATCTGTTTCTTTCGACCGCTACTTACCGCTGTCGCCACCTATCTGCAAATGGCAGAAGTAAAGTTGTACACATTGTAGAAGATAGGTAAAGGAAAGGCAAACATATGTTTATAGCATTTGAAGACTTAAAGAAAGCTTGTGACAATGTTGATTCGAGCGCCATCTTTGAAATTCTGAAGGTAGCAGGGGTACAATAAAAAGAGTGGAATGCTATTTACAACTTGTACAGATCCAGATGGCAGTTATAACAGTCAAGCAGCATGAAAGGGGACCAGTGGTTGAGAAGGGAGTGAGATAGGGTTGTAGCCTATTTCCAATTTTATTCAATCTGTACACTGAGCAAACAATAAAGGAAACCAAAGAAAAATTTGGAGTAGAAATTAAAATTCAGGCAGAAGAAATAAAAACTTTGAGCTTTTCCAGTGACATTGTAATTCTGTCACAGACAGGAAAGGACTTAGAAGAACAGCTGAACAGAATGGACAGCGTCTTGAAAGGATGATATAAAATGAACATAGACAAAAGCAAAATGAGGATTATAGAATGTAGTGGAATTAAATCAGGTGATGCTTAAGGAATAAGATTAGGAAACAAGACACTTAAAGTAGTAGATGAGTTCTGTCATATGGGCAGCAGAGTAACAGATGGTGGCTGAAGTAGAGAGGGTATAAAATATAGACTGGCAATCACACGAAAGGCGTTCTGAAGAAAAGAAATTTCTTGACACTGAATATAGATATAAGTGTTAGGAAGACTTTTCTGAAAGTATTTATATGGAGTGTAGCCATGTATGGAAGTGAAATATGGATGATAAGCAATTTAGACAAGGAGAGAACAGAAGCTTTTGAAATGTTGTCCTACAGAAGAATGCTGAAGATTAGATCGGTAGGTCATGTAACTAATAAGAAATACTGAACAAGTTTGGGGAGAAAAGAAATTTGTGGTATAACCTGACTAGAAGAAGAAATCAGTTGACAAGACATCAAGAGAAAGGGAGGGACAGCACAGTAGATGTGAGGGATAGTAAGGTGCTACTTGTGGAAGCATACAAGGATGAGGTGGAGAGAGGATAGGGCAGCTAGGTGCAGTCAGGAGGTTAGACGAAGGGTAGGGGAATGGAGGAGTAGGAAAGGAGAGAAGTAAAAAGACTGTGGGTGCATGGCCATTGCATATGTGGTGACAAGCAGTCCCTCTCAAAATATACCAAGGATCTCCCTGAGGTCTTCACAGACTGTAATTAACCTTACAAAACTTGTACAGAAACAGATCTTCCATGCCTTACGTCTCCATTCACCCACCGCCTCCCAAAGTCCCACTGTCTGGCCACAGAGGCGCATCCCGCTTGTGATTCAGTACAACTCAGGACTGGAGCAACTGAATCACATTTTTTTCGACTACCTCTTCTGATGATGTGAAATGAGAAATGTCTTACCCATTATCCTTCCCAGCCCTCCCACAATGGTGTTCTGCCATCCACACCTACATAATGTCCTCATCCGTGCCCACACAACCCCTACTCCCAACCTCTTGCCTCATGGCTCATATCCCTGTAATAGACAGAGATGCGAGCCCTGTCCCACCACCTATTCCAGTCTGGTTGCAAGCATCACCTATCCCATCACAGGCAGGGCTACCTGCGAAACCAGCCGTGATCTACAAGCTACGCTGCAGCCACTATGTTGTGTTCTAAATAGGCATGACAACCAACAAGCTGTCTGACTGCATGAATGGCCACTGACAAATTGTGACCAAACAACAGCTGGACCACCCAGTTTTTGAGCACACTGCCCAGATTGCACCATTGGGATCCTTCCCATTAACACCAGATTTTCTCAACTGTGCGGATCGCAAATCTCTTTGCAATATATCCAATGTTCCCATAACTCTCATGCACTTAAACTTAGTTAGTCATTGTCCTCCACCCACCTATCTCTTTCCGTGTTTCCACTCCATCACTACGCAGTCTTCTATTCCATAAAGGCACCTACCGTCTGTTTACTTCTCTCCTCTCCCCCACCCCCCTCCCTCCCATGCCCTCTTTCTAACTTCCCGAATGCAACTAGCTGCCCTACCCTCTTTCCACCTCGTCCCTGCATGCTCCCACAAGCAGCACTTTACCATCCCCCACCCCCTATCCTGCTATCCCTTCTCTTCCCTGCCCCAGCCTCCTCCTTATCCCCACAACACACGTTGCTTCTCCCATCAAGCATAGCTGTTCGCAGCCTGGCATCGCCAGAAATAGTGGTCATATGTGTGTGAGTTGCGTTTGTGTGAATATGTGTGTGTGTGTGTGTGTGTGTGTGTGTGTGTGTGTGTGTGTGTGTGTGTGTGTGTGTCTAATTCAGTAATTTGGAAGAAGGCATTTTGGATGAAAGCTTACTTGTTTAGCAGTCTTTTTGTTGTGTCTGTCTGTGACTCAACATCTCCACTATATGATGAGTAACAATGTACACTTTTCATAATACTGTCATTATAAATGGAATTAGTAGCTTGTAACTTGTTGATAATAATTAATTATTTTTCTTTATTTATGTTTTGTCATTATATATTGTGCATAATGTTCATATAAATGTTACCTGTCTTTTCAGGTGTTGTTGTAATAATTACTCTTGGACCTATCAGTTAGTTATTCTCGTTAAGCACATTGCATGAGAATGTGATCTATTGGAGTGTAGGCCTACTCTTTTAAACATTGTTCAAATGGTTATTTATCACTGAAATCACTCAAGGGCACTGCATAAATAATTCTGCATGAGAACTATCTTGAAAACACTAGAATCTATCAACAAGTTATTGGCCCAGGTATAAAAAAGTGAAAAACTGGATACATCATATTTGCACGTTTTCTTAAAGAATTACACGAACATGTCAGTAATGCACAGCAAATTAGCAAATAGTTGAAAGTAGTGTCAGCTGTCAAGTTAGCATCACTAAATGAAACGCATAATTATTTTGTCAAACTTCAGTTACAAGGCAGCCAGGTAATTGATGTGTTCTATTAAGTTGCAATTGATGATTTAAACTAGACTTAACAATGAAGTCAAGAACGTCTTTGTCAGTAGCAACTAGACAGAAATTAAACCAAGAAGGAGAAATAAACTGAATAACATACAAAGTATTGGATTGATACATATCTTGAGTCATAAATTTTTACAGGTTTAAATGTGAGCAGCAATATAGCCAGGAAAATATCAAATTGCAAGTTGGCCAGTAAAATGATTAAAAATTTAGAAACATCGTATGGCAAGAAACCAGATTAAATACAGTTCCTGTTCTTCCTGTTAAATAGTGGCAACTTCAGGTAATTATGATGGAGGCAGATAGCAATCACTCACCATTCACTCCAAAGCAGGCAACAAAAGCTCAATAATATTGAGCTCTGGTGACTGTGGTGGACAGTAGAACTGTGACAATTCAACCTCGTCCTCACAAAACCGATCATGGATGATGAGTTGTGGACAGAGGGCCTGTTACCTTGGAACACAGCATCTCCATTGGGAAACAAACTTTATACCACAGGATGCACCTGATAAGCTACAACAGTCACGTAGTTCTTGACAGAATGTGACCTTGCAGAATAACAATGAGACCATGGGATGTCACAATACGGCTGCCCAAACCACCTTTGAACCTCCGCCATGGTTTACTCTTGGGACCTGTCTTGGACAGAAGTTGGAAACAGTGTGAAACAATACTCATTGGGTCAAATGACACAATGATTTTTGTATATCCCTATGTTGGATGTCCCCAGTGACTTTCCTCCATTGCTCCGTAGTCCTTGATTTATGGTTTTGTCACTATGTTTTCCTATTAGAGGTGTTGACACTAGTGATGAGTGGTTTTGGAATTCCAGCTCGCCCTGCAAATCCCCACTTATGGAGCTCCCTTCACGATGTTTTGGTGCCAACATGGTTCACGAGTGCAACATTTAGTTCTGCAGTGACTTTTGCAGCAGTCATTCTATTTATTTTTCATCACAATCCCCTTCAATGAGCCTCTGTCATGATCACTCAAGACACATTTTCATCCACATTGTGACTTTTTTCGTCCACAATGTGACTTTGTGGATGATGTTTATTCGCTTTTACTGCACATGCTATAAATTTTCGATATGATGCCTCTTGAAACTCCAAACAATGGTTGGTTATGGAAGCACCCACCATACGAGCGCCAATAGATTGCCCATGTTTGAATTCATTTAGCTCTGACAATAATGCACTCACAACTACGTAGAACACTGTTCTGATGACAGCTGGCACCTGCACTGTATTGAGGACACTGCACAGGTACTATTCATAGTAAAATACAACAGCATAAGCATCAGGCTTGGCTAACATCTGCATTTATATTCAAACATGCATTTCTTGCAATAATTTCACATTTTTATGAAACCTCTGTATTTGTTGGTTGCCTCTACAGCAAGCAACATAACAAATCTCATCCAACAAATATGTAGGTTGCTGAAAATACTCTGGTTAGGACTTCTTTGAAACAAATCTCATGTTTCTCAAAAGACATCATAGTCATCGTTGACTGTACAAAATATTTATTGTTACTATTGCAATTTTGGCCTCATGGCCATTTTCAAGTAACACTGCAAAGTTACATTATGTCAGAATATATAACGATCTGACATGAGTACATGTTGTCATCAAAATGCAGCCTTTTGACTGTGAGAGTCCCACAAGATCTGATGAGTATGACACTTACTACATCGTAATATGTTGTTAACTTTGCAGTGTTACTTGAAAATGGCCATAAGGCCGAAATTGTAATAGTAACAATAAATATTTTATACAGTCAATGGCAACTATGATGTCTTTTAAGAAATATTATGACTGTGAATCCCAACCATGAGAAGTTAATTGAATCTCATGTTGACAGGATGAGCAACGTATTTTTGTTGTTTCGAGATTTTCCCATTTCTGCATTGTTTATGTTCTAGAGATGAAAGAACAGCTTTTCCAAATTAGAAATGGTAAAAAAATCAGTTTGGGAAGAAAGTAAAATGTAAAAAGTTAGATAATGGGATCAAGATCAAGAATGCTCTCACCAATGGTCTTCTAGATGAATTTGGAGTTTCTCACATCAAGACTAACACTTGTACACCAGAGCAAAATGAATGAGAACTTGTGGGTTGAAGTGATAAATATTGCAACTGGAAGAAGTTCAATAAAAGAAAAAAAGTCCTGCCGTAGTAATTTGAAAAGTTTTGGTTGTGAGTGCTACATTCTGATTGAGAATTGCAAACAAAGATACACTGAAAAGCAATCAAACAAAGGAACCTATGTCAGATACGGTTTGGATTTGACCCGATACAAAAATCTAATTACCTGATGAAAAAGATGTTGCCTCTGATAAGGTCATATTTGACAAAAAAATTGCAGGTGCAGAAGAAGCTATTGTAGTCAAGACTTTCTCAAAGGGAAAAGAAGAATGAAATCGAGTATCCAGAGGAAACAAGATTGATAAATCACTCTGTGATGTCTCTGAAGGTGGCAGCATGTCACTTATCATATAATTCAAAAATAGTCTCACCACCAAAACTATGTGATTGACAAAACTTTAGGCTATCTATAAGATTTGCAGACTATGAACTGGATACTGTTTAAAACATTAATAATTAAAACTTTGGCATGAGCAGTGAAGTTGAGGGCATTTCTATTTCACATGCCTTGAAAGACAAAAACTGGTGTAATGCAACAATGTCTGATGAATACAAATCTTTAACATAATTGAAAACGTGCACTCTTTTTAAAACTTCCAAAGAATGTAAAACTTTTAACCTGCATCAGGTTTGCGTAAAAGCGCACTGGATGTTATAAAGCCAGACTAGTTGTAGGAGGTTTTGAGCAAGAGGAAGAACTATATTACTCAGAAACTTTTATGAATCAGTTAGATTGTGTCTTAGTCTTGCAGTTATAAGTAAAATTAAAACAACAGATTTTTATGTAAAGATAGTATTTCTATACTGTGAGCTGCAAGAGGAGATCTTACCTTCAACAATGATACAAGTAGAGTTTGTTAGCTAGGAAGAGTTTAAATGGCCTAAAACACCCTCCAAAGAATTGGAATGAGAAATTGTCATATTATCTAATGACATAGGGATTTGTAAAGACCAATAGTGTTCCTTGTATCTGTTACCATCAAGTATCATTATAGCTCTGTTTACTGATAATGGATTACTTATTGGAAGGAAGGCAGATACTTTTGAACAAGTTGAATCAAAAGTTTGAAATAACGTTTGAGAGGATATTTCAAAATCAAATGTCATATCTTGGAAAGGAAATTAAAATAAGTTCACATGGAATTTTTGTAAATCAAATTATGTTTACAAAGGAAATCTTGAGACTTTTTCAAGGGGATTTAATAATAAATCAATGGTTAGTCACTCAAAAACAGTAAACACACTTTTCAGTACCTAAGTGAACTATGGAATCTAGGATATTCTTTGATGAAGACTGAACACTGTTCCCTATGCTTACTGTGATTATGGTGGGATAGCTCAAAAAGATGCTACATCAGCTGAGTTTTTATCATATTAGGAGGACCTACTGTTTGGTGTACTTGAAAGCAAGTGTTATGTCAACATCAAAGCTGCAGCAGAGAACAGAACTGCTGCTGCCTTTTTGATCCACAATAAATATTGGATATGACACCTTGGTGAACAACTCGAAATCTCAGGTTTGAATCAACTGACAGAAATATACATTGAAAATCAAGCTGCCATATATATGTTGAGGAATACCTATGGAAAAAAAGAGTCAATAAACATATTGAAATTTCACACAAATTCCTTTAGCAACACATAGGAAGGACTTTAAAATTAAACATGAACATGGTGTGAGCTAAAATCAACTTGCTTACACACTGACTAAACCACTGACTTGTAAAGTGTTTGCCGGCCACAGTGGCCGAGCGGTACTAGGCACTTCAATCTGGAACCGCGTGACTGCTATGGTCGCAGGTTCGAATCCTGCCTCGGGCATGGATGTGTGTGATGTCCTTAGGTTATTTAGGTTTAAGTAGTTCTAAGTCCTAGGGGACCTCTGATGTTAAGTCCCATAGTGCTCAGAGCCATTTGAACAATTTGTAAAGTGTTGGAGAATTAAGAAGTAGAATAATTACGAAGGGTGCTGAGAGTTAATTACTTGTCTTTATTTATGGTTTTTGTCACTACATATTGTGTCTAATGTTTATGTTCACATTTCTTGTCTTTTTAGGAAGTGTTTTAATAATTACTCATTGATCTGTCAGTTAGTTATTCTTTTTAAACATGTTGAATGAGAATGTGATCTATTAAAGTTTACTCTTTTTTGAACACTGTTCAGACAGTTGCTTCTGTTATGGCAGAAAATACAAAAGGGGCAGAAATTAGAAAATTTTATTAAAACTCATTCACACTGCTGTAGGCAAAATCAAGAGGCGGAAAGAGAAAGGAGACTGTGACAGAAAACCAAAGGAAATGTGACAAGGGCATTGTTTAGCTCATAAGACATGTTTCAAGGAACTCTATCTCTTCACAAGAGCACAGAGCAAGGAACTGGCACAGCAGTTAACAGGCTGTTAAGAAAATATAGCAGAATTTGAGGAGAAGACATGCGATCATTACAAACTGAGCCTTGCGTCATAGGCACATGCCAGCTCCTTTTAAATACTCCAGCTCTCATCATGAGTTGATTATTGGGATTGATGGCAAGCACAGTAATAGCACTTGATTTCATGATTACGGTACTGTAGTGAATACATGTCCTAGATGCTTCAGCACAGTTTGTGAACTAGTCGAAGATGCATTCAAGATGACCAACTTCATGCTGCTCGCCACTTATCGCCTACTGATGGAGAAACTGACTGTCTTCCAACAACATCACATTGCACAATGCTGCCAGTATGATACTTCAATGCAGAGGTCAGTAACAGGACCTCCTGGACTCCACTTTCCTGTTCAACACACAGGTGCCTCCAGATGTTGAAACCTACCAAGGGTAAGGAGGAGATCAACCGACTACATGACTACCGACACCATGTGCATTACAGACAGGTCACCAAATGTCACTGTAGAATTCAGAGTGGGACCAAGGATACTCCAACAGCCAACATGAAACCATTCCGTGCTGGACACTGGTCGCAGCTGCTTGCCAGCAACACGCTGCAGTGTCAGGCATCACTAACACTGCCTGGGCACGTAGACACTGAGCTGACTCAATGGACGTCAGCTAGAATCCAATATGCAGCCGAATGAGCAACTGCCAAGGCTGGTGCAAAAGAATGACAACTTGTAAATTGTAAACTGAACTGCAATAATGTATTACTAGCATCATTGACACTTCACAGGTTCCCAACAGTTGTCCCGGCTTCACATGTGTCTCCGCTCAGCC
Organism: Schistocerca piceifrons; assembly: GCF_021461385.2. Classification (NCBI taxonomy): domain Eukaryota; kingdom Metazoa; phylum Arthropoda; class Insecta; order Orthoptera; family Acrididae; genus Schistocerca; species Schistocerca piceifrons. The sequence goes on along the minus strand of NC_060140.1, from coordinate 296,751,678 downwards.
CTTCCTACTTATCCTTAAAATCAGTCAAGGATACTGCATAAATGACCTGCAAGTGAATTTCTTTGGTAACATCCAAATTGTTAAATGCTTGCCCACAGAAGCATAAGGCGCAGTCAAATGAAAACAAGGCAGACGAGAAAAAAAAAGTAAATAAATTGTTAAGTTTTTCAAAAGTAATTGCTATAACTGATAATACATTGATCCCACTGTGAGAAAATATGGGCAATGACTTCATGGAAAAATGTTTGCGATTGCCTAATCGCACGAACACACAATATAAATAGAGCACGAACACACAATATAAATAGATCAATACCAGATGAAATGTCGTGTGACGAGAGCCTCCCGTCGGGCAGACCGTTCGCCTGGTGCAAGTCTTTCGATTTGACTCAACCAAATGTGTATGACTGTGGTTCAGTCAGGGGAGGGAACTGACCTATTTGCCTGTCGGTGGCAGAATTTCTCTACATGAAGTATTCATGAAAAATGTTCAGAAAAAAAGATTTGCGCAGATTGATTTTGAGATGTGAACATTTCATAATTATTATAATTGCAGTATTTTACATGAAATGAGGAAATTACACCTTAAACTATTTGCACTAGTCCTTCGTTAGGTAGTCTTTAAACTGATACAATTTTCCGTACATCATCAGGGCATGCACATTAGATAATGCATTTCTGCCATTTGGTCTCCAGATCTGATGTGAACATGAAACTTGTTTAAATGTCCTGAATATCATCACACCATTCAAAAGCAATTTGTAACTGCTAATTTCTGCAAATTTATTTCAATGTTTGTACAAATATGGATTTCCATAAACTTACCAGAATATTTTGGAAATAATAAATCTTGAATAACATATTTGATGACATATTTACTTCCAGTTGCTAATCCTGATGTAATTGACTCATGTAACTCATTAAGTAAATATGTACGAACATAATATACTACATTCTTACCTGGCTGTCCACTGACCTCCTTTGCTGCCAGTGAGTGTATGGTTCTGACTCTCTCTGCCAGTGGTCGACGATGTAAAACTCTTATAGGTGTCCACTGCTGCAATTGCAAGGGGGCTGCACTTGATAAGCAATCTAATTTCTCCTGAAGCAATGGTACATCATGGCAGATACAAAGGGCTTCATACAGTTTCTGTTTTTCTTGCTCACCTTTCTTGAGCTCTGCCAAGCACTCCCTGTAACAACATTACACTTTACGCAGAAGAATACTGACTGCAACACAAAATACAGACATAAATGAATGTTTAGTATGTTACAGACTGTAACTTTGTAAAAGGATTTTTCTTCTTGTGTGATACAGTCTTATGTCAATATGATTCTTCTTTCCTGCTAGAAAATCTTTTTTTATACTGATATCAAATTATGGTAAATAATTACATGTGTTGGAGAAACAAACGCTTCTGCACTGTTTTTTTATAAACCTATCTCAAGAGTATTACGAAGTATTTGACAATGAAACCAAACATTAATGTGGTCAAGTTTTATGATGCATTCTACTTTTTGTCATCACATGAGGTCCTGCATACACTTCTGCATAGTTGTTCTATAAACTATCTCAAGAGCATGACAAAGTATTTGATAATGAAATCAAACTTTAATTTGGTCAAATTTTTTGATGCACTCTACTTTTTGTCATCACACGAGGTCCAGGATAATTAAAGTTAGGGATCGAAATGTCTTGTTCATGGGTTTACTCCACACTACAAGTCAGAAGGAATACTTCTATATAAAGAACCTATAACAGAAACATGTAATGTATAGTTGCTGCGTGAGGTCTGGTCCGCAACAGCAAGAACTGGGGCTTGTTTCATCATCTCCCTTCCAAAATTGGTGTGCCTTAACTCCAAAAATTGGAAATAGCTCTCTAGCACACTTCTCTCTCACTATGTACCTGTTTCACCTCCCTCTGCTCCCATTCGCCCCCAGTCTGTATCTCTTAGTACTTCCTTTATTTTCTTCTGCAGCTTATTTATTCCTTTTATATGCTTACCATCCACATTAACTCTTTACACCAGTATCAGTCTTCATTTTCAGTATTTATTATTTAATGTTGTTTCTTATTTCTTTCAACAATCTTTTTCTCATAATCTGTCTGCCTCTATTTACATCTCTTTGCATTTTCACCCTGAGACTTCTTATTACAAATTTAGGTCTCTTGTCTGTAATACCAACTATTTAAAGAGCCATATATTACTCTGGTTTCCAAATCTCTTTCTCAATGAATTGTTACTTTCAAACGCTTTCCTGGAATTTATGACTCTCTTGATTTACTTTCCCTCCAAATGCTGTAAGCTCTACTTTCTTCATTTTAAATATGGGGATGGGGAATTCCAATATAGGTGATGTGCAAGTAACCATACCATACAGCAATCAATCAATAAATAAATTAAAGATTAATAAGGCTTGTTGTGAAGATCTGATATACACTAAGTTATTAAAGAATAGATGACCACAACCACAACTGTAATTAGAACTACAGTCTATAATAGAAATGATTTGTAAGAGTGAATCCATACCTGCAGACTGATTGTGTGTCCAATATTCAAGAAGAACAACCTCCTTGTGAGTGATAACTACAGAGGAATTGCTTCATTGGATGTCTCTTATAAAATCCTATCAATTTGCCTATTAAACAGACTGATCTCAATAACTGAAGAATCAGTAGGGGACTACCAGTGCAGTTTCTGCAGAAATGGATCCACATTAGATAATTTATACACTCTAAGGCAAACAATAGTCAAGGTGTGTGAATTCAATGTAGATGTCTAATATTACTTCTAGATTTCAAAAAGACCTATTATAACATACACCAACACAAACTCCTGAATGTAATGAGGGGTTTTGAAATACCCTCGAATTTAGCAGGTTAGTTAAAATGTGTACAGATTAAACTTTTGTCATATAAAGACACCTGTGAGTGAAATGGAAAATTTTAAGGTGTACAATGGATTGAACAAGGGGACATCATTTCATTTACTTTATTTAATGTCATCTTAAAGAAGATAGATAGACGATTTGCTAAAATTAATCCACAAGGGATCCAGATGCATGAGGTGAACATTATTAGACTTACTATGCAAATTATGTACCATTGTGGTTCCACACCAGAATTAAACAAATTGATGCAAAATTATTACAAAATTGCTGAGAAAACAGGATTATCTAGTCAAAAGAAAGAAAATCCAAATTGATGCACCTTTGGTTGTAGATGGATTAACTTTTAAGACAGTTGACAGCTCCAAGTACTTAACAACAGCAGAATGGATATAAAAACAGATGCCTATCTAACAACAGTGAACAAAACACATTTTCGTTTAGGCAAAATCTTAAGGAAAAAAAAGAGTTCTTAACTTTAAAATCTGCTTCTTCCTTTCAACTGTTATACTGGTAACACTATAAGGACATGAATCATTAATATTTAGAAGGAAAGATGAAGAAAAACTATTAATATTTGAAAGACAAATACTAAGGAATATTTTCAGACCTGTATATGATGAAAATAACATGGACTGGAGGATAAGAAAAAAAAATTAAAGAATTGCAAGAGCTGTGCACACAAAGTAATAAGGTTGAAGTGTTACAGAAGAGAAGGTCAAACTAGCGAGGCCGTATACAGCAAGCATAACGGAGAATAGACTACCTAGAGTAGTATTCTACAGAACAATAGATGGAATGAGAGGAAGAGAAGACTCACAATTAGGTGGCAAGATAAGACTGGGGAGGTCACAGGCAGGATGAACACCAATGCCAATGGACAACAGTGCACTCAGCAGAAAGAAACAGAAGATCCTTGTACAGCCCTTGCCACGTGCAAAGTAAAATAAGTAAGGATGAGCAAACCAGAAAGGAATATAAATCTGTTGAGTACATATAATTCTAGTCACCAAACAGAGGCAGCATAGAGCAGCAGACATGTAAGAAATGTCAATATGCTACTCAACTTTTGGACAAAGTCCTTCAGCAGAGAGCTAGTAAACATACACAGCCACTAACTATCTTTATGCTGCAACTTATTAATCTGTTAGCTCTCTGACACACGACTATCTTAAAGCTCAGCTTTAGCCTATCTGCTGCTCCACATATTGTCCTTTTTGGAGCATTCTCAGCGCAAAATCCTCTTCCATTCTTCTATTAAAACTCTTCCTTTCCACTAGATTAAATAATTATTTTTCCACAAAATTCTTTACGCCTCTGACTCAGTTATTCATTTGTATTCAGCACTCAGTTATAAGTAGTGTACAGTAACATGATGTTTTCCTCTCTTCCTCGCAATCAGATGAAATATGTTTGTGGAAAAACATTGTTTAGGCAGTTACCATGCAGAAAACTTTCCACTGTGCCCACACTGGTGTGATGAACGTACAGAGTTGGAATGGGACATGCAAGACAGAGTGCCACTGAGCTGCGACAGGGACTTGAAGTCTCCACAAGTTGTGAAGGAGTCACTTATGCTTTGGTGTCATGTTTTGTCAGTATTTTGGAAGGCAGAAAACAAGAGGCATTGCCTACAACAACAACACCCAGAAACAGTTGAAAGAAGCTGAACAGATATGTCATTCTCTTCTGTTCTGCTCGGAAATTCGGTTTGGAGATGATATACTGATTAATAAGAGATCTGTTTGCCCAGTGTTGTAACTGTTACATACGAGGAACAAAATACAGAAGAGTTCTTTAAAAAGCAGTTATGTCATTTCGTAGCTAGAGTACTTCAAAGCTCTCTTCCAGTTCTCGACTGCATAGGGAGAAGAAGCCAAATGGGAAGAGTTGGTGGCATTGCATAGCAGGCCCATTGCATCAAGAGAATTCTGGAAAGAATAATTAAGAGAATAATTAAGGTAAAAAGTATCATCAATAGTAACAGGGTGAGAGAAAACAGGGAAGCGAATAAGTCTTCAGGGTTCAGTACAGCTACACAGTGGCACTGTTACACACCATTTTGGCACCCTAAGTACAGGACGTGGATAAGACGTGCAAAGAGAGGAGAGTTTTATCACAAATGAGAATAAGTTTCAAAAAGCAGTTGTAGAAAATATGACATTGCCTACAGCAGCTGAAGTAAACAGTAAAGAAGACATAGGCAAGCACTCATTGTTTTATTGCCCAACGTAATTACAATATTTAAGTAGCAATTTTGTGATCTGGTAAAAATAAAATAAGTGTGAATTATAACAACAGAAGGGATAAATGAGATTAGTTGACCATAGCAACCAGGTCAACAACATGAAATATTTATATGTTGAAATAACTGTCAACAAAAGTCAAGAAACATTATATTGATGAAACAGAAGATTTTGATGCACTGATCCCGAGGCTACAAGTGCAGCAGTGATCCCTGAGAGTGCCTTTGCAGCAGCCAACCAATGCAATAGCAGTGCAGCCTCACTTCGCAGTGCAGTGGCCCTTTACTTAACTACACAATAACCACACAGTTACTGATCATGACATCACTTTGCCCTCGCACAACAAAGCAGCAGCGTGCAACTTTCCCAATTAGATGAGCTGTAAACAGCCCCAAGCTGATTTTTTTTTGGTGGTGATCTGTTTGTGCAGTGTTGTCAATAAATGTTCTACTGATCTTAAAACAGAATTACAGGATTTCAGGGCTCTTGGAATATATCAAATATTGTTATGAATACTGTAAGCCCTGTACCATCTGCAACATGGAAACTAGTTTAGCCAAAATGTTAGAACAGCTAAAACCATTAGACAAACTGTCAAATAGTGTCAAACACTTCAAACTCAACAAGTGGAATTGGGGGGAAGGGGGCGGGGGGGATCCTGACACTGAAACCATCAAAGACGAGTTGGTGGACAATATGAAAATTAGGAAAGTAGAGCTATCTAATAATATTAATGGCCAGGACAAGCATTAGATAAAGTATCTACAAAAGTAGATAAAATTTCTAAAATACAAGAAACTTTAGTAAAACTACCTAGGAATTACAGCATAAAATAGAAAAAAATCATGTGATTTAGTACAGAAAGAGATTGAAGAGCACTTTAAAGAGGCACACAATGGATTGAAGACACTGAAGGATCAAATCTTAGGCACGCAAAATCATATAAATGTGCTGGAAATTGGCTTTGACTAGTTCAGAAGGACGCAAGTTCAAGTAAAGGTAGACACTGCCAGTGCTACACCAAATTTTGTGGGCAGCCCTGTAGTATACAAGAAGGAATTTCTAAAGTTCAAACCAGATGGTTTTGTACACCGAGCAGCATTTTTGAAGCAGTTTAAAGAAGTATTACATAAGGGTTGGGCAGACACCATGAACACTAACTTTATTGTTAAACATTTAGAATGGGAAGTACTAAATTGGAGTTCTAAATACAGAAATAAGTTTAGACTTTGAGTCAATTTGAAGTAGTGTTCAAGTGAGAATTTGGTTCTATTCTAAAGTCTAAGCCTAATTTTGAAAAATATTCAAGATACAATGATGATTATTTGAGCTGTGGAAGCAGCATATCAGGGGACAGTACATGTAGTGATGCTAAATTGTGTCTGTATTTTAAGGTTTATTGCAATAAGTATCTGTGCCTTATCGATTACCTGTGGAAAGCTTTATGTTATGATTATGTAATATGTAAGCTGTCATGTCATTTATTGTACATTGAAGGACAAAAGTTTATTAACATTGAAATCCCTGCTGTATCAGGCATCCTACATTATTTAGATGTCCTGTACTTACTAAGAAGAAGTGTACTAATTAACACAGACATAGCTGGTACAGATTTACAATGCATTTTCTCTCCTGATCCAGGAGGTGGTTATAATAGTTAACCTAGAGGACATTACAACTTATTATGGATGTAGTATGCCTCATATTACCAATCACAAATCTGGAGAAACAGACTTTTATTTATATTACTTACACAATTATATTTACTATAATTACTTACCTAAGGCAAAGAAGGTCTTATTTGTTTGTTTAATGATTTGTGAATAAAAGAATTTAATTGAAAAGTTTACATATTTACATAACAGAAGGAATGTTGTTATGTATGCTGTGGCAGAAAATGAAGTGTTAAATACTCGTCTAATCACTGGTTCAGTAGCGCCTAAGCCTATCCAACAGACACAAAGGCGTTGATGCATATCAAATCTGATATTCAATTTATTGAATCTGGATATTAAAGGAATATTACAACTGTTGGTACAAATATCTTTAGTTATACCTGTTACTTTATTGTATTTCTAGTTTGATTCTGATTTTAACTAACCGAAGCTTTACAGCCACACTATCTTTTATTCAATGCTTAGTTAAAGCTAAAGGAGATGTTTTAGATTATATTACAATCAAAGTGAATCATGCATTCAACTGTTACAAATCAGTTACAATAAGTGAATTAAACATTATCACTGGCACAATGGCTATAACACTTTTGGATTATCTAATCTCTAGTAGAAAAGATGCAGCATTTTTGGAGTAAATATCTTACACAACATTGATTTGTTGAAGAAATTGAAATTTCCAGAAGAATTTGCACCATTTGCAAGTTTGGCGGACGACATCTGTAGGCAGTTCCAGTTAAGTGCTTCATTACTTCATATTTAGTTTTCCATGGAGCAATTCCTTCCTCTTCAACTATCCCCTTGCCTATAATTGACATCCCTCCCTTACTATCCTATCTTGCAGTATTAAGGCAATAGGAGAAGCTTGTTATTTGAGTTTTAAGAACAACATTATTAACTAACACTTATTAGGACTGTATGATTAGAAGAAAGGTAATGTTGTACATTTTGTACGTTGAATTTTTTTACATTTCCTTTCCTTTCCTTTTATGAAAAATGGTTGGGTTTTGAACGTTTTTATATGGGAGGTTAGGTAATATAAGATGTTAAGTACTTAAAGTAAGCTATTAAGTACAGACGTACCTACAATCAAATACATTTTTTTCACAGTGATGAAATACTGAGAGAGACCACTGATTACAGAAGGATGACTAAAAGGCTAGTTACCAAGGACAACTGATGTGTTGTTACCCAGTCTCTACTGGCTACTGACAGTGGTCTAGTTAGGGTCAATATTATGGGACTGTATGGGTGAAACGGAGACAAGTCTGTTCTTTATGACATGCTGACCAAATTTTGTCGTATGGCATCTCAGTGAAGAACCCATTAAGCAGAGTACCTTGGGCTGTGGTGGGGGATTGGGGGGGGGGGGGGGGGGGGGGGAAGGGAATTTGTGTACTTTATTTCTTTGGTCCTAACAAAGATTTGGGATTTGAAATCATGGAAAGATGTGCAGAGGAAAATGTCAGCATGTAACTCCTTATTATAATTAAAGATGTAAACCTTTTCTAAGTCAATAAACTTGAGAACCTTACACTGCTGTAGTCAATGATTTACACAAAGTAAGATGCAAATTATCTGGTAGGACAAATCTCTTGTGTGTTTTCTTCATCTATAAAATTCTAACTACGTAATTATGAAGTAGCTGGAGGTAAATAGTAGTTTACGAAAGTGAAAGAGGACAGAGAAATGATCTTACACTGGTTGACAGGGTTTTTTTCGCAAAAAATTTGATTACTGAGTCTAGGGCATGTTTTTACATTGCTATTTTTTCATCTGGCACAAGTTTTGTGACAGCTACACTTTAAAATTTGATTTTAGAATTCTCTTTGACCTGTCATAGGAGTCTGATACCTCTTATGTAGTGATTTTAGCACCGTTGTATTTAAAGAAATGATGTGTAATGTCATGCCAAAGCACCACACGACAAGACTGTGCAGACCTGTCAATCTGGTATTGTGATGTGTCAGTACTGAGTGACTGTGAGTGCGTTAGGGACACATATCACTAATGAAATATTATTTCCTTCCATTCTGTGTAGAGTGTATTGCGTCAATGAAACTCCATCAATACTTGTAGTGTGTACCGTTGATATGAATGAGAAATATGACAATATAGAACTAGTTTTAGGGAAAATCCATTATGAAAAACATAAATGGAATATCTGTGGTGAAATAAAGGTCACTGCTTTATAGCTTGGTTTGCAACTTGGGTTCACCAAATTTCATTTTTTTTTTTATTTTTTTTTTATTTTTTTATTTTTTTTTTTTTTTTTTTTTTTTTTTGTGAGTAAGACAGCAGATATATGAAATCTCACTACATTATAAAATCATGGCCTAAACATGAATCTCTTATTGCTGGCTAGAAAAATGTGTCACATTTCCCTTTAGTGAATATTGAGAAAATATATTTGCCTCCACTGCATATTAAATTAGGGGTTGTGAGAAATTTTTTGTCAACGCTATGGATAAATTTTCTGATTGGGTCTTGTATTTGAAATTGAAATTACCCAAAGTTGGTGATGCTAAACTCAAGAGGGAATTTTTATAGGACCTCACATATGGTCATTAATGACTGATGTACATTTTGAAGGATTATTAAATCTGCAGGAAAAAGCAGCCTAGCAGTTTTTCAAAAATGTATGTTGCAGTTTCCTTGGAAACCATAGCGGTTGATCAGCATTCTTATAAAGCTATGGGATGGAACATTTCCTTAAAATTTCACTTCTCGGACTCTCACTTACGAATTCTTGCAGAAAATCTCGTGGTTGTTAGTGATAAGCACAGTGAGCATTTTCATCATCAAATTTCTACATTGTAAAAGAGGTACCGAGGCAAGTGGAGTTCTCATATGCTGGCTGACTGCTGCTCAACCAAGAAGAGTTATGTTCCAGGTGGAAAAGATGCGTGAAAATCACTGTCCACCACATTCTAATTAAGTCAGATTAACTATGATATCATTTACAGTTAGATAGCTAGTTATTGATTTTATTACAAATTACCAAAAATTCAAATGAGTACCACACAAAACTCCTACCTGATGGCAAAAACAGAAAAACAGAACATGCATTCAGCATGGCAAATACTTTCAGAATTGAATCTCACATATTTCTATTCTTGTGAAAGAAAGCAGGTCAGTTTTGTCAACCAGTGTTATTAAAAAGACATTTTGTCCCTTAACTAAATAAGCATAAATACGTGCTAAAGACATAAACAAAATGGAAATACAATTGTTGTTGAATCTAGTAATGGCAAACTGCAAAGACAGAACTAAGAGACATGCTCGCACAAGTTTTGTATTGTGAAAGAATAAAATTGAGTTTGATTTTAATAAACTTTATTTAATTACAATGATATGTTAACAAATGTTGAAAGTTGTAAAATAATTTAGTTAGATAAACAAGTAGTTTTATATGAAATCTTTCTTCTTAGTGGGGATGTGCGTGGTGTACCATGATGTTCCACCTCTTCCTTGCAATCATATGAAAGATGTTTGTGTAATAAAGTTGCTTAGGTAGTTACCACATAGAGAACTTTCCACTGTGTGCAAGATGGTTTGTTGAATGTACGTAGTCAGAGTGAAATGTTTGAGCACAGAGTGTCACCAAGACATGACGGCAACTGGCCATCTCCAACTGCTGTGAAGGGGTCACTTATGTTTTGGTGTCATGGCTTGGTGGTGTTTTGGAAGGCAGAGAACAAGTGGTGTTGCCTACAATGACAGCACCCAGAAACAATTGAAAGAAGCTGAAGAAAAATGTAATTCTCTTCTGTTCTGTTCTGAGATTTGTTTCAGAGATGTTCTGGTTAATAAGAGACCTGTACACCCAAAGAAGAAGTCACAGAGTAAGAGTTGGTGGTACTGCATAGCAGGTCACTGCATCAAGAGAATTCTGGAAAGGTGACCATAAAAGGAAATGGTTAAGGTAAAATTTATCATCGATAGCATCAGGCTGACAGATTGTTCGGAAGGAAACACATCTTCTGGGCTCAGTATGGTTATAGAATGGCACTGTTATATTCCAACAGAGATGTTTGATTTCAACTTGAGTTACATTTTCCTTAGACATGAATCGGTTCAATTAATACATTCAGATTATCGTGAAAAACTAAACAAGGCACAACCTTAAAGATGTAAAATAAAGTTTTTAAAGACATAAGATAAATTTTTTGGTAAAGGCACGCAGCCCTATCTGTTCAGCACTCTGAACAAATTATGGTCACATACCTTCACAAAGAATGTTTACCTTATGTAATTAATTTGTGTATGTGCCAACCTTGTAGCTAGCTGCTCCTGCTTATAACTTCTGTTGTATTTACAGTTTTTCCTAGTTTTTGTGCACCACATCTGTCTTAAGTTATTTATAATATTTTTTACCCCTCTTAATGTTACCTCAACTTCTTTTTAAGTATCTATTCATTATATTCATCTCAATTGCCTTTCTTACTATTTCATAACTGTATTGTTTCTAAAACTGATCTTTGCCTTGCTTTTACCCCTGTACTCTCCTCAAGAAAGAAAATAATCCACAGCACTGAAGATCGTTTACTATCAAATTTTTGTGTCTGGCTTAACCAACTGTGAGGGGTCTGTCACAGCATTTTTTAAAAATGAATGTTATGTTATGTTTTAATGAATTAAATAGGACTACATCAAAACATCTATTCAAAAAACACACTGGGAAAATTACTTCTATTTGTTACTAACATGACACTTTCTGGATGACAGATATAAGATGTAAAACCACTTTGTGATAAAGGATGTGGCACTGTCAGTATAAAAATATGATGCATGAATTACTGTTTCCTATCTTAGACATTTATTTTATAATACGTTTAATGATTACAGGCGACTTCCTTCTGAGGAAGATACCCTTAGTGGTATCAAAACCTGGTTAAGGTTTTTACATTAAACTTATGCAACCACTTGGCTGTAAACTTTATATATTGAAAATTAATTTATGATTGCTGCTGTCAACCATGTTTAAAATTGTGAGCTTCCTGATGAATGAATGCAATATCATGGTAAGACCACTACTACTAAACAGCTTTGGTATCAACACTGTAATGACTATCAACAAGGACTTGATGTAAATATGTTCAGATAATCGAAATGTAGTGCAGTGCACTTAATAGTGCTAGACCCTATGGTTAAAGTTATGAAGACCAATGGGTAGTAAACTGATTTGATGTATTGTGCCACAAGTCAAAGCAGGAAAAAGAATTGGGAAAAATTAGAAAAATTCGAATGAAAATCATGAGAACAGACAATGATTAACAAGAGGCAATGAGTGGGCAAGAACTCCCCCACGGAATTATCTGTGTCATCTAAGGATCTCACTTTCAGCCCTAAACCTGCATTTAACCATGCTGCTCTGATGAAGAACCTACTTTCCTTTACATGCAATATCAACTGAAAATATCACTTTGCAACTCAATACCAAAACCTTTGCAATAGCAAACCTGACATTGAACCCTGCATAGAACAGTTCCAACCACAATTCCAACTTCATCTGCCACCACTATCACCTCAGAATCATCCCTTCCAAGCCTTCCAAGAGTTCTTCACATCCAGCATTGCTTCACAACCTTTCCTCGGGTACCTACAACATGACCCTAATGTGCCCTCTATAGAACACCAGGCTCTAGGTTCACTTAAAGCTGATGACTTCATCATTATACTCCCAGCAGACCAAGGATCTGCCACTGTGGTACTTGAATGACAGGAGTATGTTAGTGAAGGTCTGCACCAGCTGTCTCTCACCTCTACTTACAGCATCTGCCATCAAGATCCCATCCCTGTGATTCAAACTGACCTGCATGCCCTCCTAAAAATCTCAGGCACCTCACAAGGACTTACACCTCAATCCAAAGAACTTCTTACCCCACCCAAACCATACACTCTCATCTTTTACCTTCGTCCTAAGATCCACAAACCCAATCATCCTGATTCCAAACCTATGTTATCCTTCTTACTCATCTTAATCAACTTTATACTTACCAATAATTATTTCACCTTTGAAGGACAGACAAACAAACAGATCAGGGGCACAGTCAAGGGAAGCAGGATGGCTTCTCCCTAGGCCAATGTTTCCAGGGGTCGCACGGAGGGGGCTTTCCTGGGATCCATAAGCCTTCAGTGCCTGGTTTGGTTTAGATACACTAATGACATCTTTGCTGTATGGACTCATGGTGAGGCTGGCCTGTTAAGATTCCTAGAATCTCTAAATACCTTCTCCCATTTAAATTTCACATGGGCATATTCCTAATCCTATGCCACTTTCCTTGATGTTGATCTCACCCTCCTGAAGGCCAGCTACACTCTTCCATTTACATCAAACCTACTAATAAACAACAGTATTTACATTTTGACAGTTACCATCCTTTCCATGTGCAAATGTATTTGTTTGGATGCAGATCCTTAACAGCAATACACCAGTACTCTCACTTCAGCTTTCACTGGACGTAAGTATCCCAACAGCCTAGTTCAAGAGCAGATTTCTCGGGCCATTACATCCAATCATGGTACTGCTGATCCCTCCAAAAAACAACTTCGGAGCATACCACTTGTCACCCATTATTATTCTGGTCTTAAGAGTATTAATCAGCTACTTCGACAAGGCCATGACTTCCCAAAATCATGCCCTGGAATGAGATCCATCCTGCCTGACATTTTGCCCACCACACCTAGAATAGCTTTTTGTCTCCCTCCCAGTTTCCGCAATATCCTAGTCACACCCTATGCTCCTTCTGCACTCATCTCCCTACCCTATGGCTCATAGCCCTGTGACCAGCCCCACTGCAGGACTTGCCGTATGCACCCAGCAACCATCCCTATTCCAGCCCTGTACCTGGTAAAACATATTCTCTCAAAGGGAGAGCCACCTGTGAAATGACACGTCACATACCAGCTGTTATGTGAACACTGTTCAGCTTTTACATCAACATGACTACCACTAAGTTATTAGTGAGGATGAATGGGCATAAGACAGAGGGTGTATACAGGCAGCGCACAGTATCCTGTTGCAGAGCATGCTGTTCAACATGACCTCGGTGCCTGTTTCATCACACGCACCATCTGGATACCTTCCCCCAGACACTAGTTTCTCAGAACTCCGCAGGTGAGCACTACCACTACAACATGTCCTTGGTTCTTGCCACCCACTTGGCCTGTTGTTGTTGTGGTCTTCCGTCCTGAGACTGGTTTGATGCAGCTCTCCATGCTACCCTATCCTGTGCAAGTTTCTTCACCTCCCAGTACCTACTGCAACCTACATCCTTCTGAATCTGCTTAGTGTATTCATCTCTTGGTCTCCCTCTGCGATTTTTACCCCCCACGCTGCCCTCCAATGCTAAATTTATGATCCCTTGAGGCCTCAGAACATGTCCTACCAACCGGTCCCTTCTTCTCGTCAAGTAGTACCACAAACTCCTCTTCCCTCCAATTCTATTCAATACCTTCTCATTAGTTACGTGATCTACCCATCTAATCTTCAGCATTCTTCTGTAGCACCACATTTCGAAAGCTTCTATTCTCTTCCTGTCCAAACTATTTATTGTTCATGTTTCACTTCCATAAATGGCTACACTCCATACAAATACTTTCAGAAACGACTTCCTGACACTTAAATCTATACTCGATGTTAACAAATTTCTCTTCTTCAGAAACACTTCCCTTGCCATTGCCAGTCTACATTTTATATCTTCTCTACTTCGACCATCATCAGTTATTTTGGTCCTTTACTACTTTAAGTGTCTCATTTCCTAATCTAATTCCCTCAGCATCACCCGACTTAATTCGACTACATTCCATTATCCTCGTTTTGCTTTTGTTGATGTTCATCTTATATCCTACTTTCAAGACACTGTCCATTCCGTTCAACTGCTCTTCCAAGTCCTTTGCTGTCTCTGACTGAATAACAATGTCATCGGCGAACCTCAAAGTTTTTATTTCTTCTCCATGGATTTTAATACCTACTCTGAATTTTTCTTTTGTTTCCATTACGGCTTGCTCAATATACAGATTGAACAACATTGGGGAGAGGCTACAACCCTGTATCACTCCCTTCCCAACCACCACTTCCCTTTCATGCCCCTCAATTCTTATAACTGCCATCTGGTTTCTGTACAAATTGTAAATAGCCTTTCACTCCCTGTATTTTACCCCTGCCACCTTTAGAATTTGAAAGAGAGTATTCCAGTCAACATTGTCAAAAGCTTTCTCTAAGTCTACAAATGCTAGAAACGTAGGCTTGCCTTTCCTTGATCTTTCTTCTAAGATAGGTTGTAGAGTCAGTATTGCCTCACGTGTTCCAATATTTCTACGGAATCCCTGATCTTGCCCGTGGTCAGCTTCTACCAGTTTTTCCATTCGTCTGTAAAGAATTCGCGTTAGTATTTTGCAGCTGTGACTTATTAAACTGATAGTTCAGTAAATTTCACATCTGTCAACAACTGCTTTCTTTGGGATTGGAATTATTATATTCTTCTTGAAGTCTGAGGGTACTTCGCCTGTCTCATACATCTTGCTCACCAGATGGTAGAGTTTTGTCAGGACTGGCTTTCCCAAGGCTGTCAGTAGTTCCAATGGAATATTGTCTACTCCGGGGGCCTTGTTTCGACTCAGGTCTCTCAGTGCTCCGTCAAACTCTTCACGCAGTATCATATCTCCCATTTCATCTTCATCTACATTCTCTTCCATTTCTATAATATTGTCCTCAAGTACATTGCCCTTGTATAGACCCTCTATATACTCCTTCCACCTTTCTACTTTCCCTTCTTTGGTTAGGACTGGGTTTCCATCTGAGCTCTTGATACGCATAAAAGTGGTCCTCTTTTCTCCAAAGGTCTCTTTAATTTTCCTGTAGGCAGTATCTATCTTACCCCTACTGAGATAAGCCTCTACATCCTTACATTTGTCCTCTAGCCATCCCTGCTTAGCCATTTTGCACTTCCTGTCGATCTCATTTTTGAGACGTTTGTATTCCTTTTTGCCTGCTTCATTTACTGCGTTTTTATGTTTCCTCCTTTCATCAATTAAGTTCAATATTTCTTCTGTTACCCAAGGGTTTCTACTAGCCCTCGTCTTTTTACCTACTTGATCCTCTGCTGCCTTCACTACTTCATCCCTCAGAGCTACCCATTCTTCTTCTACTGTACTTCTTTCCCCCACTGCTGTCAATTGTTCCCTTATGCTCTCCCTGAAACTCTGCACAACCACTGGTTTAGTCAGTTTATCCAGGTCCCATCTCCTTAAATTCCCACCTTTTTGCAGTTTCTTCAATTTTAATCTGCAGTTCATAACCAATAGATTGTGGTCAGAGTCCACATCTGCCCCTGGAAATGTCTTACAATTTTTAAAACCTGGTTCCTAAATCTCTGTCTTACCATTATATAATCTATCTGATACCTTTTAGTATCTCCGGGATTCTTCCATGTATACAACCTTCTTTTATGATTCTTGAACCAAGTGTTAGCTATGATTGAGTTATGCTCTGTGCATAATTCTAACAGACGAGTTCCTCTTTCATTTCTTACCCCCAATCCATATTCACCTACTATGTTTCCTCCTCTCTCTTTTCCTACACTCGAATTCCAGTCACCCATGACTATTAAATTTTCGTCTCCCTTCACTATCTGAATAATTTCTTTTATCTCATCATACATTTCATCAATTTCTTCATTATCTGCAGAGCTAGTTGGCACATAAACTTGTACTACTGTAGTAGGCATGGGCTCCATGTCTATCTTAGCCACAATAATGCGTTCACTATACTGTTTGTAGTAGCTTACCCGCCCTCCTATTTTTTTATTCATTATTAAACCTACTCCTGCATTACCCCTATTTGATTTTGTATTTATAACCCTGCATTCACCTGACCAAAAGTCTTGTTCCTCCTGCCACCGAACTTCATTCATCCCCACTATATCTAACTTTAACCTATCCATTTCCCTTTTTAAATTTTCTAACCTACCTGCCCGATTAAGGGATCTGACATTCCACGCTCCGATCCGTAGAACGCCACTTTTCTTTCTCCTGATAACAATGTCCTCTTGAGTAGTCCCCGCCCGGAGATCCGAATGGGGAACTATTTTACCTCCGGAATATTTTACCCAAGAGGACGCCATCATCATTTAACCATACAGTAAAGCTGCATGCCCTCAAGAAAAATTACAGCTGTAGTTTCCCCTTGCTTTCAGCCATTCGCAGTACCAGCACAGCAAGGCCGTTTTGGCCTAAATTTACATAATTCCACCTCAGAATTTCTTCACAGTAACTACTCCTTTCTTCACTCCATTTTAGTTTTCTGCATCTTTTATTTTCTGACCAGTCCATTTTTCACTGTCCACCCTACCATCTCTGTTACATACAATGCACTTAGCTTTTCACTCTTATTAACCCATGCACAATGTTTTAGTAGCAATCTCAGTCTTGCATGTTACCTTGTCTTCCACCTTTAAGTTCTCAGGTTTTCAAATCTTGTCCAGTGCAGTCCCCAACAATCAGTCTTTTCTTCTCATACCATCCGGTAAGTCTCCCCTGACCTGGGTTTCTGGGTGACTTTTCTCAACTGCACCGTCTTCCTTCCCTTTCAACTCTTCTGACAGAAGAAGGAACTACTGGCTGCAAAAGCTTGTAAAAGAGAATACTTTGATTTTAAGGATTTTACGATGGTTACTACTTCTCTGGGAGACGAGAGTCTCATTTCCATTTTACTGAAGTTATTTTTAGAGGCTGGTCTCAGATATTTCACTGCACTGTTTACTGAACCTGATGTCCCCTAGCTGTTGGAAACAGAAACAAAGTACCTGCTTGAGATGTTTGCAACATTATATGTGCTTGTTAGCAATGTCTCATTTTATCTGTTCCTCTTCATTTTCAGCCCCACAAAGAAGGCTGTGAGTGGAATATGCTAATAAATAATACAAATATTGACACTCAAGTTAGGAAAGGAAGACTGGTGTTTAACATACTGTCAGTGACAAGTTCATTACAAATGGAGCACAAGCTCAGAATGGGTAAGGATATAAAAAGGTAATCATGAAGCATGTCCTTTTCAAAAAAGAAACAATGCCAGCATTTGCCTTAATTGACATAAGGAAAAGCTTGTAAAAACATGACTTCGACGGGTGGATATGAATTTGTGCCTCCTTGCTCAATCTGTTAAAACATACATTCCACAAATGGCTAGATTATTACTTTCTCAGAATGAAACAACAGAGGATAACAACAGTAAGTGAATCATTATGGCCCTCTGTCATAAAATATATAAAAATAATAATATATCTTACAGGCACATCAGGAGCACCTGATGATGTCAGCAAGATATGTCAACAATTCTTTTGGCAGTCAAACATGATTATCTGGCTGAAAACGCAGGAACAGATAAATCTGCGAAAGGAGAGCACAAGATCTTGAAAGCTGCATTTTTTTAAAACTTGGATTTACCACTGCCAGCCTGTTGTTGTAGTGTTCATAATTTCCACTTTGCTCAAATTGGTCCAACTGCCTCTCTTTCTCTCCCTAGTACATCTATTATTAAGTAAAATGTGGACATATATTAAATCTGTAGTGACTCTCACTATATACAGTGGTACAATACGGTAGTCTGTACAAGAGTTCCACCGCTCCAAGCTGCATTGTGTTTATTCTTTGTTTTTTATTATTTAGTTACTCCTTGTTTTCATCTCACTGATACTGAAAGTCATGCAGACTGCATACTTCTGTGTAATTAATTTACATGTGGAAATAAGTCTTTCCATGAGTTAACCACATATAATTGGCATCACCCGACATGGTCACGCATAACAGTACTTCAGCACCGGCTGTGATGCTCTGCGCCACAACAAAACTACGATTGTTACTCCCGTGCCAGCCACATTGGTTTTTCTTTCAGCACAAAGGTGAACACCTCGTCAGTGCCTACCAAGCCAGTCTTAAGTAATGGACTTATCAGCAGGGTTACGATCAAACCACCGCCTTTTTGACAACATAACCCGTTGCTTTGGTTCACGCAATTATAGAGTGATTTACAGCAGATAAAATTAAATTTAGTTATGTGGTAGCTGAGTTAATAGAAAATCTTGACACATAAATTTAAGACATTCTCACTACACCTCTGGAAACTGAACGATAAGCTGTCCCAGTCTGAAGCCAAATATCTGGAAAACCTTTTACAGACACAGGAATTAGGTGACAAAACTCCGTCCCAACTACTTTTTCGCCTGCATACTCTGGCAAGTAATGCTGTCAATGAAGATGTATTAAGCAATCTATGGATATCTTCCTACTGGCAGTTTCACAAAAGATTTTAACGGTTCAGAGATCTGAAGGCATTAGCACAAACAACTGATTGGATAACAGAAACGTATCAGATGACAAGCACCGCAGCAATGGCTACTGCACAAGACAGCACAACCTCAGTGACTTTGTTGTTACAACAATTTCAATTAGCTGGGCTTACAATGCAAGTGACTGTGCTACAAAAAGCACATAAAAAGCAATGCACACATTGACAATCAAGGAGTTGAAATAGTTTACCAGTGACACACAACATATACCGGTACCATAGAAAACTTGGCGAAGAGGCATGAAAGTGTATAAACACCATGTAAAGTGAATTGTGATGTGGATATGGTAGCAGCTGGAACAATAATATTTTTTTTGTTAAGGACTGCCCCACAAAAGTGCAGTACCTGATACCCACCAGAGCAGAAATATCAGTGCCTCCCATGACCAAGAAATCATGTCACAGCCATGATGATGTTTGCCTGTATGCTGCAAATGACACAGAGATTACGACAGATGGACACGTCACTTTACTACTCAACTTCAGACTGCATCTACCTTTGAGTGGTGGTTAACCATGGCTGATGTATCACACCCCATACTATGAGCAGACTTCCTGGCATTCTACAATTCAAAAATTCCCAGAGATCACAAAGCAATCACTAATGTTAACACATGTCAAACACTCAACTGTTCATCATATCCTCACTACCCCAGACCCGCCCTTGATGTTTAGCACCAGATAAATTACAAATTATCAAACAAGTGTTTCGTAGCATGTTAGTTCAAGGCATTTGTCACTTTTCAAGTAGCAGCTGAGCAGCCCCTCTTCATGTGGTACCAAAAAAGAAGAATGGTTGGTGCCCCTGCGGTGATTACCAGCAATGAAATGTGAGAACCATTCCAGGCAGATATCTTGTGCCACATATTGAGGACTACAAGACAAACAATTTTTAGAACAATAGATTTGGCCAGAGCATACTATCAGATTCTGGTTGCTCTTGAAGATCTTCCCAAAACAGCTGCCACTATGCCATTTGGTTTATTTGAGTTCATGTGAATGCCATTCAGGCTCTGTAATGCAGCACAGGCTTTTCAGCAATATAACCGTTATGTCCACTTCTGAAGAGGAGCACATGCAGCATTTGATGAAGTTGTTTGAATATTTGCATGTACAAGAACTAGTAGTGAACCCATCAAAATGTATTTTTCGCATCAACGAAGTCCAGTTTCTTGGCTACACAGTGGATGCAAGTAGCATCCGACCACCACAAGACAAGGTGGAAGCCATATGTGGATACCCACAGCCAGTTACAACTCAGTAGTTGCAGATTTATCTTGGTGTAATAAATTTCTACCAGCACTTTGTGTCGCATCATGCACTGATAATAGCACCATTGAATGAACTCTTGAAAGGTGCACATAGGCCAAACGATAGATTGCGATGGACAAGTGAGGCAGACCATGCTTTCCACGTTATCAAAGCAGCAACAGCAGATGCAGCTCTACTAGCACACCCTCATCAAATTTGCTGTTAGCATTACTGATTGAAGCTTCTGCTAAAGCAGTTGGAGGAGTGTTGCAGCAGATGATAAACCAGAGTTGGCAACTGCTTGCTTTTTTTAGCCAAAAGCTGTATCCTCACAACAGAAGTGGGCGACAGGCCATTGCAAACCATGACAACCTACACTGTAGTAAAAAAAAATTCAAGCATTCTTTGGAAAGCGGCAATTTCAGTATCTTTACAGGCCACAAGTTATTAACATATGCTCTCAAAGTGAAGCCAAGCAAGGCATTGCCAAGACAACTGAGGCATACTGACTACATTGGCTAATTCACAACCAACATCATATATGTGCAAGGCAAACTTAATGTCAGATTGAGGCATTGGCAGTAATCAAGCATACATCACTGCACGCTGAGGCCATAGATGCAGCTATTGATTTTGATGTCGTGGCATGGGTACAACAAGCTAATGAGGTGCTGCATTCAATGCTTGTGCAAAAATCAGGTTCCCAGCTATGAAGAGGAGCAATACCAGGCACAAATGTGCAGTTATAATGAGATGTCACCAAGTTAAAGTCTGGGCCATTTGTTCTGCAGCAATTTCAAGATCTGGCAATCACTTCAATACATAATCTAGCACATCCTGGAGTCCGAGGAACCACGACAAAGTATGGCCTGTCAAAAGAACAAAGTCACACAACATGTCAAGGGACTGGTAGGTACATTTATCAGGGTGTATACGTGGACAAAGAAAAAAATTCCCGGATTTTTCCCGGATTTCCCGGTTAAAAATGCACTTTCTCCCAGGTGAAAATACACTTTTTCCGTGTTAAGTGACAGTATACTCTTCCTCGGCACCGTAAAACTCATCAATCCTTTGAATGTTTATGGTTTTATATACTAACGCAGGATTTCCAGGCACTTTAGAAAACGAAACTCCAGGGGGAAAAAAACGTTTTGAAAGACCATTGATGTGCAGCAACATATACCCTGCATATTTTCGTATTACGAAGGTATAAATTTTAATTCCACGAAACACTGCATGTCACTTTCCGAAGCATTCAAATCGAAATTGCTATGCGCTTTTGTAAGCCAGCCATAGCTCATGTCACGTAATCTCGCCAGCTGATGACAGCATACGACACGTGATATAGTCAGCCAATAGCGAGATCACTCTTAAGTAGCGCGAACACACAAATAAGAAAAGTTAATGGTTTAAATTAATATACACAGCATTCACATATAATATTTGTCTCGAAGATTAATAAGCTGGAAGAGAAGTAAAGCTTCCCCATATAACATTGATCTTTTTTGCGCATTAAGATACATCACACAAATGTGCCAGTAAAATTTTTAATAACGACGTAAATGTCTGATCTTCTGGGCTCGAAATTCTTCTAAATGGTCGTCCTCAATGAGTTGATTTTGGAATTAGAGTCAAACGCTTTGTGATTTAAGAAATTCATCGTACATAGTTCATCTTGCATAAAGGGAAATTTGCTTTGAATGTAACGCTTTTCAAACCACCATTCGCAATATTTTCCTGCGACCTGTTAGAAATAGGTTCGTTTCAGCAGTTGCAAGTGAGGGCGAGATAACAGGCGTCACCGCGCTTGCGCAGCTACGATGACGCAGGAAGCCCATATGTTCGCACGTATAAAACATTAAAAGATCTTACATTATGTCATAAAAGAAACAAGACATCAGAGGATACTTCAAGAGCATCGGAATTTCGTCAACCATACTAAAATGCATAATTCAGGTTAAAATGCACATTCGTATGTAAATTTTCTTGGAGTACCAGTAAGGTATTATCTCATGTTTGGTTCTTTATTATGGCTCAATGCCATACGTGCACTTGAAATGCAGCGAACAGTTGAAACTAGCCAATAGTGTGAAATTAAACACTTCGTTTCAGATAAATTGCCTGCCTCAGCAGAAAAGATTAATAAAAGCCAAATCTCTTTAGCAAACCGGAAAAAATAACTAATTGTTCTGCAAGGCGATTAATGCTTGTCTGTCAGAAAGGTGGAAATATCTGAAACTAATAACGTACTTTAGCCTTCCGTAATTATGCGAGCATATTTTAATTCATCTGATAGCTCCCGGCGACAAAAATCCGTTTTGTTATCATTTAACGTGAGACGCAATAAACAAAGAGGAAACAACAAAATCACTGAACGTGAACACAGGTCACGTGGAGACGACCCACCTCCCCACCACAACTCAGACTGCTCTGTGCATCAGCCCCAGATTTACTATACTTCCGAACCGGCGCAACATTAACTAGTGTGTGCCCAGCCACACTTATGTAATCAGAAGCGGGAGATGATTCTACTCATACGAGACTCAACTGCGCATGCGCAAGAGCCCGCCCGCAACTGCTCAAATGAATCTAATTTAAACAGTTGTCACGTCACGCTCATCGGCGGCAATTTGTTGTTATGAAGCATTGCATAGTCTTCCTAAAGCCTTTGACACACTTTTCTGTTGCAGACGCTTGTACGAGCACTGTTTTGTTGTTGTATATGGTGCATTTCCTTTGCAACTTAAGTTTTGTTTTCGTTTTTTTTTTTCCTCTTTCATGTTTTGTTGCTGCAGTATTATTCTGCAGTAGCGGGATATGGTAATATCCTTTGTCAGAGTATTGGTTCTTACCAGTCAAAATCACAAAAATTTAATTGAAAACTAAAACAATGAAAAATTCCCGGGGTTTTCCCGGATGAAAAAATTCCCGGGTTTTTCCCGGATCTCCCGGTTGTCCCGGGTCGTATGCACCCTGATTTATACTGCCTAACCATTGATTTTACCATGTCCAAATGGATGTTGTAGTCCCTCCATCAACGTCTGAAGGCTGAAATTACTGCCTTATGATTGTGGGAAGATACTCGAGATGGCCAGAAGCATTACCTACGGCAGACATCACTTCGGAGATAGTGGCAACAATGTTTTTCAGAGGATGGATTGTGTGTTTTGGCATACCATAGTAAACAATGACAGATCAAGGGCATCTATTTGAGGCATACCTCTTTAAGGCCCTTGCCACACTGTTAAGTGTCAAGCAAATAAGGACCACCACGTATCAACCCGCAGTGAACGGCTAGATGGAACTCCTACACTGACCACTGAAATCAGCCATGGAATGTCACGCAGCAGACAACTGGACAAGAAGTCTACTGATTGTTTTACTAGGATTGCGGACAACCTTCAAGCCTGACTCACAAGCCACAGTGGAAGAATTGGCGTACCGCCAATTGTTACATCTGCCTGGAGAGTTCATCTATGACATGGGTGATGAAATTATCGCAGTGTCAGACTTTGCCACCAAGTTGTGTTTACCACAGTTGCACTTCACTGTATCAAACCAGCATTTTAAGATTCATGGCCAACAGAAAAAGAATTGGCACCGAGAAACATGGAGAAGGGAGAAGTAGCAACGAAAGATCCACCTAGCATGGCCAGCTACAGAGGAGGCTTGACGAACATTGTATGCTGCCACACAGCAAATACCAGCAGGCGCTACCATTTTGCAACTAGAAGACCACATTGATCCTAAGGAGAAGCCCCTGAGTTTCGAGAAAGGCGTGATGATCCGATCTGGATGGCATATCAAATTTAATGAGACGTATCGCTGACACAGGAGGGGGGGAACTGTGTAGTGACTCCCACTATATACATTCTGCAGTACAGTGGTGTAGACTGTATTGAGAGTTCCAAGGTTCCACGCCACACTGTGTTTATTCTTTGCTTTTGATTATATAGTTATTCCTTGTTTTTGTCTTGTTGAAATTGGATGTTGTGTGAACGGAATACTTCCATGAAATTAATTTATATGTGGAAATAAATCATTTCACGAGATAACCACAAATTCATGCACAGGATCTCCTGGCTCAATCACTTTCATAAATTTGCAGATAATTCACTTCTCAAGTATATATGTCACAAATGGCACTGGGAACTTCTGAGAAAGGATTCTGCATTACTCTGAGGAACTAGTCTGTGATAAGCTGTGACCAATTTCACCAGTTTTGCTTTTCCAACATTTCAAATCATACTACCCATAAACTGAAAAGAATCCACCATTTTATCATCGCTCTACCCATCCCATTAATACCACCTTTTTTGTAAATCAGTGGCAAGGTAGAGGTACGACATTTTAATTTTTTTTAACTGTCTTAAAATATTATGCAAGGGGAGGATAAGGAATAAAGAAGAATGGGAATTATTGTTGTATAACTCTGCTTGTTCTAAGGATTCCCTGTACCATAACTGTGTGCTGCTCCAACAATAACCACAGACACATATTTTTCTTATGTAGTTTATGCACTGATTGTCCATTATATACTTCCTCAGAACAGAGAACGTAATTAAGTCCTTGCTTTCTCCCTATATTTCAATTATGCATCAGTGTGACTACAATTTCATATTTCTTTGAAATAGATCAGTAATCTATTTGTCAATCATTCTTTCAATAATAATACAACAGTCAATTATCCTCAGGCAGTGCAGAGAAGGGTGGCTGTTAGTAAGTTGTGATGTCGGAAAGGCAAGGGGCTTTCTCTTACCCCCTTTATCAAATAGTGGTACTGCAGCTTACTAACACAGGCAAGGGACACTTTGTTCTATTTACTAGCCACACTTCAAGCCAGTTGAGAAACCATGCACTGCATACTGTACGCCAGAGATAGGTGACGAGACAGACCAAACTTTTGAACTATGAAGTTGGCAGGCGATGTACATAATGTTTTAGAATTTGCAAATAAATTTTAAAAAATGAATGTTAAAAAAATCTTCAAAAGACCAATGGAGTTAGTCCTAAAAGGAAACCTTTGTAAGTATTGGATTAAACAAGTCAAACCAAGGAAATATATTTACTCTCAGTGGGCCAACAACAGCGAAGCTAAAGTCACTATTGCATACATCTTTTCTTCCAATCTTGTTACACACATTCACATGGAATTATTCTTTCTTTATATACAGGGTGTAAACAATAACTTTACAATGTACCAGTGGTTCAGAAGAATAATTTTATATGGAACACTGTGGTCTGACAAGCTGGAGTACAACCTCAAATTTGTTCACACTGTGCGCCTAGGCAATGGTGCAGTATCATGTTCTGCCTCCCAAACTGCTAACTCTGATGTAAAGAGTGAAAGAAAGAGAGTGAGTGAATCTCTCTTGGTAGCTACACAAACGATGAGTTAGCGTCTCTTGTGGTGAGCAAGCTACTACAGAACTATGCGACATTCTGGTAGCCCTAATCATATGTTTTTCACTTTGATTTTGCTGCTGTTTGATTAGTAGTGACAGTGATTGTGAGTCAAAAGGGTGTTGCATCAAAATGAATTGGTTCACACCCAATGAATCAGCAGACACGCATTTGTACTTTGGTCTTACACATTCCAACACACATACAGAATGTTTTCCTCAGTGAGCTTTACCTACCCATGTTTTCTTTTATGCCACTGATTGTACATTTTGAGGAACAGTTTCTCTTGAAATAACTAAATCTCTATGATGTTGGGTTCAAATATTGCTTTTGATGTCATAATTTTTTTTTTTTTTTTTTTTTTTTTAGGTTTTTCAAGAACTTGCGGCATGCCACAGCATTCAAACTAAAGTCAAAGAAAATTTGTTTCAACTAGCTGAAGAAAACCCTTGCAGCAGTACTGAATAACTGATAACCTTTTATCCCACAAATAACAGCAAGGAAAATTTAGAATGAAAATGGATACAAAACATTGAAAAATTCAACTGGCATGATTACAAGCAACGCACTGTGCTTAGCCACTGTTAAAATGTTGAATATCAATGCAATCCTGATTTTGCATCATTTGTGTCATTTACTGATGAAGCACCTTTTAATGAAAAAGTATCTTTAATACCAAAATCAATATCTACTTCGCTGTCAAAAATCCTCAAACTTCATATGAGCGAATGTTGGGAAAAATTTAAAGTCAATGTATATGCAGCCATTTTCTGGCATACCTGATATGGATCTGAAGCATGATGGTGCTCTGGTGCATAGAAACATTCTGGTACGAAATTACCTACATGAAGCTTACCTGCAATGTTGGACAAAGTTTTAGTCTATTTCCTTGAGCTGCAAGATCAGGGAAATTACAACCCCCCCCCCCCCCCCCCCACCCCCAGGGTTGTGCAAAAGAGATTGTGTACCCACTGACAAGGAACAAGATCTACTTGTTCGAATCATTGCTGCTGCATTAATTATTTACAACAAACAAGGTATTTTGCCCACGTTCATTGGGCAATGACACAAAAGTGCAATGCGTGGTTTCAAGTACACAGAGCTAACTTTGAGATGCTTTTTTAAAACTGTAGTAGTTACTGTAAACAGTGATAAGATTGGAATTTTTATTGGTGTTTTTCATTTTGTACTCTGTGGGAAATAACAATTTGTTTAATGTAATTGTTGTTACTTTACATATTGTTCACTGTTATTTTCTAAACTGGATGTGCAATACATGTGATGAACAGATGTCAGAGTTTTCAAATTTTATATTTCTTTAACATCTGTAATTTAAACTTTTTCACAAGAGTGAGGAAAGAAAAAAAAGACTTCTGTAAATTTTATGGAAAAACCAATAACATTTACAACTGATCTAAACTTAACCCTTACAAGGAAAGTAGTCTCGTAATAAGAAGGTTAGAGAAACCTAACAATTTAATTGTTAATTTCAAGTTGTCAAAACTTACAATTTTTTAAGGTGTCATTTACACAAAAGTCAATTTTTAAGTGCAAGAATAAGGCCTCTTTAATATTCAAGGACATTTTAGTGAGAGAAAGAAAAGAGCTCCAAACAGTAAAGACCTCCTAGGGCAGTGACATACGAAGGTAGTAGGATATTCAACAAAATTTTGCAAGGCTTATTAGCATTATAGCTTAGGTGGCTTTTGTAGGTCAATGGGAGGTAGTTTCCAGGCTTAATAAACTACAAGTGTCCTGAATAAAATTGTTCATCTCACCTTCCCCTACAGCACAGTGGTACACTGTTAACAGTTATCATTTATACCCCATACAAGTTTTTAAGTCCTGACAAAACTCTACCATCTGGTGAGCAAGATGTATGAAACAGGCGAAATACCCTCAGACTTCAAGAAGAATATAATAATTCCAATCCCAAAGAAAGCAGGTGTTGACAGATGTGAAAATTACTGAACTATCAGTTTAATAAGTCATGGCTGCAAAATACTAACACGAATTCTTTACAGACGAATAGAAAAACTAGTAGAAGCCAACCTCGGGGAAGATCAGTTTGGATTCCGTAGAAACACTGGAACACGTGAGGCAATACTGACCTTACGACTTATCTTAGAAGAAAGATTAAGGAAAGGCAAACCTAAGTTTCTAGCATTTGTAGACTTAGAGAAAGCTTTTGACAATGTTGACTGGAATACTCTCTTTCAAATTCTAAAGGTGGCAGGGGTAAACTACAGGGAGCGAAAGGCTATTTACAATTTGTACAGAAACCAGATGGCAGTTATAAGAGTCGAGGGACATGAAAGGGAAGCAGTGGTTGGGAAGGGAGTAAGACAGGGTGTAGCCTCTCCCTGATGTTGTTCAATCTGTATATTGAGCAAGCAGTAAAGGAAACAAAAGAAAAATTCGGAGTAGGTATTAAAATCCATGGAGAAGAAATAAAAACTTTGAGGTTCGCCGATGACATTGTAATTCAGTCAGAGACAGCAAAGGACTTGGAAGAGCAGTTGAATGGAATGGACAGTGTCTTGAAAGGAGGATATAAGATGAACATCAACAAAAGCAAAACAAGGATAATGGAATGTAGTCGAATTAAGTCGGGTGATGCTGAGGGATTTAGATTAGGAAATGAGGCACTTAAAGAAGTAAAGGAGTTGTGCTATTTGGGGAGCAAAATAAGCTGATGATGGTCGAAGTAGAGAGGATATAAAATGTAGGCTGGCAATGGCAAGGAAAGCGTTTCTGAAGAAGAGAAATTTGTTAACATCCAGTATTGATTTAAGTGTCAGGAAGTCATTTCTGAAAGTATTCGTATGGAGTGTAGCCATGTATGGAAATGAAACGTGGACGATA
This sequence comes from Schistocerca piceifrons, assembly GCF_021461385.2. NCBI lineage: Eukaryota > Metazoa > Arthropoda > Insecta > Orthoptera > Acrididae > Schistocerca > Schistocerca piceifrons. The sequence goes on along the minus strand of NC_060140.1, from coordinate 296,722,999 downwards.
AATAGTTTGGATGAGAAGAGAATAGAAGCTTTCGAAATGTGATGCTACAGAAGAATGCTGAAGATTAGATGGGTAGATCACATAACTAATGAGGAAGTATTGAATAGGATTGGGGAGAAGAGAAGTTTGTGGCACAACTTGACCAGAAGAAGGGATCGGTTGGTAGGACATGTTCTGAGGCATCAAGGGATCACCAATTTAGTATTGGAGGGCAGCGTGGAGGGTAAAAATTGTAGAGGGAGACCAAGAGATGAATACACTAAGCAGATTCAGAAGGATGTAGGTTGCAGTAGGTACTGGGAGATGAAAAAGCTTTCACAGGATAGAGTAGCATGGAAAGCTGCATCAAACCAGTCTCAGGACTGAAGACCACAACAACAACAACAAGTTTTTAGCTGCATGAAAAATCCAGACAGTCAAATAATAACAGATACAACAAAGTTACCAATAAATACTTCAAAACGAAATGATCCTGAACTATACTTTATAATGTAACATTTAACATAAGCAAATAAAAATCTGTCTAACCTTGTAACAAGTTGCAGGTCTCTAACGATTACACTATCTGGACTTCCCATGTTAATATCAGCTTGAAGAGCACAGACTTCATCACGGGAGAAACACGTTCGGTGTGGATTCAGCAGCTCCACAGAAAATGGTCGACCACGTCCTAACATACGTACATCAACATCTTCACGGCCCGAAGAAGAAAATCGTGACCCTATAAAACAAAATTTATTGAACAAATATTGCTTAAGATTAATTTTGTTGTTTTATTTAAAATTACAAAAGCTTTCAATTCAAAATACTCATCCATTCGGAAACAATTTCACATCATATGTTTATCTACTTTAACTGATATCAATAAAATCAAGCAGAAAAAGACATGCAAACACAACAAAAATAATTTCATACTATTAATTTTCTGTTCTCCTGCCACTAATGGGAAATGGGAGCAGGAAATAGATGGGAGAGGTAAGTAGTGCACACGGAACAGTAAAGACCCTGAGCATCACAGCATTCATTGTGAAACAACATTAGAAAATTACCATGCTGAGCATTGTGCTCTTCATCTGGGTGGTCAAAACTTGCCCATGAGCATAGTTCATAACTGAATTTTCATATAGACCAATTGAAGGCAGCTCGTGAAGCTCTTATAAAAAAATGTTGTTACTGCATTCAAAGGTGAACTGAAAATTATGGTGCAAAATAACTCATACATCTCAACCCAGTATTAATTCTGTCAGACTGTAATTCATCTGATTTGTCACGTTTCAGAGCTATTTCTCCATGACAGCTACTCTTAATTCACAGATGAATTTCTGAATAGATAACAGTCTTTGTGCAGCTGTTTCCAGCAAATAAATTTAAATGTAGGTTTAGATTAATGTAAAAGCCACTTTTGTAAGTTTATTTATCGTATGGCAATACACAGTACATAGAATTTGGAAACATACAAATATACCATTATATAAATATACCATATGTCAGTAGGTAAGAATAAGTACAGAAAGGAGGTAAAAAGAAATGTTAACTATTTTACATGCATATGTTACTGGTAGTTATACAGTTTTATATTAAATTTCTTAGTCCAGTGCCATCAACCAGGTAACGACAGAATTGATTGATACAATCAGATGCTGCATTGGTCCTTGCTGGGCACTCTAACTTGCACTTGCGGCTAACAGTTTGTTCAGGTTCATTATAGTTACACATTGCAGTAACTGATATAGCCCACCTATGCTTCATGGAGTTGCACCTAACATGTTCTGTTCATATTCTAATCCCCTTTGACCATATTTTCTTAAGAATATTCATTACCGGAAGTTGTAGCGTGGGATCTGTGATATCTAGGTGGTTGATATTTGTTGTTGATCTCCCCTTTCATTCTTTACTAATGCTGAAATTTGATTCTGTGCTATTTCCCAGACTGGTTTCTGGGACTTCAATCAATGTTGTAATCAACTGTTTGTAGTCATATGGATGGCCAGGTATTGTGGTTGGTACGAATCATGGGATTTCTTTGACATTCATGAAACTGTCTGTCATCCTAGATCAGGTGGTGCAATGTTCTTGGGCACAGGTAAACACAGTGCTGGGGTAGATTTTAAGGTACAGGCTGTCATCACCATGGTTTGATTTAGTCGCATATCCAATTTTTTGATGTGTGCACTCTTGAACCAAATGATAGCACAATATTCCCAGGTTAAATAGACCAAAGCAGTTACTGTTGTGAAAAGGGTTTCACTTGGACTATCCAAATACTGTTTCTAGTTTTTATTTTTTAGCTTGTACACTCAAGGTTTTCATAATATCAAAGAGCAGTTTAGCACAAAAATGAAATGTTTAGGGTGGAAGCTGTATCATAATCTCTTTCAATAGGAAAGTAGCATTTAGTTGTTTAGCTGTCAGATGGTTATTTTGGTGAAATGCACACATCTCAGCTTTGGAGAAGTGAAGGAGTAACCCTAGATTTTATAATAGTTATGGAGTGAGTCCAAATCTTCATTAAAATGTTCTTTCTGTCTCTGAGTGATTTATATAGACTTGGGGTGGGTTGATCGTTTATGTACCTGAATTTATCACGTATAATGGATGGCATGTTGCTGATCCTCAGGGCAGCCAATTTTTGAATTTATATAACTTGCAACTGTGACTTTGAAGGATTGATTTATTCAAATATTTTAATCTGATCTGCAAGTTGTCTGCTAGGTACATATTGTTTGAGTTTTAGGGTTAGATCTTCATGCCAAACTGTCCCACATGCAGGTTCAGAAGTGTGATACGGGTTTTAGGGCTATTTTGAAGTCCTCACTCTATGAATGAAATACATGCTAACACCTGCTGACATGTTCTACATCATAAGAAAATACTGCACATATGATCTACGGAACACACAAACATCTAAAGTATACCAGATGTGTGATTGTATGAGATGTATGACAATAAAAATTAGAATGAATGATACAGAAAACATTTTAACCAATTAAATAAAATAAAATGCTAAATATTTCATTAGGATATGTTTCAGGTGCAAGATAAAAGTATGTTACCCTCTGATTGTGTTATTGCTTCCAGTTTGTCACTAATTATCTCTTGAACGGATGATTCCATTCTCCTTTCACCATCAATGAGCCATGGTGTCTGGCTGAGAAAGCGGGAGAACTTATTGTAGCGACCTGCATACAAAAGCAAATATTACTTCTAAATTAATGGCTAATGATCATGCAATATACAAGATGACGTTGTAGTAGACATAAGTAATGAATATGTGTTTGTACCAACCAACCTGCGAAGTAAATTGAGTTATGAGAACAAGCAACAGAAGTGATGGCAACTGGAACCTGTGGCACAGATGGGGGACAGGGAAAATTTTCCTTGAAAACTTTTGAATCAATGGTTGGAAGTAGCTGTTCTACTCCTTTTCGTGTATACAGTTCACCACGGAACTTCCGTCTCTGTGTCCGACGTTCTGCAAAGAACTTTTTACACATCTTCTGCCTGTTCAACAGAAACAGGTTTATGGTGCCTGTCTTAAAATAGTTCCCAATGTATCAAACCTACTTTTTATAAAACACAACCAATAATTAAATCAACACCTTTAATACTACTTTAATCAATAACCCTCTTATAAGTTACCAACAGTTATGAAAAGGATACATTGCTACGCACCGTTAAGATGAAATGTTGAGTTGCAGACAGGCACAACGGAAAGATTGTTCCACATTAAGCTTTCGGCCAAAGCCTTCATCAGAAAAGAAAAACACACACACATTGACATAAGCAAGCACACCTCATTCACACACGACTGCTATCTCTGTTTGCTTAGGCTCGAATGAAACTGAAATGTGTCAGGTGGGAGCAACAAACTGCAGTGGGGTGGGGAAGTGGAAGGAATAGTAGAGGCAGGGTTGAATGGTGGGATTAGGTTTACTTTGGATGGAGGGTTCCATGGCAAAGAAGGTTTCTCATTGCAGTGATTAGGAGGACAATAGGTTTTTGACAAGTCCAGCAGGGTTAAACTGGGGTATACAGCTGAAGGTAAAGCATTTGGATAGAACTGAAATTTCGGTGGGGCTGAGGATTTTGGTGAAAAGGTTAACAACAGTGTTCAGGGATTGTTTTGGCTCTGGATTTAGTTATGAGTCAGAAGACAGCTTTGGGGGATGTGACAAGTTGAAAAGGTCAGCTAAGAAGGGCCCAGTTGTTATGAGGGGTCGACAAGGAGGAGCACTACGGGTAGGTTAATGGTTGGATACTGGTGCCCAAAGGTGGCAACATGATTTCAGCACGGTGGATAACTTATGGAGGTAGTGTCTCAAGCGCTCTTCCATGTGCTGCAGTGCAAGGGATTTAGTGTGAGAGACGCAGCTGAACATAACATCTTGATTTTAATGGCAGCATCACAGCCCAGGCCATCTGGATCCTACCCTTCACCGCCAGCTTTTCCGAACTGCGAAGATGGGAGTTATCCTTACAAGACATTCTCTACTCCCAAAAATCATCCCAGCCCTAACCTACAGTACCTACTGTCCCCACATCATCCAACCTCCTCCTAACTCACATTTCCTCACCCTTATTGTGCAATTCTCTGTGCCAATGCACCCACTGGTCTTTTTCCCATCTCTGCTACTCTCCTTCCCACTCCCATTTTTCCCTTCCCTCCCTCCCTCTCCCTTGGCTTCCCAACACTGCACCAGGTGGCCCCTTGTCTGCCATTTCTAGCAGCTGCATGCTCTGCCAGGCAGCACTGTTTCCTCTTCTACCACTGGTACCCTGCTATCCATGCCACTTTTCCACTCCACCACAAGTTGCTGCTCCCATTCAATGCATTTCAGTTTCAGTCTGGCCTGAGCACCCAGAGATAGTGACCATTTGTGTATGAAAAATGCTTGCTTGTGTGAATGCATGCATGTTTTTCTTTCCTGATGGTGGCTTTGGCCGAAAGCTTAATGTGTAACAGTATTTTTGTTGTGCCTTTCTGCAGCTAAATGCGGCATCTTTCTGGTGAGGATCAACCTATCTTTTCCATGATGGTTGATACTGCAACCTGGACTTTTCACTTAAAAGTTATTTATTTCAGCACCTCCAGAATAACAAATGACGAGTTTCCAAAAAACACAATTTTATGGTGTACAAACTACTTAAATATAATGGAAGGAAACATTCCACGTGGGAAAAATTATATATAAAAACAAAGATGAGGTGACTTACCGAACAAAAGCGCTGGCAGGTCGATAGACACACAAACAAACACAAACATACACACAAAATTCAAGCTTTCGCAACAAACTGTTGCCTCATCAGGAAAGAGGGAAGGAGAGGGGAAGACGAAAGGAAGTGGGTTTTAAGGGAGAGGGTAAGGAGTCATTCCAATCCCGGGAGCGGAAAGACTTACCTTAGGGGGAAAAAATGACAGGTATACACTCGCACACACGCACATATCCATCCACACATACAGACACAAGCAGACATATGTCTGCTTGTGTCTGTATGTGTGGATGGATATGTGCGTGTGTGCGAGTGTATACCTGTCATTTTTTCCCCCTAAGGTAAGTCTTTCCGCTCCCGGGATTGGAATGACTCCTTACCCTCTCCCTTAAAACCCACTTCCTTTCGTCTTCCCCTCTCCTTCCCTCTTTCCTGATGAGGCAACAGTTTGTTGCGAAAGCTTGAATTTTGTGTGTATGTTTGTGTTTGTTTGTGTGTCTATCGACCTGCCAGCGCTTTTGTTCGGTAAGTCACCTCATCTTTGTTTTTATATATAAACTACTTAAATAGCTATTTATTACACTTAAGCAACACTTTTTTGCACCAAACCAAATGTACATAATTGTAGGCTACCCATTCTGGCACAACATTCAGACAAAGTTACTTACCATTATCCCAAGTGCTTTCTGTAGTTTGCCCTTATGAACAGAGCAAGTTAAATTGTAACAATATTGTGCCAATAAGACACAAGAAGCTTGTGGCGTGATCAAGAGGATATCATGCACCAACCAAACTGGTGAAATTTGTGATCTTAAACATCTGTAACCTATCACATCATAATGCTGATTTCAATAACAGCTCTGTTCTGAATAATTATAAATACACACAAGCTTATGCCATAAAAGGAAATCAGAAAAAGCAATCATGGCACTGTACAAAAATTCACTTAGTCAAACATGCATTAGTACCATTATATTAATGATTGTTCAACAGAAAAAGTAAAGTTTCATGAAGAATTTTAGTCCCCCTCCAATGCAATTTCATATACATACAAGTCACAAAGAAGGGACTGGTTGGTAGGACATATTCTGAGGCATCAAGGGATCACCAATTTAGTATTGGAGGGCAGCGCAGAGCGTAAAAATTGTAGAAGGAGACCAAGAAATGAATACACTAAGCAGATGTAGGTTGCAGTAGGTACTGGGAGATGAAGAAGCTTGCACAGGATAGAGCTGCATCAAATCAGTCTCTGGACTGAAGACCACAACGACAACAGCAACAACAACAAGTCAAAAAGAATGCTGCACCTAAACTCAGATTTAAAAAAGTTGTTTGAAAAATATTTTATTAACTGCAAAAATAAGTGTTTCTTATTGAGGCAGCTGTGTCCATAAAGAGTTAGGAAACGATGTTATGATTAAAACAATCAAATCACAAATTATGTGTAAAGAGAAGCAAAGATGGCATTCAGTGGATATTGCACTTAAACAATACAGAATATGCACAGAACTACAGGACCCATACAACAAGAATTCTAGAGCACAGTTCACATTTAAGCATGAGATGTTTCCTCTAATCTAAATAACCATGTCAAAACCATCATGTATTTTGGAGGCAATAATGATGTGAGACACATCTTTCTTTTCATTCTGGAGATCCAACAGGCTGTGTATAGTAAAGTGAAACATATTTATATATTTCAAAATCTTAAACATGGCTGCAAAATAGCCACTGTATAAATCTGACAAGGTTGAAAAATCAGCCAACCAGTTGCTAATAAAGGTTTATTAGCCCTTGACCACGGTTTCGATATCTGTGAAAATATCTTCTCCAGAAGTAGTGGCCTTGTTACACCACATGATGGCACAATAGATTAGAGGGAGCCGAATGGCTCTTGTCATAAACAAAATTGATAAAACAAGAATTATTGGAAGCCATCGCTTTAGATAGCACCAGATTACATATATCATACTTCAGAACGAATGTTCATTAGTAAATGTCTACAGGTAGATGCTCTCGTCAACATAAAACTGCAACAGGCATCACAGGATAAAATATTTTCATAAGTTACTTGTACCTTATGCCAGAGACTAGAGCAGCTGGCCTTAGTCTCTGGCATAAGGTACATGTAACTGATGCACATGCACACTACATTTGCGATGGAAACTAATATCTGGAACACAAGGCCATGTTTCTGCTGCAGTATTAGTGCTTGCGTATCACCAGCACAGCTCAAAACTTGAGATTCAGTCATTCTTTACTTCACGCCAATGAAAATAACATACTCAACTAGCTGACAGGAATATTCCTACAGCAAACATAGCCTTACACATTAACAGTGCTACAACATTGGTGCAACTCCACTTGGGCTTACACCATATTAAGTAAACCATCAATTTCTGGACCTATGTTTATTTTGATTATTTGTATTTTTAAATGTCCTCTACTCACCCCTCTCATATGTACCTATAATAGTCAAATAAACCGATTAGTGTCAGTCTACACATGATTCTGATTGCAATAATATCCAACAGCTATCAACTACATCCCCCCCCCCCCCCAATGAACCATGGACCTTGCCGTTGGTGGGGAAGCTTGCGTGCCTCAGGGATACAGATAGCCGTACCGTAGGTGCAACCACAATGGAGGGGTACCTGTTGAGAGGCCAGACAAACGTGTGGTTCCTGAAGAGGGACAGCAGCCTTTTCAGTAGCTGCAGGGGCAACAGTCTGGGTGATTGACTGATCTGGCCTTGTAACACTAACCAAAACGGCCTTGCTGTGCTGGTACTGCGAACGGCTGAAAGCAAGGGGAAACTACAGCCGTAATTTTTCCCGAGGGCATGCAGCTTTACTGTATGGTTAAATGATGATGGCGTCCTCTTGGGTAAAATATTCTGGAGGTAAAATAGTCCAACATTCGGATCTCCGGGCGGGGACTACTCAGGAGGACGTCGTTATCAGGAGAAAGAAAACTGGCGTTCTACGGATCGGAGCGTGGAATGTCAGATCCCTTAATCGGGCAGGTAGGTTAGAAAATTTAAAAAGGGAAATGGATATGTTAAAGTTAGATATAGTGGGAATTAGTGAAGTTAGGTGGCAGGAGGAACAAGACTTTTGGTCAGGCAAATACAGGGTTATAAATACAAAATCAAAACGGGGGAACGCAGGAGTAGGTTTAATAATGAATAAAAAAAATAGGAGTGTGGGTAAGCTACTACAAACAGCATAGTGAACGCATTATTGTGGCCAAGATAGACACGAAGCCCACGCCTACCACAATAGTGCAAGTTTATATGCCAACTAGCTCTGCAGATAATGAAGAAATTGAAGAAATGTATGATGAAATAAAAGAAATTATTCAGATAGTGAAGGGAGACGAAAATTTAATAGTCATGGGTGACTGGAATTCGGTAGTAGGAAAAGGAAGAGAAGGAAACGTAGAAGGTGAATATGGATTGGGGGGAAGAAATGAAAGAGGAAGCCGTCTGGTAGAATTTTGCACAGAGCACAACTTAATGATTGCTAACACTTGGTTCAAGAATCATAAAAGAAGGTTGTATACACGGAAGAAGCCTGGAGATACTGACAGGTTTCAGATAGATTATATAATGGTAAGACAGAGATTTAGGAACCAGGTTTTAAATTGTAAGACGTTTCCAGGGGCAGATGTGGACTCTGACCACAATCTATTGGTTATGAACTGTAGATTAAAACTGCAGAACTGCAAAAAGGTGGGAATTTAAGGAGATGGGACCTGGATAAACTGAAAGAACCAGAGGTTGTGCAGAGTTTCAAGGAGAGCATAAGGGAACAATTGACAGGAATGTGGGAAAGAAATACAGTAGAAGAAGAATCGGTAGCTTTGAGGGATGAAGTAGTGAAGGCAGCAGAGGATCAAGTAGGTAAAAAGACGAGGGCTAGTAGAAATCCTTGGGTAACAGAAGAAATATTGAACTTAATTGATCAAAGGAGAAAATATAAAAATGCAGTAAATGAAGCAGGCAAAAAGGAATACAAACGTCTCAAAAATGAGATCGACAGGAAGTGCAAAATGGCTAAGCAGGGATGGCTAGAGGACAAATGTAAGGATGTAGAGGCTTGTCTCACCAGGGGTAAGATAGATAGTGCTTACAGGAAAATTAAAGAGACCTTTGGAGAAAAGAGAACCACTTGTATGAATATGAAGAGCTCAGATGGAAACCCAGTCCTAACCAAAGAAGGAAAAGCAGAAAGGTGGAAGGAGTATATAGAGGGTCTATACAAGGGCGATGTACTTGAGGACAATATTATGGAAATGGAAGAGGATGTAGATGAAGAAGAAATGGGAGATATGATACTGCGTGAAGAGTTTGACGGAGCACTGAGAGACCTGAGTCGAAACAAGGCCCCCGGAGTAGACAACATTCCATTAGAACTACTGACAGCCTTGGGAAAGCCAGTCCTGACAAAACTCTACCATCTGGTGAGCAAGATATATGAGGCAGGCGAAATACCCTCAGACTTCAAGAAGAATATAATAATTCCAATCCCAAAGAAAGCAGGTGTTGACAGATGTGAAAATTACCAAATTATCAGTTTAATAAGTCATGGCTGCAAAATACTAACACGAATTCTTTACAGACGAATGGAAAAACTAGTAGAAGCCAACCTCGGGGAAGATCAGTTTGGATTCCATAGAAATATGGGAACACGTGAGGCAATACTGACCCTACGACTTATCTTAGAAGCTAGATTAACGAAAGGCAAACCTACGTTTCTAGCAATTGTAGACTTAGAAAAAGTTTTTGACAATGTTGACTGGAATACTCTCTTTCAAATTCTAAAGGTGGCAGGGGTAAAATACAGGGAACGAAAGGCTATTTACAACTTGTACAGAAACCAGATGGCAGATATAAGAGTCGAAGGACATGAAAGGGAAGCAGTGGTTGGGAAGGGAGTGAGACAGGGTTGTAGCCTCTCCCCGATGTTATTCAATCTGTATATTGAGCAAGCAGTGAAGGAAACAAAAGAAAAATTCGGAGTAGGTATTAAAATCCATGGAGAAGAAATAAAAACATTGAGGTTCGCCGATGACATTGTAATTCTGTCGGAGACAGCAAAGGACTTGGAAGAGCAGTTGAACGGAATGGACAGTGTCTTGAAAGTAGGATATAAGATGAACATCAACAAAAGCAAAACGAGGATAATGGAATGTAGTCGAATTAAGTCGGGTGATGCTGAGGGAATTAGATTAGGAAATGAGACACTTAAAGTAGTAAAGGAGTTTTGCTATTTGGGGAGCAAAATAACTGATGATGGTCGAAGTAGAGAGGATATAAAATGTAGACTGGCAATGGTAAGGAAAGCGTTTCTGAAGAAGAGAAATTTGTTAACGCCGAGTATAGATTTAAATGTCAGGAAGTCGTTTCTGAAAGTATTTGTATGGAGCGTAGCCATGTATGGAAGTGAAACATGGATGATAACTAGTTTAGACAAGAAGAGAATAGAAGCTTTCAAAATGTGGTGCTACAGAAGAATTCTGAAGATTAGATGGGTAGATCATATAACTAATGAGGAGGTATTGAATAGAATTGGGGAGAAGAGAAGTTTGTGGCACAACTTGACTATAAGAAGGGATCGGTTGGTAGGACATGTTCTGAGGCATCAAGGGATCACCAATTTAGTATTGGAGGGCAGCGTGGAGGGTAAAAATCATAGAGGGAGACCAAGAGATGAATACACTAAGCAGATTCAGAAGGATTTAGGTTGCAGTAGTTACTGGGAGATGAAGCAGCTTGCACAGGATAGAGTAGCATGGAGAGCTGCATCAAACCAATCTCAGGACTGAAGACCACAACAACAACAACAACAACAACATCAAATACATCACAGACCATTAAATAGTTCCCCACAAAGTAAAATTGTTTCCTGGGTGTATGTGGAAAAATGTAATAACTGCGGCAAAGTATTCCCTGTTTCAAATAGGCATGTCATTAAAAATAACAAAAAGCAGTGTATTAGACATTTAGTAACTCACACGTGTTTACACATTTGTTCAGTTTTTTATATAGTTTACAATATAATGTCACAAAAGGCATCAAAACTATAGTCAAGATGGCGTATGAAGATCTATGACAGCTCACACTGCTGTTGTCAGGTTTGAGTTGTGAAGCACTAACAGTTGTAGGCAAAAAAGTAGCTGTCTACATAGCTGTGACCATACTGATGTATTGGTACAGAGATGTTTAGGACATTGCATTAGATTATTTACTGACATAGGCCTGCTAAGCTGCCACAAGCCACCTACTGCATCTGTCAGGAATCAACTTATGCTGACTCAACTATAGGCCTATTTTTGGATGAAGTTATATAGTGGACCCCCCCCCCCCTTGCATTTTTAATATGGTGCAAAAGTAATCTGTTACCACAATCAGATTTTCTGCTTTCACACTGGTCAGCTTCATCAGCTTACAACCAAACTGTCACCTTCCAACTTAACCTAGACCTCGGACTGTGCTACAGATCATTCTGTGACCATAACAAAGATTTCAGGGAGGGATCCAGTACTTAAATTTAGCACTCTTTATTTGCAAGGTAGAAACCCTGCATGGCTTCAAGCATGTCAGACACAGCATTTTCTCGGTAAATTGGTTAAAGCTTCACTTCAGCATTTGTCAACAAATTGGAGACAACAACATATTTTTTGTAACCCAGTACAAGGCAACCAAGAACACTAAAACTAAAAATAACTAAACTCTGCCATGAAGGCACAAAGACACCGACAGGCTGCCAGGTCATCCTCAGCCCAAAGGTGTCACAGAATGTGGACATGGAGGGGCATGTGGCCAGCACACCACTCTCCCGGTCATATGTCAGTTTATGAGGCTGGAACAGTTACTTCTCAATCAAATAACTCCTCAGTTTTAGCTCACAAGGGTTGAGTGCACTCCGCTCGGCTGACCAGATGGTCACTCCTCCAAGTGCTACACCCAAAACAGCTGATCTGCATGCCACATTTCTTGCAGTGTTCGCGTCCTGTTCACATTAGTGAAGTGACAGAGCTCTGCTGTAGAAGTGTTAACATTGAGATTGTACCTATATTAATGAAAGAAGGTATTTTTCATAGCTGTATCTGCCTCCAGATCTGGATCCTAAACAGCACATCTGGGCTACAGAAAAAAAATCACTCCTTGACTCTGAATAACCTTTAAACTTTGTGGTAACTTGTCTGGGAAATTAGCAGCTTATAAGCCACATGTAAAACCAAGGTTAAATGTTACTCACTTGTTTGCGTACTTTAGCATGTTCAATTCAGGCATAATAATAGATACATTCATAGTAAAACCAATAAAGTATTTAACATTCTGAGATAGGTGCAGTCTCATTCTAAAAGTTCGCCTTCTGAGGTAGATAAATAGGACTTCTTTAGTCTCACTCATACACATACAATACAAGATCAAAACTGAGAAAGTTAGTTACATTATGCACAGCAAAAGTATGACAGAAGCTATTTTTCATGCAGCCTCCGTGAAAGCAATTGGACATCAAGTACAAAGCACTGCCAACAAGTACACTTTGCTATAAATTAAAATGTAGGTTACGAGGTATAAATTATGATACAACTGATTGCAGAGAAACATAGCACAGAACATCTGTAAAATATATGCAGCCTACACAACTGTCACACGATTGTTACATACATGTGTGCACATTCGTCTTCGTCATTGGCGTATTCCACATTCACGTTAACGAAGAAATTACATTTATCTCCAGAATCAAAACTTTTGTTGACTCGTTTGGCTATTGCTGGTACAACTGTCCACTTCCATACGTCTTTTACTGGCACCATATGAGTTTCATAACGTGCAAAATCAGAATCAAAATACTCGGGGAACTTGTCCCTTATAAACAACCATAATGAATGCGCCCTGATCTGGAAACAGACCGGCAGTGACAACGCGCAAGTGAATGTGGTGCTGTCGAAGGATCCTTCTAGTATTTTGTTGGAAATCTGGGGAATAAAATGTCAAATCACACTTCCTTGACACATGATTTTTTTTTTTTTTTTACAAAAATATATGTCAGCAGATATTATCCAAAACAGTACAGTACCTTCTCAGTTATTCCTTCAAACAAATTATCTTGTAATAAACCCAAACAAGCTATGCATATGACTTCTGAAACATTATCTTCTCCACATTCATTAGTTTCAACCGGTGACTCGAGTCCTTTCTGTAAAACAATGCAGGTTAAAGCCGGTTCTCATGCCTCATGTTCTTTAAGTACTGAAAATATGCGCACCTTTCTAAGTGTTTCTGGTACATCACTGTATGCTGTAGATTCTCTTTCACCGATAACTCGCAGACAACAGCGTTTACAACAACCAACTTCACGTAAACTTTTAAACACGTCTTCGCAACCCATTGTATATTGCCGCCAGTAGTCAAACGTAAACAATAACATAAACACAGACGTTGTTGGCACACACACAGTATCTTTGAAGCAAATACATTAATACAGTGTTGGCAAATGAAAACGGTAAAATAAACTCTGGGAAGTTAAAAGCCCGTGTATCTGCTTCGAAAATTACAAAATAAATTCGAAGAGAAAAGGAAGCAGACCTTCGAAATCGAGATACCAAAAGCCATCATCTATGGTACTTGTGTAACTACTACCACTGATTCAAAAAAAAATGAATCACTGGTAGAGCTGTAGTCTACACATAAATGATTCATTTTTGGCAGTAGATGACAAAATAAAAATGTAATTATACGAAAGATCGCTCATAGCAATAATGCATCCGACAGATGAGTTTGACTGAAGAGTTGCTCTTTACATTTAAAGAGACTACACAATATAGCAACAACACGTTTTTAAATGTAAATTAATAAATAAATATAAACACAACCACTGCAGATGAACACAAGCAGAAAACTACAACGAAATGATACCTGTCATAAGCTTGAACATTCAGTTCTAAATCAGGCAATAAATTACAAATTTCTGTGTAATAGACTAGCTGTACAAGCACTTGATTTATGACAATAATATCAATAAAATTTGCAGAAAATAGAATAGACTTCAAATGCAAACTGAAATCATATCAGCTTGAAACTCTATCTACTCCAAAGAAGAATTTCTGTACAGGGAACAGTGTCACAAGTTTGTGTGTGTGTGTGTGTGTGTGTGTGTGTGTGTGTGTGTGTGATAGAGAGAGAGAGAGAGAGAGAGAGTGGGGGGGAGGGGGAGGAGCTAAAAAAACTGTTATTAGAAAAGTTAAGACAATCATATAAATGTTCAGCAAGTTACCATATTTTTTTGATGAAGTTGCTACAGTTGTACACTTGATAAACTAACTAAACCCGCTCACAGTGAGAGGTCACAATTGTGTTCCACAGAACATGCAAATAACTAACTCACACAGCATCATTTTTTCTAAAATGAAAAATGTATTGGACAGTAAACACATATATCAATAGCACACTATGGCCTAATCTATCACATTTATTATAAATTATAAGAGCAGAAAAGTCTAGGAAAAAATGGAATTATGTTATTTAATTAATATTTTTAATGTACATGTTACACAAAACACAATTAAAAAAGAAATGGAATACAGTGCTGTTACCGATAATGAATTGCTCAATGAATCGCTGTTACAGTAGCACTTGATCAAAGAGGGTATGCAAGTCATAACAAAGAATCAGGCAGATCTTAATAGAATTTTGGAGTAGTAAAAAGATTGCCAACTTGATTTAAATATTGAGAAACGTAAAATTCTGCATTTCATAAAACACAGAAACATAGTATCCTATATGAGTAAAACATCGATGAGTCACATCTGGAGTCAAATATATTGCAATAATACCTTGATGTAACATTTTGTAGGGTTATGAAATGGTATGGTGTTAGAGGATCAGTCAAAGTTACAGCAAATGACAGACTTCAGTTCCTTAATAAGATGCGTGGGAAATGCAGTCAGCCTACAAAGGGAACTCTCATGCACGTCACAGTAGCATGCAGAATGTGGATGAAGATATAGATGGATAGCAGGCAGCGTGTCCAGTCATGGTTTTAATGCACAAAAATAACTTTTGTGAAAATTAGCTACACAATATACTTTAAAGCAAGTTCCTTGTATTTGTATATTCGAATTTCTAATTACGTTAATAGCCAACATTGGAGTCCTACATTGTAGTCTCTAAATAACACATGTAGACCTAATATACTGAGTATTTACATGACACTGATACAATCTTTGAGTAATGATGGGAACTTATCTCGAATATGAAACTGGTAATTTCGGTTTAAATATGGGAAAGCAATAATTTTGTGCTCGTGTTTGTTGACTCCGAGAAAGCAAATAATTCAGTAGATATCCAATACTGATGCAAATTTTGAAGGATATGAGTTTCCATAGAAAATAAAGTGAACTGTTTAAATAGATATTAACTGGCCTAACATCCAATGGTAAGTACAAATCTGAATTATGTGACTCTAAGATAGCCAGAACGATAATGAAAAAGAAGATGGTGAAGAAGAAGAATAATTACACTGTAGAACACAATGTCTGATTTCTTCATATTGTGAGTGCCTATCGCTAAATGGTTGACATGGCGCGGATACCCTCTGCTTTATGCCTCCAGACAACATAATAACCGCAAACCTACCATGTCTACTTCTCAAGAACGTCTGTTTTCAAGTTGAAGTATATGGTCATTTTTATTTAGTGAAATGATATATCGAGTTAAGGAATTAGCAGACATAAAGTTTTGTGTACAAGAAGCAAATGGAAACTGTAAGAAGGCTGAAATGTTGTACACAGTCAGTACTTCAATAGAATTCATAGAACTTTCGTGCAATGATGTCATGGTGGCATAGGAACAGAAGTATGCTGCTTTGAGCAGCTGTTATTAATGTGGCACCTTTTGGTAGTTGTGCAGATAAATTAGAATGCAAGTGTGTACACGGATTTTTATCGTCAGCAGCAACAGTAGTAATTTTAAGTGTTTTTACTTTTGTTTATAACTTTCAACTCAATCATTTCTAGACCAGAGTTCCCTCCCTCAAACTGAAGCTCTTTTTGTCATCCCTAAGAGATTGTCTGATCCATATATAAAGGGATGAAACAAATAAATGATTGGTGTGGTGCGGAAATAAAAAAACGAATCACTTTCTTCTTTTTAAATACTGTTGGAATGTTAGTGAAGGTACATAATATGACATTCAGATAAATTGTTTTGTTGAGCCTCTTTTATTATTCTTTGCACCAATATATAATAAAAATGAGAAAAGCTGGACTGGATACTTGTTTCCAAACGTTTTTATGAGTACATAGTTACAATTAACTAATATTAATCACTTTATAATTGTATTACAAAGTTTTATATCATCTCATAATCTTGGAAGATACTTATAAACAAATGAGCACTAGAAAAGAAATGTAGTTTGTTCATCATTAGTCTGTCCATATTTTCTGAAATACATAACTATTAAGAACTACATAAAGACTTACATACAGTCATTTAACATTAAGTTGTGATGTTTATAATTTATATACATTTCGATTATAGAATATGTACTACATCTGGAATTATGATTCGAGTTAAACACATGGAATTACGCAAATTAAAATCTCTCGAACACAAACGTTGGCACGACTTTGTCAATTTCATAACAGAAAAAAAGTTCACTGCCATAGGTTGAACCAAACGTAGAAATAACTTTAGCGGCTTCTCTGTTGAGTCTAGGACGCTGCTCTTGGTTGTCATACAGATCTTATAAATTCTTGGACTGGACAAACAGGTCGCTGAGCTGGGTGCTACCCTTTGTCTGTCATCTCAAGTTGCGTGTAATGAGGTAAATTAGCAGCCAAAAGTGAGAACAGTGTGACAAATAAATCGAAATCCGTCTTCAGTCTTGCAGTGTCTTGGAATCTCTTGGAGAACTTATGATGAAATGTTTCAGTTAGTGAAACGTAGTCAGTCACGTCAACTCCATAAATGACTGCCTTGAGCTGTGTAAATGTTCCAAGTTATGAACCTGAATTCGATTTTTTCCATAGGCTTATTTTTGTTTGATAGCATAAATCTTGTCCACCATATCTGTTCCAAAACCATTCTCCCCTTGCATTAAGATACTTAATGAATTTAAATAATTGATGATGTCGACCATAACAAATTTTGTCACCACTCTGCTGGCCTCTGGTGGCCGAGCAGTTCTAAGCGCTTCAGTCTGGAACCGCGCGACCGCTACGGTCGCAGGTTCAAATCCTGCCTCAGGCATGGATGTGTGTGATGTCCTTAGGTTAGTTAGGTTTAAGTAGTTCTAAGTTCTAGCGGACTGATGACCTCAGATGTTAAGTCCCATAGTGCTCAGAGCCATCTGAAGCATTTTTTGTCACCACTCTATTAACAATTCAGTTTTTTCCCTCTGTCTCTGTAAAGGACGACTTCAGTTCAATCTGCATCACTATCATTCGTCAGAAGAGAAGTGCGTCACATCGTCTGTGTGGCTGGTGTTATAATGACATTCCAATAAAAAATTTCCAGCTCATAGCGGTGTGTTGAGATATTAAGCACTTCTCATGGCCTTTGAAAGATACGAGAAATAAGGCAATTCCCATTTGGGACTGAAAGCTATGCCTTCTACATTTCTTCTTTTTCGGACAGTGCGTTGACGGCATTGTATTCCTAATGCAGAACATAAATCTAACCCAAGTAGTATTGTGATCAAACTGCTTGGCATCTGACAAGATGACTTCTTTGCCCTATAAACCATATGGCGAGAGAAGAGCTCTGACCGTTGACGCGGCCTTGGCGTACTGCTTTGCGCATCCCCGACGGCCAATCAGATCGTGAGCTTTTTTTACGTTACCGTGGCAACGCCCCAGTGCTGTGGTAGTGCTGGGCGACCGCTGCTTTCAGGCAGTCGCGCCATGTGCTACGTTGAGGTTTGTGTATATACGTGTGCATTCCGCTACTTCTGCGAGTTTCTTGTCGTGTGCATAAGTGGAAAAGTGTGTATAAGTGGAAAATGGCTGCCCGTAGTGCAGAGAAGAGGGATTTTTGGAGGTAACCTACGCTGAAATCCCAAGCATGGGAATTTATATACAGATTGCATGTTTACTTTGAAATTGAAAGGGACAATGGTGGGCCTTTGATATCAGTGAGAAAAGTGGTTGACAGAGTGGCAGATGCTTTGAACATCTCTACAGCAACAGTGAAGAGAGTCAGAAATGAATAAGAGGCCGCCAATCCAGCTGTGAGCCCTGTTATTGTGACGCCTGGAAAGTCAAGGAAGAGATCGAGATGTGTGACTGAAACAGACAACTTTGGCGAAAGTGCTATCAGGCAACACATATACATGTACTACAGCAGGAAAGAGTATCCAACACTTAAAACGTTGATGGCATCACTGTCAGACAGTGGTTTGTTCACAGGCAGAACGACAAGTCTCTCCATTTTTTTAAAAAAATTGGCTTAAACTGGAGAAAGTTCTCAGGACGAAAGGTATTAATGGACCACGGAACCATTGTAGCTTGGAGATGTCATTTCCTGTTTGAGTTGCTAGCACTGAATCCGGTAAATGTAATATGTATTGACAAAACATACGTCATGAGCATTTCATCTCATGGACAGACGACACGTGTCATGGGACTATGAGTGTGCCAACTGGTAAGGGAGGGCGACTAATTATAATTCATGCTGGCTCTATTAACGGTTTTGTGCCCGGTGCTATGATGATATTTCAGTCGAAAAAAGCTGTTGACTACCACGAGGAGATGAATGCAGATACATTCAAAGACTGGTTTGTTACTCGTTTGCTACCAACCGTCTGTTCTGGTAGTGTTTTTGTAATGGACAATGGGCTGTACCATTCTGTACTATTAAATAACGCACCAACGGCTGCTGCAAAGAGAGGCGAAATAGTCAGAGCTGGTTGATAGATAGTAAGAAAGACTTTGGACAGAATATGCAGGAAGCAGAACTTCTGGAATTAGTGAAACAATACAAGGCACAGAAGAAGCATTATGTGATTGATACCTTGGCAGAGAGACACGGCCACAAAGTTATATGTCTTCCACTGTACCACTGCCATCAAAACGCAATTGAACCCATCTGGCCTCAAATAAAATCAGATATTGCAGAGCGATGCAAAACCTTTACATTGTGAGACACATAGAGGCTTGTAAATGAGGCTATCACACGGATAACGCCAGAAAATTGGAAGAACGTCGTGAACCACTTGTGGAAAGAGATTACAAGGTCAAACATAGAAGAAGGTGTAAGAGAAGAATCCGTTCTTAATATCATAATTTCTTTATCAGGCGATGGGTACAGTAGCAGCGATGATACCGAAGACAATGTTGTTGTGACAGGACATGACCAATCAGATGTCGATGATCTTGGGGTTTCCATTCTCCCACACGAAAAATAGAAGTAGCGCCCTTATTCGATATTTTACACGTAACATTTGTGCAAGTTGCTTTACCTTGTTAATATTGAAAATCTGATTGTGTGTAATTTTTATTTTGGCTAGGTCCTTAGTCATGGTAATTTTTTTTAATGATGCTACCGGCGTTTGAAGGTAATAATTTTCATTTTATTGTTATATGATCCAGAGTTCGACCATAGCCCATTTTCAAGTACAGTAACTTATTTATATGTCAAAAGATATCAGACTGGTATGAAATACAGCGAAATCTGAAAGGTATAACAGTAAAATAAAAATTGTTGCAGTCAAATGGTTGCAACATCATTAAAGAAAATATTCATGTGTGTGTTTGTGTAAGGTGACAGACACTAGCAGCGCATGTGAAAAAATATTCCATCAAGGAACGCATCGGTCAGCAGGACGCTGCCTCTACAGGAATGCTGCAATGAATAACACGACATTGTTAGGTTCTGAAGGAGCCGAGTGTTGCCGCAGGCCGAAGGGTGACACGGGAAGGTCTGTCGCCTCACTCCCCCCCGCCATAGGCTCGCTGACCTTCCGTGTCGAATAGTGGCAACTGGGCTGCCAGCTGTCAGAGCTGTTCTCTCGGCGTATGGAGTACTGCGGCGTCTGGCTGCAGCCTACATTTCCCTCTTCCTCTTCTTCCACCAGCCCCCCTCTTCACGGCGTTGTGAGTGCTAAGCAGGAGCAAGGCCAAAGCGCTCGCGGAGCACCGTTTTGCCGGGAGTGCCCTTAAGTAGCTTCACAATTTATCGTATGTTCTTTCTACTATATTACGGTATATAAGCACTAGAAGAAAAATTTCGTTATTTGCCATCCATTTTGATGTTGTGGTTTTAATGACCAACGGTGTATATGGATTGCTTCGTGAAGAATGCATTCATTTCATGAAACAATGACATGATAAACATGCCTTCATGCTGACTTTGTAAATTGAAAAAGAATAAACTGATTTCGTACTGTATATTAGGGTAACCTGTTTCTTATCTATTTGTTGTAAGATAATATTCCTTTTTAATAGGATACTTTTTATATGCTTAGTTTAGATATTTATTTTCGTTTATGTTGGCTTATAATTAGATCTACACTTCTGGAGACATCATTGGTATTCATTGGCGCTACAGATGTCTCGCGATCACTGGACACAATCTCTCTGTAAATGTTCTCATAGATAACAAGTCCGATATACTCCTATTTCCATCTTTGATAGGGTTCCAAACCAACTTCTACATCTAAATCTATATTCAACTCTGTGAATTGCACAGCAGAGGTCACTTCCAATTGTACCACATATTAAACTTTCTTGCCGTTCCATTTACGTAATGGGTGTGGGAAGAATAACAGTTTAAATGCCTCTGTGCACATTGTTATTTGCTCTAAACATGTGTTCACTTTCCCTATGGGAGCGATACATAGAGGACTGTGGCATATTCCTGTGATGGACAGTCTCAAGTTTTAATTATCACCTCAAAAAAACAAAGTGATGTAATGAAGCTTTTGTTCATTTACCGGTATATGTCTGCAGTGCTGGTACATACTGAAATCCCTGAGCCACTGCACTGTAGCACACTACTACAGAAGCTAAAACAAAACGGTATAGCCCATTGATAGAGTGGAATCACCTTGCACTAATTCGTTTGCTGCATTTACACTGCAGAGCCAAAAAAACTGGTACACATGCTTACTATCGTGTAAGGCTCCCGCGAGCACACAGAAGTCCCGGAACATGACTAATGTCTGAAGTAGTGTTGGAGGAAATTGACACCACGAATCCTGCAGGGCTGTCCATAAATACGTAAGAGCACGAGGGGGTGGAGATCTCTTCTGAACAGCACATTGCAGGGCATCCCACATGTGCTCAATAATGTCATGTCTGGGGGGTTTGGTGGCCAGTATAAGTGTTGAAGCTCAGAAGAGTGTTCCTGGAGCCAATCTGTAGCAATCCTGGACGTGTGGGGCGACATATTGTCCTGTTGGAATTGCCCAAGCCCATCGGAATGCGCAATGGACATGAATGGATGCAGGTGATCATACAGGATGCTTACGTACGTGTCAACTGTCAGAGTCGTATCTAGACGTATCAAGGGCCCGTATCACTTCAACTCCACATGCCCCACACCATTACAGAGCCTCCACCAACTTGAACAGTCCCCTGCTGACTTGCAGGGCCCATGGATTCATGAGGTTGTCTCCATACCCGTACACGTCCATCTGCTCGATACAATTTGAATCGAGTCTCGTCCAACCAGGCAACATGTTTCCAGTCATCAACAGCCCAATGTCAGTGTTGACGGGCCCAGGCGAGGCGTAAAGCTTTGTGTAGAGCAGTCATCAAGCCTTCGGCTCGAAAAGCCCACCTAGACGATGTTTCGTTGAATGGTTCCGACACTGACACTGTTGATGGCCCAGAATTGAAATCTGCAGCAATTTGCGGAAGGGTTGCACTTCTGTCACGTTCAACGACTCTCTTCAGCCGTTGTTGGTCCCGTTCTTGCAGGATCTTCTTCCGGCCGCGGCGATGTCGGAGGCGTGACGTTTTACTGGATTCCTAATACTGACGGTACACTCGTGAAATGGTCGTACGGGAAAATCCCCACTTCCTCGCTACCTCGGAGATGCTGTGTCCCATCGTTCGTGCGCCGACGATAAAACTACATTCAAACTCACTTAAATCTTGATAACCTGCCATTGTAGCAGCAGTAATTGATCTACCAACTGCGTCGGACACTTGCTGTCTTATACAGGCGTTGCTGAGCCCAGCGCCATATTCTGCTCAAAAATGGTTCAAATGGCTCTGAGCACTGTTGGACTTAACATCAGAGGTCATCAGTCCCCTAGAACTTAGGACTACTTAAACCTAACTAACCTAAGGACACCACGCACATCCATGCCCGAGGCAGGATTCGAACCTGTGACTGTAGCGGCCGCGCGGCTCCAGACTGAAGCGCCTAGAACCGCTCTGTCACAGTGACCGGAGCCGTATTTTGCCTATTTACATTTCTTTGTATTTGAATGCATGTGCCTATACCCATTTCTTTGACGCTGCAGTGTAAAAGGAAATGACGCTGCATCAATCTATTCTGAGTTGATGGGACTATTGGGCAACAACGCATTGTCATATGTCAAAAAGGTTAGGTGGAGTAGATGCTTCCAGTGTGGTCAGAAAAGTCTGAACGAAGAAGTAGGCAACCTCTCTGTGAAGAAAAGTGAATTGAATCGCAAGAGAAGTGAACGCTCTGGCACTCGAAAGTCAGTGTATCGTAACAGACGCGATAGTACACGACATTTTGCACACGATAGAGGTCGTCACCCAATGGGTTCCTCGACTGCTGGCACCTATCCAAAAAGCTCGCCGAACCGAGGCAGCTGCGGAAATGATGTAATAGTGTCAGCCTGATCCAGATGAGTTTTTGACGTGGCTAATTACAATGGATCACTATTCCTCAGTACGAAGTAGCGATGCAAGATCTGGAAACTTGTGGAACACAATCGCCGATAAAACGAAGATCCGACCATCATTCAGCAATACGATATTGCAGTGCCTGCGTTGCTCAAAAAGTACCATGCAATGTTCCTTCAGACATGCATGCAATGAACAGGCACTGCAGCGACTACAACCGTTATAAAACATGGACAGCCATCAACTGTATAAAGGAATGACGGCAATGGAAATTTGTGCTGGATCGAGACTCGAACTCGGATTTCCCGTTTATCGCGAGTGGTCGTCTTATTGTTAGGCTATCCAAGCATGACTCACAGCCAGATACAGACTTTCATAGGTCTTCAAACATGTGTCTACAACCTGCATTCATACATCCATTATGTACACTACTGGCCATTAAAATTGATACACCACGAAGATGACGTGCTACAGACGCGAAATTTAACCGACAGGAAGAAGATGCTGTGATATGCAAATGATTAGCTTTTCAGAGCATTCACACAAGGTTGGCGCCGGTGGCGACACCTACAACTTGCTGACATGAGGAAAGTTTCCAACCGATCTCTCATACACAACAGTTGACCGGCGTTGCCTGGTGAAACGTTGTTGTGATGCCTCGTATAAGGAGGAGAAATGCGTACAATCACGTTTCCGACTTTGATAAAGGTCGGATTGTAGCATATTGCGATTGCGGTTTATCTTATCGCGACATTGCTGCTCGTGTTGGTCGAGATCCAATGACTGTTAGTAGAATATGGAATCGGTGGGTTCAGGAGGGTAATACGGAATGCCTTGCTGGATCCCAACGGCCTCGTATGACTAGCAGTCGAGATGACAGGCATCTTATCCACATGGCTGTAACGGATCGTGCAGCCATGTCTCGATCCCTGAGTCAACAGATGGGGACGTTTGCAAGACAACAACCATTTGCACGAACAGTTCGACGACGTTTGCAGCAGCATGGACTATCAGCTCGGAGACCATGGCTGCGGTTACCCTTGACGCTGCATCACAGACAGGAGCGCCTGCGATGGTGTTCTCAACGACGAACCTGGGTGCACGAATGGCAAAACGTCAATTTTTCGGATGAATCCAGTTTCTGTTTACAGTATCATGATGGTCGCATCCGTGTTTGGCGACATCGCGGTGAACGCACGTTGGAAGCGTGTTCGTCATCGCCATACTGGCGTATCACCCGGCTTGATGGTATGGGGTGCCATTGGTTATCGGACGTTACATTTCAGATGTTTTGCGACCCGTGGCTCTACCCTTCATTCGATCCCTGCGAAACCCTACATTTCAGCAGGATAATGCACGACCGCATGTTGATGGTCCTGTACGGGCCTTTCTGGACACAGAAAATGTTCGACTGCTGCCGTGGCCAACACATTCTCCAGATCTCTCACCAATTGAAAACGTCTGGTCAATGGTGGTCGAGCAACTGCCTCGTCACAATACGCCCGTCACTACTCTTGATGAACTGTGGTAACGTATTGAAGCTGCATGGGCAGTTGTACCTGTACACGCCATCCAAGCTCTGTTTGACTCAATGCCCAGGCGTATCAAGGCCGTTTAATAACGGCCAGAGGTGGTTGTTTTGGGTACTGATTTCTCAGGATCTATGCACCCAAATTGTGTGAAAACGTAATCACATGTCAATTCTAGTATAATATATTTGTCCAATGAACACCGGTTTATCATCTGCATTTCTTCTTGGTGTAGCAATTTTAATGGCCAGTAGTGTATATTCCTGTACAGGGAACACACATTAATTGAAAGTCGCTTGGCTGGTATCGGTGGATAAATCCAATATAGCAGTGCCTGTGTTGATCGGACGTGCATGCACACATGCAGATATACAATGGATGAATAGGTGCAGGTGGTAGACACGTAGTTGATAACACCTGGAAGTTTGGGTCTGGCTGACAGGCGAGCTCGGATAGCTTAATTATAAGGCGAGCACTCGCAATAAATAGCAAATCCGGTCAAGCACAAACTTTCATTGTCGCCACTCAATTATAGTGCTGGTGGTGGCGGGTATTCGCAACTGAGAATACATGTCGTGTATTTCATAATGGCTGTAATCCCTGCAGTGAATAATTTTTCAGACATCCCTGCATGTCCAAAGGAACATTGGATCGTACTTCTGAACAACACAGGCTCCACAATATCATATTTATCCACAGAGATCGGGAAAGTGACTTAGAATATTTCCCCTGTACGGGAATATAAATAATGGATGTACGAGCGCAAGTTGTAGACACATGTTTGACGACGTGTGGGAGTTTGGCGCAGATAGCCTAATGGTTGCCGGCACGGTTGCTCAGCGTGTTAGGTCGGAGGGTTAGCTGCCCTCTGTAATAAAAAAAAACAGAACGAATGGGTCAACGAGGAACTTGAACTGGTGGCATCGAGCATCCGCATCGAACAAATATAACGAAAAAAACGAACAAAACGAGATTTTAAAAAAATGGTAAGGTGGCTGCTCGCGATAAGCGGGAAATCTGGGATCGAGTCACGCTCTGGCACAAATTTTCATTGCCGTCATTCCATTTTATAGCTGATGGTTGTCCATATTCGCAACTGCTAATGCATTTCACGTATACCATCGAGCAAAGTGATGGGCGGTGATTTTTGGGACAGCCATGGTTTGGTGCTAACAGACTATGCTCGTAAGGGGTAAACCATCAGAAGTGCATAGCATCGAAATCTCCTGGCGAGGTTTTTGGAAACTACCAAGATGAAGTGTCTTAGGGAGCTCTCCAAAAGACTTCTTAAGTCCACGACAGCGCACGAGCACATTCTACATAGGACACAGTAACACATTCTGTTTCTTTAGGCTGTCAAACTTTGCTTCATCTTCCATATTCTCCTCACATGGCACTCGGTGAGCTCTTCTTTTCATCTCAGATGAAGGAACCATTGCTATGCAGGCATTCCCAGAATGACTACGAGGTGGTTTTTTCGTGGTGGAACTTCTCCTGAACAGCCAAAACGAAGACTTCAGCAGCTGAAGTCTCCGAAAACTAGTCCGCTGTTAGTAAAAATATGTTGTATGGAAGGCTGAACATGTAGAGAAGGACGAACATCATCGCCAAATTTCACGATCACAGGCGACGACAGTTCGTCAGTGTTATGACTAGTCGTAACTATAAGCGTTTGGCCATAACTGTGGGCTTTTTGATTGCTCTGGCAGATGACTCATTGGAACTACAACGTATGATAACGGCCTATTAGTTCACTTTATTGGATGAATGGATAAAAATATTCATTTAAGTCGATACAATGCTTTGCCACAGGAATTCTTGATAATTTACAACTACCATGGACTATTAAAACATCACAAGGTGCACTAGTTAACAAACTAATGTATTGAAGCAAAATGTTCAGCATTTACAAAAGTACATTTCCATCTGAGACTTAAATAACTCTTTAGTCCTACTCGATGATGCTGACTGCTTCAGCTGAGATCACGAACTGGGTCAGAGTGCTTCCATTCTCGGCTCTACATTGACCTCTGTGCAAGTGCTCTGCTGTGCTGAGAGTGAGGGCCTGTCTTATTCATCCTCTTCCACTCATCGTCGTCGACTGCAGTGAGTCATGGGTAATGTCTGTGGTATCGATGCACGTTGCCGACTGTGGTGTGGTACTGCGATATTTGGACGATACCACACTCAGAACTACTGATGTCCTAGGGAGAGCCAGCTATGATGACGCTATTACACGTGGTGTGCAAATTGTGTGAGACAAGTGAAATACCCACAGACGTATATAAGAATGTCATAACTCCAATGCCAAAGAAAGCAGGTGCCGACAAGTGTGAATATTATCGAGCTATCAGTTTAGTAAATAATGACTGCAAAATACTAGCACGAGTTATTTACACAAGAATGGAAAACTGTTAGAAACCGACCTCAGGGAAGATCAGTAGCCGGCCGAGGTGGCCGAGCGGTTCGAGGCGCTACAGTCTGGAACCGCGCGACCGCTACGGTCGCAGGTTCGAATCCTGCCTCGGGCATGGATGTGTGTGATGTTCTTAGGTTAGTTAGGTTTAAGTAGTTCTAAGTTCTAGGGGACTTATGACCTCAGCAGTTGAGTCCCATAGTGCTCAGAGCCATTTGAACCATTTTTTAAGATCAGTAGGAAAATGCAGGGCAGTACTGATCCTACGACTTCTTTTAGAAGATAGGTTAAGGAAAGGCAAACCTACATTTATAGCATTTACAGAATTTTGACATTGTTGACTGGAATATACTCTTTGAAATTCTGAAGGTAGCAGGAGTAGAATACAGGAAGCGAAGGACTATTTACAACTTGTACTGAAACCAGACGGCTGTTACAAGAGTCGAAAGGTAACCAGTAATTGGGAAGGGACTGAGAAGTCATTGTAGCTCATCCCAAATGTTATTCAATTTGTACATTGAGAATCAAGTAAGGAAGATCAAAGAAAAGCTTGGAGAAGGAATTCAAGTTCAAGGAGAAGAAACAAAAACTTCGAGGTCTGTCGATGACGTTGTAATTGTTTCAGAGACTGCAAAGGACGTGGAATGGACAGCGTCTCACATAACTTTACACACGGCCCAGTCACGTCACTGTGACCATTGCCTATGTTCGACATTACCGTCAATAACCACTCACTGACAGATGGCAGCACTATCAGTGGATGGTATATAAAGCGTGCCAGGGTACGCGGCAAACAGTGCAGTCGATGTCGTAATGCGGAAAAGGAGCGATTTATCTGATTTCCAAAAGGGGATGACCATTGGATTTAGAGCCAGGGGTGAAAACGTTTCAGAAACAGTTAAGTTTGTAAACTCTTCGTGTGCCGCCATGGTTAAAGTATATGTGAATGGCAAAATGGCGCTATCCAAAACCGGCGCCAGGGCAACTGTGGTACACCATGGGCCATAGGTGACAGGGATGAAGGCCGGCTGCGATGATATGTAGAGGCAAACAGTCGTGCAACCGCTGAGCAACTGATTACAAAGATGAACCGAGGGACCACCTACCGTGTCTTTTCAACGACAGCTCATCGAAAGATACTGCATATGGGCTTCCACAGGAGGCGCTTTGTTTATGCACCTAATCTGACTGCGTTCATCGGTGACGAAGGCTGGAATTTGCACGGCACTTCCGCAAGTGGACGTTCAATGAGCGGCAACAGGTGGCCTCTTCAGAGGAAACGTCTGAAAGCAAACACCTTGCAACAATCGTCGGAAGTGTCCAGGCTGGAGGAGGGAGTCTTATGGCCTCGGAAATGTTTTTGTGGCATTATCTTGGTGATATTGTCATTCTGGAAGCCACGATGTATCAGCAAAAATATGCATGTATTTTTGGGGACCATATCCACGCCTACATGCAGTTTTTTTCCTTGGCACGATGGCGTCTACCACCATACTCCCCTGCCCGTCAAACTCCCGGATTTAAACCCAAATGAGAATAGGTGGGACCACCTAGATCAGATTATTCGCGCCGTGGATTCTCAACCAAGAAATCTAGCGCAGCTGACCACTGCATTGGTGTCGGCAGGGCTCCACATACTTGTCGGTACCTTCCAGAACCTTCACGTCTCGCAGTGGTCCAACCAGCTTTTGACAGGTGGTCACATTAATGTGAATGGACAGTGTAAAAAATGGCTCTGAGCACTGTGGGACTTAACATCTGAAGTCATAAGTCCCCTAGAACTTAGAACCACTTAAACCTAACTAATCTAAGGACATCACACACATCCATGCCCGAGGCAGGATTCGAACCTGCGACCGTAGCGGTCGCACGATTCAAGACTGAAGCGCCTAGAAGCGCTCGGCCACTGCGACCGGCATGGACAGTGTAGATTAAAGTTTTAGGAAGCCTGTTGTGAAGGAATTTGTCTGGAGTGTAACCTTGCATGGAAGCGAAACGTGAACGATAAACAGTTCAGGCAAGAGGAGAATGGAAGCTTTTGAAATGTGGTGCTACAGAAGATTATTGGAAATTAGATGGACAGATCAGATAATGAGGAGGTGCTAAACAGAACTGGGAATATAAGAAATTTGTGGCACAGCTTGACTACAAGAAGGGATCGGTTGAATGGACACGTTCTGAGACATCAAGGATTCCTCAATTTAGTACTGAAAGAAATGTGGGGATAAAAATTGTAGAGGGAGACCAAGAAATGAATATCGCAAGTGTGTTCAAAAGGATGTTGGTTGCAGTAGTTACTGGAAGTTGAAGGAGCTTACACAGGATAGAGTAGCATCGAGAGGAGCATCAAATCAGTCTTCAGATTGAAGAGCACAACAATAATACAACAATAATTAAAATTTTATGACTACCCCTCGTAAATTTCGCTCCTTATATAGTACTTGTTCTTGAAACTTTATAATTAGGCTAACGAATAGTTGACATCTATCTTCGGATCTCCTGTGAGTCAAACAAACCTGCGACTTCTTGAATAATAACCGCTTGGCAGCTCTCGTAAATAATTTATTTAACGAGCGGTTTCGTAGCCTAGAAGCCGCATCATTAAGTTAAATTACAAAAATTTCGCTACAATTGTGGTCGAATTACAGTTACAATCAATAGAGAGAAATAGAGCAAATTGCTTGCATGGTGAATCATGACATTAAAGTTGCAACATGTGACGGGACAAAACATTCGTCATCTATGAATAAATGACGCACTCGGCTTGAAGACCCGTGGAGCCACACTTCAACGACAGCTCAGCGAAAGTTCCAAGAGCACCTACACCTGCGCTGTGCAATGCGGTCGCCATTGTCATCCATTAAAATGAAGTCAGGGCCGAATGCATCCCTGAAAAAACGCACCCGTGGAAGCAGTACAGTGTCACATAACGTCAAACCGTGAGTGTACCGTGTCGAAAGATTATGAGGTTAGTACGCCCAGGCAACATTATGGCTCCCCACACTATAACAATTAGACCACCAAAACGATCGTATTCGATAATTTTTGTGGGTGTATGGGTGTATTACGTGTTCCCACCTCTTGTCATAAGAGAGTACGTCCAGAATCACTACTGATAGTGAATGTGCTTTCAGTCGAGAACAGCACATGACCCCAATACTCGTTGGTTTGGTCCCTGTGGTCTTGGCAACATTACAAACGGTGGCGCCGATGTGTGTATGTCAACTGAACACAATGTACTGGTCTCCGGGCAAAGAGGCCTCTCCCATTCAGTCGCCGTTCCATCGTGCAGAGTGAGATTCCGTGTCTTGTAGTCCTATTAAATATTGTTGCAATTGCAAACGCTGTTTAGCGTGGGTCCCTTCTGGACTGTTTGGCAGTGTAGCGGTCACTTGCTGCTGAAGTTGACCGTGGTCAACCACCTTCTCTGCTTCAGGCAGCAGTGCCTGTAGTTCGGAACGCTCTCTATGCGCGTGAAACAGTGCTGTGAGCAGTACCAAACTCCTGGGCTTCACTCTACACACTTCGTCCTTCTTCCAGTTTTCCAGTGATTCTTCTCCGTGTGAAGTCATCCAGATGTAGTCGCCGGACCATGCTGAAGTGAAGAAACCGCTACAGTAACTACTCCCTGATTAACACACACTTTCTTTCCCCGTTCCTCCAGCTACCTCGTGTCGCGGGGCCAGACCCATTTGGCGCTATAGTCACGCTGGTACCATGTCATGTGACGTCCACCTTTCCGTATACGACTGGGACATTTCTTCACTTCCGCCCAGCAGTTAATATGTTATGGTACTTTACTTATCTAGTCCTTATGTTTTGCAGAGCAATGTATTATTGTACTATCGAACTTCATTCCATATTGCAGAAAATATTCACTGAAATCATTACCACACACGGAGAGGAAAAAGCTTGGACAGGCAA
Source organism: Schistocerca piceifrons (assembly GCF_021461385.2). Lineage (NCBI taxonomy): Eukaryota > Metazoa > Arthropoda > Insecta > Orthoptera > Acrididae > Schistocerca > Schistocerca piceifrons. The sequence continues at coordinate 296,692,081 of NC_060140.1, read as the reverse complement.
AGTTATATAAAAAAATAAAGACACTGGGAGATAATGAGGTTGCAAATGGAAATTATTAGACCAGAAGGATGAGCAGTAAAAAACGAACTAGCACACATATTTATGCATTCTTTGCAAAAGAAGACGAATCTTAAAAAGAGAGGAAAAAAATTAATTTTTGGTTATGTGAGCTGGCTTTAGAAATTAATATTGCACTACAGACCATTTACAAGTCATGAAAGAAGCTATAGAAAATTATAGAACGGAACAATGAGTACTACTTCTCGCTTGTTTGAAATTCATAGATAATGAGAAACTTTTGACACAATTTCAATATAACATGTATTAGCAATCCTTGAGAAACAAGACACAGATTCAACCAATTTTAGTACTCTGAACAACATGCTTCAGCTTCCTTTAGATTTCATCAGGATGACGAGAGACTCAGGACTGAAGGAAAAGTCAACCAAGGAGATTCCGTACCACAGTTCTCAGAAGGATCAGAAAGAAATACAGGTTACTTTAATACATCTGAAACACCACTGGTTTGCTAATGGCATTGCATTGGTTTTGTCTAGTGCAAACAGGTTTCACCAATGGACTGAAGAATATAATAGGATAACTGGTAAGTATTTAAAAATCTTAAAGTCGTTATGAATATGAGGAAAGGGCTCAGAGATGTTACTAGTGACTATCTGCAAAGTGACAATCATACAAAACAAAACCACTGTCTGACGGAAGAAATCGGGTAACTATTACGGTATTGTACAGAAGGAGAAACAATAAAATTATCACAGAGAATAACTTACTCGTTAAGCAACGGGGAAGGACGTGGACTGTACTGTATTCTACCACTGCAAATTCCAGCATTGCATCAAAAGCCTAATGACGCTGTAGTTATGACAGACACACTCGCGCACACACGAATTAGAAATGATATTCAAAAACATTTATTGAGTAACAAGAGATTTAGAAAATCGTGATAGTTTCTCCCTTAACGTGCTGCCCGGTGACACACGTTACCTTTGTTTGTTAAGTAATGAGTAAGTTGTGCCTTGCATTATTTACTTTCGTTAGCTAATGAGAAGAAGGCTCAAAACATTACTGCTAAAATAATAGCAGTGTCTTTATAGAGATTTAATTTGGTGCAAAAACTGACCCTCCTCTCAGACTGCGTAAATAATGATCTGAAGAAAAGAAAACTAGTCAGTTGAATTAATCTGCATAAAA